>NC_136420.1:47790080-50190080 GCF_052625555.1 Lactuca saligna | reverse complement strand
GTCCAGTCGATTTGGGCAAACACTTGGCCGACCTGGATCTGCTTGTTACTAATCCTTCACATATAATAGATTTCAGCAATATACAGGAGTTTTTAGAAGAACAAACAACAGAAAAGGGAAAGGAAAGGAGAGTTCAATACGCTAATGTTGCATGTCTTGATACGGTCAAATTCGAGGAAGGGTTAAGCACGGGAAAGGATGCAGGAATAAAGGAAAGGAAGGAGGAAGCTGATCACCAATTCACCACTAAACCTAGAGCACAGACCATCATGGAATGTGAAGTTATTAAATTTAAAGAAAAGGAGGTTCAAGAGACAGTGAAAAAGAAGGGGGTGAAGAAGAAAAAGAGGAAAAGGGAAGCCCAGGCAGCTGAAGATGAAGCAATGAAAATAAAAAGAGATGAATTAAAAAGGGCTTACAAGAAAAAGATCCACGCTTACAAGACCAAGTACAAATCACAAAAAGTTAGGCGTGCGTTCCCGATGCTCGAAGATGACAAAACGTAGATGGGAAGGAGTCTAGCTCATGACTCCTCAAAAAGAAGCGCTTGGCGGGAGGCAACCCGTTATATAGAGTTTGCTTTCTTTTACTTTTTAGTTTTCTTTTTATTTTTATTTTCCCTTGGTTTTTATTCTTAATCGTCCAAATCATCGGGCATGTCTGCTTGAGAGTGTGCATAGCCTAAGTGTGGGGTGAAATGATTCATAATAAACAGAAAAAATTTTGAAAATTATACAAATTTTTAAATGACTCGCCGAGTCTTACCACGACTCGACGAGTCGGTCTTATTTACAGAAAAAAATAATTTCAAATTTAATTTTACATTGGGTAAGTAGGGTTTTAACCCTAAAGAATCAGTTTCACTTCAACACTCGTCGACGGGCTGTTTTTTTTTTTTTTTTTTTGCAATTTCTCTCTCAAGCATTCATCAAGTTCTTCAAGTTCTTCCAAAATTCTCAAGCACAATCCAAAAAGGTATCAAATTTCTTCCTATTTTATGATTAGAGCATGATTATAAGGCAATCCAAGGTAGAAATTGCATGAAAAACCCGTTTTTGAGAAGTTCTAAATTTCTAGGGTTTTGATTTCTCATGAATTAAGTTGTTTTGAATGCTTATTTTGGCCTAAATACATCAATACTAAGTGTTAAGACAAAACCCTTGAAAAAATTTACAGGTTTATTGGTCCAATTTTATGAGACTCGTGCAGGTTGCGCGACTCGTCGAGTCGGGCATGGACTCGACGAGTCCAGTCGATTTACAGATGCAATCCAGTTTTTAAATTATATTATGTGTTTTCTGGGTTTTGTTTATTTGTTTTGTAGAAATCATGTTCAGAAGGGGACAATCTTCAAGTGGTAGCCAAGGGGAGTTTCCATGGCTAAACTTCCCGCAAATTGAATCCGCTTCAACAATGAGGAAGTGCAAGAAGAAGCTCTCCGACATTAAGAAGAAGGAGGTGTATGTGCCGGACAGAATTGATTGGGAGTGGCTGCAAAGTGTTAGATATGAAGAAGAATTAGCTCCTTACCTTTTGAAGGAGTTCCAACATGAAGGCGAGACAATAATCTGCGATGGGTGGAGCCGGGTCTTCCGCATACAAGAGTCGGTCTATTTAGAGCTTTGCTTGGAGTTTTTCTCCACGGTATCTTTTACCGGGGGAGTGGATATGTATTACCCGAAAAGCTTTACTTTTTGTCTTGGGGGAGAGTATCGGCAATGCTCGGTGGTGGACCTTGCCTGCCGACTAGGGATCTATGATCAATCCTTGGTGACAACAAACATCTTTCGGGCCTTTTTGGCAAACACTCACATGGTGTTCCCCGATGGAGTTACAAGCACGGGTTGGTGGAATACCATAGGAAATAAAGTTTACATCCCAAAGTCTGCACAAGAAGGGAGCATCCGATCCCCAACTCACCGCCTCATTCACCGTCTTATTTCCTCCACCATCAACCAAAGGAAAGACGATGACAAGGTCTCCAACCTTGATGTTTTCTACTTATGGAGCATAATTTCACCCGGCGTCTTTTGCAACATCCCTTGGTGTATAGCTTCATACCTTTCGGAGGGTGCGGTCAAAGATCGCAAAACCTCCCGTATCAATGGTGGAATGTTTGTCACCCGATTGGTTAATTCATTCGGGTTGATGAACCGCGGTGCCTGGAACTTCATGAAATTGATCCCGACACCTCCGTTCAATCCCATTCTTTTCCGAAGAGCACGGATAATTGAAGACTATGGTGGTGGCCATTATGCCATTCCAAATGATGACCCCGTTGTTGGTCCCGAAGCACCAGGAAGGAGGGTAAGATCAAGAAGAGAACGGGATGTGGAGGACGAGCCGCCAGTGATTCCGGTCGAGAATGAAGACGTACCAATGGATTGGTACAATGTAGAGATGAGGCGGATGCAGGATCAAATGGCGAGGGGGCTGAACTTTAGCAACCAATCCCACATACGACTTTTTGACCACTTCAATATCCCACATATTGATGGTGGCAATTACCCATTCATTCCATCTTGGGATGAGAGGATTGGTGCGCGACAAAGTGGAGTCGGGGGAAGTGGAGCCGTCAATGATGATGAGGAGGATGAAGATTGATTTTTATATTTTTGTGTTTTTAATCAAACAATTTTATTTTTTTTATTTGGTGTGTATGCTTTGAAATTTTATTATGTATAATGGTTGTTTGCTTTAGTTATTTTTCAGGATTGAATTATGATTGCTTGCTTAGGATGGTTTAGAGATATAAAGCATGGATGTTTTTTGCGAGTGAGAGCGAGTCAAGGAAGCGGGATTTTAACGTCAAAGTGTCGAGTCCGGTCTTAGGGGTATGAGAAATTGAGTCCGAACGTGAGGAAGAGTTAAAGAAGTTTTTAGAGGCTAAAACAGTTGCAAAATACCAAGATTTTTCGTTCAGTGGCCAACTCGTCGAGTGCACTAAGCTGACTCGACGAGTCGCCTTGTATTTCCACAAATTCTGAGAAGGCACGCTGTTACTCGACGAGTCCACCATCAGACTCGACGAGTCGTTCATTTTTTATGCCGAAGGACTGCTGATTTGATGCTGATACTTGTACCACTTGCTTCCTTATTCTTCCATTTCCATTCTTGAAGATTTTACACCGATTTTCGCATATTTGGAGCGACCCACACGAGACGAAACACCCAAGACATGGATGAGATGTTACCATGTCTAAAGTTGATTGAAGTTGGAGCTTTATTGAGAGTGATCAACCTATCCACTGCTATCCCAGGGGAGTTTGTTCCAATTCCCTCTTTATTTTTATGTTTTTATGCATCATATGCAATGAGGGCATTGCATCATATAAGTGCGGGGTAAGGGGTTGGTTACATAATAGTAAATTTTAAAAAAAAAATTGCATACCAAAAGTATTATTTAGGATTTAATTTAGAAAATTTTGGTAAAAATTAGGATTCCATGTTAGAATTGTGTTAATAATTGCATGAAGACCCAAATGTTTAGTTGAGCCTGTATACGTTCTAGTGCATTTGTGGCTTCCTTATTCCAGTGAAATCATGAGACAAAAACATGACCTTGCTCAGCCTGAGGGATGCAATATGTTTAGCAGCCTAAACCTGAAATGTATCCAGGAAAATTTTTATCATTAGTCAATAAAGGTTGAGATTGAGCGCCCCTGCTTAAGCATGTAGGGATTTGAGTGACAAAAGTGAGGTATACATGTAAAAAAAGAGAGAATTACAAGAAAAATTGTAAGAATTTTGGAGCAAATGAAGTGAAGATCTTAAGATCGAAAATTCCAAGAAATCCAAAAAGTTGAAGATGCCAAAAATCAAACAACAAGGTGGTGAATTCAAAGAAATCAAAGATCAAATGTCAAAGAAGTGAAGAATTCCAAAGAGTTCCAATGTGGTATCGAAAAATTGTAATTTTCTAGAATATGTATGCTTGGGTTGCTCAATTAAAAATACTTTGAGGGTAAAGAGGTTTTCTGAGGATGGATTCGGAGGGTTGCATAAAATGAGAATAGTTCGGGGTGAGTGGGCGGATGTTTATGAGGATTGTGAGTATTTGGAATATGGGGGGTTCTTTAGGAAAAAATTTAGACACAAATGCATGCGTTGCGGTCTTGGCCATGGCTGGGTTAGATTGGAGTTGTTATACATAATTCTAATGTGTTAAAATTCAGTTTTGCTTGAGGGCAAGCAAAAGACAAGTGTGGGGTATTTTGATATGTGCATATTTAGTGTGTATTAACTATAGTTTTTTATTCATATATTAGCTAAATTATTGCATATTATGGACAAAAGGTACTTAAAAGTGTTAAATTATGTTTTTCAGTCCAAAGATGAAGCTCGGAAGCGAAAGGAAGCAAGAGAAGCGGTTAGGAGCTCAAGAGTGGAATGAAGAAGGAAAACACCTTAAAAAAGGCTTCTACTCGTCGAGTCGAGCCTTGACTCGACGAGTCCGATCGTGGATTCAGGAGGATAATGATTCGGAAGTCAAGATAGTTATCGCAATACGAAGAATGTGAGAGGGACTCGACGAGTCACCATCTGACTCGACGAGTCGGAACGCATATTTAAAGATAACTCCACAAATCGAAAAAGGAGGAGAATTCTGGGAAGTTTCAGAAGTGCTTTGATGCGAATAAGAAGCCAGAAGAACCCTAAAAGTCGACCAAGGAAGCTAGAATTTAATTCCGGGAGTAATTAAGGCATAATTTCATCATTCTACTTATTTCTTTTGTTTTGTCAACATGATTAAGCAACTTGAACTTGTTTGTTTGCTGTTATTTACCTTAGTTATGAACTAAATTCTTTAGACTTCTGTTTGGGAATACAAAGTTGACGATATGGTTTGATTGATTGGTATGTTTAATTCCAAGTTGGTGAATTTTTGTTATTTTAGCTTGCTAAAGAACCTTGTGTATGAATGATAATTAATTTTCTGTTAATAGGAAGATAATTATTTAGCATGAACATCTATTGATTATCAACCTCATATGATATGTGACCACTATATCATATGTCTAGAATTAATAAATATGAAACTAGGATTAATAAGGAGATCGAGTAAATTCATGTGCAAGCTTGTAAGATGACCATCAAACAAGAGGTTAATTAAGAATAATGAATTAATTAGCTATTGCAAGTCTAACTTAACCCGAATAATTAATCTAGTAAATATAATTAAATTAAGCAATTGGCCACTGTTTGAGTTAGTTTATTTGCTAAGGATGAGGGTAGTGAACATGAACCTAAACACTTGAATCGGTAACCAACGAAAGAATTAATCCATTGCACTATTACCTTAAAATCAACCATAAAGTTAACTGAGTTGAACTAAACAGAAGTTTCTTTCCCATTATTGAATCTAGTTAAATTGTCATTTTCTAGTCTTTAATTAGTTTTAGTTAGTAAGTTTCTAGTCTTGTAAAACTAGAGAAAAACCCCTATTTTCTTAATCAACTTAGGTAGAATTAGTTTTTAATTTAATTTGTCGTTCCCTGTGTTCGATACCCTGCTTATTTAGCTATACCACAATTGATAGGTTCACTGCCTTTTGTGTGTTATTTGATAATTAAAGTAGGATTAAAACTAGTTGGTTTTACACACATCAGTGATGATCAAGTTTGTTAGGATATTACATGTAAAATTAGCATTTATGTAACACCTAGTTTCCTTGATGTTTGTAATTTTGGGATAGTGGATCGTAACTTCATCGAGTAAAGGTCTTAGCTTCAAAGGAATAGATTCTAGACCCTATCGGATATTGATAATGTTTGTTTAGTGATTAAAGACCTCGAATTGTTCCTTGGAAAAAGGGTAAAATAGGAAATGTGATAATTCGGTCTTCTTGCATGAATTATGATTTTAGTTTGATATGTTTTTAGTCAAAAGTAACTAGATAGAATTGTGGGGCTCGTCAATACCTTTCTGCTCATGTAAAGATCGTCGAAAGCGGAGTTGAAATGAATAAGTTATGACTGTTTGCAGCTAGAATGGGTTTGGGTGAAAAACTATCGCCACAGAGTGGAGAATTGTCTTCCACGTAGTGACAATCACCACGAAAGTGGAGAATTGTTTTCCACGACGTGGAAAATGCCATAGAGTGGAGAATTGTCTTCCATGCAGTGGAAGTTGGGCAGGCCTAAGCCCATGATTTTTAGGGTTTTCAACATATTTAAAGGTAAGGATTCATGTTTTAGGGCATTTTCATAGCCTCCATGTAACATCCCAATTTTCAAGTCCAAAAATTTTATTTTTAATTACAAGATTCGTAACATAGTTTACTAAACATTGCCAATGTCATATCAATTTATAAAAATCATAACAACGTGTATGAAACCATATCATCAAAAGTAATAAAAATCAGAGTACAATCCCAGAAATCTCCATGGATAATCCATATGAGTGTGTGTGTGATGCGCTGCTACACCATCGGCTCCTTCCCCTTAGACGAAGAGGTACCTGAAACCAAAACTAAAACTTTAAGCACAAAGCTTAGTGAGTTCCCCCATCATACCCATACCAAATAATGCATAATCGTCGGTATCTTTCAACCGGTAACTGGGAACTACCCTCCGCTTCGGTATCTTTCAACCGGTAACTGGGTGCTACCCTCCCCATCGGTATCTTTTAACTGGTAACTGGGAACTACCCTCCCATTCGATATCTTTCAACCGGTAATCGGGAGCTACCCTCCCCTTCGGTATCTTTCAACCGGTATCCGAGGACTATTCCACCCCTACTATTACTAATACAAATCAATCACAACAAGCATATTAAATACAATGATCATATCAAGCATAGCAATCATATCGCACATCAATCCTAGATGATTATCACAAAGACAACCATCTATACAACGCCCTTGCTGGTGGGTCAGCATTGTAGCCGTAGACCCACCCTTACTAGAATGAAACTTACCTCCAAGTCGTGTAGTGTCTGCACTGTCCTTGGTGTGAAAGTCGGCTATCCTCAACTCCTGAATCCCTACACAATAACCCCTCTAAGTTATCAACTTCTACTCATAACCCCTACAATAGTCAACTTGAATCCAGGTCAAAGGCATAGTCAAAGTAAAACCCTAGTCAAGTCATCTTTTGGTCGACCAGACTCGCCGAGTTGGTTTGCCAACTCGTCCAATCCCTTTGTCCCCGGAATACTACAAACCCGTCCCACTGGTCGAGTCTAGCAAGAGCTCGACGAGTTCACCTTCAACAACACTTCAGTCAATCTTCATCCGACTCGCTGAGTTCTTCCTTGAACTCGTCGAGTTCATCTTCAGCATATGAATGTGTCCAGTCTATGACTCGTCGAGTTGTAAGAACAACTCGTTGAGTCAATCTTCAAAGATTGGGAGATTGCCTTGGACTCGCCGAGTGTGACATCCCCATTTTCACGGCCATAAAAGATAGATTTTGTTTATGCTTTATAAAAATCAAAGTATCTTTTTTAATAAAAACGTTGCGGAATTTGTTCCTAGAAAAAACATGATAATTTCATTATCAAAGCATTTCCGAAGAAATGTATTTTTATTCATTTTAAAACATTTGGGATATCATCATCAATACAGAAACATAAGCATAAACAGAACTTACATTCATTTACACTAGTGATCTATATCTCCTTAATATCTCAGTGTAATGTAACTTCACCTCGTCACCTGTGATACAAGTAAACTGAGTGGGTCAGGTTGGGAAACCTGGTGAGTACATAGGGTTTTCAACCCACAATAATATAATTATTATGCTTAATCATCAAACAATTAACCCAATTACCCATCCCCATTATCTTCTTTATTCCTAAGTAGCTTCCCTAAGGATTTATCCTAAGGATCGTCTCCTACATCATATTTACCTCTCATCTCCTTACATTGCATTTCCTTATATGTTTGTTCCTAAGGACTCTCCCTAAGGATCATCGCCTACATCACATAGGTAGTATTGATTCAGGGATTACTCCTTCAATACGTGCCCAACAAGGGTTAGGGCATCATCACATGAATACGTAGTTACAACATCGCCTGAACTCGTAATACATAGTAAGGGGTTAGAGTATCATCGCATGAATACGTAGTTACAACATCGCTTGAACTCATAATTCATCACTTACAGGTTATGGATCTGCTGGTGTTTCCACGGGGTTGTCTATAATAGTTTGTGGTCGCCATCTATACTCTGGTAGATGACTACATCGCCACATTGTCGGTTAAGGTTGTGGTATCTCCTTTCATCCTACACCACCTATTCATCATCATCTATTTACCTAATTATCATCACCTTTCTATCATCACCTATCTCTCATCATTTGATTTCATCACACACCAACTATTTCATCTACCCATGTTTCATCCGCAACGTATTTGTAGATATAAAATAAATATATCGTTTAAATCTTTTAAAACATGTATAAAATCGTTCATCCAGCATAGACAACAAGTATTCAAATAATATGCACACATAGAACATAATTTATATAAAATACTTCATATCTATGTGTAAGATCAAACTAACTATGAACTCACAGCATGTAATTTATATTAAATACTTCATATCTATGTGTAAGATGAAAGTAACTATGCACTCACTTGAAAAGGTGGTGATTCCGAACTCAGACAGTGTTTCGCTTCTTAAAAATAATTTCCTTCGACGAAACCTAGTATTATTACCACTAGAGTTTCGTCTATTATTCACTGAGACCAATTAGTAGTCTAACTATTATTACTATTATATAAGCGTTAAACAATACTTATATAACCCATCATAATAGCCCAAGTACTTATTATAAGTTCCTAATAACGTTACTATAATTAAATAAAAGCTATATTAAGAATAGTGTAGGCGTAGCTCACTTACATCAGGTTTTATAGAAAACCGAGCTTTGCTTGGAGCAGCATTCTTGAGCCAAAAATCTCTTCTTCTCGTAGCCGTCGAGCACTCAGGGGCTTCCGCCTCATGCTAGGGAGGCTCCTTAGGCTTTTCTGAGGGTTTCGGGGCTAGGGAGAGTAAAGAGAACAAAGAATGAGAAATGTATGAAGAAAATGAGGGTGGGAGAGTATCTATTTATAGGGTGAAATATGGATGAACTTGGTGCCACATGTCACCATCTGGTGACAAGACTTGGGGAGAAAGCAATGGCCAAGATTGTGCCACGTCACCCATTTTCGCACAGTACACTTCTGACTTCTAAAATTCATAACTTTCACATACAAGCTCTGTTTTTGATGTTATTTATATCCACGCCTAGGTAAAAATAAGATCTACAACTTTCATTTTGACTCTGTTGGCTAATTCTCGACCGATCTTAAATTTAACAGTACAAAAAGATTAGACTGTTAAATGACTGCGAAAAATTCGTAACTCCTTCATACAGACTCCGTTTCCATCTGTATTTTTACCGTTGAGTTCCTATTAATGAGATCTTCAACTCTCATTTAGGTCGCGTACGCCAAAAACCGCTCGAACTAAAATTCGAATTTCAGGTCGCGCACTGCGAAGCCAAATCTTAGTAAAAACATAACTTCCTCATACAAAGTCAGATTTGGGCATTCTTTTTATGGACGCTCTCAGGTTAACATATTCTATGACTTTCGTTTAGATCACTAAGGCTAAAAGTCGCTCTATCATAAATTCACTATTTACATCTCCCTGGTGTCGTGTCGGTTCCGTCGCGCAACTTCGACGGGTCATAACTTCTTCGTTATAACTCGGATTTCGACGCTCTTTATATGTACGAACCCCATGAGACATATTCTACAACTTGGTTAAAATTATTTATTATAAATAATATTTTGTTGAAAATTCGTTTTCGACCCCTATTATCTCTAAATTGACTAGCTTGGATCTACGGGCGTTACACCAAATTTGTTCTAACACTCATCGAGTCCCATGATTCCCAGGTCCCTTAAGAGCCTAAACAACTAAGGGACCTTCCATACTATCATCTGGTCCCTCGACACAAGGGACTTGGCGGTCATTACATGCCGACTCGTTGAGTCCTAAGAACGACTCGTCAAGTCCATCCTTGACCATTACTATACAGTCGATTTAAATGGGTCTTAACACATCAAAACCATAGATCCGGCCTCCTAATGTCCATTTTACACGTAAAGCCTCAAGCTTGATGCACATGCATGGTTCTTTGGCTCAAAAAGCCATAAAAGATGGTCTACAAGGTGCATGGGGTGTTTATGGCAACAAAGTTGGCATCTTTATGCCATAAAGACCCCCAATGGCCCCATATCTGAATTCATAACTCCATAATGCACTTCACAACCCGAAAATAGATTAGAAAGCCCCAAATATACCAAGATCCAAGCCCTAAAGATGATTGATTACATGGAAGATCAAGATAGGAGCTTTTTACCTTAAATGAGCTGGAAATGGAACACAATCTCTGGATCTCCAAGCTCCAACTTGAACTCCCAAGCTCCTTTCCTCTTTTCAAGCTTCACAATCCACCAAAATGCACAAAATGGCCTTAAAACACTCAAACAAGGCTAGGGTTTCAAGATAATGCTTTCTGGAAGTATAAGGGACGATGGAGGCTGAGATGGGGGGATATAAGTTGTTTAAATAGGGTGCAAACCCTTAAATTTAGGGTTTCACTCAAACAACACTTACTCGCTGAGTCGGTCTCCCGACTCGTCGATTAGGTCACTTAAACTTCCTGCCGGTCACGACTCTACTCAACGAGTTAGGCCACCAACTCGTCGAGCCCCAGTGAAAATATCAAGATTTCTAGAATAAACTGGGTACCAAGAATCAGTTGTTACACTCCATATCATCTAGAACTCTTTAGGAGTAACCCTAGCCTCCTTTTTCATAGTTTGAGCTTTTCTCATCTAATTTTTGGAGTGGTTTTGGTGGTTTTAGAGTGATGCTTTCATGCAAGATTGATCCTTGAAGCTTGGCAATTGAATATCTCAACTTTCATCTACCTTCTGGACCTTTATATGTCACAAAGTTCCAAGCTTTATTGTATTTCATCTTTGGATCTAGGTGTGTTTAGTGTTTTGGTCCATTTTATTGAGTTTTGGTCCCATTTTAGGCTTGTTCCATAGAGTTTTGGAGAATCTTGATCTTTTGAGTAATGTTTGGGTTCAGATTTGGTTATTTGGTGGAGTAAAGAGTACATGTAAGAGTTGTCTTTACTCCATGCATGAATAACATTATGTTTTGAACATCTTCCGATCTAGAGTTTTAGATCTTGCTTGTTTAGAGCTTCTTAATTGATAAATTTGGAAACTTCATCCATTTAGACATTATAAGGAATCAATTATGAAGGTTGGAGACTTAGACTTAATGGATTAGGTTGAGAAAGATGCATTCTTGGTCCCTTTGAGACTTAAAGTTTAGATTTTGGTTGCTTAGACCATCCTAATGGATAAAGTTGGAAACTCTATCCATTACGATGCTATTAAGTACAAGAGCTGATCTTATGATCCTTAGTCTAAACGAATTAAGCTCTTAATAAAGAAAAGGGTATTTTGCCAAAGACCACGACGTGGCCAAGGAAGGCCTACAGTGTGATGGTGTCCTGATTATTGACTGTTTTGTCTTGATGTGCCCACGACGTGGCCAAGAGGTCTCCATGTTGTAGTAGGTATTGATATGGCTAATCGTTGACTTTTGTTGACCATTGAATTTTTGACCAGTTTAACATCTAGTCAAACTTGAAGGAATTAGGTTATTGATTAAGATTTTATATTTGATTGGTGCTAGTCGGTTTGTGGGAGCGATCAATGCAACGAGTGAGTGTGTTGTTGTGTTTCATTGGGTCTTTATTCATGTACGTTTCCTCACTGTACTATGTGTTACAGTGTATATATATCCTTGTATGTTAGGATATAGGAGTAGTAGTATGTTGGTTAGAGTACCAGGAGTCGGTGATCGTCTAGTTGAATGTCATAGGGTTTGTATATAGTTATGTAGGATAACCTGAGATCTCTTGATCTAGGCCTTCTTCCATGTCCTTTTTTAGTTGTGGATCTAGAGTGGGATCAATTTTTTGACTGTCTATCTCACCTCTAATTGCAAATAGCTATGTATTCATTAGTGATCTTCCAATATTGACGTAAAGCATTGTATGAGGCTCGGTATGATGTAGTGAGTTGTTAGATAGGTAGACCAGTGTAGGTAGTTTCTTATGTTTATATTCTTGTTTGATTACTTGCTTGGTTTATATGTCGACATATTGGGTGGTGGGTTGAGACAATCCTACTTTGTGTTGTAGGCCAAGATACTCGGGTGGGTCAGCGGTGTATTGTAGGCCAGGTGCAAACCATCTGTATTTTGTAGGAGTGGGAGGGGCTCCAGTCGTGGTTAGAGGCCCATGTGAGTGATCCAAGGTGTATTATAGGCCTCGCGAGGCGATCCAGTCAAATTGAAGGCTTATGTGTGTGCATGCATTCTATGTGTATTATGTGTGTGGTATTTTGGGGAAAATCACTATGCTTTCTCTTACACTTATGGATTAAATGTTTTCAAGTACCAGTATTGAGCATGGGAAAGCAAAGGCGTGGTTGTACACACTCATCAACAACATTGGAGATTCCGCATTTATTATATTACTCATATTTTCAAACAATTGTATTTTAGAACAAATGAGTTTTCTTAACTTGGGTTTATGGAAATGGTGTTTTATCTTAATTAAAAATAAAAAAAATGTTTGTGAAAATGGGACGTTACAAATTGGTATGAAAGCTCTGGTTTGAGGGATTTGGAGGAACACTTGTGTAAATCCAAACTCAAACTAGGATCTGAGAATTTTCACACAATGTTTTTGAAAAAGAAATTTTGATAAAATGATTGGGTTGGAGACATAGGCCCAGTCTCTTGTCATGTTCTTGTTTGATTGTTGGCTTGGGATTGTGAACATGAATGTCTGACTAAACCTTGGTTCTATAAGAATATGTGATATGTATAGTCATCCAGAGCCCAAACATGAAGGTGGTTACCAAAATATCCATACTTGTTTTATACGCTAAATTTGAGCTTGCTTATATGTGAATTGTTAGAAATGCATGCTAATGGATAAGCTAAGGATCCTTTCAAGAACCGCATGATAGTATTGTCTGACTTCTGTGATTCCTTATAGTTTAGGAATTTGCTTGTTATGTGATAATTGATTATGTTAATTGTTAAGTGTATGTTGTATAGTTGTATACGATTAGGGTTATATAGCATTAGAATGACTGACTTATCCTTATTTCCTTTTTCTTGTTTGGTTGTGGGCTTAGGGTAGATTCATTTATTCGAGAGTCTACTTGATCCTATATTGTGTACAACTACCATGCACGAGGCTACCTACAGTGTGGGAGCGTGATTGAGGATTATCCTAAAAGGAGCACCTAGGAAGTTAGTTGTGACTCTTAGGAGCATGTGGGTGTTAGTACACCTAGGAATGGTCTATTACAATGACTTAGAACCTTGTAATGAATTCTAAGTCGACTACGAATAGGTTTGGAAGGTAGGATGGGCGCGTACTACTGAACGCATAGGATTTGTATGGGAATCAAAAGGAGTCACGTGGCCATTAAGGAACTAATAGGTGAATACATAATGTCTTTGAGCGTTATGTCTTGATGTTTGACCCTTTTCCTTGTGCATGTTTAGAATCGTAAAACCTGGGAAAACTAGAATTTGTTATTGATTACTTATTATGTTGAACTTTGAAAATTTCCAACTTTGATATCTCGACTTCGGAGGTTGTAATTCATTAGAATAGTAAACCAAATGTAACACCCTGTTCGTGATCATTTAGTAATTTAGGGTCGTGGGCTAGAAGTCAGTTGTGTAAAGGCTTTGGGTCTTAAGGAGGCAATTTTTAGACATTTTGGAAGGAGGTAATGATGGTTATGAGATCTAAACCTTTGAATTGTGTTTTGGAGTCAAGGGGTAAAACGGAAATGTCATAGGTTGGATTCTTGCATGAAATATGGAATTTTGTTCGAGAAGTTTTTAGTCCAAGATATTTAGATAGTATTGTAGAGCTCTTCAATACCTTTACGCCAATATAAAGATCGTTAAAAACGGAGTTGGAACGAAGAAGTTATTATCGTTTGAAGTTAGGGTGGCTCGGGGTTGAGCCGCATACGTTGGGCGTACTAGGGCATCCCTAGTACGTTGGGTGTAAATTGAGTATGTTAGGCATACGTGATCAGTGCTCATATCCTATTTTTGTGGTTTCAGCCTTATTTAAGCTCCTTAACTCCCCCAAACTCATTCCATTCTTAGCCTCCACCTCTCCAACACCCTCTCTTGTAATCCTAACCCTAGATTGAGCCTTGTGAGCAAAAAGAATGTGTTTTTAAGTGCTTTGGAGTGTTCTTGGTGCACCTTGGAGAAGAAGGAACTCATTAAAGAAGTATTGGTTGCATTGGATCTTGTAGATCCAGACTTTGTTCACCTTGATCTTTCTTCTAGAGGTATAAAGTTTGAATCTTGATGATGAAATTGTTGGATCTAACTAGTTTTGGGTGTTATGAGCTTTTGGTCACTTTAAGTGTGTAAAGTTTAGATCTTGAAAGTCTGTGACCTTGTTATGGATAAAGTTAGAAAATTTATCCATATAAACATCATTTTGATTCAGATTTGGAGGTTAGAGACTTGTACTTAATGGATTAAGTTGAAAAAGATGCACTTTTGGGTCCCTTTGAGACGTAAAGACTAGATCTTGTTTTTTAGGACCATTTTAATGGATAAAGTTGGAAACTTTATCAATTATGGAGCTATTATGAACCATAAAAATTTGATCTTGACCCTTCTATCTCTTCCATATAAGAGTTGTGATGTCTTATTGGGTTAAGAACTTAGGGTTTTGGACATTAAGCACTTTTTAGCCATGAAAAGTCATAAAGTTGGAAACTTTATCGCTTAGGACATCATTTTAGGCTTGGATCTGAGTTTTAGACATAAGGGCTTAATAGAATAAGCTCTTAATGGATTTTTGGGACTGGTCTGTGTACGCTGCGCATACGCGGTCAACGCCTCACTTTTGGTCAACATTAGAGTACGATGAGCGTACTCTCTTGGTACACAGGGCGTACTCCGCTGGGAAGAAATATTGACTTTTGGATATTGACCGTTGACTTTGACTTTGACTATAGTTGACCAAGTTTGACCAAAATGTATTTTGGGTAATTTGATTTATAGTTTGGGATTTGGGTTCCCATTAATTGTGGTAGAGATAACTTTTAGAGTAGTGATCGGTGCAACTATTCTTTCAAACTATGAGGTGAGTCTTCTTACTATATCTATGGGTCGAAGGTACCAATACCAACCCATTACTTGTTATGTGGAATGCTAATTGTCTCTGTGATACTTGCATAAAAGACCAGGATTTGGCCCCTGGCTATTGTATGAAAGACCGGGATTTGGCCCTTGATAATTGTATGAAAGACTAGGATCTGACCCCCGACAATCGCATGAAAGACCAGGATCTGGCCCCTAGCGATTGTATGAAAGACCAGGCTCTGGCCCCTGAAACTCGTATTTAAGATCGGGATTTGACCCTCAGCATTCCAAGGAAAGACCATGGGGGTAGCCCATGACACTTATATGTTTTGGGTATATGGTATTTTGGGAAACTCACTAAGATTTGTGCTTACAGTTTCATATTTATGATTTCAGGTACTTTCAGTTAGAAAGGGAAGGGCCCAGCGTGATTGCACAGCAGGCTCTAAAGTTTTCCGCATTGAAAATTAATGATATTAATCTGATGTTTAAATGATATATTCACTTTGATTAGTTCTAGAACAACTCGTTTGTATGATTTATTGTTTTAAAAATGAAAAAAAATTACCTCAGATTTTGGGACGTTACACCAAAAATGACAAAATTATAATAAAAATCATGTACAAACTCTAAACTACACAGAAAAACTTCATGATAATCCGACTTCAAACGAATTAGATATGCATGTTTTAAAATTTCACAGATTACAAAAAAAGTTGAGAAACAGAAGATTTTCAACTTTGATATATCGACTTTAGAAGGTTGTAAGTCATTGAATATTAAACCAAAAATGATAAAATTATAGTCTTAAATCATGTACAAACTCTAAACTACACATGGGGAAAACCAAACGCTAACCCGACGTTAAATGAATTAGATATGTATGTTTTAAAAGTTTTGCATAATACAAAAAAATAATAAATAAATAAATAAAAATTGAAAAACAGAAAAATTCCAGCTTTGGTATCTCAACTTTGAAAGATTGTTAAGACAATGAATATGAAACCAAAAATGACAAAATTATAGTTTAAAATCATGTATAAACTATAAAGTAGACTCTAGAAAAAAAAACATCATATCAATCACACTTTAAATAAATGAGATATGTATGTTTTAAAATTTTCACAAAAACCGATTTCGGTTCTTAAACCTGGGTTCCCCAAACAGGAAGGACCTGATACTCGAATAAATCAATTTTTAAATCCAACACCCAAACCAATTTTATATATTTCAGTTCTAACGGTTCCGATTCCGATTTGATTTTTCGGTTTTAAATCTCATCCCTAGTTGAAGATAGTAGAAACTAGAAACAGTGAAACAGTATTGGAAAACCTCTAAAACTTTATATTAACAACAAAGTGAATAAATAAGGAATGATAACAATATTTTTTACTATATAAATATCGTTTTTTGTTATATGTTTGAAAACCGATTTCTATTTCGCTTTCACTCAAACCAATTAAAATAATAAAATCCCCTAACCGATATAAACTGACATTCAAATCGTAAACCACTTTTATGTTTCAGAATCCGAACCGAAATCTGTATTCATCTCCACTTCAAATTTCTTAACGTTCGTTTTTCTGTGTCCAAATTCCAAACGTAGAACCCTAAAACATATCATCAAAGTTGACTAGATCCAGAATTAATGGCCCAATACAATCATGTTGACGGGGGAGTTGTGTAATTATATGAAACCTTAGGGATCTCACTGAAAATTCATCACAGTCCAAAACCCCAAAAAAGATTGGTTGGGGTCCATTGTCATCCTCCAGATAAAACCCATCAAAACCCACACTCAACGCTCTGTAATCCAAAGAGGGTGATTGATATGGGGATACTAACACTGCCACTGGTGACCTCCCTTCTCAGACCCAATAAATCCAAATTTTCTCTTCTATTCACCACCACTATCCACCATCATCACCGCCGTACCATCTTACACCACCTCCCTATACGAACCCGTTTCAGCAGCGCCACCACCCCTCTCTGTTCTTTCACAAATTCTGCACTTACTCAACATGATCACCCTTCATTAACGACAGAAGATTCAAATTCAAATGCAGAGGAACGGCCAATTAAAGTTTCTATACCCACTTTTCAACAAGCCATTCAACGTCTCCAGGTGATCGACTATTTCGACTAATATTGACCTATACCCACTTTTGTAATTTGAATGTTATAATTCAATTCGAAAGCAGGGGAATACCAATTGTAGAGTTTAATTGCTTAATTCAATCGTATTATTCATTTATGGGGTTAAAATGAAGATTCTTGCTTTGGTTTCGGGGTTACTCAACAACAGTAATCAAAGAAATTCCAGTGAATTTGCGATTGGTCGACGTGTAACAAATTTGCAATAATCACTATAAGTAAAGTGTGTTTTCATAGAGTTTCATCTATAATGTTGTTCAAGACTTCAACTTAAGTATTTGCAAAGAATAAAATCCAAAAATCATCATCAATCTATGTGTCACGTAAAGGTGCATTTCTTAGCACACAACATCTTGAAAAAAAGCTTTCTTTTATCATAACTTACAACATGTTTCTTGGTATAATTACAATCTTTTCGACCAAATGAAAGGAAATAGCTCTAGAATTTAAGCCTAGAAAGTAGGGGTGTTTCTAATTCTATCCCTTGTGGAATCACTTTACTGTGTGCAACTTTAGGTTTTGGAATTTGATGTTGACTCTCTCCCAATCTGTTAATCATAACAAGGTTATTCTTTTGGTGGGAAGATGAAAATTAAAAGTAACAGATTGAAAATCAAGTTTAAAAACCTCTAACAAAATTTATGCTCTATGCATTTTAGGGATAAAAAGGAAAGCAAGACAACATATGATTTGGTGTTCTTTCACCATTTAGACTAATATGTGTGCATAAGTTAAAATGTGTATTTATGGAACCACTCTCTCCAAAGTTGTTTTTTTCTTCAAATTTTCATTTTTTCAATAATACAGGAGTACTGGGCATCTGTTGGATGTACCATAATGCAGTGCAGCAATACAGAGGTACTCACTATTAATAAATATAAGACCTCTTACAAATGTTAAGGGATTCATTTGCTCATTATTCCCTTTTTTGTATTCACCAGGTTGGAGCTGGGACTATGAATCCCTTAACATTTCTTAGGGTTCTTGGACCAGAGCCATGGAATGTTGCGTAAGTTTATCAAAAGTTAATATATATATATATATATATATATATATATATATATATATATATATATATATGTATATATATATATATATATATATATATATATATTGTGATTGCTGATTTGGTAGCTTGTGGTGGAAGGTATGCAGAGCCAAGTATCCGTCCAGATGACAGTCGTTATGGTGAAAACCCTAATAGGCTTCAACGTCATACTCAATTCCAGGTATATATCATTTTTTCAATTCCATTTTTACCCTTGCTTCCAATATAAGCAATGTACTTTATTTTATCCATAATACAAATGTACTTACATTGCTATTTGGGTAAAGAAATATTATAAATACATTACTTTTATTTCTTGTAATTTGTCTTTTCTTTATTTCGACACATGAAATTCAAACAAATACATCGAGCTCTCTCTTTTTCTCTCAGGTTATATTAAAGCCGGATCCTGGAAATTCACAAGACCTGTTTATCAGAAGTTTATCGGCTCTAGGTTGTGATTTTTATATAATCAACACTTCATCTGTATAATTTAGTGGTTTCTTGATTTACATTTAAACAATAATTTATAACTTTTTTGGTTGTGGCTTCAGGTATTGATGTCAATGAGCATGATATTCGATTTGTGGAAGACAATTGGGAAAGCCCGGTAACCCACAATTTTTTATTTTTTTATTTTTATGATTGAAATTGAAGATATGCTTCCTCCATTTTGTTCTAAACATGTACTTTGACTTTTGAGAGTCAAACAACATACATTTACAACCTAATATTGATCATTAGGTGCTTGGTGCTTGGGGATTGGGTTGGGAAATATGGATGGATGGAATGGAAATTACACAGTTTACTTACTTCCAACAGGTATCATATATTCATATTCATACATACAATTCAGTAATTTTCGTTTCTTCTTTATGTATTATTTCTTTATTAATTTTAAATGTCATCTTCTTGAAGGCTGGAAGTCTTCAGTTGATGCCAGTATCTGTTGAGATCACATATGGCCTTGAACGCATCCTAATGTTACTTCAGGTCTAGATATATAGCTCAATTTATATTCTTTTGAAATTCCGTTTTTACCCTTTTGCTTGCTTTTTTATCTTGTTTTTGTGCTGTTTAATGTTTAGGGAGTTGACCATTTCAAGAAAATCCAGTATGCTGATGGAATTACTTATGGGGAGCTCTTCTCTGAGAATGAGTGATCTATTTTGTCTTTACATGCTAGCATTTTTTGAATATATCTAATTTGTGAAAATAAAAATCAATTCAAGTATGAAAGTTATTTACCAAGTTTTATTTCTGTTTCAGGAAAGAAATGAGTGCATATTATCTAGAGCATGCCAGTGTTGACCATATTCAAAAACACTTTGACTTTTTCGAGGCAGAATCCCGTGCTTTGCTTGATTTAGGCCTTGCAATACCTGCGTATGTTTTTTTTTTTTTTTTTTTTTTCTTTCACTTTATATGACACACACATACACATTTATTTATTCATCATCTCATATAACATGTTTTTAAACATTTCATAGGTATGATCAGCTTCTCAAAACTTCTCATGCCTTTAATATATTAGATGCTAGAGGCTTTGTTGGGGTAACAGAACGTGCTCGTTATTTTGGGCGGATGCGCAGGTAATTTCTTTTTATTTAAAAAAAAAAAAAGACAATATTACCCTTGATATGTTACAATTTCCTTTTTTACCCTCTCAGTTTAGCTCGACAATGTGCCCTGCTTTGGTCGAATACAAGAGAGTCACTTGGATATCCATTAGGTGTTATTTCTCAAGCTAATAACCTTGTTGTTCCCAATGAGGTTGTAGAATCAGAAGGCAAAAAGGTGTGTGACAATTACTTTTTTGCCCTTTGACTTTGGTTCAAGTAATTTGACCATAATGTTGTTATGGGGTACAGGTGTCTGATGAACCGAGGTTGTTTCTTCTTGAGATTGGAACAGAAGAGTTACCACCAAATGATGTTGCTAGTGCAGGGCAGCAAGTATGTTCTTTGCTACAGACTAATTTTTCTCATTTCATGCTCTTATTGAATACAAGTATCTGAAGTTGATAATGGTTTTTTTTTTTTAACTTATTGTTATTCATTTCAAGTTATTGTTTTATAATGTATTTGTGTTTCAGGTCAAAGATGTAATTGTCCAATTACTTGGAAAACAAAGGTTGACTCATGGTGAAATTTCTGTATTTGGCACCCCGAGGAGACTTGTGGTATGGTTTCCTTTTCTTATTTTGTTTGTTTTCCTTTTATAAAAAGATTTTAGTTTTAGAATCTTTTTCTTTTCTTTCTAATTTGTTAATATGATAATTTAACTTGCAGATTAGTGTTGAGAATCTTTGCTCTAAGCAAGTGGCAAATGAAGTTGAGGTTCGAGGACCTCCAGTTTCAAAAGCTTTTGATAATCAAGGAAATCCAACTAAGGTATTATCATTTCCGTTTATTTTAACTTCAGAAGGGTAGTTTTGTCTTTTCACTTTTGTAGTTAACTTATACTGACTGATGGTTTTTCTTTCAGGCAGCAGAAGGGTTTTGTTGTAGAAATTCCGTAACAGTGGATGCGTTGTATAAAAAAACTGAAGGTATATCTTTATATAATCATCACTTGGATTTCAATAAAAACTTATTTCATGAAATAAAAAGATTGTATTTTTTTATAGGCAAGACAGAGTATGTTTATGTTCGTGTGATGGAGTCTGCACAGCTTGCTCTGGAGGTATAATATACATTATACAGTATGCAAATAGTTAAACACGTGCTTCAGTTTCCTTTTGTGTAATCTATTTAAAATCAAATGTTGCATAGATGCTTTTATTTATAGGTTTTATCAAATTAATGAATCTTATAATGTATTTATTTCTGATAGGTTTTATCAAAAGAGTTGCCAGGGGCAATTAGTAAAATATCATTTCCAAAGTCCATGCGTTGGAACTCCGAGGTGTGTCCCTTGTAACTAATTACCCAAAAAAATAAAAATTTCATGAGTAATTAATATGTGAATAATTAATAATCGGATAATTTTTCTCTCATTTAGGTCATATTTAGTCGACCTATTCGTTGGATTTTGGCACTTCATGGAGATGCATTTGTTCCTTTTTCATTTGCTGGTATTTTAAGGTAAGTGATTATTTCATGCAATTCTGCTTCTTTTTTTTTTTATGTTTGTTTTTTTTATTGCAGTGGTAATGTTTCTCAAGGTCTCCGTAATACAAAATCAGCTACAATCATGGTATATATGATATATTATAACTTAAAATATGTTGTGATTCATTCATATGATGTTTTTTTTTTTTTTTTGTAGGTTGATAGTGCAGAGTCTTATTCTACTCTAATGCAACAAGCTGGAATTTCTGTTGACACTGAGGTGACTTAAAACTCCATATATATAATTTATTATTGATAATAATTCATAAAAATATGGAATTCCATTTTTATTTTTTTTGTAGGAACGGAAGAAAATAATTCTAGAACGTTCCAACCATTTAGCAAAAAGTATTAATGGATGTCTTGTGATGAAAACTAGTTTACTTGATGAGGTAAATGAATCTGATCTAATATTTTTGTTTCTTTTTTAAAAACTTTATTATAAAAAGTTTTTATAAATTGTAATAAATGTAGGTTGTAAACCTTGTTGAGGCACCTGTTCCTGTCCTTGGAAAATTCTCAGAGTCTTTTCTAGTGCTCCCTAAAGATCTTTTAATAATGGTATGATTCAAATATAATCAAACACAAATAAAAACAAAAATGTCTTATGGTTTTCTTTTTTTCTATTAATTTTTTTTTCTCCTGAATAACAGGTTATGCAGAAGCATCAAAAGTACTTTGCCTTGACAGACAATGAAGGAAACCTGTTACCATATTTCATTGCTGTGAGACATAAATAAATAAATAAATAATTTAAATAATTAAACACCAGTTTTAAACATTTATTAATTGAAGAATACATTCAGGTTGCAAATGGACCAATTAATGAGTCGGTTGTTGCAAAAGGAAACGAGGCTGTGCTCAGGTTTGTTTTCTCTCTATTTTTTTCTTTTTAAATTTTTTTTATTCAAATTAACTGCATGAATTGAGTAAATTTTGTTCAATGTAGAGCTCGATATGAAGATGCTAAATTCTTTTACGAATTAGACACTAGTAAAAGGTTTTCAGAGTTTCGGGGTCAATTAAATGGAATTCTTTTCCATGTAAGTTTCTCTTACTCTTTGTGCTGAATATTCAAAATTGGTTTATATTTTTTTTTTTTACAAAATTTGCAGGAGAAACTTGGAACAATGGAGGACAAAATGATACGTGTGGAGAGTACAATTAGTGAACTAGGGTTAGCTCTAGGGTTAAGTGAAGATAAATTCCCAATTATTCAGGAAGCTGCATCACTTGCCATGTCAGACCTCTCGACAGCTGTCGTTACAGAGTTCACTTCACTATCAGGAATAATGGCACGCCACTATGCTCTTCGTGAAGGATACTCACAAGAGGTTGACATTTTGACTTCATGAATACCTTTATTTTTATGTGAAAGTATTTTTGTTCATGTGATTTTTTTTTTTATAAATATTTTAGGTCTCAGAGGCTTTGTTTGAGATCACACTCCCTCGATTTTCTGGTGATATTCTCCCGGAAACCGATGCAGGGACTGTATTGTCAATTGCAGACAGGTAAAATATATAAATATATTTTTTTTAATTGATGATTTTGATTTTTTTTTTTTTTTTTTTTTTTTTTTTTGTTATGAATTTGGCAGATTAGATAGCTTAGTTGGGTTGTTTGGAGCAGGATGTCAACCGAGTTCAACTAATGATCCTTTTGGTCTACGAAGAATCTCATATGGTCTTGTAAGTCAACTGTGACAATTTAAATTAGTCAACTCTTATCTGCTGTCTTTTGATTGATTATAATTTATAATTTATAAATATTGATGGGTGTTTGTTTTAGGTACAAGTGTTGGTAGAAAAAGATAGAAACCTGGACTTACAACATGCTTTGGAAGTTGCTGCTTCTGTGCAATCTTTGAAAATAGATGCTGTAACAATACGCGAGGTAGACACATCTTTTTTTTCTTATTTTGTTATTCTTTATATTCATATTTTTATGCCACGATAATTCGTTCAGATGTTACTTATAGCTATGAAGAAGTGATTTTTCATTATTTTTCTCCAAATTTTAGGTGCATCAGTTTGTGACACGGAGACTTGAGCAATTTCTGGTATGTCTTTTCATTTATCAACCCTTTTAAAATATGAAATATTTAATTATATATGTTGGAATCAAGTAGTTATAGTTATGATTTATGAAATGAATATAAATATGAAATATTTAATGTGTTTTGATTGGTGATTTTAGGTTGATAAGGGAATAAACCCTGAAGTGGTTCGTGCAGTTTTATTAGAGCGTGCAAATTGGCCTAATTTGGCAGCAAAATCTGCATACAAAGTAAGCAACCAAAACACCAAATACCATTTTCTTGACACTTTTTTTTCACTACTTTGCAATAACGAAAATGGGCAAATTAGTAATTTAGTAGTGTGTAATATATTATTATTATTATTATTATTATTGTTATTATTATTATGCAGATGGATGTTTTGTCACGAGGTGAGGTTTTGCCAAAAGTGGTTGAAGCATATTCTAGGCCAACAAGAATTGTTCGTGGAAAACATGTGGATGCTGACACACAGGTACCATAAAAGTGCTATTTTTCATGATGAGGATGAGAGGGGCATTTACGTCTTTTTTTTTTTTGGCTTGTTGTAGGTTGATGAAGCATTGTTGGAGACGAATGAAGAGAAAGCTTTATGGAGCACTTTCTTGTCTATCAGAAGCAAAATACATCCGGGTAATCTTGTTTATTAGATTTTTTTGTTATTGAAGGGTATTTAAGTAAAAAACCAAGTTTGCACTTGTCATGAAGTTGTTTATTTTTTGAAAATATCAGGTATTGAAGTAGATGATTTTGTGGAAATCTCTTTGCAACTAGTTGAGCCACTAGAAGATTTTTTCACCAATATTTTTGTCATGGTGGTAAGTTCAAGCTCCTTTCTAAACTTTGACTTCTTAGACCAAACTGATTATATTCTATATTTAATTTTTGACATATTGAACTCTTGAAAATTTTGAAATTTTTATTCACTTCACATGGAGAACCGCTGTCAATAAATGAATTGGTTCCAACTTCCAAGTTCCAACAAAATAATTTTTTTTGGAAGTGGTTGACCTTAAAAAGTCAAAACTTGTATTAATTTATATTGAAAAGAAATTTGTAATGAATTGTTGTTGTAAATGCAGGAGGATGAAAAGATCAGGAAAAACAGACTTGCACTGCTTAGAGAAATTTCTCAACTCCCAAGAGGAATAGTTGACCTTTCAGTTTTGCCTGGATTTTGATTTTGACCTTTTTATTTTTTGGTTTCCATTTACAGGGCTCCAACTTTTATAATTTATCACATGCTGTCATTGTTTGTACTTTGTACACCATGAGTTGGTGATTATTGTCTTGGATACAATACACGGATCTTTCTTGTGTAAAATCTCATATCATAAGAGTGTTCTTTTGTTATAATATAAATATTTTGTAGGAATATTTGGAAAGTATATCCAATGGTGATATATAAAAAAAAAAAAAACTCGATTTAGTTTGATGTGGTTACCTACACATTGATGTCCAATTCATTTGGATGATTGGATGTGTTGCAACTATGGCTTTGTAAAACAGAAGATTGTATTGTGTTTGATATGCATTGGATTGATATATTTAATATTCTTTGATCAACTAATCCTCAAAAAATCATATATCAAAAAAAAAAGCACTCAAATCAAATGTTAATTACAAGTAATTTTTTAATGTCATTTTATGTTAAAGTCAAGTAATATATATTATTTTTTAGGAAGAACGTGTAACTAAAAAAAAAAACAATAAATTAGATGGACGTTGTAAAACATTTTAGATAAGTGAGGAATTATCAATGATATATGTTTCTTTTTTTCTGAAAATGTTCATATATATATATATACCAAGAAAAGTCTGATGATATTTTTTTTTTCTGAAGTATAGGTCAGTGAAAGACTGATTTGAGATGAGCTGCAAGTTCAGTTAATAGCAATAACTTCTTTTTTCTTTTTCTTTTAAGATTTAATATATTAGAGACCATAACTCGCTAACAAGTCTTTTTTAAAGATTTAATATGTGATTCAGTTCAAGCTGATACCTTAAACCACAAAGCCAACATATTGAAATTTCTTTTGAATCATCACAAAACCTCAAACCAGATAATAACTACTGGTTTAGCTCAGCTGAATCCAATTTCTCATCAAGAAAACAAAATATTCTTCTTTTTTTTTTTTTTTTTTTACAATTAGTGAAATATAAGGTCAGGAAGAAGGGATTCATTCTAACTCTAAAAAAATTTATTTGCTTATGAAGAAGAGCAGCATCCACCACTCTGCTGAACGGGCTGTCCACGAATATTAACAGTTGGAGGCCTTGACTTACTCATGGACGGTTGACTTGCCATCCTGCATTTATATAAATGAAAAAGTCACAAGTAAACAACCGATTAAAAAGTTACACTTTAGTCCCTGTGAATACTTGACTTTTACGGATATGGTCCAGTTATTAGTTGCCTACCTATTCTTGATTGATGCAGCCATGGCCATGAAAGCTTGTTCCACGTTTGTAGCTTCTTTTGCACTTGCTTCCATAAAAGGGATTCCAATTTCATCAGCATATGCCTACACATTTCAGATTATATATAAACATCAAACAAACACCTAAAAGTATTTTTTAATTAAATAGATGACATGGAATGAATAAATCAGTTATCTATACGTATACCTTGGCTGCTTCAGTTGACACAACTTTATTTTGAACAAGATCACATTTGTTTCCAACAAGAAGTTTGTTCACATTCTCACTTGCATAACGATCAATTTCACTTAACCATTGTTTCACATTTTTAAAGCTTTCTTGGTCTGTCACATCATAAACCACCTGTACACACACATTAAAAAAATATATATTATAAAATTAAATAAAGAGAATATAAAAAATAAAAAAGACCACTCACTATAATGCCGTGGGCCCCACGGTAGTAGCTGCTTGTAATTGTCCGAAAACGTTCTTGCCCTGCTGTGTCCCACTGTGCATAAAATAAAAACAAACAAAAAGGTTTACAATTTAAATCACAAAAAAAAAAAAAAAAAAAAAAAAAAAAAAAAAAATTGCACATCAAATGTTAGACTTACAATTTGAAGTTTAATTGTCTTGCCATCTTGTTCCACAGTACGGATTTTCTACAAAATAGGAAAAAACATAATAAATTCAAGCCAGTAAGACACATTTTTTACATAGGACATGACATGATATGACATGACAGAACAGGTTGTACTGTGTTAAGTGTGTAATAGATCGGGATTGATGTCAATAGGATAAAATTTTGCAATTTTTTTAATTTGTTTTACCAAAAAAGACAGGTCTATGCAAAAGACATGAATATCTTCCTTATGTTGATTATCGATAACAATCCTAGAAAGTTTGTCTACTCCTGTCCCATGTAGCAATGTGAACCAAAATTTAGAAAATTTACTTACAAAATCAACTCCAATGGTGCTTATGTAACTATCCAAGTAGGAATCATCCTATGATCGATCATGAGGGGAAAAGAGAAAACAAAGGAAATTCGTTAAGTATGTAATAAAAATGCCTACAAATACCAAAGTTAAAATGCGTTGAGAAAATTTGTTTTATTATTAATAAAGTATATTTTGTCTTAAGATCTAACAACGGACTTACAGCAAACCTCAGAAGTAGACATGATTTTCCTACTCCAGAATCTCCAATAAGCAAAAGCTTGAACAGGTAATCACTGCAAAACATGACATTGCCCTAAAGTAATAATACAGATCATACCATAGCTCTAGATTTATCATGTTCTGATGATGTGGCAGTGACATGGCAACATCTTTGAAACAATTTAATTAAACAATAACGAATTTCAGTTACGCTCAATTCTTGTGAAAATTTGTAACATTATATTAATCAATGAGACCAAGATTAAAACTTCCTTTTAAGTTATTTATTCTTTTTGACCCAAGTTTCTGTTTCAACCACTTGAAACAACAATGTTTTTAGTATTCCTTGACAAAATGACAAAATTATGTTGATAAGATGCTTCATAAATATTACTTCTCATTATCTCATACACCACCAATTTGACATTCTATTCGTTCAACCACGACCTAATCCAATTACATTAAACATGAAAACAACCATAAAAATCACATATACAATAAGCACCCGCATCAAATTTAATGAATCAAGCTCCAATGGAAAATCGAAAATTTACAGAATTGATTAGACTTGATGATCAGTGGTTGTACCATTTAAAGAACACCAATCGCACGTGAAAGGTAGAGGCGTTGATTCGAGAATTCACAGATCATATTTGATGCTAAAGAAAAGAACTTACTACTCAGTCGTCATGGCGGGGTTGTTGATCGCAGGAAAGAATGAGCGTGGAGCAGCGAATCTTGTGGATCGTTGCCGGAGGAGAACTGAAGCTCCGATGAGAGAGCGAGAGAAAATGGACGGAACACGCAAAATGCAAGGGACGTGAATGAATCATGAAAAGGGTAATTTATACATTTTTTTTCTGTTTTGTTGTACTACTCCAAATTTTGTTCAACCCTATTATATTATTATTGCATCCATAATGGTTTGGGAATGAACTTTTGTTATGTTCTAGTTAATATTATGATTAAACTGCACAAATGGTCCCTGTGGTTTGCTCAAAATTATCATTTTAGTCCAAAAATGTTTGGACTAGCACCATTGGTCCAGAAATTTCATTTTGTTGCTTGTTTGGTCTAATCTTTTTTGATTTTTTCAAAATGATGGATTTGCTCCTACTAAAATTTTTTTTCTTATTTGTTTTTCTAATTTTCAGATAAAAAAAATAAACAAATAAAATAAAAATAAATCTCTCTCTCTCTCTCTCTCTCTCCACTATTTTTCCTTCCTTTTTTCATTTGTTCTTCATGGTTCTCAAGAACCCCTTATCGTCGACTCCACCACCGTCCACCTTTAGTCATCCCTCATCCTCACTCACTTCATAATCCGAACCTGGACCCAACATCGTTTTACCACCCTCACCATTCATCACCTTCACCAACCTTCAACCTCAGCTAAACCTTTCATCATCTATCACCACCCAACATCACCTTTCTCCGTCTCCATTCCTACCACCATGACCACTATCAAACCACCATTCCACCTTATACTACCACCAGACACAACTCAAAAACACCACACTCATTTCTCCATCACAACCTATACTACCCACCATTAGCCACCACCGACCCTACATTCTCCGTCAGATCATCACAACACCATTGAAACATCATCGACTGTCATCAACACATAATGACCGCCTAACCACCAGCAATACCAAATCTGCCAAAAAATAAGAAAAAGAAATTAACCAGCGGATCTATTCGTCACCCTCTTTCTCTTTTTTCTCGTCGGATCTGGAAAAACAAGGTAACGGCGCCTTTCAACAAATACCAACGCTAGGGTTTGTTGATGAAGATATCGGAGCTAGGGTTTTCGGTGGATGATAGTTGCGCTGAAACAAGAATAACTGATTAGGTTTTCTGAAAACCCTAACTCATTGCCGCCCTTCATCTTCTCTGGAACATCGTCACCAAATCATTAGGGTTTACTGATGAAGAAAGCGGAGAAAGTGGAGATAGACGAGGCTCGTCGAAAGAACGATGGTTTATAGATCTGGAGCTTCGTCGAGTTGCAGTTGAGTTTTTCAGAGCGCCAGAAAAATGAAGTTTTACAAATATGGATGATGGCGATGAGATCGGAGCAAGGATTTACAGATGGACGACGACAACGACGAGATGGTGATGGTAGGTGGTGGGAATCGATTATGGTTTGTTGTAGGTAATGACGACTTTCAGATCTGTCGGAAGTTGGTGGTGGCGGAGATGGTAGGGGCTGAAGGTGGAGCTAAAGGCGGTGGTGGCTGACGGCGACGACGGTGGTGGATTTGACGATGAGGAGTTCTTGAGAACCATGAAGAACAAATGAAGAATGAAGGAGAAATAGTTGAGAGAGAGAGAGAGAGAGAAAGAGATAAAGAGATTTATTTTTATTTTTATTTTTTATTTTTTTAAATCTAAAAATCAGAAAAACATTTAAGAAAAGAGAGAAAATCATATTAACAGGGGCAAATCCGTCATTTTGAAAAAATCAGAACAGATTGGACCAAACAAGCAACAAAATGAAAATGTTGGACTTCTGATGCTAGTCCAAATCTTTTTGGGCCAAAGTGACAATTTTGAGCAAACCATAGGGACCATTTGTGCAGTTTAGTGATAAAAAAACATAGTTATAACTTATAAGGAGTAAATTGAGAATATTATTTTATAAAATAGATAAAGTATTCATAAAATATTTATTAAAAACGTGGTTATATAGATGAGCTTTGGAACCGGACCGGTTCGGAACCGGAACCGGTTTTCGTATATTATAAGAACCGGGAACCGGACCGCTGGTTCTAGCGTCGGTTCCGGTTCCGGTCCCGGTTTTTCGGTTATTTTAACCGGTTGAAATACTATAGATTATATGCTATCTTCTGGAGCTTGTAAATGATTCAATATTTAACCAAATTATGACTTTTTACATTCTAAATTGAAGTACAAACACTAAATTACATGTTGAAAAAAGAATCAACTAATTCCGACTTCATATGAGTGAGTTATGCGCATTTTAAAAGCAGGGACAGATTCCAAAAAAATAAAAAATGTTGAAACAGAAAAAACGCAGCATTGATATGTTGTCTTTCGGGGTCTATAACTGATTCAATATCTAACCAAAATATGTGTTTTTATAGTCTAAAATGAACTACAAACATCAAATTACATACTGGAAAAAAAATTAAGTGATTCCGTCGTCATATGAATGAGTTATACACATTTAGAAACATATTCAAAAAAACAAAAAATAATGTTGAAATAAAAAAACGCAACATCGATATGCTTTCTTTCGGGGCATGTTTCCGATTCAATATGTAACCAAAACATATGTTTGTATCGTCAAAAATGAATTACAAACTTCAAATTACATGTTGGAAAAAAAATCAAATAATTTCGACTTCATATGAGCGAGTTATACGCATTTTTAAAAATGAAAAAAATGTCAAACCGGTTCCGGTTCTTAGAACCGGGACCGCTTTTCATAAAAATGGAGAACCGGTAACCGGACCTATTATCAATTCCGGTTCCGGTTCCGGTTCGGTTCCGGTTCCGGTTCCGGCGGTTCTAATGCTCATCCCTAATTCTTACCTTCGATGACTTTCCCGGAGCTCAACTCTAACTAGTAAAATTAAGAAAGATTGATCATTATCTCTAAAGCATTTTAACAAATACATCTCGTATTATTGTATATAATAGATGAAACATCCAACACATTCGAGAAACAAAAACAAAATCTATATTAACTTACATACACATAGATCTCGTATATAATAGATGCGCACATATAGTTACCTTATTCTTGTGTTCAACTTAACGAGGAAAATAAAAAGAAATGAGTGAAAGTGGGGAGAAAGTAAAATATATTGGTATTTTCGAGTTTCATTAAAGGAGTGGAGTGGAAGGAAATGAAATGATCATTTCCCTCGTAACTTTCCTTTCGATTTAGAAGAATTTGGAGAGAAAGAACAAAATGTTTAATTTTCTTCAGATTTTTCTCCAACTCGGAAACATAATATATAAATTTATTTTTTCTTTTTTTCTCTTCTTTTCTCTCATTACTTTCTTTTCTTTTCTTTTTTTTTTTTGCTAAAACTCCACTAATCTCATGTAATTAAACGTCAAGGTACTTTTTCATTGTTCCTCGTGTTTTCATCAAACGTTGCTCCTTTTTTGGACTAGTTTAATCACCATCAACACTAATCAATATGTAATAATTAATATATAAACAAATTTCAATAATTATCTTTGCATCGATTTGATTGCATTATGCCTTTGTTTTCTGCTTCGTCTTTCAATTATGGATGATAGTAACTATTAGGGATCAATTTATATGGAATGGTGGAATGCGTTTTGACTTTTAAGATAGCTATATCATATGTGCAATGCAGGGTTTAACATTAGAACATCATCTATTAAAAGTTGCAATGGGTGAAGGTTAGAGATGGCAATAGGGTCGGAAAACACGAGGGTTTTCAATTGCCATCCATATAACTGAATCCTTATTTAAATTTTATCCACATTGGGAAAATATAAATGGATCCCCGTCCCCAACCCCAACGGGAAATCGGAGATTTTTTTTTAATATAAAAAATTTTATGTAAGGAAAAACTTTAAATTTAAATTTTACCAATGTAAGAACCCCAAAATAAGAAAGATTTGACTTTGGGTGAATAATCGATCAAAATGGTAATTTGGTCAGGAATTTCATGAATTGAGATGATGTAACTTCATGAAATGAGTCAAGATAATAAGTGGGTTCAAGAGAAGAAATATAAAAGATGGTGCTTTAGGTCATAATGGGTAAAATGAGAATTTTATGTCTTTTGTCCCAAGTTTATGACTTAATAGATTAAGACTCATAAATAGTCAGTTCAAAATGACTTAAAGGAGTTGTATAACTCATCCCCACCTTCACGTAAATATAAAGATCATTGAAACCGAGTATAAAACGAAGAAGTTATGAGTATTTGAATATTAGAAGAAAATTGTCCCAAAACTTGAATGTAATCAGCTAAGGACCTGCTGAAGTGCAGGCCCCGCGACACGGCAATGGTCGTGCCACAATGCGATTTGTATAGAGGTAAAAAGGGACGAAAGTCTCATCATAAGTATAGGACAATGTACTCGTACCGAGACGTGATTATATGGGTTACCGCCTTCATGAAATCACATCTACAAATTTAATTATATCTATATAATATTCAATAACACAAAAATCTAAACCTTCAATTATAGTATTTCTATCTTTTTCGAAACTAATTAAATACTTTTTATTATAAGTTTATTTCAAATTGAATGGTATTTGACTCGAGTTTCCATTTTAGTAAACAAATGATTAAGTGATAAATAAAATTACGTATCGACTATTTAATTAATATTTATAATTTATCCACAATGAACATCAAATTTAAATAGAACAACTATTTATTAAATATTTATAATTCTATATGCATGTTTTTAGTCATATATTGTAACTAAGTTTAGTGGTACATTAATATCTAATTTTAGATTTAATTAGTGATTTTCGTTCCTATTCATTTAATTACTTTTATACCCTTATAATTTATTTTTGAGTAAATTACATGAATGGTCCCTATGATTTAGGATAATTTACGTGTTTGGTTTCTAACTTATTTTTTTAACTCGAAAGGTCCTTATTTTTTGTTTTTATTACAAGTTTGGTCCCTATCTTACCTAAAAAAACTATTTTATCCTTGATTTTTTAATTTATTTAAATAAACACACCCCCAACCTTACCCCTTCACCTTACCTTACCTACCTCACTATTTTTTTCCTATTTAAATAATAGTCTTATTAGGTAAGACAATGATCAAACACATAACAAAAACAAACAGTAGGAACCAAACGCATAACAAAAACAAACAGTAGAACTTTCCAAGTTAAAAAAAAAAAAAAAAAAAAAAAAAAAAAAAGTTAGAAACCAAGCGCGCAAATTACCCCAAAGCATAGGGACCATTCGTGTAATTTACTCAAAAAAAATTCTATTTTTTTAATCGTTATCTTATACTATATTATAAAACATATAAGTCATATCTTGAATTTAAAGAGTTATAAGTTACAAAACTTTTTGTACAAATCAATTATACATAGATAAATCATTAATACTTATCAAAAGTTTGAAAACTTGAATTAAGAAAGATTATTAAGAAATTCAATTTAGAGCAAAATGATAAATTTAAAATAGAGTAAATTACTGAAACCGTCCCTGTGGTTTGGTTAAAATTGCACGTTTGGTCTCTAACTTTTTTTTGCACTCGGATCATCCCTGTGGTTTGATTTTGTTGCGTTTTTCGTCCCCGTGATTTGATTTTGTTGCATTTTTCGTCCCTTACATACATAAAGTTAGGGACCAAACATGCAACTTTTACCAAACCATAGGGACGAAAAACGCAACAAAATCAAACCACAGGGACGATCCGAGTGCAAAAAAAAAAGTTAGAGACCAAACGTGCAATTTTGACCAAACCATAGAGACGATTTCAGTAATTTACTCTTTAATATATATATATATATATATATATATATATATATATCAATTTATATTTCTTAAACTAAACATCCCTATTAATTACTTCACGTACATCAAATATATAAACATACATCATAAATATAATGCATAAACGAAAATATTTTATTTAATACTGGTAATTTTTTATTAGTGTCATCACTCGTCACCTATCCAAACCATTGGTCAAGACCGCTACCCACCGGAGTTCATCCGAATCGAGATACAAATTTGGATCAAAAGGGAAACGAAACTAAGGTTTTGTGACTATGGTTTTCTCCGTCTCTCTTTCTCCCCCCTTATGCTATTTTGACTACTAGATCGTTCGTAAACGAAATTAGGGTTTTCCAACACCAACGCTAAGGTTTTCTATCGGATCTGTTGGTACGATAGTCACCAACAAGGGTATAGAGGTTTGGAGTTTTGAACAGAGAATGAAGGGTAACAGTGTCAGACTTAGTGTTAGTAGAGGGAGTGATGAACATCGCCGGTGGTCCGAAGTCTGTGGCGGTATGTTGACAATGGTGGTCCGACATGTGATAGGGTGGACCGATGAGAGAGAGAGAGAGAGAGAGAGAGAGAGAGAGTGTGTGTGTGTATGTTTGTAAATGAGTGGGTTAAAGATGTGACTTCAAAAAAAAATTATATTTAAAAGCATATTTGTCATTTTAAGCTAGAAATGAACCAAAAACACAAAAATAATATCAATCATAGGAACCTACTACAAAAACACAAGATATTGAAAATTGTACCGTTGATCCACCACCAATTTATTTGGATCAAATTCATATAATTTTGACAACCACACGGACTATTTTTGCAATTTTGTCTTAAATTTTAAATAGAACAACATTTTTGTCTTGTTTATCAATTTTATCTCATATTAAGTGTCTAGAAATGCATAATAAACCACATGATCAAATGACAGCCAAACATAATGACTTGTATTCTTTTCATAGAATCTTTAACAATCAATACGATTCCTCTTTCTATAAATTACAACCAGCACAACCAAAACTCCCTTTTAAATCTAATTAAAATCCTCTTAACTCAAGCAACTTTCGAGAGCTACATTTGAGTTCGTGTTGTTGCAAAAAAAAAAAAAAAAAAAAAAAAAAAAAAAAAAAAAAAGACCGATGAAAACATCTTCACATAAATTATTAAAAAAATAGAATAATAATTTTAGTTTTTAACAACAATTATATATACCTAACCTACAAAACCTCAACCGCTTCCTTGTCTCTGTTCTTCTTGGGCCTCCCAGTTTGCTTGGCATCTTTTCCCATCAAAAACTTCATTGCTTTCTCCAAAGTTATGTCATTAGGATTCGTGTTCTGTGCCCATATTCAAACACTTACACAATCAAAACCCTAAACCCTAAATCCTAAATAAAATAATAATTAAATGTTTCGATTTTTCATGTGAAGATATTAACATAACATACCTTTGGTACTGGTGCTTGTGTACGTCTATGTTTTACTGACAACCCATGTCTTGCAAGCTTCAGTACCACTGGCAAACCATCATCTGGATGTTTTCCCTAAAATATATACGAATTTAATATTATCAATTCAGGAATTACAATATAAATTTTAAATATAAAAAAAAAAAAAAAAAAAAAAAAAAAAAGTGAATTCTAACAAAAACATACCAAAGTAATGGGGTAACGCAGCAACTGAAGAGCATCTTCCAAAGTTATAGAGGTAACATCTGAAATCTGATCATCACATTACAAGAGAAATTATAAGTCATAAATATGACAAAAAAAAAAAACAAATAAATAAAAATAAAAATATAAAAATATAATATACCTGGGAAACAGAAGCTCGTTTAGGTAAGTGTCCCTTTTTGTCTTCACCAAGCTGTACATAATGACCATATGGACCATCCTTCAATAGAATCTTCATCCATCCATCCATAACATAACATAACATAACACCAAATATAATTATTATGAGATTATGTAACACATAAAAAAATCACATTAATTAAGAAAACAAAAAGATATAAACCTTTTCATTAGAGGTAGGATGCACTCCAAGAACCTTGGGCTCCTCTACAGCTCGACTATTTTCTGGGCTAGAATCATCCTCATCATCACCATATAGTGTCTTAGCAATATACCTTTATAAAAAAAAAAAATCAGAAACCGTTTAAATGTTGTTAACTTTTTTAACAAAAGAAAAACAAACAAATTGGCAAAACTTACTTGCACTGAGGATGTTGATCACAACCAATGAAATAACCAGCACCAAATCGACTCACTTTAAAAATCAAAGTACCCTCTCTACAACTTGGACACAATCTACTTTGATCAGGAAGAGAAGCAAACAAAAAATCACCAAATGTTTTCTCCAACATCTTCTCCACTTGATGAATATGAACACTACTAGCACGTTCACAATACTTACTAAATCTTGTCCAATAATCTCTAAGCAACCCTTTCCATTCAGTCAAACCCCCTGAAACATTATCTAACTCAGTCTCCATATCAGCTGTAAAGCTATAATCAGTCACCTCAGAGAAATGATGAAACAAAAAAGCAGACACCATTCTCCCACGAAACTCTGGATACAACACTCTGCTTTTCACTGTCATGTAATTTCTATCTTTCAATACTTTAATTGTTGTTGCATATGTAGAAGGTCTCCCAATTCCAAGCTCCTCCATCTTTTTTACCAAACTACCCTCCGAGTAACGCGATGGTGCTTGAGTGTAATGTTGCTTCGGTTCCAACTCTATAAGACTCATTGAATCCCCGGATTTTAGATTGTCGAGAATCTCAAAATACCCATTTTGCCCTTCGTGTTCGTCTTCGTTGTTTCTAATTATCCTGCTCTCAGTATCCTTATATACAGATTGGAAACCGAGGAAATCCAATTTTGAGGTTGAGGATCGAAAAATAATCGAGCTGTTTGTGTTTCCTATATCGATTTGTATTTGTTCTGTAATAGAAGGTTCCATTTGACATGAAATTGATCGACACCAAATTAAAGTGTATAGTTTTAATGAATCTTCATCGAGAATTGTGGAGAGCATAGAGGGGAGTCTTGTTATGTCTGTGGGCCTGATTGCTTCATGGGCTTCTTGGGCGTTTTTGACTTTTTTGAAAAACTTTCGGGGGGTATTCGGGATGTAGTTTTTCCCGTATCTTTGTGAAACGAATGATCTGATGTCATCAACAGCGGTATCCGACATGTGTAATCCATCGGTTCTCATGTACGTAATCAACCCTGCTGAATTCCCATCTGGCAACTTTACCCCCTCGTATAGCTTTTGTGCAAGTTTCATGGTGTATGCTGATGGAAAGTGTAGTTTGCTTGCAGAATCTTGTTGGAGGGTTGATGTTATGTAAGGAGGTGGTGATATTCTTTTGTAGTTTTTTTTACTTTTTCCAACCACTTTAAACTCTGAAGATTTGATCATGTTTTCGATAACATTTGCTTCTGTTTGAGAACCAATCGACATCTGGGTTAGCTTTTTGGAATCATAATGTGTTAAATGTGATGGGGTTTGACCGTTTTGACTATTGAAAACACCTTCAATTGACCAATACTCTTCGGGTTTAAACTTATCGATTTCGGTTTCCCGATCGCATATTAGAGCTAAAGCAACGGATTGGACCCGACCCGCGGATTGGCACCCGGGTAATTTTCTCCATAACAATGGAGAAATGTTGAATCCGATTAAGTAATCGAGAGCTCTTCTTGCAAGATACGCGTGGACTAAATTGAAATCTATGTCACGTGGGGCCTGCAAGGCTTCTTTGATGGACGATTCGGTAATTTCATTGAAGACAACTCGGGCAATGTTTATGTCTTCTGGCAACGCGTTTTGTTGTTGTAACATTTCAACAATGTGCCATGCGATTGCTTCACCTTCTCGATCAGGGTCTGATGCAAGAATCAGATTTTGGGTTCTGAAAAAGAAAAAAGAAATCAAATTAATTTTTATTTTTGAGGAGTTGTGAGAGGATAAGAATTAGGGTTCATAGTTCATACTCTGCTAATGCGACTTTAATGCTCTTGAGATGAGTCCATGCAGCAGAAGGAACCTCCCAAACCATGCTGAAGTCATCTTCTGGTCTTACAGAACCTGATCTTGCAGCTAAGTCTCTTACATGACCATAACTTGGAATGACTTCAAACATATCCCCAAGATACCCCTGAATCACTTTTGCTTTTGTCATTGACTCCACCACCACTACAGATTTACCAGAGGGAGGATATAGGGGTCTTATTGTCCTATTATTCTTCACACTTGTTATTGTTTTTGGCTTTGAAGCTACTTCACTCACATTTGAGATCTCCACTGTGTCATTAGATTTGGCTTGTGTTTTAGGTTTTCTTTTGCGGGTTTTACTTGTTGTAGTTGGCTCTTTGGGTTGTTCATCTTCCAAACTCACTTCAATAGTGGGCTTCCCATTTGGGGTAACCTGAAAATGTTGAACACATTGTTAAAAGGGGTAAATTGGAGAAATAGCAATGTTATCATGTACAAAATTAACTTTTAACTAACCTCTGAAGCAGAAGCCAAGTTGTCATTTTTGGATGACTTTAACTTCTTTGACCGAGAAACTTTTGTAGAACTTGCTTGTGGTTGTGGAGGTGGAAGTGGTTCCTCAGAAGCAACAGCAGACTTCTCTTGACTTTTCTTGACTTTGGGAGTTGGTTTCTTTTTCGCTTTTGTTTTAGGCAACTGGCTTTCATTCTCAACAAGATTCACTTCAATAGGTGAATCTTTCAAAGCATCTTTTTTAACAGCTTTTATAGGTTTAGTGGATGTTCTTCCTCCAACTTCTAATGGCTTCTTGTGAGTCAATCTCTTAGTTTGTTTCCAATGTTTATTAAATGAAAGGAAGGATGTGGTTTTGATTCTTCCTTCTCCATCACATGCATCATTTTCAGGTATTACTGCTCTTGGAATTTGAGAGAAATGTCTATAGGGTGCAAAGATTCCAAAGCCACCATTCATTAAACCATAATTAATTGTACTCATTGGTCGAATAGGGGGAGAACTTCTTGATAGTGGCTGAAGGGAGAAGGTAGAGTAAGACTGATTAGTGTGGCTTCTGAAAGAAAAATAGGGTTTTTGAGGTTTCAAGCTTGGAGCTTTAGCATGTCTACCATTAAAGATGCAAGATACTGTCACCCTTTTTAAACCAACTTCCAAAAGTCTCTCACATGTATGACCACTTCCAAATGACGAACAGCCAGAGAAACTATGTAATGCCTTGCTCTGAAGATTGAAATAAGTATGACAGATTAGCTCAAATAAACATTGGAGAAAACAGGTTGTAGTGTAAGATTTGTCATTGAAAAGCTACTGTTGAATTGAGTTAATCAAGGCATAATCCAAACTAGTTGAGGAAAACAAATCTATAACCATTGGAGTTTAAATGAAAATGGGACATTCTCTGTTTTCTGTATATTAGGCTTCATACAACAGGGGGTCTTGCAAATAAACAACTTGAAATAAAACACCTATGTTTAAAGATAACACAAAGCTTTTATGTGATTGTACTATCAAACAGTTGTCAATTGGTTTTCTTATTCTTTCTTGATGGTGTCAAAAAACGTTATCTCCATATGTTTCTTGGGTCCTCAGAATGCATTTGTGAATTGTAATCGTTAAAACAAAAATAAACGACACTGCAGAAAGCAGGGGAAACTTCACCATGGTCGCCTCCACCAATGAAGTGGTAGAGAAATTTCTTAAGCAAAACTGAAAACTCAAAGACGTGGCGGTGGTTGCGGAATTGGCGACGAACAAACTTTTGTGAAGCTGTAGAACGATTGTCGTTAACCCATTCGATGAAATGTCTCGAACACCGAAACTTTGCTCTGTGTCCGAACAAAAACCTAACGCAAACACACAGCATTTCTTCAATTACACAACTCAAAATGCGAATTGCAATTGAAAGTAGCTCCAAAGGATGCATCTTTTTTACGAAACATTCTCTTTTATCTTCCTCTCACCTCCCAACAAAAGTCTCTTCTATATGGACAATCCTAACGAAATGCTTTTCACAAAGAAAACAAGATAGAAAACAATGTAAAGCGATATAAATCGAAACGAGGAACTCACCATTGATGCGGATTGCTGAAGGGGTAATTATTTTAACTCCATATGATAACGAGTATCGCTATAATCTTACACACGCACACAACTGAGGAGATGTTTGCCTGTTTGGAGGTGAAGTAAAGGAGCAGGCATTGGCGGCATGAAATGGAATGGTGAGGTTTTGATGGGCACAGAGGTTTTAGGGCCCAGCCCAGAAACCTAAACTCAATCTAAGCGGGTTCGTCTATGTTTCGGACCGATGTTCAAGTTTTTTTTTTTTCTTTCTCTTTTGAGTTCAATGATGTTCTTTGTTGGGATTTTGCTACCAATTAAAGAATTTCTTTGAGGACCGAATTATGAAATAGAATTACAAAATAATATTGGCTTGAAGGATCTCTTGTTTCGTATGTTGAAATAGAATTACAACATAATATTGGTTGTGAAGGCATGGTCAGCCCAAGAGCAGGACAAACAAGGCTATTGTAGCAAGTATAGGACAGGGCAACACATTTTTTTCAACTATTACGGGTACATGTAACTTGGAACAAAATTTTGTCCACAAAAGTAGTCCAGTAAGAAGGGTGCGATCTGAAACGTGAAATTAGAAAGAAGGTGGCAATAACGGCTAAAAAAGCACACGCCTAAGAAGACGAGGAGATTGGCTGACTGGGAAAGAATTACCGAGGAGTCCCTGAGATTTTTTGAAGAGTGGGTATTCGAAGCTTCTCGTGTATTCATTTGCGGATTTGAAGATCGGTATTACTTCGAGGGGGAGTTGGCCTTGACCGCGCAAGCTCGTTGGATATTGAAGTCGGGACATCTAATCCTAACTTTGATGGGGAGAATGTTAGGGTGCAAAGTCACGCTCGGATGTAATTTGTGCTTACCCTCTTGTATTGTGTAATGAGTTTTCTTTCAATTTCCTTTTCTACACGAATCTTCTCTTCTTCAGTTGGATCAGTGATAATACCCTTCCCTTTTTGCTTCCATTTCTTTCTTTGAAGGAGGTGGCTTCGAACTTGATCCACCAGCAGATGAAACAATAACAATACCTTTGGTTAAAGGCTTCGAAGTCATGGTAGTTAAGGTAGTTGACATTGAAGTTGGAAGCAAAGTAGGAATTTGTGTGCTCATAACCTTCCCTACAACCTTTCCTTGAGAATGATCTTTTGATGAACCAATATCAACACCTTTCAGAACACTAGAATCACCAACCTTTTCTCCCCCTTGCAACCCTGTTTTAATAGGTGAGACATCAAAAGGCATCAAATTTACAAACTTCATTAGAGGAGCTAGATTAGCTTTCATGTTTGACTCCAACGAAGAAAACATTTGTGACAAGGATTCTTGAGAAACCAAAGATGAAGGAGAAACATCAAGTTTCGAAATTAACTCCTTCACATTCCCCAATATTTCTTCTAATTTAACAAAATGCTTTGATTCAGACTCAAACTTCAAATCGACTTTGTTGATAAGTAAATTATAGAACTCAACAATCGTCGTAACAACATCAGCAACTATATCAACCTTAGTATGAAGATTGGAATAGTTCTGATCAACGTTAGCAACCTCCTTTGTCATCTCAGATGGAAGTTCTTCAATCTTGAAATTAATATCCTCCTGCACTCTCTTAACTGCTTCGACAAAGAGAAGATGTCTTTCCTTATCAATTGCCCTCAAATCTTTAACCTCATGAGTAAAAGAATTAAATTGTCGCTTTAAACGCTCTTCATTCTTCGTATCAATCTGATCCATGATGGTTTTTAAATGATGCTCTTTGGCTTTTAACAAATCATCGACTTCAATGTTAGACACAGTGTTTCGACTTCCTGTATCAGCTTGAACTTGAAGCAAAGAATTTAACTTTCGATTCAAGATTTTAAATTGTTTTCCTGAAATCAACATGTGATTATGAATATTTTCTACCTTAGGATCGAACTGAATATCGCTAAAGGGAACCATATAATCATCATCATCCTGTTCAACCTCTGACGTAGACTTGAGCTTCGTGAGTCGACATCCCATCACCCATGTTGACATTTGTGTCCATATTAGATATGTCCACAGCGATGCCTAAAGTTTGTGCCTCCTCCATAATGTACTTGGCAAACAAAACTTCGGGTGATATGACCTTTGTATGCTCAAGGATGGATAAATGAGAAGGATCACCCAGATTAGTGGCTGCATCCACATTAGATGTATTCACATTGCCACCAGGACTTCCAGTCGCCTCGAGATTCAACTTGGCAGGAGAATCCATTTAAGGTGATGCAAAGCCCAGGTCTTCAATTCGAATGAGAGACGGAGTACCCTCGTCTTCAAGATCAGTCTCAACCACCACTTCATCAAGTGACTCTTCCAACTTCTTTTGCTTCTTTTTGATCTTCTTTACCAAATCACGAGCTCTTCGTTTCTTTGAAGCCGGAGAAACAGGAGTAGGGATTTCACAAATAATCACCCTTTCGATTAATCTGGGGATTTCGAATATTTTGAATCTTGGATGCAAAATACCCCTTAGACGAAGAAATATTTTGCACAGGAACATCTTCAATAATAGGCCTCGGATCTGGTGAATGTCGAGGTCTATGGCAAGCTTCTTCATACGCTTTAAAATAGCAGTCTTCGAAGGTACCACCTCCGTTTGAACATCCTGTACAATGGGTTCTTGAACATGCTCAAGAATAGGCTTTGAACCCTCTTTCTCAACAACCTCAAGAACAGCTTTAGGTTTTTCAACCTTAGAAGATTTCTTAGGACTTTTGCCACGTTTGGAAGTTCGTGCAATACCTTTTGGTAGCAAAACACCTGTTTCAACAGTAGGATTGATGGATTGAAGATAAGCCACAAGAATAGGGTTTGTTAGATCAACCTTGCAAAGCATCGCATCTGGAATCCTTGCAACATTGGGAAATACCTCTGAATCATCTTCAACATTCTTTGGATGTTGATAAATCCCAAACTCAACTGTGGGAACATCAGTAGGAACCAAAATACATTCCTTCTCATACACATATTGGAGAATTAGACTTCAATATCTTGCACACGAAACTCCATTACCGATATTTGTGTGTGAGATACTAACACCAAATTCCTCCCATAGATGAGTAGCATAATCAACCTGCAAATCATAATACATACCAGCAAGCATGGCGTAAATTTTAAGTATGCCTTTATCCAAACCCACACTCTTTCCTATCAAACATCGAAGAAAGATTCCAAAGAGGAAATTCCACACACATGGTAAAGAAGATTTCTTGAATTGACTGAGTTTAGTGAGTACAGTTTGATGACCCATCTCATTAAACATATCAAGCATTTATTCATTAGTAACCCCATAGAAAGGGACAATATTGGGAATGTTCAAGATTTTAGCAAACTTGTTCTTTATGGGCTTGTATTTCTTATCATTGGTTAACTGAAAAGTAACCACCTTAGACGTTTTGTTGAACACGGCAGTAGAATCGGCCAACGATAACCAGGTCATTGGAATTGAGAAGGAAGTCGTCATCACAGTAGATAGAACTGAGTGATTGAGAGACACAATCAACATTTGCAGTTCTTCAGGGTATTTCAAGAAATCAGGTTGAACCCAATAGTTGGATCCTTGAATCTTCAACAATGGTTGATATGAAGCTTTGTAACGCCCGTAGATACGGGCTAGTTAATTTTAAGGCAATAAGTGTTGAAAATGACTTTTTGACAAAAGGTTATTTAGAATAAATAATCTTAACCAAGTTTTAGAATATGTTACAAGGTTTCCGTACATATAAAGAACGCCGAAATCCGAGTTATAACGAAGAAGTTATGACCCGTTGAAGTTTCGCGACGGAACCGACACGATACCGGGAAACATAAATAGTGAATTTACGATAGAGTGAGATTTAGCCTTAACGATCTAAACAAAATTCGTAGAATGTGTTAAACTAAGAACATCGATAAAAAGAACGCCCAAATCTGACTTCGTATGAAGAAGTTACGATTTTTCGAAGTTTCGGATTAGCAGTGTACAGCCCGAAATTCGAATGTTAGATCGAGCGGTTTTTAGCCGACACGACCTAAAAGAGAATCAAATATCTCGATAATAGTAGTGTAACGAGAAAAAGATGGGCGAAAACGGATGTCGGATGAAGAAGTTATGAGGATTTAACGGACCAATCCTGTGCCGGTCTGTTAATAATGTAAAATTTAAAATCTAGTCAAAATTAGCCAACGAAGTCTAAACGAAAGTTATAGAGTACGTTCCCACCTTCGCGTGGATATAAAGAACATCAAAAACGAAGCTCGTATGCGAAAGTTATGATTTTTAGAAGTTAAGTGTGCAATTTGCGAAGCTGCGATGACGTGGCACAATCCTGACCTTCCCTTTCCCCCCACGGTCTCGCATCCGATGAGGACACGCCTCCCTTCGCATTACGCCCCGCGTACGAGGTCCGATACGCCCCGCGTACCTCCGACCTTATCCTTCCGAGATGAGTGCGAGACAGTTGACTTCGGCTGGCATCCATACCCGAGGAGTACGCCCAGCGTACCCTCGGTACGCCCAACGTAAGTCCAAGGCTTCGCGCCTATAAATAGCTGCGAGGGTCTCCGCATTTTCCACACCAATTCTCATTCTCTCTCTCTAGTTTCTTTCTCTCTCTAAGGTTCCAAACCATCCCTAAAGTCTAGGTGAACCCCTAGCACCCTAAGGAAGCTCCGAGGCTCCCGGAATCCCGAGAAAAAGAGTCTTTCGGTTTCGAAACGCTGCTCCAAATAAAGTTCCGGTTTTCGATAAAATTCGCTATAAGTGAGCTACGCTTACGCAATTTTTAATATAGCTTTCGAATAATTATAGGAATGTTATTAGGTTCTTAAAATAATTATTTGGGCTATTATTATGAGTTATATTGAGTGTTATTAACGTTTATATAATAATAATAATAATAATCAGACTAATTAATTTGTTGCGGTTATCGTTAGACTAAACCCTAGTGGTAATGGTACTAGGTTTTATCGAAGGAAATTGTTTTGAGAGTATCGAAGCGCTGTCCGAGTGCTGAGTCACCACCTTTCAGGTGAGTGCATAGTCCCTTTCATCTTACACATAGATATGAAGTATTTTAATATAAATTACGTGTTGTGTGTGCATATTGTCTGAATACTTGCTGTCTATGTTGGGTGAAAGATTTTTATACATGTTTTAAATGATTTAAACTGTATATGTATTTTATATCTACAAAATGTGTTGGGTAAAACATGAGTAGATGAAATAGTTGTTTTGTGATAACACGATGGGAGACATTAATGTTGTCAGTGATCTAGTCATCTAGTGGAGTATAGATGATGACCATGGGCGATACTAGACGGTCCGGTGGAACACTAGTAAGCTCGTAACCTGTAGGTGTTTTTGAACTAGGTGCTCATTAGGTATTTTGAACTGAGTGTGTTCATTATGTATCTTTGAACTGAGTGTGTTCACTAGGTATTTTGAACTAAGTGTGTTCACTAGTTACTTTTGAACTAAGTGTTTACCAGATGTTTCGGACTACGTGTTCACCAGATATATTCTATAAGCCTTGGTAATGATGAACTTCATGTCGATTCCTTTGGAATAAATAAACGAGGAATAGCTGATTCTTCGGGTAGATCCTTAAGACTAAAGATAATGGGGATGGGTAATTGGGTTGATTGTTTGATTGTTTAAACATAATAATTATATTATTGTGGGTTGAAAACCTTATTTACTCACCAGGTTTCCCAACCTGACCCACTCAATTTATTTATATCACAGGTGTTGATATGAAGTCACATTACACTGAGAGATTTAAAGAAATGTAGATCACTAGAATAAATAAATGTAAGTTCTGTTTATGCTTATGTTCTGTATTAATGATGAAATCCCAAACGTTTTGAAATGAATAAAATACGTTTCTTCGAAAATGTTTTAATAACGTATTTATCGTATTTTTCTGGGAACAAATTCCGCAACATTTTTATTAAAAGAAGAACTCTGTTTTTTATAAAGCATAAACAAAATCGGTCTTTTCTGGCCGTGAAAATGGGGATGTCACAAGCTTCATCTGTGGTTTGAGAAGGATCAACTGGAACATTGGTGGTCGCCATTTTTAGGGTTTGAAGGTTAAAGAGAACAGATAAGTATAAGTAGAGAGGATTTGGGGAAAATCTTTAGCATGATCGCGTAAAGTTTGAACAAGATAACCGCAAAATCCTTTTATACTGTAACCCCAAGTTTGAATTTGAAGTGGTTAGCAATAAATTCATGCCACGTGTATCCTTAAAAAACAGACTTGCAGCCGTAAAAATAGCCACGTCTGAAAAATAATGAGCACTTTTCCTAGAAAATTGTGAAATAACCCAACTGTCGCATCAATCAATCGCTTCGCTTGTCCCAAGAGGATAAGACCATCACTAAACCCTTCGTTTCGAGCCTGGGCTCATTCGCTTTTGGGTTTAAAAATGAAATCATATCCAGACGTTCGAAATCTAGGTTTGAGTTGGTAATACCCAAGAGCTCGAGGATTTTTGTGCTATTATGTGCCAACGAAATAGAGGGAACCAAAATAACAAAAATGTGCGGATAGTGACATCAAATAATCATTTGATGAAACAACAAAGGGATCCCGGGAAAGATCACTTCATTCAACATCAAGAGGGATATCAAACTGCTTGTGTGGTATCCCGTGATATACAATCGAATAATCATAGAGGAGTATTGGAGGGCTTTTTTTTTACTAAGGCTTCGATTGTTAGCTGAATTTTGTTCATGATCACAACTTAACACAAGTGTGAATCCAATGAGCAAAATTACCTGTATGACTAATGTAGTCAGTGACAAATGAAAGATAGAATTTATTTCGAAGTGACATAGGATCAATGTGATATTCAGACCGAAATCATATTCCATGAAAAAGAAAGTGTTGGATCTTTCTGGAAAAAATGTCTTGGGTGTAGACCATTTTATCAAGACCACGCATAACAAAGGAATAAGATTTTGAATATCGAAGAAAGGTATAGAAACAAATGTTTCGTGAAAAACTTGAACAAAATTCACCGTCAATTCCTTGAATCGTTTGGATATAGTGGGTTTCACCATCATCACAGACTCATGAATTAAGATCATGAATACTGACTTGTGCGATATCTACATTTTGGTTGGTTTCTACTAGAGATGTCGAGAATATGCAAGTGAAGTGTGTGAATCGTGAAGAATTAAGTTGATGAAAAAGATTATTCAAGAAACATGTTGTACCTCTGCGAATGATAAGGACCAAGCAAAAATCTCTTAACTCAAGATGAGAAGAGAAAGGTAGCTTGTCGACTAATGCTAATATAGCCTAATTGGGAAGGAACCCTCATAGTGAGTGATACATTAAGGCTTCGACACACTTAGTCTATGAGGCTTAGGTCGACATATATCAGCATGCTTCTATGGACTCTTAATGAATACAAAGTATAAAAAGTATTCATGTCCCTTCCAGGAACGAAGCAATGACCACCGTTCAGTGTCGATTGAGATCTAACCTAAGAATCATAAAACACATAATATATATATATATATATATATATATATATATATATATATATATATATATATATGTTAATTTTTGGTTTTGAAAATGAAAATAACAAAAATAATAAAATCTTTTTGGAATTTTTGTTTTTGAAATATAAATAAAAAAGAAAAAAAATATATTTTTGGATTTTTGATGGTTTTGAAAATTAAAAAACAATGATAATAGTAAAATCTTTTTGGCTTTTTGATTTAGAAAAACAAAAAAAATAAAAACAATACTATGTTACCAGACGAACGAAGTGAGATAAGTCGACATTGAGAGTTAATGACCGGAGAAAACAATTGTCCTTGTAAAACGAAGTCTAAGCTGAATCGCTCAGAGGATTTTCGAAATCGAAGCATGTCGAACGCTAAACTGTGAACAGTAACGTCTGATTCATTCAACGAAGTTTTGACTCCTTGTGAGTTTATGAATAAGATTCATTTGGAACAATAATTGCATCAAACATTCCTAACCATACAAGATCATGAGAAAAGATTTTTCATCCAAAGGTTTAGTAAAGATATCAGCAAGTTGATCTGTCATTTTCACAAAATAAACTTCTATGTTTCCATCTTCAACATGATCCTTGATAAAAATGATATCTAAGTGTGACATGTTTAGTCTTCGAATGTTGCATAGGATTATGACAAATTCGAATTGCACTTTGTGAATCGCAATACAAAGGTATCTTCTTCATGTTGATTGCGTAGTCACGAAGCTGACTTTGAATCTAAATGATTTGAGAAGTGCAAGCTGCAGCAGCAACATATTTTGTTTCTGTTGTGGAAATCGAAACACGTGTCTACTTGTTTGATTTCCAGCTCACTAGCTTCTCGTCCAGTAATTGACATCTGCTAGAAGTGCTTTTCCCGTCGAGTTGACAACCACCAAGATCGGCATTCGAAAATGCTCGAATGAAGAAACCGGTCTTCGAAGGGTACTACAAACCTAAAGAAACTGTCCCTTTTAGATAACAAAGATATTCATTACAACAGTTAGATAAGGTTCCCTAGGATTTGACTGATACATAGCACAATTGCAAACATCAAACATAATATCAGGTCGACTAGCAGTTAAGTATAGTAACGAACCAATCATGCTCTTGTACAATGTGAGATCAACAGCAGGCTTGTCTAATGAATGTCCAAGACGTGTACCAACAGCCATAGGTACTCGCAATTTCGAACTATTCGTCGTTCCAAACTTCTTAAGAAGATTGCGAGAATACTTCTTTTGATTGATAAAGATTCCTTCTCTGTTTTGACGAATGTTTAATCCTAGAAATTTGTTAATCTTCCCCATCATTCTCATTTTGAGTTGACTCTTCATCATATTCTCAAACTCACTCGACAATGTAGGGTTAGTAGAGCCAAAAATAATGTCATCGACATAAATTTGAACGAGCATGAGATGATTCCCAACTTTCTTTCGTAAGAGAGTGGGATCAACTAATCCTTGTTTAAATTTTGATTACTTTAAAAAATTGGTAAGAGTTTCATACCAGGTTCGTGGTGCTTGTTTTAACCTATAAACAACTTTATCGAGAATATAACAATGATCAGGGAATTTATCATTAATAAAAATTGGTGGTTGCTCGACATACACAGTCTCTTCCAGTACACCATTCAAAAGAGTGCACTTGACATCCATTTGATAGACATCGAAGTCCTTGCGAGTTACATAAGCTAAAAATATTCGAACAGCCATGAGTCTTGCGACAGGGGCGAAGGTTTCTTCATAATCAATACCTTCTTGTTACGAATACCCTTTAACAACTAGCCTATCTTTGTTTCTTACCACGTTTCCTTCTTTGCCAGTTTTATTTTTAAAGATCCATTTTAAACAATTACTGACACATCATTTGGTTTTGGAACAAGATGCCAAACTTTGTTTCTCTTGAATTCAGCTAATTCATATTGCATTGCAACAATCCAATAAGGATCATCCAGTGCAACCTTAACTGTTTTCGGTTCTGTCTTTGAAATAAAAACATTAAACATGCAATACTCTTGATTCACGTTGAGTACCTCATTTTTAGCACGAAAGTGGGCTCTTGTCAACACTCCAACTTGAGGATCACCAAGAACTTGTTCTTTAGGATGATTTTTTGTCCACTTATCCAATGGTGGGTAGGCTGGATCGAAATCCAAAGGTGCATCTTCGCACATATAATCTAGTTCTGAACATTCACCTACATTGGATACATTATCAGGTATATCATGAAAAACAAAACATCAGTGTGTAACATTCCATTTTGCTCCCCCTCGACAATAGGATTGGTGTAACAACGTGAATTTTCAAAACAATTTTTCATTTTTCAAATAACATAAAACTCATTCAATATTCTCGAATCTCAAATTTAACAAATGCCATCATGATAAAACATATCCCAAGATCATAAAATAAATCTTCTGTCAGTGTGTACAGATCATGTCGGTGCCTTCCCACGATCATCGTTAGTACCTGAAACTCATAACACATAACAATGTAAGCATACATGCTTAGTGAGTTCCCCAAAATACCACATACAACACATACGCCACTCAAGGCCATAACTCTATGGGATCTTCCGATCCATGTGTCTCAGGGACTTCCATCCCAACTCTGGTAAACCTTCCGACTCTACCCGTATGACCTTCTGGTCCTCGTCATCTTGACCTTTCGGTTCATACACTGTTGACCTTCCGGTCCATATCATGGTACTCATAACATAGCATAACACATGCATATCACATAGAAACACATATCACATACTTTGCATAGCATATAAGACCTTCTGGTCACACATAGTTACCACTCTAGGTAAAGTATAGTGAGAAGACTCACCTCTCATGATGTCTAGTAAACCTTCTGGCTTCATAACCTCGATCGAGCCTCTGCCTAACACATAAGGCAAACATCTCTAATTAATACTTTCTCTTATCCTCATCTCTATAGAATGGGTAGAAGACCATTCTACCCCTCCCTGACCTCTCTTGAATCAGTTTGACCAAAACCCTAAGGTCAACTGAAGTCAACGGTCAACTTTGACCAGACTCGCCGAGTGCACTCAGGTGACTCGGCGAGTCCATGCTTGTCCTCTGAATCCTCCTAAGGTCTCACTCGACTCGTCGAGTTAACCTTTCAGTCGACGGGTTACCACTGGTCACGAATCGTGGGGCAACCCGACTCGACTCGTCGAGTCCCCTTATAAACTCGGCGAGTTTCTTCCATAGCAACACCCAAACGACCTTCTGAGGTCAGATCTACTTCTCTAACCTATAGATCTGATATCCCCATGCCCAATAATCACGTAAAGGTCCAATCTTGACACTCATGCAATGCACACAAGGCTTCTTTTGGTGAAATAGCTTCTAAAATGCAACCTAGGTTCATATCTCTAATGGAACAACATAAAGCAGAATGGTTGGGACTCTCTGGACCTCTTAAGGTCCGGATCTAAGACTTATTCCACCTTGGGACCTCATAAGCTTCGAATCCAAGCTAAAGAAGGAATAAGAAAACCCTAGTTTCAAGAAAACCACCAAATACACGAGAATGAGTATAGATTCATACCTCCTGCAGCAGTCCCATGCGAAGAGATGCTAGATTCACCGCCCTTATCTCGTTCCTTGCTTGATTCATGCTCTTTTCCTTCCACAAAACCCACTAAATTACTTGATTTCATCATAAGAACTCTCCCAAGGCTCCAATGGTGATTTATATGTCAAAATTGTATGCTAGTTGTAGGCTTCATGCTTTGGAAATTTTATTGCATTTATAACTAGAGAAAAATTAGATCCAAAGCTATTAGGGTTGTATGTGCGCCATAGGAGTGTTATAGTATGCAAAACCCAACAATATTTAGGGACAAAATCTCATATTATCATCATGCAAGCTAGATCTAACAACTTACTCATCAAGGTAGGAACTCTTTACATTCTGGAGATGGAGAATAATGCAAGACTTCCAAATCCAAGCTTGCTTCTAACTTCTAAGGTTCACCACCACAAACTTCCAGATCCAAGCTTGCTTCTAGCTTCTAAGGTTCACCGCCACCTTCTTCCTTCTTTGGAAGACACAAAAATACACTCAAAGGTCTCAAAATGCAATAAAGAGGGTTAGGGTTTGCGAGAAAACGTCTCAAATTATGGAGGTTGGAAGTGAGGTGAGGGGATGGGACTTAAGGTTGAATATATAGGGTCCAAAACCTTTGGATTAGGGTTTGAGTCCAGACGAGTTATGCCCGACTTACGCGTGATACGCCCGGGTTACGGCAAATGACGTCGTTTCCCATTAGAGGGACTTACGCCTAGTGTACCAAGCTTCTACGCCCAACGTAAGTGTCTTTTGCTAACTTTCTACAAAAATGTCACTACGGGTCATTTTGCAACCTTTTCCATGCACAATGGTTAAAATGCAAATAATCTTCATACTTAAGGTCAAAATTAGAAGTATCTCATCATTGGGATGTTACATTTTGTATGACAATTTAATACTTTTTATAACATTTTAAAAATACTTTCGTTAAATACTAGTTTAGAACGTTATATTAGAAAAATTAAAAAATTATAAACTTCTAATTAAAAAGTATAACAGAGTTGTAACAATTTAAAAACATTTACATTAATATAGACTTTTTTTTGTTTTTTATTTTCCACATGATATTTTCTTTTTATTTTTTTAAAAGTCCATCCATATTTATTATTACACATTTAATTTATTTAATTTTATTGTTAGATACTATTTATTTTAAAAATATTGCATATGTTTAAAAACAAAAGAAAAAAAAATATAATAAACTATATAAAATATTTCACAAAAAAACATATTTAGTTGCTAAAAAGTAAAGTTTAGAATTGATCCATATTTAATTAATATTTATGATAATAAGTTCTTGCTAAAAATAAATTAATAAAAAACTAATCTGTCAAATTAAAAGACTATAAATAAGATAAATAATCAATCATTATAGATACTTTAAAAAGAATGCTTGTAAAAATAATATAAACAAATATGACAAAATAAAATTGTTATTAAAAGTGGAAAAATGATTTATCTTGGGCAATTAATTTTTTTTTGTTCACCTTTATACAATTTATGTTTTTTTGTATATATTTATCATTTAACTTGTTAAATGTGTTCACATATTACTATTGTTATCTAAGATAGTCAGTAGTAATGGTAATATGTAAACACATTTAACAAGTTAAATGATAATATATATATATATATATATATATATATATATATATATATATATATATATATATATATATATATATATATATATATATATATATATATATGGGAAAAGTGAATATATGTAACAACCTTATATAAGCTTAGGTACCCAACTCCATAAAACTACATCGGTTTGTATCATATTTACATTGTCTTTGCCTAAGGTTCTTAAACTTCAACCCCATAACTTTATTACTTCCAAAATCTGTGGATTTTCATCAATATCTTTCTTTCACATCACGTATTTGTATTGAATACCGCCTGATAAGCTTCATATCCTACCACTACAAATGAAATGATGTAGGAGAAATATAATGATGAATTTCCAAAAATTTTTGAACTAAATCATATTTATGGATAAAGTTTAAGAACCTTGCATGATTGCAATGAAAATTTAATGCAAAATGACCTAGTTTGATGAGGTTAGGTACCTAAGCATATATAAGGTTGTTAGGTATATTCACTTTACCCTATATATATATATATATATATATATATATATATATATATATATATATATATATATATATATATATATATATATATATATATATATATATATATATAAACAAAATCATAAAGATGATTACCCTCATAAGTTATTTTCCAAATTAAAAAAAAAAGAAAGAAGAATATATCATTCGGTCTTAAAAAAAACCTCCACTCCTAAAAAAAGTACAAAACCATCATAATCTAAATTATTTACAATCAATAAACTCTTAATGATGCTCAACTTACAATATTTTTGAATCTTATCAACTAATATAATATAAATTATTATCGGGGGAAAGTTAGAAAAAGACAAAGATGTATATATTTGACATTCCCTGCATAATAATAAAAAACTAAAAGTGACCATACTTTAGAAGATTTATATGAAACCATACATAGTCGAATATGATATTTCTAAAAATAGAAAATTACAATCTATAAAAAGAAAGTCATTTATGTTTTCCCCACATTCGTGTCTAGTGGCCAGAAAACCTGACACATAGAATCAAAAAACCATCTACTGGTTTTTGAAAATTTTATGTAGATTTACATTTCTATTATTATTGTTTTGTCAATTGGATGATTGTTATGTAATGTTTGTTAGTCTAATGGATTATGTTACTTTCAACTTGTGGCACAAAAACCCAAGTGTAGTAATAAATCGACAAAAAGAAGTTGTATAAGAAACGGTGTGTCGAGTCTAAGGAAAAAAGTCATAGACTACTTCAATTGATGACGACGAAAACCAATTGGTTGCCAATATAATATATTAAAAAAGGTTAAAAAATTAAATCATAATCTTGATTCTAGTTAATCTATCGTCTCTAATCTAAATCTAATCTATATCCTAATAAACGAAACTCAAAAATTGTTTCTTTGACACATAATATTTTTCTATGATTTCTATAATTTTTCAGTTTTTTAACAAGTTAACTTCAATTCAAAAAACTTATTTTCATAGCATTTCAAAGTATATTGTATCTATTTCTTAAAAACACTATTAAATCTTTCATATTTTAATGTATCTCAAAAAAGCACAATACATTTTTCTAACTATATTTTTTTGTCTGTATAATAATTTTATGTTTTCATAATTTATAACCTAGTATATTTTATACAATTTTATACCTATTTATATAATCACATCAAATATCTCATTGTCATTTATGACACATAAATAAAATAATATATTTATATAAATAAAGGTATATTTATTAAATATAAAAAGATGAATTTATCCACATACAAAACTAGTTCTCGTCAACATGAGAGTAGCTCACTTGGTAGACACTTTGTCTTTTAGATTGGCGGTCATGAATTCTAATCAAGACTTTGACGAATTCTTTCTACTTGATGATACTAACTTATAACCATGCTAAGCTTATAAAAAAAATAGTTATTATTAATAAATAATTAGGCGATGAACGTTGAATGGTGGATAGTCTACAATATTTGGTACGACCATGTGAGAATAATAATAAAATATATTTTTTCTTATTAATAATATAAGCGTAATTATGGTTCTCTACTTAGGTCATCCGTTATATTCATTGTTAACCATTATAGTGGTGGGTGCCATATCATTACCACACTCCACCACTAACCATGAGATACCTACTACTAAACACATCACTCTCCTCATTTTTTTAATTAAATTTAAATCAAAAATATATAAAATCATATAATTTAAAAAAAAAAGTACTAGTTTTCATTAATTTAAAATACCAAATTACATTAATTAAAATAAAAAATAAAAATAACATTAAAAATAAAATTACATTAATTTAAATAAAAAAAATAAAAATAACATTAAAAATAAAAAACCTAAAATTAGCAAGCTTAACTAAAAAAAACTATCCCCTATTCCTACGTCGGACTCGAACAAACTCCTTGATGGCGAGAAATAGCTCCAAATCTTCGCCTCTGAGGTCGTCCGCTTTCATTTTCAAAATTTCCATATCGGTTTTTGTTTGAATCAGCGATTGTGTTCTATCATTTTTTGTTCTATCCGACTCAGCATCTCCGCCTTCGTTTCTTGAACGTGGACATAACAATCAAATTTCTCTCCAAATCGATCCATAACACTAGATCCAGAAGCCGTTGAAGTCGTTTTTTTGTTTTATTTCTTCCAACGGGCTGGCGAAGAGGTTGCTCGTCTTCAAGATCGAGCGGACCATCATTGATGTCGAAATGTGTTCGCCCGTTCGATTGTTGAGACGTTACATTGGGTTTCTTAAACGCTTTAAACCGGAAGATTGTGAACTTCCTTCCGTTTTCTCTTTCCATTTGGAGCATCTTTCAACTTTAGCTAAGGTTTCACATACGGAAAAGTTTTGCGGGTTGACATTATTTTTTCAAATTGGTATAAAGCTGCCTTGAAGACGTTAAAATCGTTTGACCCTCTTTTTCGTATGTTTAGGAGGTTGTTGTAAATTCCTCCAGATTCGGTGCATTTGAGTTTAATATCACGCCGCTTGGAGCTAATTTGATCGAGAATTCGACTTTCACTTCCCGTTAACTCATAATACACCCTAAAACAACCGAATATTTGACTATCTCCTTTGATCGGGTCTTAGGAAGCCGAAATCCATGCATCGGATCTTCGTCTTTTGTCCATAGGACCCTTTCTTGGGTAATATTGGGTCGGGCCAGATTCTTTTTCCTTTTTTCATTTTAGGTTGAGGTGGTGAATGTTGAGTTTCTAAAACAAAATCCGACGAATGAGGGGGTTGTGATGGTTGTGGTTGGAATTGTTGTTATTGGAGTTGTTGGATAGCTTGATATTGTTGGAAGGCCGGGAAAGTTTGATATTGTTGTTGGAAAAATGTTGTTTGTTGGATAGGGGAACCGGTTTGAAGCAAATTGACAAAACCACCTTGAGGTGATTCCATGGCCTGGAATTGACGAGGGTTGTGCCTAACGCAAAAGCGTTATTGAGTTTGCGATTTCTAAAGTTTTTTTTTTTTTTTTTTTTTTTTGGGGGGGGGGGGGGGGGGTGTTTTGGTCTGGATCAAATTTTGATTGATATAAACTTGTTGTGTGTGTATTGTGTATAGAGAAAGAAAAGAATGAGTGTAAAAATATGGTATTTATAGGTTAAAAAAGAAGATGTTTTAAAAAAAATTGTTTAAAAAATGTAGCCGTTCAACGACTACTTCTTCTCCTCTTCGCCCATTCGTCCTTCTCCATCGTCCTCTCGAGCACGAGCCTCAACGACCACGACCGACCACGATAAGTCAGGATGGTGTGCACGGACAACTATCGTGGCCACGTAGACCACGAACTGACTCGTAGCCGGTATATCAGAAGGTCTTATATGAATATTAACAAAATATTAATGTTCATTTTTCACCAAGAATAATACAAAGATATTTTATTTTTAGTCATAACAACAATATACTAATATTTATTACTTATAAAAAAAATTTGTTTGTTAATAATAGAGCTTAATTAAAATTTCTTTACTCATAATTTCAATATAAAATACATATTTACACATAAACATTTTACAAGTTTTGAAACCCACACTATTATATTGATATTATAGGTAAGGAAAGAAAATTAGGTTTTTATTATGGATTAATAAAGTAACTACATTTAGGGGGTCTTTGGATAAATTAGATTATACCTTATTAGTTTATTGCTTATTAGCTTATTTGTGGTGGAATAAACAATAAGCAATAAAAAAAGGGAGAGAAGTTTATTAAAATCAGCTTATTTAGCTTATCCTTATCACAATAAGCTGATTTTTAAGGATTTCTATTAAAACACTTAAACTTAGCTTATTATGGTGGAAATAAGCAATAACATCCTTTTTTTTTTTTTTTTTTCTATCCAAACACCATCTTATTGATAACAATAGTAAGGTGGTGCTTATTTTTGAACCGAGTGGATAATTTTTAAAGTGAATATAATTTATTTATTGAAATTAATTCTACATAAAAAGGTATAATAGTCATTTATTTTACTTCAAAATATAAAGCAATGTTTTAAAATTATACATTTATTTATTAATATTAACTCTATATAAAATATATAATTTTAAATGTTGACTTGTTCATTAACAAGTTTATGTTAATTGTGGAATTATTTTAGATTTTTTTTTTTCAATTTTATGTTAAATATGTTCTTTCTATAGGTTTTAAGCCTACCATTGGTTGGTTCAATTCGATTCATAAAAAAGTAAGCCTTTTTGGAGTTGATATGTTCTTTTCATTGGTTCATGGTCCAATCGATTCGATCGACCACGTCGATCCTAGTTTTCACTCATTTCGAATCTGCCGTTTAAGCACTCTAGCGTACCGGGCCGATGGAACAGATCATATATATATATATAACGAAGATGATTATTTATATATGAATATGGCGGTGATGGGTGGTGGCGGAGTTGACAGTTGTTGGTGGTAGTTGGTTGTGGAGGTGGAGGTGGAGGTGGTGCTTGGTGGCGGTGGTGGTGGTGCTTGGTGACGGAGAGAAGTGGTGTATTAATATATGAATACATTTATATTTATATTCATATATGAATATTACTTATCCTACATCTGTTCGGTACGTCAGAACGTTTTGCGGCAAAAATAAATGATTAGCTGAAAATGATTTCCCATTCTCAATATTTTTAATTTTCACGATTTAACTTACCTCTCTCTCGCTTTCTTTCTATGTGTGTGTGTGTGTGTGTCTATATATATATATATATATATATATATATATATATATATATATATATATATATATATATATATATATATATATATATATATATATATATATATATATATATATAGGATGAGGTTCAATAGAGAATCATAATTAACCAAGGAATCAATCTTTTTTTCAACTTTTAGAACTTATTTTTTATATATAAAAAAAACTAAAAATACAGAAATTCATAATTTTTTATCCTTTTTCCAATGATATAAAATTCGATTTTTTTTACGTCAAATTCATAATATGAATCTTCGAAAATTCAGAACGTGAATCCGGAAAATATTTTTTCACATTCACAATGTTAATATATTAATTTAGATATTTTAATTTTTTTTTTCGATAAAGAATAAGCTCTAGAAATTGAAAAAAAAAAATTGGTTGCTTGAAGAACCCATAATTATGGTTCTCTATTGAATTCTCTCTCTCTCTCTCTCTCTCTCTCTCTCTATATATATATATATATATATAGGTTCAGGTTCATTTGAAACCATTCTAATTTTGTGAAACCGTGAGACCAAATTTAAAAATAATTTTAAAATAATTTTAAAATGCAAAATAAATGGAAAAATCAAAAAATTCTTTTTTTAAATATTATTTTCGGAACTTGAATTAACTAAAAAAAAGAAAAAAAATCCCGTTTTTTTTTTTTTTTTTTTTGAAAAATACTTGTATATATATATATATATATATATATATATATATATATATATATATATATATATAGGTTCAAGTTCATTTGAGACTATTCTAATTTTGTGAAACCGTGATACCAAATCTAAAAATAATTTTAAAATGCAAAATAAATGGAAAAATCCAAAAAAAAAAAATTTAAATATTATTTTCGGAACTTGAACTAACTAAAAAAATAGAAAAAAATAAATAAAAAAAATAAAAAAAAATATCGTTTTTTTTTTTTGAAAAATACATGAAATATTCTAAATAGAATATTACACTGACATATTTTAAAAAATAATTTTAAAATGCGTGAAAAAAATCCTATTTTTTTTTTTTAAATACGTGAAATATTCTAAATAGAATATTAGACTATACATATTCTAAAAATAATTTTAAAATGCAAAATAAATGGAAAAATCAAAATATTCTTTTTTTAAATATTATTTTCGGAACTTGAATTAACTAAAAAAATAAAAATAAAAATAAAAATATGCGTCTTACGGTCTCACAAAATTAGGTCGTCTCACATGAACCTAACCCTCTATATATATATATATATATATATATATATATATATATATATATATATATATATATATATATATATATATATATATATATATATATATATATATATATATATATATATATATTGCGTGTGTATACCGTGGGTATTTGAACTACAAATTACTAGTATGTACTAGCTACCTGTATTGTTAAATACATTTTTTATATTTCTATAATCTACAATTTTACTATAATAAAAAGCTACCTAAATAATAAAACACTGCATACTTCACATAAAACAAAACTAGCCCACAGGCCACATCATTGTGTTATTGTTATTTTATTAGTTTTCGTTTCTACTTTTATCGTTCATTTATTACAATAAAGTAATTCTTTAACGTAAGAGTATAAGTGTAAGTATAAAACTAGCCCACATCATTGTGTGTGTGTGTGTCAATTGCATGCATATGTAAGGCCATATCATGAAGAGATTAAGAGGACGATGGAATTTGGAAGCCTCGATCGCGCAAGAGAGATTCGAAGAAGAAAAGAAGATAAGTGTATTTGTTCAACTAAAATCTTCAAATGTTACATTTTCCACTTCTATTTGGTTTTAACTACTAATTAAATATGTTTATTTTCTTATAAACGAAATGTTCATGTTTATTTTTTATTACATTTGATTCGTATATACCGAACATTTGTTTTCTCTGATGTAATTTTGGAACATTTTTTTTTTAATATAGAAGCTCATTCACAAATTTCTATACTGGTTTTGCAATATCTAGCTCCTAATTTTAATGCAATTACATGATCAGAATGTTAAGATACAAAGTGATCACATTCATTTTTTTGCATTTTTTAATCTCAAAAATAGAAGTTTGATCAAACGTTTTTATTTTGGCCTTAAAATTCTCTTAATTTCAGTGTGATCCCTTTGTCGGTGTTTAAAGATTCAAACTAATTACATGTGTTTCTTGTTGTTCAAACATTTGTTTCTTCTATGCCAAATGCTGTAGTTCGAGTATTCAGTTAGGACATATATTTTCAATATAATACATTCGATCTTTGTAATTTATTATAATTTTCATGTTTGTATACGGTCAATATGCTAAAATGCAAATATAAACCAAACCTTTGTTATTTAGTTCTCCAGTCTTAAAAGAATTCATTTCTCAAATTAGTTTGGCTCTTTGTTCGGATTAATTATATTTTATGTGAATATGTTATACTTATATTCACATATGTATTGAGATTTGAGTGTGTTCATTTCTAATTACATGTGTTTCTTGTTGTTCAAAGTACACTTTCAATATAATAAATTCGATCTTTGTAATTTATTATAATTTTCATGTTTGTATATGGTCAATATGCTAAAATGCAAATATAAACCAAACTTTTGTTATTTAGTTCTCTAGTCTTAAAAGAATTCATTTCTCAAATTAGTTTGGCTCTTTGTTTGGATTAATTAGATTTTATGTGAATATGTTATACTTATATTCACATATGTATTGTGATTTGAGTGTGTTCATTTCTGATATGGAATATGTTTGTATTTAGATTCTATCGTGTGGATGGAAACTTTCTCAAAATGAAAATATATGGACGCGTTTTTATTGAAGATTATAGATATTCTATTATTTTTATTATGAATATATAGTTAGTAAGCATTAAGACTATGTTTTGACGCAACAATCTAATTTTGAGGTTTTTTAGATAGTTATTTTTGACAAATAAATCTATACTTATAAGCTAGTTTTTTTTAAGCGTTACGCATAATAACATTCCAATAGGTTTATAGAACTTTTTTAAATTATGCATTTTATTAATTATAAAAAACTCATTTCCTATGTCCATTCCAAACACAATATAATAATTAAGAAAATTTAATAACCAAAAATCTTATAACCCAAAGTATCATATATGGTAGTAATGTGCAGGATGAAATTTCAAATTAAAAAACCAAAAATGGAAAGCCATTAATTTGCTTTCTTTGTAAATTCTTAGTTTTATAGTTTTTTATTTTCATTTTCTAAATATATCGGTTTACAACACTTTTAAATATTAATTTTTTTAGATCATTAACACTTTATTCAACACTCTTAGACATCACTTAGAAATATAATCATATAGGTATTAAAGTATTAGATGTCTACTAAAATATCAAGTCTTAGATCTAGGGCAACTTTTACTTAAACATAAATAATGGAAGAATTGTTACTTGTTTAATAAAATATTAAAGTATTTATTTTCTTTTATCAAATCATTTTCTACATAATATATAAATTTTATTAAAAAACCAGTATTAGTGGCGACATTATTAAGGACAACACCTTTTGCGACAATAGGTACCTCCGGAAAACTTGGCCGGATTAACACCAGCTAGTTGCCGGAATATTTTTAAGGACAACACATTTAGGGATGTTGGGAAGTATCAGTTATGAGGACGTTCTACGACATTGTTGAGTATTTGCGACGCATGTTGTCGTCTCAAATGGTGCCTTTTTTTTGTTGAGTTGACCTACCTTTTTATTTCTTCAAAATTTTCCAAATTGATCTTATAAAAACAAGTTTATTTCCTTGAAACATGTATATAAGTTAAGGAACTAAACGAGCAAATTCAAAATGCATTGTTGAGTTAATGTCTTATTATTATTTTAATTTTTGTTTTTATATATATTTAAAAGTTAGTTTTTTCTAAAGTAAATATTTTCTAACCTTTTATGTATTGATATTTATTATAAATTTATTATTATTATTATTATTATTATTATTATTATTATTATTATTTTGAAACCGCCTAGATTTTGGTTGGGCATGGCCCCATGAAGCTTCTCGATCTTCCGAAGATATGATATGCAACTGCGGGACCCATCCGAGCTATCGTCATGGCTAAATGACAGGTGTTTCTGGCCAGATAAAGATTTGACACTCAAGGCGGCTGCGCGTGAGAAGCAGTCGCCGGAGGCAGCACAGAGAATATGCATGATTAACGTTAATAACGTAGCTCTGTGTAAGTTATCCTTCATCATATCTTATAATTCCGAACGCTTCTTTAATTTGTAAGATCTTAATCTGACTTCCGGTTTTTTGGCTAAAGATTTTCAAACGAAATCGAATCAATTTTGGTAGTTCTGATCTAGATTTTGATATCTAAACTGTAATTCAGATGTATTATGGTTGACTGATACTTCATAGTCCAGATCAGCCTCTTTTTGATTAATATAAGATCTCCTAAAAGAATTGCGATATTAGCTAAATACGTATATTAAATTACTTGGAAACAAATAGTTATAATTAGATCGCGTGCTAGAAAGCAAAATATGATTATAATTGAGATGTTAAAATTTCAACTTCGGTGACCTTTTCTTCGTTGAAGGAATATGCACTGATGGAATGATTAAAATTACTCTGATTAATGTAATAGTACAGGAAGTTCGCTAAGCATATATGCACTAAATGATATCACTGAAGACAAACAAAATCTTTATGTAAATAAATTATACACGAAGTAAACTACCAATTAGTAGGACATTTTAAACGAATGCTAGATATGCATTATATATGCTTATTCTTTTACAAACATGTTGGATATCTTCGTTAATTTCATATTCTAAAGCAACCACAATAACAGGAGGTGTATGGGGAGTTGCTTGATACATGCTCATCATATTGTTCTGAAACCATATCATCTTTCACAGAATTCTCAATGTGTCTATGTACCTAGTTTCTGATAGACATTTCTTAGAGATATGATCAAGAAATTCACCAAAGCTTCCCTCTCTGTAGGCTATGGGATATTGTTCATCAACGAGCCATGGTGCGGGCCCTACCTTCTTATCGATTGGCAGACTATGAAGACTAGCAATCGACAATCGATTCCTCTTGTTGTTCACAGTTGCTCGATGAAAAGTACTCTTGTATCTACCATTGCTCATCACTTCAATCTGATCTCCTAATTGAACTGTTAATGCTCCTTGTATAAATGGTACAGAGTGCCATTTTCTTTCTTTGTCCATGATTTGGAGTCCTTGTTGGTTTTGGTTTAGGATTGTTAGGGTTCCATAATCGGAGTGTGGTGGGATCCCGAGTGTAAGATCTGGTTTTGGGCATGGTGGGTAGCAGTTCACAGTCATGGCTTGAGAACCTTCTTCAATCTCATCATGCATATAATTTGCATTCAAGCCTAGGTTTTCAAGAACTATTGCCATTAATTGCTTTTGCAATATGTTCACTGCTTCTGCATAGCTTCCCATTTTTTCTCTGCTCAAATTAAGTCACTAAGGTTAGTAAAACACTCAAAACCAATAAATATTGTCAATATATGTTCCATTCAACCTCAAATTTTATAGCATGGATGTAGTTTATAGACGCCTCGTATTCTTGTGTGTTAAAAAAGAATGTGTATTGGTAGTTTTACCTGTAAGTTGGAGGGTTTGAAGGCCATAATTGGATCCATTCTGATATGGGATTTGCATAATGCTTGATGAAATCTCTCCAATAAAACATCTTATCTGTCCCATGATTCATACTAGTGCCATATCTAACAGGCTCACGAACATTAGCTGAAGCAAATTGCATCTTCTCTTTGCTAGGCAAGTGAAAGAACTCTTTTGCAATGTCTAGAGCATCTTGCATTACCAAAATAGGAATCCCATGGTTTACCACCTTCAAATCACACAAATTTTGGCATTCACGTATTAATCAAATTAACAACTGGATGTATAACTGACCGGTCCCACATCCAACGTGGACAGGTAAATCAGAATGTCCACTAATAAGAAAAAAGGTGAGACCCAAACTTGAATCTATGAGTTGTTAGATTCAAATCTCGGTATAACCTTTTTTGGTTTGGGGACATTGTGATTCATCTGTGGGACCGGTTACATGAGCAAATACCTGGAAGAAACCGAGTTTGTTGCAAGCTGTATGAATTTGATTGATGGTTTCAGACCTAAATAAAGGATCCTGCAACAAGGAAAGATCAATGAGGGGGAGGTTGGTTGAAGGGTAGTCCATGAGCCTCGGGTTTGGTCGTTGCAATGGAGGAAGAATGTATTTTTCGGGTATATTTTCATCACTCTTGAGTGTAAGTGTCATTGCACTGATAAATGAACATTCTGATATTTCAATTTCAATTTCTCCATGTTCTTTCATTTTTTTTTTCTGAAAATGAGAGTTCAAGATTTGAAATATCTGAAATGAGATCTTTATCCGAGTCTTCATTGTCTATTTATAAGCAAAAGAATTCAACATGATTTTCTTTGTCTTATCAACATGATTTTCTTTGTCTTATGTATTGGTTCCTTATTATTAGGAAAAAAAAGTACATGTGTAGCCCCTTTTATATATACTAAAATAAGTTTTAATTATTTGATAAGTATGTCTCATTTTTTAAGCAAAGTTTGTTTTAAATATTAATTAGTTTTTGCTCAAAGATATATAAAACCAGAAGACAATAGGCATAGACAATGTTGGACACGTGTCCTTTTAACTCTGGTGTACACTAGCGAAAAAAGAAATCGGAATATGTGTTATCGGTACTATACGTATATTATTTTATTTTATACTATAAATATAGACTACTAAAAACTAATTAAAATGTTTGTATACCACTAAGAAATTTGTTTCACTATTATATTATGAGTCTATGACAACAGTAAGCAAAATTAACCGTATCCTCACTTTGTCTCTCTTAAGTTAGTTGTGACTTGTGAAGTCATGACAATAATTTTGATCCATTCATTTAAGTTTTGAAGATAAAATTGGAGTATTTTAGTAGTTTTGTTGATGCATGGCAAATTTTTTGTTAACGTACGTAAGCTGCCTGTTGCAACTTTGTTGTGACATGTTAATTAATATATATTATAATCATTTACTGAAATGCCCTTCAGTTTTTTAGGATGGGGACATGGGGTGGGTGGGTGGGTGGATATGTATTTTGGCGTTTTGGGGCACATGGACTATCGTCTCTGGGAGATCGGATTGTCCATGTTAACTTAGCTTGAAAGTTTCGAGTGCCGTCACTATGTCCCATTTTAGTCCCTTCCCTTTCGTATTTTGTCAGTTTGGTCCTGGACTAAAAATAAAGTTGCGCAAAAAGTTCCATGTTTCTCATTTTTATCTTTATTCTTCATATTGTAATTTTTTTTTTTCAAATTAAAGTATAGTGTCCTAAAAGGCATTAAATAAAAATTTTCAAGCGAAATTTACCATGTTATGCCACCTGTTTGTGCAAGAAACAAAAGTATCAATTCTTTTTCAAAAATTTGTTACCATTTTAACATTTAAGGACATGTCAGCCGGTACACATAAAAGAGGCAGCGTTATTCTTTGATAAATGATTACACAGGTCTATCGGGGATATGGTGGTATGTGGAAGCTCCTTCTTTGGAGACATTCAGTGGCACTTGGCTTCCTTACCTATTCGTTTCGGTGGTTTGAGTTTGTACTCAGCCTACGAGGTTTCCTCCTACGCATTTGTAGCCTCGAGGGCCCAATCTTGGGCATTATAAGACCACATCTTACGTGACAGTGACATATGTGGTATAGACTCAGATTACTTATGTGCTATGACTCGTCTCCGCGATACGATTCTGAGATTTGACTGTAGCGGTTTCACTAATAAGGACACCGCCCCCCAAAATCCCAAAAAGCTTTGGCGTGTGTCATTTTTAGCAAAATCGTCCAAGATATGGAAGTCGACTTCGACATGATTGTTAGACAGAAAGCAATCTTTGAGTGTCTGCGGGCGCCTCATGCTCAGGATTTTCCGCTAACTATCCCTATTGATAGTCTTGGCCAACATATGTCTCCTGTGGAGTACCGAACTATCATTCGTTACCGCCTCATGATTCCCATATTCCCAATTGACGAGATATGCCCAGTTTGTCGCAAGGCATGTTTGGATACCTTTGGGGAACACGCGGTTCATTGTAGAGAGCTCTCTGGTTTCAAGTATAAACATGATGTGGTTCGAGATGTTCTCTTTGATGCTTGTCGGCGTGTTGGTAGTTCTGTGAAAAAAGAAGCGTCAGTGAACTTTTTGACGGACCCGTAGGATGGCAGGTCCACACTTAGACCGACTGACATTTTGGTCTTTGGATGGATAGAAGGGAAGCATGCGTACGTGGATCTTACTGGGGTCTCTCCTCTCGTTGGTCTGGGGAGCGGGGGTTTCGCAGCTGGGCATGCCGCTTTGAAAACCGCTGCGTGCAAAGTGGTAAAGCACTAGAATACATGTAGAGAAAATCAACATGTGTTTGTTCATTTTGCATTCGATACATTTGGTTTTCTCGCACCAGAGGCGGTGGAGCTCCTTAATAGAGTCCAACGGGTCATGCATTCTAATGTCATATCTCCTAGATCCACAAATGTTGTTTTCAAAAGAATTGGTTTTGCCATCCAGAAAGAGCTAGCGGCGCAACTTGTTGCTCGTTTGCCTTCAATCGATATGTATTGAACTTTTATGTTAATTAGTTATAAAATTTGTACATAATCTAAAACTATAACACAAATTAATTAATAATCTGAACCACAAAAATAATATTGTTATTACTTTATTACTTCGATCAAAGACATCTATGGTTATTACTTTACACAAACCAATTGATAATTCCAACAATTGATTCTCACACCTCTTATAGCATATAGGTAGAGATGTTATTCGGGCCAGAACCGAATCGACCCGACCCGAACCCGAATAACCTGAGAACCGAATAAGGGTATTTGTATGAACCGAAAACCGAACCAAATAAGCAATACGGGTTCGGTTCGATACGGGTTTTATTCGGTTCGGTTCGGTTCCGGCCCGAATAACCCAAATAACATGTATAATGACCTATAATTATTGTATAACCCGAATAACCCAAATAACATTTACAATATGATTATAACTATTGTATTTTGTATAACTTTTGTATTTTATGATTTCATAACAAATCTTTTAAAGAAACAAATTTGTTAATTAAAAATAATACAATGTATATATAATTGTTCCAAAGGTGCAAAAAGAGTTAGAATTTGTGAACTAAGAACATAAACACGGATAATATGGATTAACTATTCTTGATTAAAATGTAAAATTCAAACACCAAAATCTTATGATATAGTTATGAAGCAACATATTAAACACTAAACATTAAACATCCAAAACAACCAAAAATTTATATATAAGTATATAAGTTAAACATTAAACATTCCACACCCAAATTAATATGAATCTTAAGTTTTTAACCATATCCAAAATAACATTTTTTAAACACGAATTAACTATTCGGGAATATTAATTAGTTGTACAAGAACGAATAAGCTATCAATCAAGGGAAAAAATGTGACTTTTCAAATTCGGTTTGGTCCATTTTGCCCGAATAAGCTCTTATTCGGGTAACCCGAACCGAATAACCCGAAACCCGAATACGCCTAATATAGATATCCGAAAACCGAATCGAATTGCTTATTCAGGCCAAATTCGGTTCGATTCGGTTCGGTTTGGGTTTTCGGGCCAAATTCTCATCCCTACATACAGGCACATCAAATATCTCCCCACTTCTCCTTTCAAGTTCCATCTGAAATACCCACGAAACAATATCCCTACAATTCTTCCCCATACCAACTTCAACTTCAAACGGGTGTTTCTTGCGGTGAGATTGAACCGTTTAAGACTGCAAAATGAAATGGCTAAGTTTTTAGGGTTTTTATTATGTATTTATGTTTTTTAATTTCATGTTTTTTGTTTTCTAAGTTTTAATGGTTTTTATGTCATTTTTTTTAATGTAATGAAAGTCTTCTATTAAAGTTGAATTGCTTTAAAAAAAATATAAAAATAATAATTATGTATGCTATGGTGCTCGTTCCTTATTTGTGATAAGAAACCATAAATTTGTGGTGAGTTTGATGTGGCAATAAAATGACGCTTATGTGACAATTTGTTGTAAGTTTGATGTGGTAAGTATGGTATCGTCTTCTCGAGTAGTTATCAATAACCACAAATATGATGGGTGTCACATCACAGCCACCTCATCACTGCACACAACCACATTAGGTTAGTATACTCACCATTTTGCATCATTATACCTCTTTTATCTTTCTGTTATTTAAACAAAATAAGTATTTTTTTTTTAATTATTTAAAATACAAAGAAGTATATAGAGAGGTAGGGAGGCAAAGAATATGATCAGATATGGTTAATTGTGGTGTCAATCCACCACAATTAAACGAGATGGTGCTCGCATTCCCACCACCTTGCCATGTCAATCACGAATAATGTTCGTTGTAAATACTCCAGAAGCCCTAAGTGTGGTAGCACACCCTCCCCCTAAAAAGAAAATATGAAAAAAAAAAAAAAAAAAGATAGAACTAGACTCTTGGATTTGTAATAACGTCAAAGAATCACCCAAAATCGGTTTTTTTTAACTCAATACCCAAATGGGCCAAAGTTCTTGGGTTCCTTTACTATTTCCTAAAATCCATAAATTTCCCACCACCAATAAGGATGTTATACTTATACCTCCCTACTTGAGGTTGAGGGTTCAAGTACCGTCATGGACATAGGTGGATTTAAGGTGTAGTTTAGGAGTAGGTTAGATTTGCCGTTTCAAAAAAAAAAAAAAAAAAAAAAAACTTATACCTATTCACATTAACACGACACTTATTATCAAGGATTAAATGCGACAAATAGTATTGTATTTTAATTTAGTTAATAATTGTATCATTTCATTTTTTTCTCCTATTATGATGTTATGATTTCAACTTTTTTCTTAACAAGATAATGTAATCCACACAATTAACCAATATTTTTAAGGGGCTAGGACCGGCCCATTTATAAGAAGGTACGTGGGTCTTTTTCGCATCTATTATAAATTTGGTACTTGAAAACTTTACACAGTTTGTAGTAAAAACACCACAAACACATATCACATGACATTGTACCTCTTTTTCTGTAAAAAATTCAATCTTACCACAACTTATTTTTTAATTATACCTTAAAAAAGAGGTAGATGTGAATGAGATCACCTTGTTTTGACCACAGTTTTGGATCTAACCTCCTTCAACTTCCCATCCCTTCGATAATCCCATTCCATAACAAGATTAATCCCTTATTCGGGATACTACACTACACCAACACACCATCCTCACTCAGAATCAACATAACATGTAACACCAAAGCGGTTAGGCAACCACAACACCGTAGTAATATTCATCATGTCCCCCGCCTCCTCCTCCCCAAAGTAGATTGTTATTTTCGACAAACTCCTATTCTTCAAAGTCTTCATACAAAGATAAACATATGTCGCTTCCTCCTGTAAAATGTAACTTGAGCATTTGGAATCAAAGTTGGAGCGTTTGGAATCACACCGGAGCATTTTGACATAAGGTGGAGCATTCTAGTAGAGCGCTCTGACAAAGCATTTTGACGAATCACTTTGGTAGAGTATTCTGATAGAGCATTGTGACGGTTTATCAAGCTTCTGAACCAAAGTGCTTTCGTTGGTGGCCAAAAAACTCTCCTGATGAGAAATCTCTTTTTAATGGTTAAATGCTCTCCTAGTGAGATAAATATCTCTTTGGTACAAAGGTGTTCTTCAAAGTTAGAGGTTGAAGATGCTAGTCCTTTATTTAGGACAGATCTCTATTGAATTGTACGTGTAATATATGTTTGAGAACTCTTGAATAGGAATACTCCCTTCTGCCCGTAGACATAAGTCACCTTGACATATCACATAAATATTGTGTCTTTGTGTGTGGTTTCATGAGTTATGTGCTTACTTTCTAACAAGTGGTATCAGATCTTGTCAAGTGGCATTAGATCTGTTTCGTATTTAACAAGTGACGTCTTATTCCTAAGAAATCTTCCTCATTATCCTCCATAAACATCACCTAACCATCTCAAGAGTATATTTATATGAACATTGCTAATTGTAAACTGTAATAACGTCGTCAGTTATTGTTCTCCTAGTATATAGGCATGAACATTGAACACTACTAATTAAGTAATTATAATAGCATACACGATTTAGATAAAAATCATTCCTTAAAAACTTAACAAAACCTTTCTAGAAAAAAAATATTAGTGATATAGAAGAATGTTCTAAACTTCTCTTTCGAAAAAAAGGAATGTTTACATAAAACATGAGCCTCCAGGGTGTTAGAGATTAATTAATGTAATAATATGACAATTACATGGTATCATTTTAATGATCATATTACTTGTATAATCTATGCATAGTTATTTCCTAACTACCTATGATATTGATATTAATATGATTTACATCAAATTAGTTAATTTCTGCTTTTCAGTTGTTTTACCAACCTCTACTCTACATCAAATTGTCGTAAATTGTTTCATCCTCGCTAAAATCAACCCGTCTAGTCATATATTCTTCAAATTACTTTGGGGATGTTTGTTTCTTCTTTCATTAGCAAAAAAATATATGTTCTTTTAGAATACAAAAAACCAGGGATTAGACAGCTAGGACCCAACTAGTTCATGACCAGAATCTCCTATTTTCAGATTGGTTCCCCCTAATCGACTAAACTAGTTCTCGATTCCACTGGTTTGGGCCATGTTTGGACTTACACACAATGTATAAGCATGTGGACCGCCATGATCGGACCGAAATGGAATCGATCCATGATCGGACCTAAATCAGTGACGGAGTCAGGGTCAAAGTTCATGGGTAGCACAAAAAAAATTGTAATATATCATAAGAAAAAAAATAAAGATCGCAATTTCATTACACATAACAAAGTGACAAAATAGACTATAGAATATATAGTATATTGTAAAGCTCACTTCACCATTTATTTTTCCAAAAGCGAGTAATTACATTTTCAGTTTTAACAAGTGTTTCATTTTCCAAACTACAAATCAAAGCATCATTCATAAAATCGACACCTATTCTATTATGCAAATCGGTCTTTAACAACTTCATTACAGAAAAACATTTTTCAATGGTTGCGGTTGCGACAGAAAAGACCAAAGTTAGTTTTAATAATCTATAAACCAAAAGAAAAGAGAAGTGTTTCCCTGTTTCCACCAACAAACGAGAGAGGTTCACAATTCCTTTCAAGTTGACAAATTTCTCATCATAAAGCAAAGAATTATAATAGATATCAAGCCCAATTTCGACTTCAAGTCTTTCTTTTTGCATCTCTTGTGTCATGTATATTCTCTTACAAGAACCACAAACCACGGTAACCATCAAAGTTGGTTGGTCAAAGAATTCTTCAACATTATCATGTTTCTTTGATACCACTAGAACCACTAACTAAATTTGGTGCGCAAAACAATATATATATATATATATATATATATATATATATATATATATATATATATATATATATATATATATATATATATGCGAAACTATTTTCTCTTAATACCAAAGATTTCAAACTGTTGAATGCACCACTCTTATTAATTGTCGCATGGTAACCTTGGCCGCTCACCTATTTATTTCAAAAAAATCAATAAAAGATATAAGACATAAAAAAAAAAGCAATATCCTAATAGAGAAATAAATATTTTATGAATTCTCACCTAAGCCATACTCAAGTTGTTGGCCTATCCTTCGGGTCCGAAGGAAGATCATTCAAATCAAAAGTTGTGGCTCTTGTGGTTTTGGAGTATATTCATTAGGTTGTGGTTCTTATGGTTTTGGAGTAGGTTCATTAGATTGCGAAACTTGTATACTTTCATTAGGCTTATTTCTTTTGGAAGTTCCTCCACCATTGTCATCTCCGATATCTAATTGGTTTTTATAAAATTTGTTAATAGAACCCTACAATCAAAATATTTCAAACTATAAAGTTGATTTCACGTTTAACCAATAAATAATCATTAACTATAAACCCTAAGTCCCTAATTAAATAAATCTTATTGAGTTATTGCTAATTTCTATTCTTTCAGTATATTCAGCTTTGGAAGGATCTAATCTGTTAATTTGTCTAATTGTGAGTTTAATGTGTTCATTTAATCAAACTTCATGTGTTAACTGTGCTGATTTAACAAACATGACCCATTTACAAAAAAAAATACCCTTTGGACTCCTCATTAGACTCTATTGCTTTATCAACAAGACAAGTTATAGTAAAAACTTTCTTTTATAGTAAAAACCTTCTATTGCTTTATACAAGTTATAGTAAAAACACCACATTACACATGACTTTCCACCTCTTTTTTTTCTATAAAATTCTGAATCTTTTTTTCCACAGCTTAAAAAGGAGGTGAATCAGTCCACCTTCTCTTAACTTCAGTTTTGGATCTAACCTCCTTCAACTTCCCATCCCTTCCATAATCCCTTTCCATAACAAGATTAATCCCTTCATCAGAATACCACCCAACACCAATACACAACACACCATCCTTACTTACATCAACATAACCCGTAACACCGCCAGGCAACCATAACACCGTAACATCCACCATGTCCGCCACCTCCTCCTCCCCAAAGTAAATTGCCATTTCCGGCAAACTCCTCTTCTTCAAAGTCTCCGTACAAAGATAAACATACGGCGGGTCCTCCTCGTTATCATCCATAACCGCCGCCTCCCCGCCATAAATCGGTGTGGCACTCGTCTCAAACACCTTCCATGATCCGCTCAATTCCGATGGTTGCACTCTTTTTCTTTGAGAAAATGGCTTCACGTCAAAATCCACGTCACTGTATTTATCAAAAAACATTCTACAAATTTATATCTGACACTAACACTGACACTGACACTGACAGTAGAATGGAGGTTACCTTTTGTCAGAAAGATGAGCGGTACCGACCCATTGCTCTTCGTAAACAGCTACCCTCATGATTTGAATATCCGAGCCACCATCACTGAATTCTATAGTGTGGACAATACGTAGTCTTTTGTGACACCCTTTAACTAAACACTAATTGATGAAAGATAAGATTTTAGTTTGAATTAGGGTTTAAGAACATGATGAAACCACAAAGTAAAAAAAGAACTTACTTGCTCAAATTTGAAAGTTGGGGATAGGAAGTAATTGGAATCATCAACTTCTCCAACAGGTATGTCAACTGGACCCCTTGAATATGAGCCATCCTTTCATGGAATATAGTTATAATAAATCAATAGAAGTTTTTTTTTTGAGTAAGTGAAAGGCATGTGTGAAAGAAGATGTAATACAAGTTTTTACCTCGAAAAAGACAAGACCAGGCTCCATACCCATGAGATCTTCTTCCATTACATCACTTGTTTCAAAGTTAAAAGACTCGAATTTTGGGATTACATGGTTTGTTTTCCTTCCATCAAACGCTTCTATGGTGGATAAAGATGCGTCCTCTTTGTTTTTGTTCACAGGTCTGTTTTCACCATGAGGGTTTAAAGTCACCCAATTTACAGTTCTTTGAATGTGAGATTCATGTGTTCCGTTTGTTGATGGTACTGCTTCGATCCGAGAAAGAGTGTAGCAGTCAAATTGATGTTCGTTGTTTCTTCCAACATCAATGGGCTCCATTTTAGCAGTGATAGGTGAGAACACTGCTCCTGTTCCCTTCCATATGCCACTAACACTGCTTGCAAATGTGTTCCATTTTGGCATAATCACAGGTTCCTGAAAGATCAACATCATATTATACATATAATCAATTAGATGTAAAAATGAAGCCACAGAGTAGTCGAGAAGGCATGAACCTAGCAAGTGATTTGACACTAAACAACCTTCATATGTTCAGCGAACTGGACAAGTTTCAACTTAGATTTAACTAAACTTCTACTAGACTATTTCAGATCGAAATCATAATCTTCAACAGAAACAAGTTTAAACATGAAATTCAGTATCAGATGGAATAGAAGGAACGAAATCGAGACAGTCATACCTGAGTTTGTAAAACCTTCTCCGTCTCTATTAACATCGAACCAGAAACCATTATTCCTTCATCGCTCTCACTAGCTATCCGTCTCTTCGTCGTCGAATTCCTTGTTTTTGTCCTCCTCCTGTCGCCTTTCTTCCGCCTATCTCCTCCTCGACTCTCATTAGCCGCATCATTATCGATACTCCAAACATTATCCTTCCCCTTTCCTTTCGGTGCCTTCACTCTCGCTATTCGGCGATTGTTAGGGTTTAAGCTGCTGCACCAAATACGCGAATATGGCTGTCGGAGAGTGGTTAAATTAAGAGATGAAGATGGACTAAATCGTAGAAACTGTGTGCTTGAATTACTCCAAAAGGTTCTTGTAGCGTCCATCAATGGCGATTGCATTCTTTCTCTTCTTCTTCCTCACTTCCGTAAATTCGAATCAACGGTATGTCAAAAGGATATTGTTTAAAGTTTTTGCTAATTTACGCGAATAACAATGAACTTGTTATATTGACAGTTTAGCCACAAAACCTTTATTCTATCGATCTTAACCCCTATACTTTTTAATCGAGCCTCTCTACTTTTACTTTTCTCCTTCAACCCCTACAAAAATAAGTTTCTATATATTTTATATTTTTATTTAAACCATATTGTTTTTCAATTTCAGTAAATATAAATTAAAAGTCTAATGATTAATTATGTAATATAATTAATGGTAGTCTATAATAAAAAGTCACTCTCTTTAAGCAGAAACATAAATACAAATCATTTACAAAGAAAATAAGTTTAAAAATTTTGTGTTGGTTTGAGGGTTTTGGATGATTTTTTGAGTCATGTTATTATGTTAAAGTTTTTATTTTTATAAGTTTATTATATACTAATTATTTTTTATATTTTATTTGGTTTAACTATTTTTTTAAAACAATCATCGTATGTTGTGGTTGAAACTTTAATATAAATTAAATTATATTCATGTTATCTATCATATGTTATGGAATGTGATATATACAATATTTAATTAAATATTATATATATGTTTGTATATTTGTGTTGCTTCAAAGCAATAATTAATTAAAAATCATTGATATATTATATTAACCATTTTATCCATGGAAGTCTCTTTTAAAATACAAATATTCTATCTTATCACTTTATATTTTAGTACATGTTTAAAATTTTAGGTATAATAATAAATGTCTTTTAAAATTTTTCTTTCATTTATTAATAATAATAAGCGGTTTTAAAATTAATGAACAATAATTATAAAAAATAAAATCAAATTATAAAAATCATGGATATATCATATTATCCATGCAAGTCTCTTTTGAAATGTGAATTGTCTATCTTCTCACTTTATTATTTAGTATATGTTTCACATTTTAATAATAATATTACGTGTTTCTTAAGAGTCCTCTTGTAACGCCCTATTTCGAGTCGTTTCATAATTCGGGGGCGTAACCCGAAGATCAATTATGATAAGGCTTCGGTCGTTGAGGAAAGCGAGGTTTAAACCTATTTTGATGTGGGTAATGTAGATTTTGTGATCTAATAGTTTGGTTTGTGCTTTGGAGCCCAAGGATATATTGGTAAAGCGATGGTTCGGACCTTTTATTGAATTAAGGATTTTAGTTCGAGGTGTTTTAAGTCAAAAGGATTGTAGAGCTCCACAATACTTTTCTGTGGATATAAGGATCATCGAAAACGGAGTTGGAACAAAGAAGTTATAATTGTTTGAAGTTATAAGGGTTTTGGGCTAAGTTGAGTACGCTAGACGTACAGGGTGTACGAACTGGGACGATCGCGGAGTGCCTTTGAGTGGGTTAGGCGTACCTAGAGTACGTTGGGCATACTCCACGCAAATACAAGCCATAATTTAGGGTCTTGTACTCTATTTAAAGGTCTTAACTCATTTCCAACCATTCTTATCTTCAGACTCCATCCCCTTTAACTCTAAATTCAAAAGGTTTAGCCCTCGTTTAGAAAGATTTTGAGAATTGGAATGATTTTGGTGGATTTTTGGTGCCTTTGGAAGAAGAAGAACACATTGGAGAAGTGTTGTCTTAGAGTTTGGAGATACATGCCATTTTTATCTTGATCTAGCTTCGGGAGCTATAAAGTTTTAATCTTGATGGATTTCTCATGTAGATCTATTTTGGGTCATAATTTGTCATGTTTTGGTCCTATGGTTGTAGTTCTTGTGAGATGATGCTACTTCATAACCATTAAGCCTTATATTTGGTCTTTGTTGAAGTCATTAAGTCATAAAAATTAGATCTTATTAAGTATTATCCTTTCATGCTAGAACTATTGACCTTTTGATGAAGTTACGATGTTTGAGTTTTGGTTTTGACCCCATTAAGCCATTGCAACACCCCATTTTTCGATATTAGTTTTTCTAATAATAATAATAATAATAATAATAATAATAATAATAACAACATCCCGAATTCAGGTGTGTCTCTTAAACCCTTCTCCTTTTCTCGAGTTGTCAAGTTAAGCCCCTTAAATGAAGCTTGTGAGTACGTTGGGCGTACTAAAGAGTACGATGCGCGTACTCGCACGCTTAATTTGGACGCGGACTCGCCTGGTTACGGTGGACGTACCCAGGGTTATGCTGGGCGTAACGAGCCCAGGTGTAAACCCGAATTTGGGGCTTATGCACTATTAAAGGAATGTTATGGCCTTGACCTCAGGCCCCATTTCAGATAGTGAAACCCTAATAGAGAGTCCTCTTTCGTTTCTAGATAGTGTGTTGGTGTTCTAAGCTTCAAAGTGTCATTTCAAGGTGGTGGAAGAGAAGAAGAGGCCATTTTGGAGGCTAGGAGTTATGGGCAAGAGTAGATCCGAGCTTTTTAGAGGTTGGAGCTTCTTCCTGAGGTAAAAAGCTCAAATATTGACTTGTCATTTGTGTGGTGTGCTTCTTGGACCAATTTCTAGGGTTTTTAGTCCCAAGATGGAAACTTTATGAGCAACTGGTCTCCATTGGCCTAGCTCTATCATATTTCAGGACTATAAGAGTTGTATGTTCATAAAATTGCAATATTGGACATGGATATTGAGCCATGCATGAGATCTAGACCTTTTGAGGAGGAAAGAAAAGTGTTAGAGGGTGTAGGGACCTTTACAGCCATGCAAACGCTTAAAGGTTCCGACTTTACGGGATAAGAGGTATAGAAAGAGTCAGATCTGGAAGTTGAATAAGTGTATTAACCGTTGAGACCCCGTTTGTGACTCGCCGGCGTACGCCCCGCTTAATGCCTTATGTTAACTTCCGTTGACTTTTAGGGTTTTGGTCAACCCTTGGACTTTTAGGGTCAGGGAGGGGTAAAATGGTCTTTTACCCTTCTGTGGAATTGTAGAGTGGATTTAATCTAGACTTTGAGAGCCATTATTTATTTGAGAGTGTTGTTATGTGTTTAGGAGGGGGCTTAATCAGTATGTTCGAGTGCGAGATTATCCGAGATACCCGATGTGAGTCTTCTCACTATACTTTACCTAGAATGGTAATTAGAGTTATATGACAGAGTATCTTGTATGTTATTTATGTGATTGTGATGCACAACATTATTTCTATGTGATTTATGTTGTGTATGTTCCAGAGTTTACAGAGTTAGAACCGGAAGGTTCACAGAGTTAGGACCAGAGGGTCCACATAGTTATAGCCTCGAGTAGATAATATGTGTTATATGTGGTATTTTGGGGAACCCACTAAGCATTTATGTTGACAGTGTTGTGTTATGTGTTTCAGGTACCAGTGAGGATCGCGGGAAGGCGCTGGCATGATCAGTACACACATGAGGAGTTTTTATGCATTATGATCTTGGGTTTTGTTTCTATGGTTGATATGTGATACAATGACATTTTTATAACATTTATGAATGAAAGTATGTTTTTTTGAAAATATAAAAATTGTTTGAAAAATTTAGGTGTTACAAATAATAATAATAATAATTGATTAAGTTATTTTATAATGCAAAAAGGAGAGATTATGAGTTTTGGGGTGGAAAGTGTCAAATATTGAAACTTGTTTTGTAAAAGAATGGGAGTAAAGGGCTAGTTTTGTAATTACGGAAAAATTAGGCATGAATGGCCTGTTTTACTAAAGGTATCGGTCCATCCCTCCCTTTGGCAGCCTACTCACTTATTTTGTACTCATTATATCAAGTTGAAGTGCAACCCTAATATCTATCGGTGAAACGTGTGCGTGTGTGTGCGCGTGTGTTTGCTTAAAACCCAGAAAGAAAAAGAAGCGGGAAAAAGGAAGAAGGGAGGGTGATATCGGTTTTGCTGATAAGATGGAGGAGAGAGGTCATTTTCCAGGTTCTAGAGGAAGAAGAGAAGGGTGTTTTCATGGTGGAAGATCAAGCACTATTTTGAACACTTCTTTTCTCCTCCTTTTTCTAACATCACCACCACCACCATTGGTGGTGGCAACCACCATCGACCACCATTGCCATAGTGGCAGTAGGTGGTGGTTCTCAATGTTTTCTGGGAGTCAAGGGGCATTTGGGGCTGTTATGGTGTGCAAAACCCTAACCCTGGTTGTCAAATCCTAACTTTGGAAATCAACTTTGTCTCTCGTAAAAAGCTATGAATTTTGAAGTGTTGGGATTGGAATTTTTGTTTTAATTTTGACTTAATGAGCTATCAATTATGTAAAGAACTTATTTCCAGAAAATAAGCCATTTTGGATTGGGTCTTAATGGGTTAAGAAGCTAATTAACCCTAAAAAATCAAAGTTGTGATTTCAGGATTTTTCCTTAATCTTCCCCTGTCTTTGAAAGATCATATCTCTGTCATGAAAAACTCTTTTTGGTTGAAACCAATGCACAAAGTTTCATAATTGAGTCCTCTATACTTCATTAGTTTTGACTTAAATCCATAAATGACTCTAGCTAGGGTAACAACGACTATTTACCCAGACCGGTCCAGATTGAACTGTTATGAGATGCACTTCTATAAAACTCACCATAAATCATAGAAAAATCTTTGGGAGGTGTGAAAATACTACTTTTAAAGATAAGAACTAGATCTATCTGTATGGGATGCAATTTTTAAAATTATAGAGTATAATTTTGGGAAAAACATGTGTTAGAAATTCGGGGTAATAAAGGCACTTGGATATTCTGAGAATTGTGATTCCACTTTCAAATCAAAGTATTTGGGTGGTACTCCCTAATATTTGATTGGATAATACTTAGAAGAGAAAATAATAGATAATGACATGTATGAATTTCATGAGTACTAGAAAACTGACCAGAAATTGGTTAAAAACCTCATTTTTCTGAAAACTGTCAAAACTGTCATAAAACAGTTTTTTCAACAGTCAAAACTGTCATAAAATATAAGTTTTCTATAAGGATTAATGCAAAGCCAAAAACAGGTTAAATATTCAAAATTTGGATTTTCTTATGCATTTTTAATACAACTCGACCCCAGCCAGGGGCTCTGCCCCTTGGACCCCGCTCCCAGGGGTGCTGCCTTCAGACCCCCGTTCGTTCAGGGGCTTCGCCCCTAAATGACAGTCTACTTTTAATCTTGAATAAACTTAAACAAGTGTGCAATCCATACCTTCCTTACTTTAATATTCATCAAGATTGATTTTTGGTCAACAAGTCAACCCATTAGACTTAAATACATTTAGTGAAACAAATCACCAACAACAGGTCCCAAACAAACCCTAATTTTTATATAAAAAGCTGAAATTTAAACCTTTAGTCTATTTGCATAATTAGGGAAAACAGATAACTAAGCTTGACTTAAATTATTATTAATAGGTAGTCTGAAGGGCAAGCATGCGTGGATGAGTCTCAGGTTGCTTTGGAGGTTTCTTTTCTTTTGGAGGTGAGTTCCTCACTACACCGTGTTGTGTTATATCTTCTTTACATTTAGCTCGTGTGTGATATGTATTGTATTGTTTATGAGGCTATTATGCGGGGTAGAGTCTAGTGGATTGCCTCACATATTGAGGATTATGCATGGTAGGACTCACCACATCCGAGTAGGGATCGGGTGTACCTAATGTGCCCCAAAGGCTCGACAAACTGAGTAAGGGGGATCGGGCATGGCCAATGTGTTCCAATGGGTTCGGGTATGGGGGATTGGGCTTAGATAATGTGTCCCAAGGGCTCGATGTACTAAGCAAGGGGGATCAGGCCTCTTCAATGTGTCTCAGTAGGTGTATGTATGTTACTAATTCGTTCTTTGACATGCATGCATGGTTATGTGTTTGATTCCATTTGTATCTATGTATAGGGGTAAATATTATATGATATGAAATTGTGTATATGTGGAATTCACTAAGCTTTATGTTTTCATTAAATTTAGAATTATAACTAATATTGTTTGGAAATTTAACTGATCTGGAGTTTGGTAGTTCATTTGTTTTGAATAAAATAAATTAAATGTAAGATTTATGTTCTTTTAATAGTTCAAAATTTATTGGAAATTTTGGGATGTTACAGCCGTGTAAAGTCATAAAGTCAGGAACTTTATGACTTAAGACATCCCTTAGTGGTTAGATCTATATATGCACGTCTTGGTCTCAAGCATTAAGAGCTTAATGTGAGATTTGGTCACCTAGGGAGTACGTTGGGCATACGTATGCATACACTCAACATAATGCATGGGTTCCCTGATTCCTTAATGTAGCGAGCTGTACATTAGGCATCAACATGTCGGGCGTACATGTTTGGTATGTGGGCATACTCATGAAACTCTCTTTTTGGGCCTTTGGGCCTTGGGTCTTTTTGGAGTTGGGCCATGAGTTGTTGGATCAGATATAGGAAGGGTAAAATGGTCTTTTATCCACCTGAAGGTTAGAATATGAACTGGACCTTAGATTACGGGGAATTTCCTTAATTTTTTATTAGGGATAATATGGTTGTGTTCGGTGTGAGGAACCTGGTAGCAGCAACACATGCGTTTCAGTTATCTCGGATTGAGGTGAGTCTCTCCACTGTACCCGTGGGTAGAAGGCACCAATGTCGGACCATTAGGATCTAATATATGCTAGCCTAGGCCTGACAATTGTTGACACAACCTGCGACACGACACAAAATAAACAGGTTTGGGTTGAGATTTTCAACCCGTTACCCGTTTATTAAACGGGTCATATATGAGTTTTTCAAAAAATATAAGGGTTGACCAGCCAATCGTTTAGAATTTTAATAAACAAATTATATATATTTTTTAAATGAATTAAGTATTATATACTATATAGTTTAAACAAACAAAATCAAATAAGCCCTCTCTCAGTCTCCCCTATGTGATGAACGACAGAACGAACTCATGAAGAACGGCGACATGAACGATTGAATCATTGTCGAGTGACGTCGACGCCTGCAATTGAATTTGTCTATGTTTGTATACATGTTTTTAGTTTGAACATGTTTCCATGAATGTTTTTAATTTTCATTTGAATATTTAAGACTTAAGTTTCTAAAATTTGGATATGTTTGCATCAATAATTTTTTCATGTTTAATTATCAATTTTATTTGTGGAATCTGACCCACAAATACACGAACCTAAGTCTCACCCACAAACCTGCCAACCCGTATAGATAAGTGGGTTGACGGGTCATATATGGGTTTATGTTCCAAACCCGCCAACCCGTGACGTGTATAGTTAAATGGGTCGTGTTCGGGTTGGTATATTTTGACCCGCCAACCCACAAACCCGAACACGACACGATTGCCAGGCCTATGCTAGCTATCTTTATGACTCTTGCATGGTATGTATGGCTAGGCCCATTGTATGAAGGGCTAGGCCCATTATGTGTTGGGTTACGCCCATGATTCATATAGGGTTAGGCCCAATGTATGCTATGTAGGATGCTAGTTATCTCTGTGACTCTTGCATTGTATGTTGGGTTAGGCTCATTGTATGTAGGTTGGCCTAATGTGAGGGCTAGGCCTAATGATATGTATGGTATGTGGTATTTTGGGGAACTCACTAAACTTTGTGCTTAAAATTTTATGGTTATAGTCTTAGGTACATCCGGTTCGAAAGGGAAGAGTCTGACTTGATCGTAGCACATCCACTCATGTTTCCTCACTTTATGATTTTGGGATTGTACTCTGATAACTATTTTTATTCTAACATACTTTTGAATAATTGAAAAGGATAAATGGTATTTATGGTTGAATTAAAAATGAAATTTTTTACCTTATAATTTTTAGGACGTTACACTTCTTCAATTTATTAATAATAATAAGTTGTTTAAAACTAATGAACAATAACTTTAAATGATAATAACATCAATTTATAAATAACATAACGTTAGCTGCAAAAAAACTATATTTTAAATGAATATCATTATTGAAATTAGAAAATAATCGCATAAAATTTTAAATTGATCAATCATAAAAATTGTTAAAAATAATATTAAATAGATAATTATATTAATTATATTAATGAGGAATGTGGGTTGATGTTAATGAATAATATTGTCAAAATAGTCGAGATTATATATATATATATATATATATATATATATATATATATATATATATATTATGTCAAAGTTAATGTCTATAACATAACCATTTTAAACATATATTTTTCAATATTTTAACAATATATTTTTGACCTACATTGCGCAACGCGCGAGAATTCGTCTAGTTACAGTATAAATCCCCAAGTAAACTGCGAATTTAGTCCTTATTTTTAACAAAATTTATGGGTTTTTGACATAAAGGTCTTTAAGTTTGTCAAACTATGATGATTTTAGGTGTGTTAATGCCTAAAGTTTGAAAAAAAAAATCCATTTTTGCCCTTAAATTTACAAATTTACAAGGAAAAAAAAAAACACCTTAAGTATGAATCAAATTTGAGAATAAGGTTGCTTTGCATTATTCCTCAATTGCCAAATTTCGTAACAGATGTAAGTATGCGTCACTTGCTAGAGTCTAGATGTTGATGTACACTACTTTATTATATTTTTAGGTCAAAATGAAATCGTTTCCCTTAATTTTGAAAGGGATGCTACTAAGAGCGGGGGCAGTGGGTTGCACCCACTACCGTACTTTGGTGTCACGTCTGTAGGAACACCCCCCCCCCCCCCCCCCGCCACACACACACACACAGTGGTAAGGGTGTGGTAGGAGGTGCATGACGGCCGTAGATTGGTGCACTTGAGGGAGGAATGTGATCGGTTCGGTTTGCGACCGTTGCAAACGGTCATAAATTCGATTTTTTTTTCTTTTAACCTTTAACTTCTATATAAACCTCTCAATGCTTCACATTTTTTTTTATCTTTCTACTACATTTCCTCTAAAAAATGGCATCGTCTGATTCTTCTAAAGAATTTTGATGTTATGTTTGATGTTTTTGTCGTTGCTTATAAATTTGCAGAACAAACGTATGAAGTGACATGCAATAGCGCAGCCAACAATGTTGAACGGAGAACCCAAAATTTTATTTATATAAATCGTGAAGATGCAAACCAACGTTTGGTACAAGACCGCTTTCAAGAAAATGCCACTTTTCAAGGATACTATTTCAGAAGGCATTTCAGAATGTTCAAACCTTTATACGAACGTATAGTCGAAGATTTAACGAGGGAGTGTGATTTTTTCCAACAACGGTCTGATGCTAGAGGTACACCCGATTTCACCCATTTACAAAAATACACAGCTGCACTTCCTTAAATATCATATCGTATCTCTCCTGATACGTTGGATGAGAGTTTTAGGTTATCGACTAGGATCACACGAGATAGTCTACACTATTTTTTCAAAACAATTATTTAGTTTTATGGTCCAAAATATTTACGTAAACCTACACGCAATGACATCATGAAATTGCAATCTCATCATGCTAGTGTACATGACTTTTCTAAAATGTTAGGATGTTTAGATTGTGTACATTGGCATAGGAAAATTATCCTACCTCATACCATGGTCAATTTACACGAGGTGATCATAGATATCCAACGGTCATACTTGAAGTGGTTGCATCATAGGATCAGTGGATTTGGCATGCTTTTTTGGTTCTATTGGATCCCTTAACAATTTAACGTTCTTAATCGGTCACCTATATTTAACAACATATACGACGAATCTGCACCAGATTCTTCTTCCAATAGCATGGAACACCATATAAATATCGTTATTATCTACTTGATGAGATCTATCATGAGTATGCAGTTTTTGTTAAATCGTTTACGTGTCCGAATGATACTCGTCGGAAAAAAATTCAAGAAAACTCAAGAAAGAGCTAGGAAGGATGTCGAGCGGGCTTTTGGAGCTCTCAAGAAACGTCGGTTTATATTGAAAAAATATGCAATTTTTTTCAGCGAGAAAAAAATGCATGAAGTAATTTATGTATGTATAATACTGCATAATATGATTATCGAACATGAAGGAAGAGCAATATGTGAGTATGATGAGGAGGAAACCATTCTCGTGACATAAATAATAGAAATTTGGGGCGAGGAGTACATTGAAAAGAGAGCAGAGGTTCGTTGCAATGAAGCATTTTACAATCTTTATATGGACCTGGTGGAACACTTTTACGAGGTTCAACACACTAACCTAAATTTGGATCGCGATGATGACTCGAAGTACTCCTATAGTATTTTAAACTTTATGTTTGGTTCTAGAGTTTCCTTGCATGGAGTGTTGGTAAGTTTTAGACTATATTGTTCACCACAATCATTCCTAGACACATGTTGGTCGTATCTTAAATAAATATAGTTGATCAGGCTATATTAATCCCATATATGATTACATAACTATCTAGGCTTAACTGCAATGTCTAACTTATTTAAATACTTTTATATTATTCGTACCATGATATTGTTTCTAGTATGCATGCATGTGTGTATACTTTTATAAAAATATTATTATATTTTAAAAGTATACTTCTTGGTCAGAGTGTTTTAGCTCCATTGTGTTTATAGTTGTATATCTTATGTGGTATGATATACCTAGTTCACTATAAACAATGCTTTAATACCAATCTCTCGCACCTTCGAACCGATGAAATGGCGGAAACGTTCGAAGGCGGATAACGTCGTGTATCATAACAATTGTATAATAGAGATCAAAGTAAACACAACCATTATAAATATAATTGATAAATTTACATGGTTTATATGTATTACATGTTTCAAAAATCAATTACAATATGATGATCTAAGACTTGACTGACGATTTAACGTCTCATATTCAAAAGCATGTTGTTACCTGTCTTATTGATTCCTTGAGAATACAAGTAATTTTGAAAAAGAGTGTTAACATTTAAGTTTGTGAGTTTAAGTGATGGTTTCATTTTATTTACTTCTTTTAATAATTTTTTAGCATATTTCATTCATAATTTAGTTAATTTCCATGCATATTTTCCTTTTTGTTATTTTATGACCATTTCGGGTACTTTCTAGTTTCCTGAGCATTATTGTAGATTTTTTTGGAGACTAGCGGTGCGGAATTTTTGGGAGGCGATTGGACTTGGAGGACTATGAGGATTTTGAGCTTGATGGCTATGGAGGTGATTCATGGAGTGGTCTTGTCAATTTCTTGAAGACTTGGAAGATTTGAACTTTAAATTTGCATGGTGCGGGAGAATTTTCAAGAGTGCGGAGATCGATGATTAGGAGTTTACGGAAGCTATAAGTGATTTGGAGAGGCAAATTGAGCTCAAATTGAAGAAAACTTGAAGAAAATAGCTTAGAAGCTGATTGGACTCGAATTGGGCCAATGGACTAGCTGTGTAGGCCCAACTGTTGAAGAAGCCCAAAAATCTGTCACACTCACAAGGCCTGCGTAAGGTTTCCACGCTGCCCGCGTGAATTCCTGAAGGGGCAATTTTGGGATTTTATTTGGAGCTCTATATTGGGAAGGTTGGTGTGCCTCTTTAGCCTTATCTTGAACATCCGATTTTGACACATTCTCTCTGGAGTTTTGGAGCACTTTGAAAGTCAAGAACCCTCAAGAACTTCATCATTTCACCTCTTGATTCTTGTAAAATGTTTGGTACAATCTTCATTAACATTGTTTTCTTAAGTTTAGCCATGCTTGGCTAGACTAATTGTGGTTGACTTTGGTGGAATCCATTGACAAATTGTTGAATGTTGAAGATTCTATTAACTTGTGTTTGAATCTTTATGAAAATGTTTTGTGTTCTAACATCTTATCACTACTTGTATGTTTTTATTCTTGAGTTTAAATGTGTTTGTGGTGATTAGTTGGCTAATTTCTTGATTAAGTAAAGGATCTTCAAATTAGCACACAACAAATGATTTTTGTGTTAGTTTTAGTTTACACAGTCATAAAAACATTTTCTCCAACATGATAGTGGAAGCTTTTGACTCCTCTTGGATTTAGTGACTTTTAAATTCTTAATGCTAGTTGACTTTCACTAATTACATGCTTAATGGAATTTGTGACTTTGACTAAGGAAATTGTTATGAGCTTCTCTAACCATTTCTACAACTATGAAAAGTCTAGGTAATCTCAATCTCCTTGGATTACTATAGTCAAACTAAGGATTTAAAACAAGTATTGCATCATTGGATTCTAATGATACATTCATCAAAAAGTCAAAATAAGGAAACTTTAAGTCAACCATCTTTCCCTTTTTGATTTTACATAAAACTCTTGTTTTTGTTGAAATTGTCTATCTAAATCTTAGTTTACTTTTAGTGTATTTCAAGTATTTCAAAAGACCAACCCCTCATTTTTACTTTTATTGTCATTTTACAAGTATTTTTACACAGAGATTTATCATAGAGTTATAAAATTGTACCAATCCCTGTAGATACGATCCCTTTACCATTATACACTATTTTAGTGTAGAATATTAAGGGTTATTAATTTTGTTGGCCTCGACAACCATCAATAAGCATTTGTAAGAGAAACCGTTGTTTTTCCTTGTAAAGTGTATGAGTGAGATGTCAGAAAATCCAATATTTTCTATTATATATAATGTTGTATTTGTTCCTTGAAAATGATAGTGTTTTCTTTTAGAAAATCCAATATTTTCTTTAATATGAAATGTAGTCTTAAATGTTCCAAGACTGTGATGTACAAGTGTTTTCTACACTCAAAATAGTAACCGTTAGTTTTATACACATATAAAACCATGGAAATGTATGTTTCCATAAATGTAACCAATATTGTACTGGGAAAATGTTATGTAATTGTATCTTTATAAAACCTTTTGTATGTACATTTCCCAATGTAAACAATATTGTTTCTTGTAATTCATGTAGGTTTTGTTAAATAAAACCAGTAAAGATATGTTTGTATTTGTAGACCAAACGTATTATTATTACCAAATTGTGAGGGGCAAATGTCATATTAGCCCATCAAACTTCTCATGATTGTTTTAAAAGATCACTTAACTATTTTTTTTGCATATTAAGGGAATGAACTTACATTTCTCTATTTTAAAATACCCTTATGTTACATGAAATCGGGTTCCAAGGTAATATACATGTCACTAAGGAAAGATTATGCTAGTCTTCTGATTCACTGCTGACAAATTCACGTTTGACTTATTCAACAATAATTCTTCTATTTCCATTACATTCATTAGGATTTCAACGGGAAGCATATCAATTTCAATTATTGATCATCAAATCAGTTTCGACCCTTCAATTTAGACATTCGATTTCAAGACATTTGATTCCAAGTGCATTCAGTCAACTCCAACAACAATCATCAGTCAAATCCCAACCAATATCAAATATGACATTTTCCCCAGTCGAACTATCTCATTCAATTCCCAAATCGATTTCATGAATCGAATAAAAAAGCAACAACAATCAAAATGGTGTTCGACTCTAATCCAAGTACATTCGACTCCAATAACCTAACGAACACAGATTTTAGTCAAAATCAACTCCAAAATTTAATTTGACTTATGTATCCCAAAACTGATATCACCTATTAAACATTCATATCTTTAGTTTTCGATTCGAACTCAAACAAATCAATTTCTCACGATGTTCATTCATGAAGAATTAGAGAAGGATTCGATTACCATTTGACAATTTTGAAGCTTTAAGGGCATTCCAAGTTTAGATTTGTTTTTGTTTGTGTATGTATTCTTCAATCAATTTGCAGGACATCGATTTGTGGCAGTGAGGTGTTGGATTATTTTGAAGATGGTTCGATCAATTACGGCACAAGGATGCGAAGTAGATACCGGTGGTGGTTGGTTGTCGATGGAGGTTTCCGGCAAGAGAAGACGGAGATGGAATATATGAGGGTGTCTTTGGCGGGCTTTGAGGTGATGTTGTGTGGATTCGGTGTTTAGAGTAAAGACGAAGAAGGAGGGATGAAGATGAGTTAACGCCGATGATCACGTTTAAGCTTTTTTTTTTCTTTTTTTTTTAATTTGTTTTAATTTATATTTATATTATTATTATTAAGTGACCTCTTATAAGGGGTTAAGGGACGATTTCAACCGGTCACATTGTACTTTATTCTCTTAATGTACAAAAAAAATACTTTAGTGACCTTTTAAAACAAATGCGATAAGTTGGTTGGTATAATATGACATATGCCTAATTGTGAGCTATTATAACCATACTTAGCGACTGTTGGCCTGTTACGACGTTCTTCAGGTGTCAGAATTTTACGACATTTGTCACCCTAGACCTGCCGGTCTAGCTGTTGCAAGCAGCGTAGGTGCGGGATTTTCAGTCTCGCATAGATCTATACATAATTGTCATGCTCTCCCTCCAGGAGAGTCTAGTTATAACACAAGACTTTTGATGGTACTTGGGTAAGTACTTGAAGATAATGTCTTACAAAGTTATATTAATGGTTTACGTGTAATGAAATGAAACTCCTTTTTTAGGAAGTTTCCCATTATATGAGCTTGTGGGCTTAGGGTTCACAGGTACAGTCATAGCGTGGGTCGCTATTACTTGTTGTTTCTTGGGGTTTTCCTGGAGGGTTTTTCCCCTCCTTTTGTTCCAAGGCCTACCCTGGCCCTGAGCCTCCCTAGGTGGATTTGCGGTTGTTGAAATGATACTGGGTTTTACTCCATGGTAGATGAGTCGCTGAGCCAGGCGTTTGGCACTGTTGTAGGTAACAAGGCCGGAAGCTAGGACATGCCCTTGAATCTGGGGTGACAACCCCCAAATGTACCTTTCAACCTTCTTTGATTCTGGGTTGACCATGGTAGGGCACAGTGCAGCGAGGTCGTTGAACCTAGCTGTGTAGGTGACTATGTCAGACCCAGTCATTTTCAGATTCCAGAGCTCCTGCTCCAGCTTTTGCACTTCGCCCCTTGGGCAGTATTCTTCCAGTAGTAGAACCTTTAGATCGTCCCAACTCATGGCATTGGCGGCAGTGAGCGTTACTGAATTCACATGGCTTTTCCACCAAGTGAGGGCTCGATCCACGAAAGTGCAAGCAACGAACTTGACTTTGCTTGCTTCTAGGCATGAGCAGATCTCGAAGACCGTTTCGGTCTTCTCGAACCTTTCATTAGTGCAATGACTCCCCCAATTCCATTAAAAGTTTTTGGCTTAGCGTTAGAGAACTCCTTGTAAGTACATTCTCTTCCTTGACCATGACCAGTGCCATGATTTGGATGATTCGTGCTGCTTCCCGCCCCTCCATTTCCGTGAGAGTTTATTTGCGAGAGGGCTGCAGTTACTGCTGCTGTGATAGCAGCCTGGACCATGGCTGGATCATAAGCTGGTGGTGGAGGTGGTGGTGGTACCGTGCCCGGCCTGGGCCTTAGGTTTGGACGAGGAGGCATCGTGCTGCCAAAAGAAAAAATATGGAAAAATTTATAAGTTTTGGCAGTTCAGAGTTGAATGATATTGAGTTAACTTCTAATAGTTCTAAGAAGTTGGGTTTGACTGACACAATGTTTTGAGCTTGAAAGTAAAGTTTGAATAGCTGTACCAGTGAATCGAACGATTTGCGCATGATTAACAACAACAAGAAAAGGGGTATACCCTTATATATATTAAACATATAGTTGTGTTACAGCGGGGTCTAGACAAAATTTCTTGGCCTTTCTAAAGGCCTCCGATTACAGAACAATTTAAAGAAAATAATACTTTTATCCGAAGTCCTAATTTATAACAAAATTTGAGAGTTGGGCAAGTACTACTTGCGGTGCGCTTTGCGTTTGGAGCTCGACTCCGTGTCGGACTGCTTCGACTCCATGAGGCGTCTATCAAACGCAGCTTGTTGTTCTCTTAATTCTGTGAAGGCCGCATTTGTTTGTGCTTGAAATGCTTCGGCGCGAATGTGGATGTCGTTCTGCAACAACTCTAGGCGGTTGATATCGGCCGTGTGGATTTGTACTTCCATATTGACCTCTCGGATTCGGTTGGCTTGCACTCCGGATTGATAGCACTGGTTGGCGAGTTTGCCAACCATGACTGGAAGTGCGCGGTCGGCTGATCCCCCGCCTCTCACATCATAGAAGTCTCGGCACATGCCGTAAGGAGGGCGTAAGCTTTGTTGTTGGCTCCAATGATGGAGGTGACTTCCCCACACTGGAGTGGGTCCTTGGAAATTCCTCACGTGGACGGGAGATTGTGGGATTGGTGGATTTATAATTTCTGGCTCCGAATCCGTGCCAGAGTCATCCCCTCCCTCCAACTCTATAGGCTCTTCGTCTTCTTCAGGATCTTCTTCAATCCACCCTCCATTACCTTGGTTGGGGTAGTAGGGGTCATTGGGGTGATGGAATCCCGCCATTTAGGCTGTACGAGAATAGAGTTAAAAGTTTACTATAAGCTAGAGCACATGAAACTTACCCTTAAGTTTAATGGTTGACGGCACTCGAATACTCCCTCAATATTCTTTAGCGATTTGCTTTTGGTAAGTTTTAAATTTGTTGTCCATTACAGGCACTCCTTGGCATACGTTAGTCGGCCCTTGGACAAATATAGTTGATCAGGCTACATTCATCCCAGTTCCGATTACACGTCCCAAGGCATACCTGCACTGCACAACTTATATATAATACTTCTATATTGTTTTAATTATAATACTGACCATGTTATTAATATGAAATGAATGCATGCCTACATTGCAAAAACTAAATAAATTTAATTTTAAAAGTATGACTCTTACTCAGAGTGTTTTTGCCCAGTTGCGTTTATAGTTGTATACCAAAAATGGTTTTGATATACTTAATTCACTATAAACAATGCTCTGATACCAATCTGTCACACCCCCAAACCAGAACGGCGGAAACGTTCGGGGGTGGAGGACGTCATATTCAGTATCATAACAGTTCATAGAAAGGAAAGTACACACCACCATATATATTAAAGTTTCCAAGATGTTTACATAATTGTATTCATTACATGTTCAAAAGATAAATACATAAACATCATTCAAAAGAAGTAATTAACGCCAGCGCGTTAATCCCAAAAGTTGATTCCCAAACCTGCTTAGCGGTTCCCTGAGAATACAAGTTAATTCAAAGAAAAAGTGTCAACAATTAAGTTGGTGAGTTCATAAGTAGTTTAGAAAAATTGGATGCCATTCCAAAATGGGTGTATGTTTTCCAGAAAACGCAACATTTCAAATGTAAAGAGTTGTGATTTGTTGTGTTGAAAGTGAATGTATTAGATCCAGAAAAATCCCATATTTTCCCTAATGGTTGAGATACGAGTTGTTGTGTTTTCCAAGAAAAACCCTTATTTTCTTATAAAAGTATGAAATGCATATGAATGTTCGTGTTATAAGTTGTAAATAATTGCATCAGGAAAATCCCTTATTTTCCTATTAGTTGTTTGGTTTGTATGCAGGAAAAACCCTTATTTTCCTAACATAAATGGCAGTCTCTAAGACCGAAAATCGCAAGAAACCGACGTTCTCAAAAGTTGTGTCATAGTTTTATATAATAAAGCTATACGGAGATCGCATTTGTTAGATGAAGAATAGTTTTAATAGCTACTCGTTCATAAAAGCATAATACCATAATAATTGTATATCCGCTGAGTTTTATAACCATACTAAACATAATATGCCTGTAACGACGTTCTTCAGGCGTCGCAGCGTTATGACAACTGTCACCCCAAAAGACGGACTGTAGCTAACAGTCAGGGCGCGGGATCATGACTTCCCGTATAGATCTATACACATTTGACACGTTCTCCGAACGGGAGACTCTGGTTATAGACAGGACTTGCAGCATTACTTTCTAATAAAGAAAAGTAACGTTTGAAGATATACACGTCTCATGGATTCTCAACTAAGCCCGTATTAAAGTGATAGTTTTCTATGCAAAGTTTATCCTTTTTCACAATGTTTGACAAAGCAAAATCATAAGTTTTTAGAATGTATAAAACGACTTAACAATGAAAGTTACTTTGAAATCATTATATACTTTGTATAATGTCTAATGCACACAAAGTATGACAAGAGTTTTCCATAATAGTAATGAGTTCAAAGTAATTTATTCGATAAAACAAGTGAAGTGAAACTTTATAAAATACACGATAATAACCGTATGTTTACTTGTATTCCCCCCCTAAAAGAGTATAAAAGCATTTAAAATGTATTTAAAGTGTGTTTGAAAGGGGTATGAACTCACTTGAAAGTTTGAAGATAGCAAGATGGAAAACCGGGCAGAGTTTCGTCTCGGGAAATGGATTTTCCTTGGAAATCTCGGGATTCCTTGGGAGAAAAATCGACCTTCGGGACTTGCACAAAATGACCAGGGCTTCGGGGTAGTGCGAGCACGGAAAACGAGGTAAAACGCAAGAAAAAGGAGAGAGAATGGGCCATTTTCCCGGGAACCCTCGCATGCTATTTATAGGGGGGCCTGAGAGGCCACGTACGCGGGGCGTTCGCTCGTACGCAGCACGTACGCGTATGTCATGCGTGACCGAAGCCTCGACTGCCTCGGCCTCGGATGGGACGGCTCAGGCAGTCGGGTCGGATGGGACGGGTCGGGTCAGGTGCCTCGCATAGGGCGACGTGGCCGGTTTGAGGCCAAGTTTCTCGGGTATGCGGGGCGTACAGGAGTACGCAGCGCGTACCTCGGATGAGGTCGCTGACTCCCCTTCGGATAATACCGAAGTTTTATTAAAAAAATATATATAAATTAATTATCAAACTTCGAAAATTCATATCTCCTTCATACGAACTCCGTTTTTGACGTTCTTTATATCCCCGCGAAGGTGAGACTACGATCTACAACTTTCATTTAGATTCCGTTGGCAAATTCCGGAATTATTTTTATTATTTATTTATTAAAATGACGTGATTAAGGAATTTCTTTAAAAATTCATAACTTATTCATACGATGTCCGATTTGAGCGTTCTTTTTATGCATGTTTGTAGTTTAACGATATCTACGACTTTCATTTAGACACCTAAGGTCGGAAAGTGTTTTATTGAAACTTTGCGTTTTTACGCAACTTCGTATTGCTGGTTTTTGTCGGAAAACTTAGAATGAGCATAACTTCTTCGTTATAACTCGGATTTTTGTGTTATTTATATGTTTGGAAACCTTAAGACGATAACTACCACATAGTGTACTCCAAATAGAGTTTTTGAATACTTCATTTTTCGATGATATTCTATTTTCTTTCTCAAAGAGGTTACAGGACTCGATTTTTACTGACTTGAAATAACGGGTTGTTACAACAATGCCGGCCCACCGGTAGGAGATGTGTGATTAGATGATTGTCTTTGTGATATTCATCTAGGGTTGCTACTACCTGTGTTATGTTTATGTGTTAGTGATAGTAGGGGGAGATAGTCCCCCAGAACACCGGTCGATAGGGCTAAAGGGGCGGTCATGCCCAACCATGCTAGATAGACTATGTGATATATGTGTTATGTGGTAGTAGTAGGGGTGAAATAGTCCCCGGTATCCGGTCGAGAGGACCGAAGGGGAGCCAGCACCCAGATATGTTAGGCAGTATCCGATCGAGAGGACCGAAGGGGAGGTTAGCACCCAGATATGCTAGGTAGTATCCTGTCGAGAGGACCGAAGGGGTAGGTCGGGCACCCATATATGCCTGAAAATTTATGTATGTTATGTGATTATATGGTATGTGGTACAATGGGGGAACTCATTAAGCTTTGTGCTTACAGTTTACAGTTTTGGTTTCAGGTACCTCTTCATCAAAGGGGAAGGAGTTGGCGCGGTAGCGGCACATCATGCACACACACTGGTTTCCGCATCCATTGGATTTCTCTGGAATTTATACTCTGATATTTTGATTAGTTGTATGATTTGGATTTTAGACATGGTTTACGTTGTGATGTGGTTGATCAAACAATGCTTTTAATTATTAACGTTTTCTAAAGTAATGTTTGAAAAACGAATTTTTTGGACGTGAAAATTGGGTCGTTACAAGTTGGTATCAGAGCCCTGGTTTGAGGGATTCGGACACACCTTCGGGGGTGTTTGAACTCAAATCGAGGGATTAAAAGATTTTTGGAAAGAGAAAATGTTTTCTAAAAGGTTAAGTAAAGGGTTTTAAGAAAGAACAATGTGTGTGATGTGCGCGATCGGCCGAGCTCAAGTAAGTATTCCCCAATGTACCCATACAAGTTTATTTATGTTTATCAGTTTTTGTAGAACAGCATCCTAGAATAGGACTAGGGATCTAGGAGTGATGCCTTATGTGCCTGCTTTATGTGCTTCAGTATATGAAAGAGTTGCATGCTAGAGTTGAGTAGACAGCAGTAGGGTAGCCTGTTTAGGTTATTCCTGATAGTACGAGTTTAGCATTGTATGCTAGTTCAGTTCTCTCTACGAGGATAAAGTTTCTTGAGATTGTTTTTCTTACGTCCAAATGATGTTTGCTTTGTGTTATGTGGGCTTTGAAGTGATGGGAGTTAACTGTTAGGTGAATACGTTAAAGTCACATGTGATCAGGGTTGAATAATCTCAGAGTGTTGGATTTGACTCTATTGCGTAGCTCTTGTTTGAGTCCTAACCGTTGTAGAGATGAGTCCCTTATTCGAAGGATTATCCGAGCCTCATCACATGTGATTGTATTCAGGTAATAGTTAATTGGCATCACCAAGAGGCCTTTAGCAGCTGAGGACTGGGTTGGGTGGAGTTAGAGGTTTCCTAGGGTAAGCCTAGGATAAAGAGTAGCAGTGATCAATGGTAGGGGAATGGACCTGGTTGAGTCGAGGCGGTCCTTGGGGAAGGTACGGATAGATGTGGAAGGTAGTATGGGCCCGTACTACTGAAAGCAGAGGATCCATACCCAAACCGAGGAAGGCTAAGATAAGATCAGGGAACTTGTAGTGGGTGGGATCCCTCCAGGGGTATCAGTATCGCTAACAGTTGTTATTTCTTTGTATTTCAGAATGGTGGTACTACGCCCGAGGCCAGCAGTTGGCAGTTCAGGAAAGGGATCGGGTTCGGGATCAGGTTCCGAGCCAGTAGATGAGAGGCTGCGCGAGTTCATCGCGTCAGAGATCACCAGAGGTATCCTTGAGTCGACCCCCATTATCTTCGGGTCGATCAAGGAGGGGATATTGGAGATGATGGAGGATCACCTCCAGGCATTCAGGAGTGCCATGGCATCTGGCCAGTCGGGATCTCGCACACTGTCCTTCAAGGACTTTCAGGGCAGTGGTGCACCGGACTTTCATGGGGCGAAGGACCCCATAGCTTCCAGACGATGGATTGCAGACACTGAGTCTGCGCAGTTGACTAGTTTCTGCCCCGAGGGGTCGAAGGTGAGGTATGCAGCAGGGTGTTTACGAGATCGAGCTCGAGATTGGTGGGAGTCAGTGGGTGACTCTTTGGGAGCCTCAGCTATCGAGGCTATGACCTGGTCGGACTTTGTGACCAAGTTCAGGGCAGAGTTTCCGCCGGCTGTCGAGCTTCAGCAGCCGGCCAGGGAGTTTTTGGACATGAGACAGACGACGGAGACCGTGGCGGAGATCACCGCCACGTTCAGGGAGAGGGTACTGTTGGTGCCTCAATATGCGGGCGATGAGGACATGAGGAGGACCCGCTATCATGACATGCTCCGGGCTGATATCCGGGAGCACGTTAGTTTTTCAGCTTGCCCCACCTTGAACTCCATGATTGCCAGGGCGAGGGAGAGGGAGATAGATTTGGAGCATATCCGGAAATGGAAGCCAGAGGAGGGACAGCCAGGAGGGGCTTCGGGGAAGAAGCCCAAGGGATCAGATGTGGGGCCGAAAGGCCAACAGGGACGGGGCCGCTGCAGGAAATGCGACAAGACGCAGGAGGGGGCGTGCAGGTTGGGATCATTAAGCTGCTACAAGTGCGGCAAGTCTGGGCACTTTTGTAGGGATTGCACTGCTCCGGCAGCAGTTATTCAGACGTCTGAGTTGCTGTGTTTCCACTGCAACCAGAGGGGCCACAAGAAGGCCAATTGCCCCCAGTTGACAGTTTCAGCGCCGGTAAAGGCGCCAGCTCCAGTGACCCTGCGGATCACAGATGGCCGGCAGGGCAAGGCAAAGGCTCCCGTGGTGAGGAGCCGGGCATTTCAGCTGACCGCCGAGGAGGCACGCGTTGCACCCGATGTGGTGACGGGTATGATTCTTTCCTTCTCATTTATTTATATGATGTTATGATATTGATATGTGCTTGGTTTATGTACATATATGTATTAGGATCGTTCCATGTGAACGATATCCCAGTCCAGGTGTTGTTCGACTCGGGTGCTACCCGATCGTTTCTTTCCCTTGCGCTTAGCAAGAAGTTCACGGAGTCTTCGGGCATGTTGGATTGACCTTTAGAGGTAGAGATTACCGATGATCGATCGGTACGAGCATCAGTAGTGTTCAGGGATTGTGTTTTGAGGTTATTTGAGGATCGTTATCTGGTGGACTTGGTTCCCATTCCGTTGCGTGGGAACAAGGTGATTATAGGCATGGATTGGTTGAGCCCCAATGGGGCAGTGATAGATTGTGTGCAGCAGCTAGTGCGAGTCAGGACCCCAGGTGGGAGAGAGTTAGTGATTCATGGCGAAAGGCCACAGAGTGGACCCGCAGTATGTTCAGCAGCGAGGGCGAGACGCTACCTTCAGCAGGGATGCGCAGGATATGTCGCGTACGTGATGGATACCCGGGAGGCGGGTAAGGCGACAGTGAGCGAGGTTCCTGTGGTGCGAGATTTCGCAAATGTTTTTCCCAAAGGAGCTTTCTAGGATACCCCTGAAGCGACAGGTGGAGTTTAGGATTGACCTCGTTCCTGGTGCGGCTCCGATATCCAAGGCACCGTATCGGTTGGCTCATCCCGAGATGCAGGAGTTGTCTGCGCAGCTGCAGGAGCTGCTAGACAAGGGATTTATTCGTCCGAGTAGTTCACCCTGGGGAGCCCCGATTCTGTTCGTGAAAAAGAAGGATGGGTAACATCGGATGTGTATAGATTACCGGGAGTTGAACAAGGTAACGGTGAAGAACCGCTACCCACTCCCGAGGATTGATGATCTCTTTGACCAACTTCAGGGAGCGTCTTGATTTTCCAAGATCGATTTGCGTTCGGGTTACCATCAGATGAGGGTCAGAGAGGAGGATACGCAGAAGACCGCATTTCGGACGCGCTATGGCCATTATGAGTTCGTGGTGATGCCGTTTGGGCTCACCAATGCTCCTGCCGCGTTCATGGACCTCATGAACCGCGTATGCAGACCGATGCTGGATCGGTCTGTGATAGTCTTTATCGATGACATCTTGGTTTATTCCAAGACGCGGGAAGAGCATGAGGAGCATCTGAGAGAGGTATTGGAGACCCTGAGGAGGGAGAGCTTGTATGCCAAGTTCTCCAAGTGAGAGTTTTGGTTGCGCGAGGTGCAATTTCTTGGACACCTTGTTAACCAGAACGGGATTCTGGTCGATCTGGCCAAGGTTGAGGCCGTGATGAGATGGGAGGTTCCGAAGTCTCCATCTGAGATTCGGAGTTTCCTAGGATTGGCAGGCTATTATCGGAGGTTCATTCAGGATTTCTCCAAGATAGACGTACCCCTGACACGGTTGACGAAGAAAGTTGTGGTCTTTCGGTGGGGACCCGAGCAGCAGGCAGCGTTCGAGACACTGAGACAGAGACTGTGCGAGGCGCCGATCTTAGCCCTACCAGAGGGCGTAGAGGATTTTGTGGTTTATTGTGATGCGTCTATTTCAGGGTTGCTCGCGGTATTGATGCAGAGGGGGCATGTCATTGCCTACGCTTCGAGGCAGCTCAAGCCTCACAAGGCGAACTACCCGACGCATGATTTGGAGTTGGGGGTGGTGGTTTTCGCCCTCAAGATTTGGCGGCATTACCTCTACGGGGTTCGGTGTACCATTTACACGGACCATAAGATTTTGAGGTACCTCATAGATCAGCCGAATCTGAACATGCGGCAGCGTCGGTGGTTAGACGTGGTGAAGGATTATGATTGTGAGATCCTTTACCACCCGGGAAAGGCCAACGTGGTGGCCGATGAGCTTAGTCACAAGGCGGCGCCGATCAGGGATATTTGCATGAGGATGACTGTAGTGACTCCCCTGTTGGAGCAGATTCGGGAGGCTCAACAGGAGGCTATCAAGGAGGAACATCGGAAGAGAGAGCGTGTGGTGGGTTAGGTTTCCTCCTTCGATTATGATAGCCAAGGACTATTGACACTACACCGCAGGGTGTGGGTGCCGTATCACGGAGGCGTGCACCAGATCTTGATGGAGGAGGCGCACAAGTCCCGATTCTCTATTCATCCCAGGGCGACGAAGATGTATAGGGATCTTCGTCTAGACTATTGGTGGCCCTGCATGAAGCGGGATGTGGCATGGTACGTCGAGCGATGCTTGACCTGAAGGAAGGTCAAGGTCGAACATCAGAGATCGCATGGGAAGATGCAGCCGTTGGACATCCCGTTGTGGAAATGGGAAGACATCACGATGGATTTTATCACAAAGCTTCCCAGGACTGCGCGTGGAGTAGATTCGATTTGGGTCATCGTGGACTGATTGACCAAGAGCGCCCATTTTATTCTGATCCAGGAGAGCATCTCGGCTGAAAAGTTGGCCAATATCTACGTCAGGGAGATAGTAGCGCGACACAGTGTGCCAGTGTCAGTGATATCAGACCGAGATGTGCGATTCACTTCCAGATTTTGGAAGAAGTTTCATGACGAGTTGGGCACTCGTTTTCATTTTAGCACCGCCTTTCACCCGCAGACGGATGGTCAGAGCGAGCGGACCATCCAGACTTTGGAGGATATGTTGCGGGCATGTGTGTTAGATTTCGGTGGTAGCTGGGATACCTATCTTCCCTTGGCCGAGTTCTCATACAATAACAGCTACCACGCGAGTATTGACCGACCCCCATTCGAGATGTTGTACGGACGGAGGTGCAGGACCCCGATATGCTGGGGTGAAGTTGGGCAGAGGGTCATGGGGAGCACCGAGGTGGTGCTCAAGATGACAGAGAGGATCCAACAGGTTCGGAGCAGGCTTCAGACTGCTCAAAGTCGGCAGAAAAGTTACGCCGACAAGCGTCGATCCGACTTGGAGTTCCAAGTCGGGGATATGGTTCTCCTGAAGGTGTCGCCTTTGAAAGGCATCATTCGATTCAGGAAGTGGGGCAAGTTGGGCCCGAGATTTATAGGACCGTTCAGGGTTGTATCCCGGGTAGGCAAGGTGGCGTATAGGCTGGATCTTCCAATCGAGCTCAGCCAGATCCACAACACTTTCCATGTTTCTCAGCTGCGGAAGTGCTTAGTGGATGATTCAACAGTAGTGCCGTTAGAGGACATACAGATTGATGACAGCCTGAATTACATTGAGCACCCAGTCGCAATCCTCGACCGAAAGTCGAAGGATTTGAGGAACAAGAGGGTGGAGCTGGTGAAGGTGCAATGGCAGCACCACAAGGGCTCGGAATGGACTTGGGAGCCGGTGGAAGAGATGATGGAGCATTACCCCGAGCTGTTTCAGGATCGAGCATCAGACTTCGAGGAGGAAGTCTAAAATAAGTGGGGAGATTTGTAGCACCTGGTTCCTGGTATGTAAATCTTATTTGAGTATTTTCCATTTTTAGCCTTGGACTCGGCGAGTCATAGGTCCGACTCGCCGAGTAGAGCCGGGACCCGGGACACGTTTTAAGTTGGCGACTCGGCGAGTCTGTATCCTGGACTCGGCGAGTCACCGCTGTTGGATGAAACCCTAAGTTTCAGGGGTTTACACCCTATTTAAACTCTCATTCCGCCCCAATCTCGCCCCCATTCACCCTCAGAGCTCTATACCTTGTTCAAGAGTTGTTTCTTTGTGAGTTTGAAGCATTTGGTGTGCTCTCTTGAAGTTTTGGAGTGGAAAAAAGAGTAGATCAAGAAGAAGAAGAGGAGGTCAAGCATCTTTGAGCTATCTTAGTGTGTTCCCTAAGCCGGAGGATTTCCGGAGCAGCAGCAGACAGACTATTCCCACACAGATCAACAGCTACTACGAGGTGAGTTACCTTCCAGTAGCGGTGGGTCTAAGGCCACAATGCCGGCCCACCGATAGGAGATGTGTGATTAGATGATTGTCTTTGTGATATTCATCTAGGGTTGCTACTACCCGTGTTATGTTTATGTGTTAGTGATAGTAGGGGGAGATAGTCCCCCAGAACACCGGTCGATAGGGCCGAAGGGGCGGTCATGCCCAACCATGCTAGATAGACTATGTGATATATGTGTTATGTGGTAGTAGTAGGGGGTGAAATAGTCCCCGGTATCCGGTCGAGAGGACCAAAGGGGAGCCAGCACCCAGATATGTTAGGCAGTATCCGGTCGAGAGGACCGAAGGGGAGGTTAGCACCAAAATATGCTAGGTAGTATCCTGTCGAGAGGACCGAAGGGGTAGGTCGGGCACCCATATATGCCTGACAATTTATGTATGTTATGTGATTATATGGTATGTGGTACAATGGGGGAACTCACTAAGCTTTGTGCTTACAGTTTACAGTTTTGGTTTCAGGTACCTCTTCATCAAAGGGGAAGGAGTTGGCGCGGTAGCGGCACATCATGCACACACACTGGTTTCCGCATCCATTGGATTTCTCTGGAATTTATACTCTGATATTTTGATTAGTTGTATGATTTGGATTTTAGACATGGTTTACGTTGTGATGTGGTTGATCAAACAATGTTTTTAATTATTAACGTTTTCTAAAGTAATGTTTTAAAAACGAATTTTTTGGACGTGAAAATTGGGTCGTTACATATGAACTCACATCGAGTGTGGTTTCTTGGCTGGATAACGTGTGAGTGGCAATGTTCTTCGCATTAAACACGTGAAAATAACCGCATCCTAATTTATATTAGCATATAATACCAGATATAAATTAGATAAACTATTAATAAAGTGTTATATAACACTAGTTTTTGTAAGAAACTTACCAAATTAATTCCTAAAATTAATTTAAGTGATTGTTCTTCCCGGGAAATTTCGTTGAGGATATGAAGTTTTCTTGGTGTTCTTGGATAATATATGAAGATTTGAAGGAAATCTGGGTAAAACTTATACATGGTGTTTATGGATGTATTTTGAGAGGAAAAGAGGAGTTTTCGTAGTGGGAATGTGAGAAATGAGGTGATGATTTCGGTTTTGGCATATAAATATGGGAGAAATTGATGTGACATGTACATTGGGAAATGTAATTTATCCTCTTGAAATGAGTGTCACCGTTAAAAAGGAGGTTTCAGCCTATCCATACTACCGAGAACCATGATTTCGGTCCAAAAAAAGCAACCGAAAACCATGTTGATTTTGGTCTAAATGTATCCCATCGAGAAGTGTTTTTGGTCTGAAGGTGGGACCTCGCATAAGTGTTTTCGGTGGAGGCTGATTTCGGTCTCGCATGGAGTTTTCGGTCCTCACATGGGATTTGATTCCCTATACCGAAAACTCATAAAATGGGATATAATTTACTATGTTTTGGAGTTAATTATTTAACTATTTATTTATTTAACTTATGTATGACATTGGTTTGACCTGTTTGATTTTTATTGATTTTCTTTGTTTTTTTATTGATTTGAAATAACCGGTAGTTATACTTTTACATGTAAAATCACAAAAAGTAAGGTTTTTGTGACTTTTTGAAACCCCTCATTTTCCTCTATACAAAAAGTTAATTGCTAGCCCAGCTGGTAAGATGCACCCAGTTTTTTCCCCTTGTGGGGTTTTCTCCTGGAGGTGGTGGGTTATAGGTGTTTGGGAAAGGGAGGCAATTCCAGGCTACCCGCTTTGCAGACCCGTGTCTAATGTTTTCGTGTACGCTAACATATATTAACTCCGTTGTTTAAAAAAAAAAGAACTTTTCTATTAGGCTAAGGGGTGTGATGTTTTTTTTACCAATGGTAAAAGGGTGTCACCTAAACGTCACATAAGATTTTATATATTAAAATTTTTTACCTACGAGGTAGGGTGTGGTGCCTACGAACTTTTTTTTTTAATTCACAAATATAAATAATTACATAAAACTTAAAATTAAATATTAATTAAACTAACATAACATTTCATAAATTAAAAAATTACATTTTATTTAACAATCATACAAAACGAAAATTAAATTAATTAACTTGTAAACTTTTAGTCCGGATATTCACCGGTATCGTTGTCAATTGACTCATTTAAATCAATTTCATTCACCTGAAATCGACGTCGAAAATAGTATTATTCATAAACAGAATATTCGTTGAAGTAATGATGCATTAGTCGGGTGTGCATCCCAACGATCTCTAAAAAGCATCGTCCGCGTTTTAGGTGGCCTAGATTTGATCTCTTCTTCTTCTTCTTCTTGAACCGTGTCTATAATCGTTTCCCACGATTAGCAACAATCTACAATTGTCTAATGGATTTGCCATTTTTTGTGAGGGACTTTTTTTAAAATCAAAGGTAAATATAAGTTTGAGTGAATAAATTGTGATATATATATATATATATATATATATATATATATATATATATATATATATAGGTTCAGGTTCATTTGAGACCATTCTAATTTTGTGAGACCGTGAGACCAAATCTAAAAATAATTTTAAAATGCAAAATAAATGGAAAAATCCAAAAATTCTTTTTTAAATATTATTTTCGGAACTTGAATTAACTAAAAAAATATAAAAAAAATAAAAAAAATATCGTTTTTTTTTTAAAATACGTGAAATATTCTAAATAGAATATTACACTCACATATTCTAAAAAATAATTTTAAAATGCAAAATAAATGGAAAAATCTAAAAATTCTTTTTTTAAATATTATTTTCGGAACTTGAATTAACTAAAAAAAAATAAAAAAAAATAAAAAAAAATTCTATTTTTTTCGAAAAATACGTGAAATATTCTAAATAGAATATTACACTGTACATATTCTAAAAATAATTTTAAAATGCAAAATAAATGGAAAAATCAAAAAATTCTTTTTTTAAATATTATTTTCGGAACTTGAATTAACTAAAAAAAAAAAAAAAAAAAAAAAAAATGCGTCTCACGGTCTCACAAAATATAGGTGGTCTCAAATGAACTTAACATTTTATATATATATATATAAAAGAAAATCAAATATATCCGTTGCCCAAAGTCTCCAAGCCCAACGGTTCAATTTTTAAACGTTTACCAATGATACACTATTACCGCCAACATTTTACCGGCTGGGTGAGAGGGATGGTGTTTACCGACGGTAAAATAGAAATGGAGCATATCGGATTACCAACGGTGTTTTAAATACGACACGGTGTAGTCTTACCCAAACATCTTTTAACTTTTTGAAAAAGTTAAAACTTAAAAGTCTTCAAAAAGCGATGCCAAACACCCTGCATTTTTGGAAATTGGATCTTTTTTTCTCTATTAATTATTTATTAATTAAATTAAAGGATACTAATTTCAATATATTAAATAACCGGCTACAACCGGTTTTGTCCTTAAAACAGCGACATAGGTTCCTGATGTGGCTAAATGAGCCCACATAGGATGCTTACTAGATTTGCTTGTAAAAAGAGGGAATAAAAAGATTTACTAGTGTAAGGGTAAAAACCCTTGGTTTTTTTTTTTTTTTACTTTCAGTTTATTGTAATAAAAAACAGTAACATTACTTTTCATTCCGTCATTGTCACAAAGAAAAGATGGAAGTTGATCGTGGTTATACTATCGTGTTTCCATGAGTTTAGTTATGACATATAGAGAAATCCATGAAGATTGATTAAAAATGAATTCATGAAATATAAACTTAGATCAGTTTCTTTTTTCCTGATTTTCTGTCTAGTACAATAGTTTTGGTTTTTATAATTTGGTAACTGGGTTGTATGACGATACAGAGTTCATCGTTATCATAACATGCACAGCTTAAAGTTTGTTGGATCATCATCATCTATCTAGGGTTTGTTTGAGTTTCATATTTTGGTTTCATGTAAGGTTAGGGTATGAATCATGGCCATAGCAAAAGTGTTAGGGTAAGGTGAGATATTATCGAGAAGGTGCAACACTTTGTAGTTTATGAATAACAATTTTACAATTTCTGATAATATCTCTAGGCACAATTCGATTGTATGTCATGTACACATTTTGTGTTTCTTTTCCTATCTCTGCTTGTTTTCTCTTTTTTCTTGCAACATTTTGTATAATTCGGTTATTTGAATATTTCCTTACGTATGTTAAAGTCAGGAATGGGTAAGACAAGGGGTATGATCAGAAGTCACAATCATGATGATGCATCTAAAGGAAGAGGTTCAAGACTTGTGACATTAATGGTGGTGCGACATCTTGGTCAGACCTTGAGCATGCTGTGCTGTTTAAAGTTATGATGCAACTTGGATGCATTGATTTTGTTGCATTTAGCGAAGTTTGCAAGTCATTCATGGAGGTCGACACTTGCACTTTCTAAAAAGAAGATGTTTATGGCATCCAGACCACCCATGTTGATGTGGGTCCTATATCATCCTGATAAGATCAATAAGTGCTACCTAGAAGACTTTGAAGGAAGAAAGTTCAAAACCCTCTTTCCCCATTCTGCTCACAGAAAATGTGTTGGGTTAACTTATGGTTACTTGATCTTGTTCGGGTGGGAAACAAAAGACTTTTGGCTTGTGAATCCTATCACAAACCATCAACTTTATTTCCCTTGTGCCCCCGACTTTGATGCTGGTTTTATGGAAGAAAGAGTCAGGGGTGTTCTTGTCTTTTCACCTAAGTACAGGGTTCAGGAACTAGATTTTGGAAAAATGAAATGGGCGTTGCAAGAAGAAAAGACAATTGGAGAAGAATATGATTTCTTTCTTAGCATCTTGTGGAATGATACAGCAGTTGATTATGGTGCTACAATTAAAGTCGATCTGTGGGCTAAGATATATGATTTGCTTCCCTGGCATTAGAAAAGACATGTTTTTTGCTACAAAAGATATGTGGTACTTCCCTCATGAATGTATGAATGTTAATCGCATAGATGAGTCATAGACTTATGGCCACTCTAGCTTTATGTCAATGTGTTAAATGGGTTAAGCATGTAATCTATACATGTTTATTTTTTACTTAACTTAGACATAATGATTTAATGGGTTAAGTCAAAAAATCGGGCTTAGTGGTTGCTTCTTTTTTACTTAATGGGTTAAGCACTTAATGTGGACAACTATACATGGTTGTTTTTTTTTATTAAATCCGAATGGAATGGCTTAACGGGTTAAGCTAAAACATGGCTTAATGTATTAAGACACTAATATTTTTTACCTTTTTGTCATATTTTTGTCCTAACTCCTCTCATATTAAAATTGCTGAATATTATGACAGTTGATTATTAAAATATAAGGGTAAAATGGTTCTTAAGTTTCAATCATAAGGTTTCATTGTAGAAAGTAAACAAATATCATGTATACATCACGTTATTCATACATACATGCATCATTACTTGACCATTTTATCTATACAAACTTAATGGAAATAAAACACTTCTTAATTTATCGAGACACTAACCATTTACCATCTATCTTCCATGTTTATTCTTCCAAACTCCCTCACGTTAAAATAATAATATTGCAACCCAGATTGAAACGTTGTACTTTGTTGCAGTTTCTTTTTGGTCGCCATACAAAAAGACAGGCGTCGCTTATAAACTTATGAAGCGTTGAAAGTCTCATGCTGGGAGGAGTGGCTACAGTATGAGGTGCGGTTAGCCACCTCAGCTCTCTCTCTCTCTCTCTCTCTCTCTCTCTCTCTCTCTCTCTCTCTCTCTCTCTCTCTCTCTCTCTCTCTCTCTCTCTCTCTCTCTCTCTCTCTCTCTCTCTCTCTCTCTCTCTCTCTCTCTCTGAGCTTTTGACAATTTTTTGGGTGGTGTACAAAATTCGATTGAAAGTTTTAATTTCTTGTTTATGTTATCTACTATAATAATTCGTGGGCATAGTGAAAACGAAGAATCTCTTAGTAAAGGAGATTTTATAGAACTTTTGAAATGGTAACATCACCCATGATTCAAACAGATGGTTACAAAATATGAGACCCTTTGGAGTTTGGATCGGATAACCACATGAACAAATCCACATCATTGCAATAAACATGAAATTGTTGTTCCAAATATGTAAGATCATTATATCCCTTAGGGAAAGGTCAAAATATTTTGCTCAACAAGCGAAAAATCTTAATAATATTTGCGTTAAATAGTTTATTGGAGTAATTGAATTACCGCATTAAGAACTTGATGGTCGTTTTGATAAAATGAATATGGAGTTGCTTGCGATGTATGACTTGATCAAGTCTTAAAGATAGTTTCTCTTCTTTTGATAAGAAAAATGTACTTAAACATGCTACTCAGTGTCTCATCGAATTTTCAAGCACCAATTTGACAACTTGTCAAATGTTTTAAATTATTATACATTATTTGTTACAATGTTCAAGAGACGGGTGGAATAGTAATTTATTTAAATTTCAACTTAGTTTTATATTCCTATAAAATGTCTCAATTGTAATGCATGTCATCTTTGCTACATGATTGTACTTATGTACCATACCATGCATTAGGTTCATTTGACTCGTTTTCGATTTGATACCTCTAAAAAAGTAATTCATTTTCTTGTTTAATCTTGGATGCCTTTATCTCCACGTATTGACCATACCCATGTACAATTGGATGATTATGGCATGTTATACTTATGTCATAAAAATTGGTGGCAATATTTGCAGTAAAACAGATGGTTACCATGTTAAAATTTTGGAAATATATAGAAATTCTAACTCAATGGGTGGCAAAATTTAAGCCTATTTAACTCGTTTCTTCATTTTGCTATGACATGTGCATGTTTATATTCTTGACATTTGTGTGAAAACTGTTTGACAAAATGCATGTTTATATTTTTGTGACAAATAACCATTATTTGTTGGATAAGCGGTAATATAGGAGTCCATGTAGGTGATGTTTCGCAAAGCATTAGCAAGTTGAATGAATTTAGCGTCTTTATTGTCACATAACAGAGTTTCCAAGTTAATCCACATGTGTCATTTCATATCATTTATCTTAAGAATCAACTAAGAAAATGTTGAGAGAATGAGAGATCATACAGTAAACCCATAGTTTAATGATATGGAATAATCATATTCCAGTTAGGTTCATTGGATTTTGAATTTTAGCTCTTTAGTGCCATTAATGTTATCAATGACCTCAATTCGTTTTAAAAAGTTGCATCCATGCATCATAGTTGAGACTATCAAGATTGAGATCGAAGGTAAAAAGGCCTTGTTTTTGGTGATGACATAAGGTTTGTCACGAGAAGAGATGGTGTCGCCAACCTTGGAATTCGTTATGATGAGATTGAGGATGGAGGAGGGAGGAATGGGAAGGAAGTTTTCAAAAGAGAAGCTCAGACACTGTAATGTCCCAAAAATTCATAGTAAAATTTTCATTTTTAAAACAATAAACCATACAAAGAGTTGTTCCAAAACTGATTAAAGTGAGTATATTATTCAAACATCAGAGTAAAGATCATAATTGGACAATGCGGAAAGCTCTAGGGGATGTTGTGCAGTCACGCCGCGCCCTCCCTTTTCATACCAGAAGTGTCTAAAACCATAAACATAAAACCGTAAGCACAAAGCTTAGTGAGTTCCCCAAAATACCACATAGCATACATACAATACGGAATGTTATATGCCAACCATAGTCTTGTCATTATGCCATGAGCCATATCATGGTCTTTCCTTGCCAGGACAGGGGCTAAACCCCTAGGTTTTACGGACAAATGCCAAGAGCCACCTCTTTGTCTTTCATGCAAGTATCACAAAGAAAATTAACATACTACATATAATTGCCAAGGTACAAACATTGGTCTTGCATATAATTTGTCGGGAGCCAACTCCAGGTATTTCATACAAATGCCAAGGGCCACCCCCTAGTCTTACCATACAATATAAGACAACGGGTCATCATTGGTGCCTTTGACCCCCTATTATAGTGATGAGACTCACCTGAATCACAAAGCCGAAAAACACTCAGCTTGAAACCATGATAACTACAGCTAACTGCTATCCGGATAAATGATGGGTGCGTAACACCTCCTGACAATCCACACAAGGTAAACCTTAAGTCTACCCTCCGAAAGTAAAATTCGACCCAAAAGTTAAACCAAGCCAAAATTCAATGGTCAAATTCAAAGTCAACAACCCAAAAGTCAACTACTCATTCTCACGTCGTGACCATTCCTTGGTCACGTCGTGAGATCTCACTCGGTTTGATTCCAACTTATCCCAAATCAACTCAGTCAACTCGGACATGAAAAGTCACTGGAGTTGACCTCACCTTGTGAGAGCCTCGTCCCACGTCGTGAGCTCCAGTGAGCTAACCAAAAATGGGCTCATTCAACTCTTACATTGTAAGATTCATGTCTCACGTTGTGAGATCAATCTGAAACCAAAAGTCCAACTTTTAAATCCTTAATCCATTAAGCCTTGAAATTTAACTTTCCATAAGGTCTTATAACTCCATAATGCACTGGAAAGTTGATGCTTTTAATAAATATATGTCTAATACATGTCTAGATCTCATTTAGGTCAAAAGTTGAAGAAAAAACATCCGAATTTCATGCTAGGTTTCAAAAACTCAACAATTCACTAGATTTGAACTCCATATTACTCTTAAGACCCTAATAACTCATAAAGTTGCCAACTTTATGGTTTCCATCCATCAAACTTGCACAAACAAGAGGGAAAAGTAGGGAAAAACCTAGATCTACCCTCATAGAACAATAAAGGAGGAGTCTTTTACACTTACAAAAGTCTAGCAACAATGTGAGGTGGTGATGATGATGCTTCCTTGCAAGCTTATTCAAAAGATCACTTTCTTCTTCTTCCTTTCTCATTCTTCCAAACAAAGCGAATCTCCAACATGATCAAAGATCAAGCAAGGGTGATGAATATGGTTTTTATGAGGTGAAAGAGGGTTTGGGGTTGATAGGAAACCTTAAAATAGGGTTAGAGATGGCTAAATATGAAGGAAACCCTAAAATGATAATGGTCTTGGGTTGCATTAACTCTCATGTCGTGAGATATATGTCTCACTTCGTGAGCTAGTCCCACATGGTAATTCATCTTAACCCACCTCATTTCATGAGCCTCACATGCCTCACGTTGTGAGGCTCCTTTTCCTCCAAGATCCAACCTTTTGACTCCTTAAAACCCTAAATCGATTCATTCAGGAAAATGGGCGTTACAACTCTCCTTCACATAAATTAGATTGCATCCTCGAAATCACTCCTTACTACTTTCCAGAAATGGCAGACAACCTAGGCGATACTTCCACAACCTCGATACGGACTAAGAAGCTGACTCGAACATACAACGAGCTTCCAAAACTACAACTGAACCAAACCTTAGCAAGGCTCTCAAATCCCATAGACGAATGAATCCTTGCCCTACTTATCTTTAACCGTTGAGAATAACCATCACTACTCTGCTCAAAAGTCAAAATCCCAAAACCTTGTCTGACTCCGAGACAAACAACCCAAACTGAAACACTGCCAATTCGACTCCACTTCATAGTCCAAACTGAGCATAAACTCTTCTAACCCTAGATTATCTTATTGACCCATAATTTCATTATCGCCAAAACCCTTCGCTCGATAACCAAGCGACTCCCATCATGAGTCTTTAATGCTAGTACCATCTTGGACTAATCTTGTTGTCCCATAATTACATTTTTGATGCAAACAAAAACTCCTTGGTCTCATACTTACCTACCAATTAATTGATACACTAGATTTCTAACCGGTTGTTGTGACTGATATACTTACACAAGACTGTCCTAAACGAAGCTCTATCTAGCAAGAGTTTTCCTAACTTGCTTGCCATAATGGCTCCTATAGCCCTCCTGATCCAACCGAGGATAACATAACCAACCATCACACCGATTCAACATAACTTACCTTACTATAATGAATGCTACATGACCAAATTTATTATTATATCACAACAGGCCTCACATGACCCGTAACCTCCCTTAATTCCACGAATGTTTTGGCCTTCCCATAGTCACACGACCTGTTTTGCCATGGTCTAATTCCACCTAAAGGAAAACTACGAGATGAATCATAGATTTACCACACTCTCACAACTGCTTATGGTCCATGTGAACGCTACGAGCCACCTCACAATCTTACAACAATTCAACACTACTTGCCAACCTAGTGAATGCTACAGCCACCCCCTGTAGTCTTACAACACCTCTACCACTGCTTTCCATTCTAGTGAATGCTACGGCCACCCCATAGTCTTACGATACTTCCACAATTGTCTACCAACCTTGTGAATGCTACAGCCGCTCTGTAGTCTTATAACACTTCCATACTGTCTACCAACCTTGTGAATGTTACAGTTGCTCTGTAGTCTTATAACACTGCCATACTGCCATGGACCCAACCCATGGTCTTACTATTTATCTGCCATATCAACCATAATCATCATGAGTCGAACCTCCATCTGAAAATACCCCCCAACCAGGTGTTCGGGTCATGATTCAAACCCCAAAGCCTTCACCAAATAAGAACATGCAGAGAGGCCCTAACATAACCCTTAACATGTTCCTAATCACATACCCACCATGCATTACCACTAATGCGCAAGGTAATCTGGATATCTATTCGTGTGCAATCCTTAACCCAAACGATCATCCCCTGCTTGGGTTCGACTGCGCTCTTCCAGTTCACTAAAATTTGATGGATATCTAATCCATCTCGCAACCTTACAATTCAAATTGTAGAAAACCTGAGCTTACAAGAACTAGCATTCCATTACTAGCCAATCTTAGCGATCATCCACATTCCAAAACCAGATGAATACTTCCTGAAATCTCAATGAGATAAATAATCCCAAGTACTTCCCATTGACTCCACTACAAGTCCTTGGCAACTTATCAGATGACGAAGAACAACATCACAATTTTCAAAGAGGGTACCGAACTGATTCCATGACCTACTTGCACATAGATCAACTCCCATGCGAACCTTCAACTGAGCACAATACGAAGGTCTGAACTTGATAACTACCAATCTTATACCCAAGATCAAACCAACTCCTTATTTCCTCGAAACCATAAAGAACCCCTACATATCCTACATTCAAACCCGACATGCCCACCCTACGGATTCCTTGAATTCTTGCTAATACCACCAATGGTCAAATCGATTGTTGATCTTTTCTTGCTTTAAGCTTGTTCCGATGATGATTGATGCCTCCATCTCGAAATCCAAGACTGGAACACCTAATTATCCCCTAAAAGTGACTCCCAGATTGCAAATGGCATAAAAATATTTTCAAGATGAAATGTCTAGACCATCATGAAGAAAAATGTAGTTTCTAGGTGGAGACTTAGATACACCCCACATAGCATCTTACACATAAACATACAATCATAAACACAATTATTAAGAGCATAAAGGAAGTGAATACAACACATACCTACAATGTCAACTGATGGGATTTGAATCCCCTTGACCTGAGACTGCAATGCTTGGCTCCTAACCATAGGAACCTCCACTCCAGCCTCGCAACCATCGGTAATCCTCAGAGTAGTTGGAGTAGGTTCCCTCACCGCTCCTCTCATCAACTTCGGACAGTCGGTCTTCTTATGGCCCACTTGGTTGCAATGAAAACATAATGAACTCGTCCAATGGGGAGAATCTCTACTGACATGACCAACCCTGCCACACTTGTAGCAACCCATACCCCTAGATTGATAAACCCCATCGTACTGCTTTCCGCACGTGCTGTAATGACCTCGTCCCTGATGGTCAGAAGTCTTGGGTCTCTTCGTAAGATCCCCAACTGTCTGTACCTACTCTGACTTCCTCTTTCTGAGGTGCTCCAAATCAATCTCCTACTCTCGGGCTCTAGCAATCATGTCCCCCAAAGTCTGACAACCTGAAAAGCTCACAAACTCCTTGATATCATCTTGCAGCATATCATGGTACCTTTTCTTCTTTATCTACTCATATATGACATATTATGGAACCAAAAGATCCCTCTCCCTAAACTTGGTGGTGATCTCTACCACAGTCTATGTCGTCTGGTGAATGTCCTAACACTCCCTAGCCAACTGTTGCACCTCAATAGTCGGTGCAAAATTTGACCTAAACCGGGTGACAAACTCATCCCAAGTCATCATATCAAGGGTTTCGCCTCCCAAATTGAAATCTACCTCCTCCTACCGATCTCGAGCTCTGTCTTTCAGAAGACAGGATGCAAATCTGACCTTTGGACTTTGGCTCCTCGGGGCAAAAACTCATCTGGAAAGCATTCACCATATCTGCTAACCACCTCCTACTTGGAATGGGGTCCTTCTCCCCAAAGAACTTGGGAGCTCCACAAGCACAAAAGTCATAGAAAGAAACATTGCGAGCTCCCAAAATAGCCACAATATCAATATAGAATGTGCCCATACACTCATATAAAATCTCCATAATCCGCTCCTTGATCATTCCGAAGATAACAGGAGTCTGCTCCAAAATATCGTGGGTGATCTCCGACAAGATGAACTGCCACATCTGCTCATCAATCAACTCAATACCTACACCTAAGACTGAACTAGAACCTAAACCTCCTCCACGCGTGCTCATCACTTCTGAAAAGAAATCATATAAAGGATCAAAACATACCCAAGAATCCTCAATCCATAGGCTTCCTATATTCTCGGTGACTCCCCTCGATTCGAATATGGATCTTGTGTTTTCAGTAGTATGGGACCAATACTACCTTCCACACCTATCCCTACTTTCCTCAAGAGTCATCCTGAATCCTCCTAGTCACTTTCTAAAATCGACACTCCAAGTACCGGCTAAACAGCACAACCAAACCCATTATAGCACTTCCTAGGCTCTCCTAGGTTCCGACCTCCCCTACCATCAGCTGCTGAAGAACTCCTACTAATATCAGCTAACTACTTCATGAATATAATCACATGCCAAGCTTAAATAATCCTTCAAGTAAAAGACTCAACCCTACAACAGATAGACTCAAACGAGCATTGCGAAATAGAGTCAAATCCATCACTCTGAGATTATTTAACGTTTGCAACATGCTCCTTAACATATTCATTTAATAGTTAACACACATCACTAAGAGTTCAACAAAGCACGAAGCAAACGACATTCGTGCAGTAAAAGTCCAAGCTATAGACTAATCAAAGGACCTCTCAGCTCACTAGCTACCATCGTCTTTGTTGTACTAACATACTGATGTGTGCAAATAGATACACCTAATTTTACCTACTCTCCTACTAGCTATTCGAGCAGGTCAATGTACCCTTTCGTAAATAGTATAGCACAAAAGTCGGGTATCGATCTCAGGGAACAGAGTTAATTATTTAATCTACATACTATTAAATTAATCTAAAATCCTAAGCAAAAGTAAAAGGGTTTTTATCTAATTTTGAAAGTTTAGACAAACTTAAATTCTCAAACACAATTCAATCAAATATTAAAAACACTTCTGTTAGTTTGAATCCACTTTCGCTTAATGGTTTGACTATTAATTATGACAATTCCCGTTGGTTACCAATTAATGTATTATTAGAAATTCAAGTCCAAATTTACTAATATTGAATTAATTCATGTAGATTTATGCATGGTCATACATAATTTAACACATAATCAATTATTAGATAGGATTGGAGCTATGAAATATTGAATTAACAAACATAATTATGGTCATAATATGAGTTCTCCAGCACAGCCGAATTCAATACTTTAATTACTTATCTAAGATTGGTTCGATCTTAGCTCTACTAATCTAATGGTCACTAAATTACAAGGTAATCAAATTCATGCGGATTAATGGTGACTAACTACACAAAATATGAATTAACGCAATCTAGTATCAAGTTAAGGATGTTAGGTATAAACAATTAAACACAAGACATTAACCAACTAGAAAATTCTATATTAATATAACCAAACCATGAGTTCCAGCTCCATCTAGCTAACAGAAACAGCTAGATTCAACTACTCATAGTTAAAATAAAACATACAATTTCAACTAATAAAGACATAATGAATTGTACCAAACTAGAATAAAGTTTTGATATTCTCTTCTTCTTCCTTGGTGTTATTACCAAGTTTCTGGCTTCTATTCCTCTGAAAAACGACTTCTGGACTCTTAGTTCTCTCCAGCCAACCTCCTCAAATCGTGAGGATCAAGGATATATATATATATATATATATATATATATATATATATATATATATATATATATATATATATATATTCCAAATTGACTCTCCTCACGTCGTGAGAAAGGTATCTCACGTGGTGAGCTCGATAGTAATTCGTGTCCAACACGAATTCTTGCTTCTGGATGTTTATCTTCTAGAATCACCATGCTCAATTCATGAGCCTCTAATCCTCACGTCGTGGGAATGTTTTTTAATTGAAATCTTTATCTTTTAGGCTTTTGACCTCCAAAGTTCCAATCATTGTCGCTTTCAGTCCTTATTCTTCAAGATGACTTCTTCTGGCTGCAAAATGTAATTTAATCTTATAAGTACCATTTATCTATGCAAATAACCAAAATATTAATCAAAATGTATTCAAATATTGCCTAACAATATGTCGAAATATGGCAATATCACATACTTCTAGGTTCTCCTAGGATTCCTCACCCCACCCCACCATCAACTGCTGAAGATCCCTTACTAATGTCAGTTAACTACTTCATGAATACAATTGCATGCCATAAAGCTTAGATAATCCTCCGACTAAAAGACTTAACCCTTCAACAGTTGGACTCAAACAAGAGTTGCGTCATAGGGCCAAATCAATAAGTATGAGATTATTTAACCTATGCGTCATGCAATTTAACATATTCATGAAATAGTTCGCTCACATAATTATAAGTCCCACAAAGCATAAAGCAAGCATCATTTAGGCATCAGAAAGTCTAACCAGCATAACAAGTAATCAAGCTATTCTATCAAATCGTTTGAGATCCATACCAACATGCAATTCTATAGCTCAAAGAACAGGCATACAAAGGCATCTCTCCTAACATGAAATCTTAAGCAGATCCTTAGCCCTAATCTAGCATGAAAATCTCATAACATATAACATAACAAACATATATGGGTATTCTGGGAATCACTTACTTGATTCGGCTGATTGCACGCATCGCACCCCCTTTTCTGTACAAAAGTCTTTTTACAAATTTATTTTCTTTTAAAAGATTACTAGTTCCCCAGTTTGAGTGTAGTCACACCCGATAGTATGCCCAAATCCCTCAAACCAAGGCTCTGATACCAACTTGTAACATCCTAAAAATTCATAGTAAAGATCATAATTTTCTAATGCGGAAAACTCTAGGGGATTTTATGTAGTCACATCTGGCATTTCCTGTTCGTACCAGAAGTACCTGAAACCATAAACATAAAACCTTAAGTATAAAGCTTAGTGAGTTCCCAAAATACCACATACCATACATATAATAGAGATGTTATGTGCCAACCATAGTCTTGCCATTATGCCATGAGTTGTATCATGGTCTTTCCTTGCCAAGTCGGGTGCCAAAACCATGGGTCTTACGGATAAGTGCCAAGAGCCACCTCCTGTTCTTTCATGCAAGTATCACAAACACACTATCATATTAAATATAACTGCCAAGGTCCAAACCTTGGTCTTGCATATAATTTATCGGGAGCCACCTTCGTGCCTTTCATAGAAATGCCAAGGGTTATCCCATGTTCTTCCTATACAATATAAGCCAATGGGTCAGAAGTGGTGCCTTTGACCCCCCTAATACAATGAGGAGACTCACCCGAATCATAAAGCTGACTAACACACAACTCAAAACCGTGTTAACCATGACTAATTGCTATCCTAACAAATGATGGGTACTTAACACCTCCTGACAATCCACATAAGGTAAAGCTTAAGTATATCCATTCGAAAGTAGTAATTGACCCAAAAGTCAAACCAAGCCAAAAGTTAATGGTCAAAGTCAAAGGCAAAGTCAACAGCCCAAAATTCAACTATTCATTCTCACGTCATGACCAGTCCTTGATCACGTCATGAGATCTCACTCAGTTCGATTCCAACTCATCCTATCTCAACTCAGTCAACTCGGACATGAAAAGTCACCAGAGCTGACCTCATGTTGTGAGCTCCAAGAAGCTAACCAGAAACAGAGTCATTCAACCCTCACGTCATGAGCTCAATGTCTCATGTCGTGAGATCAGTTTGATGCCAAAAGTCCAACTTTTAAGTCCTTAATCCATGAAGCCTTGAATTCTAACTTTCCAGAAGGTCTTATAACTTCATAATGTACTGGAAAGTTGATGCTTTTAAGATATATATATATATATATATATATATATATATATATATATATATATATATATATATATATATATATATATATATATACGTCCAATACCTGTATAGATCTCATTTGTGTCAAAATTTGAAGAAAATACATCCAAATTTCATGCAAGGTTCCAAAACTCAACCATTAACTAGATCTGATGTAACGCTCGCAGATTCGGGCTAGTCAATTTGGAGATAATAAACGTTAAAAAGGACTTCTTGAGAGAATATTATTTAGAATAAATAATCTTAACTAAGTTATAAATATGTCACAAGGGCTTCGTATATATAAAGAACGCTGAAATATGAGTTATAATGAAGAAGTTATGGTCTGTCGAAGTTTTACGACAAAACCGACACGACACCAAGAATCGTAATAAGTGAGTTTACAATAAAATACTTTGGGTTAAGTTCCGGAGCTGACATGTAGAGAGATCTCAGCCCTACCTTCTTCCCTACGGTTTTGCACGAGATGGCGACACCTGGCAAGTTACGCCCAACGTACCTCTTTGGTACACCCAAGGTACTGATATTTTGCCCATTACGCCCAGTGTACGCGCGTGCTGCCAGCTTAAAATAAAGCTCGCTTTTCTTCATTTCTCCACACCAATTCTCATCAACTGTCTCTCAAACATCCCCAAACCCTCAAGGTTTTTCCCTAGCACCTCCTAGGTGTTAATAGTGAGTCCCGGAGGGCCAGAAGGCCCTGAGAATAAGAACTTTCTACTTAGAAGTTCTCCTTGCACAAAGCCCGGTTCTTCGCTAAACCCTATTATAAGTAAGTTATGCTTACCCTACTTTAAGTATAACTTATGTTTAAGTTTATTATCGTTATTATAAACTTATAAATAATAAATATATTATAAAATATAATATACAAAGTGTTATTATAATATCTGTTAACTACTCATGGTACGGGGAATCTAGTTTGAAGGGTCGCATAGGGTTGTTGGATTTCAGAAGTGCTATAATGTCAAAATGGTCCTGCCTTTTGGTGTTTCATGCATGTCCCCTGTCTGTACATAGTGGTTGAAAAGTATTGTTTAACACTTATAAAACAATATCGCTCGAAAACAGTCGCAATAAATATTAGACTAAAATCTAGTGCTAATAATACTAGGTTTCGTGGAAGGAAAATAGAATCGTTAGAAGCGAAGTGTTACCCGAATTGGGAAGCATCACTTTAACAAGTGAGTGCATAGTTACTTTCATCTTACACATAGATATGAAGTATTTAATATAATTTACGTGCTATATGTGCATATTATCCGTGTTCTTGATATTTATGTTGCAAAAAATATATATGTTTTATTTGATTTAAACTGTATATATATTTTATACCTATAAAAATATTTGGTAAAGATAGGTAGATGAATCATGAGGGATGAAAGATGATATAGATGAAAATTTGGCATCTAAGGACTTAGTGACCTATAGATGAATATTAGCAACTATGTCACAACTTGTAGATGTTTTTTTGAACCACTATTTACTCTAAACATCCTAGCAGTTACACCCAAAGGATAATATCAATAGTTGCGCCTAATAGAGAACGTCATAATCCTGGAAGCCGCGCCTAAATGATAATATTGACAGTTGTGCCTAATAGATAACATTGGCAGCTATGCCATTGACATCAGTGGACTTCATACCTATTCCTTAGGACAATCCTTAGGAATGAATGAGTGAATGATAAATGATTCTTAGGGTAGACTCTTAAGAAATAAAGAAGATAATAGGGATGAGTAATTGGGATAATTGTTTGACTATAACTTTATTATTGTGGGTTGAAAACCCTATGTACTCATCGGGTTTCCCAACCTGACCCACTCAGTTTATTTGTATTATAGGTGTCGATACAAAGCTACATTACACTGAGAGATTAAAGGAAATGTAAATCACTGGTGTAAATGAATGAAAGGTTTGTTTATGCTTATGTTTCTGTATTGACGATGGCATCCCAAAGTTGTAATATAAACAAAAATACATTTATTCGGAAATGCTTTGATAATATTATTATTATGTTTTTCTGGGAACAAATTTTGCAGTGTTATTCTTCAAAAAGAATACTCTAATTTATAAATTAAGTATAAATAAAAATTTTAAAATGACCGTGAATTTGGGGATGTCACATCTGAACTACATATTACTCTTAAGACCCTAATAACTCATAAAGTTGCCAACTTTATGGTTTCCATCCATCAAACTTGCACAAACAATAGGGAAAAGTGGGATAAAACCTAGATCTATCCTCATAGAACAATAAAAGAGGAACCTTTGACACTTATAAAAGTCTAGCAACAATGTGAGGTGATAATGATGATGATTCCTTGCAAGCTTATTCAAAAGATCACCTTCTTCTTCTTCGTTTCTCCCTCTTCCAAACCAATAAAATCTCCAACATGATCAAAGATCAAGCAAGGGTAAGGACTAGGGGTTTTATGAGGTGAAATAGGGTTTGTGGCTGATAAGAAACCCTAAAATGGGATTAGAGATGCTTAAATACGAAGGAAATCCTAAAATGATCATGAGTTTGGGCTGCATCAGCTCTCACGTCGTGAGCTCTATGTCTCACGCTGTGAGACCAGTCTCGCATGGTAATTCATCTTAACCCACCACACGTTGTGAGCCTCTCATGCGTCATGTCGTGAGGTTCCTTTTCCTCTAAAATCCAACATTTTGACTCCTTGGAACCCTAAATCGATTCATCCAGGAAAACGGACGTTATAGATACCCATGGTCGGTGTAGGGCAGGGGCAAGCTGGGCATTTGAACAGGGCCCAAAAACTTTAGGGGCCCTTTTTTTTGTATATTATAGAATCGATGAAGGAATGAAGACTTTTGGATAACGGCGAAATTGTTGAAGAAAAATTGACAGATTTTAAGAACTTGAAAAGAATTGTGAAATCACAAAATAAAAAAAATAAAAAAGTAGAATTTTTTAAAAATACCAATAAACATTAAGCGGAAGATAACGTGATCTACTAAACATATAATTTCAAATTTTGAACAATTTAAAAGCCATAAAACAAAAATGGAAGAAAAAAAAAAAGCTAAAATGTCTCAAAATTATAAGAGAAAACTTGAATCTCTTAACCTCAGTGCATTCTCATCCTCTCATTCCTGTCGTCTCCGTCATTGTCAGTTTCCTCTAAGTGTCATCTACGTTCTCAGCCTCTTCCAAGTCGTTGAACCATGTCACCGCTCAAGCAAACCTCTCCGACCACTTGAACACCTAATAGCTCCCTTCCACACCATTCACCTTTGCATCCTTAGTCACTTGTAAGTCCAAAGACATGTTCTTTTCCCTCTTTTTTGCATCGTGATCCTTCTCTTGTAAGAGGTTTATGGGTTTAATTTTTGGCAATATGATATATATATTATAAGGAAGAGTACACAATTAGGTCTAGTACATTTTAGGCCTTTTACATTGTTTTTTATATTAGAAAACTATTTCCTATGCACTTCAGAGTACATTCTAGCTGTTACTTTTTTATATAGATGCTTAATTGCCTGTTGCATAGCATATAAATGGATATGTATTTGTTACTAAATTGTTTAATAATATCAATAAATATGTAAGCCGTTTATTTGTTCATTCATTTAATTTTCTATTTACAGTTTGTTTTATTATTTAATTATTATATTTGAAGTGACATATGGTTTTAATTAGATTAGTATACAGGTTTGATTCCGAAGGAAATGATAAGAAAAACAATTAAGAGTCACTAGTGGTAATTGTTAGAAAATGGATTAATAAAAAAAATAAAAATAAATAAAAATAAAAACTATAAGAGCTTTTTATATTTCATAACTTTGAATAAAATAAAGTTTTTTATATGATTTTTATTTTGTAGTTTTAGTTGCAGCCCCTCTAATTCCAATATCTCTCCTTGCTTTTCGACCACGTAGGAGACACACCACCAGAGGACGCACCAAGAAAACTTTGACGACCACCTTGTGATTTGAAGATAAGTTTGCTGCTCTAAATAACTTATGATTCACACTTTCACATGAGAAAAACAGAACTCTAGTTTATATAATTTAATTTGTATCCCCTTAGGACCTAAAGGCCTTTTTTACGGCTCGTCATGGGCATTTGAATCCTCAGGACCGGCCCTGCAGATACCATGGTAGAATGCATTTTCCCTAGGAACCAATATTTCTTGTCAAAAAAATATAAATACAAGGTTTCAAGTGTATTGATGTCTATAAAAAAAATGGGCCTAATAGAATCTACGGGGCTGTTTATAACCTCTGAATGAAACCATTCAAAAGAGGTCAACCTCTAAATCCGTCAGTTGCCGACAGTTGTTTAGTTCAACCTCTGAACAATTAAGTAATATTACCCTCTCTTAACCATGAAGCGGTTGGAACCATTTAGTTTAACATTTAACACGATTTACCAAAGAACTCCTAAATATACATCAGCTTTACATATGATAACTATTTTTTTTATAACTATTTTGTCAAGATCAAAACCTGGTCAAATTTAGATAACTTCTTTTATTTTCTTATACCGAAGCTAACTCTCATCTCAAGGACATGGTATTCATCAATTTTAGGCTGAGCAATGAGGTTCTCAAGTTTGATGTGTGATCCAATTCACAATCTCCAACATAAGATACAAGCATTGTGCTTGGTGTTTCTTTTTATCCCATCCGTCAATATCAAATCCAAAAAATTGAATTCATAATCTCCAAAATTTATGAATTTTTATATTAAGTAGCTTTTTAAGCTTGCCTGGAATCTTGCGCATTACTATTGAAAACGAGAAATCACATATAAGAACGATAGTCGTTTATTCATAGTTAAAGGCCTTGTAAAAATAGGAGATCTTCTCCTATCATTCGGGAGCTTGAAATATTATGAGATCAGATGTAGGAAACCGTTCTAATTGTATGAACTTTTTGAAAGTATACGTTTTTAACAAAAGTTAGAATAGAAAGGGCTAATGGACACCTTTAAAGTTTAAACTATTTATACATTAAGAAAAATATGACCTTTTTATTTGGACATTAAAGAATACAAATATGGTGAATAATTTATTTATGCATGAAATTAAATGCTTTATCGATCTATATAATAAAATAGCTTATTGATTTATATTACAACAGTGTTACCGGTTTATGTAATATATTGTTTGATTACCAATTTATGCAAACATAAATTGTAGCAAATTTAGTTACGAACTGAAATCTAAATAAATTAGTAATAAAACCGCTTTGTTGCATTTTTATAAACAAATGTAACTTTTCTTTGTATAAACAAATCGTTAAACCTTAATTTTGTTAGTAAATATAATAAAAATGTTTGCTTATTTTAATTAAATTTGATTATGAATAGATTATAAAAAGTATAATAAACGAAACATTTCATACAAATAAAAAATATCACTTTTTAAACAACCAATCAAATGATTTATTAAAAGAAAGCAGGAAGCTAATTCCCACCAAGTACATATTACAAGATATTAAAAAGGGATTTTTGAGCAATCAATCCAAGATGCATTAAGATTTTTAAAAATATCTTAACACACATATGTAATGTCATTGAATTTATCATTGGATTCTATTTGACGTACCATCAATACCTTTAAGACTATCCTTATTGGTCAGCATTTCACGGTGGTTCATCCCAATAATAATAATAATAATAATAAACAAATAAAATAAGAAATGGAAATAAAATAAGAAATGTGTGAGGATTGTCCCCACAACCTAGCATACTATAATTCACCATCTTTCTCTCACTTTTTTTTTATATATTTTTTATTTTATTTCATTTCTTTTATAAAAATAGATGTGTTATTAATTTTAAAAATAAAAAAATATTTAAAATACATAAAAGAAAATTCTCTACAAAATAGACTAATTTTAATATATTTTTTGATCATTTTTAAAAATAAAATAATGGATTGGATTGGATTGTAAATGTGGATAAAAGTTTTTGGTTAATTAGGTTGTGTATGTGGAAGATAAAGAAAATAGTTTTTTAATAGATATTTAGGTTGGGTTGGGTTGACTTACCAATGAGAGTAGTCTAAGATGACCATTCCGAGGGCCCAAAGGTATTGCAAAAGTGATTACATGCAGGTACATCAACATCTCTCTCTCTATCTCTCTTTCTCTCTCTCTCTCTCTCTATATATATATATATATATATATATATATATATATATATATATATATATATATATATATTCCAAATAAAAGACTCCTAAACTGTCACGTGTCCACTTTCTATACCTCTTTCATTCCACGTGTCATAACTTCAGTTATCCTATGAATTTTGTTTTCCCGTCCACTACTTCTTTGAAGAATCAACATCAACATCATGATCATCTCCTACTAATTAGACATTCGGTTACAATATTCTCCCTGCATTTAAATACATTTTAAGTATCATTTATCAACAAAACCAATAAATTCAACAATGTTTTTGAATTGCTTTATCTTTTACCAATTATATATGCATCATAATAGGAATGAAATAGTGAGTACAGTATTATCTCTGCATATTGATTTTGTTTGTAACATACATAAAAATTATGCCAAATTTGAACTTTTAAAAACATTTCAAAACCATTAATCATTACAAAACTTGTTTTCAAAATAGTAAATATCAGAGTATCCCAGAAGCATAAACACAAATATGAGGAGTTGTACGATCATGTCTTTGCCTTCCCGCGATCATATGATGTACCTGAAACCAAAATTGAAACTGTAAGCCTAAAGCTTAGTGAGTTCCCCCAAAATACCCATACACACAATAATACACATATAATCACAACAAGCATATTATGGGTCCAGTCAACCATCGGGTTGGAATACCCCAACCCTCAACTATCAGGTTAAAATGCCAACATATTATGGTTCCAATCATCCTCGGGATGGAATACCCAAGGCCCACAACCAACAGGTTAGAATATCCACATACTATGAGTCCAATCATCCTCGTGATGGAATACTCATGACCAACAACCAACAGGTTAGAATGCTCAGGTCTCTTGGCTTTCGTACAAAGCAAATAAGCCTCAACCGCTAATCGAACATGTGTACATATAACAGATACTCACATAGCAGTCTATAGACAACAAACCGATCTAACGGATCATAGCCACATAATAACATAATACCATCCTATTTACCAGGATACCGATCTAACATATCATACTAGCATAACATATAAGGATAAAAATCCAAAGGGTCAACCTTGGTGCCTTCGACCCTTGAGTATAGTGAGGAAAACTCACCTCATAACTGTCGAACTGAAGTAAAGAATCGAACTCCTGAATCATTGACTCACCAAAAATCTCAAACTATCAAATAACGAATATTAAGTCAAAACATGGAATATCAATCTTGACTAAGGGTCCACATAATCCGTTTTTTCCTTTCTCTTTATTGGGCCATGGCCTATTTCCCAAATCCCTAATCTTAAATGTCCATATTTCCAAAGCCTATTAATGGCCCAAATTGCCCAATTTGCACCTAACTTCCTAATTGAGCCTTATTATAGGATCCCTCATCGAGGCTGGCCCAATCTTGATTATTCAGAGGGCCCAGCAAGGCCCAAGTCCAATTAGTCCAAAAGCGGCCCAATCCCGAAGCCTAATTTGACAAAAGCCCAACAAAGGATGTACGCGGGGCGTACTCCTCTGGTACGCTGGACGTACTCTTCCTAACGTTGACCACTATCAGGGTGGTTAACTCAGTATGCTGGGCATACAGGATTTACGCAGGACATACGCGGGGTTTTGCTAAGACCCTAATAAGTGCTTAATGACTTAAGCACTTAATCCTATATTTCAGATCCATCGACCAAAAGTGTCTTTAAACCATAAAGTCGCGAACTTTAGGACTTTGGACGTCCAGAAAGCTCTTAACACATGGTCTTAATCTATTAAGACCTTCCTACTCCATGTATGAGACACGTTTAGCTACTGGGCAATCATTTTCATCACTTAGGACCTCCTCAAGGGCCTGAAAGGACAACTCATCTCGTCCAAATCATATCATGCATCAACTTGGGACTTTTAGGAAAAGAAAGGGTTTCCTAAAGCTAAAATAGAAAGTTCTATAACATACATGCATAAAGTTTGAAGCTTTTTACCTTCTGGAGCTTCTAGGGCACCAAATAACTTCAGATGTACTAGCTTGTTCTCCTTCTCCAACTCCTTGATGTGACACCTTCTTCTTAAACTACTCAAAATACACTCTATAAGCTCACACACTCAAGGAAATGATTAGGGTTTGGGGAAAATGGCTCTAAATAGTGGAGGTTGGGGTAAGGAAGGATTATGAGCTCCTAAGGTTGTTTATATATCCCCCAACCCTAAATATTAGGGTTTTCTCCTAACATAAGTACGCCCAGCGTACATAAGTGTATGCTCAACGTACTAAGGCGTACCTTAATACACTTAGCGTACTCTTATGTACGCTCAGCGTACTCCTCCCCGATCCAAAGTTGCAACCTTGGCCGTTAGACTTATCTTGTCTCTACACTTCCAACCTCAAGGACTATAAGTGACAAAATAATGATAGAAAATAGGATTCGGAAATACCTACAAAATCTCGAGATGTTACAACTCTCCCCCACTTGACCTAGATTTCATCCTCGAAGTCTATTGTGGCAAATAGATCTGGGTAGTGCTCCTGCATCTCGGACTTGGGCTCCCAAGTCCACTCGGATCCCCACTGATTTTCCCACTGTACCTTTACCAAAGGTATGTCCTTGTTTCGTAGATTCTTCACCTTCTTCTCAAGAATGGCCACAAGTCTCTCCACATAATTCATGCGCTCATCGACCTGAATGTCATCTAATGATACCACTGCCTCCTCGTCCAGAATGCACTTTCGTAACTGTGAAATGTGGAAAGTGTTGTGGATCTGGATGAGCTCCTCAGGAACATCTAGTCTATAAGCTACCTTGTCAACCCTGACAATGACCCTGAATCGCCCGATGTATCAGGGGCCCAATTTCCCCCACTTCCTGAAGCGGATCACACCCTTCTAGGGCGAGACCTTCAGGAGTACCATGTCGCTGACCTGGAACTCTAACTCTGATCGACGCTGGTCGGCGTAGCACTTCTATCTACTTTGTGCCATCTGTAACCGCTGTCTAATCTACTGAATCTTCTCAGTGGTTTGTAAAACTACCTTTATCCGCCCCATCACTCTGTGAGGAACCTCACCCCAACAGACCGGGGTGCGACATCTCCGCCCATACAACAACTCAAAAGGTGGGGCACCAATACTGGAATGATAGTTTTTGTTGTAGGCGAACTCTGCAAGTGGTAGGTGGGAATCCCAGGTCCCACCGAAATCAATGACACAAGCCCTCAACATGTCCTCAAGGGTCTGTATAGTCTGCTCGCTCTAGCCGTCGGTCTGCGGATGATATGTTGTGCTAAAATGCAGCCGCGTGCCCAGTTCCTCGTGGAACTTCTGCCAGAAGTGGGAGGTGAATCTAACATCTTGGTCGGAGACAATGGAGAATGGAACTTAGTGGTGAGCAACGATCTTGCAGATATACATGTCGGCTAGCTTCTTGGCCGATGAACTCTCCCGTTTGGCCAGAAAATGGGAACACTCGGTCAATCAATCCGCGATGAACCATATAGCATCAAATCACTTCGCCTTCCTCGAAAACTTAGTAATGAAGTCCATCGTGATATGTTCCTATTTCTACATGGGAATCTCTAAAGGATACAACTTGCCATGCGACCTCTGATGCTCGGCCTTGACCGTCCTACAAGTCAAGCACCTCTCGACGTACCAAGCGGTTTCTCGCTTCATGCACGACCACCAGTAGCTCAAACTCAAATCCTGGTACATCTTGGTGTCTCCTAGGTGAATAGAGAAGTGAGACTCATGAAAATAGACATTGATTTAATGATGAATATAGACTAATAATTAGTCGCAATAAAGATTAGACTAAAACTTAGCGATAATAATGCTAGATTTCATCGAAGGAAAATAGAATCGTTAGAAGCGAAGCGCTGCTTGAGTTTGGAATCATCACTTTGACAAGTGAGTGCATAGTTACTTTCATCTTACACATAGATATGAAGTATTTAATATAAGTTGCGTGCTATGTGTGCATATTATTTGTGTACTTAATATTTATGTTGGATGAACAAAAGTATACACGTTTTGATTGTTTTAAACTGTATATGTATCTTATACCTATAATTATGATGGGTAAAGACAATTAGATGAAATATGATTTAGATGATGAGATGAAAGGTGATAAAGATCATGAGATGAGGGTGAGAGGTGAAATATGAGAGAAGCCTTTACCCAAGCGTTGGCCCCGTCATCTAGAAGAGTATATATGACAACCACGAACTATTCTAGACGATCCGGTGGAACACTAGCAGGCTAGCAACCTGTAGGTGTTGTGAATGAGACATTCACTCGGTGTACTCTAAAAATCCATTGACATGTATTGTGGGTGGACTCCCAAAATAATATTGTCAATAAATGAGATAACCCTAGCAGCTATGGACTTAGCGCCCGTTAGATGAACCCTGGCAATTATAGACTTAGTGTTTATTGAATAAACCCTGGCGACGATGGACTTCGTGCCTATTCCTTAGGACAATCCTTAGGAATAAATGATGTGGAATAGATTATTCATATGGAAGATACTTAAGACTAAAGAAGATAACGCGGATGGGTAATTGGGTTAATTATTTGATGTTTAAACATAATAAATATATTATTGTGGGTTGAAAACCATATGTACTCACCGGGTTTCCCAACCTGACCCACTGAGTTTATTTGTATCAAGGTGTCGATATGAAGCTACATTACACTGAGAGATTAAGGATACGTAGATCACTAGTGTAAATGAATGTAAGTTATGTTTATGCTTATGTTTCTGTATTGATGATGACATCCCAACGTTTTAAAAGAAACAAAATACATTTCTTTGGAAATTCTTTGATAACGTATTTATCATGTTTTTCTGGGAACAAATTTCACAACATATTTCTTTAAAAGATACTTTAATTTTCAAAATCAAGCATAAACAAACCGGTTATTACGGGTCGTAAAAATAGGGATGTCACATCAGTGGTGTCTTTGGATGATATTCAGGTTGATGAGCGTTTGAACTATATTGAGAGACGAGTGGCTATTCTAGAGAGGAAGGTAAAGGTTTTGCACAACAAGGAAGTACCTTTGGTAAAGGTACGGCGAGAGCATCAGAGGGGCTCCGGGTGGACCTGGGAGCCGGAGGCTGAGATGCGGGAGCATTACCTGGATTTGTTCTCTGCTGTAGACTTCGAGGACGAAATCGAGTTCAAGTGGGATAGAGTTGTAACATCCCAGGTTTCAAGTATTTTCAAATCCTTCTCTTGGTTTTCAATTATGTCATTTTGGTCTTTGGATTGTAAATATAAAGCCCTAAGAATCCCTAGTGGCAAAATGGTAATTTTGGGGGCAAGAGTTGTACGTTGAGCATACATGTGAGTACACTAAGCATACTAGGGCACGGCCTAGTATGTTGGGCATACTTATGTCCGAGTGAAACCCTAATTTTTAGGGTTTGTGGGGTATTTAAGCACCTTTATGGATCATTTTGCCTCATCCTTTCAGCCTCCAAGCCCTTGAGTTGTTTTTGGCAAACCCTAACCCCATAAGAGAGTGTTTTGAGCTTAAAGTGTGTTCTTTTGTGCTTAAGGAAGAAGGAATTGCATCAAGGACATTAGAAGTTGAAGCAAGCTTGTGGATCTTGGATCATCACCTTCTTGGGAAGCTCCAAAAGGTAAAAAGTGTTGGATAAGGTGTCTAAGTCCATAACTAATTTGGTATATACTTGACCCGACCCGGCATGGTCCATTTGGGTTGCATTTCATCCAAACTATTTATGGATAATTTTATGAGAGTTATACACATATGTTTATTAATATATTGTAAGTTAGAATATATTAATATGAAGTTATTAGTCTTAGTCTTAAATTAATTATGAATTAATTTAGAGATTAAAAGGAAGACTAATTAAATTGTGGGCTATTGTTTTATATGGTCTGGGCTAATACTCATTAGTTAATGGGTAGGCTTAGATGGAAGTCCATGGATGATCCATGGAGCTTTTAACCCATGGATCCTTGGGAAAGGAAAGGTCATGGGTTATTAGGGTTTCACCCTAATCATGTACACTATATAAGCATGCTTATGTTGCATGAAATAGTCACTAGTGAAACTAGTGTAACTAGAGTATGTGTGTTTGTGTGTGACCGATTTTATAGTGTGTATACACTCTCTCAAAGTTTTCCAAGAGTTTGTGGTGATTTGTGATTCCATTTGAGGCATTCACACTATTGGTGCTTGGCCCTCAAACTCCTTAGGAATCAAACTCATCATCAAAAGGTATGTAATCTCATCTAATTCTTTTATGGTTAAAAGTACCCCATGCCATGTTAGATAGGTTATGAACCTTGGAAAAATTATTATTTTGCATGTATTTAGACAAACATAGATCCAAGGTTTATTAGGGTTACATGCACACTTAGGAAGTGTTAGATTGCTCAAAACCCAACAGTGGTATCAGAGCCTAGGCTTGCTTGTTTGAATACTTGATGCAAATTGCTGAAAATCGAAGATTTTATGCTGTCTGCACAGCTGACTCGCCGAGTCCATGAAGGGACTCGACGAGTCCAAGGCAAAACTCATCCAACTCGGCGAGTTGGTTCATGCACTCGACGAGTTGGACCCCCAGACAGCATATCTTCGAGTTTTGGTGCTGGAATTGGTCTAGAATCATTACCTTAAATTGTTTTGGACTCATAAAACCTGTTTTTGATGTGGTAATGATGATGGTGGACCAATTTCAAAGTTATAATCAAAATTTCAATTTTATATGTGTTCATATGATTCTTGAAAATGTTGATGTGGATGTTCATGTTCATATGAGTTTTGTTAGATCATAGGAATTATTTGCAAACTGTTTGTTAGTTAATTCTTGATCTTAATGTGTTTTAATGGAATTCTTAATTTGTCCTCAAGTTATGGAATTCCAAGAGGTTTTCTTTTAAATGTTTTTTTTAAGAAGTTGTAGGTTACATTTTCTTGAAGAGTTTTTTCCATAAATGTTTTATGGACTCCATAACTTGTCCTCAAGTTATGGATTTCCAAGAGACTCTTCATTAAAAGCTTTAAAACACTTAATTAAAACTCATAAGTTATGAATATCCAAAAGTTTATGAATTGTTCAAAACTTGCCCTCAAGTTTTGGAATTTGGAAAAGTTTCAGACACCTTAATAAACTTTAATTCCAACACTTAGAATTTTAAAAGTTAAAATTCAACACTTATACTATTTATAACATTAATGGTTAATTTTATATATATATATATATATATATATATATATATATATATATATATATATATATATATATAAGAACAAGTCGTTTTACCGTTAGTAGACCTCATTCACGAAGCCGGTCTATAAGGTGGGTATAAGGTTGTTGCCTATAAAATGGCGACTTAAGGGGTGTCCACTCTCACCCACCGCTTGCTTGATCGGTGGAGGGTCGTTAACCGAACAGGTAGGATAATGACTTTAAATTCTCATTAAAAGTATAATGATTATTATAAAGTAACTAAATATTTTTTTTATTTAATTCCCAATCTTAGTTACTTTAGGAAAAATGTGAATTTGGTGCTAGCCCATGGAATTCACACTTTGTACCTTACCAAGTCGTTGGTGGAGCGTGTGTGGTTAACTGGCACACTAACTTGGACTAGTAAGGATCACGAAGGGTGACTTAATGTTTGTCATAGATCAATGGAGCGTGTGTGGTTAACCGGCACATTGATTAGGTGATAATATTAAGGGTACCAAGTGAATTGGTATGGTTATTCACACCTTGTTTTGTGATCCTCGGCATCCCAGTCACAAAATTTGAGAGGGCACACTTGAGATTGAAACATGCCATTGAAAAGTTCAATGAATCTCAAAAGATCTAGGAATTTCAAATCCAATTAAAACCTAATAAATTATTTCGTTTTTCATGGTGGAAATTGGTGAATCGTCATTCGCCTACCTTCAAATATTTTATAACTTGGATTACGGCATCCCTCTTCCAAATTATAAAATACTGTGTTGGGTCCTAGCCTTAATATTTCATATTGGGTGTTATATTAAGGATTTTGAATCAACTAACTTGATTTTCTCCCATTATAGATGTCTGGTTCAGACAACTATGATCTTCCCAAATCTCTTGAAGATGGTGTCCCTCAACACCATGCTTCACTTCCTCTACCTCCTCCAATTATTCTCCCTCACCCACAAGCTCTTGAAAAGTTTAAAGTCACTCGATCCCTATTGGCAAGCATAGTCTATGTGTGCTCACATCTTGGAGATAAAGTCACATATTGACAAGCCGGGAGAGTTGGGTGTCAAAGTCTCGTGAAAGTTGGATGTTCAATCACTTTCTTAGTAACATAGTGAGTCTCTTTAGGACTACTATGAGACAGACTATGACATGACCCTTAATGATGTTATCTATTTGCTTGGTGTTGTGGAATCAGCAATGATTTGGAACACCAGTAAAGCAAATTTGATTAAAAGAACAACTTCCCAAATCTTAAATGGACATTGGCAATGGTAGCATTGGATATCTAGAAAAGAATTTCTCTTCCCAATGGAAAGGGATCGGCCATAGTCAACTCGGTTGACCAAATGGTAAAGAGAAAGGCTAAGTCTAAGATAGTCTCATGTGCCATTACCAAAGGGTCTATATGTTTTATTGCCAAAGGGAGGGACACTGATTGCAAAGCTGCCATACTTACCTGAAAGATCATAAGATTGATCAAGTCAAAAAGTTTGATGCTACTTCAGTTAAAGTCCACTGACTAACTCTATTAAGTTCCTATTTGGAGATTCTTATTACATAATGTGAATGGGTCACATGTTGATGTTTTTAAGAATCAAAGAAAAGATAGGAAGCTTAAAGTAAGTATATGTTGATTCTGATTGCAAAGGTGGGTTTCGATCGCATGGTTCGGTAATCAGAATTTTGAGTTGTTGCTTAAGAGTTATAATATATTGCTTATGAATAGATAACAACAAGGTTTTCATGTGGATTGTAAGGATAAGTTTTTCCGCAAAGTTTTAAAATAAAAGAAAAAAAGGGTTTTAATTTTATTTATTTTAAAAATATCCTTACAATGGCATCTGTGGAAAATTGTTTTCAGTAATAGCAATATTGGAAAGTGGATTTGATTCTTTCATTTGTGGTAGTGTCTGAATTTACCAAATGAAGAAAGTTTTTCATCACCCAAGTTTCAATTGGACAGAAACTTGGAATCATACAAGATGTATTGTATGATGAATGAGAATTTTCATCTTTGAAAATTAAGACTAATTCTTTGATCAAATGTATATGTGAGTCAATTGAAGGACTAAGGAATTAGGTACACTGGGTGTGCGCTGGTCAAGGTCCACCACAAAGATTGATTTGTCATGATTTACTAAAGATTAGTAAATATGATTATACTTATAAGGTTAAGTATAATTCTGTAACATTGGAAAGGTTACAGTGTATGACAAAACAAATGAGAAGAATCAAATTAGGCAGAAAGATAAAAGTTTCTCAAATCTGAAAGGATGGGAGAGTACTTTAGTATCATATTTCATGATCATCTTAATGGTTATGAGACCATATCACAAATTCATACTCTAAGGACGTCTTAGTGCATTGTTATGGCTAAGAAGAGAGGTCATGAATTGTTGGATTGGTTAAAATCAAGAAGATGAGTCATACTTCGTTCCAAAACAATTCTTAGAGTCATACTCTAAGATTGTAACCTTGAGTGACATAAAGGAAGATTTATTAACACTAGTCAAATGTAAGAGTAAAATGTTTTCTACTCTTGTACATTTGAGATTGGTAAGTTGTGATGTCTTGAATGAGACAAAGACCAACTAAGACCAATTGTGTGAAGTGTTAGTCTTGATAAGAATCCGCACTATCCCTTGAATATTTGTTTTGTCAAGGAATGGTTCTTGACTGGGAAACTTATATGTCAAGGGGACAGTGGGAGCCTTAAGGATCCTGAAAGAGTTTCAAGATTTAAGAGTAAAACCTGTAATTTATCACTAGCACACGACTTAAGGTTTGCAACCTATCGTGTTGACATAATTCTTATTTCTGTACCTACTTTAAATAAGTTGATTTTGCATATGAGTTATCAGAGTTCAACTTGGAAGCATTGGTGGGCCTTGTGCTACCAAGGTGACAAGAAACTAAGAATTGAACAAGTTTAATCCATGTAAGGTTGAATTTGTCACTAACCTTATCGTGTGATTATGGTTTTGACAAATTCACATGGATAGGAACTCATACACTATAAAATCTGAGTGTCATAAGGTTTCTCTCCGATTCATGAGAATGATGGTGAGGAAACGCTTTCACTAAGTAGATTTTACGTAGATATCAATTGTGTTATTTGCATTTTCAAAAGTCGTTAGTGGAGCGCGTGTGGTTAACCGGCACACTAACATGGACTTGTGAGAAATGGCAAATACCTAAGCAATTAAGACTATGATTACGGCATCCCTTTTCATAGTTCTTGAAATTGTTTAGACACACATGTAAGCTATCTAAGAAAGGGTGTATGAATCTAAATTTCAGAAGTCCAACAGATTTCTGGAAATATGTCAGAGCTAGTGCGAGCATAAGTGTTATGCTGATAATCATCATGTTAGTGGGAACATGATTATTACGTTAAGTGTTGCAAGTTAGCAATGTTAATTATAGAAAACAAAGTTTCAATTCGTGAAGTTACAGGGGTTGAAAAGTTGTTTTGCTATAATTAAGGGAGAGGAAATTATACTTCATTTCAATTCTAAAGCTTAGATTGAGATTTTAATCATCTTTAGTCAAGAATATATATGAATTTTGTGTTGGAATGGTTCAACTTGAAGAAATTCTATATATATTGCGTTTTCAAAATTCAATTATGATTACGGCATCCCTCTTCATAGTTAAATTTTGAAAACATGGCAAATAAAAAATATTGTAGCAAAAGACTGATCTAGTATCATGTCTTTATGTCAAACATCATGAATCGTGTCCCATATGCTTCGGATATAGGATTGATTGCATGTGCTATAATATTCATCTTTTCTAAATTTTCCAAATGCTTAAGGCATTGAGAAGGGAAAAGTCTAGAACTGGATATGACTAAAGTGATTAATCAATTGTCAAGGACAATCTGAGGTTAGCCAAAGATTGGTTGCTCAGGGAAAGTTGGAAGTATGATGTAAGCTGTTGGAAAGGACCGTATTGACATGTTCTGAAAAGAAGTAACTCTTGTTCGGAAGTGATATTTAAAATGGGACTATGGAAATGTCTCCATAGGTGGAAGTTATTCAATCTATGTAAGATTAGAAAACCTTAATGCAAGAAGTATGTTCAAAGCAATGTACTTTGAATATGAGACTTCAGTTCCATAGAAGTTGACCTTCTTTGGAATACTCTGTAATGACTGGTGACAAGGTTTTGGTGACTTTGTGAATAATCATTACAAGAGGAACATTGCATAAAAGTTTAAAATCTAATAGATTTTTTTTTGGTAAATGATAGGAATCGGGGATTCTCACATTTACAATAAGGATTTGGGATTGTGAAATGAGTATCATTGGAATCATGTTCAATTGATGTACATCACAATGTAAGGATCATAGACAAACATAGTGTGCATACTTGGAGTATGGCATAACTATTGTTTAGAAAAACAAAGTGCACATGCTAGGAGTATGGGACGACTGTTGTTTTTATTCAAGTCTTAAGTTGATTGTTTGAAACATTATACAATGAATAATGTGTAATCAATATGGTGATAAATAAAAGGTGGTTCTATTTATATCCAAAAGGGTTCTGAGACCATATTGGATTCGATTATTATTGTGTTTCACTTTGCATGTTTTGACTTCCAAAATAGCTAGGTTACTCTTTCTGAACGACTAAGTTATTTAAACACTCCACAGTCGTTCATATGTTGGAAGTAGGTATGAATCAAGACTGTCATGAATCGGATTTGTAGATGGCTAAATGGGTTTAGTCATAGCAATAGTTGCTACAACATTCATGAGTGCTCATAAGTTATGAATATTGGAATAAACCCACGCTCACTTGTATCACTTCATGGAATTTATCTCGAGTGATCGTGAGACGGTAATATCATATAAATCTTCAAACCTAGAGATATGAGTTGTTACCTATGAGTTGGTTGTGCATTGATTTCACGTAAACGCATCAGTAACTTGATGTTATAAAACGTGTCTTTGTGTACAATTCAACAAGTAGTAGAACAAGTATATGAGTCGAAGTTTATCTGTTCCTTCTAGAAATAGAAGCGGTATCTGGGCCCCTCGATGATTTTGTTGTGACCTATGTACCGGCCGGTCAGAACTAAATTGATGTGTTCGATTAAGTTCTTTGTCAAACAAATCGAAAATCGGGAAACAAACTGCTAGACAATAAGTACGACGTTGTTCCATGTATTTGTCCGGCTGATATCATGAGAACAGAGGATTATATGATCACTTATCTAAAATGGCGCTTCATAGTTCAACAGAGTTTTCGAGAGCTACGATTGCTGGTTGGTTCCTGAAGTAACATACGCAAATATAGTTATTAGACTTATCCAAGTGGGAGTCTGTTGGATAAGGTGTCTAAGTCCATAACTAATTTGGTATATACTTGACCCGACCCGACATGGTCCATTTGGGTTGCATTTCATCCAAACTATTTATGGATAATTTTATGAGAGTTATACACATATGTTTATTAATATATTGTAAGTTAGAATATATTAATATGAAGTTATTAGTCTTAGTCTTAAATTAATTATGAATTAATTTAGAGATTAAAGGAAGACTAATTAAATTGTGGGCTATTGCTTTATATGGTGTGGGCTAATACTCATTAGTTAATGGGCTAGGCTTAGATGGAAGTCCATGGATGATCCATGGAGCTTTTAACCCATGGATCCTTGGGAAAGGAAAGGTCATGGGTTATTAGGGTTTCACCCTAATCATGTACACTATATAAGCATGCTTATGTTGCATGAAATAGTCACTAGTGAAACTAGTGTAACTAGAGTATGTGTGTTTGTGTGTGACCAATTTTATAGTGTGTATACACTCTCTCAAAGTTTTCCAAGCGTTTGTGGTGATTTGTGATTCCATTTGAGGCATTCACACTATTGGTGCTTGGCCCTCAAACTCCCTAGGAATCAAACTCATCATCAAAAGGTATGTAATCTCATCTAATTCTTTTATGGTTAAAAGTACCCCATGCCATGTTAGATAGGTTATGAACCTTGGAAAAATTATTATTTTGCATGTATTTAGACAAACATAGATCCAAGGTTTATTAGGGTTGCATGCACACTTAGGAAGTGTTAGATTGCTCAAAACCCAACAAAAAGTTGCTACCTTTATGCTTTGTTTTCTTGGATCTCATTTTGGTATCTTAATGATGTTCTTCTTGTCCCAAAAGTCCCATTGTTATGCATCTTTAGTTGTGGACATATTGGTTTGTCCTTTTAGACCCTAAGAAGGGTTCTAAATCATAAAAATGAGGCCCCTTTAGCTAGTTTGGTTCCATGCTTCTTGTAGAAGGTCTTGATGGATTAATACCACGTATTAAGGACTTTTTGGACGTCTAAAGTCATAAAATTGGAGACTTTATGACTATGGGGTGCATTTGGACCATGGATCTAAAGCTTTGGGCTTAAGAGTTAAGACATTAAGCACTTGTTGGAGTTTTGGGCTCTACTAGGGTACGCATCGTGTGCTTGGTCAGAGGCCCCGTAACGCGGTCAACGCGAGGTTGTGTATGCTGGGTGTACCTCCGGAGTACACCCCGCGTACTCACATGGTTCAACCATTTTCGAGTTAACTCGAGTGGGTTGACTTGGTTGGGTTGACTCGGCTAGGTTGACTCAGTGGGTCTATGGATTTTAACCAGTTAACTTTGAGTTGACCAAGTTTGACCATGTTTGACAATGTTTGAATTTTAAGGTATTTAGGGTATTATTGGGTTTTGATGGAATTGGTCACTTGGTGGTTGTAGGCATTTGAGTTGAGAGCTGAGATTTGGAGTTGGGCCTTATCAGTTTTGTGCTGCTTGCGAGGTGAGTTTTCCTCACTGTACTTTTGGGTCGAAGGCACTAAGTTCGTCCCATTGGTTTGATAACATGGTATTGTTGATATGCTAAGTATGGTATATATATGCATCCTATATTTGATATGATAGTCTGGTAGATCTGTAGGACTACCTGTGATACAGTCTGTTTATATGTGTGTGATATTATCAGTTATATGTCGACATATTGTGTGGGTTGGGTTGAGGTTGTACTGCTCCGTGCTATAGCCAACAAACCACAGAGCATACCAGTTATGTGCTGAGGGCCAAGAATGACATGTCAGACTCATAGCGAGGGATCACGCGTATTCCAGATATGAGTTGAGGACCGGGAAGGGCATGCCCGACTCGTACTGAGGGCTTACTGGTATTTAGTCTAAGGACTGATCAGGCCGGGGAGAAATCCAGACATAAGTTGTGGGACCAAGGGGCAAGCCAGACTTATTTTGTGGGCTCATGGGTAATCTAGTCTGTTAGTTGTGGACCCATTGCATGCTGTTATTATATTTGTGCTATTTATTATGTATCGGTATTTTAGAGGAACTCACTATGTTTTGGGATTAGAATTTTGTATTATGTTCCAATAACACCATAGGATCGCAGGAAGGTGAAGGCATGATCGTGAACCTCCTCATGTTTTCTTTCATAATTTTGGGATTTATCTGATGTTGAACTTGTTTTGAAAACAATTTGTAAAAAATGATGGGTTTTAGGTCTATTTAAAAGTTTAAAATTTTCATGAATTTCATGAATGTTACAACATGCCAGTTCTAATACATTAATTATACGTTTAGAATCATGAACACATAAAATTTCCAAGTCAAGGTCGCAAATAAACCGATCTAGTCCAGTAATATTAATTTAGATAGGAAACCAAGGCATGCCATTATATAAATCATTTAGCACATAACATCAAATTAGGCATCTTATTCTAAAGTAAGTTAGTGTTTGTGTCAATTCAGGTATACTATCTAAAATAAAGTAGACACACACCTCATGATCATTGCTTAGCATTCTTAGTTTAAGTCTAGAAATCCTCAAAATCCTTAGTTCACTTAAACTAATGCTCTGATACCAACTATGGCATCCTATTTTCATGTCCCGAAAGACATTTTCTTTATGTTTATTTAAAACAGAGTATTATTTGTAAATGTAGAATTTGTCCTATAAAAAGTATTTATGGAGAAATGTTTTTCTTTGATTATTAAAAACTTGCGATATCATAATTGATACAAGAAACATAAGCATAAACATAGTCATTACATTCCTTATAACATATCATTATATTATCGCCTACATATCTTCAAATCTCTCATCAAATTCGAACATCACTATCCATGTATCTGTGATTACAAAGAAACCGAGTGAGTCTGGCTTGGGAGCCTGGTGAGCATATAGGGTTTTCAAACCACAATAAAATAATTAATTTATTTTAACTATATATTTCACATCAAACAAATAACCTGATTACCCATTCCCGTTATTCTCATTCCCTAATCCTAAACCGATGATCTCTGTAACATCCTGACTCCCAGGTATAAACTTATAGATTTTATATTTATATTTTTGGACCTACTCGACGAGTTAGCTGTCCTAATTCATCGTGTAGAAACTGATCAGGCCACGTAAACTTTAGGACCTACTCGACGAGTTGGAGGACCCCAACTTTACGAGTTGAGGTTGTGCATAAAAACCCTAATTTTTAGGGTTTGTACCCTATTTAAAGGACCGTAAGTCCTCTTTCCAGCCTCCCTTACCACCCTATCATCCAGAGAAAACCCTAAACAAGCTAACCTTTCGTTTTTTTAGTGTGTATAAGGCTAAAGAGTGTGTGTCTGGTGCATTTCTTGGAGAAACTTGAAGGTTAAGGAGCTTGGAACGAGGAGGAGCTTATATCTTTGGCGTCTACTCAGTTATAGCAACCATTTGAAGGTAAGCATTTGTTACCTTGATCATTCACTTGTTATATCTCTCTATTGGAGAGTTTAAGGTCTTTTTTGTTACTTTGGATCCATTTTCAGAAGTTGGGAATGAACTAAAGTTGTAAATTTAGATATGGACTCCTATAGGCCCCCATATTTATAAAGTTATCGTCTTTATCAAGCTTTGGCCCTTCTCCATGCACTGAATGTAACGCCCCGATTCTCAGGTATGGATGTAAATGAAAGTTTATTTAGTTTTAAGATATACTCGACGAGTTGGTTGCCCTACTCATCGAGTAGGAGTTGGCAGATGAAACCTTAAATCCCAGGGTTTTGCACCCTATTTAAAGAAGCATAAGCCCCCTTTAGCCTTTTTGCAGTCCATTGAGAAACCTTGATTCGTGTAGTGTTCATCCTTATGTGTCTTAAGCTTTAGAAAGGAGTTTTTGGAAAGGAAGAGCTTGGAGGACAAGAGTTTAGGAGCAAGGAAGGTGTGGGAATCAAAAATCTATCTCAGTTGGCATCATTTGAAGGTATTCAGTCGCCACCTTTACTTCATTTTCCTCCTAGACATCATTTGGTTGAGATTTAGGGATTTTATGGCATGTTTGAGATAATAATGTGGGATATGAGCTAGATCTGAAGTTGTAACTTTAGATTTGGACCTTTCTTGGGTTCTAGAGTCAGAAAGCTATGAACTTGGTCATGTATGAAACCTTCCTTGAGTATGAAACCCCACTGTAAGCTTGGATTTGATATTTAGAGCCTTTGTATCCATGCATGCATGTAAAGTTTGCAACTTTACGTGAAATTCATGCCTTAGAAGACTGGATCTATAATTTGGAGCCACTACACGGCTTAAAAAGAGTCTGTATGGTTTATGGACTGAAGGAACTCGGCGAGTCGCAAGGTCAACTCGGCGAGTCATTTGAAGATAGGCCTGGACTCGACGAGTTGGATAAACAACTCGGCGAGTCGGATGAGTTTTCCCCAATTTATATATGCATGTGTAACTGTCGAGTTGCAAGAAGGAAACTCAACGAGTGGCCTTAGAGTATAATCGTAAACCAAAGGAACTCGATGAGTTAATCAGTGACTCGGCGAGTGGGCAAGTACTTCAAGGAACTCAGCGAGTAGCAAAGGGTACTCGACGAGTTAGGGTCAACATGGACTGTTGACCTTGACTGATGACCTTGATTTTGACCAGGGATTGATTAGTAGCTTTTGGGGTACCTTGAAAGGTTGGGAACTTATGGCTATAATTATATTATGGTAATAGGTGGTGGAGTTTTTGTCAGTGATCCGAGAGTTGGAGTTCGTCTACCGAGTCGACATCTGCAAGGTGAGTTATCCTCACTATATCAGTAGGGTCTACGACACGAAGGCCGGCCCTCAAGTTGTTATTGTTATGATGTGCTACATATGGTTATGATCTGTTAGATCGAAATTAGGATAGATAGTATATTATGCTCTTATGATCCGTAAGGATTGGTATGTTAGTGACCTGCTAGGTTGGTACTCTAGTTACGAGAGATTTCTATGATTGATGATGAAAGACCTCAACTTTCTTATTTTTGAAAGACTCAAACTTTCATACTATTCTAATATTATTCTTAAGTTACTTCCTCAAAACATGTTACATGCATATTTATAAAACAATATTTTATATTGATAAAGTGATTACAAAGGATTGGATACAAACCGACTAAGTTTTATTACATTTCATGTCTACCCAGAAATCTATTATTCATATACATACATGAACATTAAAATACAGAGAAATAGTATTAACTATTCTAAATCTTTCAGCAGTATAAAACTGATGGGTTTTGGTCATAAGACATCCTATGTGCTCATACAAACCCTAATGCTTGGATCTAGGTTTCGCTATTGTACATGCTTTGAATCCAAGACTATAAACCTTAATTCTAGCATATGGAAAATCGATATTAACATATAATAAGGTTTAAGAACATACCTTGATTGTTATATAGCAATAACAATCCTAATTCCACCTTGAATTGACTTTGGAATGCTTAGAGTCACAAGTGGCACTCCTCTAATGGCTTACAAACACCAAGAGCAAATGGAGAAGGTATAAAGAGAGAGGAGAGAGGTTAGAATTCGTCCTTAGGACTTCTTGGGAACAAGTACACGAATTCTAAGGCCTTAGGGTCTTTATATAGGTGTAGAGATAGGGTTTCAGTCATTATCCTTATCTAGTTGCTTATCCACAAAGCAACCATAAGATAAGCCTTGAAAACCCTTATCCTTTATCCTTTGAACGATTTCAAGGATCCTTATCTCCTTGAATTCGTTCAACCCATATTTAGGATAACCATTACCATATTTTGTAACTATCACATAATTACAATTCAACCCCTCTAGTTTAATTAATTACACTTGATCACAAAATTAATTCCTAATTAATTATTGACCAATATTAATTAAGCAAATATGATTTCTCCTTTCATATATTATTCTTATAACATATTAATAAATCATAATAACCTCTTTCTCTTTATTTATTTCTCCAATCAAGTTGCTTTGGTGAAGGCAACCCAAAAGGACCATGCACCATCGGGTCAAGTACATACCAAAATAGTTATGGACTTAGACACTAATCCAACAAAAACTATATTGGATACTCATCACCTGCAATTTGTTAAACATTGAGATGTATAAGTGATAACGCTTAGTGAATTCAATAAATAGATACAATATAATCTTATGCCTTATATATACTTCAATGTGGCAAAAGCGAAGAGGAACAACAAGACATATGTGAAATCATGTGACAAGCGTTCATATCAATCAAAGACATTATTCAAAGATATACTTTTCAATGAGACATAACGATTTCAATACTTGATATGCATCAATAAAGCTTTGGCCCAAATGGCATAGAAGACATATAATTTCTGATTATCAATATGATAGATTTCAGGTTTTCACACCCTGTTTAGCATTTCGGTAGATTTCAGGTTTTCACGCCCTGTTTAACCATTTCGGTAGATTTCAGGTTTTCACGCCCTGGTTAACCATTTGCTAATACCATAGAATAGAGTTCAATTCCCTTACGGAGTCATGCTCTACATGGTCGGAGGCTACATACCATTCCTATCTAACTTTCTGCCAATGTCATAGAATAGAAGTCATTCTCTTACGGAGACATGTTCTACATGGCTAGAGGCTACGTACCAGTACCAATGTGAATCTAAGTCCTTTCACTGATCACATGGTCAAAGGTATTATATTTGCTATAAACATAGCGAATAAAATAACACGGGAAAATAACTCAGAATAATAACACTGAGAAGCACATAACACATATAACACATAACATACAATTGTTCCTATATATTGAACTCACCTTAAGTTAACCGGGGGTTAAAATAGTAATTTGTACAACATTTCGGCTTTATATATGACTTTCTATGTTGAATACCTGGAGCTTAATTGAAAACCGGGCTCTGCGAAGGTAGGGCTTCAAAATCGAAAAGAAAAAATTTACAGGCTTCTCGGGGGTCTCGGGGCGTGTTTCGGGTGCTAAAATTGATAACGGGGCTTCGGGGAAAGTCAAACTGAAGAAAATATGGAAAAGGGGCCAAAAATGGCAATTTCTTAAAATTACCCGAGAAGGCTCGCAAGCCTCCTATTTATAGGCGAGAGGCTCGGATCCGGAGAGGCAGGTGGCAGCAGCAGTGAAGACCACGCAGCAGCCGGAGCGAGGTTTGGTGGCCAGATGTCGCACCTGCGAGGCGGCCAGGTGCGAGGTTCGGAGGGGTGACATGGAGCGAAGCGTCAGTAGCTCGTAGGCGAGACGTGGCTCACCTCGGATATGCCACGTATGTGACACTCATAAGGCTTCGGTTGGACCTCCCTTCAGTCCTATCACAGTCCGACACGTGTTGCTTCTCCGATTGGGCCACGACCTCGGTGACGCAGCAACTTCGTGCGAGGTGACGTGGCAGCGACGAGGGTCTCCGGTGGCTGGTACTGTTCATGCAAAATTCTCGGATTTCAAGCCCCGAACTTCTAAAATCCATAACTTTCGCATACGAGCTCTGTTTTTGACGTTATTTATATGCACGCCTAGCTAAAATTACGCTCTACAACTTTCGTTTAGACTTCGTCGGCTAATCTTGAATTTATTTTTAATATTATTATTTTTAACAGACCGGGACAGGAAAATCCGTTAAAAATTCATAACTTCTTCATCCGACATCCGTTTTTGTCATACTTTTTACCGTTGTACTACAAATGACGAGACATTCGATTCTCGTTTAGGATGTATTGGTCAAATATCGCTCGATCTAAAATTCGTGTTTTTTAGTTGTCTACTGCTAAGTTGAAACTTCAAAAAATCATAACTTCGTCATACGAAGTCAGATTTTGGTGTTCTTTTTATCTAATTTCTCAGTTTAACGAATACTAAGACTTTTATTTAGATTACTAAGGCTAAAAAATAGTTTATCAAAAAAATCACTTTTTACATCATTCGGTGTCGTGCCGGTTTTGGCACGCATCTTCGGTTAGTCATAACTTCTTCGTTATAACTCGGATTTCGACGAGGTTTTCGCCTACAAGTTTCTAACGAGATTCTCTACAACACCAAATAATAGAATTTTACTTATTTAAAATTTTATATTTTCACTAAATTTCACTATTTGGCTTTTAATTGGAATCTCATAAGACTTCCAATATTTTATGAGTGATTTTAAACATAGTTTTACTTCATTTATAGTAAAACCCATTTGTTAGAACTCAACACTCAATTTTATTCACTTTTAATAATAACAATACACAATTTTAGAATGTGTATGTTACAAATACCTCTTCCTTTTGAGGATTTCGTCCCCGAAATCATAACGATTAAAACAATTAGGGATACTTCACTCTTATTTCATTCTTATTTTTCCCAAGTATAATTTGGGCCTTGATGGTGTTTCTACTTGAAAATCACCAACTCCACTTCTTTATTATGTATATTAGTCGTTCTTTCATTTACGATCTCTTCTACTTAATTTACTATCCAGTTTCACCTCTGATAAGAGAACCATTTCATCATATATGCTTAAACCTTTACATAGATAGCTCACATGAAACACTTCATGAATATTTGTCAAATCTTTAGGTAATTCCAAGTAGTATGCTTGCTTACCAACCGTTCTTTCTTCCAAAGTAGTATAACGCCTTTTCATGAAATACTTTCAGTATTACCAAATCATCCACCCGGAATTCTATGGGTCGTCTCCTCTTTTCTGCATAGGGAATTTATCGATCCTGGTCCGCTTTCATTCTTTCTCGGAAAATTTGTATCTTGTCAGTGATGTCTTGAATCATTTCAGATCCTCCAAAGATTTTCCGTCTTACGTCACGCCAACATATTTGAGTATGACATTTACGCTCATACAATACTTTATATACCTTAAGTATATTTTCTACTATTTGGATTGCTCTCTTCTTTTGACCATTTGTCTGACGATGATAAGTTAAACTAAGAGCAACTCGAGATCCTAATTCATGCTTCATTCTCACCCAAAAGTGAGGAGTGAAACGAGTATCACAATCGGAAATAATCTATAGTGGCACACCATGACTTGCCACAATTTCGTCTAAGTAACTTACGTGTATTTCTCCAATGGAGTCATTTCACGTGTGGCGAGAATATATGTACTCTTTATCAGCCGGTCGATGATTATCCAAAGGTTATCATTCACAGTTTTCTTCTCCTCTTTCAAGGTATTAACTGTATAAGTCGGATAAGTAGAATATCCCTTCGACATAATTCACGAGTTTTTAAGAAAGAAATTTATTATTTTCACCGTAGACATAAATAAAATCTTCCCTTTCGATAGGGATGCATATATTATCTTTGTAGCATAAGAGCTCTGCGTGGTTCTTTAACAACCAATCCATGTCGAGAATAATATCAAAGATAGGAATTAGGTTAGCAGGAAGATTAGAACTTTCAATTCCTATAACACTAACTCTATAGGCTTTATCAGCAAGTAATGATATATTTCCTATGTTATCTATATGAAATTATTGGACAATTGCGTAACAAGCAATTTGAAAAGAATATGCGAATTTATAAGGCACGAAAGAATCTGAGGCATTGAAATCAAATAAGATGTGAGTAGATCTAGAGTTTACCAGAAAATTACTAGTCACAACATTCGAGTTTTAACTTACTTCCTTTGTGGTAATCTAAAATGTACGATATTGAACTTTTAGTTTGCCAAACGATTGTCAATTTATTCAAACTTCCTAGTTACTGGTGGTGTTCAAATTTGCACCCGTTCTTCATTTTCTATTAAACATTCGATCCTAATCTTTGAGTTAAAACTCAATTCTCATTGCAGCCTCCTGCTCCTTCTTGGTTTATAGACTAAACCCAATATAAGGTCTTTACTTTTGCTATAACAACAATTCGAATGGTCATATTCTAATGACCTTTGATTTTATCTCGCACAAGACACATAACGATCCAAACTCTTGTATTAGAATCAGATCGAATAAATCGAGCTAATAGAATAGCGAAAACAAAAAGAGTTTGATCAACACTGGATGCTTAAGAATAGAAAGAATAGCATTACGTATCTCTAATTCATGCTTTCGGATATACACATCTTTTAGCTTTTGACACCTCCTCCTTTTTAGTTGGAGTACTCTTTGATTGTTAAATGGCAACTTGACTCCCCAACATTTGACTAGTAAGAGTAGGGCGGATACATTTCTTGTGGCCAGTAACACCACATAGCAAGTCAAATCTCTAGCTAATGATTGCTCAATTCTTTAATGATGATTGTTATATTTCTATCGACTATCTCGACCATATACTTCTTCAGTATTCCTACTGATGTTTTGTCACTATATAAGACATGGTTCTCTGAACCAATTAACTCCTTTCGTGGATTTGTACTAATCGGACTCGATTCTTTAAGAGTTGAACAATACTTGACTTCTTAGTCATTACCGAATCGAAGGTAAATACACACATGAATAAAATGGAATCACTTACTAGCTTCTTGGTAACCTTGTGACTTTTCCTGATCCAAGTGTGAGTCCTGTGCTTCCAGTAGTATAGGCCTCTACTACTATTCACTCCTACTCATACTCGTCCCAAGTATTGTCTCGCAGTTTCCAAGTCACTATTCAAAAGTTTTCACAAAGCAACTTATTACACGTGACTGTGTTCATACAACAGTTTCTCCTAGACTCAACTAGGGTTTTCACGTTTCTATCAAACATATATTGGATTATCTATACTCGCTTTTTAGGATTCTTCTCATGCATATGCTCGAATATATCCTAATACTTTTCTATAGGTCGATAGAAATTTTACTTCCATTTCTTCATATTAATTCTTTCTTGAGTAGTGTCTACTCTATAAGACACATTATTCAAAATTTTACTTTAGCAGTATGGAGACAAACGATCTTCTACTACCTGCATCATCTTCTAACTCATGTAATCCATCATGCGCTTTTGTTCATTTCATTATTCTTCCATGACATCGTTATTCTTGTATTTGAGTAAGTCTAAGTCTACTTCATAGGAGTCTATCCTAAGAAGTCTGCATCTTAGCTGCATCTCAGCAAGCTTTGGTAGCTTCAACTTGGTTCTCTGTCATTCCTAACTACAACATCTCTTCTCATATGATACTATGGGTGTATTTCTTCTTCAATTAAGCATTCTACCTTACTTAAACAAGTAAGTTGCTTAAGCATTTACCACTAAATGACTCAATTCACCATTCCAATCTTGTATGTTAAAGTCGACTTAACACACAATGGAACTTTATATCACAAAGTCTTGGTTTATTGAGTTTGAAAACTTCATTAGCCTTTCTTTTGATCTTCATTTAATTCTTCAAAATCTTGCACAACATTCATTGTGATACTACCGAAGTACTGATCACCATCTTTGGTTCTTTTGACTCTATTAAACAATCACTTCTTCAATCTGAACAGCGGTAGAACAACTTCGTGGATTTGTACCAACACATTTATCTTGTCTAAATGTGTTTCAAACGCACATCTTTCTTCCAAAGATGTTATTATATATCAAACATACTTTAAATGTATATTACCACTCTATTGGTATTTATACACTTACAACAATTCATATTTATTATTTTACGATATCTCTCGATCGTTTATTTATAAACTTATCGATGTCAACTATCATAAGTCTCTTTATCACTTCAAAATTTTCTATTATGAAAATTCTTAAAATTTTCTAAACCATGGTTGGTAACAGACCTTAAGCTTTTTTACATAATAGAATATAAGGCATATCTCTTCTTTATATTCATTTATCATTTAGCACATAATAGAATATAAGACATATCTCCTCTTAATATTCTAGTGCTTGCCTCCATTAGGTATTCAACCTAAAATATATCGTATCATCTTTACTTAATAATTCTTGTTTAAGTTTAGAAATTCTTAAAATTTCTAGTTCACTTAAAATAATTTTCTTAAAATTCTGAAGTAACTTAATATCTTAGAATACTAGGGTTTGTCACTACCCAATCCCCCACTTAAATATTTCCTATGGTACGTATCCATATACTTATTATGAATCAGCTCATATATTGAGCTTCCAATAGTTTAAGTCTAAATACCAATTCGTGATATTTAGTTCACTTAAACCATTGCTATGATACCATGATTGAAAGACCCCAACTTTCGTATTTATGAAAGACTCAAACTTTTATACTATTCTAATATTATTCTTAAGTTACTTCCTCAAAACATGCTACATGCATATTTATAAAACAATATTTTATATTGATAAAGTGATTACAAAGGATTGGATACAAACCGACTAAGTTTTATTACATTTCATGTCTATCCAGGAATCTATTATTCATATACATACATGAACATTAAAATATAGAGAAATAGTATTAACTATTCTAAATCTTTCAGCAGTATAAAACTATATTGGATACTCATCACCTGCAATTTGTTAAACATTGAGAGGAATAAGCGATAACGCTTAGTGAATTCAATAAATAGATACAATATAATCGTATGCCTTATATATACTTCAATGTGGCAAAAGCGAAGAGGAACAACAAGACATATGTGAAATCATGTGACAAGCGTTCATATCAATCAAAGATTTATTCAAATATATACTTTTCAATGAGACATAACGATTTCAATACTTGATATGCATCAATAAAGCTTTGACCCAAATGGCACAGAAGACATATAATTTCTGATTATCAATATGATAGATTTCAGGTTTTCACGCCCGGTTTAATATTTCGGTAGATTTCAGGTTTTCACGCCTTGTTTAACCATTTCGGTAGATTTCAGGTTTTCACGCCCTATTTAACCATTTGCTAATACCATAGAATAGAGTTCAATTCCCTTACGGAGTCATGCTCTACATGGTCGGAGGCTACATACCATTCATATCTAACTTTCAGCCAATACCATAGAATAGAAGTCATTCTCTTACAGAGACATGTTCTACATGGTCAGAGGCTACGTACCAGTACCAATGTGAATCTAAGTCCTTTCACTGATCACATGGTCAAAGGTATTATATTTGCTATAAACATAGCGAATAAAATAACACGGGAAAATAACTCATAATAATAACACTGAGAAGCACATAACACATATAACACATAACATACAATTGTTCCTATATATTGAACTCACCTTAAGTTAACCGGGGGTTAAAATAGTAATTTGTACCACATTTCGGCTTTAAATATGACTTTTTATGTTGAATACCGGGAGCTTAATTGAAAACCGGGATCTGCGAAGGTAGGGCTTCAAAACCGAAAAGATAAAATTTTCGGGGGTCTCGGGGGTCTCGGGGCATGTTTTGGGTGCTAAAATTGATACCGGGGCTTCGGGGAAAGTCAAAATGAAGAAAATATGGAAAAAGGGGCCAAAATGGCAATTTCTCAAAATTACCCGAGAAGGCTCGTAGGCCTCCTATTTATAGGCGAGAGGCTCGGATCCGGAGAGGCAGGTGGCAGCAGCAGTGAAGACCACGCAGCAGCCGGAGCGAGGTTTGGTGGCCAGATGTCGCACCTGCGAGGCGGCCAGGTGCGAGGTTCGGAGGGGTGACACGGAGCGAAGCGTCAGCAGCTCGTAGGCGAGACGTGGCTCACCTCGGATACATCACGTATGCGACACTCATAAGGCTTCGGTTGGACCTCCCTTCGGTCCTATCATAGTCCGACACGCATTGCTTCTACGATTGGGCCACGACCTCGGTGACGTAGCAACTTCGTGCGAGGTGACGTGGCAGCGACGAGGGTCTCCGGTGGCTGGTACTGTTCATGCGAAATTCTCGGATTTCGAGCCCCGAACTTCTAAAATCCATAACTTTCGCATACGATCTCCGATTTTGACGTTATTTATATGCACGCGTAGCTAAAATTACGCTCTACAACTTTCGTTAAGACTTCGTCGACTAATATTGAATTTATTTTTAATATTATTATTTTTAACAGACTTGGACAGGAAAATCTGTTAAAAATTCATAACTTCTTCATCCGTCATCCGTTTTTGTCAGACCTTTTACCATTGTACTACAAATGACGAGACATTTGATTCTCGTTTAGGTTGTATTGGTCAAATATCGCTCGATCAAAAATTCGAGTTTTTTAGCTGTCTACTGTTAAGTTGAAACTTCGAAAAATCATAACTTTCTCATACGAAGTCAGATTTTGGTGTTCTTTTTATCGAATTTCTCGGTTTAACGATACTATGACTTTTATTTAGATTACTAAGGCTAAAAAATAGTTTATCAAAAACTCACTTTTTACGTCATTCGGCGCCGTGCCGGTTTTGTCGCGGATCTTCGGTTGGTCATAACTTCTTCGTTATAACTCGGATTTCGACGAGGTTTTCGCCTACAAGTTTCTAACGAGATTCTTTAAAACATCAAATAATAAAATTTTACTTATTTAAAATTTTATATTTTTGCTAAATTTCACTATATGGCTTTTAATTGGAATCTCATAAGACTTCCAATATTTTCTGAGTGATTCTAAACATATTTTTACTTCATTTCTAGTAAAAACCATTTGTTAGAACTCAACACTCAATTTTATTCACTTATAATAATAACAATACACAATTTTTAGAATGTGTATGTTACAGATGACCAGTGAGATATATATGTTTGATGTTTGTATATGCCAGTATATGATAATTATGCGCACATGGTTATTTTCATGTTGGTTGGGTTGAGGTGGTCTTGCTTTGTGTTGAAGGCCAATATACCCTATGAGCGGTCCAAGGAGACTGTAGGCCCACGAGGCAGTCCAGTCATGCCGAAGGCTCGGGATAGGATCAGATAGACTGAAGGCCCTGCAGGGCGGTCTAGTCAGGCCGATGGCCCAGTATGCAGGTTTTTGATTTTCTATTACTGATATGGTATTATCAACGTGGTAGTGGTATTTTGGGGGTAGCTCACTAAGCTCTTGGGCTTACAATTTTCAGTTTATTGTTTCAGGTACTTCCGAAGATCATGGCAAGGCAAAGGCGTGACCGTACCGCTCCTCATACTTCCAATCTAGTTATTGGGACACTCTGATGAATAATGATTTGTAAACATTTTGTAAACAAATATTATTTGGTTTTACTTATGATCGAAAAACTTTAAATTTGGCGTAAAATTTTAGGATGTGACACTGAACCTATTATCAAGCTTGGTTTTAGCATTTTAGTTGCATGCACGTAAAGTTGGAAACTTTACGTAGTAACTACACACTAGGAGGATAGATCTATAGTTTGGAGCCTTGATTTCGCTTAAAAGTGTCTGAATGAGAATAGGGTTGAAGGAACTCGACGAGTTGGATATGGTTTACCCGCCTTCTAAATTCTATGTGAACCCGACGAGTGGGTGAGATGACGAGTTAATTAGGGTTTTCTCGGTCTTTTGGACACCGCATAGACTCGACGAGTTGTTTGGCAACTCGGCGAGTTGACTTGAGTTTTCATGGTTTTCTGAGTTTTGAAGGAACTCGACGAGTCGGTAAGCTGCACTCGACGAGTTAGGTCAACGTGGACTGTTGACCTTGACCGTTGACTTTGACTTTGACCAATGGTTGACCAAATTTGACTTCTAAGGGTATCTTGGTAATTTGGGATTTTAATGGAACCAATCATATGGTGATTACAGGCAGTTAAGCTTGGAGATGTGTGTTGGGATTCGACTTTATACGTCCAACACTAATTGTAAGGTGAGTTGTCCTCACTATACTAACAGGGTTGAAGGCACCAATACTGGACCTTTTTAGATTGTTATCATGGTTATTGCATGATGATATGCTTAGTGACCTGTTAGGTCGGTATCCTGGTATATAGGATGATGCTATGTTAGTGACCTATTAGGTCGGTATCCTGGTATATAGGATGATGCTAGGATTAGTGATATGTTAGATCGGTTTGACTGTTTGTACATGCTAGTTAGCATATTTTATATATATATATATATATGTGTGTGTGTGTGTATGTGTGTGTGTGTTTGTGTATGTGTGTGTGTTGATTGTATATTTGGGGATGGGTTGAGGCGGTCCTGCTTTGTGCTGAAGGCCAACAAACCCAGGGCGGTGCGGATAGACTACAAACCCATCGGGGTGTATCAGTTAGGTTGAAGGCCCGAAGAACAGTCCAGACAGGCTGAAGGCTCGGGAGGGCGCACTAAACATGCTGAAGGTTCTGAGAGTGAGCCAGATAAACTGAAGGCCTGGTGATGGTGGTTCAGTCATACTGCAGACTCTATATGCATGTTGGTTGTTATGATATGGTTATGGTTTGTATAGTGTTGGTATTTAGGGGGAACTCACTAAGCTTCGGGCTTACAGTTTTGGATACTGTTTCAGGTACTTCAGATGATCGCGGGAAGACGAAGGCTTGATCGTGCACCTCCTCACATTTTATGATCTTGATTTTTGGGATACTTAGATATGAAACTTTTTGAAAACATTTTGTGATAAATATTGGTTTTTGGATGTTCGAATTTTTTTTTAAATTTTCATGAATTTTATGGATGTTACAATCTCAAAGGATATATCCTAAAGGATATTTGAATGAAACAATATTGCCTTGGGGATTCCTTAGAAATAAGTATTAATAAGAAAACCATGGGGTGAACACAGTACCCTCATGAATAGTTCATTCATACCTACATGCCGTAGTCTTGTCAGTATGTGGTTCCTTAACATCTACAGATCGAAGAGTTGCCCAGTATAGTTCAGTAACACTTACGGGTCGTAGACCTGTTCGCGTACGATTCATTAATGCCTACAGGTTGTAGACCTGTCCACATGCAATTTATTAACACCTTCAAGTTGTAAACCTTCACATGTATGGCTTATAAACATCTATAGGTTGCAAGTATGTCCATGTTTCACCATACTTGTCTAGAAGAGTCTATCGTCGTCATCAATACCCTACTAGGTGACTACATCACTAATACAATAGTACTATAAAAGTCATGACCTCTTATTATTATTTTCATCTCTCATCACCCTTCACTACCCAATATATTATCAGTATGAAAATTCATATATGGTTCAATAAAATCATCTCATATAGTTTCATCGAACACATAAAGTCTTAATTACATATAATAGGTACATATATCACTTAATTATCTAAATACGTCATATCTATGTGTAAGATGAAAGTAACTACACATTCACTTGTCAAAAGTGGATAACTTGCAATTTGGGAAGCGCTTCACCTAGAAGTTTAGCTTTTCCTTTAATGCGGCCTAGATATAATTATCACTAAGTCTTAGTCTTATATTTCTTGTGACTAATGATAGTCTAGATTCCTCATTAATCACAATGTCTACATCAAGATCTATTTATTAAGGAATAACCAGGTAAGATCATATCAGAGGTAGGGTCCGTTTGGTATACAAAGTATAATGTTTGGAAATCCCAATACCTCATTAAATCTAGCCTAGACATCATCTCCGTAAGTAGATCAATCAATATTTTGACAAGGAATCACTGATAAATCTTATTTATAAATTTATAATAATGACCATGAATATTAATATAAGTTACACCAAAAATAAATTGAGTGTGGATTAAATTACAGAGATTTCCTGACAAAAAGTCTGGGAAATTCACAGGCAGAACTCTGACCCGTACACTTCTTTTCATCGGACTTCTAGATATGCTAGAGCCTCGTTGAAATACTCAAGAAACCCAAAATATTCAAACTCAAGAAGAAGGAATGTCTCAGAGAGAAAGAGAATTGAAAATTGTGTGAAATGAATGAGAATCGAAAGGGTTTTATAGGAACACAACCTATACGCCGCACTCAGACAAGAGGCGCATCGCGCCTAAGTGCATTGTTGGTCCTCCCGCCTTCTGCCATGTGTCGTGGCCATGCTTGCCTAACTCACCATCTTCTAGAAGTACCCATGTGTCACCAAAGCGTGGTGCCATGTGTTGCACATTCCTTGGGCCACATCAACTTGTATCTTGGAGAGGGCGGCTACCCGACAATGCCATGTAAAGCCATCAGTTGTTGCTACCTCATCAGTCAAGGTAAATTCTTGCAGATATTTGAACGACCATAAATTTCACATACGAGCTTCGTTTTCGATGTTCTTTATATTTACAGAATCATCTCGATCATTAAGGTCTCAACAACTAATTCTCTATCTAACTAAAATTCATATTTAAATTGGTTTAGACTGTTGAAGTATGTGTGAAATTCATAATTCATTTATACGAACTCCGTTATCGGCTGTCTTTATATCGACAGACTCATATTCACAAGATCTTCACCTCTCGTTTAGATTGTTTTGGCTAACAATCAACCGATTTGTATTTCTATTTCTGTGTTCGTTAAGTTGAAACTTCATAAAATCATAACTTCCTCATACGAAGTCAGTTTTGGATGTTCTCTATATGCCCACTCTCGATTTTACGATTACTATGACTATCGTTAAAATTAATTAGGCTAATAAGAAATATGTCTCCGATTCACTTTTTATGACACACATAGATTTGTCAGGTTGATCATGAAATTTCAAAGAAGCATAAGTTCTTCATACTAAGTCAGATCAGAGTTCTTTATATGTATAGACTCCTTGTCATATCTACTATAACTTTGGTTAATATTATTTATCCTAAATAATCTTCTGTCAAAATTATATGTTTATCGTTCGCACGACGAATAATTATTACTTATTATATCTTAAATGTCAAGTTGTAATCCGCGAGCATTACAATCCTCTTGATAACTTCTTGTATTGATTTATTAATATGAATATACATCAGATTTGTTATAAATTATGATTTGAAAATGGAAATTTTTTGGGTGTACTTTGTATTAAAAAGTTGGGTGTTACAAATATCGAAAGCATTTACAAGAAAGCAACAAGACATATAACCTTGAATGCATGAGCTACTAACCTTTTTAGGATTCAATTGAAATCTAAGCAATCTTGTAATAGATATACAGAAACAAAATGTTATAGAAGCAAAGAAATCAATGGATTTTACAAGTGGAATTAAGCATAACACACGTTAAATTTACTAACATAGAGCTTTATTGGTAATGTTCAAGATATCATCACATCAACATCATCGAGTATAGCATTTTCACTACAATATCACCACTCACAACTTGATTGAGGGGCGTGATATTCTTGAGGTGCTTCTAATTGTCACTGGTGGTGATAAGGTGTAGAGAAAATTGTTGACCACCCTTATCCCTCAATTTCAATATCACCACAACATCAAATCACAAACATAAATCACTGTCTTTCAACCGTAATTGAACTCTTGTCTTGTTCATCACCATTGCTCGCTACCATCAACGCCGGAGGAACAGGGTCCAACATGCAAGTGTAAAAGACTTTCAAACCCACCGGGGAGTCAATTTTAGTTTTGATTTCACATACGAACACCTGATTTCATTGGAGCCTTTTGTTTTCTCCAAACTGGCACTCGAGTTCGTTTCTTTTGATACTTGATGAAGACAAAGGGTATAAGGGATTAAAAGTGGTTGGGAGGTTAGGTTTAATATGAGTTTTTTTTTTCTTGTTTATGTTAAAATTAGTTAAAGAAAATAAAAAAGGTAAAAAAATATTTTTATGTGGGATAAGACTCAACTATGATCATAATTAAAATCACATGAACCTTCCATAAATAAAACCGAAAAAGATTAAGGACCAAACTTAATATTTAAAAAACCACAAAGATCATTTATGAATATTCATCTTCAATCAATAACCTTAAACTAAACTAGCTTAAACTGTGATTTTTGAAATAAACTCAATTATTTAGAGATTGGAAAGAACTGAGAGTTTGGAAGAATTATTGAGTTCTTTTTTTTTTTTTTGTAAAATGAAAGAAAAAGAAAATAAAGCAGTTTATATCTCAAAATTATAGACTTTATATGTTCGTTAGAGCTGGCAACACGATGATCTGGGTTGGGTTCGGGTTCAACCCATTTATTAATTGGGTTGGAGATTTCAGCATAACCCAACCTATTTATTTAAATTGGTTAATATTTCCAATGCAACCTAACATTTTAGATGATATTTCAAACCTAACCCAACCTTTCAGATAAACAGGTTGTAACGAGATTGATCTGTTATGTAATTCTTAAGTCTTCTTAAGTCTTAACCCAACCTATTAAATAAAGGGTTGGCCCATTTAAAATAGATATAAATACATTAATTAACTAAAGATTACATCATTTAAATTAGTTATAAACTTAAATAAAATTTCAAAGCACCATAAAAACATAGTCTCAGTTCACATATAAAAAAAATTATTCAAATAATATTAAAGATATGTAATTTCTAAGTATTTTGGAGAGTGGCTGGTGTTGTCGGTGTCAAAAAAATAATAGGAACTAGGATTCTAATTTTTTTAACATAAATAATAATACGGATATTGTAATTTGTAAACTAATAATTAGATTAATACATGATAATATATAAAAATTTATTAAATTAAATATAAATTAAAGTTAAAGGGATTGGTAGGTTAAAAATCTTGACCGAACCTATTTAATTAAACGGATCACACGGATTGAGAATATGTAAAAATTATACCTATATTGGTAAACCTTTTAATTTTTGCTTAGATTTTAGACGAGTCGGTATGGGCCTCGACGAGAAGCGACGAGACTCACGTGGCATTTCGCGACGCCGTCATAACGCGGTGAACACCACCCCCCTAGCCGTTGCTTCTCGTCGCCCGGAACTCGTTGCCTTGGAAACGAGTTGTAACGCCAAAAAAAATATACGTTGCACATTTTTTTACCGTTTAATAACGGTCCACTTCAAAAAAAAAATTACCTTTTTACCATTTATATATATACATACACTTTATTTCAATTTTTATATACCTTTCTCTCATTCTCTCTATATCTTTATACACATTTTCTCTCAATTCTCTCTATATCTATATCTTTAATTCAAAAAATGGAGCAAAACCCAAACACCCCCCCTCCATCATCAAACTCAAACACAACCTCGCCTCTCGGATTTGCGGGGTACGAAAATTATTTTAACCTTTTGTCGTCTCAAGGTTCACCACAAATACCATACCAAGGTGCCGCTTTCAATCCCGCTTCACCGCCACTGCAATTTCCCAACTCACCTTATGTTCAACAAAATCAATTTGTTCAAAACCCAAATTTACAACAAAATCTTTTCTCTACTTTTGGTTCGATGCAGCAAACAACCAATCAACCGTCACCTACAACACAACCAACAGTTCAAGTGGAAGCAAGAAGTAATAGGAAAGGGAAAGGGAAAAATCAAAAGGGAAATCAATAGCGGTGGAATATGAAAATGCAGACGTTCCACAATGGTGGACACCGGAGGAGGAATACGCTTTGACGGCGGCTTGGTGTGCTACTTCAAAGGACGAACTTCGTGGAAATGGAATGAAAAAAGGAGCTTATTGGGGGGCGGTGCTCGACAAGTTTCACGCTATTTTAAGGAAAAATCCGTATCGCAACAACGACATGTTGAGCAGCAAATGGGGTATGATAACTAAGCGGTACAGCAAATTCAACGATATTTACAACCGGATTGCGGCGCAACAACAAAGTGGAACCAACGACTTTGATTTGTTCAAAGCTGCTAAGGAACAATATCGGGTCGAAATGGGTCATGTTTTCGACTTTGAAAAATCATGGGAATTGTTGCGAGCGGATCCAAAGTGGAATAAAACGCCTACATCGTCGGAGGTTCAATCCAAAAGGTCTCGTAATTCTAGTTCGGTCGACGTGTCGGACGTACAGACTAACATCGACCTAAACGCCGATGACGATGAGATCCCGGATGATATCCAAGAGATATCCCCACCACGACGACCGCCCGGACGCAACAAAGCGAGGCGCGCTGCAAGACATGCGGAGGAGGTGGAGACGAAAGCAAAAGATGCGGCGGAAATGAGAGCGAAATTCGACGAACATAATTTGTTAATAAAAGAAAAAAATGAGTTGAAACGTCGTCATTTGGAATTTCTGGAAAGTCAGGCACGGGAGAAGCGGGAGCAAAAAGAGAGGGAACTAATGACACAACAGTTGTCAATTCTTCGAACAAGCGAGGATGGTTTAGCACCTGCTGATCTAGCGGTGCTACAAGCAATGAAGGAACAAATTTGAAAAAAATATTTAGGTTGATTAGGATTTGTGTGTGGTATTTAGTAGTGATTTCAATGTTATTTTAGTTATTAATTTATGTTTAAAATTATGTTTTTTTTAATTGTAATCGGATTTTAGATTTTAAATATTATGTCTTTTTTTTTGTTTTTAAAATTATATGTTTTATAAAAAAAATATTAGTTATTATTAAAAAAACGCAAAAAGAAAAAAAAACGAAAACAAAAAAAAAAGTTCAAAAAAAACGAAATAGGAAAAAAAAATACAAAAAAAAATATATTTATTTTCAAAATGTTGGTGTTACATCTTGTTGCTCATTTCTTCACTTGGTGTTATAACACCATTTACTTATGTGGCATGTGAGGTTAGACAACTTGGTGTTACTCACACCCAATACTCTTAAAAAATGGTAAACGAAATCGGTCCAATTATTTATTGTTCATGGAAAAAAAATTGTTTATATTATTAAATGTTTATAAAATGATATTTTTGTGATATATATGGTGGTCGGTTGCATTTCCGTGTTCTCATCACTCAGAAAGCACATATATATACAGAGAGACATGTATAGTCGCTTCTCACCCGTAGGAGATAGGAAAGATATAGAGAGAGAAAGTAGTGAGAGAAACAATCCCAAATATCTCTGTTTTCTCTCTCTCTCTCTTCCTTGATATATATAGTTTCACACTAGTTACGCACACAAGAAAGACGAAAATGAGCTTGATTTCCATTCCAATATTATCGTAGAAATTCAGATCTAGAAAATTCCCTGCGGTTCCACGAAGAATTTTGCTGCATTTTCTCTGAAGGATCACTCTGTCAACGTTCTTTCTTTATTGTTCTTGATATTTCATCTGTTTAATCGAGAAACGTGTAATCGGATTTAGTTTTTTCCGTGGTTCTTGATTCAACTTCACGGCGGGAAGTGTTGGTGAGTCTATTAGAGTTTGGTTATGGTTGAACTGAAGATGAACTAGTGCGTCCATAGGCCGGTGTTCCGAAATGGATGATAGAGGAAGCGGCGGCGGATCATTTGTGGCAGTTAGAAGGATTTCGCAAGGGCTTGATAGGAGCAACACTTTTCAAACAAGTTCAGGTATATTCTACTATCATCGGAAAAAGACATTCGTTTAACTTCATTCAGAGCAGAACTGTATCAGTACTTATAATGTTTCTCTGTCAGGAGTTAATTTGTAGAAGTTTGGATCTGTCTCGATTGAATTTTAGATGATTACTTGCATTGATTTTTGTGGTGAGTTGTGCTTGCTTACAAGCGGTAAATTTTACCAAACTATCGATTGTGTTTCTCCTTTTCCGTCGGTACTTTAAGAAATTTAGTGAACTTAATCAGGTGATTTGGTTGAGATGTCAAGTTTGAATTCTTGTCAAGTAAGGGGCTTCAGTTAGAAACATCATTTTACTCCAATGAAAGAGATGATTATAGTTATGATTGATTCTGCATCTGTTTTCTTGTAATCTAGGCTCTGCCATTTGAATAGTGCAAAAACAACTTCAAATCCAAACCCTAATTACATAGTGCTTAAATTCCATTTTGTTTGTCAAGTTAACTTTGAATATGGATTTGTACTTGCTGTCTTGCATTTAAAATGGATCAACTTCATCTTCAGGAGGCAATTCGAAATTATAATATGTTCATTCTCTTTATTTTTTTTTTTCAAACTATCATCTCCAGTAATGTTGAATGTGTCTACTAGCTGATTGATTCTTCTATATTATAGGAACTGAACTTTGATTTAAGTTGCTTGTAGTTATATCCATGAAATATTTGCTTTGTTTCTCCATCATTACAGCTGAGGTTGCAGCAGGGTCAGCAGCATGGCTTGGCAGAGGCCTTTCATGTGTTTGTGCTCAAAGAAGAGAAGATGATTCTCGCCAGTCTTTTGATTTGACCCCTGCCCAGGTCCTGTCTTAAACCATTCAGCTTCATTAATAGCTGAATACAATTAATTTGTTTGTAACATTTATACCCAAAAAGCCCATGCTTTTAATCACCATAACACAACTGTCACCAATCTGGTATAATCTGATACTTTTTTCTTGGATCATGACAGGAGGATTGCTTATTGAGGCTGCAAAACAGATTAGACATTGCCTATGATAGTTCAATTCCAGAACATCAGGTACACATGAATTTCAACTAATCAAGATTTAGTCTAAAAAATGAAGTTATTATCTCATTTTCTATATTTAATTGTTGACTTAGGAAGCATTGAGGGCATTATGGGAAGCTGCATTTCCTGAAGAAGAGCTCCATGGTCTAATTTCTGAGCAGTGGAAGGAAATGGGCTGGCAAGGAAAAGATCCTTCCACTGATTTTCGGTAAAAAAAAATCTCTTTTATTTATTTATTTACTTTTTTATATAAAAAATGTTGATTTTATGCATTCTTATGAAGTTGAATTCCATGATAGGGGAGGTGGGTTTATATCATTGGAGAACTTATTGTATTTTGCACGAAATTTCCCGGTATATCTTCTAATATAATAGCTTTTCGTTTATTTATAATAAAAATTATAAATATAATAATAGCTTTTGGTGTTAAATCACTATATTTATTTTTTATTTATTGCAGAAATCATTTCAAGATCTTCTTAGAAAGCAGGAAGGTGATCGATCCATGTGGGAGTATCCTTTTGCTGTAGCTGGTGTCAATATCACATTCATGCTTATTCAAATGCTGGATCTTGAAGCAGGTTTCATAAATATAAAATAAAATTTAAAAATAAAGATTGTGATTTTTACAAGTTTCATAAATATATATAATAATAGTGTTCTCTTTGATGCAGTAAAACCAAGGACTTTAGTTGGAGCTACCTTCTTGAAGTTTCTTTCAGGTAGATATACACATTTTAATCATCATTTACACAAAATTTTGCCTCATTTTCAATTATTAATTTTGTGCTCCAACAGATAATGAGCTGGCATTTGACCTCCTGTATTGCATTGCATTCAAGTTAATGGATCATCAGTGGCTTGCCATGCGGGCGTCTTACATGGACTTCAATGTATGTAATTTTTTTTTTTTTTTTAATTTCTATATGAATAACAATATATTACTTAAAAGTTAAATGGAGTGATCTTTAATTATTTATTTATATACAGGCTGTGATGAAATCAACACGACATCAACTGGAAACAGAACTGTTGGAAAAATATATAACAAGGCTTGAAGAGTTGCCATCTTACATGCTGCTTACTCGATAACTACTAACTGACTAATGGTTAGTTTGTTTGATTCAAGGATATTATTAGTTGCAAGGTATGAGGATTAATTCTCATAAAGTAGAGAGTTTTTACTATAATCCATGTATTGTTTAGCATAATATCATGTTTGCTTTGGTGCATGACAAATAGGTTGAGTTTTGGTTTTACCAATGTTGTGAAGGTGTGACAAGATCTCTATGAATAATCACAATCTACTTAATCAATGTGTCAAATGTTGTATTGTTTTAATGGTTAGTTACTTGCCTATAATTACATTGCATACACTACGATTTTGTTTTGTAGGATGAAATTAGGAAAAGGAATGGAAATTTTAATTCCATATGAATGAAAAAAAAAAAAAACGTCTGTTTTTGTCCAATGGATTGAAGTGGATATTTCTTTGTAAGAGTTTGATTCATTTTATTTTGTTGACTTCCTTTTTTTTTAATTGGTTATCAAATGAAATGAAAATTTATAACATAACCTATTTTATGTACGCATTTTTAGTGCCACAATTTCAGCTTAAATTTAGATCTTGGTTAAAACCGATATCATTTAAAGGATAATTGTATCAAAGCAGCTTAAACTTTTAAGGATGAAAAGAAAAACAAAGAGACGGAGGGCTTATAAGTTGGGGTATGTTGGGGGGATGGAATGCAATTACAAAGAAATGGAGTAAACTGCATAACAAAATGAGTAAAGTTAATTGAGTAGATCAGTATATTTCATTTAACAATTAAAGTAGGGCAGGGCCTAAGAGATTTAAAGTCAAACCAAGATACATATACAAAATACTAAAATAGTAAAAACTAAAACAATGACTTATAATTGGAGGTCATGAGGTTTCAAAGAAAGGAACTTGAGTAAAATGACCGTATTGAAAGCTTTCATATTACCACATAATAACAGTTTTTTGAAATTTAAGAAAATAACCAACAATCTCATAAAAATATGCTCACAAATTCATGTATATGTTCATTCCGACATAAAGGGCGCTCCACTAAACTTTCAAAGTTACCATGTGTTCTTTGCGTCTTATATTAATAAGACAGTCAACGATCCATTGTAACAAGACTTGATACCTGTTTACGAGAAACTATTTCCTCATGAGTATTGATGTTTTCCTCACTCCTGATGTAAACTTCAACCATGCACACTAGATTCATAATTTCTACTCGTTAAGTCTCGTATGGACCTCTATTTCCATCTATTTTAAGGGTTTGGAGAACATATCTTTAGACCTTTGTTTGGTTATTTCAATGTAGTTGTTGGAGTTCTTCGAATTGTAAGTCAAACGTTATTATTTTGAGGTGATTGTGTTTCTAACTTTCTATAAATCGACACATAAGTATGTCATTCCCCCAAGTCGATTATGATTGTTGGTGCTTCGCCACCCTTGTGTTATTATTTTGTGTTTAAGATGAATGCCAACATAGAAGAAATAACAAAGCAACTTATAATGATCTCTAAGCATGAAGGATGAGAATTCCTCTTATGAAAAACCTTAGGTTGCGTTTAGTTACGGAAAAACAATTTTCATTTTCCGTTTTTTGTTTTCCCTTTTTAATTTTCATTTTCCGTTTTCATTTTTCATTGAAAAATTTAGAGAACGCGTTTAGTTAAACTTATTCATTTTTCATTTTAAGTTTTAGAAAATTAGAAAACGTGTTTAGATGTCTATTTTTCTATCAGTTTTCATTTTTAAAAAATGGTAGTGGTAGTAGGGTGTGGGTGGGGGCGGTGACGGTAGCGGGTCGGCGACGGTGGTGATGATGACAGGCGATGGTGGTGGCGGCGTCAATTTTGTCAGTGGTGGTGATGGTGGTGGTGCTAGTGACGGGTTAGTGGTGGTGGTGGTGATGGTAGGTCAGTGATTGTTGTGGTGGTGTTGGGTGGGTGGGGGTGCGAGTGTGTGTTTGTGTGTGTATGTGTTTGTTGGGGTAGGTGTAGGTTTATGTGTGTGTGGGTGTGTGTGTCTGTGAGGGTGGGGGTAGGTGTGGGTGTGTGGGTATGTATGTGTGTGTGTGTGTGTGGGTGTATGTATGTGTGTATGGGTGTGTGGGTGGGTGGGTATGTATGTGTATGTGTGTGTGTGTTTGTGTGTGTGTGTGTGGGTGGGTAGGTATGTATGTGTATGTGTGTGTGTTTGTGGGTTGGTGTGTGGGTATGTATGTGTAAGTGTGTGTGTTTGTGGGTGGGTGTGTGGGTATGTATGTGTAAGTGTGTGTGTTTGTGGGTGGGTGTGTGGATGGATATGTATGTGTGTGTGAGTTGGTGTGTGTGTGTGTGCGAGTGTGTGTGTGTGGGTGGGTGGGTATGTATGTGTGTGTGTGGGTTGGTGTGTGTGTGTGTGTTTGTGGGTTGGTGTGTGTGTGTGTGTGTGTGCGGGTGTGTGTGTGTGCGGGTGGGTGTGTGTGGGTGGGTGGGTATGTATGTGTGTGTGTGTGGGTTGGTGTGTGTGTGGGGGTATGTATATGTGTGTGGGTTGGTGTGTGTGTGGGGGTATGTATATGTGTGTGGGTTGGTGTGTGTGTGTGAGTGGGTATGTATGTGTGTGTGTTTGTGGGTTGGTGTGTGTGTGTGTGCGGGTGTGTGTGTGGGTGGGTATGTATGTGTGTGTGGGTGGGAGGTGTTAAGGTGGGGGTAGGTAGAAGTGGATGGGGTGAAGTGGGTGTGTGTTTATAGAAAAATTTTGAAATTAGAAAAATATGGAAAACAATGATTATCAGTTTTCCAAAATTTTCCAACTTCTTTGTAATTTTAGAAAACGGAAAATTTTTATTTTCCGTGAAAAATTTAGAAAAATAGACGAACTAAACGTGTTTTCAAAATTCTCATTTTTCTTGGAAATTTTTTCCAGAAAACGGCCCATTTTTCCGCAACTAAACGCACCCTTAATGTTGCAAAGAATGTCCGCTAAGTAGCATTAAGGTTTAATCCATTAAAAAGGAAGGCCACAAGAATGCCTCCAAGTAGCATAAAAGGGAAGAGCAATCCTCCAAGGAAGCAAGAAAAAAAACATAATCCTACAAATAATGTCCATTAGGTAGCAAATAGGCCACAAGAAGATGCTCCATAACAACAACACATATGTTTTTCTATAGTATATGCATTGTCGGCTTGTTATTTAGCAATTAATAACCATCTTGTAATATAATATAATGTTCTTGTTCTCTAGTAGGTGCATTGGTCTTACATACGTTACATAAATCTTAAATTTTTACTTTAATATATGACAAATTACTATAGAACGAATTGTCACATAACATTATATAAAATTAGCCAAATAGGTAGTCTAAAAATAATATAACCAGAAAGATGCGCTTTTTGGATATGTAGAATAGTGGAAAATGAGGACACAAGCCTCTCCACCTCTAACTAACTACTATATATATTAAAAAAATGACAAGCCATAGATATTGTCAAGGCCTTTAGCATCTTATGTAGAACACTTAGAATGCTCAAAATACTTATCGGCATTTTGGATGAGTGTTATGATTGTATTGTTGTATATAATCCTATTAGAGACTTTTTGTTTAGCTTATTAGGATATCTTCATGTTGGGGAGTGTGTATATGGGTTACTGAACACTTTCATATCCTCATTATGTTATTCTTGCTCGTGTTGAGATCTTTTTAAGTTGCTTGGTTTTTTCTCAAGAATATATATTCATGTTGGGGAAGTGCGTGTATCAGATTATTGAAAACTTCCATATCTCTAGACATGATATCTTTCTTATGTTGGGATCTTTTTAGGTTGCTTGTTTCCTTTCTCAATATTTGTGGTGGAGGTAGTGATATATTTGTTGTTGAGAAACCAAAGATAGAATATGATCATATCTTGAACTGCTCCTATTCATGGAGATATATTATTCGACCTTTTTGTAATGTAATAGTTCGTTCTCTAGTATTATTGTCTAATGATACATATACTAGATAAGGCACTTATAAGATGTTTTTAGGATTATCTTTTTTCATCTACCAATGAGGGATACATCTTGAATGAAACTAATATCCTCCGGTTCATCATTGCATAATTATTCTCTGAACACGGGGATGATTGAACATTAACAGAGGATGTAACATTGTCGAATGATAAAATTGTGAATTAAGTTCATTATAAGTTTCCTGTTTTCCTTCTCTTACATTAGTCTTCATCTTAAACAAATACACTGATGAGAATAGGTATCGCCATAAGAACTATATACGCAAAATGTGTTGTATACAAACACAATCGAACAACATAATGAATCACCATCGATTAGTAGTCGGTGACAACTGAAACCAACTTAAATTAGTCATGTGAAGAATAAATTGTTCTTGTGAATGTAAGAAGGGTTCTTTGCATAAAAAGGAACCTACCTATTTTATTGCAAGTTCATCAATACTATTATTGTTGTTTGTGGTTATATTGTTACAATATGACAAATTATGGTTGTATGAGCTACACTTCCATTTTATATGTCATTTTAACGAATAACTCGAGAAAGTTTTTAACCTTCAATCTTTATTATGATAATGTTGATCTCATATATTTTGTTTGTGCTAATTTAAGTATCAAAAAATATTACCCTAATGATCCCAGATTGATATTTATAGTCATAAAGTTATAATACCTAATGAAAACATTTGGATAATAACTTACAACTTTAACAAACTTTAAAATCCCACATGGTCAGTGGCGGATCCTAAGAGGGGCTGGGGGGGCCATGGCCTCCCCGGTTTTTAGGTTCCTAATACCTTATATGTTTATAGTTTTTTATAAAATAAATCAAATAATCATTATAGTTTTTAAATTGGCCCCCTCTGTTTTGAGTTACAAAATTTTGATATCAACTAACAAAATCATCCGAAAATCACTGATTAAATCAAAAATAGAATAAAAAATAAAATAACCGATAGAATCAAAAGAAACCGTATCAAATTAGGAAACAAATTAAACTAAGAAACTATCTTTTAAACTCTATAAAACAAAATCAAAGGTACAAAATTATTAACTCAAGATTTTGACTAAGAAAACAATAAAGATCCAGAAACTTCAAAACCGGAAACATCAAAATATCACCGGAATAACGCCATCTCCCATTGCCTGTCGATAAACTGCAACTCCCCCACACTTCGGACTACCGATTCTCCTTCCTCAGATTGTAGCTTCTCCACCTTGCTCTCTTTTCTCCGTCGTGCGGTATGCTCACTGCCGGTGAACGCTCTCCTTTTCCGATCTCCTCTCCACAAGAGAAATCTACCGGTATTTTTTCCTCTCTCTGTAACTCTCTTGACTCTTTTGTTTCTCTTGCTTTTATGTATGAATCTATTACTCTGGAACTTGAAACGATGGTGGAGTGTAAACAGACAAATCGTACACATATTACCTGACAAAGTGACAAGTCTTTACCATATCAATGATAACATTTACTTTAACATTTAGTTTGAATTTATTGATATTATTTATTGATTTTCTATTATATAAAAACTTTTGTAAATTAACAGAAAAACGAATATGTATATATTATTGTATAATAAATTAGTTAAAATCACAATATACTATTTATTTTGGTTTTAATATTATCATAGAAAAAATTTAATAACTTGTATTTTTATACAAAATGTAGTTGTTTACTATATATTTTTATTGGATGTGATTATATTTTAGTATTATATTTTATTATTTAATAATTGTTAGTTAATTGTTTTATATAATATATATCAACATGAAAAAACAATCGATTATTGATAAGTTGTGTATAAAAAATGTTAATTTTATTTAAGGTTCTAAAAAGCTATCATATATTATATATTGTTTTGTATGAAAATATCCCAACTTTTAGTGTTTCTATTCGAAAAAATTAGTCTAAAAACAATCATGCAAGACTTCAAAAGTAAAAAAATATCAAGTTCTTTACATTTGAAGAGCAATATAAAATTATATGTTATTAGTTTTCTTGTTACAAATTTTGATGTTATAATTTTGAGCCAATTTTTTTTGCTTATATAGTTTTGTTTTGAAATTTTAATTTCGGCCCCCTAATAATAATGTTTGTGTTCCGCCCCTGCACATGGTATGTGTGAATGGAGTGGTATAAATAATATATATATTTTTTTCTATTTATGTTGTTCAAGTAGATCATGCGTAAACTTTTATGCGGTCCGCGTAAAAATGCAAGAGCATTTTTTAGTTACATATTTAGAGTTGTTAGCAGTAAAAGTTCTAGTCATTTTCAAATGGGGTGACTGGTGCGTAAAAGGGTTTTTTCGAGCTTGTTGCCTTGTTGGAGGCCGTTATGGAGCTTGAACATATCATTTTCTTGCACTTTTACTTGGATGATTGTGGCCTTGTGGGTACAATTTAATTTTATTGTTAATCATGTATGGCTAACCTTTTGATTTCTAACATTAGGTAGATCCCAAGAATATATATGTAGTTGATTATGAGTGATTTACATGGGTTTCGATTTTTGCTTCTTGATGCAATTTGGATTTTCATTGTTGAACTTAACTTATTCTTATGCATTTTTGTGAATCTTGAATGTTTGTTTACGTTTTTTTCAATCGTCTTCTTGATTCTTTCATTAATTAAAAATATACTTTTGCAAATGATTTGAGTAATATCCTTGTTATTTGTGTGTGTCATAAAAGGCCATTCTTCGAACTTTCTAATTATTTCAAGCTTTTGAAAGTAAACTTCTAGCCTTTATTGCATAAAAGGCCATTCTTCGAACTTTCTAATTATTTCATTATTTACTAATAAATAACAAATAAGTCCTTCTATTTATTTGTCTTTGTTTTTTAGTTTCAACCATGTATGTAACCTAATAGGACCATGCATTTAATAATTATGTCACTAACTTGTTTTTTCGGTGGAAATATCTCCAACAAATATAACTATAAAACAATTAGTAACAAATAGGTCTTTAAAAAGAAGATCAATATCGATGGAAGCCACATAAAAGCCGGTTGGTGGCAAATGATCTCACTCAAAATCTTGGTATTGATTGAAAAATAGATGTAAAAACTACTTTCTTCAAATGAAGATTTTCCCGAGGATGTGTTCATGACACTGCCTGAGGGTTTTGTACATCATAAGCAAAATGTGTAAGCTTCAAAGGACTATTTATGGACTCAAGAAAACATGTTGAAGGTAGAATCATTATGTTGATGGGAAAATAAAGTAGTTTGGTTCTATAAAGAGGGAAGATAAATCTTGAGAAATGTTTTAAAACTCAGGTTTTTAGTTGATCCGGTGTGATGACCGGTTCACAGGTCAACCGATTGAACCGCCAGGTCAACCCAGTTTATTTTTTTTATTTTTATTTTTTTTTTTCTATTTTTACTTTCGTGCATAATGCATAAACATATAGAACTAATAATTTAATGTCCATAAAATTTAAACATTGAAAAATATTGAACAAACTGCAAACAGCTTGTTGAAACGACCCAAAAATACGACCCAAAAATTTTTGTTTTTAATATAATCGAAACTGTAATCAGAGTATCATATAATAAAACCATGCGTGATGTATTCCAAAACATGATAAAATACTGTGCGGAAAACTGTATCATACTACATCAAATCAAACAACTAAATCAATCCTAGGCTAAAGCTGAGGCGGTGGTGTGTGCGATGCCGTCATCCCGAGCTCTTCCCTTTGCTTGCGGAAGTACCAGAAACCAAAACTGAAACTGTAAGCACGAAGCTTAGTGAGCTCCCCCAAAATACCACATACCATACATATCAATATCATATAAACACATATCGGGCCTTGCCCACTGCATCGGGACGAAGCCCGGAAACTGCATCGGACCGAAGTCCGGAACTGACTGGGACCTTGTCCCCTGCATCGGACCAAGGTCCGGAACTGACTGCATCGGACCGAAGTCCGGAACTGACTGCATCGGACCGAAGTCCGGAACTGACTGCATCGGACCGAAGTCCGAAACTGACTGCATCGGACCGAAGTCCGGAACTGACTGCATCGGACCGAAGTCCGGTACTGACTGCATCGGATAGCATATCATAACAACTAGCATGAACACATATACTGCATACTACATCGGGCCGTAGCCCGGAACACATAATACATAACACATAAAACATAGCTCACAATTCCTGTCTGAGCCACGAAGGCATCAAACATACTAACTACTGCATCAGATCAAGTCCGGAAACTACTGCTAACTGGACGGGCCGGCATTGTGGCCTTAGACCCGTCCCTACTGGAAGGAAACTCACCTCGTAAACTGGCGGCTGAGTGTGTGTCTCTGAAAGCTAACGGCTACTGCTCCTGAATCTCCTCGGCTCAATAAACTCAGATTTGCCCTTGGATCTTAGCACTACAACTCGTTTCCTTGCTTCTTTCTTCTTCTCATTCTTCACACCTTCACAAAAATGGCACTAAATCACTTATAAGCTCTCAAGGGAGGATTAGGGTTCTCTCACTGTGTTCTCAGGGTGAAAGTGGCGAGAATGAGGCTATAATGTGGTTTAAATAGTGGGCAAACCCGGGGATTTAGGGTTTCACCCAGACGGACGGACTCGCCGAGTCCGGGATATGGACTCGCCGAGTCCCCGGCTCCCGCGTGCACAAAATACGCGACCCAACTCGGCGAGTCAGGCTAGAACTCGTCGAGTCCCTCTTGAAAACTTAGACAATTAACAATTAATTAACATACCGGGAACGGGTCGTTACAATTCTCCCCCACTTGTCTCAGACTTCGTCCTCGAAGTCTGCTACGGCTGGATCTGCGAATAACTCCGGGTAGTGCGTTCTCATCTCTTCCTCAGCCTCCCACGTCCATTCAGATCCCTTCCGGTGCTGCCACTGCACCTTCACTAGCTGAATGACCTTGTTCCTCAAGGTCTTGATCTTCCGATCCAGAATCGCGACCGGCCTCTCAATATAATTCAGGCTGCTATCAACCTAAATATCCTCTAGGGGAACGACTGCTGACTCATCCACCAAACACTTTCTCAACTGCGACACGTGGAAAGTGTTGTGGATCTGACTAAGCTCCTCAGGAAGATCTAACCGATAAGCAACCCGACCCACCCGGGCCATAACCCTGAAAGGACCAATAAATCTGGGGCCCAGCTTGCCCCTCTTCCGGAACCTGATGACACCTTTCCAAGGTGAGACTTTCAGAAGAACCATATCTCCCACCTGGAACTCCAAGTCCGAACGCCTCCTGTCAGCGTAGCTCTTCTGCCGACTCTGCGCAGTCTGCAGCCTACTACGGACCTGCTGGATCAACTCAGTCGTCTTGAGCACCACTTCGGTGCTCCCGATGACTCGCTGACCGACCTCGCCCCAGCAAATCGGGGTCCTACACTTCCTACCATACAACATCTCAAAAGGAGGTCGATCAATGCTCGCATGATAACTGTTGTTATACGAGAATTCCGCTAACGGAAGATACGTATCCCAACTGCCCCCAAAGTCTAGAACACATGCCCTAAGCATGTCCTCAAGAGTCTGAATCGTCCTCTCGCTCTGCCCGTCAGTCTGAGGGTGGAAAGCGGTGCTAAAATGAAGACGAGTACCCATCTCGTCGTGGAACCGCTTCCAGAATCTGGAGGTGAAACGAACATCCCGGTCTGACACCACCGATACCGGCACTCCATGACGTGCCACTATCTCTCGCACATAGATATCGGCTAACTTTTCCGCCGATATACTCTCCTGGATCGGGATAAAATGGGCACTCTTCGTCAACCGATCCACCACTACCCATATCGAATCCACTCCACGTGCGGTCCTGGGAAGTTTGGTGATAAAATCCATGGTGATATCCTTCCATTTCCACACGGGAATGTCCAACGGCTGCATCTTGCCGTGAGGTCTCTGGTGCTCCGCCTTGACCCTCCGGCAGGTCAAGCATCTCTCAACGTACCAAGCGACATCCCGCTTCATGCAGGGCCACCAATAATCAGGTCGAAGATCTCGATACATCTTCGTCGCCCCTGGGTGGATAGAAAATCGAGACTTATGAGCCTCGTCCATCAATACCTGCCGTACTCCACCCCAGTACGGTACCCACACCCTACCATGAAGCGTCAACAAACCCCGACTATCGTAATCAAACGATGCTACTCAACCCACTATCCTCTCACATTTCTGCCTCTCCTCCTTGAGGCCCTCCACCTGAGCCTCCTTGATCCGCTCCAACAGCGGAGTGATCACTGTCATCCTCATGCACAGATCCTTGATAGGGGCCGCCGACACTTTGCGGCTTAGGGCGTCGGCCACCACGTTGGCCTTCCCTGGATGATAAAGGATCTCACGATCATAATCCTTTAGTACGTCCAACCACCTCCTCTGCCTCATGTTCAGACTCGGCTGATCCATAAGATACCGCAAACTCTTGTGATCCGTGTATATAGTACAACGGACCCCATACAGGTAATGTCTCCAAATCTTGAGGGCAAACACAACTGTCCCCAGATCCAAATCGTGGGTAGGATAATTAGCCTCGTGAGGCTTCAACTGTCTCGAGGCATAAGCTACCACATGGCCTCGTTGCATCAATACTGCTCCCATACCTGTGATCGAAGCATCACAATAGACTACGAAATCCTCTACTCCCTCTGGCAAGGTAAGGATCGGGGCCTCGCACAATCTCTGCCTGAGAGTCTCGAACGCCGCCTGCTGTTCAGGCCCCCAACGAAAAACCACCGACTTCTTGGTTAGTCGGGTGAGTGGCACTGCTATCTTGGAGAAGTCCTGAATAAATCTCCAATAATACCCTGCCAACCCTAGGAAGCTCCGAATCTCAGATGGAGACCTCGGGACATCCCACTGCATCACAGCCTCAATCTTGGCCGGATCTACCAAAATACCCTTCTGGTTGACGAGATGGCCAAGAAACTGCACCTCGCGCAACCAGAACTCACACTTGGAGAACTTTGCGAAAAGTCTCTCCCTCCTCAAGGTCTCCAACACCTCCCGCAGGTGCTCCTCGTGCTGCCCCCGAGTCTTGGAATATACCAAGATGTCATCTATGAATACTATCACCGACCGAGCCAACATCGGTCTGCACACGCGGTTCATGAGATCCATGAACGCGGCTGGGGCATTGGTGAGCCCAAATGGCATCACCACGAACTCATAATGACCATACCGGGTCCTGAAAGCAGTCTTCTGTACATCCTCATCTCTAACCCTCATCTGATGATATCCAGAGCGTAGATCGATCTTGGAGAACCAAGACGCTCCCTGAAGCTGATCAAACAAATCATCTATCCTCGGAAGTGGGTAACGGTTCTTCACCGTTACTTTGTTCAACTCCCGATAGTCAATGCACATCCGATGCGACCCATCCTTCTTCCTCACAAATAAGATCGGCGCTCCCCAAGGCGAACTGCTCGGCCGAATGAAACCCTTGTCTAACAGCTCCTGAAGCTGTGTAGACAACTCCTGCATCTCAGGGGAAGCTAGCCGATATGGTGCTTTGGCTATCGGAGCCGCACCAGGAACTAGATCGATCCTGAACTCAACCTGTCTCTCTGGAGGTATCCCCGGCAAATCCTCGGGAAACACATCCGGGTAATCTCGAACAATAGGAACATCATCAATCGTCGTCCTGCCCTTCTCCCGGGCATCCAAGACGTATGCGATAAAACCGGCGCAACCCTGCTGAACATAGCGCCTCGCCCTTGCGGCGGAACAAAAGATCGGACCACGCTGTGGCCTCTCGCCCTGAATCACTAACTCTCCCCCACTGGGAGTGCGAACCCTCACTAGCTGAAGCTCACAATCAATCACCGCCCCATTGGGGCTTAGCCAATCCATGCCCACGATAACTTTATTCCCTCGCAGGGGAATAGGAACCAAGTCCACTGAAAACTGCTCATCGAATATCTGAAGAGAACACCCTCTATGCACTCTGCCGACCCTTACGGTCCTATCATCTGCTATCTCAACCTCTAACGGACAATCCAGCTCCCCTGGAGCTCTGCTAAATTTCTTGCTAAGCGCAAGCGATACAAATGATCGGGTAGCTCCCGAATCAAACAATACCAAAGCAGAAATGCCGTTCACCAAGAACGACCCTAAATAAAGCATATCATCAAGAAATATACAAACGATAACAATAATAATCAAAAGGTGAAGGAAAGATACCTACCCGTCACCACATCAGGAGTCGCTCGCGCCTCCTCTGCTGTCATCTGAAACGCCCGGCTCTTCGCTGCTGGTGCATCAGATCGGCCCTGCCGGCCATCTGTAATCCTCAAGGTGGCAGGGGCAGGTGCAACCACCTTCCCTGCTGCAGCTAGACTGGGACACTGGGACTTTTTATGTCCCCTCTGATTGCACTGAAAGCAAATCAGGTCTGATGCTGAAACCGCAGTAGCAGGGGCCGTACAATCCCTGCTCATATGCCCAATCCGACCGCACTTGTAGCAGCCGGAACTCCCTGCCTTGCACGCCCCCTCGTGCATACTCCCACACTTGCCACACCGACCGTGGCTCTGCTGACTCCTGGACCTGTGATCTGAAACCTTGGGCTTTTTGCCCGCACTACCTGAACCCGAAACCGCCTCCGGTTTCCTCTTCCTCTCCATCTCGAGATCAATCTCCCTCTCCCTGGCTCTAGCAATCATGTCGTCCAGCGTTTTACAACTGGACCGGCTCACAAACATGCGGATATCACTCCGCAACATCTCATGATAACGGGCCTTCTTCATCTCCTCATCGGCCGCATACTGAGGAACAAGAAGAGCCCTCTCCCTGAACTTGGCGGTGATCTCCGCCACTGACTCGGTAGTCTGAGTAAGATCCTGGAACTCCCTGGCTAGCTGCTGCACCTCAATGACCGGTGCAAACTCCGCCCTGAACCTGGTAGAGAAATCAGTCCAGGTCATAGCATCCAACGCCGCATCATCCCCGATGGCGTGTCCGACCTCCTCCCACCAATCCCGTGCCCTGTCCTTCAGTAGACAGGACGCCAATCTGACCTTGTCCCCCTCGGGACACCTGCTAGTGCGGAAGGCGTTGGCCACATCCGCCAACCATCTAGTACTCGCTATGGGGTCCCGCGCCCCATGATAGTCTGGAGCTCCGCACGCCCTGAACTCCCTGAATGTAAGAGTGCGCGACCCCATCACGACCGCCATCTCAGTCCGGAAAGTACTCAGTCTCTCATCCATCATCTCCAAAATACCATCCTTGATCGAACCGAAGATCACAGGAGTCTGCTCCAATATGATGCGGGTAAACTCAGAAGAAAGGAACTCTCTGGTCTGCTCATCCATCTGCCCGACCTCCGGGCCTGATCCCGATCCTGATCCCCCTCCGGCATCTGAGCTGCCGCCTGCTGGTCTCGGGCGCAAAACTACCATTCTGAAACATATCATAACAACATCAGAACATTGAAATATCTCAAGGGATCATGACACTGCTACTAGCTTCCTGGTCTTGTCTTGGCCTTCCTTGATTCGAGTACGGATCCTCTGCTTTCAGTAGTACGGGCCCATACTACCTTCCACATCTATCCGTACTTTCCTCAAGAACTGCCTTGACTCCACCAAGTCACTTCTACTACTGCTATTCTCTGCTACTCTCATCCTAGGCTTGCCCTAGGAAAATCTCAGGCTCAACACAACGGGTCCTCAGCTGCTGAAGGTTTCCTCATAACGCCAATTAGCCATTACCTAAACACCATCACATGTGATGAGGATCAGATAATCCTTCGAGTAAAAGACCCGTCCATATAACGGTTGGACTCAAACAAGAGCTGCGCAATAGGGCCAGTTCCAGTACTCTGAGATTATTCAATCCTAGTCACATGTGGTGTGACGTGTTCACCTAATGGCTAACTCCCATCACTCGGAACCCCACTAAGCACAAAGCAAGCAGCATTCGGACACGGAAAACAAACTCAAGCAAACTATTCTTATAACAAGAAACTGCACTAGCATAAGATGCTAAGCTCCTGCTATCAGGCATAACCTAATCAGGCTATCCTACTGCTGTCTACTCAGTACTAGCATGCAATACTCATAAAGCTGTAACACATAAGCAGGCACATAAGGCATTCTCCTAAATCCTTAGTCCTATACTAGCATGCTGTTCTACTAAAACTGAAATTGAACAAATAACTTGTATGGGTAATTTGGGAGTACTTACTTGAGCTCGGCTGACCGCATGCACACACCTCTATCTTGTTTAAAAAAAATTCTTCCTTTCTAAGTACTTTCAAAATTCTTTTTATAAAACGTTTTTATTTTAATAAAATCTTTCATTTCCCTTAGTTTGAGTTCAGATACACCCGGAAGTGTATCCGAATCCCTCAAACCAGGGCTCTGATACCAACTTGAAACGACCCAAAAATACGACCCAAAAATTTTTGTTTTTAATATAATCGAAACTGTAATCAGAGTATCATATAATAAAACCATGCGTGATGTATTCCAAAACATGATAAAATACTGTGCGGAAAACTGTATCATACTACATCAAATCAAACAACTAAATCAATCCCAGGCTAAAGCTGAGGCGGTGGTGTGTGCGATGCCGTCACCCCGAGCTCTTCCCTTTGCTTGCGGAAGTACCTGAAACCAAAACTGAAACTGTAAGCACGAAGCTTAGTGAGCTCCCCCAAAATACCACATACCATACATATCAATATCATATAAACACATATCGGGCCTTGCCCACTGCATCGGGACGAAGCCCGGAAACTGCATCGGACCGAAGTCCGGAACTGACTGGGACCTTGTCCCCTGCATCGGACCAAGGTCCGGAACTAACTGCATCGGACCGAAGTTCGGAACTGACTGCATCGGACCGAAGTCCGGAACTGACTGCATCGGACCGAAGTCCGGTACTGACTGCATCGGATAGCATATCATAACAACTAGCATGAACACATATACTGCATACTACATCGGGCCGTAGCCCGGAACACATAATACATAACACATAAAACATAGCTCACAATTCCTGTCTGAGCCACGAAGGCATCAAACATACTAACTACTGCATCGGATCAAGTCCGGAAACTACTGCTAACTGGACGGGCCGGCATTGTGGCCTTAGACCCGTCCCTACTGGAAGGAAACTCACCTCGTAAACTGGTGGCTGAGTGTGTGTCTCTGAAAGCTAACGGATGCTGCTCCTGAATCTCCTCAGCTCAATAAACTCAGATTTGCCCTTGGATCTTAGCACTACAACTCGTTTCCTTGCTTCTTTCTTCTTCTCCTTCTTCACACCTTCACAAAAATGGCACCAAATCACTTATAAGCTCTCAAGGGAGGATTAGGGTTCTCTCACTGTGTTCTCAGGGTGAAAGTGGCGAGAATGAGGCTATAATGTGGTTTAAATAATGGGCAAACCCGGGGATTTAGGGTTTCACCCAGACGGACGGACTCGTCGAGTCAGGGATATGGACTCGCCGGGTCCCCGGCTCCCGCGTGCACAAAATACGCGACCCAACTCGGCGAGTCAGGCTAGAACTCGCCGAGTCCCTCTTGAAAACTTAGACAATTAACAATTAATTAACATACCGGGAACGGGTCGTTACACTTGTTGTTTTTGGCGTTCGCTACTTGTATCAAACTATCCAAACCTTATTATAACGGGTCAATCCGGTTTTAACCGGTTCGAAATAAGCGGTCGAACCGCGGTTTAGGGGAAACCCGGCCGGTTCGATCTGGTTCGTATTTTTACAAAAAACCGTTCTCAATCGACCCGCCTTCTACCCCGGGTCACGGTCCAACCAGTTGAACCGTCCGGGTCAACCCGGGTTTTAAAACATTGATCTTGAGTATATGCCAAAACTAAGACTAGTAGGAGCGTTACAGTCTTCCTTATTTAGGAAATAATGTCCTTACTATGCAAAGGTTGAAAGAGCTTATTTAAGGAATTTCTTTTCTATAAAAGACATGGAGTAAAAACTTACATAATGGGAATTAAGATCTATAAAGATAAATTTAGAAAGAATATACATGATATATTGAAGAAATTAAAGACACAAAACTCCAAAAGGAGCTTATACTTATACAACATGGTTTAAGGTTAAGTTGATCTTAGTGTCCTAGTTCCATAAATAATTTGGATAGGTTAAATCGAGTCTCATATGCTTCAATTTTGGGATCAATCATATATGAGATATTATGTACAAGTCCTAATGTGTCATATGCCTTGAACATGACAAGTAGATATCAATAAAATCCTATAAAAAGCCAATGAATGGCATTCAAGTGCATTTTCAAGTGTTTGAGAATAACCCTAAGGCTTAAGAGAGTAAGGAAGAGATCATTGTAACAAGTCACATGATACAGACTTCGAAACTAATAAGAATTATTTTTGTTCATTGTTAGGATTCGTGTTACGAAACAGAGTAGTGGTGATTTGGAGTATTTGCAAGTAAGATCCCATAACGTATTTGACAACCGAGGCTGAGTATGTTACAACTAATGAAGTTGCAAAGGAGTCTATCTGGATGAAGGATTTCATAAGAGATTGATAGCTTCATTTTATTTACTTATTTTTATAGTTTATTTTAGTACATTTCATTCGCATTTTAGTTAACTTTCATGCATATTTTCCCTTTTGTTATTTTTATGACCATTTCGGGGTACTTTCTAGTTTCTTGAGCATTATTGCAGATTTTCTTGGAAACTAGCGGGGCGGCACTCTTGCGAGGCGATTGGGCTTGAAGGGAATTGGAGATTTCATGCTTGATGGCTATGAAGGTGATTCATGGGGTGGACTTGTCAATTGCTTGAAGGCTTGGAAGAATTGAGCTTTAAATTTGAAAGATGCGGGGGAACATTCAAGCGTATGAAAATTATTAATCGGGCGAGTTCACGAGCTTTGGAGGATTTAGAGAGGTCAAATTGGGCTTTAAATGAAGAAAAACTTGAAGAAAATGGGCTAGGAGGTGATTGGATTCGATCTGGGCTAGTGGGATATGCTTTAGAGGCCCAAAATCTCAAAGGAGCCCATGTCAGGTACCACCCGTGCAGCCCACCCGCGCAGCAGCACGCGGGTCGCGCAAGGCCCTGCAGGGGCAATTTCGGAAATCCTTCTTTTGAGCTATTTGAGGAAGGTTGGTGCCCATCTTTTGCACACTCTTGGACATCCGATTTTTGAAGATTCTCTCTGGAGTTTTGGAGACTTTTGAAGGCCAATAACCCTTGAAGAACATCATATTTTTACCTCTTGATTCTTGCTGAATGTTTGGTACAAATTTCTCTAACTTTGTTTCTTTGTGTTTAGCCATGCTTGGCTAAACTAATCTTGGTTGACTTTTGTTTAATCCTTTGAACTTTTGTTGAATGTTGAAGAATCCATGAACATGTTCTTGAATCTTTATGGAAATGTTTTGTGTTTTAACATCTTATCATTACTTGTATGTTTTAGTTCATGAGTTTAAATGTGTTTGTGGTGATTAGTTGGCTAATTTCTTGATTAAGTAAAGGATCCTCAAATTAGAAAGCAACAAATGATTTTTGTGTTGTTTTTACTTCACACAATCATAAAAACATTTCCTCCAACATGGTGGTGAAAGCATTTGACCCCTCTTGGATTTGGTGACTTTTTGGTTCTTAATGCTAGTTGACTTTCACTAATTACATGCTATTTGGAATTAGTGACTTTGACTAAGGAAATTGTTATGAGCTTCTCTAGCCATTTCAACAATTAAGAAAAGTCTAGGTAATCTCAAGCTTCTTGGATTACTATAGTCAAATTGAGGATTTAAAACAAGTATTGCACCATTGAATTCTAATGATATGTTCATCAAAAGTCAAAGTGAGAAAACTTTAAGTCAACCATCTTTCCCTTATTGATTTTACATCAAATTCTTATTTTTGTTGCAATTGTCTATTTAAATCATAGTTAATTCTAGTTAGCATCAAGTATTCAAAACACCAAAACCCCCCATTTTATTTTTATCGTTATTTTACAAGTATTTTTACAAAGAGATTTTTCATAGAGTTAGAAATTGAACCAATCTCCGTGGATTCGATCCCTTTACCACTATACACTATTTTAGTGTGTAACATTTAGGGTTATTATTTGTGTTGGCCTCGACAACCACCAAATTTTTGGCGCCGTTGCCGGGGATTGGTTTATTTTTAATCAATTTGTTTCTCTATGCCTAGATCTCATTGTGCAGGTACTCAAATTTAAATTCCTGAAATTAAAAAAAAAAAAAAAAAGAAGTATGGTTCGGAGATGAACACTCCTTGCACCGAAGAGCGACTTTCTGAGCTAGCTCAGTTAGTTATGATGATTGAAAGTGACCAAAGTGTGCAGCCCACACCTCTTCTTTGCGATTTTTGTGCCCAAAATGGACATCATTCCGACATGTGTTCATATTTACAAGGAGAATGGGGAGACGTGCAAGAGAAGGGAAGCTACTATTTGTCAAACCAATCGAGTTATGATCAACCTCAACATGATCAATGGTGGGACAACAACCAAGTTTGGGGAAATAACCAATACCAAAACCCATACCAAACTTGGGGAAATAACCAATACCCACCAAATCCATTGTTCCAAGAACCCTATCCTTACCCTCCTCAACAAACTGAAACGCCAAGCATGTCCTTAGAGGACATTGTTAAAAGCATTGCCACTTCTACCCACATTTTTCAGGAAACAACCCAAGCTAGCCTCAAAAGCTTAGAGCAACAAATAACACAAATTGCTCAATCAATTAGTTTAATGGAAGCTCAAGACAAATTACCATCCGAAAAGAGCCCATCGCATAGTTCATGTTCCATTCCTTTGAATGATGAGAAAATTTTTGATGACCCAAGAGTGTTATATGAAGAAGTGGAAGAGGTTGTCAAAGAAGAAGAAGAAATTGAAAAAGTTGACAATGAAACTATAGAGGAAGTGATAGGGGTTAATGAAAGAGAGGTTGAGCCGCCCACTACCATTAAAAAACTAACTCCATTGGTAGACCAACCACAAGAGATGGAAGCGATAAATTTGTCGGACTCTTCAAAGGATACGTATCACAAGAAAGAAGACGCCCAACCGGTCACCTACTCAAAAACCATGTCAAAGAAGGAAGAGTTGGTCACCTTAATGAACAAGTACAAGAAAGAATATGGTTGGATGATTTCTATTATCAAAGGTTTGAGTCCGGTATGGTTCTCCCGTAAAAAGAAAGTCAAATACAAGAAAAGAGTCTCAATGGAGGTGTGGAAATTAAAAAATGTCGACACGGGGAAAATTTACAAGGTTAATGGACATCGATTGAAGCCATTCAATGAAGTTTTTGATTCAAATGTCCAAGATGTCGTCCATTTGGACGCCCCAAAGTGTTAAAGTGAAGTTTGGAGGCGTCTCGCCAAAGACGTTAAAGAATGGCATTTTTGGAAAGCATTGTGTTTTTGTGTTTTTAATTTGAATAAATGACTTTTGAAGATGCTTTTGGGATTCAAAAGAATTGTTTTTGAAGAAATCAAGAGTTTCTAGGTTTTTGGGGCCTTCCAAAGCGAGAACGGGTGAAAAACGAAGAAAAATGAAGCAAAAATGAAGATCAGGATCAGGGGGTTGCGCGACCCGCGTGCTGTTGCGCGGGTGGGTTGCGCGGCCAGGTGTGATGAAGCGACATTGGCCCAAGACTTAACTGCAAGGTCTGCGCGACCCGCGTGCTACACTGCGCGACCCGCGCACTGTGCTGGGCAATTTGGGCTATTTTTGGCTATTATTTGACCAGGTGTTGACCAAAGGTTTTAATGAGTTGACCTTTTGACTTTTCTTGACCAACATTGACCGAAATTGACCCTTTTTGACCCACAGATTAAAATGTTCAGCTTCTCTTCTTCTTCATTTAATCATCTTGACCTCCCACTCCATTCCTCTCATATAACCTTCCAGCACCCACCTCGCTTGAAAATTCAAGATTGGCGGAGTTCTACCGGTCGTAATTTCACGAAACCACCGCCACAGACATTTCCCGCCGCCCGACCCTCCGATTTAGGTCCTTTCCGCCCTTTCTTTAAGCATTGAGGACAATGCTTGTTCTTAAGCTTGGGGTGGGGCATTTCCCTTTTTTTTTTTCTTACTCTTTTTCATGCATTTTTAGTTAGGTTGCATAACATATTAATTTAAGTTAATTTGCATTCATTTTTTTTTTATTTTATTAAATTTTAAAAAGATTTTATTTTCTTCTTTTCTACTTTTTATTTTTTTTTGCATAACATTTAGCTTAAGACATTAGCATTCATGCATTTTTGTTGTCTGTTTATTCTCACCTCTCTTGGATACCATGGAACAGGTTCATAGTTATTGTATCATTATTGGTCCAGGATCTTGTTGCTATCTCACCCATCGAACCGGGACCACTAGCTGCAGTTTGGGATTTCATACTTGGGATCAGATGCTGGTAGCTTAAAGGGGTAAGTGATCATGGACAGGTAGTTTCATGAAGAATTATGCATACAATACTAACAACTGTAGGATATACTATAGCAATGGGTGTTCGTAGCCTTGCGGTCACTATCGCGGAGAGGATCACACTTGATCATGTTTGAACTGTTAGGATGAAGCATTGGTGCTTGTCCCCGAGTAGAATCCATATCCGGTCTCTTTACATCACCATATCTTTTTGCGATTTTCTTAGAATTTAGAGAGTCTTTTAGTCCACATTTGGACATTTTCATTATCTTTGAAAAACCACAAGTTTGAAAAGGAGCTTACATTACATCTTTATGCTCCACACATGGTCATTATCACACTTAGGCCATTCGGATTATATCATTACCCTTTCGGTTCCACCTACACACCTTTGGGAACCAAATTTTGAGTCAAAGGGTTTTCTCATCAAAAAAAAAAAAAACAAAAAACAAAAAAAAAAAAAAACAAAAAAAAAACAAAAACAAAACAAAAACAAAATGAAGCATGCAAATTTTCAGTTGCAACTATCTTAGATAGGTGGCCGGTTCAATTATTGAACAAATTTTCCAACATCTTGGTCACCCGACGTTTGATATTCATTTGTATAGGTCTGTTTTATTGTATATAGATCAAGTTGTTATTTTTTTCTTTTCTTTTCTTTCTCACAAATTGGTGATGTTAGAGAGACTGTCGAGTCGGATACTACGGGAGGTTTGGGCCAACACTAAGTGAACTGATTCCTACAACGGTGCCCGAGCGATTAAACCTAGTTACACATGAGAGAAACCAGCAAATGTGAGATCAGAGTGTACACTTAAAGAAGAGCTCCACCCGAGCCCATCCAGTTGCTTTCTCCCTACTACAGATGTTCTTCATTGTATACATGTTCCATTGAGGCTGCGACTACTCATCCCTCCTTACTCACCTAAAGGAGTTGTCCTGGCTGTGGTTTATGGTTCCATTGTCATCGGATGAAAAAGTTGTGAGATAGCAGCGAAATCAATTCTGACCATGTTGACTAACATCGAACAGGTTCCATGGTTCTATCCATTCTTTTTATTTCTAGGGTAGTTCATCCCAAGTTCATTTAGTCTTGTCTTACTTGAGGACAAGTAAGGTTTAAGCTTGGGGTGATTTGATAGCTTCATTTTATTTACTTATTTTTATAGTTTATTTTAGTACATTTCATTCGCATTTTAGTTAACTTTCATGCATATTTTCCCTTTTGTTATTTTTATGACCATTTCGGGGTACTTTCTAGTTTCTTGAGCATTATTGCAGATTTTCTTGGAAACTAGCGGGGCGGCACTCTTGCGAGGCGATTGGGCTTGAAGGGAATTGGAGATTTCATGCTTGATGGCTATGAAGGTGATTCATGGGGTGGACTTGTCAATTGCTTGAAGGCTTGGAAGAATTGAGCTTTAAATTTGAAAGATGCGGGGGAACATTCAAGCGTATGAAAATTATTAATCGGGCGAGTTCACGAGCTTTGGAGGATTTAGAGAGGTCAAATTGGGCTTTAAATGAAGAAAAACTTGAAGAAAATGGGCTAGGAGGTGATTGGATTCGATCTGGGCTAGTGGGATATGCTTTAGAGGCCCAAAATCTCAAAGGAGCCCATGTCAGGTACCACCCGCGCAGCAGCACGCGGGTCGCGCAAGGCCCTGCAGGGGCAATTTCGGAAATCCTTCTTTTGAGCTATTTGAGGAAGGTTGGTGCCCATCTTTTGCACACTCTTGGACATCCGATTTTTGAAGATTCTCTCTGGAGTTTTGGAGACTTTTGAAGGCCAAGAACCCTTGAAGAACATCATATTTTTACCTCTTGATTCTTGCTGAATGTTTGGTACAAATTTCTCTAACTTTGTTTCTTTGTGTTTAGCCATGCTTGGCTAAACTAATCTTGGTTGACTTTTGTTTAATCCTTTGAACTTTTGTTGAATGTTGAAGAATCCATGAACATGTTCTTGAATCTTTATGGAAATGTTTTGTGTTTTAACATCTTATCATTACTTGTATGTTTTAGTTCATGAGTTTAAATGTGTTTGTGGTGATTAGTTGGCTAATTTCTTGATTAAGTAAAGGATCCTCAAATTAGCAAGCAACAAATGATTTTTGTGTTGTTTTTACTTCACACAATCATAAAAACATTTCCTCCAACATGGTGGTGAAAGCATTTGACCCCTCTTGGATTTGGTGACTTTTTGGTTCTTAATGCTAGTTGACTTTCACTAATTACATGCTATTTGGAATTAGTGACTTTGACTAAGGAAATTGTTATGAGCTTCTCTAGCCATTTCAACAATTAAGAAAAGTCTAGGTAATCTCAAGCTTCTTGGATTACTATAGTCAAATTGAGGATTTAAAACAAGTATTGCACCATTGAATTCTAATGATATGTTCATCAAAAGTCAAAGTGAGAAAACTTTAAGTCAACCATCTTTCCCTTATTGATTTTACATCAAATTCTTATTTTTGTTGCAATTGTCTATTTAAATCATAGTTAATTCTAGTTAGCATCAAGTATTCAAAACACCAAAACCCCCCATTTTATTTTTATTGTTATTTTACAAGTATTTTTACAAAGAGATTTTTCATAGAGTTAGAAATTGAACCAATCTCCGTGGATTCGATCCCTTTACCACTATACACTATTTTAGTGTGTAACATTTAGGGTTATTATTTGTGTTGGCCTCGACAACCACCAGAGATCTTGATTTGATCACACACAAACATATACATCATATAATCATAGTTACACACATCATTGCTAATTGAATTATACAAATTTTGGGTTACATATATTTATCTTAACTGATTGGATGTGTGGCAACTGATACATTATGAAATTTCATGATGTAATGAGTCTTATGTTTAGATCTTAATATAAACGAGAGAAAAAAATGTTTGCATTAATCCATATATGTGTTCTATTTATATGTTTATTAAATTCCTTGAATTTCAATTCAAAATCTCCACAGACGGACATTCTTCAAAGGAACGACGTACTGAATGAAGATTGATGCGAGGTGTTGGTTAATTATCCATATTGATTAATATTGCATAAGGTGCGGCTAACACTCACATGTACTTCATGAAATATATCCCAAATGATTCTAAGAAGGTAATATCTTGTGTCCTTGAAACCAGAGATACATAGTAATTGACTCATTGCATAATGCCCTTAGCGTGTCAGATACTAAAATACACTGGAAAATACATTCACACATATACAATTACACCCATATATATAATTTCAAACACTCATGTTGGTAATTTTAGCATCACCATGTCATTTTATGTATTGGAGCTAACATGTGAGCTAAGGGGTTTCATAATTTGTACTCTAATATATGTACAAGTTGTGTAAAGTGCACACATGTATAAGATCGAATTAGAAGCTGGTTTGACGACAGGTCGGGGTCGGGGGGCAATGCCCTGGGTTCGCGGTTCCCAAAGAGGCAGCACCCATACATATGAGAACATAGTGGGAAATTTAGATTATTGAGGGTGATTATGGTAAAACAAATGAAATTTGTTAGTTTTGGAAACCCTAAATCCTCATTAAATTTCGGATTTCCTAACTAGCTTCTAAAGCAACCCATGACGGCCAACCCTAATGAAACCCTAATATCGTTTATTATATAAATGACTCTTCTCTTTGAGAAGAGAGACATGAAAATTATTAGCTATCGTTTTCTTCAAACAAACACAGAATTCTTCTAGCAATTTAGCTTTCAATTTCTGTGCCTAGAATCGTAAGTGTCCTCTTGGATTATCCTAGGTTGAATTTCTTGCAACCCAATTATAGGGTAGAAATATCAGTTCGGAAAGTGTTCACACGATCTGAGTGGTATCTAGATCTCCAACGTAAACCCTAATACATCCGACAACTCGTGATAAAAATACCATCCCGAGAGTGTGTACCATTCATAGACCTATCGTCTTACTCGCGCGAGCATATTTATCATTTTAGTTGACGAGTAAAATTTTAATTTATGTTAAAACCACAATACAAATATGAAATAACATAAAAAATAAAACTTAGTTGTGAGTATGTTCTTGAAACAATATGATTGTTATATGTCTACTTACAATAGGTGTTAGAAATTAGGGTATAGTAAGGCTTGGAATTCTGAGAATTGTGTAAAACACTTTCAGATTAAAACATTTGGGTGGTACTCCTAATATTCTTTAATCGGATAAGACTCATAGAGACAAGAATTTAGAATGTTTTAATGATAGTTTCGCTTGTACCAGAAAAATGAGACCAAAACCGAAGTTATGATCTTTGTCTGAAAACTGTCATATGACAGTTTCTAACTGTCATAAACTATAAAAACTGACATAAAACGGAAGTTTGGATAAATGTCAAACAATGGTCAATTCTCTGAAAATACGATTTTCTGATGCATTTTGTATATAGCAATATCTGGCCCTTGGACCCTGCCAGGGGCACTGCCCCCGGACCCCCGTTCATTTAGGAGCTTCGCCCCTAATGACAATGTACTTTGAAAACTTGATCAAACTTAAACAAGTGTGTACTTCACACCTTCCTTGTTTAATATTTATCAAGATCACCTTTGGTCACACAAAATATTATCATTACATTTAAATAATATTGATGACAACAAATCACCAACAATAGGATCATGTATGTCAACCGATGATCCACATGCTTACAAAAATAAGATGATTTATATTCTTTTTCAAGATGAAAGTGACAAAATAATAGGGGTGTTCGTTATTGGATCCAATTAATTGTAAATTCCAAATTGATTTTGAATTTTAAAAGATAGATCTAAATAGTTCAAACTGATTTAAAATCCAATCCGAACAAATCATATTATAATTTGGTTAAAATTGGGTTTCACTATCCGATTTTCAAGATTTAATACATTCCTAAAAAATTATAATTTTAATATTAACAAACTTGATTCGTCAAGTTCACATCCACAGATTTTCACCCGATGTATCTTAATGAACTAAAGTAGTATAAATAAAAGTCTACTAAAATATACATATAATTAAGACCATTTATTTGGGAATACATATAATTTAATTAAAAAAGCATGTTAATAAACTCATATATAATTAAAAATATATACTAAAAGAAAGGGTTTTATGCAGAAAAGTCTGGATTTTTTTATTGATAAAGTTTTAATTTTTTTTAACAGAAAAGTCTTCATTATTTAATTTTATACGATAATCTTATTTCTTATTAAAATAAGGAAATGAACATGTGATGGAATCGGTATCGTTCCCGATTTCTTGAAAACTGAATTTCATTGAAATTCAATCTTGAATATCGAACTGAATTAACATTATCGGTACTGGTTCCAGGAATGATACACATTTTCGGTATTAGTAATGGTACTAACGATACTGAATCTCAATTTTTTTGATTTTAGAATACCGAGTACCATTTCATATTCGATACCGATACGTGATCCAAAATTTGATTCAAAGTGCTTATGAATGAGAGTTGAATATAAGGCCTCGTATCTAAAATGAATAATTTTTTTAATTTTCATATTAACCTTTTATTTTAAAATAATTCACTTAGATGCGACCGTCAAAAAGTCAAAAGGCACGTCCAAACACCTCCCTAAACGCTCGCTAAGACGCTAACCCACCTCCACTCCCTGTATCACCCTCTCCCTACAATGGCTCCTCCTCGCCGATCTTCGAATTTCATGTCGATTTACGGTTAATAGTTATTTAATTTTCCTTGATTTGCGAATATAATACATTCATCGTCGTTTGTTTGTTTTTAGTGGTCAATCAAGTCATAGTTGAAGTTTTGAGTGATTTAGGTTATGATGTGCTTCTCGGAACAATTGCTGCATTTTACGTACTTATGGTGCCATTTACGAAAGTTGAAGAAAGCTTCAATGTTCAGGTAGGTATAAGATTTCTTCTTGTTCTTTTGATTTTGCACAAAGGCAATAATTTTGACAATTTGAACTTTTAACTGATCAATTCTGTTATAAATCCAAAAGAAAAAAAATAATAAAATAAATACCTCTTCAGTCTAAAGCCTTTGATTTTGGATGAAAATTCTGTTACTTAGATTGGATTGAAACATTGACTATCCTCCTCTTGTTATTCACTTCCCCTGAACTCATAAGCTTCCTTTGTTGTGATGATTTTTCTCCTACAATGTTCATAATCGTGGAATTCTTTCCACCCTATTCTGCATCCAAAGGTGTGATTTGTAATTGAACTGATAATGTTTATGACATTTTGTTTACTCAGGCCATGCACGATATCTTGTATCACTGGCATCACATAGAAAATGTAAGTACTAGCCTTTTTTCTATTTTACTCTATCAGAGAAGAATAGACTATGTATAAGTCTTAGAGTCATAAGTGACTTTCTTTTCTGGATTTAAAGATTCATCATTTCTCTCTAATGGTTCTATCTGATGCCACTACTTACACAACAGTATGATCATCTAGAGTTTCCTGGGGTTGTTCCTCGCACGTTTATTGGTAAGCTCTTTTATCTTATAATTTATAAAATCATGATATGAAACATCATCTGAAACTTAAAACTTAAAACTCCTTTTCTTCCAATGTAAATGCTCACAGGTGCATTACTAGTATCCATTTTAGCATCTCCAGTTGTTCTAGCTATCAATTTGCTGCACTTGCCAAAGATTTATAGTCTTTTAGCAGGTTAATTTATATTTCATCTGTTCAAACTTATACACAAAACCTTAGTTCTCTTAGTTCTCTTACTCATTTGTATTGTTTTGTAGTACGTTTGGCTCTAGGATTCTTCATATTAGCCACACTTCGATTTTTACGTGTTCAGGTATTAAAGTTTTACTTTTTTATGTTTAAGTTGTTTGACATTAGTTAATGTAAACTTTATTAATTTCTCTGAGCAGATCAGAAATAAATTTGGGCTTCAAGTTGAAGCTTTCTTTGTGATACTAATAGCAATTCAGTTCCATATGCTGTTCTATTGCACACGTCCTCTTCCTAATATACTTGCTTTAGGTTTAGGTGATTAAACTTTGACCCTCATTGACTTACAAAAAGACCATTCTTTCCTTTTCTTTTTCAAATTTGCTTATGATTCTATTTTCTTGATTCTGTAGTAAATTTATCATATGGATACTGGTTCAAAGGGAGCTTTTATGCCACATTAAGATGCCTGGTATGTTTTTATTTTTCAGAAATGTAAATAACTTGTAAATAAAAAAGTCATAATTTCTAATGAAAAGTTCAGATTTTTGCTACCATTGTCTTTAGATGTGATATGCTGCTACTTCTTTGTCCACTTGGGCTTGAACTTTTACTGGTATATCTTCTTGCTGTTTCATTCTTATCAAATTAATTTTTTTCTCATCCTTTATCATTATTAAAAATTTAAAATTCCTATTTCAAGTAATTACAACGAAATGCCTCTGTAAAATTACAGACAAAATCAATTTCCTTGTGGAAAGCCATAAAATGCTGTGCTGGAGCTGCAATTTTCAGCATAGGTCTGTATTACTATTTCATCTAATTTCACCTACAAATCCAAAAATGACAATTATATTAAATTATTAATAAAAAGTCTCATATTTTATCAGGTCTTACTATCTTTATCGATTCCATAATGTGGCAGAGGTGGTTGTGGCCTGAATTTGAAGTCTTTTGGTTTAACTCTGTCTTGAACAAGAGTTCAGAATGGGGTGTATCCTAAACTAGGGTTTTCTTTTCTTATTTAAATATTTTCATTTATCTTTTTATATATATATTAGTTATCATTCTTCCATTACATATCTCCCCTAGACACATCCATTTTATTGGTACTTCACTTCTGCTTTACCTCGCTCACTACTGGTTGCATATCCTCTCTTTTTGGTAATTAATTAAGAAAAAAAAAAATACTAATTTTATATTATTTATAAATTATACTCCATTTATCTGATATCAAAAGACGATTTTGACTTTAAAATTTTGTGATTGTTGCAGTTTGGTGTTATTCTTGATAGAAGACTTTTATTCTACATTCTTCCTGTTCTTTCATTCATCATACTTTACTCCAAGCTTCCACACAAGGTATCTTACATATACCATAAATTTCTTAGATTAACTTGATGTGTACTACTCAAGGGCATAAATGTCCAAAATTTACAATTTTTTTTTTCAGGAGCTTCGGTTCATTATCAGTTCTGTTCCAATCTTCAATTTGTCAGCAGCAGTTGCAGCTAGTCGAATGTATGTGGCTTCTTTCTAATTTGTGTTTTATTTTTTTTCTTACTTTTATGTTCTTGAAATCATAACATTGTTGTTGTTTTTTTTTTACTACAGTTACAACAATAGAAAGAAGAGTTATTGGAATCTGCTTTACATACTTCTGCTTGGTTTGCTTGTGATCAGGTTGAAAGATAAATTATTTTTTTTCTTTGGTTATTTAAAATAAAAAATTGTTTGACATCTCATTATTGATATGATAATTTCTGTAGTTTAGGGTGCAGTGTCATCACTTTCATGGCCTCTTATGAGAACTACCCTAGTGGCTATGCTCTAAGATCTTTGCACAGAGTAGGTAGGTAATCTCTCTCTCTCTCTCTCTCTCTCTCTCTCTCTCTCTTAAATGATCATTATTTAATTATAATATTAATAATAATAATTACTTGAAATCTTCTGATAGGTCATATGAAAAACACTACCAATGAATTGAGGGTTCATGTTCATGTTGATACCTTCTCAGCAATGAATGGAATTTCCCGGTTTTGTGAGAATGAAAACCATTGGGTGTATGTTTATTTTTTTTTACTGAAATAAATTTATTTATTATCTTTAAAAAGATAAACATCATAAATTCTTGTTTATTAACTATATTATTATGTTACTGATTCAGGTATTCTAAAGAAGAAGGAATACATTTGGAAGAGTTTTATCAGCGAAACTTTACCTATCTTTTGAAGTGAGTTACTGATATTATTAATTTTCGACTTATAAAAATTTCAAAATTTAATATTATATAAATGGAATTTAACTAATCTTATTCATAGTGAACATTCGAGCATCAAGGGATTTGAGTGCTTGTTTAAGGTAGATGGGTTTTCTAGGATGCGTCTGCATGTTGGCTTCCCGCCAATTTCAATGGTATTTATACTTTTATTTTTGATGTTTTTTTTTTTTTTTTTTTTTTTCCAGAATGCATTTATGAAACTTGTTTGTGTTAATGTTCATATTTTTCACAGGTTAAAGAGCCAAAAGTCTACATACATGGAAACATAGAAAACACATATATCATGGATAGAAGTTGGCCAGGTTGTTCATGATTTCATCTACCTCAGAAATGTAATTTTTTTTTTTTTTTTTTTTTTTTTTTTTTTTTTTTTTTTTTTGGATTGTGAGTTTTATTGGATCAATGGATAGTGATTTGTAATTTTTGTATGTTACTTGTATTTAATACATAGTGTTTGGTGCTATAGATCATGAACATGATTTGTAATATTTTAAGCTGTTTTTCTTTACATGACATGTATTTAAGTTTTCGTATACTTTTGAGTTTATAAGAAATCACTTGGTATATACTTAAATTTGGTTAAATTACTAGGAACAAACATAATGGTATAGCATTTACATCTTGAGTTTGAATCTTATATTGTGATTCTTTTTCTGAAACAAATTTATCAACCCTTCTGTTTCTTTTCTACATTTTGTTTATATGAAATGTCTTCAAGTTTTGGTGTCGTTTTGAATTTATATAAAAATGACTTGGTTGTGAAAGTGCTAGAACTGTTTATGTTAAACTCTAGTCTCTATGCACCACAAAAGTGTGACATTTAAGTATTTTAAGGTTGTTTGAATAGTCCTACAAATTCTAAAACATGGAAGATTTTTCACTTCAAATTGAAATTGGAACGATCAAAAAACTGAAAGATGATTTTAACAAATTTATAATTACATATGTTATAAAATCTCTTACAATAACTTCTAATACACTAGTTTTTTTTTTTTTTTTTTTTTTTTGTTTTTTTTTTTGTTTTTTTGGTGTTAGAAATATTACCAACCCCCAGGGCATCAAACCAACACCAAGGGCATGTTCTCTGATCTAACCTATAGCTAGAAATTGTTGGTAACCACATGATTGAAAGCTTTTAAAAAAATATAAAATTACATAAAAGTTAATAACTCTCAAACCATACTTGAAGTAGCTTTTTTTTTTTTTTCTTAAATAAAAGTTTTATGTTTGTACTCCTAAAACAAAGTTTTTTCTTTAATTTGATTATTGTTTTCTTCTTAAAAACTAAAACCAAAAAAATTTTAAAAGCTCGTTGTCAAACATTCCCATGTTTATTTATCATCAATTTTGGTGCAAAGTTATTCCAAGCTAATATCATCTTTTACATCAAAATGATGTTGTGGTGTTTTCCTATTTATTAATATTAAATTTGATGTTAGAGTTTTATTTATATAATTTACTAAATTCTACCTTGTTAGTTTGTTATTTGTATAAGACTACATGCAATATTTACATGATATCCATATTAAAATTAAAATTTTTATGTTATTTAAACATTTAATAATTTTTAATAATTTAAAATATAATACATATTCAATAAAACAAATAATTATCATTTATTATAATACTAGTTATTTATTATAGAGTGATTGTAATAAAAATATGTAACAAGCTAACAAATATAATATGTTTTTTTAAATGTATTTGATATTATCACGTGCAACAAGTGTTTCTGTTTTATTTTTAAATGTATGAGATGTTTAGTTAATGGATCAAAGAGAAAGTAAGAAATATCGCTAAAAACAACATACATTTTTGGTATTGAAAATGATTTAAAAGATTAGATTTGTATCAAATATTATATTTTCTTATAAAAATATAGTAATTATGTTCGATCATTTTCAAAAAAAGAAAAAAAAAACATAGGGACTATCATTAGTACTTATAAACTTAAAGTGGGTAATAAAAGACTTTACATAAACTTAAAGGACTAAATTTAACGAACTATTATTCATAGTGACAAGTACTCTCACACACAATTGCACAAACCCACTCTTATCTTGGTTGCTACTGTGTTCTTCAATATTTTGAAAGCACCTCCTAAAACCCTAATTGATCCAATAAAATCTCGAAAAAATGTTGCTCCATCCAACAGTTTCCCAATCTCCACCACACCCACAATCTATTTCTCTCTCGTCATCTTCATCTTCATCTTCCCTCTCTCATTCTCTCAATTTCCCATATGGGTTTCGAAGTTCACCCCACAGAAAACCCCAATTTACTTCGTTTATCGTCAAAAACCGTTATTCTTCGTCGTCATCACCAGTTTCAAAAGTGTACAACTATGGCACAGTGGACCATGAGAAAAAGTCTGGAACGGCGGTCACCTGGAAAGTCATTTACAAGAGGATCTCACTACTGGGAGACCCTGAAAAGGGGGCCACTGAGGTGTTGAATCAGTGGGAGAACGAAGGGAAAAAAGTTACCAAGTGGGAGCTTTGTAGAATTGTGAAAGAAATGAGAAAGTATGGTCGTCACAAGCTTGCTCTTGAGGTATTTTTGGATTAAAATAGATTCACCGTGTGTTAAATTTGTGTTTCTTTGTTACGTTCATCATTTGCTTTCTTAAATTTGCTTGTAGTTAGTGATGTATTGTTTCTGGTTTTAGTTGTCGATAATTAAACATCATCTAGGGTTTTTATGAAATTTTCGTCACTGCAGATTTACAATTGGATGAATAATAGGCCCGAGAGATTTAGAATATCGTCAAGTGATGCTGCAATTCAACTAGATCTAATTTCAAAAGTCCACGGCATTTCAGGCGCTGAAGATTACTTCAAAAACATGCCCAATAATTTAATGGACAAACGCATCTATGGGGCACTCTTGAATGCTTACGTACGTGCTAAAATGGTGGAAAAGGCAGAGGCTTTATTAGTCGAAATGAAAAAGAAAGACTATGCAAGCCATGCACTTCCATTTAACGTCATGATGACACTCTACATGAACCTTAAAGATCAAGAAAAAGTGGAAGCCATAGTTTCAGAGATGATGGAAAACAACATCGGATTAGATTTATATTCATATAATATCTGGATATCTTCTCGTGGGTCTCAAGGATCTATTGAAAAGATGGAAGAATCATTTGAAAAACTGAATCTTGATCCTTCTCTTAATCCAAATTGGACTACTTATAGCACAATGGCCACGTTTTACATCAAGAATGACAAATTTGAAAAAGCTGAAGATTCTCTTAGAAAGATAGAAAGTCTAATTACTGGACGTGATCGAATTCCTTATCATTATCTTTTATCTCATTATGGAAGTATTGGCAAGAAAGAAGAAATTCAAAGAATTTGGGAGACTTACAAATCGGTCTTTCCTTACATACCTAATTTGGGTTATCATGCTGTGATCTCTTCATTCATCCGTATGAATGATATAGAAGAAGCTGAGATTCTTTATGAAGAATGGGTTTCAGTGAAGTCATCTTATGACCCAAGAATTGGAAATCTTTTATTGGGGTGGTATGTTAGAAAAGGGCTTACAGAAAAAACCGAATCTCTTTTTAAAGAAATGTTGGATGTTGGGAAATTGAATTCAAGTACTTGGGAGATTGTTGCTGAAAGCCATATCAATGCAAATAGGGTTTCTGATGCTCTAAATTGCTTAGAAGAAGCAATTTCTAATGAAGGATCAAGCTTCTGGAGACCAAAACCAGTGAATCTTTTGGCAGTGTATAACATTTGTGAAGAGCAAAAGGATGAAAAAAGCAAGGAGGCTTTGTTTGAGGTGATGAGAAAATCAGGTGTTCTTGAAGATCCTGTTTATATGTCGTATTTACCCTTTTACAAAGGGGTAAACCCTGGAAATGAACTGGAAATAGTCAAAGAAATTGAGGGTGATGATGATGGAGCTGTTGATATGCTTCTAAATGAATTGCATGCTACCATTTAAGGATCGATTGTGATCTGGTTTTAGTGAGATAATTGGCTGTTAGTTGAAGAATTATGCAAGATTCTAAGTATGGGGAAAGAATGTAACAGTGTTTTTGTCTTATGTTATACAAGATTTTGCAGACTTTGTATGATATTTGGCAATTTGAGCAAAGTTATAGTTATATAAACTGTTGTATGGATAAGTTCATGATGGGGTTTAGTTCTTTTAGCCTTATTCTTTCTTCTATGGCTGAACTTATTGAATCTTGAGCAATGTATAAGTTTTTAAGTAGAAGGTACAAGTTGTTATAATAGTATTTCAGTTGTCATTTGTGTGCGACTCTTTATTTTGGTGGGTGCTGTCGTATGAAAATGTTAAAATTTTTGTTGTATGGATAAGTTCATGATGGGGCATAAAATTCTCATTTTACCCATTATGGCTTAAGTGCACAATCTCTAGTCGTTCTTCTCATGAACCCACTTATTTCGTCTCATAAAAATGACTTAGACTTAACTCGGCTAATTTCACGAAGTTACATCTTCACAATTCATGAAATTCATCTACATGACCGAATTGCCCTTTTGGAAACTCTCTCAAAGTCAAATCTTCTCTAAATTTCGGGTTCTTACATTTCCTCTACCACCACCATCATCATAAACCACTACATACACATACATAGGTTTACCTCCAACCATATTAATTATCTTGATCAGCTCTTTAATATCACTATCATCAATTATGACACAATAATACTGCAACTCAAAAGGTTAATAGGAAAGACTAATACTTGATTTAATTTCAAAACCAGTCTTACTGTTCACAAAATACAGAAATTCACTAAATTTGGTGGTCTCATAAAATGCCACATCGTAAAGGAACATTCTTGGGATGTAACTCGGCGGTCATACATATGATAGTTCAGAACCAACTAATGTCATCTTTCGTCAGTGAAAACCAAAACGAAATATTTAGTGGAACTTAGAAAAAAAATATCGTAATTCCATTTTCTAAATATATATTCTCTTTATATATGTACAAAATAGTTGTTAAATATTCAGAAATCGTAGTCAACTTCTACGAAACCTTTGTCAACAAAAAAATGAAACCAAAGTCATGATGACGATATGTCGATCTACGATTTCGTTATTTTTACTTCTTTTGGCATACTATTCCTATAGAAAATAGAAAAAGATGTATGATAGTAGATGGCGACGTGTGTTTATTATTTCATCTTTTAATAACTTGTATTTCTTTATAAGTCATTATTTTTGGGTAATTGTTGTGTTACTTTAATTTGGATATTAACAAAATTAATTATATTTAATTAATAAATATTTAAAAAATCTAATGAGGTGTTCGATGGAAAATGTAGATTATAAAACAATGCTCTAAACGGAAAACATTTAACAATTAAATAATTAGGGTACATACAACCTAAAGAGGATCTCTGTCTTTCACATAAATGCAATATACTACGAACTATCAAACTACAAAACCCTAATGAATTCAGAATTCATAAAGAAAGTTTACATACCTCTTGATTTGTTATAGTAAACAAATCTAAACCTTTCTTCAAAGCTATTGGAAGCGAGCACCAGAAATCTCGTGCCTCTGATGGTTCACACTCAACCCTAGCAACTAGAAGACTTGACGAGAGAGAAGAGGGAAGATCAAATTTACGGCCCTTGCTTCTAAGAATGAAGTGTACGAAATAAGGAGGCCAAGGAGGTGTTTATATAGCTGAAGGAACCTTGGGGCCAAAGTTACGATTTTTGGGATAAGGCCTAGATTAATTGATATAATAATCAAGCTGCGTTATCTTCTTATCCAAGCCCCTAGATGAAAATTCTATGCTTACTCTAGCTAATTTTCGTCCACTCCACAATTGTGAGACGTGAAAAAGTGCTTTGAATCTGACTAAGCTCCTCCGTAAGATCCAGTATATATGTCACCTTGCTAACTGTGACAACCCGATATTTCGACTCTATGTAATGACCTAAAAAGTCAAGTATTGTAACCACTTTTGAATTAATGAAATTAACTTCGAAAATAAAATGTACAAAAGTCTCTATTGGTTTACCTACTATGCTACATATTGTGTCAAGGTTTACAGAAATACTAAGAACACAAAAATCCGAGTTATAACGAAGAAGTTATGACCATTCTAAAATTTCCGACAAAACCGGCAATATCGATTAACGAAAAACGCGAAGTTTCAATACAATAGTTTTTAGTTTTAATTATCTAAATGAAATTCGTAAATATCATTAAACCGTGAGTGTACATAAAAGAACGTCCAAATCTGACTTCGTATGAGGAGGTTATGATTTTTCCAAGATCCGAATATAGCAGTAGACAACTAAAAACTCGAAATAGAGATCGAGAGACTTTTGACCGAAACAACCTAAATGTGAATCAAAGGTCTCAACCAAAGTAGCGCAATGGTAACAAGTCTGACGAATATGGTCATCGGATGAAGGAGTTATGGAATTTAAACGGACTTTTCCAGGTCCGGCCTGTTAAAAAATAAATAATTAAAAATAAAGTCAAAATTAAACGACGAAGTCTAAACGAGAGTTGTAGAGTATATTCTCACATACGCGTGCATATAAATAACGTCGAAAACAGAGCTAGTACGCGAAAGTTACAGATTTTACAAGTTCGAGACCCGAAATCCGAGGCTGTCATGCTTGCCACGATGTGGCACAGTTGGCCACGACGTGGCAACATGACTGATGGTGTCTTTTCAAATGGAAGAGGATAGGATTTGGCTCCCCACGACGTGGCCAGCCTTTGCCACGATGTGGCACACAAAAATCCACCCCTATAAATAGAACCCTTGGGGTGCCGGGTTTAGAAGCCCCGGTTTTCACACTCAAGTTCCGAAGGAAGGTTCTACACTCTCGAGACTCTAGAGATTCCCGAGAGAATCAACTTTTCCAAGTTGAAGTTCTGCTCGATTTTCATCTCGCTTTCTCCAATCTATCAAGTGAGTTCATACCCCTATAAACTACACTTTCAAATGTTTTATCAATGCTTTTTATACACTTTTAAGGGGGGGGGGGGGGGGGAATACAAGTAAACACACGTTTATTATCGTGTGTAACATAAAGTTTCACTATATACTCTTTTTATCAAGTAAATCATATGTGATTCATAACTACTACATGGGAACTTTCGTATGCTATATATATTCTCGATAACATCTTGTCTTTTGGAGATAAAACATGTTTATATATATATATATATATATATATATATATATATATATATATATATATATATATACGAATCAAACACTTTATTTATACTTTAAGTATATGTGATCATTTATGTCACTATAAATGTTATACTTTACATAACAAGTGAATATTACACTGGAGTTTACTATACGAATGAAACACACTTTGAAAAACTATAATAGGTATAATTTACGAGAAAATCATGAACATTTACATACTAGAAACACTATATCAAAGAGATATTTTCATATACAAGAACAAATGTAACATCCCGAAATATCAAGAGTAGAGCTGAAGGGCTAAAAGAGTAAATTGGGAAAGAGTGACTCGGCGAGTCCATGTGTGGACTCGACGAGTAGAGTCGCGACTTGGTCGCGTGTTAAGTGGCCGACTCGGCGAGTCAGTGTAATGGACTCGGCGAGTAGGCGCTGAGTGGAGAAAACCCTAATTCTCGGGGTTGAGCCCTATATAAAGAACATAACATCCATTTCCTCAGCCTCCTTACTCATCTTCAAGACCAGAAACCCTAACCCTCGTGTGTGAGTGGATCAAGTGCATTTGGAAGCTTGGAGAAGCAATTGTTGAGGAAATCTTGAAGGGTAAGAGGCTTGGAGCAAGGGGCTTTGCTTGGATTCGAGTTTCATTTCAGTTGGGGCATTCCTTTGAGGTAATATCTCGTTTTTGAGCTGCTATTTCTTAGATGCATCATTTTGGGGGTGTTAGAGATCATATCTTTGGATGTATTGGAATTTAGAGGTTAGATCTGAGGTTGCTACCTCAGATCTGGAAGGGAGAAGGTCTAGAGTGTATGAAAGTACCTGTTTGTGAGTGGTTGATGGAGCCATCTTGTCCCAAACCCAAACCCTAGAGTGAAAACGCATAGATCTATTTGGATTCACGTAAAGTTTGCCACTCTACGTAATGGATGGGTTGTAGGAGGCTAGATCTATGTTTTGGATCAATTGCATGGCCTGGAGTGCTTCTGAATAGATTCAGACCGGTGGTACTCGGCGAGTCACATGGGTGGACTCGACGAGTTGGATGAAGATGGCCTGGAACTCGGTGAGTCGTATGAACAACTCGACGAGTATGTTGAAGATAGCCGTAGACTCGGCGATTCTGTTCTTGGACTCGACGAGTCTTGTCGAAGAGTCCCAAATATTTTCTGGTTGAGTCAAGAATCGCCGAGTCAAGGGATGACTCGGTGTGTTGTGTGCGAGTGGACTCAGAGTTGTGGGACTCGGTGAGTCTCGGGGTGACTCGGCGTGTTGAGTCGCGGATTGGGGAAGTTCTGAGCATGGGGACTCGACGAGTCGACGGGTTGACTTGGTGAGTAGGGTCAACCAAGATGGTTGACTTTGACGGAGGACTTTGACTTGGACCAAGAGTTGACCGTTGAATTTTAGGACTTGGTCAGCGATGTGGCCTTTGGGCCAAGAGAGGGGTAAAATAGTCTTTTACCCTTAAGAGGGTGCCATGAGAGGGTTGATTCTAGTCTCGAGAGTTATATTCATGAGAGTATTTGCTTTACGTGTTAGGCGGTGGCGAGTTCGAGATTCAAGTGTGGGGATATTTGCTTTCTGTTTGCCAGGTGAGTCTTCTCACTATACTTTACCTTGAGTAGGTAACCAGAGTTATGTGATCAGAGTATTTGTATGCTATATGTACGTGATGTGTTGTACTGCATTATTTCTATGTGATTTATGCTGTGCATGTTATAGAGTTGGAACCGGAAGGTTCCCAGAGTTAGAACCTGAGGGTTCATAGAGTTTGGGTGCACGGACCCATAGAGTTATAGCCTCGAGTGGCTAATATGTGTTATGTGTGGTATTTTGGGGAACTCACTAAGCTTCGTGCTTACAGTGTTTTGTGTTATGTTTCAGGTTTCTTTTAGGATCACGGGACGGCACCGGCTTGATTGTACACACCAGAGAAAGAGTCATGTTTTGAGGATCCTGGTTTAATATGCAAGTGAAAATGGAGTTATGTTTTGTAATTCGATTATGAATGAGATTTTAAACAAGTGTTTCCAAGAATTAAACGATTATTTTAAATGAAAATTGTTTTGAAATTTACGGTGTTACAAGTTGGTATCAGAGCCTTGGTTTGAGGGATTCGGATGCGCCTTCGGGTAAATCTGGACTCAAACTGAGGAAGTAAAAAAAGTTTTCAAAGAAATAATTTTCTAAAAGCAAATAAGAGTTCAAGGAGAAAGCGAGAAAGAGCAGTGTGTACAATCAGCCAGAGCCCGAACGGTGATTTCCCAAAATACCCTTACTTTTGTGTTATGAGATATTTATGATGCACGTTATGAGATATTATTGCATGCTAGAGATAGGCTAGGTATTTCATATTTTAGGACTAGAGTGGCCTGATTTGTGATGCCTTAGCCTAGGACTTGTTGTTATATGTGTTATGCTTTTGAGTATGTGATGAGTGAGAGTATCCAGTTAGAACCCGGGAGGGGTAGAGTTACAGAGTTCGGTGGTACTTTCGAGGATGAGCCGAGAAAGTGGGGTTATCACCGAGGGTGAGTTCTATGTATTCTTCGATGCTCGAATGCTGCTTGCTTTGTGCTTTGTGGAACTCTCGATGATGGGAGTCGGCTACCAAGTGAATATGACGATATTCAGGAGGTAGATGGCTGGCATCATTAGGAGCTTTTCAGCAGCTGATAGCAAAGAAGTAGGAGGACCAAGGAAGAGCCTAGGGAGTAACCTTTGTGACAACTCGATATTTCGAGGCAATATAATGGAACGCAAGTCAAATTTAGGTCAAAATTTAACTTTCCAAAAATCTTATTTGGGTTAAATAAAGTAGTAGGAATCGTGTCAAGGTTTTCATACATATAAAGAACCCTAAAATCCGAGTTATAACGAAGAAGTTATTATGGCCAATCGAAGATTCTCGGCAAAACCGGCAATACTGATAAATGTAAAACGCGAAGTTTCAATACAATAGTTTTTGGCCTTAGGTATCTAAATGAAAGTTTTAGATATCATCAAACTGTAAACGTACATAAAAAGAACGTCAAAACTCGAAACTCGAAATATAGCAGTAGACAGCTAAAAACTCGAAATAGAGATCGAGAGACTTTTAGCCGACACAATCTAAATGAGAATCGAAGGCTCAACAATACTAGCGCAAAGGTAAAAGGTCTGACGAAAACGGACGTCGGATGAAGAAGTTATGGAACTTTAACGGACTTTTCCTATCCCGACCTATTAAAAATATAATATTAAAAATAAAGTCAAAACTAGCCGACAGAGTCTAAACGAAAGTTGTAGATAGTAGTCTCACCTTCGCGTGGATATAAAGAACGTCGAAAACGGAGTTCGTATGAGAAAGATATGAATTTTTGAAGTTTGTTAATTAATTTAAATATAAATTAAATTAAAGCCCGGTATTATCCGAAGAAGGAGTCACCGGTCCGATCCCTCGTACGCCCAGCGTACCGTCGTACGCCCAGCGTACTCGGATGCTAGGCTCCGGTTCGTCCACGTCGCTCCAATGCTTCGACCGAGGATGCGCTCATGCATGACGCATGAGTACGCAGCGCGTACTCTAGTACGCCCCGCGTAACGCAACCTCTCAGACCCCTATAAAAAGGATGCGAGGGTGCCGGCCAAAATTGCTAATTTCCTTCCTTTCTCGCGCCGAAGCTCTGTGTTTTAACCCTCGGAGTCATCCCAAAGGCCCGGTTTTCATATCCAAGGTGGGAAGAAAGTTTTACACTCCCGAGCCTCTCGAGATTTCCCGAGAATCTCGAGAGATCCGCTTTCTCGAGTAGAAGTTCTGCTCGGTTTTCGTCACACTTTCTTCAATCAATCAAGTGAGTTCATACCCCTATAAAGTACACTTTTAAATGTTTTATAAATACTTTTATATGCTTTTAAGTGGGGGAATACAAGTTAAATACTTGATTATTGTCGTGTGTTATATAATAAAGTTCATTATACGCTTTTTATCAACGAAATCATATGCGATTTATAAACTTTATAGGAAACTTTTGTATACAAAATGTATCACGATAACATCATAGCTTTTGAAATGAAAAGTGTTGTTAATAAATCAATCATATGGGATTTATAACTAGTATACAAATGGATTTACTACAAGTTTAACAGTTTTACTAAACATATTACTTCAAATAATTTTCTTAAACGTTTTTACATGATTAAAGCTCGTTATCAAACTGTCTTACATACTGTAAGCTTCCTTTCAAACTCGGTTACAAAGGTGTTTTCAAACAGTGGTTTTCCGTGTACTTAAACTGTCTTATCAAACAAAATACTTTCAATCATTTTATAAACTGACATCAAGTCACAAATTCTTTATTAGACTTTTCAACGGATTTACAAAACTTCTTTATGCTTTTATATTATAAATTGCATGCCTCTATATGTATAGCTATATAAGAAATGTTTAAAAGACTAAGGAAGGCTATCCACCCTATTTCCTTTTCCTCGATTTGGATGTGGTCTGGTGGGATATCGGGTACTCCTTCGAAGGTCGTTTAAATATTAGTTATATATTATGTATACATATATGGTCATAAATGTTCCATCAGTTAATTTAGTTCCGATACTCTTGGGTAGCAAGAGTGTATAAACCTACTTGGACACTCATCAATTACATTCTAGTAAACTATTATAGGAATAGTTTAGAGTAAACAAAACATTTTCCCTACTACAATAAATTACACCAGAGTCAGTTCATTCATGAGTCTAAACTACATGCTATATGAAAGAATACTCTTACATGAATACTTATACATGAATACTTTTACATAGACATTATATGGCAAATTACTATTACATGTTAGATATCTAGATACTGTTATATAGTTCGCCTTTCTATCTTTACCTTGTGATGCAATCACATCATCGACGAGATAGATTGGACCTTATATCCTAGTACTAAAGGATACTTTGAGGGACTAACCATTCCGAGTACCACTGTTAGCTACAGAGGTAAATGAACAATCTACGGATGTTTTAGGTTGATACCATCGCGAGTATACTTAAGGGACTAACTATTCCTAAACCCGGCTGTTAGCAACAGAGGTAAATGAACAATCTACGGATGTTTTAGGTTGATACCATTTCAGGTATACGTAAGGGACCAACTAATAATAGTTATACAGGGAAAAACCGTCACATTTTTAAGTGATACGTACTTTCAAAACATTCAAGTCTTGGTAGAAGACTACTTTTATACTAGTAGGAAATAAGGGATTTTCTAGAGTTTTTCATACTTATGCTAAATGTTTCATCAATCATTCACCAGTCTTTCATAACAACAAATCAAAGCAATGACATTAAATACTTATGAACTCACCAGCTTAAATGCTGACCTACGCTTTCAAAATAACTTGTATTCTCAGGTTACAAATAGACAGGTGCCGATGCAAGGTTTAGAGAAGACGGAGCAGTCAAGACTCGTCTTTTATTTTGATTTGTTATCTTGTTGTCTTGCACTATGACAGAAAACAATTGTAATTAAAATTTTACTATTAATGCAATGGATGATGTTGTTACTTGTTTACTACTTTGCAATTGTTATGATGCATACATGACGTCCTCCACCCCAGAACGTTTCTGCCGTTCTCGGTTTTGGGGTGTGACAACGCATATAATTCACAAAGAATCTCATTCAATTTCCTAAAATTGATGCACATTCTGAAGGATTCGTCTTCTTGAAGAACAAGACCGGAGCTTTCCAGGGTGAGAATCTTGGTCCGATGAATCCTTTGCGCAACAATTCTTCTCAATTGACTGGATAACTCACGAATTTTGGCGGAAACTAACCTATAGGGTGAATTGGCAGTTGATGTGGGTCCTAGTATTAGGTCGATTTGAAATTCGACCTGTCTTTCTGGAGGTATTCCCGGATGTTCTTCGGGAAATACATTCGGAAAATCGCATGCTACCGGAATACATTGTATGCTTACTTCTTCCTCGGTCTTGTCCACAATATGAGCAAGGAAAACATAGTTCTTCTGGTGCAGGCACTTCTGTTCCTTGATGCACGAGATAGGATGAGGATTGATGTTAGGTTTATCACCATGGGTTATTAGAGTTTTGTGATTGGGAAAGTGAAGGAAAACGGCCTTCTCACGACACATAATATCAGCACGATGGGGGCTTAACCCAACCATGCCGATTATCACATCAAAAACTCCTAATATTTACTGGCATCAAATCTATTTGTAATGAATGGTTGTTTAGTGTTAAGGTGTACTCCCCATAAATATCCTATGTTAATTTGGTTTTTCCCATTAGTCACGTCCACCGTAAAGGCTTAGTTTAGCTTTCGGGGTTGTTGTTTTAGTAAGTGCTCGAATTTGTTACTAACGCTGCTTCACCCAGCTTCACTATTGAATAATGGGTAAGCGAAAGAGTTGTTAAGTGGGAACGTACCAATAACAACCGTCGGGTCTTGGACTGCTTCGCCTTGACCCAAGGTCAAGACCCTTTTTGATCCTTCTGCACCTTGATTGTTATCCTTGGGGCAACTGTGCCTGAAGTGACCGGTTCCTCCACACCTATATCAGGTGTAACTGGTCTCATCATTGGTGTTGTTGTTAGGGTTGTTGCGATTGTTGTCGTTTTCATTTGGCTGACGATTATGACATGGATAAGTTCTACAGAATTTGGCGGTGTGATTCTTTCGGTTGCATTTGTTACAATACATCTCTCGGCAGGCTCAATTATGATGGAGTTTGCACTGGTTGCATTTTGGAAGGCTTCTAGCATATGGTCTTGTTGGTGCTGGTATAATAAGGGTCATGGTCGCATGAACAGCTTCAACATGTTTCTTCCTTGAGAACCCTTGAGTGGGTTGTCCCTTTCTCTTACTTCCAGACCTCAGCTTCCTGCTCTTAAGCTTAGGGTTTAGAGTTCCTTGATATGTTATCACTTGTTGGTTTCCATGTTCGTTCCTTTGGATGGAGTTGTCAATGCTATTCCCGCCTCCATTGGGGTTGTTTGCATTGATTTGCGCCATCGCAGCGGTTACTGCCGCTGTTACAGCAGCTTGGAATGTAGCAGGGTCCATCTGCAGGAGTGGTGTCTCGCGGGTGCGCTTGTTATTCTTGCGGGATGGCATTTTCCTGTGGAACGTTGATAATCCAGATCGTAAGTAATGATCATCATTCCTGGTTGTACTCTATAAATTTTGCATCTTGTTGCATAATTCTCACTGTTTCCATCTACATCCCTATGATGTATTTGTGGTAGTAGGTAATCACAGATTTGGCATGATCGTCATGTCTATCCTTAGAGTATATAAGTTGTTTTGGTTTCGAGACCCTTAAGTACCTAGCGGTTTTGAGGGTTCGCTTGTGCATATAATTGAGTCTATGTAGTAATATGAAATAAAGATAGCACATAATTGTTCCAGTGGTAAGTACCATCTTAGTACACGAAAGAGAGTCATGTCGGATAGTAGGGGGAAGCAGAAAAGGCTGATCCTAATTGTGGCGGGAAGTGTCTGGTGGTGGTGCCGATGAAGTGGATGCACCTCGGAGAAAAGCTACTTGTTGTTCGGTATCTCGTAGTCGTACTTCCCAAACTAACTGTCTCGCTCGAGAGTCTCCATTCACTTCCTGTGTTTGTCTCTTGTCTCTCTCAATGGCAAACCGCATTTGTTCTGTTCGATTTGGGGTGTCCCGAGCTTGATTATCAATACCTCGGGTGCCCCGCACCATGACTGGGAGGGCCCGGTCAGCTGGTCCTCTATGACTAAGATCGAAGAGACTTCGGTTCCTATCGTAGTGTGGTCGTATCCCCTGCTGGTGACTCTATCTCCAAAGATCGTGTGCCCAAAGGGACATAGGGCCACCGGGGATCACACGATAAGTTAGTACTCTGGCTCTACATGGAGGATTGATGACATCGGATTCTGCATCCGAGTCATCATCACCATTACCCTCTAGCTCTTCCCCTTCGAGATCTACTATTGACTCGACGGGTACATCTGTGAGTTCTACTTCATGTTCCTCCTCTGGGTCGAGCCACCCTGCTATTCCCTGACCAGGGAGATAGGGGTTTCTTGGCTAATGATACTTGTCTATAGTGTATTGCACGAAGGGGTATAAATACTAGAAACAAATAGCATACCAATTACTCCTATAGTAATTTAATTTTTTTTAGGTTTTGTTCTATAAGCTCTTTGGATAATTAAATGGTAAGTTTTTGATTCATTGCCCATCACAATTACTCCAGAACACATGTTGGTCGTATTTTGAATGAATGTAGTTGATCAGGCTACATTCACCCCCAATACGACTACATAACTGGCCGGGTTTAATAGCGATGTTCAAATCCTCCAAAGACTTTTACTGTTCTTGTTATGTTATTATTCTAAAATGCACACAAAGGTATGTATTTTAATTATTATGTTCAGAGTTGTTTAGTCCCATTGTATTTATAGTTGCATATCCTGTATGATTAGATATGCTAGTTCACTATAAACAATGCTCTGATACCAATCTGTCACACCCCCGAACCAGACGGTGGAAACGTCCGGGGGCTTGCGCGTGACTTCATCTTGAAATATCATTACAGTGAATATAATTGAAACATAACATCATCATCATCACACATGTAATAATACAACATTCATTGTTTACATCGAGTATTGTATTTGAATATTACATGCCAAAATAGTAAGAGTATGATGAAACAAAATATCACACAATATCCATTAGTTTGTTTCGTTCATCCTGCTTCAACGGTATCCTGAGAATACAAGTTATTTTGAAAACGGTCAACATAAAAATGTTGGTGAGTTCATAAGCATGTTTGTGAAAATGATTTGTATAACTTTGAAAACCACCAGAAAATCCGATATTTTCTGAAAACTGTTTAGTGTGTTTGTGTTAGATCTTGTATTAATGCATGTATGCTATTGTTTATTTGACTAAAAAGGTAAAGAGAATGTAGATAATGTAAGAGCATGTAAAGAGAATGTTCCCAGACAACCCGACGTTGCCCAAAAAAAAATGTAGATGTCTTCCGTAAACTTCATAACGTTAATTCCTCTAAGCGAGCCGTCATAACCATACTAAATAATGACAATTTCGCCTGTCTTGGCGTCGTTGGACGCCGACGGAAAAATAGAATAAGGTTTTTGTCACCCTAGACTGGCCTAGTCTAACTGTAGCGAACAACTCAGGTGTGGGGTGTCATCCCCGTATAGATCTATACACAAATCCACGTTCTCCTTCCAGGAGACTCTGGTTATAACTACAGGCTACGATCGTACACTTAATAGGTGCCAACTGATAAAAACTCGCTAGATCCTTAATCGAATTTACGCGAAGAAAAATGTATAAACTCATTCTAGGACCAATGATCCATGTAAGTGAACCACGAAGGCGTCGCTAAACATGTAAATCATTTCAAGGCCCAAATGGAATGAGATTATATAACATGGGCCCAAAATATATATGAAAGGACAACTAATGATCAATTCACATATAAAGTATTTACAGACCCAAATAGCACACAAATAGTATCCAAGGTCCGTCGCACATGTTAATGGGTTATTGAGGCCCAATAAACATGTAAATAGTATACATGACCTATCACACATAGAAATGGGTCATTAAGGCCCAATAACCTAGAAGATGATCAAATTAAATTCATTTGTTGGTTTATCATTGGTTTTAGTTTAAGTATTCACTAAAATAGTATAAAAAGTAGAACGCATATAAAACCTATTCTGAGGCCCAATAAACATGTAAGTGGACCACTAAGGCTCACTATACGTGTCTATTATTTCCAGGCCCAATAAGGATATGAATATCGTTTTTAACCCATTTGTTATTGTTTTGTTTATTTTAGCTTGATTATTTACAAATTTGATATAAAAGGCCCTCCTTTTTGTAAAAATGACGTTCTTGGCTCAATAAGCATAAAATTTACAATTAGGCCCAATTTTTGTAAGAATAACACTTTGATCTCCAATTTTGTTAAAAACTTGTGTTGATGACTACTTTGTGGTAAAAATAACATTTATAAACTCATTTTTGTCAAAAATATCATTTTTGCTTGATTTTTGTGAAAATGCACATTTTTCTGGTTTTTGGCTTTTTCGACCTAGTTTTTAGAAAATTTGTAGAAAATTCATCGTAAGTCGAAATTTGGATCCGTAAATTCTGGAAATTTGGAAATCTTGTCTACTTTGTTAAAAAAAATTTCTCATAATTTTTGATGGCCTAAAACTAGTGTGAAATTACTCATCTTCACAGGTTGGTCCGAAATTATTTCAAATATGATAGGCAGTTTTGTAAAATTCGCCAAAAATTGTAGAAAAATCGTATGAAAACGTGCGAGTAGTCATTTTAAAGGTATAAACCTGAAATTTATCCATGTAAAACAGTTTTGTAAAATACTTCCATTTGAATGGTCAAAACAGTCCGAGATTGGACCAAAACTTTTCTGTCAAATGCTGTTTTGTGAGTTTAGTTTATAGATCTCTAACCACAACACTCATTTTTGCTATATCAAGTGTATAAATCCAGTATATACTAGTTTACATGTATTATGTTTGATAAAACATACTTCTCTCAAGATTCATATAAAGATCCAAGTGATACACTTCAAGTTTCTTAACATATTTGTAGATTAGTGAAGAAATCACACATAATCACCAAATGTTTCAAGGAAATCACACATAATCATGCATATACACATAGATCTACACAAATCAACTTGTATTCCCCCCAAAAACAAGTAAAAACAAAAAACAAGGGGGTATGAACTCACCTTGGGGTTTGGATTTCGGCTTTGATGAAGATAAGAAGAAGGTGGTGTAAGTTATGACTCTAGCTAGCTTCTTGGTGAAACTTTTGAAATGATGGTTATTCTAAGGTCAATAATCACGAAAATTGGAGAGTAAGGGAAGGATTCTTAGCATAAACTTGAATCAAAACAAAAGATTTTGTCATAAACTTACCAAGAGGATGAAATTGATGAAAACTCCTTGAATCACCCTAAGATTCACGGTTTTTGGGAGATAATTGAGAGAGTATTTTTAAGAGCATTTAGAAGAAAAGATGAAGTTTGAATGGGGAGTTGGGAGGCCGAGATTAAGAAGGAAGAGGAGAAGAGAAGAAAGAAGTGACAAGATGTTGTATTGATATATGGGATTAGCCTAGTTGCATGTGGTATAATTGCATGGAAACCCTCTATGTAAATATGAGGTGGCAACACTTAATTATCTCCTTGTTAATTTTTTTTTTGTATTATTCTTGTTGGGCCGAGATTGGACCATGAGTGAAGGAATTGAGATAAGTTTAGGCCCTATCTTGACTTAGCTCGAAACTATGAGGCCCAATTAATATTTTTCGGCCCATTGGGCTCTTAAGGTGGTTCACGGCCCAAGATGGTACAAAGGAATGCGTTTGTGGTCCATCAAGGCTAATTAATTCGTTTATGGCCCAACAAGGCCCGTTAGAGATAACAAGTCCGTTTTAGGTCCAATAAGGGTAAAATGAATCATTTTAGGCCCATATGGACCAAAAGGTTGAGTTTTATGAATGTGGGTCCATTTAGAACCCAATTAGGGTCTTTAAGCCCAATATAGTTCAAGTTGAAGGTTTATTGGTCCATTAGGCCCAATAAAAGAATCCTAGTCCATAATGAATTTGAGTCGGGATTTCTAGGGTTTCCAACCCTTATTTGAACATATGAGATGTATTTGGAATGAGAATGGATTATAGTATTCACTTAGAGTACAAGTTATCACACTAGGTGAATGATTGCATGAGAGTAGAATTTCCTAGCAAAAATGCTAGTTGTGACAGACCCCAAATTTTGAAGATGAGTTTATAGCTTTTAAAGAGGAGGTTTCCTATCTTTGCATGTAACCCAAATAGACTATGTTATTATTATTATTATTATTATTATTATTATTATTATTATTATTATTATGACCAACTGTTATGAATGTGGATACCATTTCCAACAAATGAAATCATTATGGTTAATATATCTTCTTCACTTGATGTAATGCAGTTTATATTGCTATTGAAGAAAATTTGTATAGGTATTAAATATAGTTTATATTGTATTATAATAGTTACTACTATCACTAGTACAATGCTATTACCAAAATCAGGGCAACTAACACTCGATTTCAGTGTTCAGATGAGCCACGTATGAGAGCAACTCATTAATTATTGTCCCATATAGGATACCACGTGAGCAAAATCTAAAAAAACCCATCGTAAGGACTGAATATATACAAAAACAACAAGGACTTATTTTACGAAAAAACGTTAAAGACTAAATGTTTACAAACAGAGAACTTAACATGTAGTAGTCGGTCAAGTATCCTCCATTTTCATTGTTGAATCCACCATTTGGATTCCTTCGGTATTTATTCCCAAAGCCTTGATTTTCAAACCCATCGTTGTAGTCATTGTTGCCACCATTAGGGAAATTCTTGTTGTTCTAGTTATTGTTGTAGTTCCTGGTTCCACCCTGATTGTCTTGATTCCGCTTATTACCACCGTTATGGTTCTGATTCCAACCAAGTCCATTGTCACTTCCATCATCAAAATCCCAGTCATCCTCGTTACCACCATTACTACCATTACCGAATTAAGGACTAACATTTATAGGATTTTGGCTATGGTTTCTAACATTAACACCGTTGTAGTTTCCTACATTGCCTCCCATATTTTATGCCCAATTTCCTCCGTTTCCCCTGTTTTAGCAACAGTTGTTTCTATTCGGTTGTGGTTGTATTGGTTGGATGATTGGTGCACCGACATTGTTGTTGTTCCCATTGTTCCCATTGTTGTCTGGGAATTAAGGAGCTGGTGGTGGAACTAGTGGTGGAGGATTGTTGACTACATCATCAAGCCCCTCGACCACATCCTCCACGACAACATTATCTACACTCATAGTGTTGATGTTCCTTCTGGTGACCCGATTTGAGCGAGCTATTCGTTCGATTTCCGGATCAAATACAAGCGGTGAAGAGCATCCACTATGTCTTGTATGCATGCACCGGTGTGCCTGCACAACACAAATAAAACAAAACGTGAAATGCAAACGATAATTGAAAATGAAAGTAAAAGACTACAACTACTTAAACACAATAGCTCAAGCGTACAATCTCCCCGCCAACGGCGCCAAATTTTGATCGATATCGTTGTATCAATAAAAAATAACCAACTAACCTACGTAGATAGAGTAAGTCGGGTCGAATCCACAAGGTGTTCATGGTCAAACTATGTGTCAAAATAGTCAATGGAAAATAGATTACTTATAATCGTGACAAAAAGGTTTAAACAAAGATTAACCAAAAAATACTTGAAACTTTATTAGTTAAAACAAAACTTTAAATGAGAAAAGTAAGGTACTCCTAATTCAGTTGTCGGACAATTCAGATTCACACACTTTCTTCCCTAAAATCCTAGTTCATTTACTTAGATGTAATTGGGGTTTATGATCTTGCAACACATAATTTTGGGTACATAATATGTTCATTCAACTAGTTGTCTTACTCCCTATGTCTATTTGGATTAGGAACAATTAATGAACTAGCAATAAAATGTCTTACAACTACCTATGATCGCATTAAGATTCAATATCATAAATTGGAATAATATATGTTGATTCAATCACTTGTCTTTGTTCCTAGACTAATTGAACTTGGAACAAATGATGAATTGACAACAGACTATCTTAATTATGACATCAAACAAATTCATACAACCCAATTTCAATCATTTTTACCAAAAGATCTTCACATGAAGCATAAAACAACAATTAAAATTAACTAGAATCAATTAATAATCAAGTGTGTTCATCCAAAAGTCCTAAACTTCCCTGGAAGTAACCTTAATGGTTTTGCCTTCCTTTGAATTCATAAAACAAATAACTTGAATGAAATGAATAAAATTCATAATAGAACTCATAAACAAACTTAGATAATCAAACAAATGTAGCCTAATGATTATCAAAATATATAACAAATAAACCTTGGTTAAGAAGAAATAATTTCTGGAAAATAAAGAATCGATGAGGATTAACCAATGAAATGATCTTCACTTATAGCTCGATGATGAAATCGATGAACTTTTTCCTTTATTCCAGATTGAAATTGAATAGATTTGTGTTTCCAAATGTTTCTAAGGCTTTAGAAGCTTAAAAGACGCAGGAAAAAGCACTGAAAATCAAAGGATGGAACCCTAGAAACGAATGCATAGGTTCTTATTTATAGTGTGTGACAAAAATAATGAAATCGGGCGATGTGGGACGTTGGACATCCTAAGAGACGTCTTAGACGTCGTGTATAACGCCCATGCGTTCTTTGTACATCTTTGCATGCCTTCTGTCTTCTTTGAAATACACTAAAAAATGGCCAAAAACACTTGACATCTTAGGGGACGTCTTAGACGCATTCTAGGACGTCCTTCCTTGATTTCTAAACTTTCTGAAACACACCGTTCCAACACGAGACTCCCCTAAAAAGCCAAGACGTCCTAGGGGACGTCTTAGACGCCTTGTAAGACGGCGACAAGGTCCTTCCTTCTTTCCTGCTCCGAAATTTAACCAGATGTTGACTGTTTGACTTGGGCGTCCTAGGGGGCGTCTTAGATGCCTAGGGGCGTCCTTCATCTTCCGTGCAAATTTTGGTGGTCAAAACGACATAACTAACAGAAACACAAAACACGAAAGTTGTAGAAAATTTTGTCTAGTTTCCAGAACTTCTTTACTCATGTCAATCGGAGCTCCAGAACCTGAGATATGACCAAAACATTGAAGTATGGTCAATTTTCCCAGCAACATTTCTTCAATCCTTTAGCAATCCGTTTTACTTGCAGGTTCCACACACTTTTAGTACGATATATTGACCTGCATATGAAGTTCAACAACTCATCAAAGTAGTGTCATTCTTGGACAATTATACATCAATTCAACATATTTATGACAATTTAGTATATTCACAAAATAGACTTATCATAAGGACTAAATGTGAACAAAAACAATAAGTCCAAATGCTTATTTTACACACAAAAAAAATGTATAGAAAACAAAAACTATATTACCCTTATGGGTTATTTCTGAAGTTTTTACTGTTAATAGGTTCTTTCCCAAGTGTTAGTTAAATTCCCTTTACTATTTATTTACACAAATTAAATGATTATAATTGTAATAAAAATTAAGATAAATAAATGTTTATGTTAATGTTTTTTTTTTTTTTATCATAAATCGAATTTATTAATAACTTGATCCGATAACTAAAATTTTCGATAAGATTAAATCTTGGATGAACCAATATCCATGTCATAACCATATTCATGACTTCATTGTAACACAGTTACATAAATGTTCATGATTTAGCTTTGGAGAAACCGATTAAAAGCTTAATTGTTGCATAATTGTTTGGTTTAAACCTAACCGATGGATTCATGTGGCTTGATGATGGCCCCACTCGGAACAGTCACATGGAAGACAGGTAGGTACGGAGAGTAATAGCCTTCGGCGCCAAGTGAATACGTGCACCAAATTATACCTTTTGTTTTTTTTCTCTTTCTTTAATCATATTACAAGAAAGATATGGTTATATTATAACGTTATGGAGGCATGGAGCTCACATTTTATAGAAAAATAAGGGATAGATTTAGCAAAGTTCATTAATTAATTAATTAATTTTTTTTTTTTAAGATTTAGGCAAGAGTTAAAGAGTTATTATTATTATTATTATTATTATTATTATTATTATTATTATTATCAATTCCATATGCTATACTTGCGAAATCGGTTTTATTTTGAAATGGTCAAAACGATATCATTTTTGCTGATTTTAAAGGTATAAGTTTGTCCGGAGTAGGGGTGCGATGGAAGCAAGTTATGCGCATGATGGACGTGAACACCACCCCTGGGTGACGTTATAGGGAGTGGTTATGGTGGGTTGTGATTTTTTGAATCTTGACCACAAGCCTTTTTTGTGTTTTCCCTCCCAACGGTGACAAGACCTTTTGTATGGATTAAAAATAATTGTTTAAAATATAAAATATATAATAATTATTTTTTACGTGTTGCATGCTATTCTATATATAATATTTTCTTCTATTTTTCTTATAATTATAGATCAATACCCAAATACCCCAAACATTCCAAATACTCCAAACACACCAAATTATGATTCATTACTACAAGGAACACTAATTCAACAACAACCACTTTTCAACAATCAATCATTCTTATACCAACAAAACCACCCACAACTCAACCCCACCCAATTTCAGCAAAACCCCATTGCATTCCAACAAAACATATTCCACAATACTCATACCCACAAAACTACCCACAACCCAATACCAATCAATATAACCAAAAAATATTCAAATACCAACAACCACAACCTTTTGAACCACAACATTTTGAACCACAACCTTCTAATACGCAAATTTCCGACAACGATGTTGAAACACAAGAGCCGAAAAAAGCATCACAGTAGAAAAATAAATGACAGGTTCTTAATATAGGAAAACAAAAGTGGAATGGCAATGAGGAAGCGACTTCGTCGCAAGCTTGGACATTGGTCTCCGACAATTCCAAATAAGGCAACAATCAATCTTCGATGATTTTTTCGGAGCAAGTTTTAACACAATTCCATAATATAACGGAAAATGGATTTACTAGAGCTGTGACGGCCTAAACGGAAAATGGCCTGAGTTAAGGTTAGTTTGCACAAGCTTCAACGACATATTTAATAATCTTTAAAATTTGTGTGTTGGTGGTTAAAATTGTTAACATATCCCACTAGGAATACGTTAAAGATAACATAACAATTATCTTTAGTACGACCTAGCTAACGATCGTAAATCTATCCTAGTGCCAAACCCGAGCCCTCTCCATTGTGCTAGGACTCTCTCGCTTCGTGCCCTCGTGCTCAGGTCCAATACTTGAGGACAATCTGCGGTCTATAATAGGACAAACAAAGTTGCCCCCCCCCCCCCCCCCCCCCAACGACACGTGTTGCATCCAAGGAGATGTCCTCTGTTTACTCTGCACCAATATAAGATGATCACTAGTGGTGCACGGTCCTCCAATGGGACTACTCCATGTCATGTCGGCCCAAACGAGAAAAAAAACACTATTAGGATCATGCACATGCAACAATAGGTATAAAAGGATTCTTCTTTTCCAGAAGAAGTGTTCGCCTTTTCTCCATCAAAAACTTAATTAACTTATCCTCAAACATATACTAACTAGACCACCAAAGCTTTGTCCTGGGACCCCTCTCGGATGTCAACTGACATTATCTCTTTGTTATTGTGATTACATGACTCTTCTCAACCGAAACCAACTGGTGACAGTGTTAAGTCCAAGGCTGATATCATAACAAAAATGTTTTCGACAATTTGAGTACAGCACTTGAAACTTATAAAAAACAAAAGGAAAATATTTTCACATCAAAATCCTGGCATGTTCGTCGTAAGGGGCCAAAGTAGGTCCTTTAACCAGATCCGTCTTCGCAATCTAGTGGATCGAAACGGTGCAGAACATCAAAATTGGATGTCGCTGTAAGAGTTGATCTCAATGAAGGGCACGAGGACTCTCAACAGGATGTAACATTGAAACGACCAGTTAGAAGGGATAAGACAAGACGAGAGGAGTCATCATCAACTAATAACATCGCCGGAATTGTCATGGAAAAACTTGCATCAAAACTCGATCTACATTTGGAATATCTTAATAAGAAATTCGAACAAAAAGAAAAACTCATTTTGGAACAACAAAATTTAGCCATGGAACAACAAAAATTGGCTATGGATTAACAAATGACGACTGTTATGCAAATGTTGAACATAGAGCCGAATCCAAACATTTTAGCAAGAGATCTTGAGGCGGTCAACAAAATGAAAGATAAAATATGTGTAAAACATAATGTTTAGTATTCTTTTATTTAAGTTTAATTTAGGCTTTTTTTTTTTTTTTTTTTTTTTTTTTTTTTTTTTTTACGCAATTTTATTTTTGGTAATTTTTAATAATGTAACTTTTTAATTAATGTAATTTTATTTAATTTTTTTAAACTAATGTAATTCTATTTTTAGTTAATATTAATGTAATTTTATTTTATTTATTATTGAAGTAAATTTTAATTATATAAATATTGTATTATAATAAGTAAAATTAAAATAATATTCGTGGGACGAAGTGGTGACCGTTTCATAGGGGTTATGAATTGGAAGTGAAATTAAGTAGTAGTGATATGGTGACGATGTGACAACATTTTTATAGTAGTCAAATGTTAATCACTTCTGATGGTCTACCATGCAAAAATTTGAAGGTATATATATATATATATATATATATATATATATATATATATATATATATATATAATTAATTAAAATTTCATATTAAAAAATTAAAATTGTTAAACAATTATTTTAATTAAGGGATATGTTTTTTAGTTATATAAAATTATAATCGTTGAATTAAATAAATACGTGAAGTTATATCGCCTTATAATCTGTATTAATTTTATTTAATTTTTCAATGTAATGTTATTAATTAAATATAATTAGAGTGGGAAAATTTAAAACCAAGAATCAATTATAAATTTAATGTAATTAGAATGAGAAATTTAAAATCTGAAAGGGATAATTAATTAGTAGTTTAATGTAATTAGAGTGAAATTTAAATTTTAAATTTTAAAATGGATAATTAATAGGTTGACAAGTGGCATGATAGATGATATATAACATTAATGAGAAGTTGTAATTGTATGGCACTTGTCAATATGAGATTAAACATATTGTTTTATTAGAACAGAGAGGGATATATATATATATATATATATATATATATATATATATATATATATATATATATATATATATACATACATACTAGCTTATAACCTGTGATAACCATGGTTATAAATTTAATTAAAATTTCATATTAAAAAATTAAAAATGTTAAACTATTATTTTAATCAAGGGATATGATTTTTAGTTATATAAAATTATAATTGTTGATTTAAATAAATACGTGAAGTTATATCGTCTTATAATATGTATTAATTTTATTTTATTTTTAAATGTAATGTTATTAATTAAATATAATTAGAGTGGGAATATTTAAAATGAAGAATCAATTATAAATTTAATGTAATTAGAGTGAGAGATTTAAAATTTGAAATTGATAATCAATTATTAGTTTAATGTAATTAGAGTGAAATTGATAATCAATTATTAATGAGAAGTTGTAATTTTATGACTATTATCAATAGGAGTTTAAATCTATTATTTTATTAGAAAATGGATATATATATATATATATATATATATATATATATATATATATATATATATATATATATATATATATATATATATGTATATGTATATATATACATACATTAGACGAATTCCCGCGCGTTGCGCAGCGAAGATTAAAAATATATTGTTAAAATATTGAAAAATATATGTTTAAAACGGTTATGTTATTGACATCAACTTTCAGATAGTATTTTTTCACATATATATATATATATATATATATATATATATATATATATATATATATATATATATATATATATATATATATATATATATATATATATATATATAAGAATGATTTTGCCACATGCCATTCTCTTATTCAATTGGCCACATATCATTTTGTCATAATTTTGAGATATATTTATTTTCCACTTGTCAATTACTTCATTTTTTTATTTACAATATATCATTAATTTAGTTTCCATAAATTAAACCTACCCTAATGACTGTTAATTCTAAATTTTAAATTTTAAATTTCAGTTTCAAATAAAATAAATTTATAATTTAAACCTTTATATTCAACATATTGTTATAATTAACCCGTTTAGTATACGGATTTGACAACTAAATATATAATTTTAATTAATTTATTTTTTGCATGTTTTTTCTCCATAATTTTCACTTATTTCAGATTTCAAGTTCAAATAAATTTCCTATTTAATCATTCCTATTTAAAAAGTTTGATTTAATCAATCCATATAATATACAAGTCTCACAATTAGTATATATATATAATCTCTATTAGTTTGAACAATAATATTCATTAGCATCAACCCACAGTCCTCATTAATAGAATTAAATATAATTATCTATTTAGTATTATTTTTAAAAATTATTATTATTGATTAATTATATTTTTACTTATGCGATCATTTTCTAACTTCAATAATGTTGTTCATTTAAAATACAATTTATTTATAGCTAAATGTACCTTATAATTCGATGTTATTATCATTTAAAACTGTTATTGATTAGTTTTAAACCAGTTATTATTAATAATAAGTTAAAGTTGACTTTTAAGAAACACTTGATATTATTATTAAAATGTGAAACATACATTAAATAATAAAGTTATAAGATAGACAATTTGCATATCAAAAGAAACTTGCATGGATAATATGACATATCCATGTAATTTGATTTACTAATAATAATTATTGTTTATCAATTTTAAAACCACTTGTTATTATTAATAAGTGAAAGAAACTTTTAAAAAACACTTATTGTTATAATTAAAATGTTAAACATATACTAAAATATAAAGTGATAAGATAGATAATTTGCTTTTTAAAAAAGGCTTACATGGATAATGTGATATATTCATGATTTTTAATTAATTATTGTTTTGAAGCAACATGAACATACAAACATGTATACAATAGTTAATCAAATATTATATATATATATATATATATATATATATATATATATATATATATATATATGATCTTCCATAACATATGATCGATAACATGAATCTAATCTAATTTACATTAAAATTTCAACCACAACATACATTGATATTCTTAAAAGAGTACTTAAATCAAGAAAATACGAAAAAGAATTAGTATATAACAAACTTACAAATTATTAAAATGTGAAACATACACTAAATAATAAAGTGATAAGATAGAAAATTTGCATTTCAAAAGAAACTTGCATGGATAATATGACATATCCATGTAATTTGATTTTATTAATAATAATTATTGTTTATCAATTTTAAAACCACTTGTTATTATTAATAAGTGAAAGAAAATTTTAAAAAACACTTATTGTTATAATTAAAATGTTAAACATATACTAAAATATAAAGTGATAAGATAGATAATTTGCATTTTAAAAAATGCTTACATGGATAATATGGATAATATGACATATCCATGATTTTTAATTAATTATTGCTTTGAAGCAACATGAACAAACAAACATGTATACAATAGTTAATTAAATATTATATATATGATCTTCCATAACATATGATTGATAACATGAATCTAATATAATTTACATTAAAATTTCAACCACAACATACATTGATATTCTTAAAAGAATACTTAAATCAAGAAAACACGAAAAAAGAATTAGTATATAACAAACTTACAAATTAAAATTTCAACATAATAACATGGCTCGAAAAATTGTTGAATGCCCTCAAACCAACACAAAAAAACTTTAAACTTGTTTTCTTTGTGAATTTTGTATGTGATTTGTATTTGTGTGTCTACTCAAAAAGATTGACCTTTTTATAGTAGAGTATTCATTAATTGTTTATCAAATATATTATATAAGTTATAAAACCCTTATATTGTTAATAATTGTTTAGAGACTTTTGAGTGATATTCATTAAAACAAGAGTTTTCAAATGCATGGGTGTTTGCAAAATTTTATAGGGGTTTCAAATGCATGGGGTTCAAAGAAAAAAGCTAGCTTTATAAGTATGTATGATATATATATATATATATATATATATATATATATATATATATATACACACACACACACACACATATATATATATATATATACATATATATATATATATATACATATATATATATATATATATATATATATATATATATATAGAGAGAGAGAGAGAGAGAAAGAGAGAAAAATATAATATTCTGTGCAATCTAATTTCTAAATTTTTTATATACCCTAAATAAGTTTTCAAAACATTATATTTACTCAAAGCTTATCTTTTTTTTTTTAATATAACAAACATTTTTATAATCATTTATCATAATTTAACAGCATTATACTATAGAAAAATTTGAATACCCATAATAACCCTCTTTTATTTTCTACGAATATGTGATATTTGAATTCTAAACACTAATCGAAAACACAAATGGAACGAGGGAACGACTTGAAAGAACATGTAATGTCTGTGTTTCTGGCTAAGCATTATTAAGATGATGTAATAGTTAGAATCAACAGTAGTAACCTATTTTGAAGTAATAAAGAAGAATTACTTGAATATTATATGAATTATGTGATCTTATGTGCATTATACTTATTTATAAGATATAATAAATTAACAATTAAAACAAGCATTAAAAAAATAAAATAATAGACAAACTCAATATCTATGAAGAAAGTTTTAGTTGTCGTGACAATGATTCTGGAGATATAAAGAACGCCGAAGTCCGAGTTATAACGAAGAAGTTATGACTTGTCGAAGTTTCGCGACAAAACCGGCACGACACTATGTGATGTAAGAAGTGAGTTTACGATGAAGTAATTTTTAGCCTTAGCGATCAAAACGAAATTCGTAGTACACGTAAAACTGAGAGCGTGTATAAAAAGAACGCCCAAATCTAACTTCGTATGAGAAAGTTATGATTTTTCTAAGATTTAACATAGTAGTATGCAGCCCGAAATTCGAATATTAGATCGACCGATTTTTAGCTGACACAACCTAAACGAGAATCAAAGATATCGTTAATAGGAGCTCAATGATATAAAGACATACGAAACCGGACGTCGGATGACAAATCTATGAATTTTTAACAGACTTTTCATGCCCAAGCCTATTAAAAATATAACTTTAAAACTAAAGTCAAAATTAGCCGAAAGTTGTAGAGTAAGTTGTAGAGTACATTCCCACTTACGAGTCGATATAAAGAACGTTGAAAACGAAGCTAATATGTGAAAATTACGTATTTTAGAAGACAAGAGTGTTAAATACGAGAGTGCTTAAGAACTCCCCGCACAAGTATTGGGAACTCCCCGCGTTCTTGCATGTATGGCTCCGGATCAACCACGTCAAGCAGACTTTGGACATCTGTCTCTTCGTACATACTGTGTAAGCAGGTACGCCCTGCGTATCTAGGTATACACAGCGTACCACCAAAGGTATGCCCAACATAGGACCGCAGCTCCCCCTATAAATACCATGCGAGAGCTGCCATATTTATCACACCAAAAACCATTTCTTTCTCTCCCTAACTTCTCTCTAAGCCCTCCCAAGCTCTAGTGCTTCCCTAGCGCTAAAGGAAAGCCCCGGAGCGCCAGAAGGCTCAAAGAAAAAGAGCTTTTCATCTCAGAAAGTTCTTCCCCGCAGATCTTAGTTTTTAGCAAATCTACCGATAAGTGAGTTATGTTTACCCTGCTTCAAATATAGCTTATGTTTAAATTTAGTATTGTTATTCTGAACTTATAAACAATATATATATATATATATATATATATATATATATAATATAAAAAGTGTTATTATAATATCTTTTAACTACTCGCGCTATGGGGAATCTGGTTTGAAGGGTCTCATAGGATTGTTGGATTTCGAAGTGCTATAATGCCAAAATGGCCCTGCCCTCCAGTGTTTCTTGTCTGACCCCTGTCTGTACATAGTGGTTAAAAAGTATTGTTTTACACTTATAAAATGATAACACTCTTAACTAGTCGCGATAAATATTAGACTAAAATCTAGTGGTAATAATACTAGGTTTCGTCGAAGGAAAATAAATTATTAAGAAGCGAAGTGTTGCCCATGTTGGGAATCGTCACTTTATCAAGTGCGTGCATAATTCATTTCAGCTTATATCTACGAATATATTTGGTAGAACATGGGTAGATGAAATAGTTGATGTGTGATGAAATAAAATGATGATAGACCTCGATTTTTACAGTGATTCAGTCATCCAACGGAGTATAGATGATGACCCCAGACTATTCTAGACAGTCCAGTGGAACACTGGTAGGTTCGCAACCTGTAGGTGTTTGTGAACGATGTGTTTACCAGTGTATTCTATCCCCCTTCGTCCCTCATGGTTGTCTTATAGACGTTTATTGCTGTGAAACCCCCTTAACAGTAATGTCTATCCCGATGAAAATCCTTAAACTAGGTCCCTTGAATTAGATGTTTTAGTGATAGAAATGGAGGATAACGGGAATGGATAATCGAGTTGATTGATGTGATGAAACTAATAAACATAATTATTGTAGGATTTCTAGACTTATACTTCGAATGCTAAGTGATGATGGTGAGATGAGTGTTTGCTACATTTTAGACACAAACACTAGCTTCTTTTACGAAAGATGCCTAAATTGCTATTATGTGCTAAATGATTTGTGTTTTAGCTATAATGATGCCATATATGCTATTATTTGATCGGATATGTGGTCTATTGCCGACCGGATCTGGAAACTTTATTTGTTCAGGATTTTGAACGTATAATTATGGTATTAGAACTAGCATGTAACTTTTCGGAGTAACAAGGAGGATTAAACGTCAATCATGATCAAAGATCTAAATTCACCTACTTTAGTGTATAGATCGACATGGCGAGAACCCGCATTGTACTCAGAAATGCAAATGGAAATTGGAATCAGCAGCCTCAACCCTAAGTGATTGAGTGTGCACCGGAAGTAGCAGTTGCACCTGAGCCAATCTGTAACGACCCCATTTCTGGTATGTTATTTAATGTTTATTTTTCTAATTATTCAAGAAGGACTCGACGAGTCTGTTGCCCGAATCGTCGAGTAGAGACGGGATTTCTAGCACGTGAAAGTGGGCGACTCGACAAGTCCATATCCTGGACTCGGCGAGTCCGCCAGTCTGGATGAAACCGTAGATCCACGGGTTTTGCACCCTATATAATCCCCATTATGCACCCAATCTGGCCTCCCTCACCCTCAGAACGTTTCATAGCAATACCTTAACCTATCTTGAATGTTTTTGGGCATTTTTGTGAAAAGAGTGAAGATTGGAAGAGAGGAGGAGGCTAGATCCAAAGGAGAAGAAGGGGAACAAGATCTTGCATCCATTTCAGAGACATTTGAGGTATTAATCGGACTCTTTCTGTTCTTTGGTTGTTTTTCTTCAAGAATCTCATTTAGGTTACCTTTTGCCCATTTATGAGCTTAATCTAGTAAGGGAGCTTATGTAAGTGATATAGCTTTCAGATCTAATCATATTTCTACCCCAAAACCCAAATCTAATACCTTTATTGAACCTTGTTGCATATAAACCCTAGATCTAACCTTATTCATGCATTTTAAGCCTATAAACCTCTTTAGGAGTATATGTGCACGTAAAAATGGAACCTTTACGTGCAAACCAGGCTTTAGGAGCCCAGATCTATCAGTTGGATGCGTTGGTTTTGAGCAGAATCATCTGAATAGTAATTGCATGCATGCGACTCGGCGAGTCATTCTTTGGACTCGGCGAGTCGAATCGCGAGTCCAAGACAATCTTCATACCTCTAGATCAGACTCGACGAGTTGTTTATACAACTCGGCGAGTCACAGCTAGAGTGTCCATACGTTGAAGGAGGACTCAACGAGTTGTTCATACAACTCATTGAGTCGGATGTAGATTGACTAAGTGATAGCATTGAAGGGGAACTCGTTGAGTCTATGCCAAACTCGACGGTAGTAGCGATCAGAAGCAAAGAAGTGAGGTTGAGGACTCGACGAGTTGGTGACCCAACTCGACGAGTCAGGTCAACTGTATGTTGACTTTGACCAATAGGGTTGACTTTGACCAGGGGTAAAATAGTCATTTTACCCTCAGTATAGTTATCAGTATTTGATTCAGTGTGTTATGGAAATTGTAGTCGGGGAGATACCGGGGCAGCAGCAGACAGTTTCCAGAGCAGTTCATTTACCAGCCAGTTTACAAGGTGAGTTTCCTTCCAGTAGGAACGGGTCTAAGGCTACAATGCCGGCTCGTTTAGCTAGTAGTAGTTTCCAGACTTCAGTCTGATGCAGTTTTTAGTATGTTTGATGCCTTCGTGGCTCAGACAAGATTTATGTGATATGTGTTCCGGGCTACGGCCCGATGCAGTATGCAGTTTATGTGTTCATGCTAGTTGATATGTTTATGCCATGCTATGTTATGCTCAGTCATTTTTTGGACTTCGGTCCGATGCAGTTAGTTCCAGACTTCGGTCAGATGCACGGGACAAGGTCCCAGTCAGTTTCGGACTTCAGTCCGATGCAGTTTTCGGACTTCTGTTCGATGCAGAGGGCAAGGCCCTGGTTAGTTTCGGAATTCGGTCCGATGTAGTTTCCGGAATTCAGTCCGATGCAATAGGAAAGACCCAGTATGTGGTTATATGTGGTTGTATGGTATGTGGTAGTTTGGGGGAGCTCACTAAGCTTTGTGCTTACAGTTTCAGTTTTGGTTTCAGGTACTTCCGCAAGTAAAGGGAAGAGCTCGGGATGATGACATGGCACACACCACAACTTCAGCTTTATTCCTGGGAGTTTTGTTCAGATACTTAGATATGATTTGATATAGTTCTTGATATGACATTTTTATTATGGCTTTTGAGATACCCGACGTATGGTTTTATTATATGACATTCAGTGTTATGACTTTTATTATTATTTAAAAACAAAATTTTTGGGTCGTATTTTTGGGATGTTTCACAATCAGAATGGCAGGAGTACAAGCCATGATTTGGGCTATGATGGTCGAACAGAGGTAAGAGATGAGGCAAATGTTTGTGAATAATATGGATGAACCTACGATGTTTGTTGAATAGCCATAACTGAATAACATACAGTCAGAAGAAGGGAACTACAGTAGAACCGTTGGTCAAGCTGAACCGCCAGTGGTGAGGAGGAATGACCAAGATGAATGAATCGAGAGAACTGGATGAAAGTATAAGGACTTTACGACTTGCAAGCCATGAACTTTCACTGGGAAGGAAGATCTAATCAGAGTTATGGACTAGATCTCGGAAATGGAGTTAGCCTTCGTAACATGTGGTTGCAAGGGCAAGCTACAAACCACATATAAAGTGCGTCAGTTCAGAGGTGGCGTTGTTTGCTGGTGGAACACTCTGGGGAAGACCATAAGCCCTAATGAACCACTACAACTGAATTGGGCAGAGTTTTTGGTACATTTTAAACGCAAGTTTTGCTCGACCCAAAACATGTTAGAGCTAGAGAACCAATTCTTGACGTTGAAGAATGGAAGCATGTCTATTGATGAACACACCAATGCCTTCATAGACAAGATGGAGCTCGATTTGCACATCATCCCTAATGAGCTGACTGAAATCGATAAGTATGCAAAGGGATATCCATGGGAGTACGTTGTGCTAGTATGCCATACACCTACTATTGAGGCAGCTATCTGAGCTGCCAATTCTGTTGAGGAGATGAACAATGGAAGAGCCACCAACAAGGTTGAAGTTGGTGAGAAAAGGAAGTTTGATGGATCTTCAAAATCCAAAAAGAATAGAAAATTCACGAACTCTGGCTCGAAGAAATTTATAAGAGGAGGATGTGAAGCGAAGTGGTGCGAGAAATGCAAAAAGAAGCACTTTGGGAAGTGTGGCGAGGAGGTGACATGTTTTAAGTATGGAAAGGCTAGGTACTATTCCAATGAGTCCACATTCAACAAGAAGGTTTGTTATGGGTGTAATCAAGAAAGACATATTTTGAAAGACTGCCAGAAGAAGAAGGAGGCGGCAAGGCCTAATGTTCCATCGAGGCCGAAGGCGAAAGCTTTCCAGATGACCCTGGAAGCTGCAAATGCTACAACAGATGTCACTTCAGGTGCCTTTCTTACCATTTCCTGTATATAAACTTGGTAACGCTCTAGTTGTAGAAGTTTCCAGTGGCAAATTCATATATGTTGGCGATTTCATTATAAACATCGTCATCGACTTGAATGGGAATTAATTCCATGAGGATTTGTAGCCCATTGAGCAAAACGGTTTCGACATCGTGCTGGGAATGGATTGGCTTAGTGTAAACAATGTTGAGATACTACACAGGAAGAAGATGGTGAGAGTATACCCACCTGGAAGAGAGTCATTTATGGTGTACAGGGACAAACGTCGTAACGCCCCAATTCTCAGGTATTGATTTAAATAAGAATTCTTTTGTTTCTAAGGTCTACTTGACGAGTTGGTTGCCCTACTCGTCGAGTAGTAGTGGGTTGGTTCGCGAATTTAGTGGCCTACTTGCCGAGTCCATGAAGGGACTCGACGAGTAAGAGCTGGCAGATGAAACCCTAAATCCCGGGGTTTTGCACCAAATTTAAAGAAGCACAAGCCTCCTTTGGCCTCTTTACAGTCCATTGAGAGTCCAGAAAGGCCCTAACTCGAGTGTGTGTGTATTCTTTGGAGGTTTAAGCTTCAAGGGAAGTTTTGGTGAAGGAATCACTTGGGAAGCAAGCTAGTTGAAGCAAGACTTTGTGGGTTTCAAGTTCTGCATCAGAAAGGACACTCTTGAAGGTATTAGATCATTTTTCTATTGGCTCATTTTCTCATAAACCCTTTTGTGCATAGTTTAGGAAAGGGTTCTTGTGTTTAAGCCAAGATCTGAAGTTGTAACTTCGGATCTGGACTCTCCTTGGCTTTTAGATTCATAAAGCCATCAACCTTGTCCAGTATGAGCCTTCTCTCAAGGATGGGACTTCATTGCAAGCTTAGTTGTGCCAATTTAGGGTCTTAAAGCCTTGAAAGCATGTAAAGTTTGCAATTTTACGTGATAAGCGTGCGTAAGGAAGTTGATCTGCAATTTGGGGCCTTGGCATGGCTTAAAAAGTGTCTGCATGGTTAAAGGGCTCAAGGGACTTGGCTAGTCGCATAGTTGACTCGCTGAGTCATATGAAGATCGGCATTGAACTCGACGAGTTGGATGAACAACTCGGCGAGTCCGATGAAGATTTTCGTAGACTCAACGAGTAGGATGAACAACTCGGTGACTCGGTTAAGGTTTCCTTTAATTGATGAATACGTGGGAACCTGTCGAGTTGCAAGAAGGAAAAATGAATGAGTGGCCTTAGGGCTTCGATCGCGAACCTTAGGAACTCAACGAGTCATTCTGGGGACTCGATGAGTGGATGAGTATCTCGAGGAACTCAGCGAGTAGCCGAGGGTACTCAAGGAGTAAGGGTCAACATGGATTGTTGACCTTGACTGTTAACTTTGACTTTGACCAGGGGTTGACTAGTTGACTTATGGGGTACCTTGAAAGGTTGAGAACTTACGAGTATGGTTTTATTATGATAATAAGTGGTGGAGTTGGTCGCCGTGATATGAGAGTTGGAGATTAGTTACTGAGTCGACATTTGCAAGGTGAGTTATCCTCACTATACTAAGGGGTCCAAGGCACCAAGGCCGACCCATTGAATATGTTATCCTAGTAGTTTTAGTATGTTGAGTATGAAGTCAATGTTGCATCCTTAGTGGTTATGCCGGTTAGGTAGATCTATAGGACTACCTGTGTTATATGATTATCTGAATGCTCAGTGGTTATGCAAGTTAGGTAGATCTATAGAACTACCTGTGTTATATGATTATCTACATGCTCAGTGGTTATTTTATATGTTGATATGTTATGTGGGATGGTTTGAGGTGGGACTGCTTCGTGCGGTAACCAACAAATTCGGGAGCATTACAGTTACGGGCTAAGGGAGACTCATACTGTAGGCTCGATGGCAAGCCAAATGTGAGCTTTTGCCCGCAAGGTAATCCAGACTCACACTGTGGGTCTAGGGGTTAATCCAGTTTGTAAAGTTGTGGACCCGTTGCATTCTGTTCAGTTAGTTATGTTATGATGTTGCTGACATGGTTATGTGAAATGTATGTGTATCGGTATTTTAGGGGAACTCACTAAGCTTTCGGGCTTACAGTTCTAGTTTATTGTTTCAGGTATTTAGGGGATCGTGGCAAGGAAAAGGCGTGATCGTACAACTCCTCACTTTTTATGAATTTGGTTCTGGGATACTCTGATATGATACATTTTGAAAACAAGTTTGTAACGTTTGATGGATATGAAATGTTTTAAAATTTTAAACTGACTTGAGTTTTTATGGGTGTTACAAACGTATAGTGAATTCTGGAATCATTTCCCTAATGAAATCCAGAAAATGTTTATCTAAAGGATGCACATCATACTTGACATTTGTGATCGATGCAAAGAACGAGAAGAAGGAGATACAAAGAATACTAGTGGTGTGTGACTATCCAGAAGTCTTTCCTGAAGATCTTCTAGGATAGCCCCCTGATAGACAAGTGGAGTTTTGAATATACTTGTTGCCAGGATCGACACCAATAGTGAAGCACCATACTGATTAGAACTGAAGAAGATGAAGGAGCTTATGATGCAACTTCAGGAGTTGTTTGACAATGGTTTCGTTAGACCTAATTCATCACCCTAGGGAGGTCTGGTGTTATTCGTGAAGATGAAAGATGAAAGCATGAGGATGTGCATAGACTGTAGAGAGTTGAACAAGTTAACAATTACCTATTTCCAAGGATTGATGACCTGTTCGATCACCTGGAAGGTTTGAGCTATTTTTCAAAGATTGATCTTAAGTCAGGATATCATCAACTGAAAGTAAGGGAACAAGATATTGAGAAAACCGCATTCAGAATGAGATATGGACACTATGAGTTATTGTTTATGTCATTTGGACTAACCAATACTCCAACAACGTTCATGGATTTAATGAATAGGTTTTCTAAACCATTCCTTGATAAATCTGTGATAATGTTCATAGATGACATTTTGATTTACTCAAAGAGCCAAGAGGATCATAACAAGCATCTGCGAGAATTGTTAGAAGTTCTGAAGAAGGAGAAGTTGCACGCAAAGTTCTCCAAATGTGATTTTTGGATTTGAGAAGTCCAATTCTTGGGTCATGTAGTTAACCAGGAATAGATAATGGTTGACCCAGCAAAGATTGAAGTTGTGATGAAATGGGAATGACCAAAAGGTCTCATTGAGATTCAAAACTTTCTGGGATTAGCTGGATGTTACCGAAAGTTTATCCAAGGCTTTTCTTTGATAGCTACTACATTAACAGTTTTGACCCATAAAGGAACTACATATATATGGAGTGAGAAACACGAAGAATCCTTCAAGAAGCGGAAGAAGAAGTTGTGTGAAGTAACAATTCTTTCTTTACCTATCGAAGTTGAAGACTTCGCAGTCTATAGTGATGCATCTGGAGTTGGGTTAGGTTGTGTTCTGACCCAGAGAGATAAGCTGATAACATATGCATCTCGACAATTGAAAGAGCACGAGAGGAACTACCCTACTCATGATATGGAGTTGGCAATGCTAATATTTGCATTAAAGATGTGAAGGCATTATCTTTACGACACAAAGTGGTAACTATTCACTGATCACAAGAGTCTCCAATATCTCTTTGATAAAAAAGAATTGAACATGAGACAATGGCGTTGGCTAGAGTTACTCAAAGATTACGACTGTGAGATACTTTACCATCCTGGTAAAGCAAGTGTTGTAGTTGATGCTCTAAGTCGGAAGGTAAACCTTGTGGAAAGCATCAAGGAAGCTCAGGAAGAAGCTTTGGAGAAAAATGACCGGAAGGAAGAACGTTTAGGTAAGACATTGGTGTTAGAGATGAATAATCAAGGATTGAAGTATTCCATGACAAGATTTAGGTGCCTAAGATGGGAGGAGCAAGGGATCTTCTAATGGAAGAAGCTCACAAGACCATGTACTCAATTCATCCTGGCAGCACTAAGATGTATAAGGGTCTGAAACCCAACTACTGGTGGCCGATGATGAAGCTCGATGTTGCAAAGTATTTGGAAGAGTGTGTAACATGTGCGAGAGTTAAGCACAACATCAGAAATCGTATGGTAGTTTAGAACCTTTACGTGTACCCGTAGGTAAATGGGAAGATATCACCAAGGATTTTGTGACTAAACTGCCTAGAATGAAGAATGGTCACGACATGATTTGGGTAGTTGTGGATCGTTTCACTAAGAGTGCACACTTCATAGCAGCCAATGAGAGGTGATATATGGATAAGCTTGCAAATGCTTACATGAAGGAGGTAGTAAGACTTCACGGTGTACCTTTAACGATTGTATCAGATCATGATAGTCGTTTCACATCGAAGTTTTGGAGGAGTCTACAAGAGAAATTTGGTATGAAGTTGTGTAAGTACAACTTACCATCCGCAGACTGATGGACAGAGCGAAAGAACAATTCAAACACTAGAATATATTAGGGATGGCAAAAAAAAACCCGAACCCGACGGGGAAACCCGAAACCCGATCATTTCGGGTCGGGTAACGGGTCGTTATCGGGTTTTTTATCGGGTTCGGGGCAGGGAGTGGGTTATCCTCGCCCCGACCCGCCCCGCCCCGATTATATATATATATATATATATATATATATATATATATATATATATATATATATATATAATATGTTCAAAAAATTTTGCTGTTAATTGTACACGTTCAAATATAAAATACTTATCGTGGATAATTTTTTTAGTTATTAACAATCTGGTGTTAATGATCATTTTTATGTGTTTTGACATATTAAACAAAACTTAAATCAAATAATTTTTTATATAACGTCCAGTTTATTTTATTAAAGTGATGCATCATGTTTTTAATTTAAAAGAGTTGCTAGAACATGTATATTTTATAAGACATTGGGGTACCCTAAAAGAGAATAAAGATTTCGTTATCAGTTGTTGTAAACCCGATAAGATACCCGAAACCCGACGGGGAAACCCGAAACCCAATGGGGCGCCCCGATAAGATACCCGAAAGTTATCGGGGCGGGTTTGGGAATCCATGCCCCGCCCCAAACCCGCCCCATTGCCATTCCTAGAATATATGCTAAGAACATATACCCTAGAATTCCAAGGTAACTATGATGAAGACTTACCCCTGGTAGAGTTTTCCTACAATAATAGTTACCAGTCGAGCATCAAGATGATACCTTATCAAGCTTTGTACGGTCAGAAGTGTCGTACACTATCTTGTTGGCTTGAGGTTGGAGAAAAGCAGTTTATGGGCCCCGAGAGAGTCCATCAGACTGTTGAAAAGCTGAAAGTGATTAGAGAAAGAATGTTAGCAGCTCAAGAACGTCAGAAGAGCTATGCCGACAAAAAGCGACGACCGATGACATTCAAAGTTGGAGATTCAGTGTTGCTAAAGTCTCACCATGGAAGGGACTTATAAGATTCGGAAAGAGAGGAAAGTTGAGTCCAAGGTTTATTGGATCGTTCAAAGTTCTTCATAGGATTGGGAATCAAGCTTACAAGCTAGAACTACCAGAAGAACTAGATGATATTCATAACACTTTCCATGTGTGTTATTTGAGGAAGTTTACGGGAGAAGGTCCCAATATAAATCCAATTTCAGAGTTAAGGATGGATGCAAATAAGAGGCTAATCAAAGAGCTTGAGGAAATCGTTGACCGTAAGACAAAGAATTTGCGACGCAAGATGGTCGACTTAGTGTTTGTGCGATGGAAACATATGAATGGGCCGAACCTCACCTGGGAAATAGAGAGTGACACAATGAGTCGCTATCCACATCAGTTTGCTGATGCATGATTCCGGGACGGAATAATCTTAAGGAGGAGAGAATTGTAACACCCGTGTTTTTGGCTAAGCATTAATAAGATGATGTAATAGTTAGAGTCAACAATTGTAACCTATTTTCAAGTAATAAAGAGGAATTACTTGAATATTATATAAATTATGTGATTTTATGTGCATTACGCTTATTTATAAGATATAATAAATTAAGAATTAAAATAAGCATCAAAAATAAAATAATAGATAAACCCAATATCTATGAATAAAGTTGTAGTGGTCGTGGAAATGATTCCGGAGATATAGAGAACGATGAAATCCGAGTTATAACGAAGAAGTTATGACCTGTCGAAGTTTTGCGACAAAACCGGTACGATACTGTGTGATGTAAAAAATGAGTTTACGATTAAATAAATTTTAGCATTAGTGATCTAAACTAAATTCTTAGAATATGTTAAACTGAGAGAGTGCATAAAAAGAACGCCCCAATCGGACTTCGTATGAGAAAGTTATGATTTTTCTAAGATTTGGCATAGTAGTATGCAACCCGGAATTTGAATATTAGATCGGCCGATTTTTAGCCGACCCATCCTAAACGAGAATTGAAGATCTCTTTAATACGAGCTCAACGATAAAAAGATAGACAAAAACGGACGTCATATGACAAAGTTAAGAATTTCTAATGGACTTTTCCTGTCCAGGCTTGTTAAAAACATAACTTTAAAAATAAATTCAAAAATAACCGACGGAGTCTAAACAAAAGTTGTAGAGCACATTCCCACCTACGTTTGGATATAAAGAACATCTAAAATGGAGCTCGTATGATAAAGTTACGGATTTTAGAAGACAAAAGTGTTAAATGCAAGACTGCTTAAGAGCACCACGTGCAAGTATTGGAAACGCCCCGCGTTCTCGCATGCATCGCTCTGGATCAGCCACGTCGCCCAAGCAGACTTTGGACACCTGTCTCTTCATACGTGCTACATAAGCATGTATGCCTTGCGCATCGAGGTACGCACAACGTACTACCGAAGGTACGCCCACCGTAGGATTGCAGCCCCTCCTATACATACCATGTGAGGGCTGACATATTTCTCACAGCAAAAACCATTTCTTTATCTCTCTAACTTCTCTCTAAGCACTCCCAAGATATAGTACTTCCCTAGTGCTAGAGGAAAGCCCCGGAGCACCAGAAGACTCATAGAAAAAGAGCTTTTCGTCTCAGAAAGTTTTGCCCCACAGATCTCAGTTTCTAGCAAACCTCCTGATAAGTGAATTGTGTTTAACCTGATTTAAATATAGCTTATGTTTAAATATAGTATCGTTGTTATGAACTTATAAACAATATATATTATAAAACATAATATAAAAAGTGTTATTATGTTATCGTTTAACTACTCGCGGTACGTGCAATCTGTGTTGAAGGGTTGTGTAGGGTTGTTTGATTTCAGAAGTGTTATAATGCCAAAATGGTGCTGCCCTCCGGTGTTTCCTGTCTGTACATAGTAGTTGAAAAGTATTGTCTAACACTTATAAAGTGATAATGCTCGTAATCAGTCGCGACAAATATTAGACTAAAATCTAGTGGTAATAATACTAGGGTAGATGAAATAGTTGATGTGTGTTGAAATAAAATGATTAGAGGCCTCGATGTTTACGATGATCCAGTCATGTAGCGGAGTATAGATGACAACCACAGACTATTGTAGACAGTCCAATGGAACGCTGGCAGACTCGCAAAATGTAGATGTTTGTGAACGATGTGTTCACAGGTGTACTCCATCCCCTTCATGGTTTTCTTACAGACGTTTATTGCTGAGGAACCCCCTTATGCCAAAACATCCATTTTTTACCATAACAAAGTTGAATACCATAATAATTTCGAGAAAATAATAAAGTACAATGCAATAATAATACTTTATTGTTTATTACAATGTAGGATGCCATAATAAAAAAAAGTAGAACACCATAATAATTTGGAAAACAGAATAAAATAAAATGGTGCAATTAGGTTGGTTTCCAGTCTGTAATTCCATAATAACAATAAAAAAAAATACAATTATAAAATTTATCAAAAAAAGCATCAAATGACTAAATTGACAAAAAAAAGTGTCATAATTGTCATTTTTTTGAAAAGAAAAATCTCATTCATTCGTTCCCTGTTATAAAAATTATAAGAATGCTCCTTCTCATAAATAAAAATATTTGAAGGATGGTCCCTGTTTAAATTAAAAAAAAAAAAAAAAACAAACATGTAACATCTTCTTTAAAAATTACACTTTGATCGTCCTGTAACGTATGCAAAAATGGATTAAGAGGAGGGGTAATAATGTAATTGTAACATATGAAAAATGGAGAAGCAGGAAGGGTAATAATGTAATTGTAATTCCTCTAAAATCACTTGAGTACATACGAAAATATCAGCAACATGCAATAAATAACCATATATTGTTATCATGGGGTCATGTTTATTGCATCATCCTACTATGATACTTATCATGAGGATTATAACATTGTACTTTCAAAGTAATAACATTGTACTTTGAATGTAAGATGCTATAATTGAAAATCACCTAAATAGATATAACAAAATACATGCACAAATAAGCAACCGATTCTTTAAACATAAACATGTTATAATTTCATTAACGGTAAAGAAAAAGGGGAAAATGAATAATGCAAGAACATGTAAAGATATAAGAAAATTGAACAACATTACTAACTTTATATGGACCACTAATGATTATGTGTTTAACCTTTTATGGACCTTGCATATTAGAAAGAGATGTGTGACGCCAAATTTAGTTAACTTAAGCAGAAAATGATTAATTAAAGGCAACTAAACGAGTGCATATCATAAGAACAACAAACATGTCAATATTTCAACACAAGATATACCCAAATAAATATACCATTCTAATTTGGAATGGATGCAAGAGCTCATGTATAAGGGTCACACCAATAAACTAAATATTTAAAACAATTTTATAAGCATAACAGACTAACAGTAAGTGATTGTGTGTCAAAATGAAAAAAAAAACAGCAAAACCTACACAGATGTATCTTTGAAGAATTTATATTACTTTTAGACTGAGAGAATGAATTCTCTGATTGATCAAAGCAAGATGATTGTACCTGAAATAATTAAACCTAATGACGAATAACTTCAAATTTGTCTTCAAGAAACCAACAGAAGCAAAATATGGTTTGAATGCCAAAAGCAAATCAAGTATTTCATGGTGAAGCTTGGGTGATAGCGACAGTTGGGGATCTATGGTTTTCAAAGAGAGCAACGGTGGTGATGTCTAGGGTTTTCTTTAATGGTGCATTGCTTATTAGAAAAGACTAAGATGAAAACGGTGACTGATGGCAAGGTTAGGTTTTCTATCATGTTAAAGGGTGACTGGCGACGAATACGGATGAAAATGACATTGGATTTCCTTCAAGATTAATATGTGTGAAAATTGAAAACCAGGACATGAGACTTATGAGGTTTTTAAAGAGGGTGGAGAGAATAGGGTTAATGGTAAGGGATGATGGCGGTATCAAATCCCGATGATCAGTAGCTGATATCTCGGCCACAAATTGGAAAGTCTTATCAGTTTCCACCTATTGTTACCAGACGAATTTGATTTCAAAATTAGACGTGGCTGAGAGAACAAGAATGATATGATGCGCAGGGACAAGGTTTGAGCATTCAAACCTTGAGTGAATGCTTAAGATCAATGTCTGCTTACTAATATATGTTCAAGTCAAGCCTGGAAAGACCAGTAAAGTCTTAGATAATTTTTTTTCAACAAATGATCAAGTCATTAAATGAAGAATGAGAATAAATGATCAAAGTAAAGCTAACAAATGAATAACATGAAAAATGTTTTGAAAGAAGTTTGAAATAACTTAGTAAAAGCCAAAAGTTGAGTGAATGATCCATACTTGATTTTCACATTGAAAGCTCCTATAAATAGGAAATGAGGTTACAACGAATTAAACGAAGTGCTTACATAGGACTGGACAATAGAAATGTTTCTGACATTCATATTGTCTCATATTACAAAAGCTAGGTCCTATGAAACATTACATCGATACAAAGACAAAGATCATAAGTAAGTAAAGACAAAATAGGTTGATTCTGGATCAGCTCCCATTCCGGACATGAGAGTCATTCTGGAATATCTTCACTTTAGTTTCTCTTCTTCTTCTCTTTCGGTCTGGACAGATTCCGGACCACTCTCCATATTTGACTTCGGACCATCATCCATTTTGCAATATCTCCACTTCCAAATTTGCGCTTAGGATTGCTATGGGTTCACTTTCAGGTTCCCACAATCTCCCCCTAAGTGAACTTAGCAATCCATACAGTTTAAACAACCTCTTTTTTTTATGAAGGTGTGAGCTTTGAACAACCATTCTCGAACTGCAATGTACAAGGATAGATGACTCACAAATTTGGCTTTGACTTGTTCTAGAGCTTCTGATTTGGAGGAACGTGAAATGAACTTCTTCATGGCTTTGGTAGGAACCATGTGTTTGTCAAGGACTCGGAAAAATCCTTCTTGTTTATTATCCTAGTAGTGTCGACAAACCCTAGAACCGGTTCTTCAATTGGACCATCAGCAAGCAGTTCAACTTTAGGAAGAACAAAACTAATTTTCGCAACAAAATTTTTTGTTCCGTATAGGTGCGGAAGCTCATAGTCGTGTCTGTAGAATTCCACGACATAGTCCTTGAGAAAGTTCATAGTTGTGTGATACACACTGTAAGGACCCAATTTTCACATCCAAATATTTCGTTTTTAAAACATTACTTTAGAAAATGTTAATAAATAAAAACATTGTTTGATCAAACTACATCACAACATAAACCATGTTCAAAAGTCAAGTCATACAACTAACCGAAACATCAGAGTATAAATCCCAGAGAAATCTAATAAATGCGGAAACCAGTGTGTGTGCATGATGTGCTGCTACCGGGCCAGCTCCTTCCCCTTCAATGAAGAGGTACCTGAAACCAAAACTGTAAACTATAAGCACAAAGCTTAGTGAGTTCCCCCATCGTACCACATACCATACAATACATATCATACATACTGCCAGGCTATTCTGGGGTGCCTGACTACCCGGTACGACCATTCTGGGGTGCCGACTACCCGTGCGGCCATTATGGGGTGCCGTCCTACCCGTGTCAAGCCATTCTGGGGTGCTGACCTACCTATGTCGAGCTATTCTGGGGTGCTGACTACCCTTCGGTCCTAACAACCGAACCTCGGGGACTATTTCACCCCCTACTACTACCATCACATATATCATAACATAAACGTAATATCAGACATATCTGGGGTGTCTGACTACCCTTCGGTCCTAACAACCGAACTCTACTACTATCACATACAACATATCATGCCAACATATAACATAACAGGTAGTAGCAAACCTAGATGATATCACAAAGACAATCATCTAACATACAACTCCTACTGGTGGGCCGGCATTGTGGCCTTAGACCCACCGCTACTGGAAGGTAACTCACCTCGGAGTAGCTGCTGATCTTCGTGGGAATAGTCTGACTGCTGCTGCTGCTCCGGAAATGCTCCGGCTGTAATTCCCACCAAACACTTAGTGAAAAACTGCTAACTGACCTTTGGGTAAAATGACCATTTTACCCTTGATCATGCCCTAAGTCAAAGTCAGAGTCAACTTCCAGTTGACCCGACTCGCCGAGTTGGCTCGCCAACTCACCGACTCCATGTCCAAACGACTTACCTAAATTCTGTTTCTACTCGTCGAGTTAGGCGTCGACTCGACGAGTTCTCCTTCCAAAATGATGTTCAAGTCCTTCATCCTACTCGCCGAGTTGTATGAACAACTCGCTGAGTTCATCTTCATCCGATGAACAAGTTATACTGTGACTCGCCGAGTTGTATGAACAACTCGCCGAGTCTGATCTTGATCTAAGGAGATTGCCTTGAACTCGCCGAGTCTGAGCATCGACTCGTCGAGTTCCAATATGGGTGAGTTTTAGCTTCCAACTCACCGAGTCCACCCTGGACTCACTACACAACTTGACACAGCAAAATGGGGACAATCTCGGAGACTCGCGACTAGACTCGCCGAGTCAAATGAGCAACTCGTCGAGTCCGCTACATGCAAGAGCCATAAATGCGATTTTGCTCGAACCCAGTCCATGCCATTCGTAGATCTGGGCTCCTAGAGCATGAATAACACGTAAAGTTTCCAACTTTACGTGTAAATATCCATCTATGGGGTTTTTAGGGTTCAAAATGCACCAAAAGAGTGGATCTAAGGTTTTCATGCAATATGGGTTCATAAAGGTAGTAGATCTGATCTCCTGGAGCTCAACCATGCTTAGATCTAGAGGCCAATCAACTTATTTCGAAATATGATGCACATACAAGCTTGGAAAATGAGTCATGAAGGACTTTAATGGGGCCATAAGCATGAAGACAAGGGGGGAAAATGAGCCATACCTTAGTGAACACTCTGAAATAGCTCACAAGTGCTTGACCTCCTCTTCTTCTTCTTGATCTACTTTCCTACTCACTCCAATCTTCAAGAGGACAAACCAAATGGCTTCAAATCCACAAAACAAGGCTTAGAACGAGGTGTATGGCTCTGAGGGTGAATGGGGGCTGGCTTGGGGGCGGAAGGGGGGGTTAAATAGGGTGCAAACCCCTTAAACTTAGGGTTTCATCCAACAGCGATGACTCGCCGAGTCTAGGATATGGACTCGCCGAGTCGCCAACTTAAACGTGTCCCGGGTCCCGTCCCTACTCGGCGAGTCGGACCTATGACTCGCCGAGTCCAAGGCTTAAAATGGAAAATACTCAGTTAAGATTTATATACCAGGAACCAGGTGCTACAAATCTCCCCCACTTATTTTAGACTTCGTCCTCGAAGTCTGCTGCTCGATCCTGGAACAGCTCGGGGTAATGCTCCATCATTTCATCCACCGGCTCCCAAGTCCACTCCGAACCCTTGCGGTGCTGCCATTGCACCTTCACTAGCTCCACCCTTTTGTTCCTCAAATCCTTCGACTTCCTGTCGAGGATTGCGACTGGGCGCTCAATGTAATTCAGGTTGTCGTCAAACTGAATATCCTCCAACGGCACTACTGCTGAATCATCCGCTAAGCACTTCCGCAGCTAAGAGACATGGAAAGTGTTGTGGATCTGGCTGAGCTCGACCGGCAGATCCAATATATACGCCACCTTGCCCACCCGGGCTACAACCCTGAACGGTCTGATAAATCTCGGGCCCAACTTGCCCCGCTTCCTGAATCGAATGACGCCCTTCCAAGGCGACACCTTTAGGAGAACCATATCCCCGATTTGGAACTCCAAGTCGGATCGACGCTTGTCGGTGTAACTTTTCTGCCGACTCTGAGCAGTCTGAAACCTGCTCCGAACCTGCTAGATCCTCTCGGTCGTCTCGAGCACCACCTCGGTGCTCCCCATGACCCTCTGGCTAACTTCACCCCAACATATCGGGGTCCTGCACCTCCGTCCGTACAACATCTCGAATGGGGGACGATCAATACTCGTGTGGTAGTTGTTGCTGTATGAGAACTCAGCCAAGGGAAGATAGGTATCCCAGCAACCACTGAAATCTAACACACATGCCCGCAACATATCCTCCAAAGTCTGGATGGTCCGCTGGCTCTGACCATCCGTCTGCGGGTGAAAGGCGGTGCTAAAATGCAAACGAGTGCCCAACTCTTCATGAAACTTCTTCCAAAATCTGGAAGTGAATCGCACATCTCGGTATGATATCACTGACATTGGCACCCCGTGCCGCGCTACTATCTCCCTGATGTAGATATCGGCCAACTTTTCAGCCGAGATGCTCTCCTGGATCGGAATAAAATGGGCGCTCTTGATCAATCGATCCACGATGACCCAAATCGAATCTACTCCGCGCGCAGTCCTGGGAAGCTTTGTGATAAAATACATTGTGATGTCTTCCCATTTCCACAACGGGATGTCCAACGGCTGCATCTTCCCATACGGTCTCTGATGTTCGACTTTGACCTTCCTACAGGTCAAGCACCGCTCGACGTACCATGCCACATCCTGCTTCATGCAGGGCCACCAATAATCTAGAGGAAGATCTCTATACATCTTCGTCGCCCCAGGATGAATAGAGAATCAGGACTTATGCGCCTCCTCCATCAAGATCTGGCGCACGCCTCTGTGATACGGCACCCACACCTTACGGTGTAGTGTCAATAGTCCTCGACTATCATAATTGAAGGAGGAAACCTGACCCACCATACGCTCGCTCTTCCGATGTTCCTCCTTGATAGCCTCCTGTTGAGCCTCCCGAATCTACTCCAACAGGGGAGTCACCACATTCATCCTCATGCAAATATCCCTGATCGGCACCGCCTTGCGGCTAAGCGCATTGGCCACCACGTTGGCCTTTCCCGGGTGGTAAAGGATCTCACAATCATAATCCTTCACCACGTCCAACCACCGACGCTGCCTCATGTTCAGATTCGGCTGATCCATGAGGTACCTCAAACTCTTGTGGTCCATGTAAATGGTACACCGAACCCCGTAGAGGTAATGCCGCCAAATCTTGAGGGCGAAAACCACCGCCCCCAACTCCAAATCATGCGTCGGGTAGTTCGCCTCGTGAGGCTTGAGCTGCATCGAAGCGTAGGCAATGACATGCCCCCTCTGCATCAATACCACGCCCAACCCTGAAATAGACGCGTCACAATAAACCACAAAATCCTCTATGCCCTATGGCAGGGCTAAGATCGGCGCCTCGCACAATCTATGACTTAGTGTGTCAAATGTTGCCTGCTGCTCGGGTCCCCACCGAAAGACGACGGCTTTCTTCGTCAACCGTGTCAGGGGTACAACTATCTTGGAGAAATTCTGAATGAACCTCCTATAATAGCCTACCAATCCTAGGAAACTCCGAATCTCAAATGGAGACTTCGAAACCTCCCATCTCATCACGGCCTCGACCTTGGCCGGATCGACCAGAATCCTGTTCTGGTTGATAAGGTGTCCGAGACATTGCAACTCGCGCAACCAAAACTCACACTTGGAGAACTTGGCATACAAGCTCTCCCTCCTCAGGGTCTCCAATACCTCTCTCAGATGCTCCTCATGCTCTTCCTGCGTCTTGGAATAAACCAAGATGTCATCGATAAAGACTATCACAGACCGATCCAACATCGGTCTGCATACGCGGTTCATGAGGTCCATGAATGCGGCGGGAGCATTGGTGAGCCCAAACAGCATCACCACGAACTCATAGTGGCCATAGCGTGTCCGAAATGCGGTCTTCTACGTATCCTCCTCCCTGACCCTCATCTGATGATAACCCGAACGCATATCAATCTTGGAGAACCAAGATGCTCCCTGAAGCTGATCAAAGAGATCATCAATCCTCAGGAGTGGGTAACGGTTCTTCACCGTTACCTTCTTCAACTCCCGATAATCTATACACATCCGGTGCGACCCGTCCTTCTTCTTCACAAACAGAATCGGGGCTCCCCAGGGTGAACTGCTCGATCTAATGAATCCCTTGTCTAGCAGCTCCTGCAGCTGCGTAGACAACTCCTGCATCTCGGGAGGAGCCAGCCGATATGGTGCCTTGGCTATCGGAGCCGCACCAGGAACGAGGTCAATCCTGAACTTCACATGTCGCTCCGGAGGTATCCCAGGAAGCTCCTCTGGGAAAACATCTGTGAAATCTCGCACCACTGGAACCTCGCTCACTGACATCTTACCCGCCTCCCGGGTATCCATTATGTACGCAACATAACCTGCGCATCCCAGCTGAAGGTATCGTCTAGCCCTCGCTTCTGAACAGACTGAGGGTCCACATTGTGGCCTCTCGCCATGAATCACTAACTCTCCCCCACCTGGGGTCCGCACTCGCACTAGCTGTTGTGCGTAATCTATCACTGCCCCATTACGGCTCAACCAATCCATGCCTCTAATCACCTTGTTCCCTCGCAACGGAACCAAATCTACCAAGTAGCGCTCCTCGAATAAACGCAAGACGCAATCCCGAAACACCATCGATGCTCGCACCGATCGATCATCAGCAATTTCTACCTCCAAAGGGCAATCCAACATGCCCGAAGACTCAAGAAACTTCTTGCTAAGCGCAAGGGACACAAACGATCGGGATGCACCCAAGTCGAACAACACCTGAACTGGGATACCATTCACATGGAACGATCCTAACACATATACGTATACCGAGCCCATATCAATATCATAACATCATATAAATAAATGAGAGGGAAAGAATCATACCCGTCACCACATCGGGTGCTGAGCGTGCCTCCTCGGTGGTCAGCTGAAATGCCCGGCTCCTCACCACTGGAGCCTCTGCCTTGCCCTGCCGGCCATCTGTGATCCGCAGGGTCACTGGAGCTGGCGCCTTCACCGGTGCTGAAGCTGTCAACTGGGGACAATTGGCCTTCTTGTGGCCCCTCTGGTTGCAGTGGAAACACAGCAACTCTGATATCTGAATAACTGCTGCCGGAACAGTGCAATCCCTGCTATAGTGCCCAGTCTTGCCGCACTTGTAGCAGCCTGATGATCCCATCCTGCACGCCCCCTCGTGCGGCCTGCCGCATTTCCTGCAGCGGCTCGGTCCTGACTGGCCTTTCGGCCTACCATCTGATCCCTTGGGCTTCTTCCTTGAAGCCCCTCCTGCCTGTCCCTCCTCTAACTTCCGTTTCCAGATATGCTCCAAATCTATCTCCCTCTCCCTCGCCCTGGCAATCATGGAGTCCAGGGTGGGGCAAGCTGAAAAACTAACATGCTCCCGGATATCATCCCGGAGCATGTCATGATAGCGGGTCCTCCTCATGTCCTCATCACCCGCATATTGGGGCACCAATAGTGCCTTCTCCCGGAACTTGGCGGTGATCTCCACCACAGTATCAGTCGTCTGCCTCATATCCAAAAACTCCCTGGCCAGCTGTTGAAGCTCGACAGCCGGCGCAAACTCTTCCCTGAACCTGGTCACAAAGTCTGACCATGTCATAGCCTCGATAGTTGAGGCTCCCAAAGAGTCACCCACTGACTCCCACCAATCTCGAGCTTGGTCTCGTAAACACCCTGTTGCATACCTCACCTTCGACCCCTCAGGGCAGAAGCTAGTCAACTGTGCAGACTCGATGTCTGCAATCCATCGCCTGGCAACAATGGGGTCCTTCACCCCGTGGAAATCCGGCACGCCGCTGCCCCTGAAGTCCTTAAAGGACAGCATGCGAGATCTCGACTGGCCAGATGCCATGTCGCTCCTGAACGCCCTGAGGCGATCCTCCATCAACTCGATGATCCCTTTCTTGATTGACCCGAAGATGATGGGGGTCGACTCAAGGATACCTCTGGTGATCTCTGACGCGATGAACTCACGTAGCCTCTCATCTACTGGCTCGGAACCTGATCTTGAGCCCGATCCCTCTCCTAAACTGCCAACTGTTGGTCTCGGGCGTAGTACCACCATTCTGAAATACAAAGAAATAAAAACTGTTAGCGATAATAATACCCCTGGAGGGATCCCACCCACTACTAGTTCCCTAGTCTTATCTTAGCCTTCCTCGGTTCGGGTACGGATCCTCTGCTTTCAGTAGTACGGGCCTATACTACCTTCCACATCTATCCGTACCTTCCCCAAGGACCGCCTCGACTCGACCAGGTCCCTTCCCCTACTACTGATCACTGCTACTCATTATCTTAGGCTTACCCTAGGAAACCTCTAACTCCACCCAACCCAGTCCTCAGTTGTTGAAGGCCTCTTGGTGATGCCAATTAACTATTACCTGAATACAATCACTTGTGTTGAGGCTCAGATAATCCTTCGAGTAAGGGACTCATCTCTACCACGGTTAAGACTCAAACAAGAGCTACGCAATAGAGTCAAATCCAACACTCTGAGATTATTCAACCATGATCACATGTGACTTAAATGTATTCACCTAATAGTTAACTCCCATTACTTCAAGGTCTACATAGCACAAAGCAAACAACATTTGGATGTAAGAAAACAATCTCAAACAACTCTATCCTCGAAGAGAGAACTGAACCAGCATACAATGCTAAACTCGTACTATCAGGAATAACCTAAACATGCTACCCTACTGCTGTCTACTCAACTCTAGCATGCAACTCTTTCATATACTGAAGCACATAAAGCAGGCACATAAGGCATCACTCCTAGATCCTTAGTCCTATTCTAGCATGCTGTTCTACAGAAACTGATAAACATAAATAAACTTGTATGGGTACATTGGGGAATACTTACTTGAGCTTGGCCGGTCGCGCACATCACATACATTGTTCTTTCTTAAAACCCTTTACTTAACCCTTTTAGGAAACATTTTCTATTTCCAAAATCTTTTAATCCCTCGATTCGAGTTCAAACACCCCCGAAGGTGTGTCCGAATCCCTCAAACCAGGGATCTGATACCAACTTGTAACGACCCAATTTTCACATCCAAAAATTTCGTTTTTAAAACATTACTTTAGAAAACGTTAATAAATAAAAACATTGTTTGATTAAACTACATCACAACATAAACCATGTTCAAAATTCAAGTCATACAACCAATCGAAACATTAGAGTATAAATCCCAGAGAAATCTAATAAATGTGGAAACCAGTGTGTGTGCATGATGTGCCGCTACTGGGCTAGCTCCTTCCCCTTCGATGAAGAGGTACCTGAAACCAAAACTGTAAACTGTAAGCATAAAGCTTAGTGAGTTCCCCCATCGTACCACATACCATGCAACACATTATTTTCGAAGTTGTCTACAATCGACACAGTTTCATACACACCATCACAAGGTAATGCTTTAAAATAAAACACATTATTAAAGAAAGCATTAATACCACCACATTCATTATCAAACGAAAAGGTAAAACCTTGTTTGTACAAAGCATGAAAAGAAATAATATTCCTCGCCATATCGGACGAGTACAAACATCTATTCAAATCTAATTTTAACCCATTATTAAGCAACAAAGTATAAACTCCAATCTTGGAAACAGGTGAAGCCTTCCTATTTCCCATGATCAAGTTTATCTTCCCGTGCTCCACATCCTCACTTCTTCTTAGGCCCTGCAAATCAGAACATAAGTGAATACCACATCCTATATCAAGCACCGAAGAGTTAGAATATGTTGAGTAATTAGACAATATAGTGTAAATACTTGCATGGGTGGGTTTCAATTTCCCATCCTTTAGATCCTGCAAGTACTTAGGGCAGTTTTGCTTCCAGTGTGCCTTTTCATGGCAATAAAAGCATTCAGCATCCTTGGGAATGGCAGAAGGAGTGACAGAACCACTCTTGGTCATCGATGAGGAGCCTTCAAGAGACTTTCCCTTGGCACCCTTCGAAGGGTTCTTCCTCTTCTTCCCTTTGCCTTGCCCAATAGCCAAAACAGGGGTAGATGTTGGAGTAGGAGTAGTAGAGGTAACAACCGCCTTACCCTTAAGACCGGATTCCGTGATCTTCAAGAGTCCCTGAAGCTTGCTGAGAGTAACTTCCTCCTTGTTCATATGATATGTCATACGAAAATGGTCATAACAAGAAGGCAAGGAATGCAAAATGATGTCAATTGCCAACTCCTCAGGGATGTTTACATTGAGCTTCAGCAAACGGTCCACATACCTTTGCATCTTTTGCATGTGGCCCGTGACGGATTCACCGTCCTTCATGCGGGTTGTTATTATGGAGGAGATTATTTCGTACCGCTCCTGACGAGCACTCTGATGGTACCTTTCCATCAGGTCTTGGTGCATCTCAAAAGGGTAGAAATCTTCATACGACTTTTGGAGCTCGGCTGTCATCGTGGCCATCATGATACATGCCACCTTAGTAGCATCTCTCTCATGAGTCCTGAATTCAGCGATCTCCTCAGGAGTAGCAGTAGACTCATCAAGCTCTTTTAACTCCTTATCGAGGATATATTCTTTGTCCTCATAACGAGTAACCATCCTGATGTTCCTAATCAAATCCATGAAGTTGGAACCATCAAAGATGACCCTCCCACAAAGATTCATGAGAGAGAAAGAACCAGTTGGGTTAGAGCCCGAAGCATTAGTGTTGGAAGACATCTGAAAGAAGAGAGTAAGTTTAGATTAGATATATAGAATCCTTAATAAGACACCCAAATGTAATATTAAGGCTAGGATCCAATCACAATATATTACACTTAGAAGAGGGATGCCGTAATCTAAGTAATAATATATTTGAAAGGTTGGTGAATGACGATTCACCAATTTCCACCATGAAAACGAAATGATTTATTAGGTTTTAATTGGATTTGAAATTCCTAGACTCTTTTGAGATTCATTGAACTTTTCAATGGCATGTTTCAATCTCGATTGTGCCCTTCAAGTATTGTGACTGGGATGCCGAGGATCACAAAACAAGGTGTGAATAACCATGCTAATTCACTTGGTACCCTTAATATTATCACCTAATCAATGTGCCGATTAACCACACACGCTCCATTGATCTATGACAAACATTAAGTCACCCTTCGTGACCCTTAATAGTCCTAGTTAGTGTGCCGGTTAGCCACAAATGCTCCACCAACGACTTGGTAAGGTACAAAGTGTGAATTCCATGGACTAGCACCATGTTCACATTTTTCCTAAGGTAACTAAGATTGGGAATTAAAAGAGTTTAGTTACTTTATAATAATCATTATACTTTTAATGAGGATTTAAAGTCATTGTTCTACCCGTTCGGCTAACGACCCTCCACCGATCAAGCAAGCGGTGGGTGAGAATGGACACCCATTAAGTCGCCATTTTATAGGCAACAACCTTATACCCACCTTATAGACCGGCTTCGTGATTGAGGCCTACTAACGGTAAAACGACTTATTCTTATACATATATATAATAATTAACCATTAATGTTATAAATAGTATAAGGGTTGAATTTTAACTATTAAAACTCTAAGGGTTGGAATTAAAGTTTATTGAAGTGTGTGAAACTTTAAAAATTCCAAAACTTGAGGGCAAGTTTTGTAACTATGCAAAACTCTTCATTTCATAACTTATGAATTAAAAGGTTCATAAAAATGAAGACTCTTCATTTTCATGTAACTTATGTGTTTTAAGTGTGTGTTAAATAAGAGTGACCTTTGGAAATCCATAACTTGAGGACAAATTATGGACTCCATTAAAACACATAAATGATCAAGAATTAATTCTAAACAATTCAGCAAATAATTCCTATCATGTTCTAAATTCATAAGAACATGAACATGATCATCAAAATTTCAAGAATTATATGAACACATAAAATCATGGAATTTTGATATATGCTATTGTAAATGGATTAGAACAACCATTACACCAACTAAAATAAGTTTTAAAACACCAAAACAGTTTAGGGTAATGTTTCTAGTCCATTTCCAGCAGCAAAAGTCAAAAATATGCACTCTGTCAATCCTACTCGTCGAGTGCATGAACCTACTCGACGAGTAGGTTGAAGTTTGCCTTGGACTCGTCGAGTCCCCCTATGGACTCGGCGAGTCCATCATGCAGACAGCAACGATTTCGACTTTTTTTCACTATTTTGCATCAAGTATCAAACAAGCAAGCCTAGGCTTTGATACCACTGTTGGATTATGAGCAATCTAACACTTCCTAAGTGTGCATGCAACCCTAATAAACCTTGGATCTATGTTTGTCTAAATACATGCAAAATAATAAATTTTCCAAGGTTTATAACCTATCTAACATGGCATGGGGAACATTTCAACATAAAAGAGTTAGAAGAGATTACATACTTTTTAATGAGTTTGGTTCTAAGGAGTTTGAGGGCCAAGCACCAATAGTGTGAATGCCTCAAATGGAATCACAAAACACCACAAACTCTTGGAAAACTTTGAGAGAGTATACACACTTGTATAATTTTCGGCCACACACAAGCTTACACACACTAGTTCACTAGTCTCATTTCATGCTTCATAAGCATGCTTATATAGTGTGCATGGTTAGGGTGAAACCCTAATAACCCATGTCTTTTCCTTTCCAAGGATCCATGGGTTAAAAGCTCCATGGATCATCCATGGACTTCCATATAAGCCTAGCCCATTAACAAATGAATATTAGCCCACACTATATAAAACAAATAGCCCATTATCTAATCAGTCTTCCTTTTAATCTCTAAATTAATTCATAATTAATTTAAGACTAAAACTAATTAAATAACACAACTTCATATTAATATATTATAACTTATAATATATTAATAAACATATGTGTATAACTCTCATAAAATTATCCATAAATAGTTTGGATGAGATGCAACCCAAATGGACCATGCCGGTCGGGTCAAGTATATACCAAATAAGTTATGGACTTAGACACCTTATCCAACAATAACAGGTAGTAGCAAACCTAGATGATATCACAAAGACAATCATCTAACATACAACTCCTACTGGTGGGCCGACATTGTGGCCTTAGACCCACCGCTACTGGAAGGTAACTCACCTCGGAGTAGCTGCTGATCTTCGTGGGAATAGTCTGACTGCTGCTACTGCTGCTCTGGAAATCCTCCGGCTATAATTCCTATCAAACACTTAGTCAAAAACTGCTAACTGACCATTTTACCCCTGATCATGTCCTAAGTCAAAGTCAGATTCAACTTCCAGTTGACCCGACTCGCCGAGTTGGCTCGCCAACTCACTGAGTCCATGTTCAAACGACTAGCCTGAATTCTGTTTCTACTCGTCGAGTTAGGCGTCGACTCAACGAGTTCTCCTTCCAAACTGATGTTCATGTCCTTCATCCTACTCGCCGAGTTGTATGAACAACTCGCCGAGTTCATCTTCATCCGATGAACAAGTTATACTGTGACTCGCCAAGTTGTATGAACAACTCGCCGAGTCTGATCTTGATCTAAGGAGATTGCCTTGAACTCGTCGAGTCTGAGCATCGACTCATCGAGTTCCAATATGGGTGAGTTTTGGCTTCCAACTCACCGAGTCCACCCTGGACTCACTACACAACTCGACACAGCAAAAAGGGGACAATCTCGAAGACTCGCGACTAGACTCGCCGAGTCAGATGAGCGACTCGTCGAGTCCGCTCCATGCAAGAGCCATAAATGCGATTTTGCTCGAATCCAGTCCATACCATTCGTAGATCTGGGCTCCTAGAGCATGAATAACACGTAAAGTTTCCAACTTTACATGTAAATATCCATCTATGGGGATTTTAGGGTTCAAAATGCACCAAAAGAGTGGATCTAAGGTTTTCATGCAATATGGGTTCATAGAGGTAGTAGATCTGAACTCCTGGAGCTCAACCATGCTTAGATCTAGAGGCCAATCAACTTATTTCGAAATATGATGCACATACAAGCTTGGAAAATGAGTCATGAAGGACTTTAATGGGGCCAAAAGCATGAAGACAAGGGGGAAAACGAGCCATACCTTAGTGAACACTCTGAAATAGCTCACAGGTGCTTGACCTCCTCTTCTTCTTCTTGATCTCCTTTCCTACGCACTCCAATCTTCAAGAGGACACACCAAATGGCTTCAAATCCACAAAACAAGGCTTAGAACAAGGTGTATGGCTATGAGGGTGAATGGGGGCTGGCTTGGGGGCGGAAAGGGGATTAAATAGGGTGCAAACCCCTGAAACTTAGGGTTTCATCCAACAACGGTGACTCGCCGAGTCCAGGATATGGACTCGCCGAGTCGCCAACTTAAACGTGTCCCGGGTCCCGTCCCTACTCGGTGAGTCGGACCTATGACTCGCCGAGTCCAAGGCTTAAAATGGAAAATACTCAATTAAGATTTACATACCAGGAACCACGTGCTACACACACCCATACTGATGTCATCTCGTTGAATCCCTCTGAAGTAGGTAGCCAGTGTAATAATTTCGTTTGGATTCATCGAAAGGAAATCCGCATCAGAAATGGTTCGGGGAGTTGTGTTGTTCCGAAGGACATGAAATTTGAATATTCGGCAGCTCAGATCGAATTTTACCAAGATTTTTCTTCCGAAACCATCAACTTTAGTAATTTTCTTCCTCGTTCACACTTCCTTGAGAGGTTGTGAATGCTTTGAGTAGAATGTTGTAAGTCCATCTCGCTCAGTATGGAGGATTACTTCCGGATCGTCTGATGGGTGAAGAGGGGCAAACTTGGTGTAGAATTTGTTGTAGGGATAGAGAGGAAGATCCAGCTGTTCGGAATCATTGGTGGGAATATCATAATACATGAGTGGGATAATCTCATGATCACGGATGACTCCTTCTCGAAAAAGAGGAGAAATTCCATGTATCGGATCAGGGTTATCCTTGAGAGCTTAGATTCGGATACTGTCCTCCAGTGCTTTATTGATTTCCTCCTGAGACCATCCATGTTTTTGCTTTAAAGAAGGTCCAGAGTGAGCAGATTGTTCATATGTTAGGGGTCTTTTACCTTTGTCTTTCCTCATCATATCAATGATCATCTTCATGTTTTCGTCTATGACAAATTTTGGAGTAGGGCTTGGAATAGGTTCTTCCGGAATTTCATCAGGGATCCGGAGTGGAGAGATCTGGTCTACTGGAGCAACCTTTAGAGCTGGAATCGGAGGAAGCATTGAAGGCGTAGCTCGGAAGGCTTGGTAAGTGAGTAGAGATTTAGTTTTAGCCATTTGAATACCCATCTGAAGAGCATCAGGAAGAGAAGATGGCCAGGAAGCAGCAGACCAAATTCTTTTTTCTTCATCATTCATGTCTTTTGAGAACATCTTCTTCAGAGCCTCGAGACCAAGGACAGCCTTTGTTACAAATTCTTGATCACTATCTTCGTCATGGTGTTTAGAAGGAGAGGAAATGAGCTTCAATTCTTTACCATCAGAATCAATTTCATCCCGGAGTAAGAACTCCTAGGCAGGCTTCCAGATTTGACTGGGACCTTCTCCCCCTCTTGCATCGGTTAGCCTCCTGACTGGTGCAAGTATTAGCGATTCATGCAATCTGTCAAAATTTTCAAACACCTTTTGGAGTTCGGTGTTGATCTGCTTAGTGAGTGCATCATAGGCTTCCGCAATGGGGGCTTGAGCAGTGAGGTGATCAAACAAATGCCCTAGGATGGCTAACATCTCATCAAACATTCAATTCGAAACATCAACAATGTTCCATGTGGATCGAAGTAGTTTGATGAGGATTTGTTGAATAATCAGATTCATTTCATCCTTCTTCTTTATGTCCTTCTCTAGCCTCTGATTTGTTTTTCGTGACGAACATGTGTCTTCTTGATGAGTTCGTTTGTAGCAAACACCAAGTCATCATGAACTTTCAGCATGGTGGTGATTGTATCCGGGTAGTGTTCAACTGAGGCATCATACTTGGCTTCCACTTCCTCCATTGAGTGCTTGAGCCGAAGAGAAATTAATTGATTTAGTTAAGCTTCTCTTTCCGCAACAGATGGTCCGGAGTGCTGGGATATAGACTGAAGGATGGCATCGAGCTTGGAATCAAGTCCGAAATTTTTTTGATCCATTTAGTTGTTGAGCTCAGTTACGGAGGGTTCAATGGAGGAAACCTTCTTCATTGTATCCGACACATTTGTTTGCATCTCAAGGAGAGCAAAGGGATCAATGTAGTTACCAGCGGAAGATTCAGTGTTGGAATTGGAGTGAGGAGATTTCGCTTGATGAGAAGAGGGATCAATTGATGGACCAGGCTTTGTTGTTGCATCATCTTCCTGGACTCGAACGTTGGAGTTTGAACTGCCAACCAGAGTGGTTGAGGAGGAGGATCCGAAGTCATAGGCAGACTTGGATGCGGATGCCTTTGATTGAAAACGGGCTGAAGTCATGAAATTTGTTTGTGGAACAGTTTTTGCTTCATCATCCAGCATGACTTCTTCGGAGAGCTCTTCATCCGGATTGGTTTGGAAAACTTCTTGGTGAGTGGTAACAGGTGGCAGCTTAGAAGCAAGTTCGTTGTCTGCATCTACATCAGTGGGATGAGCAGATGTCATATTGATTTGGATGGCTCGGTTCCTCATGGAGATAAAATTTGATTCCACTTGAGTTCTGGTGAGATCCGGACGCCTTGATGCAGCCCTATTAACAAAATCTTCCCATTTGGGATCATTAGTACCTGGTCGTCATGTACACCTGTTGGGTATCAGACTAGTTGAGGCGTCAGAAGTCGGAGGGACAACTCAAATTTTAGAACGCTAGGGGTACGGAACAGGGGTTCCGGAGTGTATGCGTGTAAAAGAAACAATGGGATTATCAAAAGCGACTCGTGGGTTTATTCTAGGGGCAAGGAACCATGGTCAGCACCAGCATCCCTTTTTTAGGAAGGAGAGGGTGGATTATGAGCAGACTCCCCGTGATAATGTGCATGTGATTTTGACACATCGAGGGGTACCTCAAATGAGTGGGCAGGTGGGGTATGCGGACGGACAGAATCAGCCGGAATGTCATCGGTTATTTCTTATTGAGAGGAAGAACTGAATTTGGCTTTCTTTATAGGCTTTGGTTTTGTGGGCTAACTCTTTCGTTTGGTAGACTTTTTCACTTTGGCTTCGGACTTAGAAGGAATGGCCTCTTCCGGAATAGGTTCAATAGAGACTGGGGCAGGTTGTGTTGGCTCAAACACAACCGAAGTCTCCATGTGAACTTTTAAATGGGTGGAATTGGAAGGCATAAGGGCCAACATGTGGTCCGGAAGTCGTCTTACCGGACCAAAATAAGATTGGTTCGGAATGCGATAAGACTTAACGGATTTAAAAGTGACACTTACCTCCGGAGGGATGGTGTTAACCAGAACTGGGTCACGAAGTTCTTTGAAGATGTGTTGGAGTGTTAGTGCCCAGAACCTAGGGCTCGAAATCTCGTTCTCCTTTTTTTATGGAAAATTTGCAAAAATCTTGCCATAGAACTTCCGGAAGATCCATTGTATTGTCGCGTCTGGAGTAGATGTTGTAGACGACGTTGATCCATTCTTTGCTTAGCGTGTCGGTTCCTCCATGCTTGTCGAAGAGCCCTACGATGATCAGGTGTATTAGCACGGTCCAGAGACCGGAGACGACAAATTTCTTGAAATCTTTGGCCCTGTAATCTTGATTGTACCCAATGTAAGTTAAAAACGTCGGGAACTCTTCAGTCGTTGGTTCTTGAAGCTTGAAGCCTCTTTGATTTGTTTTCACAGCGATCGCCTTAAGGAAGGTCGATTTGTAGATTGGAACGGTTCTATCATCGATAATTGTGGTTTTGAGTGCACCGTCTTTGAGTTTGATACTTGTGAAGGCACGATGAAGATGATGAAGTGATAGTGGAGGTTGAGGGGTTTTAGTGAGGGGAATAGAGATTGGTTGATTTGCGATAAACTCTATCATTAGCCTGATGGATTCATCATAATCCATGGGATTTAGGGAAAACAGTTGAGTAGTGTCTCTCAGAAAAGGTTCTGAGGCAGCAGATGATGATGAACCCTTGGAACCTTTGGCAGTTTTCTTTCTTGCGATGGATTTCTTTGGGGTGGAAGCAGTTTGAGTGGGTTTTTGTGGAGACACCATTGTTGCAAGAGATGAGAGCATGAGGAGCACGAAGAACACAAGAAGATTTGAAGGTTTAGAAGGTTTTGAGCGCGTAAAGGGACAAAGAGGGTGTTTGTGGGTATATCTAGGTAAGTGAAATGGGTTGGGTTAGGAAAAGTAATGATGAGGGTCCGAATTCGAAATGGGCCACATTTAATGAATGGCACTTTTTAAGGGATGAGTTGACATGGGAAGGGAAAGGTTAGGGTGTATGTAGCTTGAAATGGTAATCCCTAAGCGGCGATACGATGTTTGCTTTATGAAGGCGTGTAAATTTGTACACAAAAATCAAGGAAGATTGGATAAGGATCCTCTTCAAAAGTAACTGTCATGAGAATGTTTCGCCTTATGAACCTTTGGTATTCTTGATGATCGATTCCGGATAGGTTGAAAATCTGTTGGGTAAAGAGTTGAATTCCAGACCAACAATTTGAAAAGGATCCAGAGCAACATGTAATCCGGAGTGAGTTTATTGATCAATATTTTTTGAAAAAAATCTGGGGTGAGAATATTTTGATATCAGATTCCGGAGTGAAAATTTTGATTGCAGATTTGGAGTGAAATTTCGCAGTGAGGATTTTTTTTTTGAATTCCGAAATAACTTGAAGATTTTTAAAAAAATTGAGAGGCGGTCCGGAGCAAGATTAAAAAAAAATTCCGGAGTCATCTTTTGTGAAAATTTCGGAGTGGAAAGCACATTACCTTTCCGGAGTGGAATCCGAGATGAAATTTTGGAGAAATTATGACATGAAACATTTTCATTAGACTTATGGGGACTTGGAACAACATATAATTAAGATGAGCTAAACAACTTCAAAATCACGTGATGGTTAGAAACAAAAGATAGTAAAATGATCCTGTGTATTCTGAGATTCCGAGACAAGGATAACTTATTTCTTAGTTTATTTTTTATTAAAAGAGACGGAACTAGATTTCTTTCGAATACTTTATCAAAGAGAACAGGTCTCTTGAAAGAACCAAGGATCTGGTATCATCATACCTATCTTGTTCAGAAAACCATTAAATTTGGTTTCGTCTAATGCCTTGGTAAAGACATCAGCAATCTCATTGTCAGATGGAACAAAAATGAGTTCAATGTTTCCATTCAAAATATGTGATTTGTCATGGAGTGTTGAATTGGATTGTGATTTGTCATGGAGTGCTGAATTGGATTGTATGAAATTGCAATAGCACTTTCAGAATCACAATAAATGGGAATGCGTTGAAACTGGTAACCATAATCCAAGAGTTGAGACTTCATCGATAGAAGTTGAGAGGTACAGCTGGCAGCAACAATGTATTCAGCATCAGCTGTAGAAAGAGCAATGCATTTCTGTTTCTTGGATGACCAGCTGACCAACCGTCCACCTAGGAATTAACATCCACCTGATGTGCTTTTCCTATCCAGTTGTAGTCCGCCATAGTTTGAATCTGAGTAATCTTGAAGTATAAAACTTTCATTTGCTGGGTACCAGATTCCAAGATTCTTAGTACCTTTAAGGTACCTGAAAATTTGTTTAACTGAAAAAAGATGAGACATCTTCCGATTGACCTGAAATCTGGCACATAAACATGTAGAAAAAATGATGTCCGGACGACTAGTTGTGAGATAGAGCGGAGATCCAATCATTCCTCTATCAACTGCAACAACTGAGGGATCGACGAAGATCTTGGGACTGAACCCCATAGGTACTTTGGCTGAGGCACATGTGTACATTGATAATTTATTGAGGAGTTCCGAAATACACTTCTCTTGATGAATGAAGATGCCTCTGTTAGTTTGTTTGACTTGGAGGCCAAGAAAGAAGCTTAACTCCCGATTCATGCTCATTTGGAATCGATTGATCATCAGTTTAGAAAAGTCAGCAACCATAGATGAATTCGTAGATCCAAAAATGATGTCGTCCAAATAGATTTGTACCAGCATGAGATGCTTTCCATTTGATCTTCGAAACAAAGTAGGATCTAGAATTCCTCTTTGGAAACCAGAGCGCTTGAGAAAATCAGTGAGGGTCTCGTACCATGCGCGAGGAGCCTGTTTGAGTCTATAGACAGCCTTCTGAAGTTTGTAACAGTAATTGGGAAATGAGAGATTTACAAAACCGAGGGGGAGGGGGGGGGGGGTTGTTGAAGGTATAATTCAGTGTTAACTTCACCATTTAGAAAAACACTTCTGACGTCCATTTGGTAAACATTGAAGGCTTTGTGAGAAGCATAAGCAAGGAAGATTCTGATAGCTTTAAGTCTTGCAACATGAGCGAAGGTATCATCGTAGTCGAGCCCTTCAATCTGAGTGAACCCTTTGGCCACTAGTCTTGCTTTATTTCGGATAATAACTCATGCATCATCTAGCTTGTTGCAAAATACCCATCTTGTACGAACAATGGGGTGGTTTGGAGGAGGAGGTACGAGAGTTCATACTTCATTTCGGTCAAATTCTGCCAATAACATCAAAACTTTCTTCAACAGCTCGAGTGGGACTAGAATTCCGAAAAAAGTTTTCATCAAATGTAACATCAAAAATTTCTTCAATAACTCGAGTACGTCGATTGAGGACTCGATAAGCCTTTGTTGTTGAGGAATAACCAAGGAAAATGGCTTCGTCAGCTTTGGGTTGAAACTTGGTAAGCTGGTCGCGATTATTCTTGATGAAGCATCTGCATCCGAACACATGAAGAAATGAAATTGTTGGCTTCCGTCCATGCATGGCTTCGTACGGATTTTTGTTTAGGCGGATTGATGATACTCCTATTCTGAGTGAAGCATGTAGTAGAAACGACTTCAGCCTAAAGATAGAGTGGAAGATTTGCAAAATTGAGCATTGATCGAGCAGCTTCAACTAAAGTTTTGTTCCTTCGTTCAACTACACCATCCTGTTGAGGAGTGTAAGGAGCAGAAAAATTGTGGTTTATGCCCTTCTTCGTAAGAAAATTGTCAATGGTGGAGTTTGTGAATTCCAAACCATTGTCACTTTGGATTCGCCTCACTGGAAGTTTGATGAGAACTTTTATTCCTTTGATAAAATTTATGAGTTCTGAGGTTGTTTTCGACTTTAGCCTGAAGAAGAAAACCCAAGTGAATCTAGTGAAATCATCCACAATCACAAGAATGTACATTTTGTGATGTAAACTTTCCACTGTTGATGGGCCACACAAATCAATGTGTAGAAGTTCTAAGGGCTCAGAGATTGATTTCTCAATAATGATTGGATGACCTTTCTTTGACTGCTTACCACACTCACATGCATCACATAGGTGATCATTTTCGAATTTGAGGAGTTGTAGACCTCTAACCATTTCGCTTGAAACAAGATCATTCATGTATCTGAAGTTCAAGTGAGCAAGCCTTCAGTGCCATAGCCAGCTGACGTTAGGAATAGCTTTGGAGAGCAAACACAGTTGGGGCTTACCAATGATCATGTTGATGTCATGAGGATACATATTTTTGTTGTGGTTGGACTTGATCAAGAATTCTTTTCTATATTTAGTCATGATGTAACTGTGATGTTTGTAGAATTCAACTCGATGATTTGCATAAGTGAGTTGAACAACACTTATCAAGGTGTGCTTTAGATCAGCTACATATGCCATGTTTGAAATCGAAAACTTTCCATTTGTAAGAATGCCATAACCTCGGATTTAGGAATTGGAATTGTTGCCATAAGTTACATATCCAACATTTGGTGCAAGTTTTAGATCTCGCAGAAAGTCCTTCTACCCTGTCATGTGCATGGAGCAAGCACTATCAATATACCATATTGTCTCTTACTCCGAAGCACAGAGTGCTTGCAAAATTAGTGATAGTGGAGTTTCAAGGGTCCAAGATAGATTTCTGGACAAGGGCATGAGTCTTGGGCTTTTGAGGTGACTTATGAGCAACTAAGGGTTTCGAAGACTGATTCCGAGATTCCTTGGGAAACAAGCAGAATGACAAGGTTCTTTCATTTATCTAGTAATCATATTTAATAACACTGATTTCCAGAATAGTTTGCTTAGGAACAGTACTTTCCGGAATGGAGAGTCCAACTGACACTTTTGGTACTACAGCTTCATCAACACGAGTTTTAATCTTCCACACAAAATTTTGCTTTGATGGTTTTGAAGAAAATATTTTCATTAAGTCTTTTTGATTTGTTGATGACACAGTGACTTTTATAGACTTTAGTATAAAAATTGTTCCATCAGATTTAGTAATGAAAACAGAAGAGACAGTCCGAGGAGAGGTCTTCTAAACCGAAGTGGTGTCCAAATGTTTTTTTGGACCTAGTGGAATTGACTACATCCTTTGGTTCTACAAGATCAGTGGAAGGTCTCTTGAGGATCTTATTGGGAGTCAAGTGGTTTTGACTGCGGACTGAGGATTGAGAATTCCGAGATTCGCTCTTTTTGGAGTTATAAGGAACCTTGCATTTTGTCTAAGACTTAACCTCGGTTTTGTAAGCATTTCGAGCTTCCACTTTGGAATCTACTACATCCTTCCTATTGAGCATTGGTTTCTTCTTGGGTTGAAATGAATATTTTGAGGTTTTTCCTACAAAAAGATTACTAAATTTTGGATTAATGGAAACCAACTTGGTTTTTGAAGAAACTAAGGATTCTGATTCACACGAATCAGAGGAGACACTGCTTGAAGTTACAATTTTATCATCTAAGGATGCCCATACACACTTAGAGGTAGCAGATTTTGCTGTCATCGAAATGATTTCCTCAACAACACAGTTGTGAGGAGGATTATGTTTTGGAACATAATCTACACAATTTGAAAGACTGTGATGAAATTCTATGGTCTGATTCAGGTCCAGGTTTGTCAGAGGCGGAAGAGGCGTGGAATCAGGACACTTGAAAACAATTGGTTGAAACTCCAGAATTAAGGAATCAAGTGACCTTCTTTTTCGTGAAGAGGTGACAAGGGAGAAACTGGGGTGTCCAAATGTTTGATGTTACGAACCTCTCCCATGAATGTCAGATTTTGCAATTCCTTCAAAGGACTAATAATTGGCTTAGGAAACTCGCTTCCGAGGCCAGGTGCTTTGGACCATGGATGAGGAAAGTTAAGAGTTATCCGAACATCTGCTTCAAGCATGTGTAAGGAATTATGCAATGCATCTATCTTAGCATTAAGACATTTTTTATCAGAGGTCAAAATATTTCGTTCGGAATATGTGATTTCACATTTATCTTTCAAAATGATACATTCATCGTTTGACATTACAAGTTCATGCTCTAAAGACTCGATTTTCAAATTTTTATCCTCAAAATGTAACCTAAGATGATTTAACTCAATTTCCTTCTTCTCACTGGCTTCTACGGCTGACTCATAGGCTTTGAAAATGATGCTCATGTCTGATTTGATCTCATTTAGATTTGGTTCACAAACAGATAAATCAAAATTATTTTCAGTAATCATAATTTGTACATGTTGAATGATGCTTCTCCCGGGTGGATCGTTTGTAGCCATGTAGCAATAATTGGGTTCAGCATCTTCATATTCCCTTTCAGATCCAGATGACCAGTAGCCTTCATCACACTCGATTTCTTGACTATCCATGAGACACATGTTTCTTACAACGGTTGACTCATTATCATCCCCAGATGAACAGTAGCCTTCCACATCTCTCAAAACCGTTGTTACAAATGTTGTTTCACTTTCAGCCATCTCTTGAGCTTTTCGGACATAGTAGGCCAAATCCTTGATTTTTGGTTTCTGCTGAGCATCAGCAAGACAATCTTTTGCAAAACGGTTTGCATGTCCACACTTATGACACACTATTTTTGATTTGTATGATTTGGAACTCTGGGAGGGTTCTGGAGCAGAGTTAGGCTTAAACATGTTTGGTTTGTATGCTGGAGGATTTTCTGAAGTTGATTTATGTTCTGGGGCTGAGTGTGGTTGAAGATTGTTATGGTGAGGAGCTTGAAATTTACTTTGGTATGGTATGAAGGAATGGATGAACGGACGTTTGTATTTCATTGAGAAAAGAGCAAACTCCTGTTAAAAACGGAGTTCATAGCCATGGCCTCGGAGTCATATGTAGGATAGATTTGTGTGGGTGAAATGGGTATGGATTGAACATATGGGATAATGAATTTGAATGAAGCATGAGTAGAAAGGTTCAGAATGGTTGAATCAAAAGAACTAACTAGGGCAAGGGGTCCTCCGGAGAGTTCCCTTAAGGTTTGTGCAACATTAGATTTATGTCCTTAAAGCTCATCAAAGAGTTGATAGTGCTTCAACTTTTTCAAGGAACCATTGCTTTGTAGACAGGATTTCACATTTCCCCATCATTTGATTAGACTGTTTATGAATTTGAGATTGTACTCCAAAGGAGTTCGGACAATCCCATGAGCAGTCATGTTGTTGACCATGATTCGGTAACGGTTGGAGGTTGAGGCCACTGATTCGCCCGGAGTGGTTGTGAAAGTATCAAAGTCGTTGACGAATGATGTAAGGCGCTTGTCTTTCATATTTTCTGAACCTTCAATCAGGTCCTGAAGAGTGTCCCAAATTTCTTTGGCTGATTTGCACAACTTAATATGCTCGAAGAGTGAGGGACGAACACCAAAAACCATTTCTGAGAAAGCAACTTGATCAACATGCAGCTTCTCAATATCATCTACGGTTAGAGGAGCTGGACGATTTTCATCTTGACCCATAAGCTGAGCAGCAGCATCTCTTATAGTGGTTCTTACAGGAACATGAGGAACTTCTTTGACGGATCTCTAGATTTATTCACCTTTATCTTTGGCCAATAGAAATCTTTCCATTCTAACTTTCCAGTGATCATATTCTTCCACAACTAGTAATGGGGCACGTGTAGGGTCACCCACACTATTTGCGATTTGCATGGAAATCATTTGTTGAGGATTAGAAGCAGCCATTGAAGTTAAGATATCTTCAAGCTAAAGTGGTATATAGAAGAACTTTTATCCTTATCACATAAATGGTTGAAATACCAAAGTAAATTCAAACTAACTATAATCTGATCTTATAGATTCAAAGGACAACCACTCAAGCTCTAATACCAATTGAGATAACAAGAATGATCTAATGCGCAGGGACAAGGTTTGAGAATTCAAACCTTGAGTGAATGCTTAAGATCAATGTCTGCTCACTAATATATGTTCAAGTCAAGCTTGGAAAGACCAGTCAAGTCTTAGATAATGTTTTCAACAAATGATCAAGTCATTAAATGAAGAATGAGAATAAATGATCAAAGTAAAGCTAACAAATGAAGAACAAGAAGAATATTTTGAAAAAAGTTTGAAATAACTTAGTAAAAGCCAAAAGTTGAGTGAATGATCCGTACTTGATTTTCGCATTGAAAGCTCATATAAATAGGAGATGAGGTTACAACGAATTAACTGAAGTGCTTACATAGGACTAGACAATATAAATGTTTCTAACATTCTGATTGTCAAATATTACAAAAATCTAGGTCCTATAAAACGTTACATCAATACAAAGACAGAATTCATAAGTACATAAAGACAAAACAGGTTGATTCCGGATCAACACCCATTCCAGACATGAGAGTCATTCTGGAATGTCTTCACTTCAGTTTCTCTTCTTTTTCTCTTTCGGTCTGGACAGATTCCGGATCACTCTCCATATTTTACTTCGGACAATCATCCATTTCGCAATATCTCCACTTCCGAATTTGAGCTTAGGGTTGCTAAGGGTTCACTTTCAGGTTCCAACAGTGGCAATTTCAGAAATTCAGTTAGATGATATCGATGGCGGAGGCTTAGAAAATGTTATGTGGCAAAAATGTATTTATTTATTAGATTAAGGGATATATATATATATATATATATATATATATATATATATATATATATATATATATATATAGAGAGAGAGAGAGAGAGAGAGAGAGGTAAGTTCAATTTTATATATATATATATATATATAGAGAGAGAGAGAGAGAGGTAAGTTCAATTGAGAAAATAAAAAAAAATTGAAAATGAAAGAATCATTTTCAACCAATCATTTATTTTTGCCGCAAAACAAGCCGACGGATGATGAGTAATATTCATATATGAATATAAATATAAATGTATTCGTATATGAATATACCACCTCCCACCGCCACCAACCACCACCACCTCCACAACCAATCACCACCAACCATCGTCACCTCTACCACCACCCACCTCCGTCATATTTATATATGAATAATCACTTACGTTATACTTATTCATATATAAATATACATATAAATGACATATTCGTTCTCAACTTTTTTTATAAATTACGTCATATTTATAAATGACATATTCGTTCTCAACTTTTTTTTTCTTAATTGAACATCCCATATATATATATATATATATATATATATATATATATATATATATATATATATATATATATATATATATATATATATATATATATATATATATATATGTATATATATATATATATAAGACCGGACAAACATGTCGTGTGGTGTCAAGACATTAAACGGGTTGAAAGGACTTAACCTTAACCTAACCCGTTTAATTATCGTGTCGTGTCGTGTCAACCTGTTTATTTTCGTGTCAGTTTCATGCCGGGTTTCGGGTTAAGGTTTAGACCTTCTAAATATGTTGTGTTATGTCAAGTTCAAATATTTTAAATGTTGGAAAGTAGGAGTTGTGGAGGCAAAAAGAAAAAAGTGAAACACTCGAGTTATGAGATAGAATGAAAAATTTATAGGAAGTTTAGAAAGAAAAATAAAAAGAATTAAATGTGAGGAGCAAAATGGATAAGTGGTGAGGATGACTAAAATTAAGTAACTTTGAAAATTTGAATGTTACTTCTAATCAAGGTTCTAAATAACGTAAGGCGTAACTTGGCGGTAATGTCAAGTCTCAAACTTTTCCGAGCCTGGCGAGTCACGAAGTTTGTAAGACGTGACTTAATGCGACAATTTTCTATATAATTAATATTTTTATATGTATTTTTAATTATTATTCATTTTTATACACGTATGTGAGTTAAGGCGGCGTTTTGGCAAAACTTGGCGTCAAGTACAAGCCTTGGAGCTGTGGCACGTCATGGCACGAGCTTTTCAGAACCTTGCTTCTAATTATTGAGTTTGGCCCACTACAGTCTATAACATATAATATATTTATAAAAATATAAAATTTATAATAAATAATATATAATTAAACGGGTCATATTCGAGTTAAAAATCTTGATCCTAACCCTATACGTTTAATTATCGTGTCGTGTCAACCCGTTTATATAAACGTGTCGAAATCTCTGACTCTAAGCCGCTAATTTCACAGCTGAAAAGCCAATTTCACAGGTGTGAAAATATTGGTGGCTATTATTAAAAAATCTCTAATTTTTTTTTTTATAAATATGAAATTTGGAAGAAGCTAAATTCGATTAGCCAAATTTGTCATTTTGTCATTATTATTTTATTATTGTATTTATTAAATATATGGTGAATTTATTGAGGATAAACTTTCATTATATTTTAAATTAAATATTTAATCAAAACAATTTTTATAAATAAAACATGTAATCAACAGTGGATACTGAACAATTAGCATGGATGAAACATATATCTTTTTCCATATTAAAAAACAAAAACAGCTGCAGCACGACATGCTTTTCTCTTGTTTCACTCCAAGAATAGTGAAACATGCTTCCAGCCTGGCTACCTATTGCCTTTTATATATATATATATATATATATATATATATATATATATATATATATATATATATATATATATATATATATATATATATATATATATATATATATATATATATATATATATATAAAAGCCAATAAAATTGTATAATTTTTAATCAATTGGGATAACTCAATGAGGAAAAATATTGCATTCTTGAGACGATTGAAATATAATAAAAAATATTATTGGTGTTATAAAATGGAAGTTGGCAAGTTTGGTTCGGATTTAAAACAATATGGACACATTGTCGACCTGCGTGTTTTGCATTGCATGATATTTTAAGGACATTTTAGTCGATTGATTTTGACTAGTCTTTATCTAAATTAAAAGATGTACTGATATGGAGGGACTAAAAAGAAATTGACTGTTTGTTGTAAAGTCATTGTCTTCTTCATTTCTTTCATGCCCTTCACACTCAAACTTCATAAAGTTTTGTCACTATTAATTACCGACAATGCAAACACTATTTTGTACAATAATTTTGTATGACGTCCATATTTTCCATGACCTAAAAACAACATTAAACTAAATAATAACGTAAACAAAAGAAATTACCATAAGACAAAACTTCAAAAATGATCCCTGTGGTTTTCGAAAATATCAAGTTTAGTCTCTAAGTTCAAAAAACCTCACAGATCATCTCTATGGTTTCAAAACTTTTAACATTTGATCCTTCCGGCTCACTCCGTTACCCTTTAGCCGTTAAGTCAAGAGCATTTTTGTCATTTCATGACCGGGACCATTTATGAGGTTTTCTATTACTTTTTTTTTAAATAAATAAATAAATTTAATATACAAAGGTCTCACCTCTCTCTCTCTCTCTCTCTCTCTCTCTCTCTCTTTCTTAAAATCCTTTTGATTCTTCCATCTATCTTCTTTCTTTTTGCCCTCTAGAGAAACACCATCTACCACGAACCTAACCGTACAAAACCCTATATCCCACCGATAGCCACCTTATCTATTGTTTTCTCTGGCAATTGTGAGGTTTTTGGAGATGAACACTACAATACCACCAGAAGATGTATGATACGGAGATAGAGGTGAATCTGGAGAAGAATATTAGAAGTAATGAATCCAGAAGTAATGAATTTTAGTTATTTGAAGCATAAAATCCTTAATTGCAAAAGCATATGAAGTTAAAATGTTGACTTCTCTTCAACAACACATAATCAAGGGGCATTGTACCTAGATTGGAGTGATTATACCTGAGTTTCATTGAATCTAATGTTTTGCTCCTGTAAGTTACGAAACCTGCAAAAATGTACTACAGAGGGAATATGAAACTAAGGGACTCAAAAGGGGTGAAAGTGGGATTTGGCCCTAAGGCAGCTTACCAAGACCTCAGGTAACCTCCGGTAGCCTCAAATCTATATATTTTTCTCACAATTTTGTCTAAAACTTAACTGATTTTCTTCCATTTGTTGGAGAAGAGATTTGGGTTGCTCGAAGCTTAGGATTAAGCTGAGTTTGCGGAGATTAGTCATGAGGTTTTCGACCTTTAGGTTCTGGTTCTGTCTTCCAAGCAAGTTTGTGCAATGACTGCTAGTTTCTTCCATCAATGTTGAGTGGTGGAGTTAAAAGTCCCGAATTGGAGTTGAATAAGATGAGATGACACCTAGGTTTTGTATATGAATCGCTATAGAACCATTGTGATGCCTCTAATTGCGTTACATGAACCAGAAATTGGAGCTTTGATTGCAATTTGAGGAGCTCCTTTCGATATAGGGGTGGTAGCAGGTTTGTACTGAAATTTATGAAACCTTTTCAGAAGGTGAAGAGACATTTAGGGAGGGGAAGGGTGGTCGACGCTCTTTGATTTCACTGAGATGATCTTGCAAAATGGAGACTGATATTTGATGTTGCAGAAGAACGAGCAAATAAGTGAACCAAGGAGATAAAAAGAGTTTGCATTTACAATCACAATTCACATGTTCCTGAAAACATCGAGCATACAATCTATTGAAATACTGGTAGATTTAGGTTGGATCCTTTAACCAAATTAGTAAATGGGTTCTTGTTTACAGGTTAAGGAGAGTCTTGGAGATAAGATTGGTGTCAGCATAACCCAGAGAGAGAGAGAGAGAGAGAGAGAGAGAGAGAGAGAGAGATTAAATAATTATATTTTTTTCTTTTTTAAAAAAAAATAATAATAAGTCAAAACTTCATAAATGGTCCCTGTGGTGCTGAAATGACTGAAATACCCTTCACTTAACGGTCAAATGTTAACGATGTTAACGAAAAGGACCATTTGTTAAATGTTTTGAAACCACATGGACCATCTATGAGGTTTTTTGAACTTAGGGACTAAATTTGATATTTTCGAAAACCACAGGGACCATTTTTGAAGTTTTGTCTTACCATAATAGTCATATTTTAAAACCTTTTACCACAAAATAAACAAAAAAAATAGAAAAATAACCAAATTAGCCACAATTTCGTAGGCTACCGTCTGCGAAAATGTGGGTGGCTTGCGAAAATGTTTTTTTCCCTCAGGTCAAGATCTGCGAAAGTCTAGGTTAACTGTGAATTTTTTTTCCAAAATTTTGTAGGTCAATCTTATAACTAGAGAATCCAAATGATGATCATTATGGAATTGGTATGCAAAAACGAAAATATTTTTTTAAAACTTTTTTCTTTTTGAGGTTTTTGTAACACCCTGAGGAAAACAAAACAATATGATGATTGTTATGAATTTCGTATGTAAAAGTTATGATTTTTTCTATAATTTTGATCAAATAGTCTATTTTGGAGATAAAAATATGACATCTTGAGATTCAAATTAAAAGTGTAATATGTCTATGGAAAACACTTGTTACAAAGAACACAATGTAACAAATTCAGCTAAAACGGAGTTTGTGTGCGGAATTTATGAATGATCAAAGTTAGGTTTTTTTTTATTTTTTTTTTATTTAATACTTTCATTTACCAACCTACTTTGGAGCTAAATAAGTATCATTTTCCGACATCCAAATTTGAGGTGGGAAAGCCTTTGTTACACAGATTACAATGAAAAAAAATTAACTTAAACAAAGTTCGTATAAAAACTTCATCAAAGTTCAAAGTTTGAAAAAAAACAAAAAATGCAAAAACAAAAATCATAGGTAACTACGAAAATCTATTTTGGTTAACCTGTGAAATTTATGTCTATTTTGATATTTTTTATTTTTGTGGCAAATACTTTAAAAGAATAGACCATTATGGTCGCTTTCTCCATAAACAATGCTCAAACAAAGGATAAAGTTTCAAAACGTATGTTAATTAAAATTGCATTAGATGGCAAAATTGAGTTGGAAATTATAAATTCCACTAAAATCCATGTCTAATGACATGTTTTGAAAACCGGTTCGACCGGGAATCGGTCCTGGATTCGGTTCTTAAAGATCAAAAAACCGGTATTCATGTGAACCAGTGAAAACCGATCGAACCGGTAAAAAATAGTCCGGTTGCACCGGTAAAACTGAAAATTTTAAAAAATATTTGCTTTTTGTATTGTTTATATAATTAAATATAATTATGATATCAACCGATTTTTCTAGTTTTTGAGACCGGTCCGACTGGTTTGACCACTTGAACCATCGAACCAGTTCCGACCCAGTTTTCAAAACCTTACTCTAAAGGAATTGATATTTTTTTTGGATAAAAACAATTTTTAAATTTCATTCATAATATTTATTATAAAAACAAAAATATCATATGTCTGTTTACTTTAACCATATTTCATTGAATTAAAACATATTGTCATCATCCCTCATACACTCCACTCTTCTACCCATCCAACCCCTACATTACACTACCCATCTTCCTACATCCCCACCCACCTATCCGCCCATCGATCCCACCCCACCCCGCCCACACATTCCTGACTCATTACCCAACTCCTCTTCCATACGAAGTACGAACCACCCCTTAAACAATCACATGACTTCACTGAACCCTAGATTTATCTCTTCTCTTCTAATACCTAATGATCAAAGTAAATAATAATAATAATAATAATAATAATATCTTATTTCAACTTTTTCACCAATGCCCCTTGAGATCTCCTCACCGTCTTGTCTTGTGGAAACCCAAAATTCCTCACAAATAAGATCAACTTGTAATGGCAACATACTATTTGCCACTATGACACGTTGTATTAACTCACTCTTCTTCAGTTCTTCAAACCTCTCTCACGTGGACCGAATCAACTTTTTTGTCACGAAATCATATGTTGCCAAACATGAAAGTTTTGGCAACTTCTTAATTGTCATAATTGAATTTAATTAATTACATTTTCTAATTAACCGCATCATCAGGGCCGATCCTAAGGATTTAAATATCTTCAAATGCTCTGGACAAACTAGAAAAAAAGGACCCTTATCACTATTATAAATTTTTTATTTTTAAATAAATATACATAACATAATTTTAAAAAATAACCCAAAAAAACTTGATCATATACAACTGTCTACTTTGTCCCTCCCTTAATGCCCCATACCTACATAATTCAATATTTAGTGTTAGTAATTTCAAATGTCAATAACGACAATACATTTTTATAAAATTGCCACTCAACTCGCTCTTATCTCATCCTTTACACTCGATTTGTGTCCAAATCGATCGGACGCTGCATGCATGCTATGAGTTGTCCAATATTTAATAATATTGTAGATCATGCTTTGTTTTAACTTATATAATTGGGTTTCTTTTCTTTTCTCAACTAATTATTTACAAACTTTTAGATATGTAGGAGGGATATAAACTAAATCTTGTTTCATGATAGCGTCTCATCACCAACTATATATATATATATATATATATATATATATATATATATATATATATATATATATATATATATATATATATATATATATATATATATATATATAGGGTAAAGTGAATATACCTAACAACCTTATATAAGCTTAGGTACCTAACCTCATCAAACTACGTCATTTTGCATTAAATTTTCATTGCAATCATCCAAGGTTCTTAAACTTCATCCCTAAACTTGATTTACTTCAAAAAGAATTGGAAATTCATCATTATATTTCTCCTGCATCCTTTCGTTTGTAGCGATAGGATATAAAGCCCATCAGATGGTATTCGATAGAAAGACGTGATGTAAAAGAAAAATATTGGTGAAAGTCCAAAGATTTTGGAAGCAATTAAGTTATGGGGTTGAAGTTTAAGAACCTTAGGCAATTACAATATAAATATCATACAAACCGATGTGGTATTATGGAGTTAGGTACCTAAGCTTATATAAGGTTGTTAGGTATATTCACTTTTCCCATATATATATATATATATATATATATATATATATATATATATATATATATATATATATATATATATATATATATATATATATATATATAATTTAAGTATTATAAAATGAAAATAATAAAATTATGGATTTTAGTGCATGTTCTTGTCAATAATTATAAGGTAGCAACCAATAATTTGTTTATTAATGTCTCAAGTGAGGTTGCTTAAGATTTATTAGATTCTTGATATCGTATTTTCCCAAATAAACAATTGATTTGTTTCCCCTCGCATTTTGGGGGTTTCTAGTTCTTCTAATGGCATGGCATGTTGATAACCACATACCTATATTTTTTTTCATAATTGCTATTCTCTTTCTCTTTCTCTTTCTCTCTCTCTCTCTCTCTCTCTATATATATATATATATATATATATATATATATATATATATATATATATATATATATATATATATATATATATATATATATATATATATATATATATATATAGAGAGAGAGAGGAAGATTCATTTTAGAACCTATAGTTTTCCGAGAACTAAAAGTGGGATGTTAGATCAAAACTTTTAATGGCCTAGATCAAACATGACATATTTGTAATTATTAACAAGGGCTTTTGTCATAAAATCCCCCAAATTTACATAAAAAAACCGGTTATGCCCAAAATCATTTTTTTTTTTACCACAAATACCTAACATTTGCCCCTCATGTTTCATTTCAATGTTTTTTACCGGTTCCCCTTAAACAACCGGTTACTTCCCCATTTGCAACCAGTAACATTTGCCCGTCTCCTCCGTTTGTCCTCTGTTAACACTCTCCACCCTCCCATTTTGGTGAAGCATTCTCATTGTCTGAAGCTAGGGTTTTTCAAGAGGTAAGAAATTACGGTCTGATCATGTTTTTTACGAGAAATCATCTCTATTAAGTCCTTACTTTTCATGATAATGGTTGCGATTGTGTAGGGGTTAGAAATGGGTTCTTCAAACGATGGTTACGACGACCCATTTGCTGGAATTTACGAGCCATTTTTTGGGTTAAATGAGATGGATTTTGAGTTGCACGGGATTTACATGGATCATGAACCACGACAGGAGTTTGTATCAAGACTTGATAAATGTAAGGATCATTTTCTTAACATTCTAATTTGTGATGCGAACATTAGAAATGCAAGTATGACTGATGAGATGAAAGATCGAGTGGACCATGGTAATGATTTGGAAAATGATGTGGAGGCAGAGGAAGAAGTGACTAACAAATACAGAATACACGATCCAAATGTTAGGTGGGATAAGATGGAACCTAAGTTAGGGGACGTGTTCGAATCACTTGCACAACTGAAATTTTGTGTGACAAACTATGCAGTAAATGGAGGGTACCAAATATACTTTCAGAAGAGTGACAATAGAAGAATTGTTGCAAGATGTGGTAAGAGACATGAAGATAATAAATGCCCTTTTAGACTTTATGCAGCATGGATGTACAATGACAGAACCTTTCAGGTTAAAGCAATGAATTCTGAGCATCTTTGTTCTAGAGTGTCTAAATTTGGGTCTATTGTTAACCCGGAATGGATTAGAAGACACTATGTAACTGAGATAGCAAATAAAGCCAAAGTTAAACTTAGGGAGATGATCAGTGACATCAAACAAAGATATAGATGTGTGGTATTTATAGGACAGGTTAGAAGGGCAAAACAGTAGGCAAAAGAACTGATTGAGGGTAAATTAAATGAACACTATGCAAGAATTTGGGATTATGCCCAAGAGTTATTGAGATCAAACCCTGGGTCTACATGCAAAGTTGGTGTTACTAACAATCCAGATGATAAGAATTATTTTAAAAGGTTTTACATATGTTTCAAGGCTTTAAGTGTTTGCTGGAAAATAGGGTGTAGGAAGGTAATAGGGTTGGATGGATGCTTCCTTAAGGGTCAGGTAAAAGGTGAATTACTCACAGCCATAGGTAGAGATGCTAATAACTAAGTGTTCCCAATAGCTTGGGTTGTTGTTGATGTGGAAAACAAGGATAATTGGACCTGGTTTCTGGAGCTTCTGAAGGATGATCTTGACCTTGGTACTGGTGTAGATTTGGTTGTTATTTCTGATCAACATAAAGTAAGTTCCCTTATTATTATAGTATACTTCAATTTGATTATTTCAATATGGTTATAAATACTAAGATAATATGTCTGTTCACAGGGTTTGCTTGAATCTGTTAAGGTTATTTTGCCACATGTGGAGCACAGGCAATGTGCTAGACACATTTATGCAAATTTTAATAAAGCTTTCTCTGGATTGGAGTTGAAGAAGCTGTTCTGGGCTTGTGCAATGAGTTGTGTTGAAGGTGACTTCTTGAGAAACATGGAAAAAATAAAGACCATAAGCCCTAGTGCATATGAGTATCTAATGTCATAAGAACCCAAAACATGGTGCAGAGCTTACATGAGTGTAGGGTTTGCTTGTGAGGCAGTGGAGAATGGTATTTCAGAGTGTTTCAACTCCATAATTGAAGAAGCTAGGAAAAAACCTTTGATTACACTGCTTGAAGAGATAAGGATATACATAATGGACATGTTTTCCTTTATGAATGATGAATGCAGTAAATGGAAAGGTAATATATGTCTAGAGATGATTAAGAAGATGAATCTTTTTGGAAAGAACTTTAGGTATGACACAAAATAATTGTTTCTTTGTCTAATTGTCATTATAGTTGATATATAATGAGTAATACATACTCATTTGTCTTCATGTAGGCTTTGGTTAGTAGTGCATAGCTTAGGAAATGTATTTGAAGTGAGAAGAGCATGTACTAGTTACAAGGTAGATTTGGATGGTAGGATTTGTTCTTGTAGATTATGGGATTTGTCTGGAATCCCTTGTGTCCATGCCATAGCAGCCATTAATTATATCCATCAAACTCCAGATGAATATATTAGTGACTACTTTTCAGTGACTAAATTCAAGGAATGCTACTCAACAAACATCAGTCCTGTGAATGGGAGTAATATGTGGCCTCTAACTGGATACAACAATCCTTGCCACCTGTTGGTAGGAAAATGCCTGGTAGGCCCAAAACCAAAAGAAGGAGGCATGCAAGTGAGAAAGAGAGTAAGTTTAGTTCCACTTCAAGGGTGAAACCCCCAAGGACTGTGAGATGTGCTAATTGTCTTGAGTATGGGCATAATAAAAAAGGCTGCAAGAATGAAAAAAAGGTACCAGTTCCTATGCCACCAAAGAAGATTGGGAGGCCTAGGAAATGTGATGTAGCTGGATCCAATCCACATGTTTCTGTACCCACTCAATCTAGTCAACAAGCAAGTCAGCAGGGCAGTCAACCACTTGTGACATCAACTATAACTACTCAAGCTAGTCAACAGGGCAGTCTGCATACTTCAAGTTCTAACACTAGCAAGAAAATGAGGAAATTAGGTTTAAAAGGCCCAAGTTTCAGAGTTGGTGAAATTTCAAGTGAAGTAACTGTCCCAGATGTTAGAAGGAAGAAATTGGGTGTAAGAAGGCCAAATAGGAAGTCAACAACCAAATTTCAGGATGAAGTCAACAACCAGGTTCCAAATGAGGTTGCTCAAGCTGCTGCTCTTAATGATGTTCCTTTGGTGAATGAGATGATAGAAGAGGAAGAAACTGAGGTGTCAATGAAGGTGCCAGAGCCAATTTTTAAAGAAGTTCATTTGGTCAATAACCAAGTTCCAGTTGTGAATGAGGTGATACAACTTCCTGCTGTTAATGATGTTCCTTTGGTGAATGAGGTGATACAAGAGGAAGATGACATTATGGTGATAGAAGAAGAAGTAGTTGATGTTCCAGTAAAGGTTACCCAAGATCTAAAACAAAGTCTTGATGAAGTTGGAGATGTAATTGATCAAATTCTTGGTTCTGGAAATGCATCAGATGCATCTGATGTTCCATTGGTGAATGAAGGTAGTGTAGAACCTGAATTCACTGAAGGACATGCATCAGATATTCTCCCAGATAAAATGAAGATAAGTGTTGAAGACATAGCAAATTTACTTGAAGTAGGATATTCCATGGGTGAAATTGAAAGCATGGGGTGGATGGAAATTGAACTTGATGACACTCCACCAGTTGAGATGGTAATTTATTAACCTTGTAATTTTAAATATATGTTATTTATTAATCTTGTTATTTCTTGCATCAGGACTTAAATGAGGATGAGCCTGATGTTGATGAAGATGAAGCTGACTTTGTAAATGATGTTCTAAATGATGGTGGTGTGATTGAAGGTGAAGGTGAAGGTGTTGAAAATCAAGATGATGGTGATGTGATTGAAGGTGAAGGTGTTAATCATGGGAATGATGGTGGTGTGATTGAAGGTGAAGGTGAAGGTGTTGAAAATCAAGATGATGGTGATGTGATTGAAGGTGAAGGTGTTAATCATGGGAATGAGGCTGCTGGTGATGTTCTAAATAATGAGGTTGCTGATGATGGGAATGTGGCTACTGGTGATGTTCTGATAGTGCCTAAGACAAGGAAAAGAAAGCAATCAGAGAGGATCACTAAACTAAAGCTTAAAAAGGCAGTTTTTGATAAAGATGGGGGTGGTTCCACATGTTCAAATCCAGTGAATCTGGAGTAGTTAGTTATGTTTATGGGGGATTTAGGTGGGAATGGTATACTTGGGCATTTGCACAGGAAGCCCTTTTTGGTACATTTTGTACATGTTAGTTTATACACCCACTAAGTGTACCTTTCATCCACTTGTTCTCATGTACCTTTTGGGTTGCCTTTTTGGGATATATTTTTGGCAATTTGGTACAAATGGATGGATGATACATGTTAGTTGATCTTTTACAATATTTTGTATTGGTACATGAATATGATGTAATTAATCCCCTCATTATGGTTATAATATGTTTGTTATGTTTGTTATTTTATACTATGTTTTTTTGATCCATACCATTGGCATATATATTACGTATCATTTGTAACTACAGTTAGCCAATTTTAGCATTTTACTTTATCATTTAGCAATTTAATGTATATTATGAACCATATGTTTGTTATGTTTACCATTTACATTTCACAGATAATTTCTATTTTACCATTTCACAGCATTGTACCATTTCATTGTACTTTACCATTTGCATTTCACTAATATTTTGTATGATCCATACCATTGGCATATATATTATGTATCAATTGTACTTTACCAGTTAGCCAATTTTGGCATTGTACTTTACCATTTAGCAATTTAATGTATATTATGAACCATATGTTTGTTATGTTTACCATTTACATTTCACAGATAATTTCTATTTTACCATTTCACAGCATCATACCATTTCACAGCATTGGCATATATATTAGGTATCATTTGTAACTACAGTTAGCCAATTTTAGCATTGTACTTTACCATTTAGCAATTTAATGTATATTATGAACCATATACCATTTAGCTATTTAATCTTCATCCAAAACAGCAGTTACTAGCCAACTTCAACATTGTACTTCCATTTGCAACTAAAAACCAAAAGCCAAGTTCTACCAAAAGACAATCCAAAATGATTTACATCTTCAAAACAACATTTACATCTTCAAAGCAACTATTGTCACCATTACAAAAATAAGAACCAAAAGACCTACAATTATTTCTACCAAAGTCTTCAACTGTCCATGCCCCTGCCCCTGCCCCTGCTTTTGCGTTGTGTGAGTTGGGTCGATAATGTGACCATCTTGTTCATTGTACCATTTGAAGAAAACCACAATCCTCTTCTTCCACCTAGAAAAAAACAATAATTTGTATGAATTACATACAAATTAGGGCAAATTTACAAATTAGGGAAAATTGTTTCAAGGTTTCTCAAGGTTTCTTCATTGTACCATTTCAAGGTTTCTCAATAAATTTACAAATTAGGGAAAATTGTTTACCTTGTAGTTAGGGCACCCATAAAACTTCTTTCCATAGTTCTCAGGTGTTCGAGCAACAGATACCTTGCACACATCTCCACAGCCACATCTAATTATTATTTTCTTTCTCAATGTTGGACCACCTTAGAAGCTTGATTTGGCAGACGAAGTCGACATTTTACAGATACTTTGGGTAGAAGACGAGGGAGAGAATAGAAGACAGGGGAGGGAAAGACTTTGGATCGATGTTAATGGAAGAGGTTTATGTTTAGGGGTTAAAAAGGTGGAAGTAACCGATTGTTTAAGGAGAACCGGTAAAAAACATTGAAATGAAACATGAGGGGAAAATGTTAGGCATTTGTGGTAAAAAAAAAACGATTTTGGGCATAATCGGTTTTTTTATGTAAATTTGGGGGCTTTTATGACAAAAGCCCTATTAACAATTTCAATAGTAACATTGACTTTTCACAATAAACTACAAGGGTAGTTAATGAATAAAAATTAAAATACCTAATAATTAATCAAAATTAATTTTGAAAATACAACCCTCTCTCTCTCTCACACACTCTCTCTTTTTCTCACATCGTCTTTCTCTCTCCTTCGTGTTCATCTTCATCCCAGATTTAGAGATGAAATCGCCTAATCTTCCGCCATCCACACTCCCTACTCTCCAGATCATCAATGACGAATTGAAGAAAAAGCAGATCGTCGATGACCTAAACTGTTCGTTGATGGATCGACAGAGTACTCGTAGTTGCTCACTGCCTCACCGAGTTGTTTTGATGCTTCATGCTTTATTGATTCCGTTGTGCCCTAAACCTGCAATTTTGTTGGATTGGTTAATTAATTTGGGTGAGAATTGAGTTGCAGTTTCATATTTGGATATTGTGAAGGAAAAGTTTGCGAAATTGTTTTTAGGCGAGGATATGTCTGGTGGAGGTAAGGGCGTATCATCAGCTCAGGCTTTGTCAAATGCCATTACGAATCTAGAAGGTTCTACACATTCTGATTTTCATAATTATAATTTGTTTTTCTGAAAACTGTATTTTATTCATTGATTGATTCAATCAAAAAACCATTACGAAGCAATCACACCGGAAGGAGAAGAGATCATAACAGTTTTTAGAGTGATGAAAACATGTTATGAGATGCTGAAAGACCATGGCTACGAAGTTGAAGATTCAGAGATGAACACGACAAGAAAGGAATTTATTGAGAAGTACAACGACACCATTCGAAGAGAAGAGCTCACCTTCACCAAGTCCAAACCAAACAACACTGAACCAGTAGGCCTTTTGATTGCGTTATATATTTCGATTTTCAAAGATGGAGATGATAAATGTTTTCACATATGAATCACATGTAATTTACATATGAATCAGATGTAATTCACATGTAAATCACAAGTGAATCACATATGAATTACATGTGATTCACATGTAATGCACATATGAATCACATGTAAATCACAAGTGAATCACATATTAATTATTGTGATTCACATGTAAATCATATGTAATTCACATATGAATCATATGTAATTCACATATAAATCACAAGTGGATCACATGTAATTCAGATATAAATCACAACTGAATCACATATGAATTAAATGCGATTCGCATGTAATTCACGTATAAATCGCAAGTAACTCACATGTAAATCACGAGCGAATCACATATAAATTATATGTGATTCACATATAATTCATATATTAATCCTATGTATTCACATGTAAATCACAAGTGAATTACATATCAATTACATGTGATTCACATATAAATCACAAGTGAATAAGATATGAATTACATATGATTCACATGTAAATTAGAAGTGAATCACGTATGAATTACGTTAATATGCACACATGCATTTTGTGTGTGTGTTTTTCGTTAATTAATTTTTAAAATTTTATTGTCAATTTCACATTTGAATCTTAAAATATACAATCACATGTGAATATCACATTATAAAATCACATGTGAATTTATAATGATATAATCTCATGTGAATCTTACATGATTTATATAAATGTGGACTTTTATGAGTGTTCTTGTATTAATCAATTTTTTTAAAAACTTTATTGTAGATTTTGAAGAATTTATGGAAAATATTGAAGGGTGAAAAGTGATAAATTGAAAAAAATATATATATAAAAATTTGATATGAAAAATGACAACATTGTGAATCTTTGTAGTATTTTTTTATTTTTTATATTTTATTCTGTATCAAATAAAATTATCGTGTTTTTATGTTTATAGATTGATTAATAAAAATGATTTTGTTATGATTTACTTACGAATATTACAGTATAAGAAATATACATATATGTATTTGAAAAAATATGTATATATGCAACTAAAACGTTGATTCCTTTGGTTAAAAGAATTAGATTTTTTTTTAATATTCTAGTTTTTTTTTTAATTTACTAATTTTTAAATATTTACTTTTTAAAAATGTAGTTTTTTTTTTTTTTTTAAATTGTAGTTTTTTTAATGCAATTTTTTTTTAAAAAAATTACAATTTTTTTTTGGAAAAAATTCAGTTTTTTTAAATGCAGTTTGTAAATTTTTTTTATAATTAATGTTTTCTAAAAAGAGTAAAAAATCTCCACTAAAAATCAAAAATTATTAAAAAAAATCCGAATTTTGATTTATTATGTTAATTCTTAGAACATTTTATTAATACTTTCAATAACAAAAAAACATTAAACATTAAATGAGATCGGTAAAATGACGATCATATGTTTAATAAGTTAAATTTGATCTAACACTCTACCTTTAGTGTTCGAGTTCTCGAAAAACTATAAGTATTTAACTGATCTCACCATATATATATATATATATATATATATATATATATATATATATATATATATATATATATATATATATATATATATATATATATATATATATCGGTTATGTTTTTTTAGAATCAGAAAATATTATTAACGGACGACCACCTAGCAAGGTACTAGGCAGACCCATAAAATGGAAGTTACAATTGAGTTTGAATTACAAACAGTGGGCAAATAGACCAATAAGCCCATCTATAATGACAATCTACACTCCTATCTCTAATCCAAGTGAGTACAAGAGACTTAACACTATCTAGGATCTAGAAGTGGGAAGTTCGTATGCTCCTAAACACCCATTCACATCTTGTTTTCCATAGTAACCACACTACACCATAACAAACACAAATTAGGTTGTTTCTCCTTTTTCGACATCTCCCCCAAGTTTTTACAAAACCGATAAGTTCCCCGATGGTTTGGAATTGTGGGTTCGGAATATCGCACCATTTAAATACCAGATCCCAAACAGTGCTCACTACTGGGCAACGAATCAGAATGTGCTCCATATCTTCATCCTCAAGATGGCACTGGGAGCATGATGTGTTTATAATTGTGACTCCTCTCTTTTTCAACGCCAAGTTGGTTGGGATACGTCCCAGATTAGCTTTCCAAATAAAGGTATTGACCTTTATGGGGATATCATGAATCCATAGGATGATTACTTCGTTGTTTGCCGGCTCTATATTATCAATCTTTAATCCGATCGCCTCTACATGAAATGTACCATCCCCTGATAAGGGGCAGTTCCATGTGTCCGGTTCTAGAGATGGCCGGTGTTCACCAATGGCATCATACAACATCCGAAGGCTATGAATCTGTTCATCAGTTGTAGGGGTTGATCTCCATTCCCAAGTATAGCCCTCCGCTTGCACTCTTTGACTAAGCCTGCAAGTGTTACGTCTTTCAAGCTGATATATCAGTTATGTTTGTTTAATTTTTTATACCATATTTATAATGAATTAAAATCATTATAAATATTAGTTTGAAATAAATTACTAGAGTATTTAAATTGATCGTATATTTTATTGTCGTTGTTGATATTCTCAAATTACATATGCTCATACTAAGTGACATGGGTTTTCTATCATATTTAATGTAAAAGTTAGCATCAGTTAGAAAATTGTGCTATTTTTACATGCATTAGACACATGAGTTTGTAGTTCGTTTTCGAAAACTTTCCTATTATATACATGTATTTTCAAGATTGAGGTATGTTAAATGGTTTATATATATATATATATATATATATATATATATATATATATATATATATATATATATATATATATATATATATATATATTATGTTCACTGAATGGTTATATATAATCAAATTAAGTATGATAAAATATTGAATTGTTAGGAATCCAAATAATGGTACCCAACCATTTACAAAAGAATCACATAACATGCAAATACCTTCTCTAGTGGGACCCGCAACCAAGAATCACAAAATTCACCATTGATCACACATGGAATCACATGATGACATTTTGGAAACCATCATTTTATAATTAACTAATTATTCTATTTTTACCCAAGTTCCCCATTTCCTTTAAAGATTCTTGTTTGTTAGTTTTCAACTATAAGTGAATTCATTTTTGTTTTTAATACAAAACTATTTTTTCTATATAAAAAGCTAACATAATTCAGTTAATATTTCGTAATTATTTAAACTTTGTTTCCGAGGAAAAAAAAATACAAGTATATTGTTATGTTCTTGTTGATACACACACAAATTTTGGAAAATTACACGAATTTGAATTTTAAGAAAAAAAAAAGTTGTGCTTCTTAAGTTTGAAAATAGTTATTCTTATGAATGTTTTTAGTTTCCGCGTAAAAAAAGTGTTATTTCATTTTTTTATCTAAATTTTAGTAATTATTTATTTACAAATCTTCAATAAAAACTATATTTCCTTGAATGTTTTAATTACAATCATCTATTTTCCATCGATTCTTTATTTAAGATGACTTTATTTTTTTATTTCAAGCAAACTACCAAAGTCTAAAAATTAACATTAGTATATCTAGCTTATAAAAAAAGTCAATGATATATACAAAAAAATGTTATAAATATTATAAATATAGAAAGAATCTATATGAAAACTTTATAACAAAATTTGGCATTTGATCCATATTTTTCCCACTAAAATCTTTTCTTTAAGAACTTGAAGGTCACATGGGGGACAGCCTGGTCATAATCCATATTTCTCAAGGGCGAAATAGTAATTTCATGTATACCTACCTGCTAACGACCACCCTACCAGTGGTTTATATACCTGAAACACCCTTGTCTTTCTTCTTCGCTAGCTCGGCTGAAACTCTCTCTCTCAACCTCTGTTCATCAATGGCGGACATGGAGTGCCCTACAGTGATGAACAACCTCATTACATTCCTGTCATCTCTTCTTCAACGAGTAGCCGAATCGAATGATCTCAACCCTCGATTTCACCCGCAGAAGATCTCGGCTTTTCATGGTCTCACTAGGCCAACTATCTCGATCCAAAGCTATTTAGAGAGGATTTTCAAGTATGCTAACTGTAGTCCTTCGTGTTACGTTGTTGCGTATGTTTATCTTGATCGGTTTACCCAGCAACAGCCTGCGCTTTCTATCAATTCCTTCAATGTCCATCGGTTGTTGATTACTGGTGTAATGATTGCTGCCAAATTCATGGATGATTTGTAAGTTCTTTTCGCTTATAATTCTCCGTTCCTTCGTGAAATTGTGCTGTTTTTATGGAATTTGAGCCTATTTCAAATGTTTTAGGAGCGTTTTTATTGGAATTGAGTATCATGATTCGAGAATTTGAGCCCCAAATTACTCTGACAATTGTCTGGATCACATTATTGGCATCTAATTCAGACTCGTAGTTAATGAAGTTAAGAATTTATGAATTCCTAACAGATAAAAAGGGGAAACTAAAAATTCTTTGCTTCAAACCCCTGTTTTCTCTGTTGTACTTTTGATTCAGATAACTTTATGATATCAAATTTCTAGTTTTCTATGATTGGATGAGAATTGTGTTAGGTTTAGTAATCAGATTCATGTAAATTGAATTCTTCTAATACTCTTGGGCCAAGTAACCAATCAAAATGATTGTTCAAAAAAAAATCTTTCGATATACATCAAGTGGTTGTACTTGGCGCATGACATGTTGTACCTTGTTCTTCGTTTGTCCCCCACCTCATGAATGATACCCAAGAAAATAGTATTGCACCCACCAGTACCACATCATTAGTCATATCTTGGAGTTAAAGCTCAACAAATCTTTTAACTCAATTTAGGGTTAGATTAAATACATGATAATTGTATTAAAAAACACCATTTTTTGTACAATGAGTAATTAATTAACAATGCCCTTTTTCAGGTACTATAATAATGCATATTTTGCAAAAGTAGGAGGAATCAGCACAACAGAAATGAATTTTCTTGAAGTGGATTTCTTGTTTGGGTTAGGGTTTCAATTGAATGTGAACCCCACCACTTTCCACACCTATTGTTCATATCTCCAAAGAGAAATGTTGCTTCTTCAACCACCATTAGATCATCATCTAACATCATCATCATCATCATCATCATCGCCATCAATATCAACAAAACTGCTTCATTATGAAGATGATCATCAACAACAAGAAGTGGCAGCAGTTTAATCAGCAATCTTTTTTTTTTTTTGAGACTGAATTAATCTTTTTATCTTGAGCTTGAATGATGTGTTTTTAGGTAGATTGTAGATTATTTTATATGGGTTTAGCAAGTTAAACCTTTTTAAGGCAGTTTTTGGGGGGTGTATTTTACTTGACTTTGATTGGTGGTATATACAAATGGGATGCTTTTTTTCACTATCTTATATATATTTCAAATTATTTTTATTGTTGGTAGGGGCATATAGAAGCATAAAGCTGCAAAAAGGAACACTGTGTAAGATCTAATCTGGAGAGAGAGAGAGAGAGAGAGAGAGAGAGAGAGAGAGAGAGAGAGAGAGAGAGAGAGAGAGAGAGAGAGAGAGAGAGAGAGAGAGAGAGAGAGAGAGAGAGAGAGAGTGTCATGATTGGGTGTGGGTGAATTAACAATGGATAGGGTGTATTTATGGCAAGTATGGGATAAATATAATATATCAAAAGACAGATATAAAATGAATATTAAAAAAAAAAAAGAGTTTTTGAATTTAGTAAAATTTATATTATTTGAGTTATATTTTAGAAATAGAAAAAAGTAAAAACAATATTTCTCAAATTTATTATGGATGCTGATTTGGAGTTGAAACAAAGTTAAAAAAAAAAATTAAAAAAAAAAAAAAAAGGTAGCCGGAAGGGTAATTAACATGTTTTATGGTTGTTCCGTTATTATTTTTAGAAGCAAATGCAAATAATTAGAAAATGGAAAAGTTTAATTAACTGATTGAAAATTATAACATTTAATTGAGTAAAACGCAAATAAAGTATCAAGAATCACTTTATAAAACATTACATATTATACATTTTATCTAAGAAATTTATTTATATATTTTTTTTAAATCAATGCTTAATGGTTTATATTAGAAGTTAAAACTCTAGTAGTCCTAGATATTGCTACTTTCATGAGTTTCGAGGCGGGATTTATATGAGCTCTTCAATGGTGCAGTTACTATTTTTATAAATACATTTTTTTATATAAATAAAATTCTACTAAAGCAGCATTCCGTTTATATGTTATTTGCTTCCAATACAAAAGAAAATAAAAATGAAAGGAGTGGTGACATAAAAGGTAGTCTTTTTAGAAGTTATGGCATATACTACAAGTAGTTGTTATTGATTCTTTTAGGGAACATTCACCATGTGATTTCGTGTACATTTATAGTTGGCCATGTGCATTGTTGTCTTGATGTACACATTCAAAGGTATAAACTCTACACTTGGTTATGGAACTTTAATTAATAGGTCGAGACAAAAAATGAATTAGTTTTTATATGTTTATTAGTTATGTTCAATTATTTAATAAATAAAAATTTTTAATGGAAAAACAAGATTCACAAGAATTAAACTATCTACTAAGGAGTTAGATGAAAAAATTATTACATAACATGGGAAAAACTCAACATCAATCAAAATCAAGCATTTAAAATTCCAACATAACAACATAAGCTAAACAATGAAGCCCCACAATGAAAGCCTAGTCGTTAAGAAGTAGAATTCTAAAGAGAAAATCCAAGATACACACCCAAAATCTTACTACTACTCCACTTTCAATACAACACCACCTATATCCAATCCTAAATTATAAGACACCGAAGAAGGAAAACTCAGCTAAATGACATTAACAAACACTTAAAACAAACCAACAGATACCATTGAATCATAAATCTGTAACAGATACAACAATTGAACACCTCTAATTCCCTTGTAAAAATGAGTAACAAGATTCATTAAATCACCAAGAAGTACCAAATTTCACAAGAAAAATTAACACTTCATATCTCTTGACAACCATGAAGTACCAAATTTGACAAAAAAATAAAATGGAATTTCATATCTCGTTGAAGGAGATAGAAGTGCACAAATGGGTATAACTCAAAAGGATGAGAATAGAAACATCAAATCCACCAAAAGTCCAAACCCCCACAACAAAAAGAATCATGTTTCATGAAAAGAAAATTGATATATCTATTTCCTGTTGAAAAAGAAAGGAGTACCCATGAAGCATGAGGAAACTCAATTATCCAATAAGAGTTAATTATGTTTTAAAGGGTTATACAATATACAAATTACCCAATTAAAATCTCATTAATCCACCACATCACAACCGACCAACCCCACTCAAACCAAACGTACTAAATTTCAATAAATAAATAAATAAATAAAAACCCTCATACATCCATGTTTCCATTTGTTGTTGAATGAGAAAAGGAGTGACCAATAAATGAATAAACTAAAAAAATAATAATAATAATAACCGAGCAAAAGGTGGTCAAATTCCTAAAAATACCCAAACCCTCGAACCAAAAGTATCAATTTTCATGAAAGAAAACTTATATTTCCATCATATTTGATAAGAAAGGAGTGTCCATTAAGACATAGGTAAACTCGAATTAATTGATTTACTAATCAGCAAATCCATCTAAAATGACACTTTGACACCCATAAAGGACAATAGCACCATCACACCAAGATAGATGGAACTAAGTTGCTAAAGTTTGATTATATATTGCTTTTATTTTAATAAAACTATATGTGATGCGAATATCTGATTATCAATAAATGGTAAAATAATTAAAAACGCCCACCCCGGCTCCTCTTCCTCATTTCAAGAGTTTAATACGCATTCAACTCCAGGTCCATTGTATAGCAATTTGGCATCCAACTATAATGGTTCCGTCTTATTCGAATCTTCCATTGAGAATGCTTTAGGGATATATCTAATTGTTTAGATAAAAACTTAGACTAAAATCTAAATATCATCTTGAGGAAGTTCAGAAAATGCTTAAAGAATCTTTTCTGATGGCTTAATTGTAAATACATTATCATTTTAAGGCCCAAATAATATTTGATTCTATTAAAATCTGTCCTAATACCTAACCATGGGCACATGTTACGCCACACAGTTCAATAGACCAAGTAAAAACATACACACGCATGATCAATCACACATATAGACATATGTATGTATGGGGTTGTACAATTTCCGGTTGTTAGGGCACAAAAATGAATTTTCGTAAAAAAAGTGTTTTTGATTGCGTAAATAATAATAAGTAACTTTGTACAAAAAGTGTCGATAAATTCACTTTTAGTTTCTACATCAATCTTTTCACAATTTATTTAGAATTTTTCTTTTTCGCAAACTACTTTTTTTTACAAGAACAAATTCAAATGGAAACATCAATTGTTAACTGTTCAAATTCAAAGAACCAAGCAAATTCTAGTATTTATGGCATAATCGAATTGAACTAACTCGTGAAATGGTTGAGATCGACTCGACAAATATTCGAAAGTAGCAATGCAAGTTGATTTGACCTCGAGCGTATAAGCTACTTAAGTATATTATTGAATGGAGTTGAATCGAGTACTAAGAAAACGCAATAAACTAACAAAATTCTGCTTGCACAACTATAATAACCAAAAAGGACATTTGTAGATATTATAAAGGAAAAGAAAACATGAGGCTGTTGCAATATATATAAGATTTGTGTTTAGGTTTAAAACATGATTAATGTTGTCTTCGGCCCGTCACAGCTACCTAATAAGCTAACTTAGTTTTCGAACTTTTTTAAGTTATTATATTTGTCAAGCCAAAAAGTAACTTATAAACTAATTTTTTAAAAAAACTACTTAGAATGGCTTTATAGGAGTTTTTAATTTTTTTTTTTTTCAAATACACCCCTTAATTAATTATAGATTACATTCTTTTAAATATCCTTTTATGTTATTTTATATTTTTCAACTAGTTTTACGAAACATTATTTTTTATTAGCTAACTTTTCAGTTCTCAGTTAACTTTTTATTTAACAACTAGTTTTTCAGTTATGAACTAGTTTTTCAGCTACTATACTAAACATAGCCTAAACGGTTTTCACCTGTAGATAATAAATAGTTTCAAATACATTAAAAAATAACAACTTTTCAAAAATTGTATATTTTAAGTAACTAAGCATTTATTATTTTATTTCATCTGAACTATATTCTATATCAAATCCCAATAAACTAATAAACATTTTAAATAAACAATCTAAAAATTCCCTTAAATTATTATTTGCATCTTAATAAAAAAATCTTAAATCTTAAATCTTAAATACTTTTAATATTTATCTTGGCTTACAAGATTTACAGACTCAATAGTACAATGGTTTTAAAAATAGGTTGAGTCTTACTCAAGGCGAGGCATTCTGCCAATATAGGCTATTTTTTTATTTTTGAAGTTTTCTTCGATTTATTTTATAACTTCACGTTACGAGCTTGCTTTGAGTTTTGTTTTCGAGTCAAGCTCAAGTTTGACTCGACTTGAGTTTGTCACTGCACCAAATTTTGAAGTGGCTTTTTCTTGAGTCTTGAATACATTGAGTTCTTCTATATTTCATGTCTGATTCACAACTATCATAAGTTCATGGCAAAAGACGTAAATACCTTCTCTCATCAATACATTGCTTCAGCATTCATAACATCCAAATAAAACCATTCAGGGTATGTTAGTCTCCATTTTTAAAAAGGGTTAAGCCCCTTCAAGTTTATATTTAAATCAAATCGCTCGAGAATTGGAAGCAAATTCCATAAGAGAATGAAGAAGCAATTAGTCGTTTGAGAGAATGAAGAACCTTTTTGTTTTCGATCATAAGCAACAATTTCAAGTAATCAAGAAACATGATATCCTTATTAGAGCTTTGATCTTATCTATGACTACTTTCCTACTGCTAATACTCACAATTAGCACAAACTTACAAAAAAAAAAAAAAAAAAAAAAAAAAAAACATTTGAAAGCAAAGTTTAGGAAACGAACTCCATTTTCTAAGACTCTGGTGTAGGCATCCTCTTCAACTTCTTGTTCTTTTCAAAAACTGCTTTTGAAAACGAATCCACAAGTCTCTGCTGTGAATCCAGAATCATCTCTGTCCGTTTCATCTCCATTTCCATTCGCATGGATTCAAGCTCCCTTGCCATGTCCATCTTCATCCTCTCTATCCTCATAAACCCATCTCCCAACATCTTTATAGCTGTCACCATATCCTCCACCGGATTATTGCTATTTCCGGTCACCTCCTCCCTCCTCTTGATTCCGCCACCTCTATCCTTCCCAATTCCAAACCCTCCCTTAGCATACCCATCTCTCAAACCCTTTCCTAATCCGTAATTTGACTTCACGGGAGGTGGGTAGTCGTCGTATGCGCTATTATTGTTATTATACATATTCATCCCGGCCGGTGGCACGGCTGCGGTGTTAGCCCGGCCGGGAATCTTAATCCGAAACCCGTTTTCGTTTCCGTTTAAGGGTCCGGTGCCATTATCAATCGAACTGTAAAATCGTTGGTTTGGGGGGAGAGGGATCGCTTGTTTGATTCCTCTAGGGTATAATAACAAACCGTCTTGATTGTCAACGTCTCGTTCTCCTTCTTCCTCATCATCCTCATCCTGATTCATCGCATCGGGATCGGAAGAAGAGGATCCCTTTTCCATCAAATCCATCCGTTTAAAGTGAACCCATGAGGAGGGATACCGGTGGCCTTTGGGGGTAGCGGCGGCGCGTTGGATCTCTGCACGGTAACGTTTTCTAAGTTTCTCCATCTTGTGACGGCACTGAATGGATGTTTTCTGCGGGATGCCGGATGACAAAGGGCATCGATTCGCGACGTCATCGGCGACTTCCTGCCAGTGTGATGCGCGTAGATTGCCTCGTCGGAGAGAGTACCATTTATCACGATACGCATCGATAAGCGCTGCAGTTTCGTCTTGTGACCAGCACGGTGGTGGGAGGCGCCGGGAAGATGCTGTTGAGGTCTGTGGTGGTGCAGCGAGGAGAATCGGTGTTGGGTTTGTCGGATCTTGCGATGAAGAAGGTGAATGCGAACTGGTCATGGTGTGATGCGCAGGTTAGCAGGGGGAGGAGACGGAAAGAGGGGCGATGGTGGGTGGTGGTGGTGGTGATGAGAGGTGGAAACATAATGAAGGAATTGAGGATTAGGTGGGTGTTGATAAAGGTAGGGTGGACGGGGGAGGAAGAGAGAGGTGTGCGGCTGACTTAGAGATCTAGAAAGATGAGGCCACCGCTTAGGGTGGGGGAGGTGGCGCAGGCTAATATGCGCCGAGAACGGTACTACGCACCAGGGTCAAGGTGAGCCCGTGCGCAGCCGGTTGGGCGGCTGTGACGAGTACGGACTACGGAGAACCCCATTTGTTTCTCTCCTTTCTTTGCTTTGCTTTCGTAAGCTTATGACTTGGTCTTTCTCCTCATTTAATTAGTTAATTACATAAGACAATATTTTTACAGAAAAATAAATCATTTAATTAGTTAATTGACAAAATTGCAAAAATGGTCCTGTGGTTGTTAAAATTATGCAGTTTTGATTCAAAAAAGTTTGGTGATGCATCAGTGATTCAATTTTGAATCTTTTTAGTGATTTTGGTCCCTATACACTTGAAATTACTTTTATACCCTTATAATTTATTTTTTCTATTTTTTGTAATACTTTAATTAGTTTAATTTATATATTTTTTTTCATCTTAAAACAAAATAAATAAATAAATAAATATATGACCCACTACTCTTCTATCTTTATCATAAAACCCATTCATCACCAACTCCACCTCCATAACCGGTGCAACCCTCTTTTGTCCAGAACCACCATCGGTGGCTGCTGTTTCACCTGAAACCACCTCCGACGCCCACCATTTTCGCTGAAAACGTAGGAGACTTCTTTACGGGGGAATGTTATTTTTTCACCGGAAATCATAACAGGAAGTGTGAGTTTCATCCAAAACCAAGACATCCGACGAACACCAAAACTCCGGCGAGCACCTGAACTCCAACACAACCCCTATAATCGTCCTCTTCCTTTTCTTCTTCTTCTTCTTCTTCTTCTTCTTCTTCGTCTTCTTCTTCTTCTTCTTCTTTCTGTTCCCCTTTTCCATTTTCTGAAGACGAACACCAAACTCCTTCGTCATTGTCAACTACCAGCATCTTCGTCACTTCTCCCTCCTCCACTGTTCTCCTCTGGTTCTCATTCTCGTATATCTTATGACCACTCATCGAAACATGGCTTCTAATGGACGAAAATGGTGGAGTTTCTCTAAAATCACACTCTTTAAAGCCACCATCAACATCATCCTCCATTGGAGCTTCTTCCAAGTCCTCCTGAACTAGTTTTTGAAAATTAGGGCTTGTGTATGACCGTTCTTCTCTTCTTCTATAGGGGGCTCCGTCTCGTTCACCTTCTCAAGTTAATTTCTGGTGCTCTACTGTGTTTAATTGAACTTCTACACAATGGATCTGACCACCACCATTGTTGTCGCATACCATTACCATTTGTCACCACAAGGAAACCATAGCCCTAAATAATATAGATCGGGACCACCGATGAATGAAGAAGGTTTCCGTTGGTGGTGTTTTCTGGAGATGAAAAAAGAAGGATGGTCCCGGTTGTGGTGTTTTCTGGTTACCGTGATGAGAATAGTGGTGTTCAAGGAGGAAATCGGGTGGTCCATTGGTGGTTCTTTGTTAAATTTTTGGAAGCAATCTTCAAAATCCCTAAATCAAAACTGAGTGGTGGTGTTTGGAGAATGGCTAACGAGAGAGAGAGAGAGAGAGAGAGAGAGAGAGAGAAGAGAGAGAGAGAGAGAGAGAGAGAGAGAGAGAGAGAGAGAGAAAGAGAGAGAGAGAGAGGGTAGGGTTATTTTATTTTAATTTTTTAATTTATTTTTTAATTAAAATATTAATAAAAAATTAAAAATAAATAAAAAAAGAATTATCAAAGGGCATATTCGTCATTTCATGTTGGGTCTGGACCAAAAACACATAACAATTCCAACTATAAGGACCAAAACCGCATAAGGTATTCGAAATTGGACCACTGATGCACCGCCAAACTTTTTTGGACTAAAACTGCAGAATTTTGACAACCATAGGGACCATTTTTGCAATTTTGTCTAGTTAATTACATAAGACAATATTTTGCTTTGCTTTCGTAAGCCTATAGAAGAAAGCTTTTCTGTTGATTGGGTATCAAATGTCAATATTAATGAAGTGGTAAAATTTTATGGCGTACCAATTTCTATTCTATCTAATCGAGACAAACGATTTACATCCTGATTTTGGCAAAGCTTTCAGAAACAAATGGGTCTAAAATATTAATGAGCACCGCATTTCACCCCTACGCTAATGGGAAAAGTGAGAGAACGATCCAGACACTCGAAGATATGTTACGATCTTGCACAATTGATTTTGGAGTCAACTGGGATGAACATTTATCCTTGGTAGAATTCACGTATAATAATAGCTACCATTCTACCATTCAAATGGCACCATTTGAAGCGTTATATGGAATGCCATGTAGAACTCCAACATGTTGGACCGAGGCTAGAGAAAGACCGCTGGCGAGACCTAAAATTGTGGAGGACACTGATACCAAGATCAAGGAGATTAAAGAACACATGAGCGTTGCTCAGGTTCGCTAACAACAATATGCGAACAAGAGACGAAAACAGTTAGAATTCGAAGTAGGTGAGATGGTGATGTTGAAGGTATCACTATGGAAATGTACAATTTGTTTCGATAAACGAGGAAAACTAAGTCCTCGATATATTGAACCTTTCCAAGATTATACAGAGAGTTGGAAAAGTTGCATATCGATTAGATCTACCACAAGAGTTACAAGGTTTTCATAATGTTTTTCATATTTATTATATGAGGAAAACTTTATTTGATAAAGCCTAAGTAGTACCAATGACGTAGATTGAGGTGGACAAAAAATTAAGGTATCCCAAGCAACCCGAGAAGATATTAGATTAGAAGATTAAGAAGTTGAGAAATAAATAGATAGTGTTGGTGAAGTACAATGGCATCATCACAAAGGTTCCGACATAACTTGAGAACCTGAAGCTGAGTTTAGAGAAAAGTATCCTTACCTATTTGATAGATCGATAATAGATTTCAGGGACAAAATCTTTTGAAGGGGAGGATAACTTGTTACACTTGCTTTGTAAAATATGTGATATAATCTATGATTATAATTTTGAAAGATATGTATTGTGTTTTATGAGTTAAAATAGGTCTTATGGTGTGAAGATTTAAATGGTTTAATGTAACGCCCGGGTTTTCAGGGCTAAGCATTTTGTCAATGTAATAGTCTAGGTCAACTATTGTAACTCTTTTTGAAATAATAAATATGAAATATTTGAGTATTATGTGAACTATGTGTTTATGTGTTTATTATTAAATTATAAATGTATAATTAATAAAGAATAAAAATGAGCGTCAAAATTAAAGTGTGAGATAATCCCGATATCTCTACATAAAGTTGTAGAATATGTCTCGAGGTTTCCGTTAGGGGTGAGCGCGGTGCGGTTCGGTGCGGTTATTAGCTAAAACCTCACCACTAACCGCAAATGCGGTTAATCCATTTTGAAAACCGCATAGTGCGGTTATTTTTGCGGTGCGGTTAGGCGGTTATTTTTGCGGTGCGGTTTTTTTTTTTCTGTGTTGCGGTTATTAACCGCATGGATTTGGTGCGGTTATTTTGTGTGGTTTTTAACCACAATTTAGAGCTCAAACGGTTTTAAAAGTTCAAACATATTACTTGTAATAATAAAAAAACCATAAAGTATAAGACAATTAACTTAAATTACAAACAACTAATATCTTAAAAACGTCAAATCAATAGTAATTTACAAAAAATATCTTAAAATTGTCGAATTTCACCATTTTTCAAAGTTAAACATAACAAAACACCAATATTTTGGTCTTCTAGTATTTTATCCATCTTTCATCCATGAAACTTATGTTATTTTTAGTATTTAATATATTAATAAATAATTAAAAAAATTGTATATAACATATGCGGTGCGGTGCGGTTTTTGAAAACTAATAACCGCACCGCACCGCAAATTTGCGGTTTTTGAAAAACAGAAAACCTCATCATCGGTTTTAATTGCGGTTGCGGTTAATGCGGTTTTTGCGGTTAAATTTAATTGCGGTGCGGTTTTTGCTCACCCCTAGTTTCCGTACATATAAAGAATGCCGAAATCCGAGCTATAACGAAGAAGTTATGGCCCGCCGAAGTTTTACGGCAAAACCGGCACGGCACCGGAAGACATAAAATGGTAAATTTACGATAGAAGACTTTTTAGCCTTAGAAATCTAAACAAAATTTGTAGGATATGTAAAACTAAGAACATCGATAAAAAGAACGCCCAAATCCGACTTCGTATGAAAAAGTTACGCTTTCTCGAAGTTTCGGACTAACAATGTACTGCCCGAAATTCGAATGTTTGATCGAGCGGTTTTTAGCCGACACGACCTGAACGAGAATCGAAGATCTCGTTGAGAGTAGCGTAACGAGAAAAAGATGGGCAAAAACGGATGTCGGATGAAGAAGTTATGAGGATTTAACGGATCAATCGTGTCCCGGCCCATTAATAATATAAAATTTAAAATCGAGCCAAAATTAGCCGATGAAGTCTAAACGAAAGTTGTAGAGTACGTTCCCACCTTCGCGTGGATATAAAGAACGTCAAAAACAGAGCTCGTATGCGAAAGTTACGAATTTTTGAAGTTTGAACTCGAAAATGCGAAGTTTGATGCGAAATCGGGTGACGTGGCGCGATCAGAGCCGTCGCTTGCGGCCCACGGTCTCGCTCGGATAAGCGACACGTCGCTCCTCGCTACGCCCAGCGTCCGGCTTCGTGCGCCCCGCGTCCGCTCGCTCTCGGTCCAGAAGGCGCCACGCCGCTTCGCCCTACGCCCCGCGTACCTTCGCTTCCCCTCCGTCCGGTGCGAGACAGCTGGCTGCGAGCTGGCGCCCTTATCCGAGGGAACGCCCCGCGTAGCTGCTGAACGCCCCGCGTACTGCCGAGGCCTCGCGCCTATATAAGGGGGCCGAAGGTGCCCTCATTTTTCACACCATTTCTCATTCTCTCTCTAAAATCTTTCTCTCTCTACAACCCCAAACCACCCCTAAGCCCTAGTTGAACCCCTAGCACCCTAAGGAAGCCCCGAGGCTCCCGGAGTCCCGAGAAAAAGGAGTTTTTCGGTTTCGAAACGCTGCTCCAATTGAGTCCCGGTTTTCAATAAAATTCGCTGTAAGTATGCTACGCTTACGCAATTTTTAATATAGCTTCCAAATAATTATAGGAATGTTATTAGGTCCTTAAAATAATTATTTGGGCTATTATTATGAGTTATATTGAGCATTATTAACGCTTAATAATAGTCAGACTAATTAATTTATCGCGGTTATCATTAAACTAAACCCTAGTGATATCGATACTAGGTTTTATCGAAGGAATATCATTTTAAGAGTATCGAAGCGCTGTCCGAGTGCTGAGTCACCACCTAATCAGGTGAGTGCATAGTTACCTGCAACTTACACATAGATATGAAGTATTTTACGTGCTATGTGTGCATATTATCTGAATACTTGCTATCTATGCTAGATGAACGTTGTTATACATGTTTTCAATGATTTAAACTGTATATGTATTTTATATCTACGAAAATGTTGGGGTAAAACATGGGTAGATGTAATAGGTGATGTGAGATAAAATGATGAGAGGCCTCGATGTTGTTGTTGTTGATCCAGTCATCTAGCGGAGTATAGATGACGACCACGGACTCTTCTAGACAGTCCAGTGGAACACTAGCAGGCTCGCAACCTGTAGGTGTTGTGAACGATGTGTTCACCGGTGTACTCCATCCCCCACATGGTTGCCTATTAGGACATTTATTGCTGAGGAATCCCCTTAGCAGTAGTGTCCGTCCCGATGATGATCCTTAGGCTAGGTCCCTTATGATAGGTGTTTAGGGACGTAAAGTGAGGATAACGGGAACGGGTAATCGGGTTATTGTTGATTGATGAAATTAATAAACTTATTTATTGTGGGTTGAAAACCCTATGTGCTCACCAGGCTCCCAAGCCTGACCCACTCAGTTTTATGTATTACAGGAAGTGGCGCATGAGCATAGGTGTGATGTTTTGGACGAGGGATTACGGATATAGGCCTGCAGATATGAAATAATGTAGTAAGGCTTATATTGTACTGTTTATACTTTTGATCTGTACGAACATGACATCCCGAGTCTTTTAATGAAATACATTTCTATGGAAATGCTTTTGATAAATCTTTATCATTTTGGGACAAATTCCGCAATTCTTTTATTAAAAGATAACTCTGATTTTGAAATAAAGTATAAACAAAACCGGTCTTTTCTGGCCGTGATTTTTGGGGATGTCACAGTTGGTATCAGAGCATTAGTTTAAGCGAACTAGGAATTTGTAGGATTTCTAGACTTAAACTTAGAATGCTAAGCGATGATTGTGAGGTGTGAGCACTAGCTTATTTTAGGAATTGTGCCTAAAATGCTTATATGTGCTAAATGCTTTATGCATGATATGCTTTAAATTTGTTCGGATCTATGGTCTGTTGCCGACCGGATCTGGAAACCTTATGTGTTTAGGATTCTAAACGTACGACTACGCTATTAGAACTAGCATGTAAACGTTTCGGAGTGATAAGGACGATTTAAAACGTCTCTCCTAAATAAAGATCTAAATTCGCCTTATTCGGTGTATAGATCAAGATGGTAAGGACCCGTAGCGGAAACGTAAACGCAAATGGGAATAGACACCAACCCCCAGTGGTTCAGCAAATACCTATTGTTGAAGAAGTTGCACCTGAGCCAGTTACCATGGCTGGAGTTCAAGCCATGATTCAGGCTATGCTAGCTGGACAAAGGGAAGAAATGAGACGGATGCTCCGCGAGAATAGGGACGAACCTACCATACATGTTGAACCAACGGAGCCAGTTCCCAAGCCATCTGAGGAAGGGAACTATAGTCGTCAAGTGAGTCAAATAGGGACTCGAGGTGAGCAAAGGGATGGCCCAGAAGGGAGAAACAACAAGGATGGGCGGATGTACAAAAATTTCTTGGGTGCAAAACCACCAAGTCTCTCAGGAAGCCCAAAGCCTGTTGAGATTATGGACTGGATCTCCGAGATGGAGATGGTGTTTGAGAGCTGTGACTGCAACGAGAAGCAGAAGACTGTCTTCGCTGTGAGACAATTGAAAACTGGAGTATTGAGTTGGTGGAAGCTATTGGCAGATACGATGCCACGAGGAGAAGCCCTGAAAATGTCATGGGATGAGTTCTTGGAACAACTGAAAGGACAGTACTGTTCAGAGATAGACCTGATTGATCTGAACAATGAGTTCCAAAATTTGAAGAAGGGGAGAATGAGCATCGATGACTATGCTGCTGCATTTACGGAAAAGATGAAGTTGTTTCCATACCTAGTGCCAACCGAACTTTCTAAGATTGAGAAATTCGCAAACGGACTGCCAGCTGACTTTGGCCCAACAGTCAAGATGGCAACCACTCTGAAATCAGCTGTTCGAGCAGCTAAGAATGTGGAGACCCAACAAAAGGAAAGGGGTCTGGAAAGGGCTGAGGTCGGTGAGAAACGGAAGTTCGATGGATCCTCGAAGTCCAACAAGAAGAGTAGATTCTCGAAACCTGGTTCGAGAGGAGGAAGATCAGAAGCAAAGTGGTGTGACAAGTGCAAGAAGAAGCACTTTGGGAAGTGTGATGGAGGAGTCACTTGTTACAAATGCGGAAAGCCTGGGCACTATGCCAACGAATGCACCCTCAACCAGAAGGCCTGTTATGGGTGTAATGAAGAAGGGCACATTTTGAAGGACTGCTCGAAGAAGAAGGAGGCAGGAAGACCCAACATACCACCAAAGCCGAAGGCGAGAGCCTTCCAGATGACGCTCGAGGCTGCAAAGGAGGCAGCAGACGTCGCTTTAGGTACCTTTCTTGTAAATGGTTTACCTGCAAATATACTATTTGATTCCGGAGCCAATTACTCCTTTGTGTCGCATAAATTTGGTGGAAGATTAGCATTGCCTGTAGAAAAATTAGATAATGCCCTGATTGTAGAAGTTACCAGTGGCAAATTCGTACCTGTTAGTAATCGTATTAGGAACATCGTCATTGACCTAAACGGAAACGAATTCCATGAAGAACTACTACCTATAGAGTTAAACGGTTTCGACATCGTTTTGGGTATGGATTGGCTTAGCGCCAACGATGCCGAGATATTATGCCGAAAGAAGATAGTTAGGATAAACCCACCCGGAAAGGAATCATTTATGGTGTACGGGGACAAACGCAGAGTGAATTCTGGAATCATCTCCCTGATGAAAGCCAGGAAATGTTTGTCCAAAGGATGTGCATCATACTTGGCATTCGTAATCGATGCTAAGAAGGAAAAGAAAGAGGTGCAGAATATACCGGTTGTGTGCGATTATCCGGAAGTCTTTCCCGAAGATCTTCCCGGATTACCACCTGATAGGCAAGTAGAGTTTCGTATAGACTTATTACCAGGAACAACACCGATAGCAAAGCCACCTTACCGATTAGCACCGACAGAGATGAAGGAGCTCATGACGCAACTCCAGGAGCTGTTGGACAGCGGTTTCATTCGACCTAGTTCATCACCCTGGGGAGCTCCGGTGTTATTCGTGAAGAAGAAGGACGGAAGCATGAGGATGTGCATAGACTACCGAGAGCTGAATAAGGCAACGGTGAAGAACAAGTATCCATTGCCGAGGATGGATGACCTATTCGATCAGCTGCAAGGTTCGAGCTACTTCTCAAAGATCGATCTTAGGTCAGGATATCATCAGCTGAAAGTGAGAGAGCAGGATATTGAGAAGACTGCATTCAGAACAAGATATGGACACTACGAGTTCTTGGTTATGTCATTCGGACTAACCAATGCTCCCGCAACATTCATGGATTTGATGAACAGGGTTTGTAAACCATTCCTCGATAAATCCGTGATAGTATTCATCGACGACATTCTCATCTACTCGAAAAGCCAGGAGGAGCACGGCAAGCATTTACGAGAAGTGTTGGAGGTGTTAAAGAAGGAGAAGCTTTTTGCAAAGTTCTCTAAATGCGACTTTTGGATACGGGAAGTCCAATTCTTGGGTCATGTTGTTAACAAAGAAGGAATAATGGTTGACCCCGCCAAGATCGAAGCTGTAATGAAGTGGGAACGTCCGAAGAATCCCACGGAGATTCGAAGCTTTCTAGGATTAGCCGGATATTACCGACGATTTATCCAAGGCTTTTCTTCGATAGCTGCTCCATTAACAGCTTTGACCCATAAAGGAGCTACGTATACATGGAGTGAGAAACACGATGAGGCATTTGAGAAGCTAAAGAAGAAGTTATGTGAAGCACCGATACTTTCTCTACCCGATGGAGTCGAAGATTTCGTAGTTTATAGTGATGCATCTGGAGTCGGGTTGGGTTGTGTTCTGACCCAAAGAGAAAAGGTGATAGCATACGCATCTCGACAATTGAAAGAGCACGAAAAGAACTACCCCACTCATGATCTGGAGTTGGCAGCGGTAGTATTTGCCTTAAAGATATGGAGGCATTACCTCTACGGCACGAAGTGCAAGCTCTTCACTGATCACAAGAGTCTCCAGTATCTCTTTAATCAGAAGGAGTTGAACATGAGGCAACGACGCTGGCTAGAACTTCTCAAGGACTATGACTGTGAGATACTTTACCACCCAGGTAAAGCAAATATTGTTGCTGATGCTCTCAGTCGGAAAGTCAATCTTGAAAGGAAAATGCCAAGAGCGTTAAGAATTGAAGTCGTCTCGACGATTGTGGAAAGTATCAGGAAAGCTCAAGAAGAAGCCTTAGAAAAGAATGACCGAAAGGAAGAACGTTTGGGAAAAACGTTAGTGTTCGGTACGAACAGTCGAGGACTGAAGGTATTCCAAGATCGAATTTGGGTACCTAAGACGGGAGGAATAAGAGATCTTCTAATGGAAGAAGCACATAAGACCATGTACTCGATTCATCCCGGTAGCACTAAAATGTATAGGGACCTAAAACCCTACTACTGGTGGCCGACGATGAAGCTCGATGTTGCGAAGTATGTGGCTGAGTGCGTAACATGTGCAAGGGTTAAGGCACAACATCAGAAACCGTATGGGAGTTTAGAACCTTTACCTGTACCCATGGGTAAATGGGAAGACATCACCATGGATTTTGTGACTAAACTGCCCAAAACGAAGAACGGACACGACATGATTTGGGTAGTCGTGGATCGTTTCACCAAGAGTGCACACTTCATAGCCGCCAACGAGAAGTGGTCTATGGATAAGCTCGCAAATGCTTACGTGAAGGAAATTGTAAGACTTCACGGTATCCCTCTTACGATTGTATCAGATCGTGATAGTCGTTTCACGTCGAGGTTTTGGAGGAGTCTACAAGAGGAGTTGGGTACAAAGTTGTGTTTGAGTACTGCTTACCATCCGCAAACTGATGGTCAGAGCGAAAGAACAATTCAGACGTTGGAAGATATGTTGAGAGCATGTACCCTCGAATTCCAAGGGAATTGGGACGAACACTTACCTCTAGTAGAATTTTCCTACAACAATAGTTTTCACTCGAGCATCAAGATGACACCTTATCAAGCCTTGTATGGACAGAAGTGTCGTACGCCGTCTTGTTGGCTTGAATCCGGAGAGAAGCAGTTTATGGGCCCCGAGATAGTCCATGAGACTGCTGAGAAATTGAAGGTGATTAGGGAAAGAATGTTAGCAGCTCAGGATCGTCAGAAGAGCTATGCTAACAAGAAAAGACGACCGATAACCTTCGAAGTTGGGGATTCCGTTTTACTTAAAGTCTCACCGTGGAAGGGACTTATACGATTTGGGAAACGAGGAAAGTTGAATCCAAGGTTTATTGGACCGTTCAAAGTTCTTCAGAGGATTGGGAACCAAGCTTACAAGCTGGAATTGCCCGAAAAACTCAATGGTATTCATAACACATTCCATGTGTGTTATTTGAGGAAATTCGTGGGAGATGTTCCCGACATAATTCCAATCTCAGAGTTAAGGATAGATGAAAATAAAAGGCTGATCGAAGAGCCCGAGGCAATTGTTGACCGTAAGACTAAGAAGTTACGACGCAAGATGGTCGACTTAGTGCTAGTCCGATGGAAACATTCGAATGGGCCGAATCTCACTTGGGAAACAGAGGATGACATGATGAGTCGTTATCCACATCTGTTTGCTGATGCATGATTCCGGGACGGAATCATCCTAAGGGGGAGAGAATTGTAACGCCCGGGTTTTCAGGGCTAAGCATTTTGTCAATGTAATAGTCTAGGTCAACTATTGTAACTCTTTTTGAAATAATAAATATGAAATATTTGAGTATTATGTGAACTATGTGTTTATGTGTTTATTATTAAATTATAAATGTATAATTAATAAAGAATAAAAATGAGCGTCAAAATTAAAGTGTGAGATAATCCCGATATCTCTACATAAAGTTGTAGAATATGTCTCGAGGTTTCCGTACATATAAAGAATGCCGAAATCCGAGCTATAACGAAGAAGTTATGGCCCGCCGAAGTTTTACGGCAAAACCGGCACGGCACCGGAAGACATAAAATGGTAAATTTACGATAGAAGACTTTTTAGCCTTAGAAATCTAAACAAAAGTTGTAGGATATGTTAAACTAAGAACATCGATAAAAAGAACGCCCAAATCCGACTTCGTATGAAAAAGTTACGCTTTCTCGAAGTTTCGGACTAGCAATGTACTGCCCGAAATTCGAATGTTTGATCGAGCGGTTTTTAGCCGACACGACCTGAACAAGAATCGAAGATCTCGTTGAGAGTAGCGTAACGAGAAAATTATGGGCAAAAACGGATGTCGGATGAAGAAGTTATGAGGATTTAACGGATCAATCGTGTCCCGGCCCATTAATAATATAAAATTTAAAATCGAGCCACAATTAGCCAATGAAGTCTAAACGAAAGTTTTAGAGTACATTCCCACCTTCGCGTGGATATAAAGAACGTCAAAAACAGAGCTCGTATGCGAAAGTTACGAATTTTTGAAGTTTGAACTCGAAAATGCGAAGTCTGATGCGAAATCGGGTGACGTGGCGCGATCAGAGCCGTCGCTTGCGGCCCACGGTCTCGCTCGGATAAGCGACACATCGCTCCTCGCTACGCCCAGCGCCCGGCTTCGTGCGCCCCGCGTCCGCTCGCTCTCGGTCCAGAAGGCGCCACGCCGCTTCGCCCTACGCCCCGCGTACGAGGTCCGGGTACGCCCCGCGTACCTTCGCTTCCCCTCCGTCCGGTGCGAGACAGCTGGCTGCGAGCTGGCGCCCTTATCCGAGGGAACGCCCCGCGTAGCTGCTGAACGCCCCGCGTACTGCCGAGGCCTCGCGCCTATATAAGGGGGCCGAAGGTGCCCTCATTTTTCACACCATTTCTCATTCTCTCTCTAAAATCTTTCTCTCTCTACAACCCCAAACCACCCCTAAGCCCTAGTTGAACCCCTAGCACCCTAAGGAAGCCCCGAGGCTCCCGGAGTCCCGAGAAAAAGGAGTTTTTCGGTTTCGAAACGCTGCTCCAATTGAGTCCCGGTTTTCAATAAAATTCGCTGTAAGTATGCTACGCTTACGCAATTTTTAATATAGCTTCCAAATAATTATAGGAATGTTATTAGGTCCTTAAAATAATTATTTGGGCTATTATTATGAGTTATATTGAGCATTATTAACGCTTAATAATAGTCAGACTAATTAATTTATCGCGGTTATCATTAAACTAAACCCTAGTGATATCGATACTAGGTTTTATCGAAGGAATATCATTTTAAGAGTATCGAAGCGCTGTCCGAGTGCTGAGTCACCACCTAATGAGGTGAGTGCATAGTTACCTTCAACTTACACATAGATATGAAGTATTTTACGTGCTATGTGTGCATATTATCTGAATACTTGCTATCTATGCTAGATGAACGTTGTTATACATGTTTTCAATGATTTAAACTGTATATGTATTTTATATCTACGAAAATGTTGGGGTAAAACATGGGTAGATGTAATAGGTGATGTGAGATAAAATGATGAGAGGCCTCGATGTTGTTGTTGTTGATCCAGTCATCTAGCGGAGTATAGATGACGACCACGGACTCTTCTAGACAGTCCAGTGGAACACTAGCAGGCTCGCAACCTGTAGGTGTTGTGAACGATGTGTTTACCGGTGTACTCCATCCCCCACATGGTTGCCTATTAGGACATTTATTGCCGAGGAATCCCCTTAGCAGTAGTGTCCGTCCCGATGATGATCCTTAGGCTAGGTCCCTTATGATAGGTGTTTAGGGACGTAAAGTGAGGATAACGGGAACGGGTAATCGGGTTATTGTTGATTGATGAAATTAATAAACTTATTTATTGTGGGTTGAAAACCCTATGTGCTCACCAGGCTCCCAAGCCTGACCCACTCAGTTTTATGTATTACAGGAAGTGGCGCATGAGCATAGGTGTGATGTTTTGGACGAGGGATTACGGATATAGGCCTGCAGATATGAAATAATATAGTAAGGCTTATATTGTACTGTTTATACTTTTGATCTGTACGAACATGACATCCCGAGTCTTTTAATGAAATACATTTCTATGGAAATGCTTTTGATAAATCTTTATCATTTTGGGACAAATTCCGCAATTCTTTTATTAAAAGATAACTCTGATTTTGAAATAAAGTATAAACAAAACCGGTCTTTTCTGGCCGTGATTTTTGGGGATGTCACATTTAAGTTGGTAAAACCTTGAAATTAATATCAGGAAGAAAAAATTGAAATATTTATCCCTGCAACTTGGAAAAAGATTGCCACGACGTGGCGAATGGGAGAACGAACATCGAGTTACGTAAATGAATAGTGACAACATCCTACTTTGGAAATCCCACGACGTGGGAGAAAGAATGCCACGGCGTGGAAAAGTAGATTACATAACATTATTTGTGACTGATCATGTCTTGTTATATAAAGAAAATGTCACTAAAGATGCCCATGACGTGGTTGATAAATCACCACGTAGTGGCAACGTGACAGGCGTAAAAACGAGTTACATCTTAAACATGGTATTTTCAATTATCACACTCTAAAAACACTGCTTAAGGTGTGATTCTCACATAGTTTATCCTCTTAGGTTCAATTTTGAAGAGATTAACGGATTTGAGCTCCAATTCATCAAATCAAGATAAGATTAATCACTTCTAACACTTTTATTTGGAATCTAAGGCAACATTTGGGGATTTTGACTGAAACCATAGATGAAGGTTTTGAGTTAAATTGATGAAAATTGATGCAATATGACTTGATTTCAGTTTAATTTAGTAGCTATGAACTTTTTATGTTAAATTTAATCCATGAGAATTAGGGTTCATAAGTGATGAAGCATGGCTTGAGGAATTAAGCTTTTTAGTGATGGGTAATGATGTTATGATGATGTAATAGGTGAAAAGGCTTATTATGAGTGTTTAGTGGTTGATATATGTATAAATTTTTTATTATGATGAAATAATGATGTAGACTCATGAATGAGAATTGATGCTTATGAGTTAAAAAGGTGAAATTGAAATTGTCAATGATATTTATGAGATAATTGTGATTAGGAAGTCGAGGGGAAGGATCGAGCAAGGAGACTCCAAGCTTGGGTTATCATCCAAACAAGCCATAAGGAACAAGGTGAGTAAATTTGTTTTTGTTATGAAATATATAAAACATTTAGTGTCCATGTTTTTATTTCATGATATACATGTATGAAAGATAGGAATTGATGGAATGTGAGGAATCTCTTTAGCAAGTTTATAAAAGATAATAGAGTTGTTTGTTTTATGAGATTTTGTTTATGATAAGAGCTTGATATGATCATGGTTCATATGCAAGATGAGATGTGAAGAGATATCTAAGTCTTTTGTAATGAAATCGAGATACCTAATGAGACTGATGTAAACACACATGAGATTGAGATATTATACCCAGAGGGGTAAATGAGTCCAATTGAGTGAAAGTGATCTTATGACGATAAATGGTTAATGATATATGAAAAGTTTACTCATTAAGCCTATAATATTACTTTGTTAAATGTTTTAATGATTGCAGGTACAAGCATCACAGATGGGGTAAAGAATTGGATGAAATAGCCATGATATGTTTTGGATAAACAAGATCTTATGAAATGTTTTCTTTTGATAATCAAGCTTTTAAATGTTTTTGTGTAAATTGTAAACCCGACTCAATCCCGGTCCTATAAAACTTTATTTTATTGTAACGATAATGACGTGTATGTTGGTTATGTAAAGTACATTATTTTAAAAAAAATGTGTACTTTATTTTAAACTGGGTGTTGCACTTGCTCATCTTAGTTTTCGATACATCAATATCTTCATTACCGAAGAGATGGTACGAGTTCTACCTCTCCTGAAATTTGACAATGAAACATTACACCCTGCTTATGAGTGTGGAAAACAAACAAAAAGAAGTCACCCATTGATCATGGACTCCTCAATTTCTATACCATTATAGTTGCTTCACGTCGATCTTTGCGGTCCATCTATCATAGTCAGTCTTCATCATAAGAAGTACATCTTAGCCATCGTCGATGATTACACGCGCTTCGTGTGGTTTTCTTCTTGAGTTTGAAGTCTAAAATACAACAGACTTTGATTAACTTCATCAAGGAAATCGAGTTACAGATCAAGCTTCCCATTAGGAAGATAAGGAGTGACAATGGAACTAAATTTAGAAATCGACTTTTGAATGACTTCTTGATATCTACAGGAATCAATCACAACTTTTCAGCACCATACACACCATATTAGAATGGCGTCGTAGAAAGAAGAAACATAAGTCTTATAGAAGTTGCGTGGTCTATGCTCAAGTTCGCAAATTTGCCTCTTTATTTCTGGGCCGAAGTAGTAGCAACAACTTGTTTTGTTAAAAAAGCAAACCACCATCACCAAACAAATCCACAAGACTCCATATGAAAGTTTGAACAATTGTAAACCCAATGTTCTTTTCTTTCATATTTTTTATTGCAGGTGTTTGGTGGTCAACAACAGAAAGCATCTGAGCAATTTTCACCCAAATCTGATGAATGAATCTTTTTGGGATATTCTACAAACAAGGTTGCATACAAGGTTCTGATCCGAAGAACAAGGATTATTGTTGAAAGCTTTGACATGAAGTTTGATGACTTCTATGTCTGAAAAGTTGATCTAGTAAATGAAACAAAGTTTATTTTGGAGATTGACATTCCAATCCAATCCGGACCTCTCAACATCGTTGAAATTAATTATGACACTATTTTAGATCCTCCAGAGATTGCGAGACTTTTAGAGATCTTAGTCTTACTTTCTGCATAATTACAGCATAATGAGGACTCTAGGCCCTCACTATCTGATGACTCCTCGTATATGACTTCCATCTTGTCGGTTGAGGGAGAAAGCATACTCTCTAATTCACAAGTTATCCTAACCATCGAGGTTCCGGTCATAGAATAAATTGTTTCAGTCGTCCACAAATGATCGCATGTTTTCGAAGAATCAGAAGAAGATGTTGATGAAATAGAGACATGTGATGAAGTTCCTACAATTCCCACTGCTTCAGTATAGAGGGAACCATCAACTACACAGGGGGAACCTTCATCAACAGTTGCAAAACCAAATCTTGTGGAACAAGACTTGTCAGCAGGATGTTCACATAATGAGGGGTAACAAGTTTAAGATGTTCAAATAGAAACACCTCCTGAAGTTGAAGACATTCAATCCAATACAACTACTTAACATCATCAATCACATCTACACATCTGGACTAGAGATCATCCATGTAGCTAAATAATAGGACGTCCTTTTGCAGGCATTCAGACTCAATCATCCAAAGAATTGACCAACCATTGTCACTATGTGGCATATATGCCATCAACTGATCCCAAAACCATCAAAGATGCCCCTCTATCAAAAACTACCTTCTGGATCATGATTGGATTGTTGCAATGCAAGAATAGCTTGCAAAATTCGAAAAAAAACAAAATTTGGAACCTTGTTCCCAAGCCAAAAGGACACACCGTAGGTGGAACTCGATGGGTTTTTCGTAACAAATTAGATGATACAGGCACAGTAATCCACAACAAATCCTGAATTGTATCAAACGGTTATATTTAAGTGTTAAAGTACATATGTGGCACATAAAAATGTTAAATTGACTATGATGAAACATATGCTCCAATTGTGAGGCTAGAGGCCATACGTATCTACCTAACATATGTGGCGCATAAAAATGTTAAAGTACATCAAAAGGGTGTAAAAATGTTGCCCACACACTCCTTATGCACCATACCATGCTTTACCTTTTACATGACAACCTGAAAAAGACTTTACCAACCAAATGACATTTTTTTTATTTTACCACTCCAACGTCCAATCACCTTTTGTCTGTTTATTTATTTTCACTTTTTTCCATTTAATGCCTTAAACAAATCCGGTCACCTCCTTTTCAAATCCTCGCTTAGATCACTCTGAGGTCCCACCCACATTTCTAGATTTTACCCTTACAACTTTCATTACTGCAAAGTTACAAATTCACCCTTTCACAAATCCATCTCCTCGCAAAATCAACCATGTAGTGCAGTCACATTATCAACCTCGCAATTTCAAACTCATCGCATAACCCTCCCCTTATGCCGAAGACTTTACCCTTCCAGCCCTACACTTCAGTCCCCACTGCAGTGAGCCCCTCATATGCAAAGTTTCACCTTTAACCCCTCAAGTTCACAATATTTTACACCTTCTAACATTTCAACTCATGTAAAAAAATATATAGATATTTTTTCCAGCCCATTTATTTTTTAACATCCATTATTTTTTAATACTCGTTCTTTTTTTTTTTTTAACACCAACTATTTTTATTAACACTCGTTTTCTTATTGCCAAATTTTCTTTCACTAAAACATTGATGCCCAACAAAATACCTTAGAATTTTTTTACACCAATTATTTTTATTAATACCAATCATTCTTTTAAACCAATTATTCTTTTAACATCAGTTATTTTTTTAACACCAGTTTTTTTTAAAACCATTTTTTTATTTACCACCACTGTAACCCATGATCGGAAGCACTTTTGTGAAGCATGCCACATAGTGACAATGTTTGTTCAAGCCTTTGAATGATAGGTTGCAACCTGTATAAACAATCAAAAAACCATTCATGACTTGTTGATTGTACAACAATAGGTAGAAGAGATGGAGAAAACAATGGAAAGGGCTTGCGGAGCTGATAGAAATAAAGTCAGAGGATCAAAGCTTGTTGCTTCTCCAACCGAAGTAGGAGATTTGAATGAAGATGGCACCGAAATTTAGATAAGCAAGGAACCCATCCTTGGTTTTGACTATGTAGAAGAGGAGGATGTCCAAAAACATGACAACAACGATGAATTTAAGATGTTCATGGACGAGGATGAATTAAGTGGATCTCATCACTCCACTTCTAAGCCCAAGAAGAAGAGAAAGAAGAAGGCACCCATATCAAGTAAAAAATTCCTTGAGCTGAAAGAAAATATTGATCTTATTTTGGCTGCAGTCTCAAGCTCTTAGCCACAGCAAACACCCTCAATACATTAGCTAGCAGAAAGAGTCCTGCAAATAGAAACAAGAGCAAAATTCACTGCGTATCGTATACTTCTACGTATAGAGATGGGAATTTGTAAAATTGAAAACCAACGACAAGAAGATCACAAAATATTCATCAAGAAAAACCAAAGACTTTATAGCTTTGATGAAAGATCTAAAGGAAAAGTTGACTAAGACAACTAATGAGTAGGAACGGAAAACAACGTACCTCATTGACGAAATCAATAAGCTTACGAAGTTGGGCATTCAGAGCTCCAACACACAATCAAAGGTCTACGATGCTCAGTCACCACCAGGGAAAGCTTGGATGATATCCTTATAGTCTCCAAGGAAATCTTTGCTTACATGAAAAATGCAGTCCTCATTATGGCAAATGATATTAGTGGCCAAATGATGATTCAGTTCTCCAAGACATTCAAAAATCTTGAAGAACTGAAAGCCTTGTTTGAGGAGAAGGTTGGGCCTTCATTCTCAAAAGGGGGAAAAACCGCGATTAAGGCCAGTGAAAGCTCCAATCACTATCTTTCTTACCAAAGAAGAAAAATCAAACTCCTCGTGATCCGATGTGACAATCATAAAATTTTTGTCGTTTCTGTCTAACTCTTTCGTTTTGAAAACACGTGTAATAGACCTAATATTTATAATTCCCGTCTTATTTAAGAAAATAAAAATTTTCTTGGAATTATATCTATTTTTTCCGAGAGTTCTATGATTTATTTCAATAACAACAAACATTTTTATAAAAATGCCAATTTTTATATTTAATCAATTATTTATAAAAATAAAAATAAAAATATATGACTTTTTAGCTAAAGTGATCTAAAGGAAAGTTGTAGTCCACGGTAATGTGGATATACAGAATGTCGAAAATGCAACTCGTATGAATTAGTAAAGCCTTTTGGAAGAAATCAATATTTTTAACGAAATTTACGCTCATCGTACATTTAGTGACGCCTAATGTCGCACAAGGGTATAACGACATCATCATTTGGATCTTAGATCAAATCTGGGATCGGCTGTGTATGCCCGTGGAGTACGTCCATCGTATACCACATACGCCCAACGTACGTGGCCAGTATATAAATAAGGGGATTTGGTCACTAAAATGGTTACACTCAAACACTCTCAAAACTCTCTCAAAATTATAGTGTTATATCTGGAAATTTTTTACTACTTGCAACATATAAGCAAAAAGCTAACTCTCGTGAAGTGATCGATTAATTAAGTCAAGAAGTTTATGCGTTTCAATCATTTGTGTTGGTTGTTTCTATGACACAAGTGAGTGTCACGACTCCCATTTCTTTAAACTCTTTTATTGCTTTCGGAGGGAATACATGTCATACTCTTTTCATGATTTATATAAACCAAAATATTTAGTATGGTTTATATGAAACCTATTTAATCGTTTTTCTTGAAACTCTTACGAGAATTGTTATCCTTATAAAACAGACTATATAACACATTCGTTATTATACTCGTCTTGTATGAACATTATTACGATTTTACAACTCAAACGACTAACATTTATATGTATATTAAATTCCTTGTCGTTTCACACAAAAGTGGATTTTGATATCGAGTATCACTCTTGATCCGTATAATTATACAACATACATGATAATTATACAAACCTAAACGACTATCATTTATGTATCAAGACCAAGCGACGACCAGAGTTTACTTGGGAACGCGACGATCGGATGAAAAAACAAATACCCGCATCTATTTAACAACATTCAGTCTACAAGGACTTCGAGCTAAATTTGAAGACGAAATTCTCTTAACGCGGGGGGGGGGGGGGGGGGGGGGGGGGGGATGTGACAATCGTAAAATATATGTCGTTTCTGTGTAACTCTTTCTTTTTTAAAACACATCTAATAGACCTAATATTTATAATTTCGATATATTTAAGAAAATAAAAGTTTTCTTGGAATTATATCTATTTTTTCCGAGAGATCTATAATTTATTTCGATAAATAAACAACAAACATTTTAATAAAAATGGTGATTTTTATATTTAATCAACTGTTTAATATATATATATATATATATATATATATATATATATATATATATATATATATATATATATATATATATATATATATATATATATATATAATTTTTTAGCCAAAGTGATCTAAACGAAAGTTGTAGTACTCGATAATATCTACGCGTGGATAAAAAGAACATTGGAAACCTAGCTCCAATGAATTAGTTATGTTTTATTATAAGAAATCAATACTGTAACATCCGAAAAATACCACCCAAAAGTTTTTATTTGAAAACATAACTAAAACCATAATATATAAATGTCATATAACAAACCACGAAGCATGTATCTCAAAATCTCATATCAAAATAGATCAAATCAAAAACTGTGTCAAATATGTCAAAATATCAGAGTGAACTCTCAAGCTAACTGAAATTGTGGTGTGTGTCATGCCATTAACTCAAGTTCTTCCCATTACTAGCGGAAGTACCTGAAAACAAAACTGAAACTGTAAGCACGAAGCTTAGTGAGCTCTCCCAAACTACCACATACCATACAATAACATATAAACACATATTGGGTCTTGTCTACTGCATCGGACCAAAGTCCGGAAACTGACCAAGGCCTTGTCCTCTGCATCGGACCGAAGTCCGGAAATTGCATCGGACTGAAGTCCGAAAATTGCATCAGACCGAAATCCAAAACTAACCAGGGCCTTGCCCTCTGCATCGGACTGAAGTCCGGAAACTGACTGAACATAGCATAGCATAATCATAACTACTAGCATAAACACATATGTTGCATACTGCATCGGATCGAAGTCTGGAACGCATAACACTAAGACATGCTTGAATCACAAAGACATCAAGCACACTGAACTACTGCATCGGACCGAAGTCCGGAACTACTGCTGACTAAACGGCCCGACATTGTGGTCGTAGACCTGTTCCTACTGGAAGGAAAACTCACCTCGTAACGCTGGCTGTTGAGGTGCTAAATCTGGAACTGACTAATTGCTGCTCTGGAACTCCCCGGCTACAATCCCATAAACACTAAATCAGATACTAATAACTGTTCTCAGGGTAAAATAACTATTTTACCCCTGGTCATGGATTTGCAGGCGTATCATTTTATTTTGTTTGCCAAATTGTTTAGGCATTATTTCAGTATACATTTCAGTATTTGAAACTTGGTATCTTGTGAAACAATTATAATTGAAATGATGTATTATTCAAGTTTTATTCTTGTATTATTCAAGAAAGTAAAAGTCATGGATTTGCAGGCGTATCATTTTATTTTGTTTGCCTAATTGTTTAGGCATTATTTCAGTATTTGAAACTTGGTATCTTGTGAAACAATCAGTTTGAAACTCGGTATCTTGTGAAACAATTATAATTGAAATGATGTATTATTCATGTTTTATTCTTGTATTTGTTCATTGTAATCAATGACTGTGATCCATGATGTCGTCTCGCCTCGCGACTATTCCACCATCGGATGGGGGTGCGACATCCAACTCCACCGCAGTCTCCTCCGAAACAGAAAAGTTCAACTCCTCCACCATCACCAAGAAAATCCCTTCTCCCATAAAGCAAGAGACTCGTACTCTACCACAGTTTCCTAAACCAAAACCTCTCAAAGAAACAACACCGAAGCTCTCCATGTATTTGGATAAATCAGATGACTCTCCTGCAACTCGTCATAGGAAGGCTAACTAGAGAGCAGCCAAATTCGCCAAGACATTTGGAAAGTGCAAGGATTTGACATATAATTGGATGAATTAATGATTCAGTCCTGGGTCAATTCTTTCCATTTGTGGATGAAGACTATGTCCCACACTTGATATGCACCGCACCGCATACATACATGTATTGGTATATTCCTCTATCTCCCGATGCACGTTACTATCAAGTCTTCGAAGAGTTCGATCTCTGTATTCCAGACTGTAGGAGACATCCCATGGAGTTCGAGCGATTGGACTTATTTCACAACAAGCGTGGAAAGAAGATTGTGGAAATATGGTCAAACGATGTACCGAAACAAGTCGAAACTTACAAGCCTTGGTCCTTTAAGAAAGCAACCTTCTTATAGTACTCTTTGGTGTGCTATAGCTCAGAATATCACATGAATCAGCCTGATTTTGTCTTCACGAACCTTGAAGAGATCTTTCTAATTGCAAAGGTGTTTAGAAATAAAATTGAGAAGCACCACAAGATGAAACCTGCATACGCTAGAGCCTGTGACTTTATCAAATCCTTATCATGTGACTTCCAACCCATTAATGCTAAGATCAAATCAGTCCTTGCTGCAAAAATAGGTCTTCCTCTTATTGATTCTCCTCTAGCGATCACCAAAGGGATTCAAGAAATGAGTCTTGGAGCTACAAACTATCCCAACATTGGCATTATTTTCAAACTTTCCAAAGATAGTGAAAAGATCTTCGTTCCTGCCAGTGCCTTTCATCGGTGCTTAAATAAATAACTAGAAAACGCTATCTCAGCCATTAAGAAACCTAATTTCACCACCGATGAAGTAAAGTGTGAACTTCATAGAGAATTCAATGGATCTTTGGCGTAAGAAAGTTTTGGTGGATCCTTGTCAAGTTTCTCAATATTCACAAGTGAAGATATTAGCTGTGAGGTCACTTAGGGCGGAAATTATGGATACATGGAAATGACCATCGGCATCTAAGAAGAGTTTTGGAGAAGCAAAGACCTAATGTTGGGTCAAATGTAAATTGTGAGAAGTCGAAAGTAGTCAGAGTCTGTAGGTATCAAAAGCAGTATGATTTCAATACATTAACTATTTACAAGGCAGTTTTAATTTCGATACTTAATGTCTAGTCCTTGTATTTTTTGTTAGTCTCTTGTACCCTATTAATAGGGTAAGTACTTAGAGTAGAGTATCTAAATGAGCATCATTTTATTTTTTTGTACTTAAATACTCTCTTGTACTCTCCAGACTTAAATTGAACCAAGCATATCTTATTTATATCTCATGTCCTTTATAGCTTTTATTGAATCAATTGTATTCTTAATCAATTTCTAACACACTTCAATTGGTATCGGAGCAGGATTCACACAATCGAATGAAGTTTTCTCATATTTTTCATCTTTTAAAATCGTTGTTTCTGATTCAAAATTTTCTGCATGTCGAAAAAGGAAACTGATGTCAATTTATTGGATTGAATTGATTATGCACTCTGTGTGTTAGATTAATTGATTTCTTAGATTTCTATTTGAATAAAAAAATCTCTTTCTTAAAAATCCGTACAACAATGGCGAATTTCAATGTGAACACGATGACTAATTTCCTTTCACTTGCTCGGATCATCAACAAAGATTTCAATGTTGATTCCATAGTATTATGAACAATAGGCTAATAGCATGGAAGATTATCTGAATGGTTATGATGAAGATCTGGTGCGATCTATCAATAAAGGTCCATTTCGTCCTGATATGTTGGTTACTCTTGTAACTACTGCTACGAACGAAGACATGATCACACAAGGAAACAAGATGCAAGCAAATGATAAGAAATGTTTACATGAATTACATGGTGCTCTTCCACTAGTAGTTTACAATTACGTGCATGGATGTTCAATAGTGAAGCAGATCTAGGATATTTTGAAGGAGAAATATCAAGGTAATGAGAGGACGAAGAAAAGTTAGGTCAAACAATGCTTGCTAGAGTTGGGAGAATTCAAGCAGAAGGAAACAAAATCAATAAAATCATACTATTATAGGTTGAATGAATTGATCTTTAAATGTTCTCGCTATACATTTTTATAATAAAAATGGTTCAATTTCTAGTTCCGAAGAAATAGCATATCTATCCTAACGAAGCGTTTAAATGTGTTTTTCGGACATTATCATTTGAAAGTGTTTTTCGGTAGTATACTACATGGACCAAATTTGTGATTTTATCTTCATTCTTAGTTAAGGTCTTTAACATTTTATAAGTACATACACTTTTTTAATTTTATAATATATTTAGTTTATATCTATAATATTGTTAGTTTATATCTTAAATTGAATAATTTTTAATATATTAACTATAAATCATTTATTCATCAGTATAAGTTCCTATTTAATATATACGTAACAAGTTAAAAATAGCTTATTTTGTTAAAAACTTCATATTATTAACAACATTATATCCGTACCAAATGCAAGGTGTTTTAGTAAACAAGAGAAAAATTACAAATTTGGTTCGTATGGTATGCTGTTTTTCAGTTTTTAGTAAAGTTTGTTTAAAATAATAAGTTGTGGTCGTAATAGTAGCACACACAAATCTTTAATCATTTCCCTTTGTGGGAAAATGCATATTAAATAGGTCACTAGTGTAATTTCCCTTTTTATTTACAAAGAACAAGGCATGACATCAATATTAGTAATGACATTGTTACAACAAAATTTTACAATGTAACAATATTCAACAACTATGGAACAATTTTAATTTTGGTTAGTGAAAAGGTCATTCTTCTGTTTCAACATTGGAACAAAACTGAAACCTATTTATTAATCAAACCATTATTGTTTTAACTTGACCAATTTAACCATGGTGTACTATTGAGAAAGAAATTCATTTACCCGATGTCTAGTTGAGAAGAAAATGAAAAAAAGTTCCAATTTCGGTCCCTATAGTAGGTGTTCCAATTTCGGTTCCTGGTGGAGATACAGTTGAAGTACTTGATTTTATTAACATTGGGGACACAAGGGAAATTAAGTTCATGCTTTATTAGGATTCAGAATCCAAAAGTCTTTTGTTTCCGACCAAACAAGATTATGTAACCACAAGTTAATCCAACACATCCTCTGTGAGAAGAACGGGGAAAGAGGGTTTTGAACCTTCTTCCTTCAAAGTCCTTTAGGTAGTACTCATTCTTATCGAAACGATATTGGATCCACATCAACATAGGTGGTCTGGATCCAATAAACTTGTTCCTGTTAGAGTGTGCAAAAGATCTTCATGACTTGCAAACGCCACTAAATGCAAGAAAATCAGTGAATCCTAGTTGCATCATAACTAAAAACAGCATATCATGATTAAGGTTCGTTGCACTGCCATTGTCACAAGTCTTGAATCTCTTACCGTCATTCTGACGTCTAGTCATACTCTTTGTCTTAGCCATTCCTAAACATAAACGTTCAAGATCTATAAATATAAGAGTTGTAATCAAGGGACAAACATTTTACAAAATATTACAAGAAAAAGTGAAAACAAACACAGATATGAAAAAAGGGAGCTTAGAGTGTAAACAAACACAAAGTGTCTACAGGAGATATTAAGAAAGTCTAGATGACACAAAGTGAAAATTAGCAGTTCTATAAGAGCCGAAGAATCGTAATTAGAAATTGTAAAATTGTTCCTTTTTTTTACGTTTTAAACCTTTATGTTTATCAATCGACTATTATTCCCCTCTTATAAATCTAAGTTTAAGATACCATCTACACCCTTCATAAACTTTAAAAATATCTTATGTACCCAAATATGCTTATAATATGCCCTTCTTTCTTTCCTCTCCAAAGTCATATTTACCCAAATATGATATTTGTATGTGGCATGATGACTAGCTTCTAGTTTTTTCAAGGCGGCTGTTGGATTCTAACAATGTCAAACATGCATTGCACTCTAAAGGTCACTTATACGAACCCATCCCATTCTAAGCCCGTATCATGTCATATGCCCAACTATAAAACCCACCCCCAAAAGCTAGCTTGAAGGAGGAGGGCACATAAAAAATACACAATATTTAAACCATTCTCTAGCACCAGACTTACAATTATTCGCAAAGGCAACAAAATTGATGATTACACTTCCAGATCAACACAAACAAAGAATCATATTGAATATAAACATGTAAACATTGATTCTTGAAAGTAGCAACAGAAAGGAAATTTGTTTATGGCTTTTGGCACCAGCAGCCGCGAAAAGCTGAAAGTCGGCTTTGTGGCAATAATCAGCAATGTGAAATAATTAATATGTTTTCCATGTAAGTTTCGGTATTTCTAAATAGGTGAATGTCATTTTCCGATTAAAAAAAAGAAACAAGAGCACGGGTCAAGATATATTCAATGTGGGTAACAAAATCTCATGCTAAAATCACACTGTTCGCTATTTAAAACAAGCGATTATGCTAGATAAGTACATCACTTGATTGAATAGCAAGTCATATATAAGATAGGGAAAAAAAAGGAGAAAAAGAAACAAGAGTGAGCATCCACCACAAATGGCAATGGAGGCCAGAAACCAATGAGTATTACTATTACGTGTTTTTTTTTTTCTCAATAGACCCAAAACTCCTTTAGTTATCCTCGATTCTTCTCCTTTTATCAATCTTTTTCGATCGATCCCGACCAAAAGAATGAAAAAGAAATCATATAAGCCTCTTTTAATATACCCAAACAATCCCATAAAAATCCAAACGACAACCTTGTAACACCATGTCTAGCAAGTGTCCAAGAAGTCCAGATCAAAGTCATAGAAGGTATAATACAAAAAGACTGAAAATCCCTTCTCTTATTTTCCTGAAACACCTTTTAAATATTTGAATAAGCATATCACAATAATTCATTTGCCAACCTATAATAAGAACCATCACTCTATCCCGACAATACATAGGCTTTTCTTTTTGATTTTTTTAAAAATATTACCCATGTTTAGCATTGTACTTTCAAAAGTACTTTCATATAGCAGTCCTTTTTCATTTTTTTTCGAATCTAGCAAATATATCATTTTACTTTAATTTTTTTTTTAAAACTACACTGACATAGAATTACATATATCATTGTACTTTGATATTATTTGAACAATATTGATGTAGCATTGTAGTACAATACTTTTACATTTCCTTGAAATCCTATGTGGCAAATATGAATATAAGGCGAAACCTGGATATCATCATGCTTATTTTCTGTAAGACCTCCTTTCACTACATCATATATACATTTTTATGGTACAACTTTGTATTTTTGGTTTTGTAGATGATGGCTACCACCCGTAGGATACTGCTTTATATAGGTATTATAGACAAAATTGTACTTTTTGTTTATTTCTTATTAAGCAATGTACTATGAAAGACCACCAAATTATATCATTGTATTTTCAGTTTTTATTTTTTATCAGAATATTAGATCCCGGTTGAATTCATGAATCATGCTACTTCGAACCAACAATGAATATTATGCTTCAAACTAGTACCATGTGCCTAATTTATTGTTGCTTAATTCTTCGTTTTTTGAAGGTTTTTGGGTGTTTTGATTTACATCCTTCAAATTGATCACCCTTTCCATTGATGATTGTCCATTTGGTAACAAATGTTTCCCTAATTTACATGGTGTTTTGAATTACATCCTTAAAAATGCTTTTACTTAACCATGGTCGTTAATATACCACCTCACAATAGAAAAAAAAACCCAACAAAAAGTGATCCGTGGTTCACGACGGCTCACTCACTAGTTACTATTACGTGGGTACACTACCAAAACAAGCCTCTCAAATCAATAGTTGAGTAATTATTAGATGGGCAACCAATCTCAATATTAGAAAAAACCATACATATATTATATATTTATGTATCTTAAAATCTTCACAGAATAGAAGGGTAACATATATGAAAACCTAATAATTTTAGATAAACAAACTGTTTTTAACAATAGGTTGCATGATGCGGGTCTTTTGAAAATATTCAACCAAATGCAAAGATAAGAAGAATTAAGATAGAGTGGTATCACTCGATAAGATGATGAACATTCATACATTGATGAGGGAAGTACCACATATCTCATGTAGCATAGAACCTGCCTTTTTGACTTCTTGTAGAAATGTTATGGAAGCACTCACGCATCTTGTATTGTGACCTGAGTTTAACTGCAGCACCATCAACTGGCGCACCATTACACAAGATGGTAAAAAAGAAAGCATATTCTTCTCCAATTGTCTTTTCTTGTTGCAACACCCATTTCATTTTCCCAAAATCTAGTTCCTGAACCCTGTACAGATCTCCATCTTTTCCTGGAATGTGATCTATCATATAAAGCTTTTCACCTGCAAGACTTACAAGCTTGGGACGGAGAAAACGTGACTTCAAACAGTTGTTGATTTCTAGTAATGTCAATTTGGGGTGTTGTGGATTTAGGCTCATCTCACATAATCGGAAATCGTTGTTTAGAGCATATATCTTCCCCTTTAAAGCATGTAAATCAAGGATGGGGAAAGTGGAGGAGACATGATTCCATCCTCCTTTACCATGTATACAAAACCATATCTTATCGGAGAGTCTATATGTCATAACAAACACCCACCCGGATATGGAAGTTGAAAAGACAAGAACAGCCCTAGCACCTTCTCGCATAAAACGAAGATCAAAGTTGGGGACACAAGGGAAATAAAGTTGATGCTTTTTGATATGATTCACAAGCCAAAAGTCTTTTGTTTCCCTCCCGAACAAGATTATATATGTAACCACAAGTTAATCCAACACATCTTCTGTGAGAAGAATGGGGAAAAAGAGTTTTGAACCTTCTTCCTTTGAAGTCCTCTAGGTAGTACTCGTTCTTATTGGAACAATAATGGATCCACATCAACATGGGTGGTCTGGATGCCATGAACATGTTCCTGTTTGAGTGTGCGAAAGATCTCCATGACTTGCAAACGCCACTAAATGCAAGAAAATCAATGAATCCCAGTTGTGCTTGCATCATAACTAAAAACAACACATCATGATTAAGGTCGGCTGCACCACCATTGTCACAAGTCTTGAACCTCTTATCGTCATTCATGATTACACTTCCAGATTAAGACAAACGAAGAATCAAATTGAATATCAACATGTAAACATTGATTCTTGAAAGTAGCAACAAACAGAAAGGATATTTGTTTATGGCTTTTTGCAGCAGCAGCCACGAAATATTGAAAGTAGACTTTGTGGCAAACTGACAATAATTAGCAATGTGAGTTATTTAATATGCTTTTCATGTGAAACGTCTAGGTGAATGTCAATCCTACCTAATAAATGAAAACACTTTGCCAAATGTCACCACCTCATTCAATATGCTACATGGCATTTTCTCTATTTTTTGAATTTTTCTAAATTCCACTTGGCAATTTGTGGTTTTAGAAAAATTCAAAAAATAGAGAAAATGCCATGTGGCATATTGAATGAGGTGGTGACATTTGGCAGAAGTGTTTTCATTTATTAGGTAGGATTAATAAAATGAAAAAAAACCACAAAATGTCATGTGGAAAAAAATTAATTGAAAATAACCACAAAATGATATGTGGCCAAATTAATGAGAGTGTGACATATGGCAAAAAGTTCTTTATTTATTAGATAGGATATAGTTATGTTGAACAGGGTCAAACGTATGCAAGTATTTTATGGAGGTATGCAAATACTTCAATTTGGGAGAATTTCGTATATGTCCTTCCTAAACATTTAAATATCGTATTTGTCCGGCCTAAACTACAAATATCGTATTTGCCCTTCCTAATTTTTATTAATATCATATATACCCAAATCAATTATTTTGGTAATTTTTTTATTTATAGTTGTTTTTCACAATATTAAATCATTATAATTAAAATACAATTTGGATGGACAATATTGCCTTTGCTAACAGATCACGTTCATAATCAGTAAACACAAACGCACAAATTACCTTGAAAACTTGGGGGGAGAGGGACGATTCGAGGAGGTGATGAAGAGATTCGAATCCACAAATCGAACCGACTGATAGTGTTCTTAATTCTTCTTCCGAATTTCCATTCTCTTTTCCAACTTCTTCCTTCCTCTCCATTTTCTTCTTGCAAATTCGTCTTGAAACTCTAGTGGACGATCACGTATGGCACTCTTCTAGTTCTAATATATAATACAAATTGGAAGAACAAGGAATGACTTAACATCAGCTTGTAATCCAACTATGGATCATAAACTGGTCAAAATTAAACTTTCTGACCTCAAAATTATAAGTGATTACATCAAACCAATCTTCTAGTTTCACCAAATCCACTGAAATTAGGGAACAATTCTATATAGCAAATCCAATGAAATTAGGGAACAATTCTATATAGTAAAATTAAAACATACGAAGCAACAACCCATCCAACAAACAATGAAATCCAAACAAATCCATATTGTGAAAATGTGATTTTGTCATAGATGGGGAAAATGTGATTTGTTAGCAAGGGCAATATTGTCCATCCAATTGTATTTTAATTATAACGATTTAATATTGTGAAAAACAATTATAAATAAAAAAAATACCAAAATAATTGATTTGGGTATATATGATATTAATAAACATTACGAAGGGCAAATACGATATTTGTAGTTTAGGCCGGACAAATACGATATTTAGGTGTTTAGGAAGGGTATATACGGAATTCTCCCCTTCAATTTAGTGCATGAAACATTTTTTTTTAAAAATTCCCTCTAGTTATAAAAATTTATGGGTATGCAATTGCATACCCTTTTAATACTATAGGTCCGACCCTTTCGTACCTATCGAAATCTCATACTAATTTGAATGGTTCCCATTAAAAAAAATTGAAGTTAATATGACAATTAGAAATATTGCAAAGTAATTATATTTTCATCATAATTTTTTTATTTGTTCTTATCATCCATATTTTTTGTAAAATCTATGATTAATTGTAAGTGTGTGTATGTGTGTGTGTGTGTGTATATATATATATATATATATATATATATATATATATATATACTTAACAATCTTATATAAGCTTAGGTACCTAACCTCATCAAACTACGTCATTTTGAATTAAATTTTTATTGCAACCATCCAAGGTTCTTAAAGTTCATCCTTAAACTTGATTTACTTCAAAAAAATTTGGAAATTCATCATTACATTTCTCCTACATCCTTTCATTTGTAGCGGTAGGATATGAAGCCCATCAGGTGGTATTCGATAGAAATACGTGATGTAAAAGAAAGATATTGTTGAAAGTCCAAAGATTTTAGAAGTAATCAAGTTATGGGGTTGAAGTTTAAGAACCTTAGGCAATTACAATGTAAGTATGATACAAACTGATGTAGTATTATGGAGTTAGGTACCTAAGCTTATATAAAGTTGTTAGGTATATTCACTTTCACATATATATATATATATATATATATATATATATATATATATAGAGAGAGAGAGAGAGAGAGAGTGGTTCAAATGAAAACCATAAAAGATTAAGAACCTAAGAACCTCATTAGTTAATAAATATTTACATGATATTCTTGTTAAACATGTGAAAATCCTTTTTTTTTTCTCTCTTTTCGATACAAAAAGGGTAAAATTATAATTTTTCAGTATAATATTTTTATTCTTATATGCTCTCATATTTGAACACAAATCTTATATAAATTACAAGTTTATACAGTCCATTCGTAATTTAATTCACAAAATTCACAATTTAATACACACCATTTTATACTAATTCATAAACTTAAAGAAATCAAAATTTCAAACCCTACTACTACCAACACCAAACGCTGCCACCAACCACCTATACCAGCATTACAACCATTATATTCTTCTAAATTAGATCTGTAAACAAAGTCATGCATTAATAACATAAATATTGCATTCACAGTCTAATAAAACCATTTATTTCATTCATTTTGAATTTAATGCAAAAATTATTATTAAAACTAATGTATTCTTATATATTTATACAACACAACAAATAAATATATTCAGAAAAAAAAATAACAAAAAAAATTTATACATAAATCATTCATATTTTAAATTGTGAATTTAATATATTAAGTCGTGAATAAAATTTACATTATTTCAAAAGCAAACAAAAAAATTATAAAATAATCACAGCTTAATGTCAATTCATTCACAGCTTTATACAATCAACTCATAATTTAATATACAAAATTTACAGCTTAATATAATCAATTCATAGTCTAGGAAGAAAATATACAGTTTAATGCAGTCAATTCACAGTTTAAAACACAAAAGTCATAGTTTAATACACAAAATTCAAAGTTTAATACACAAAAAGTATGCATCCATAACCATATTTTCAGCTTAACACTCTTTATATAGTCAATACAAAGCTTATACACAAAATTCATAGCTTAATACAAGTAACTTCATAGTTTCATACATATAATTCACAACTTAATCTAGTCAATTTACAGTTCAAACAGAAAATTCACAGCTTAATACAGTCAATTCGTAGTGTAAAAAGAAAATCCAAAGCTTAATGTAATCAATTCACAGTTTAAAATACAAAAATGACAGCTTAGTAGACTAAATTCACATTTTAATACACAAAAAGTAGTATTCACATCCATATTATCAACTTAAAACACTTATTACAATTAATACACAATTTAATATATAAAATTCACAAACTAGTATAATAAATTTAAAGTTTAATTCAAAAAAAATTATACATTCACAAGTCAATAGCAGTTAAAACTAAGATTAACAAAATTATATGACAAATGAGAGATTAAAATATCAAATTCACACATTACCAGAAAAAAAAAACAAAAAAAAAACCAAAATATAATAGAGATCTACAACAAATGCAAGTAGAAAAACATAATATCAACTTAAAACTTTTAATTCATATTTAAATACAGAAAATTCACTGTTTAATACCCAAAAAAATATGCATTCAAAAGCATATTTTCAACTAAAAAATTTAATACAATCTATTTACAATTTAATACAATTAATTCATAGTTAAATATACAAAACTCACAGCTTAATATAATCAATTTACAGTTTAAACAATAAATTCACAGCTTAATGCATTCAATTCGCAATTTTAAACACAAATATCACAGCTAAATACACAAACTTCATAGTTTAATATACAAAAAATATGCATTCACAATTTAATTTACGGCTTAATAACTTACCAAATTTCATTGAGGCATTTCATCAAACGTCTTGTGTGCATCTTTTTATCAGAACTTCCTTTTGTAAACACAATCAATGTAAACACCATATACATACCAGATCTAACCTGAAAATAGACAAAAACATCATATCAGATGTCGATTTGGTGGTATTTTGACCAAAAATAAGAGAGACAGAGATGAAAACGAGTAATAGAGGGGAAGGAGGCGACACATAATAGATCTGGAGGTGTGAATCATAGATTTCTAAGCGAAAATCAGAGATATGTCATCAAAGATCATAGATCTACATCTGGAGATCATAGATCTATAAAGAATCAACACAAATCTGATGAAAACGAAAGCTTTTGGAGGTCGAAGACACATATCAATGGTAGGTGGAGGTAGTGGTGCACCAGATCTGAACAATTTTGGTGGTGTTTCAAGGAGATTGAGAAAAAAAAAAGGCGGGTGGAGATATGTAACCGGAGCAACGTCATAAGAGTGGTTGGGTTGCTGTGGTAGATGTTTCTTCCACCGAAAGTAGGTGGTGGCAGTGGTTAGTGGCGGCGCCGGAGGTAGCAGGTGGTGGTGGAAAGTCACCGGAGGTAGGAGGGAGAGGACGAGATGTTTGGTGAGAGAGAGGGAGAATGAGCTTTTCCAGATGTGATGTTTTGATCTAGTATTTTAAATTTTAGATGAAATAATGTGTTTGTGACAAAAATGATCTTTATAAGCTAAAATTAGATGTTCTTAAAGTTCTTATTATTTTTTGGTTCTCATTTGAATCTTTATATATATATATATATATATATATATATATATATATATATATATATATATATATATATATATATATATATATATATATATATATATATATATATATATATATCATAGCAAAAAAAAAGTCACTATTAGTGATGTCATAAATTGTCCCAATTGATTCCAAGAATCATCGCTAAAGATATTAGCGACGAAAACGTAGAATTAGTGTATGTAATATGCATATATGTATGGCGATAGCATGCAACTAAAAATAACATTTAACAATCCAAAAATATGAGCTACACAAGAAACGGAGGGTCCCTATCATGCTACTCTCATGGATCTTTTCCCTTCGTTCTCCTCCTGGACTTTTATCAATATACCATTTCCTTCTTTATATATTTGTAACTGTGATTTGTATTTCAAAGAGCCCTGAAATAAAATATATATAAATTTCATAAAATACAAACATGCTGTAAATTTATATAATATAAATATTCGTACCTGAGGGAAAACCAATCCAATCATAATATTCGGATCATCTTTTGAATATAATATCAACGTCTGTGAATATAACTTCACAACGGAACACTGATCATACAAAATGATGACAACAAAATATATATATATATATATATATATATATATATATATATATATATATATATATATATATATATATATATATATATATATATATATATATATATATTAGAAATTAATATTATAAATTCCTAGCTTGCTTACAAGTTTTTTTTCGTGGACTTGATTTAGATAGTAGTTATTCTCGTCTTTTGCTTTGAAAAAAACATGATCTACCCTACCAACGTATATCCTGCGGCATGCATGCCATATATACATATTAATGCAATTAACATCAAACTAAAAACTATATCATTCAATAAATAAACACTTAGGTCATGTTTGCAGTAGCATGGTAGGTACCGCATGTGTTTGATCAAATCATCTTGTGGTAAAAGGCCGGCTACGCTCATCATCCCTGGCCAATTATCTGCTAGCCTGTGAGGAAGAGAGTAGATTATATATATATATATATATATATATATATATATATATATATATATATATATATATATATATATATATATATATATATATATATATATATATATCAAATTATGATTATATAAGGGAAAATGACTTACAATCCCAACTAAATTTTCAAACCGTTCAAAAAACATCAATCATGTCTTGGTTGTTTAAGAAAACTCAATGAACTTTATATTTGTTAAGAAAAACCCAACGAAGTTTCCAAAACAATCAAAAATTCTCAATCATTTTTTATCTATTAAAAGTGAAAATTTCATTAGGTTTTTTAAACAAACAAAACATGATTGAGATTTTTTGAACGTTTTTAAAACTCGGTTGGTCTTACAAGTCATTTTTCTAATATGACTTCCATAAATTTGAATAAAAATATAACATAGTTCAGTTATCTTAGACAAATATTAAATTTGTTGGGTTTTTCTGAACAAATAAAACATGATTGGGGTTTTTGAACGATTTGAAAACTTCTTTGAAATTGAAAGTCATTTTCCCATTATATAATTAGTGACAAGTACTTACGACTCAATAATTTTCCAATCGATGTAGCACTTCATGAAGTCATGCATAAAAACATTAACGAACAAACATAATTAGCTTGTTAGGGCTTCACTCCGCGATATATATATATATATATATATATATATATATATATATATATATATATATATATATATATATATATATATATATATATAGGGTTAAGTTCAAATGAGAATACTATTTAATGTGAGAACGTGAGAACACTACTTCATGTTACTATTCTACTATGAATTTTGTATATAGAACGATATGACATTATTCATCAACAAATATACGAACAATCACACATTAATATTCATATTAAAATTCTGTATGTACAACTTTATGACATTATTCATTACCGAATATATGAACAATCACATATTTAACATTCACATTAGAATTTATTAAATTAGTACACATATAAAAATTTTATACTAGAATAGCAATATAAAATTGAATATATTCATATTATAATTACTGCAATACTATACATATTAAATTCATAGTGGAATACGAACATAAAGTAGTGTTTTCACGTTCTCACATTAAATAGTGTTCTCATTTGAACTTAACCCTATATATATATATATATATATATATATATATATATATATATATATATATATATATATATAGAGAGAGAGAGAGAGAGAGAGAGAAAGAGAGGGTTCAATTGAGAAAAAAAAAAGGTTGAGAATGGGGGAATCATTCTTAGCCACTCATTTATTTTTGCCGCAAAAACCTCCGTCGTACCAGCAGAAATGGGAAAGGAATAGACATGTGTTTTCGAATAAAACATGTTTCTTTAAACTATGCTAATCATTACCTTAATCTATATAAAAACATAGTTTTTTCGATTTTTTTAATTTTTAAGAAACTATTTTTATCGAAAAATGATTTTAAATATACCAAAATTCATGATATTTTATTATTTACAAATAGATATCCATATTGATATAGTTTTAAGATAAAATAAAAAATTTATTTTTTTATATTTTCAGCTATCGTTATTCATAAGTGAATAAAAATAAATTAGATTTTTACTACAGTACATTCGTTATTCAGTTATGAATAAAAACTATGATTATTTTTGTTTTTTTACAGTGTAAGTATCATTCATATATGAATATAGCATATAATAAACATAGCATATTCATATTTAAATATTAGACGATGCATTCACTTATGAATATTACATAGTATATTCACTTGTGAATATTAGATGGTATATTCACTTATGAATATTAGATAATATTTTTATATCTGAATATTATATAGTATTACATGGTATATCACATGTGAATATTACATAGTATATTCATTTGTGAATATTAGATGATATATTCACTTATGAATATTACACAGTATATTCACATATGAATATTACAAGGCATTTCATCAAACAGTTGGAGTGCATACAATTTAACTTTTTTTTAAAAATGTTAGAAACATGATATTTTGACTATTTAAATCTACAAAAGAGTAGATTGATAGAGATTTATATGAAAATTTTCAAAAAAAAAAAAAAACGATTTGATATTTTTCTAACCTCAATTTTCAAGTTTTATTTGATAATCGATGTTGAATGAATGATATGAAGTCGATTTTTGTTGATTATCGATGATGTTGATCTAATAACGCTGGGAGTATAATTAATCATAGATGTTGAAGATCTAATCGTATTCAAGCACAATTGAAGGTTGAATTAAAAGAACCAAAAACGAATTTTTGTTGTTAACTGTTAAATCGTCTTGATTATTGACGGATATCGATGATCGATTAACATTGGATGATGTTGATTATGGTTTAATTGAAGAAATCTGGATGATTGTTGAAAGTTGGAGAAGAAATTTGGATGATGAACGATGAATGGGTTTGAACTACGGATACGTATTTGAGATTGAAGGTTGTTCTCATATTTACAAGTTTGTCACAGTGTCTTTTTATGCTTGAATAAAATGAGTGGCTGAGAATGATTCTCCCATTCTCAACCTTTTTTATTTTCTCAATTGAACCCACCTCTCTCTCTCTCTCTCTCTCTCTCTCTATATATATATATATATATATATATATATATATATATATATATATATATATATATATATATATATATATAAGTGTACATAGATGTTATGCTTTGAAAGAAACATACTTGTAAGTCGGAAATGACTTCATTTGGGATCTCGACCTCCTGGCTGAGTATCTCTACAAAATTATGCAAGGATCGCAATTTTAAATATAAAAATGATTAACAGTATATATATATATATATATATATATATATATATATATATATTATACTAATAATTCTAAAATAAAGCATAATTATAATAATAATTCCAAAATAAAGCATTATCACGTATTAACATACGAATCAGCAATTAAATAATTAACAATGTTATATTGTGAAATATATTGTTTGTTGTTGGAACGGTGGTCCAACATATGGCGGCCTCTGTATATTCGTTCTCACTAATTCGGTGGAGTTTTTGACGGTCCATTGGACCAAATATGGGCTTCAATATATATAGTGTTTTAACGTACGGATGGTTTTTTGAAGTTTGATAACAGAACATCCCAACTTAATTAATGTATACACATGGAAACATAACAATGCAACACCTTAATTTATTAAATTTAAAGATAACGTATTGTAGGTGTACGTATTCGAAAACAAAATAAGATGTAACGTAACTGCACATCGATCATGTTTTTTTAACTTTATAAATGGATTTAATTGGGTTTTTTAATGTTATCTTTTAATTTTCCTAAATGTTAATTTGATTATTTGTATTTGGGATTTTGTATATAATTATCCGAAAAAAGGTTTTTTTACAAAATTAATTGAGAAACAAACCTGGAGTTTGTGGTACCTCAGAAACCCAACCAATATGCACTTTTGTATCCCACAGGCTTTTTGAAATTAGAACAACATACTTTTCTGTTAGATTCGTCAAATTTTCAAGACTCATTGTCGAAGGATTCATGTTCACCTGCCATTAATTGACAAGATCGATAAACATATATACCAACTTTCCGATATAATTAAATTAATTAACACACACAAAAAAATTATGGTCATTACTCACTGCGTTGTAGAACCAACGCAGATTTGGAAGCTCCTTTGGACATATTATTGACACCGAACGAAATTTCGACTAAAAAAAAAAAAAAAAAAAACCATCAAAGATTTGATATTAATATTATTGTTTGTTTTTCTTTCTGTTTTTCATCAAATCCAACATTGATCGATCCAGTACATATCCGTAAATCTATATATATCTTGTTTTTGGATTCTGTTAAAAAAACTAAAACACCATTTACATAAATCTTTGTAATTGTAGTACTAGGTTACAATTAAAATCCGAATGGAATGCAAATTCACTACAAGAATTTAACCTTATACCGACTATATGTTTCGTTGCTAAAAATTGGGATGTCGTACAGGTTAATTTCGTCATTTTTTCAACAACAACAAAAAAAAATCTTATTCAACTACATGACAAAGAAAAGGTTATAATTAATGAACAATTTTTCCTATATATAACTAATTTCGCAAAACATATACACACAAAAAGTTGTTTCTTTATGAATTATTAAGTTAGATAATACCTGAAAAGCTTCTGCGATCTTCTGCAGGCTTCTCACACTTGGATCCCTTGCAGCGACGAGGATGCAGTGTTTCGGGTGTTGCAGATCATGATTTGACGAAAGGATCTACTTATTATGAACATGAAATTACATAATGAATAAAGATAAAGTATTAATTTAAATAGACTCTTACCTTTACTACTTCAGCAAAAGTTTCTTCCAAAAGGATAGAATCAGGGAGCAGCAGATCTCCTCCATTGAAGTCGAGGGTCGACATCCATTGGATAAAGTCATCCAGAACATTTGTTCTACGTTCTCTTGTGTAAGCTGGATTAAGAACATATGCATGCATTAACATTTGAGAAAATCAAACAAATAAATAAGTCATGAAACTGAAAAGGAGAAATTAATACTCACGATAATCTACAAGAACGAGGTCTAAAGAAACAGGTGGGTCCTGCATGCACAAATTCAACAAAAAAAAATTCAAGCTAATACTAAATGTCATATACATATATGTTAAAGACAAAATTACTTATGGTTGACAAAATCGATCAATTATGGTCCTTATGACAAATTCTTTACACAGATGATCCCAATGGTTTTAAAATCTTGCATAAATAGTCCTTTTGACTAACGGAGTTAACTTTTTCAGTTAAGTTCTATGTGAAATGATATATTTGCCCTTCTCCCGTAGGGATGATTTATGTAATTTGTTACTACCATAAGGACGATTTATGTAATTTTCTCTATAATTTATTATGGGTTTTATTTAATTTAATTATATATTGAAGTATTTAGATTTTTTTTAAGATTTGTTTAAATATATTGTTTAATATATATATATATATATATATATATATATATATATATATATATATATATATATATATAACATTAAACAATATATTTATTTGCTAAAAAAATTTAACGTTTTGCTCAAAAAAAATTTCTACTCTTTTTGCCGTATTCTTCAAGTACATTTATTTATGTTTTTTATTTTGACGTTTGATTGGAATAAATTTTTTTCTTTTTTTTTTGACGTTATGTTTGAATACATTTTTCAACATCTAGTATGTTTATATTTGTTAAAGGATTGCATGACTATTGTAATTATAATTCGTAACTTAATTCACTTTCAATTATGTTTTCATTTTTCTTTTTTCTTTTATCAGGTTATGTAATTATTATTTTTTAATTCAAATATTTAACTACATAAGGTTGTATAATTATTATTTTTGTAAATTTTTTTATAAATATATTTTATAAAAAAATGTAAAATGTTTGTTAAACATGAATATGATTAATATAGATTAGTTAGACATAGGCTACGTTGGGACTGCTTCATAACCTTGTCGAGAACAACCTGCATATTTCACATTAGATTTAAATGTAATGTTTTAAAGTTATTTTTTTGTTTTTAGATATTTTGTGCATTTTTAAGTTATACAGATTTCGATTAGCCTAAGTATAACCTGACATCCGTTTTGAATTCCGATTATCATATGTATTCTAATTAGCCTATCTATATTAATCATATTCAAGTTTAACAAACATTTAACAAAAATTTCAGCCTATATCTATCTAACCTATATGAATCATATTCATGTGTAACAAACATTTTACATTTTTCTTATAAAATATATTTATAAAAAATTTTACAAAAATAATAATTATACAACCTTATATAGTTAAATATTTGAATTAAAAAATAATAATTATATAACCTGATAAAAGAAAAGAGAAAAATGAAAACATAATTGAAAGTGAATTAAGTTACGAATTATAATTACAATAGTGATACAATCCTTTAATAAATATAAATGTACTAGATGTTGAAAAATGTATTAGAACATTACGTCAAAAAAAAAAAAAAAAAAAAAAAAAAAAAAAAAAAAAAAAAATTATTCCAATCATACGTGAAAATAAAAAACATAAATAAATGTACTTGAAGATAACGTCAAAAAGATTAGAATTTTTTTTGAGCAAAACGTTAAATTTTTTTAGCAAATAAATATATTGTTTAATGTGTTATATATATATATATATATATATATATATATATATATATATATATATATATATATATATATATATATATATATATATATTAAACAAATCTTTAAAAAAAATATAAATACTTAAATATATAATTAAATTAAATAAAAACAATGATAAATTATAGAGAAAATTACATAAATGGTCCTTGTGGTAGTAACAAATTATATAAATCATCCTTATGGGAGAAGGGCAAATATGTCATTTCACATAGGACTTAACTGAAAAAGTTAACTCCGTTAGTCAAAAGGACCGTATTTGTAAGATTTTGAAACCACAAGGACCATCTGTGTAAAGAATTTGCCATAAGGACCATAATTGGTCGATTTTGTCAACCACGAGGACCATCTATGTAATTTTGTCTATATTAAATGATGCTTTAATACTAATAATTACCTTAATTATGTGGATCGTAAAACAATCTGCATGAATCATTATAAAATTGGAATTAGTAACCCCACATTTAATTGAAACCAATGATAACTTTCGATCTTGGCACATAAATCAATAACTATATTGATTCTGAATTATGCATGTAAACCCTATTAAAAAGATGTAAACCCTAATATTCATAATTCCAACTACCTGATAATCTTCTGCAGAAAGTTACAAACAAACGTCTCCCAATACAAACGCAAATTGGGAGTATATTCAACCACCAACGCTAACTGTTTCACCTCCGCCATATATAGATTTAATCTAGTTTCAATTGGATTCTTTGACTAGCTTATATAAAGAAGTAAATGAGAGGATATTGAAGGAAGTAAAAGTGGGTTTTCAATGGGATTTGAAAGCCATGGATTCAGGGGCGGACTTAAGGGTGGTCCACGGTGGCACCGGCAACCCCTAACTTTTCCGGTTGTAGTGGAAAATCTTTTGAAAATTTTTGAAAATTTTATTTTTTCTACTACTGTGCAACCCCTAACTCTCCCGTGCAACCCCTATTATAAAATCCTGCGTCCGCCCCTACCATGGAACAGGGGCGGACCTAAGGGTGGTCCACGGTGGCACCGGCAACCCCTAACTTTTCCGGCTGTAGTGGAAAATTTTTTGAAAATTTTTGAAAATTTTATTTTTTCTACTACCGTGCAACCCCTAACTCTCTCGTGCAACCCCTATTGTAAAATCCTGCATCCGCTTCTACCATGGAAGTTGACTTTTGGGTGTTGTGTTTGATTTCAAAACCAGAAAAGTTCCTGAAAATATGAACCCAGGAAAAAGGAAGAATCACATAATGTACAAGGAAGAAAATGACTAAAGCAAGAATGTCAGGATCGAAATTTAAACAATAGATCGAATGGAACAATGATGCTAATAAACAGAAAAAACAGATAAAAAGATCCTCAGAAACTAAAATGTAAAGTTGGAAACATAAATCAGATTCGATAGTAAAAGAGTCAAGAAAGTAAACTACTGAATTCTCGCGAAAGGGTAGAAGAAAACTGAACAGAATGGACTTAATTAATAAGAAAACGATTCAGGTATTTCCAGAATATGTTAATACAAATCAACGAATACAAGCGAAATTATGTAAAATATTTACAAACATCTCAAAACACGACTAAGATGTTGGAACAAACCCTGCAACTTCCAAATAAATATGAAAGAAAAACAAAAGTTGTTCCCTGTTGTTGCTGTACACGAACAGAAAAGAAGAAGAGGAAACAGGAAACTGATTTCTATTCAAAAGGCTGCACACTCCAATCCAAAAAATAAAAGGGCTATAAATAGCCTACAAATACACAACGGAAACATAGAAAACCAAACTAAAACCTAGCCACTAGAATAGGACAATATAAGACCAAGTATACCACGTTTTCTTGCCTTGAACCTGGTCAAATTTCCTTTATTCAAATACTAAATAAAACAAATAAAAGACTAATCTTTTTTTGACCCAAACCCATTATTCAAACCAGCCCATCCATGTCAAGATTATCTAACATAAGAAACTCGAAATAGGAAAGATTCAAGATCTTGATACAAATTCAAAAACCCTAAATGAGCGCCAAGAAGTAGAAATTAAAGCAAGAACAGAGAGAAAGAGGGACTAAAGACTCGTAATGCAAATGAAATGTGAATCGATTGATCAAACAATCAAACGCAAGTAATAAACAGAGCACGCCAATTAACAAAACTGGAATGAAATGTCGAATACTCCAAACAAGAAACTGAAATTTGACATCAGTAGAGAGATGAATGCAACTAAAAAAGAAAGAGAGAGCATACCAGTAGATTACTTGAAGGTGTAATCACTAATCATCCGTATTACCAATTATGGAATTCGAACTCTGATGAATTTATGATCACATAACTTTAGATGCAGAGTGAAGTTTGTTGTTGTAACAGAAGGAAATTATAGAAGAATCAAGAACTAAACCCCACTTGCATGGTTAAGGGCTTCAACGCAAGGCGGCAATTTTTCGTATTGTACACGTGGAATCACAATATTGGTGCATAATGTGGAAGCCATTTTTTTTTACAAAAGGGTGGTATGCAGCCACTTAAAGCGCGTTTAACAACTTCAAAACGATAATAAAATATAAATAAGAGATCCATGTATTACATGGGTTTAATTAAAAAAAACAAATATAAAATTTTAACAATTTGAAAAGTTTGAATTTATAATAAAAACGAAAAAATTTTGAATTATTAAAATTAATGAGATTTTAATGTATTGAATACATTAAATATATAAACTCTTTTTAATAAATACTTTACATATATATTACCTTACATATTAAATGTGAAATTTTAATTTAATAAAATAAAAAAATACAATAAAATGACAAGTGGAAAATAGAAATTTTAAAAATTCTAGAAAATACCATGTATCCAAATGAATGAGAAAATGACATGTGGCAAAAAACCTTCATTTATTATAGGAGATAAGACATATTAAAAATGTATTAAGGTTTTCCTCTCCTCATTTAACAATCATGTTAATTTAGATTAGTTATATTAACGCAAAAGTATAGGTATGAATGAATTATAATAATCCAATAAATATATTAGATTTTTTTTTTTGAAACCGTGTGTGTGTGTATATATATATATATATATATATATATATATATATATATATATATATATATATATATATATATATATCCTCTCTAATAAATAAAAAACTTTTTGCTACATATCATACTCTCATTGATTTTGCCACATATCATTTTGTGGTTATTTTCAATTAATTTTTTTTCCACATGACATTTTCTGGTTTATTAATTTTCACATAATATTTAAATGTAATAATTACAATAAATGTAATAATAATAAATATCAATTTCATTAATTGACTTTTTTTTTGGAACCGACCAATAGATTAATAATATAAAGAAAAAACAAGGAAAATAACAGTACAAGCCATATAAAGCTAGTGACAAAACACAGAAACAGAAACAACACGAAAATAAAACAACATCAAACAAATGAAAATACAAGTTAAGAAAATGGGCATTGAGACCAATTTGCTCATGCTAACTCCTTTTTTTTACCCTTGTTTTTCACTTAAAGAAAGCTCATAGATTTGACAATATCTATTACTTTATTAGGTGGTAGTCGGTTGTTGAAAACTCTATCATTTCTTGCTTTCCAAATGGATCATAGCATACAATAACAAATGGCCATAAAAATCCTTCTTCTTTTGGAACACGATCCCCACTTGGCAGCGAATTCTAGAATTTGGTTCACCTTATGAAAGCTTCCGGCTTGCACCCTGCACCATCTTAACATCCCTTCTAATTTTAAATTTTTTAAATTAAAATTTGATTAGTTGTCTTTGTTTATTTATCTAAATTATGTGTTTAAATTAATAAAAAAAACAAATTAATTTTAATAATTTAATATTTTTCTATTTTTTCTTCTAAGTTCAAACTTCTCAAATGTCTATAATTTCATATTTTTTTTTTTAAAATGAATTCATATAATACATGGATCATACATATATATATATATATATATATATATATATATATATATATATATATATATATATATATATATATATATATATATGATAATTAGGGATGAGCATAAGTGGGTACCCGCCCTAATTGTCAGTAACCGGAACCGACGGTTCTTAGAATGTTGGAACCGGAACCGCTGTAACCGGTTCCGGTACCGGGTGCTTGGTTGTTTCTTCATTCTTTTAATTATCTCAGTAAAAGGTATATAAATTAATCGTTAAGAATTAATACACCAACATTTAAAATCAATAAACATTAACAATTATATATGTAAATGCTTTAAAACGTATAAACAAAGAAAAATAATGACGATTTGAAATTGGTAGCAAATATGGAAAATAAACCAATAAACGGGATAATTAACATATAATCATACATAGTATATAATCATACATAGTGTATATACGTTATCATGCATCTGTACACATCATATAAATAAGTAAATTGAAAAGCTCAATTCTTCACTTTAAAAGCCACCCAGAAAACCAAAATCACTAAACTATTAAACCCACCTCATTTACTGATTAAACCAACGACCTGAATACCTCTCGATTCTGGCACAAGAAAAAAAATTAGAAACCCATTTACCTGTTCTATCCTTCGCCACCAGCCCACCACTCTCACTATTTGTTTCAGCCTTCAAAACTTTACCACCAAACTCACCTGAAACACCATACACCTGTAACACCTCTCAGTTATGTTGCAACTGAAAACCAAATTTTACCTGCTCCGTTACACCCTCCACGAATCCATCACAACTGAATATTTAGAGCCTCCATTAAATCACTCTTACCTGCTCGCTGTCGAAACCAACATCATCATTAATTGAGCCAGAAAACAGAAAAGAAGAAGGAGAAAATGAAATAAGAGTGACCCGAGACCCTCCTGTTGCCGATCAAAACAAGAATAAGGTGAAAAAGAAATAAGAGTTTTTTTTTGTTGTTCCTGTGATTTTCGTTTGAAGCAAAATACCAAAGAATTTTTTTGTGTGTTTTTCGTGTGAATCAAAAGAACAAGAAAAGCATCACAGAACTGGAGACCACCACCCTCTCAGAGCCCACTGTTCATCATCTTCTTCGTCTCGAACATCTCAAACCTGCAACACAAACCGGAAGCAACCACTGAAACAGTTGGTTAAAGCCCTCAAATCAAGCTTTAATTTTTCATCCCCTAGCCTTTTCCACGATCGAACACTCCTGACTCCACGTACACTGAGAAGAACGATTAATCTAAGGTTACCGGATAAATTCAATTGCTTATACGGTTTTAGAGAGAATAATAACTTATATAGTTTCCTGCAACAGTTACGTAAACGAAGAAGACGAAGAGGAACGAGATGATGATTTTGAAGCGGCCACACCTTTTAACCTAATTTTTCTTATGTGAATGATATCAGGGTTATGTTACCGGTTGTTGAATTCCAACCAGTTATAAAGCTAAAAATGGGATAGATCAGCTTTAATAATGGTTCAATTGAGCACAAAATTAATATAAGGGTTCTTTTAAGCATTAAGGTAAAATACATGGGTTTTTTCTAAGATTTCCCTATATATATATATATATATATATATATATATATATATATATATATATATATATATATATATAGGTTAAGGTTCATTTGAGACGATTCTAATTTTGTGAAACCGTGAGACCAAATCTAAAAATAATTTTAAAATGCAAAATAAATGGAAAAATCCAAAAATTCTTTTTTTAAATATTATTTTCGGAACTTGAATTAACTAAAACAATATTAAAAATATAAAAAAAATATAAAAAATTTCGTTTTTTTTTTTGAAAAATACGTGAAATATTCTAAATAGAATATTACACTGACATATTCTAAAAAATAATTTTAAAATGCAAAATAAATGGAAAAATCTAAAAATTCTTTTTTTAAATATTATTTTCGGAACATGAATTAACTAAAAAAAATAAAAAAAAATGTGTCTCACGGTCTCATAAAATATAGGTGGTCTCAACTGAACCTAACCCTATATATATATATATATATATATATATATATATATATATATATATATATATATATATATATATATATATATATATCGGTTCCGACGGGTACCCAACGGGTAGAGGTTCCAAAAAAATAAGAACCGAAACCGTTTAAGGCGGTTCCGGTTTCGGAACCGGCGGTTCTAAGACGGTTTCGGTTCCGATACTCATCCCTAAGGGTAAGAATCAAAAGAGAACCAAAATTAACCAAGGAACCAATCTTTTTTTCAAGTTTTAAAATCTAATTTTTATCAAAAAAAAAAAAAAAAAAAAAAAAAAAAAAAAAAAAAAAAAAACTTAACATTCACAATGTTAATTTATTATGAATTTAAATATCTTTATTTTATTTTTCGATAAATAATAAGTTCTAAAACTTGAAAAAAACATTTGATTCTTTGGAGAACTAATAATTATGGTTCTATATTGAACTTTTATATATATATATATATATATATATATATATATATATATATATATATGTAAAGGTTCAAATTAGAACCTATAAAGGTTAAGAATCTAAGAACCACTTATTATTATATTTTATTGTTTCATTAATGGCAAATAAAACAATATGGGAATAATAGGTTTAAAAAGTCTCAAAAATCTCTCAACCTCTCTCACCAAGTTAAAACTTGAAGAAAATAAACCATTTCCACCGGTTGCCACCAACCACTACCACGTACATCCGCCGCCTCCTACAACCGATGATGAGCAACATCCGATTATCGTTGTTAACCAAACCCATGGCCGCCTCTCCTCCCGTCGGATCTGGTTTAGATCTGTTCAGATCTAGTCCAGATCTAGTCCACCACCGTCTTCTGATGACATTGCACCACCAACCTCCGGCTTATCGAATTTGTTACTAGACCGTCGGTGTTAAACCGTCATCGTTTACTCCAACACCGTTTACAGTTGCCAACGGTGGTTCCACCACCACATCGGATCTGCACCACCACGTCCTTTTCTTATCAGCGAGGCCAGATCTACGATTTCTCCCTGATATCTTTTCCTCCGGCGACTTCTTCCGTCTCCATTTCCTCTGTCAGCTATTAGAAACCGAGATCCCTAAATTTTTATCGGTAATGTTTTTATTTAAACTATCAACAATCACAACGGAGTGTAAATCATACCTGAGTATGCGATGATTTCCGTTGACGTCTTCCGACGAAGTTTTCCGATGAATGTTTAGGCTTTCCGGTGAGTTCAACACAACCAGGTGTGCTGTTTTGTCACATTTTCCGGCAGAGATGTATTCCAGCGAGTATTTCATGTAGTTTTCAAGTATCGCCATTAAAAACAAAATGTGATATTTGCAAGATGTGAGAAGTCGGAGTTATTGAATTCTCCACAGTCCACACTAATTACTGCCACAAAGCTGACACAGAGAAGATAATAAAAATATACTCTTTTTTATTGTTTACTTTTAAATACCCTGGCATATTTAAGTAAATAGGGATAATTGGTAATAAAAATAAACAATTAACCTAGCCCTTTAAAGTTTCACAAATATATGAATTGTATATGATAAATGAATTAAATATTCTAGTCTTTTAATCATACGAAAAGTCCCATAAGTATATAAATAAACGATAAACGAATTTTTAATGTAAGATTTCCACATATCCAACAAGTATTTCATGTAGTTTTCAAGTATCGTCATTAAAAACAAAATGTGATATTTGCAAGATGTGAGAAGTCGGAGTTATTGAATCCTCCACAGTCCACACTAATTACTGCCACAAAGCTGACACAGAGAAGATAATAAAAGTATACTCTTTTTTATTGTTTACATTTAAATACCCTGGCATATTTAAGTAAATAGGGATAATTGGTAATAAAAATAAACAATTAATCTAGCCCTTTAAAGTTTCACAAATATATTAATTGTATATGATAAATGAATTAAATATTCTAGTCTTTTAATCATACGAAAAGTCCCATAAGTATATAAATATACGATAAACGAATTTTTAATGTAAGATTTACTATGTGGAATTCAAAGATGAATTATATACTTTTAAAATTTGGTACACAATATTTGATTAAATGTCTTAAGCTTTATTAAACTGTGAATGATCGTCTTAAAGTGGTATTGTGAATTATTTAAATAGGATTCATAAACTATTTTATTAAACTATGAATTAAAGTCTTAAAATATAAGTTATAAGTTGAGAATATGATTATGAATGCATAATTTACGTATATTAAATTATAAATTTATTATATTAAGTTGTGAATTTTGTGTATTAAACTGTGAATTGACTATATTAAAATGTAAATTTACTGTATTAAGTTATGCATTTTTTTTTATGAATTTTATGTTTTCTTCTGAAATATAAGTTGAAACAAGCATTATGCGCATATAGGATTTTCTATAATTTTGAATAAAAAGTATATAAAGTTTAAGCTATAATTTTTCTATTTAAATTGTGACCTAACTATATTAAGTTGTGATTTTGTGTATTAAATTGTGAATTTACTATACTAAGAGGTACACTTTTAATAAATTGTATTAAACTGTGAATTTTTTTGTTTAAAATGTGAATTGACTATATTAAATTGTGCATCTTGTGTATTAAATTGTGATTTTTGTGTTATAAACTGTAAATTGACTGCATTAAGCTATAAATTATCTGGTTAAACTGTGAATTGACTATGTTAAACTGTTGTTTTTAATGAGCTTTGTGTTAAATTTTGAATGATTTATATATGAATGTTTGTATTAATTTCTTGTGAAAATGCTTATTTTTTTGTTGAATAAATATGTAAAAATGCATTAGTTTTTATAATTATTTTGCATTAAACAATGAATAAATGAATTAATTGGTTTGTTAAATTGTGATTATAATATTTAAGTTGCCAGTCAATGATTTTATATACAAACTTTATTTGGAAGGAATGATAAATGCGACGGTAGCACATGTGGTTGGTGGTGACGTGTGTAGATATGTTCATGGTGGTGGTCGGAGAGTTTGAGTTGAACTTCTTTAAATATGTTATTAATATATAAAAAATTGTATTATGTTATGTTGTGAATTTTATGTATTGAACTAAAAATGACTGTATTAAGCTGTGAATTTTTTAGTATTTTTTTGTTTGCTTCTAAAATATAAGAAAAGAGAACCATTACACACACACACACACATATATATATATATATATATATATATATATATATATATATATATATATATGATATTGTCTGATTTTGAATGAAGTATGTAAAATTTAAATTATGAATATTTGTGTAAATAAACTTTGAAAGAAACATTAGCCTATAGATATGAAAGTATAAGTATAAAATTTAAGTAGAAAATAAAGTTGTGAATATATAATTTTTATGTATTCAATAGTGAATTTATTATATTAAACTATGAATTTTATATATTAAATTATGAAGTGCATGTATCAAGCTGTGAATTTATAATGAATTTTGTATAATATGTGTTTTTATGCATTAAATTGTGAATGTGTTTTTTTTATGCAGTAAGTTGTGAATTAGTGTATGAAATATTGAATTAAGTTTTGAATTAGTGTCTGAAATATTAAATTAAGTTGTGTATTAGTGTCTGAAATAATGAATTAAATTATGAATTTTGGTTTTTTTTAATCTTTATTTAATTTTTTAGGGAATGATGTTGGTGGTGTTGAAATTGATGCTTTGTGGTGACGATGGTTGATGGCAACATATGGTAGTTGGCAATGTTAATAGTGGTAGAGTAATGATATGTTCTATTCCTCACTCATCTTCTTCGCTGATTTCAGATAAGTTATCATCTTTTATGATTCACGTATATATTTTTGTTTTGATGTTTGTTTATGAACTATGAGATAACTTATGTATTTATTAAAATATAAATGAGTTTTTTATACACTGAAAGTAAATAAGTTGTGAATGTATTGTATTTGTAACGCCCGTAGGGCTAATCAATTTATAGACAATAAGCATCAAAAATGACTTTTTTATGGAAGATTATTTAGAAGGATTAATCTTAACCAACTTCTAGTATATGTCTCAAGGTTTCTGAAAATATAAAGAACGCCGAAATCCAAGTTATAACGAAGAAGTTATGATCTGTCGAAGTTTCGCGACAGAAGCAACACGTCACAGCGCGATGTAAATAGTGAATTTACGTTAGAGTGATATTTATCCAAAACAATCTAAATGAGAATTGAATATCTCATCGATAGTAGTGCAACGACGGAAAGACGGACGAAAACGGACGTCAGACGAAGGAGTTATGAGTTTATAACGGAGTTTTCCTGTCCCGGCCTACTAAAAATAATATATGAGTAATATAATTATAATATATTAAAAATAAAGTCAAAATTAGCCAATGGAGTCTAAACGAGAGTTGTAGACCATAATCTCACCTTCACGTCGATATAAAGAACGTCGAAAACGGAGTTTGTATGCAAAAGTTATGAATTTCTGAAGTTCGGGGCGCGAACCCCAAAGCTGAGTCAGAGACCACGACGTGGCAAGTCTCCTGACGCCTCCGGGAGTCCCCCAGATGCAACTTGAGATGACGCATGCAATGACGACCAAGCCCACGACGTGGCAAAAGGTTCCAAGACGTGGAAAGGGCCAGTTTTGCCCTATAACTAGGTTTGAAGGGCCAACCGAGTTTGGTTGCTCATTCTCTCATCTCTCTCCCATATTACATTGTTTTACATGCAATTTTAACCCCCCCGAAGCCCCAGTATCAGCCCCGAGACCCGAAGCAAGTCCCGAAGCCCGAAGATCCCGAGAAGAAAAGAGTTTTCGAGTCGAAGCTCTGTTCGTGAGAAACCCGGTGTGTGAAGATATCCCGGTTTCACCGAAGAATACTACTCTTAGAGTTGTAGTGTTGTCCGAGCATCGTCTAACCAGGTGAGTGTGTGGTTACTTTCTTCTAACGCATAAATACGAAGTATTTTATACGAAATATGTGTTATATGTATATTTTGTTGTTATATGCGTGAATGTATATTCACTTTCTTCTACCGCATAGATATGAAGTATTTGCTATGAAGTATGTGCTAGGTGTTTATACATTGTTTGTTTACTTGAGATAAATGTTGAAATAATGTGTTATACATGTTTTAAAAGATTTAAACTGTATATGTGTTTGCATCTACAAATATGTTGGGTAGAACATGGGTAGATGAAATAGTTGATGTGAGACGAAATAATAAGTATTTTTAAACTCTATGTGTTCACTTGGTGTTTGGACTCAATGTGTTCATTGGGTATTTTAGAACTCTATGTGTTCACTTGGTGTTTGGACTCAATGTGTTCATTAGGTATTTTAGAACTCTATGTGTTCACTTGGTATTTTTGGACTCAATGCGTTCATTAGGTATTTTAGAACTCTATGTGTTCACTTGGTATTTTTGGACTCAATGCGTTCATTAGGTATTTTAGAACTCTATGTGTTCACTTGGTATTTTTGGACTCAATGTGTTCATTAGGTATTTTAGAACTCTATGTGTTCACTTCGTATTGTTGAACTGAGTGTGCTCACTAAGTGTTTTAGAACTAAGTACTCACCAGATGTTTTGAATTAATTGTTCACTAGGAGTATTAGAACTAGGTGTTTGTTTTGAACTAAGTGTTTGTCAGTCGTAATTTGTGGACCTTGGTAGTGGTGGACTTTGTGTCAATTCCTTAGGTCAATTCCTTAGGAATAAATTGATAGAGGATAGTTGATTCTTAGGGTAAATCCTTAAGAAATAAAGGAGATAATGGGAATGAGTATTTGGGTTGATTGTTTGATAATTGAATATAATAAATGTATTATTGTGAGATGAAAACCCTATATGCTTACCAAGCTCCCAAGCCTGACCCACTTAGTTTTCTTTGCATTACAGGTAATGGCACAAGAGTATAAATTGGTGGACTTGATGAGAGATTTTGGATTATAGATCAGTAGTTACAAATAATTGTTGTAAGGTCTATTTTATATTGTTTATGCTTTTGGTCTGTATCGAATATGACATCCCGAGGTTTTATTATTTTAATAAAAATACATTCTCTTTTTATAATCTTTTTATAAGTTGAACCGTATATATTGTAGAATTATACATTAATGTTTTACATTTTAATTCCAAACAAAAGTTCAAAGTGAAAAGCTTCCTATACATTTTATAATTATACATTTATGTGAATTTAGTCAAACTACAGGTACCATATGTGTAATTTACTCTAAAAAATTTATTTTAAGATGCAAACGAATAAAAAAATAACAAATCTTTTTATATCCAAAATTTTAAAATGCCCGTTCTCTCTATATCGTGTGTTTATGTTCCAAAATCCAAACTTTTGAAGAGCCAAAACTGTAAAGTGGGAAAAGGAAACCTTAAGGGTGCGTTTAGTTGTGGAAAAATGAGCCGTTTTCCGGAAAATTTTTCTAAGAAAAAATGAGAATTTTGAAAACGCGTTTAGTTCGTCTATTTTTCTAAATTTTTCACGGAAAATGAAAATTTTCCGTTTTCTAAAATTACAAAGAAATTGCAAAATTTTGGAAAACTGATAATAATTGTTTTCCACATTTTTCTAATTCCAAAATTTTTCTAAAATATAAACACACACCCACTTCACCCCATCCACCTCTACCTACCCCCCCCCCCCCACACACACACACACATACATACCCACCCCCACGCACACCCACAAACACACACACATACATACATACCCACTCTCACACACACACATTAACCTACACACACAAACATACATACCCACCCACACACACACACCCACCCACCCACAAACACACACACACATACATACATACCCACACACACATCGACCCGCACACACCCCACCCACAAACACACACATACATACATACCCCCCCCCACACACACACACCAACCCACACACATACACATACACATACATACCCACCCACCCACAAACACACACACATACATACCCACACACACACACACCCGCACACACACATACCCACCGGCACACACACATACACATACATACCCATCCACACACACACACATACATACCCACCCCCACACACATCCACCCACACACATACATACACACACACACCAACCCACACATACACACATACATACCCACCCACCCACACACAAACCCACACCTACCCCCAACCCCACCCTTATAGACACACACACACACAAAACTACACCTACCCCCACAAACACACACTCGCACCCCCACGCACCCAACACCACCACGACAATCACCGACCTACCATCATCACCACCACCACCACCACTAACCCGTCACTAGCACCACAACCACCGCTGCCGCCACCATCACCACCACTGACACAATTGCCGCCGCCACCACCATCGCCTGTCATCACCAGCACCGCCGTCGACCCGCTACCGTCACCGCCCCCACCCACACCCTACCACCGCTACCGTTTTTTAAAAATAAAAACCGATAGAAAAGTACACAATTAAACACGTTTTCTAATTTTCTAAAACTGAAAATGAAAAATGAATAAGTTTAACTAAACGCGTTTTCTAAACTTTTCAATGAAAAATGAAAACGGAAAACGAAAATTGAAAAAGGAAAACAAAAAACGGAAAATGAAAATTGTTTTTCCGTAACTAAACGCAACCTAACGCAACCTAAGGTTACGTTTAGTTACGGAAAAACAGTTTTCATTTTCCATTTTTTGTTTTCCCTTTTCGATTTTCGTTTTCCGTTTTCATTTTTCATTGAAAAATTTAGAAAACGTGTTTAGTTAAACTTATTCATTTTTCATTTTCAGTTTTAGAAAATTAGAAAACGTGTTTAAATGTGTATTTTTCTATCGATTTTCATTTTTAAAAAACGGTAGCAATGATAAGGTGTGGGCGGGGGCGGTGACGGTAGTAGGTCGGCGGCGGTGGTGGTGATGACAGGCGATGGTGGTGGCGGTGGCAATTGTGTCAGTGGTGGTGATGACAGGCGGCAACGATGGTGGTGGTGCTAGTGACGGGTTAGTGGTGGTGGTGGTGGTGATGGTAGGTCGGTGATTGTCGTGATGGTGTTGGGTGGTTGGGGGTGCGAGTGTGTGTTTGTGGGGGTATGTGTGTATGTGTGTGTGTTTGTGGGTGGGTGTGGGTGAGTATGTATGTGTGTGGGTGGGTTGGTGTGTATGTGTGTGTGTATGGGTGGGTATGTATGTGTGTGTGCTTGTAGGTTGGTATGTGTGTGTGCGGGTGTGTGTGTGTGTGTTTGTGGGTGTGTGTGTGAGGATGGGTATGTATGTGTATGTGTGTGTGTTTGTGGGTGGGTGGGTGTGGGGGGGGGAGGTTGGTGTGTGTGTGCGGGTGAATGTGTGTGTATGTGGGGGTGGGTATGTATGTGTGTATGTGTTTGTGGGTGTGTGTGTGTGGGTGGGTGGGTACGTATGTGTATGTGTGTGGGTTGGTGTGTGTGTGTGTGCGGGTGTGTGTGTGTGTGTGCGGGTTGGGGTGTATGTGGGGGGGGTATGTATGTGTGTGTGTGTTTGTGGGTGGGTGTCTGTGGTTGGGTATGTATGTGTATGTGTGTATGTGTGAGTGGGTATGTATGTGCGTGTGTTTGTGGGTTGGTGTGTGTGTGTGTGTGCGGATGGGTGTGTGTGTGTGTGCGGGTGGGTGTGTGTGGGGGGTAGGTAGAGGTGGATGGAGTGGAGTGGGTGTGTGTTTATAGAAAAATTTTGGAATTAGAAAAATGTGGAAAACAATGATTATCAGTTTTCCAAAATTTTCCAACTTCTTTGTAATTTTAGAAAACGGAAAATTTTCATTTTCCGTGAAAAATTTAGAAAAATAGACGAACTAAACGCGTTTTCAAAATTCTCATTTTTCTTGGAAAAATTTTCCGGAAAACGGCCCATTTTTCCGCAACTAAACGCACCCTAAGTATTTTTGATAATCACAAAATTCAATTCCCGCTCTTCTCCTTGGTTGCGGCTGCTGCTAAATCGTCCTCTACTCTTCGCTCTTCCGCCCTTCTCCTTTGTCTACTATATTGGTAGGATTCTATGTCCCTACATCGGCTCTAACAGGTATGTGAAATGTTTTCTAGTCTTCCCTCGGTCCTCTATTCTCCCTTTCCAATTATTGGGTTCATAATTTTCATAATGCTTAAGGAAATTCTTGTCTGATATGGGAAAGTGGTGGGTATTGAGAAAGAAAATAAGAGGATTGGGGATGTTACACCTTGAGTCGGAAATTGCAATTGTTAAAAGACATTGATCTTCCCATTTGTTTAGTTTCTTTTTTATTTTTTCTTGGTTGTTTTATAAGCACCCTAGATGTAAATTAATTAATACCTCCTCTCTGTGAATCCACTATTTGAAAACCTAGAAAGCGATTTAGGGTTCTATCTCCCATTTTAGATATATCTTATGAAATTAACAATTTAGATTCCCTCAATTTCGATTTGATGTAGGTGATTCTATGCGACTAGATATTTGAAGTTATTTGTCTTTTATTGCCTTTCAATCGCTTGAAAAATACATTCTTTGATCTTCTTGTTCGTTGAAAATCGAGTATCTCTCTCTTCCTGTATGTACAAACACATATATCTTTTTATGATTTTTGATTTATCCACCTAATACATAGACGAACACCAAGTGACACAGGTGAGAGACGTTCTACATGCGGGACTTCAAATTTTAGACTACTTCTGATGGAAGGTACGACAAGTAACAACCATAAACTAATTAACATTCATGTATTTACTTATTCTTTTACTTAAAACTGAAGATTTGAAGTAATTTGTACTAATCAGCCCTGTTTCTTCTTCAACACGTTAGGTTTCACTAAACCTATGAATCATCAACAATGTCAAATCCAAAATGCCTCACCTGTTTTCTTTTTTCTTTTTGGTTAAAATTGTAGACTCAATTGGAACAATGGTTCAGAACTGGAGGAACATGTTATATCAAGTAAGTATAAACAAAGATTATGCAATATAACATATTTGATCATAGTCTCTTATATACATGCAAATCACAATTTCTACTATACACAAATCCCATTTCTGATGATAGAAAGCGAACAACATGCGGAGTTACCAACATGTAAAGATGTCAGTATTGATATTCAAAACAAGGTAAATCTGGTAATTTAGGTTTTGGAATAGATAGTCTTAAGATAGGGAACAATACCACTTTGCTCTTGCTCATATTTTGAACTTTACTTATTGAATGTATGGTTATAGAGGTTAATTACTAAATTCCTTCATGAATTACTACAAAAGTTAAATAAGAAAGATTTTTTGTAGTTGATTTCCATGCCCAACAGGTGTAAAAATAATTTTCTATATTTCTTATGACCAAAAATGTTTCAGATTTGGAGGAGAAGGTATAGAGTTGTTGTTACAAGTTCTTATATTTTTTCCGATAAAATGGTGTAGGTAAATGAATAATATTATTTTTTAGAAACGGTCTTGGTCCAAGAAAGAAGCCATCCTCCATGTTTCCGCCATCTCAGTCTCCGTGCATCTTCCTTCATCACTAACAATTGATGCCTTTATCCATAGGTGTTGCCTCAGGTCTTTTGTATCATCATGAGGGTTGTCAAGATATTAAGGCATCTAATAATTTGCTTTCAAAGGATTTTAAACCTAAGGTAATCAAACAAAATTAAGTAGGTTTAGACTATGCTTTCGGGCACCTTCCCTCACAATTGACGATTTCTCAGGTGGTAGTTATAGAAAAGTGAACAACAATGCCAGGTGAACCACACATCTAGTTGAGCACATTACCAGAAGATGATTGATTGGGTTTCGTGTTTCAACTAGTTCATTTGTGTTAGGTAAATGGGTCTAAACATGTCTTAATTGGATATGGTGTTTTGTTAGGGGGATTGATATGATGTGATGAAAAAGTTAATGTATTACATTTGTTTAGCATTGGAATAATTTTTTATATTTAACATACTATATGTTGTGAAATGGATTGTCGTTTTTTTGTATGATATGTTATTTTGTATCATGAGACATTAATAGCCATTTAACTTGAAAATTAATAAATCTATGAAAAGTATATATATATATATATATATATATATATATATATATATATATATATATATATATATATATATATATATATAACACTTAACATTAAGACACGTAAATTATGTGTCATTTTCTGTTAATAAATACTAATATGATTTAAGTGGGCCTCGAAGAAATGACTTTGGAGACTGAATATGATAGTATTAAAGACTGATATTTTGTCTTTGAAAGATAGTATCAGGGATTGATACGACATAAAATAAAGATTTGAGTGAAAGTATTGGAGACTGAATGATATAGCATGAAAGACTGATATTCCACCCCTAATAGTTAGTATTAGGGACTGATATGAAATAATAGTTGGGATTTAAATAAAACACATTAAAGACTGAATAAGATTGTTTCAAAGACTAATCTTTTGTCTTTGATACTTTGATGTTTTAAGGACTAAATTTTAGTCCCGGATACGTAAAAAAATCAACTATCTAGGACTAGGTTTCAGGGACTAGCTAAATCAGTTCCTGATTCTCATTAGAGACTGATTATTGATCATCAAAGACTAATTATGTTAGTCTCTGATACCCATTTTTCTTGTAGTGAATGCTATATGTTTGCTATATATGAAATTGTTTGTTTGGATCTATGGTTTGTTGCCAACCGGATCTGGAAACTTTATGTGTTTAGGATTCTAGGCGTATGTATACGATATTAGAACTAACATGTAAACTTTTCGGAGTGATAAGGATGATTTAGTTATCTATCATGCATGAAGATCTAATTTCACCTTATTCGGTGTATAGATTAAAATGGTAAGAACCAGGAGTGGCATTGGAAACGCGGATGAAAACAGGAATCGACCGCATGTGATTGAACAAGTAGCTGTTGAAGCTGCTGCACCAGAACAGATCACCATGGCTGGAGTACAAGCCATGATTCGGGCTATGTTAGCCGAACAAAGGGAAGAAATGCGACTGGTGTTACATGAAAATAGGGACGAACCAATCATACCCATTGGGGAACCCGATCTGATTCCCGAACAATCGGAGGAAGAAAACAATAGTCGCGTTGTGAGTCAAGTTAGGACTCAAGGAGAACGAAGGAACGACCCAGAAAGGGGAACAACAAGGATGGGCAAATGTACAAGAATTTCTTGGGAGCCAAGACACCAAGTCTTTCTGGGAGCCCAAAGCCTGTTGAGATTATGGATTGGATCTCCGAAATGGAGATGGTATTTGAAAGTTGCGATAGTAGCAACAAATAGAAGAATGTCTTTGCAGTTAGACAACTGAAGATTGGAGTCTTGAGCTGGTGGAAGTTGTTGGTAGATACAATGCCAAGAGGAGAAGCCATGCAAATGTCTTGGGAAGCATTCGTGGAGCAAATGAAAATGCAGTACTGCTCAGAGATAGATCTGATAGACCTAAACAACGAATTTCAGAACCTGAAGAAAGGAAAGATGAGTGTGGATGAGTATGTCACCGCGTTCACCGAGAGGATGAAGCTATTCCCCTACTTGGTGCCTACTTAACTCTCTAAGATCGATAGGTTTGCTAACGGACTGCCCACAGACTTTGGCCCAATAGTCAAAATGGCAACTACCTTGAAAACGGTCGTTAGAGCAGCCAGGAATGTTGAGACCCAGATAAGAGAGAAGGGTCTGGAGAGAGCTGAAGTTGGCGAGAAAAGGAAGCATGAAGGTTCTTCAAGGTCCGACGATAAGAGAAAATTCTCAAAGTCTGGTTCGAAAAAGTTCGAAGGAGGAGGGGATGAAGCGAGATGGTGTGATAAGTGCAAGAAGAAACACTTAGGAAAATGTGGCGAGGAGGTTACATGTTTCAAGTGTGGAAAGACTGGGCACTACGCCAATGAATGTGCATCTAGTAAGAGAGTGTGTTATGAGTGTAACGAAAAAGGGCATATTTCAATCAATTGCCCGAAGAAGAAAGAACTAGCAAAGCCAAAGGCATTCCACATGACCCTCGACGAGGCAAACGATAATGCGAGAAATCAGGGATAGGGATTTTTATATCCAAAGCGCAGGCTATGAGGTAGCAGTGGGAATAATAACTTGTCGTGTAGCCTATTAGAGGCATAGTATAGGGTTAACTTGAACCTTTGTGTAATCGTTTCAAGAAATAATATAAACCCTACTTTTGATATCTATGTGATATGTATGGTTTTGATATCTAGGTGGTATCTATAGTTTTAATATCCGATGTATTGGATGATTGTGTGATTTTGTGTAGTGACTTGGTTGACTGAGAGACAATACTTGGGACGAGTATGAGTAGGTGTGAATAGTAGTAGAGATCTATACTACTGGAAGCACATGATTCACGCTTAGATCAGGGAAAGTCACAAGGTTACCAAGAAGCTTGTAATTGAGTTCGTTTTTATTCAAGTATGTCATTACCATTGTTTCGGTAATGACTAGTAAGATGGTTGTTATTCCGACCCTAGTGGTCATATCAAATTGAGTCTGACTATGATGAGAGGTCGTTAGAACATAACCCATCGGTCTGTTACAATAGATAAATAAAAGAATTTATCCTGAGAAGAAGAAGGAGTCCACAATAAGGACTTATTTGGTAACTTGAAGGTTACGATTGAAAGTACAACATAGTACGATAAGCAGATGCAAGATTGGGCATCTTTTGCGGTCAAGAAAGCCATAGAGTTAAATACTCTATCGAGGAAACATAGAAGTTACGATTATTACCTAGGATGAATAGATAACGTGTGGAATCATTATGCAAGTCCTATTTCATTGATGATTCCGGGACGTAATCATCCTAAGGGGAGATAATTGTAACGCCCGTAGATCCGGGCTAGTCAATTTAGAGACAATAAGCATCAAAAATTACTTTTTTATGGAAGATTATTTAAAAGGATTAATCTTAACCAACTTGTAGTATATGTCTCAAGGTTTCTGAAAATATAAAGAACGCCGAAATCCGAGTTATAACGAAGAAGTTATGACCTATCGAAGTTTCGCGACAGAAGCAACACGTCACAGCGCGATGTAAATAGTGAATTTACGTTAGAGTGATATTTATCCAAAACAATCTAAATGAGAATTGAATATCTCATCGATAGTAGTACAACGACGGAAAGACGGAAGAAAACGGACGTCAAACGAAGGAGTTATGAGTTTATAACGGAGTTTTCCTGTCCCGACCTACTAAAAATAATATATAAGTAATATAATTATAATATATTAAAAATAAAGGCAAAATTAGCCAATGGAGTCTAAACGAGAGTTGTAGAGAATAATCTCACGTTCACATCGATATAAAGAACGTCGAAAACGAAGTTTGTATGCAAAAGTTATGAATTTCTGAAGTTCGGGGCGCGAACCCCAAAGCTAAGTCAGAGACCACGACGTGGCAAGTCTCCTGACACCTCCGGGTGTCCCCCAGATGCAACTTGAGATGACGCATGCAGTGACGGCCAAGCCCACGACGTGGCAAAAGGTTCCACGACGTGGAAAGGGCCAGTTTTGCTCTATAAATAGGTTTGAAGGGCCAGCCGAGTTTGGTTGCTCATTCTCTCATCTCTCTCCCATATTACATTGTTTTACGTGCAATTTTAACCCCCCTGAAGCCCCGGTATCAGCCCCGAGACCCAAAGCAAGTCCCGAAGCCCGAAGATCCCGAGAAGAAAAGAGTTTTCGAGTCGAAGCTCTGTTCGTGAGAAACCCGGTGTGTGAAGATATCCCGGTTTCACCGAAGAATACTACTCTTAGAGCTGTAGTGTTGTCCGAGCATCGTCTAACCAGGTGAGTGTGTGGTTACTTTCTTCTAACGCATAAATACGAAGTATTTTATACGAAATACGTGTTATGTGTATATTTTGTTGTTATATGCGTGAATGTATATTCACTTTCTTCTACCGCATAGATAAGAAGGATTTGCTATGAAGTATGTGCTAGGTGTTTATACATTGTTTGTTTACTTGAGATAAATGTTGAAATAATGTGTTATACATGTTTTAAAAGATTTAAACTGTATATGTGTTTGCATCTACAAATATGTTGGGTAGAACATGGGTAGATGAAATAGTTGATGTGAGACGAAATAATAAGTATTTTTAAACTCTATGTGTTCACTTGGTGTTTGGACTCAATGTGTTCATTGGGTATTTTAGAACTCTATGTGTTCACTTGGTGTTTGGACTCAATGTGTTCATTAGGTATTTTAGAACTCTATGTGTTTACTTGGTATTTTTGGACTCAATGCGTTCATTAGGTATTTTAGAACTCTATGTGTTCACTTGGTATTTTTGGACTCAATGTGTTCATTAGGTATTTTAGAACTCTATGTGTTCACTTCGTATTGTTGAACTGAGTGTGCTCACTAAGTGTTTTAGAACTAAGTACTCACCAGATGTTTTGAATTAATTGTTCACTAGGAGTATTAGAACTAGGTGTTTGTTTTGAACTAAGTGTTTTCCAGTCGTAATTTGTGGACCTTGGCAGTGGTGGACTTTGTGTCAATTCCTTAGGTCAATTCCTTAGGAATAAATTGATAGAGGATAGTTGATTCTTAAGGTAAATCTGTAAGAAATAAAGGAGATAATGGGAATGAGTATTTGGGTTGATTGTTTGATAATTGAATATAATAAATGTATTATTGTGGGATGAAAACCCTATATGCTCACCAGACTCTCAAGCCTGACCCACTCAGTTTTCTTTGCATTACAGGTAATGGCACAAGAGTATAAATTGGTGGACTTGATGAGAGATTTTGGATTATAGATCAGTAGTTACAAATAATTGTTGTAAGGTCTATTTTATATTGTTTATGCTTTTGGTCTGTATCGAACATGACATCCCGAGGTTTTATTATTTAATAAAAATACATTCTCTTTGAGAAACGTTTTGATAAATTCTATCATATTTTGTTTTGGGAACAAATTCCGCAACTCTTTTAATCAAAAGGATTTACTCTGATTTTATAAAACAAAGCATAAACAAATATGTCTTTTCTGACCGTGAAATTGGGGATGTCACAGTATTAAACTGTGAATTTGTTATGTTAAGCTGTAAATATGTTCATAACTTAGTATAATAAATTCACAATTTAATAGATAAAAATGCCTCTTCATAAAACATATAACTGTTAGTATTAAGTTAAAAAAAATAGAGTCGTGCATATATATTTTTTGTCTATTAAACTATGAATTACTGTATTAAGCTGTGAATTTTATGTATTAAACTGTGAAATGATTGTATTAAGCTGTGAATTGGCTGTATAAAGATTTGAAATTTTTATGAATTTTGTATTTGCTTATGAAATATGAGAATAAAGAATCATTATACATATATATATATGATTTTCTCTAATTTTAACAAAATTATATATAATTTAAATTGTGAATATTATGTAAATTATATTTTGAAAAAACACCAACTTTTAGATCTAAATGTATAAATTTATGTTTTAAGTAAAGAATATGATATTTTTATGTATTAAAGTTTTATTTTTTTATATATATTTAAATTTTATATATTAAACATTAATTGAGTAAATTAAATTATGAATTGACTACGTGTTGCTGTGATTTTTTTAATAATTTTTTTTAATCAAATATGAATGATTTATGTAAAAAAATTTGTATTAATTACTTATAAATATAGTTATTTTTAATGTTGTATAAGTATGTAAGAATGCCTTAGTTTTTATAATTATGTTTCATTAAATTCAAAATGGATGAATAAACCAGTTTATTAAACTATGGATATAGTATTTAACATGTTATTGTCTGATTTTATATACAGATCTCATTTTGAAGAAAGAATTGTTGCAATGTTGGCACAAATGGTTGGTGGAGCATTTGGTGGTGGTAAAGTTTGGGTTTGATTTCTTTGAATTTGAGAATTAATGTAAAATAAGTTTTGTTAAATTGTGAATTTTATGTATTGAACTGTAAATGGACTGTATAAAGTTGTATTTTATAAAAGTTTTGTGTTAAAATGTAAATCAATGCATGCACGAAAATATTAGACTAAAAAAATTACGATTTTTCAATTTTCTTACCAAAAAGACAAAAATTAGGATTTTAACATACTTGATAATATTCACAATGTATATTTAGTTATTAAATGAGTTTCTTAGGTTCTTAATCTTTTGTGGTTCTCATTTGAACCACTCTATATATATATATATATATATATATATATATATATATATATATATATATATATATATATGAAAAAAAACACCCAACCTAGCAAGGCCTTAGGTGGGACCAATAAATATATTAGATAACATATGATTTTGATGATTGAAATTTATTAGTCTCTCTATGTCATTGTATTCTATGGTCGTCCGGTATACACTACATGAACCCTCTTGTGGTCTACATTGCCATGGAATACGTCCGTGCACACTACCCCGACAACGCGTTGTTGGGCTTGTTCGTGGTGATTTGTGGTGGGCAGCACGAAGGACCACGACCTTCGTCTTTCTCAGAGCAGCCTTCTTCTTTCTCTCTTTTTTTCGTGGTCGTCAAGGGTTCACCAGGAATGGTTCGTGGTTGGTGATGGTCTCGTGGTTCCATTGTTCATGATATGTATAGCGAAAGGTCCAAAATTTGGTTTAAACAAATACACAAGTTTTTGCCAACTGTTTATTGGTTTTTTCAAAAATAGCTCGTAGCCTCGCACTACCTCAACTCCTCTTCTAATTTTTATCGATCTTTTTCTGTAAGGCTGCGTCTCACACAAAAAGAAAACCTATTTTTGTTGTGGTAAAGTCTTAGTAAGTTGCAACTTGAGAAATATATCATGAATTTGTAGATGATTCGATCAATATGTGCAACACAACATTATTTACATTTTACTAAGTCATCAATAAAGAGTATGATAGTTAAATTATACGAATTTTATGTACTTAATACATCATTGGTATTATGTAGTATATCATTATATATTATCAAGCAATTGTTAGTACGTCAGGATTCAGTCATTATTGCCAAAATTAAGACAACAAAAATTTGTTAGTACGTTAGATTCAGTAATTAAGAATTTTTTTCAAAAGGTTTTTCACCTCAAAAAACTTACGAAAATTGAAAAAGTTATTGAAGATCTTTAACCAATTTCAATTGTAAATAGAAAGCTTTTAAATGGATCCCAAAAAAATGAAAGGGCTATCCTATTACGAAGATAAAATAACCTTTTATCATATTAAGGTGCAGTTTGTTTTTTTGAAGTCAAAATATCTGCAGTCTGCGGACCACATCTGCAAGCCTCTGCGGCAGAAGAGGTGGACCAAATGTCTGCAGTCTGTAATAAGAAGACTGTTTGTTTTTAACGTCTGCAGCTGTTGAAATAAATTAATTTTTCAAACTTAATTTCATGTCATAAAGATTAAAAATGCATTTTCAACAAAAAGAGAAAGAAAAAAAAAACGGGTGGTCTTTTTTTTTTTGGTTAAAATGAGATCTGAAGATCTTTGAATACAGTGACTCATGTTTGCGCCAGGAAGAGCTCGCGCATACATTTTTTGGTCTGCGTACTTCCAAAAAACAAACACTCTTCGAGGGGATATGTCTGCTCGTTGTCTGCACGGTGCAGACAAAAGTGGTTGCGCAACTCTTCACAAAAAAAAAAAAACAAACAACCCCTAAGTTTTTTTTATGAAAAAAAAAAAAAAAAAAAACTCCAACAAAAAGCTCCTCTATTTAGAGAGAGTAAAGTTAAGAGAAAATTTGAAGTTGGAGTTTATCCAACATCATAGTATTTTGACTTTTTTATTTTTAAATTCCAATCATTTTATAACGTAATGTAATTATCAACCTATTTAATGTTTTATTAACAATTATCATGGTTAACCGAAGCCATGTATATGCACATTTTCAAATAATTTTGAAAAATATTCTTTGTGAATTCTTTAGTTATTTTGACATTTCAATTTAATCTAATAAAATAAATTTTTATAATTAATTAGGCGTGTTCGATATGGAGTGTTTGTAAACGTTTGAGAGCTTCTACCTTCTAACGTTTGACAAAATACTTCATTTTAAACATAAATTTTCGTTTGATACTAACAGCTTCTAAAATTTAATTTAAACAAAATGTTCCAAATTCAAATGCTACTTCACGTAGCGTTTACCAAAACACTATTGACTACAAGCTACCCGCTATCAGCTAGTTTTGTTGAATACACCCTTAATATAGAAATGTAATATTAGTTATTTAAGAGTAAGCATCAAAACTTGATATACGTGTCTAGAAAACTAGAACCAGTTCAAATTCAAAAACAAAAAATTCAATGCGAAAGTTTGACACACTATATTGGTTAAAATCAAGAGAACTTTTGATTCTCATTTTCCAATAACTCTTAGAGTTGATTGTATATTAAACATTTAAAATTTTCAAGAGAAGTTGTGTTAAAACGTTGCAATAATCTCTCAGAACTTGCAAGAGAAGTTTTTGGAACACACACTACAACAAAAAAGGGAATCAACGGCGACAAAAGTCGTCGCTAAAGTGTAACACTCCAAAAATCAAAGAAATTTAAAATTTTCAAAATCAACCGTTAACCAATATTGTTTACAAACAAGTCATTATTTCAAAACCATTATTACAAAATCAAAGTTTTCCCATGACTCTGTGACATAAAACAGGCAGTTGTGCACAATCACGCATTTGCTTTCCCACGATCCGTCGAAGTACCTGAAACCATAAACCAAAACTGTAAGTCAAATCTTAGTGAGTTTCCCCAAATACCAATCACACACATACATATAACAACATATATTGGGCCCACAGTTTAAAAAGATTATATTACCCTTGAGCCCATAGTATGAGTCTGGCATGCCAATCGGGCCCTCATCTCATATCTAGATTGCTCTCAAGCCCATAGCATAAGTCTGGCATGCACTCGAGGCTCACATCTTATGTCTGAATTGTAACATCCTGACTTCTAGGTATGATATTTATTTCTTAAAAGGTAATTTCCCGTTGGAACTCGTCGAGTATATGGCATTAACACGACGTGTTGAAGACTTTTGGGCCGCGCATATTTTTGGACCAACTCGATGAGTTGGTGAGGGAAAACTCGACGAATTGGTGGCTGATTAAGAAACCCTAATTTTTAGGGTGTTTCACCCTATTTAAATGCCTTATACCCTTTGGGTGGCCTCCTTATCCGTTTCATCTGTCTAGAAAACCCTAGTTTGTGTATCCTCTCCCATATTTATGTGTGTGACCTTGAAGAGTGATTTCTTGGTGTTCTTTTGAAGGAGCTTGAAATTTGAAGTGGCTTGATTGAAAGGAAGGCTTTAGATCCAGAATCTACTTTGTTGTTGCAGTCATTTAAGGTATAAAGTCGACACATTGCTCATTTATTGCTTAGATATCTTTTGTGGAAGTTTATTGTCATATTTAGCTCATTTTTTGGATTGTTCTGTAACGCCACGATTCCCAAGTATTAAATTATGGTTATAAATTCTCATGATTTCAAGGTCTACTTGACGAGTTGGTTGCCTGACTCGCCGAGTAGTAGCGGGTTGGCCCACGTGTTTAAGTGACCTACTCGCCGAGTCCAAGAAGGGACTCGACGAGTAGGAGTTGGAAGATGAAACCCTAATTTCGGGGTTTTGTACCCTATTTAAAGGTCCTTAACTTTCCTCCCCAACCTCCCTTATCACCTTCACATCTAGAGAAACCCTAATAGCTAGCTAGTCTCTATTCTTGAGTGTGTAAGACCAAAAGAGAGTGTAGTGGAGCATTTCTTGAGGAGTTAAGAGCTTGGAGCAAGGAAGAGCCTGTAGATCCAGACTTTCTAGTACTGCTCATGTTTTATTTTGATTTCAGATAGTTTGAGTGGAGCAGTGATTTGGGAGCAGTTGGATGCGTGTTTGGAGCTTAAAGTGGATCTTGGGACTTCTGGAGTATGTTGAGGAATGTTTGGTAGATGATTTGGTCAAGAAACATTCGATTGAAGCAGTGATTTGGGAGCAGTTGAATGCGTGTTTGGAGCTTAAAGTGGAGCTTAGGACTTCTGGAGTATGTTGAGGAATGTTTGGTAGATGATTTGGTCAAGAAACATTCGATTGAATTGATCATACGAAGATAGAATATACAATATCAAAGTTAAAGGATGTTGTTGACAGCTTTGACCCCCTGTCAGTATTTTGACCATATCTCGAGAACCGTAACTCCGATTGAGACGATTCAAAATGATCTGAAAAGTAGACAAAATTTCAGACGTCATAGGCATAACCTGCGATCGCAGGTTGTCTCCTTGCTATATCATGTGACCTTTTTGCGATCACAAGTTTGATCGCAGGTTGCCTTCGAGGTTCTTTTGTGCCCAAAATTCATCCATAAGTGAAAACTCAAAAACCTGCGATCGCAGGTTGTCTCCTTGCGATCACAGGCTGGCCAAAAAGTGTCAAAATAGCATCCTACTTCATTAAAATGACATCAGATGCATTTATTTCAAAACCTGCGATCGCAGGTTGTCCCTTTGCGATCGCAGGTGCGTCGTTTTTGCTGCTAGACATATAAAAAGACCCTGATAGCCTTCCAGTAACCTGAGTGGATGATTCCAGAGGTATCAGACGATGGAAATATGATTTTGGAGGCGTTTCTTCTCTGATTTCATCAATTTCTGAAGATTTGAAGACTATGGATCATCTCCTTCAAGTAGATTAGTAAGATGAGTTGTTTGATGTCTCTTTTATCTGTTTTGATCATATTTTAGCCATGTTTGGCTAAACCCTAGTTCAGTTCTGCAAAGACAAGTACTTTTCATGTGATTGATTATTAGATCTGGTTTTTGATTTGTGTTTCTATCTAGATTCTTCAGTTTTGTTCTTAATGAATGTTTGATTTTGATTCTTGTTAGTTTGATCTCGTAGTTAGGGTTTTATCATTCCAGTTAATCAGTTAATAGAATCCGTAATTGTTCTTGTGAACTGGTAAAAGTAACAAGTATCAGATTGGTTCCATTTTGGGATTTAACTCTGGTATAAACTGTAGAAATCATTTCTTTACGCTTCCGAGCCTGTGAGAAGTATTGGATATTGCTGGGAATTTTACATAGATTATAATGCAACTTTTCTGATTTAATTAAGAGCTTATTTAACCGAACAGTAAAAAGTTAGGGTTAATTAAAGAGTTTGTTTTGGTTAACTAAATATGGTAAAAGTGGAATTACTAGAGCTTGTTAGTTTTTCTCAGTACCAACTTAGATATAACGCATCTCAAATAACCAAGTGAATGTTGATTGCATGATTAGAAAAGTCGCAGCATAAATCGTTTTTATTATTGATTTTAGTTTAATTTAATATCACTACAATTCTAGTTTTTAGTTTAATTCAAAACCCCCTTTCTATATTATATGTTTCTTGACTAGATTGTGCCTGATGCAAAAAGGCATTGACCATTAGGTTGTGTCCCTGAGGATTCGACCCTGCTTCCCTGTGCTATATTTTTAGTGCAACCAGCAGTGATAATTTGTTTGCTTAATACGTGTGCGACAACGTGTTAACAGTTATCCTTTAAATTAAACAATTAATTTAACCTAATTCCTTAAATCCCCTAAAATTCGAAAATATGGGATTTAATAATTCAAAATCTTTAATTGTCATGTTTAAACAATTAAAAGATAAGGAATTATCCAAATCCTTAAAATTTAGGATCTAATATTGGGGAGGAGGCCAAAATTCGAAAACCTTAGGGTTGGCAAACACTAGAATTCGAAATCTTGGGGCAAAGGAAAGGGTTTCAGAAACCCTTATCAAATTTCGAAATTCAGGGTTCAAGAACCCTTAATTCGAAAACCATGCCTCCTAGGGTTAATTGGCCATAAACCCTAAAGTGTCAAATTCATACAATTATATAATGCTAATTGAAAACAAAACCAAAAGCTCTGATACCACTGATGAGTTTTATACAAACAATCCTATATGTGCATGCAACCCTAGATACAGATCTATGTTTTCACTATTAGATACACAACACTATGAACACATGAAGAACCCTAACATGCTCCTATATATTTCGAAATTCATGAAGTAGAAGGGATTACATACCTCTTGTTGTTATGTTGTAATAACAACCTAAGTCTTCAATCTTGTCTTTGAAAGCAAGTACCACAAGTATAGTACCTCTAATGGCTCACAAACACCAAGAGCAAATGGAGAGGCAAGAGAGAGAGAGGGGAGAGATAGAAAATCGGCTCTAGGAACTTCTAGGATCAAGTGGTAGATTTTCCCAAGCCAAGGGGTCCTTATATAGGTGTAGGGATTAGGGTTTCAGTCCTTATCATTTTCTGATTACTTGCCCACCAAGAAACCCATAAGATAAGTCCAAAAGCCTTATCATGGACGAATTCTAGGGCCTTGTCCCCTTGAATTCGTCCACCTTATCCCATAGGGCATCTGTCACACCCCCAAACCAAGGATGGCGGAAACGTCCGGGGGTGGATGACTTCATGTAGAGTATCACAACAATGAGTATAATAGTGCTCAAAGTAAATACAACCAACACAAATATAATTGAAAACGTTACATCAAAGCACATGTTTACATGATTCACCTCAATTACATTATAATACAAAATGAACTGTTTGACGATTTATCGTCCCATCCTCAAAACGTTGTTGATTTCCTGTTTTCACTAAATTCCTGAGAATACAAGTAGTTTTGAAAAGTGTCAACACAAAGGTTGGTGAGTTCATAAGAGATTTCGTTGGAAAAGTAAATCGTTTTCCTTGTAAAAGCGTTAGAATATGTATCCAGAAAATCCGATATTTTCTTTAAAATCTGCGTAATGTAGTCTTATGACTGAAGACCAAAATGTATAAGTAACCTTTCTTATTAATAGAAAATGTTATGTACTTAAATGGACATGGACGCGTTTGAATTAAATGAAATTTCTGTATGTCCTCATGTTCGTTAATACTTTATATATATGTAGTCCTAAATTAGAGGACCGAGAAATAACAAGTATTGACCATACTTAAAAGTATAAATGTGGTTTCAAATGATGTGTAGTCGTAACTACCAAAACCAAAAGTGTACAGTAATATCTGTACTCATAGAGATAAAAAGTGATTTTAAATCGACATAAAACTCATTTAGGTTTTAAAAATAAAATCCCGTAAACTTGTGGATTGTTATATCCCTATGTGAGTCGCTATAATCATACTATGACTATGTGAACCCGCCACGACGTTCTCAGGTGTCGCGAAAAAGTAAAATGACATTTGTCACCCGTAGACCTGCAGGTCCAACTGTAGCTAGCAGCAAGGTGTGGGGTATCAAACCCAATATAGATCTATATACAAGTATCATGTTCTCCCTCAAGGAGATTCTGATTATAACTACCAGGAATTATATCCCGCACTCGGACGTACGGGGAGAGAGAGAGAGAGAGAGAGTCTCACAATATACGTTAACAAGTTTACGTGAAATGTGTGTGAATATAAATATTTCTTGTATGAATGTACCCTTCTTGTACGAGTGTGTTGAGTGATGTATCATAAACTATACATATTATAGTTTATCTAAAATGTATGTAATATGCATGAACTCTTTTATGGAAATGTATTAGTATTATGAATTTATCAAACTATAGGTTAACAAATTTACGTGAAATGTGTGTGAATATAAATCTTTCTTGTATGAATGTACCCTTTTTGTACGAGTGTGTTGAGTGATGTATCATAAACTATACCTATTATAATTTATCTAAAATGTATGTAATATGTATGAACTCTTTTATGGAAATATATTAGTGTTATGAATTTATTAAACTATCATTTTTATAGTTTAATATACGTGTTCTAAAATGAATGAATAATATTTATTATGAATGACTTAGTTTCAGTTCATGATGATAAACTAACAAAGAAACACGTTCAATAATTAGAACTTATGATTATACACTTTGCTCAACATATTACAAAGTGTTATGATATTTACATGCTGTTGGCTAAATTTAGCCATTCTTCCCTGTTTTGGAAAAATCATAGAAAAATTATACGAAGTCGAAAACTAGATCCGTAAATTCTGAGAGTTCACAAAATGTGTCTAGTTTACTCATAATTTTTATCATGATTTTTAATGACCTCCATCTTGGGTGAATAAGTCCAAAATCACATACTTGTCCGGATTGTTGTTTGAAATGATAGGCAGTTTTGTAAAAATCACCATAAATTGTAGAAAAATCGTATGGAGATGTGCAAGTAGTCATTTTAAAGCTAAAAACTTGAACTATTTGCACCTTGTACAGTTTTGAAAATAAAAATGTTTAAGATGCCCAAAACAGTCCGTGAATGGAGTTGAACTTTTCTGATGAAGGCTGTTAGAAAATTTTAGTTAAGTTCTTAGTGTTTTAACTTGTATTCCCCCCCTGAAAACTTGAGAAAACATAAAAATGTAGGGGTATGAACTCACCTTGAGTGATTTCAGTAGATAAGTGTTGAAGAAGAGAAATGTTCAACCCAAGAACACTTGAAGAATCACTTGAAGATTCGAAGCTCTAACGCTAATATGATGGAGTTTGTGTAAGATATTCATGATTTGAGTAGAATGAAGTGAAATAATCATAAGGAGAATGGATTATGCTTACCAAATGTGGAAGAACACTTGATAATCAGCCTTGAATCTCGAAATTGGAGTGGGAAAAGTTTGAGAGAAAAGTGGTGTTTGATACTTAGTGAAATGAGGGCAAATGAAAGAAATAAGGAGAGAGGATGTTTGTTCCAGCTCTAAAAATGTAGGAATGAGTGTAAATTGAGTGTAAGGGACATTGAAGTGACCTAGGTAAGGTGGGGAGGTGTGGTTAGTCAAAGAGTGGGTGTGGGGTGGTTGCTTGTGACATTGGATAAGACAAAGTCAACACTCCACCTTTAATAATTCACCAACTTGATTTTTTTATTATTTAGATAATGATTTTCATAAAAATATGTTTAAATTATGAATATTTAGAGTTTATTATGTTAAAATATAATTTCTGGAGAAAATCCCGCTTTAAAATCACGAAAAACGGGCTTAAAATGTTAAAAATATCAAAAATGGGCTAAAAGTGACAAATTTCCGAATTCTGGCCGAGGTTCGGTCTTCTGATGCTGAACCGAGAGAGAGGGAGGCAGAAACTGAGAGGGAAGAAGAGGGAGAGTAGGAACCGAGAGTGGAGAAGAGAGAGGAGAGGAACTGAGAGGGAAGAAGAGACAGAGAGGCGGAGTAGGGACCGAGAGTAGGGAAGAGACAGAGAGGCGGGTAGAGACAGAGCGAGAGAAGGGAACAGAGAAGGCGAGAAGGAGCAGAGAGTGCAAGAAACGAACAGAGGTAGAGGCTCGGTCCTCGCGTGCCACAGCCAACAGAGGCTCGGTCCTCGCGTGCCACAACCAACAGAGGCTCGGTCCTCGCGCGTCTTAGCCAACAGAGGCTCGGTCCTCGTGCGTCTTAGCCAACAGAGGCTCGGTCCTCGCGCGTCTTAGCCAATAGAGGCTCGGTCCTCGTCTGGGGTACTTTCGGCCTTAAGGAGCTTCGGCTCCTTAAGAGGGGTTTCGGTTCCTAAGGCCTATTTTTCTCGTTTTCGCCCCGTTTTAAGCCGTTTTTGACCCGGTTAAGAGCCGGAATGACCCGAATGATTCCAAAAAGTTACGAGAAACTTTTGAGAGAGATTTGGGAGAGATTTCTCATACTTGGAGAGATTTGGGAGAGATTTGACATTCTTGGAGAGATTTCTCATACAAAGAGATATTTGAGAGAGGTTTCACATACTTGGAGAGATTTGGGAGGAGATTTGACATTCTTGGAGAGATTTCTCATACAAAGAGATATTTGAGAGAGGTTTCACATACTTGGAGAGATTTGGGAGAGATTTGACATTCTTGGAGAGATTTCTCATACAGAGAGATATTTGAGAGAGATTTGGGAGAGATTTCTCATACTTGGAGAGATTTGGGAGAGATTTGACATTCTTGGAGAGATTTCTCATACAGAGAGATATTTGAGAGAGGTTTCACATACTTGGAGAGATTTGGGAGAGATTTGACATTCTTGGAGAGATTTCTCATACAAAGAGATATTTGAGAGAGGTTTCACATACTTGGCGAGATTTCTCATACAGAGAGATATTTGAGAGAGATTTGGGAGAGATTTGACATAGAGAGAGATAGAGTGAAAACGGTTGAGAGAGGTTCCATGTGAGACAATTGTGAGTGTCCGGCATCGCAATGCATGGTTTGTAAACCCTGTTAAGCCTTGTTTAAGGATCTTACACACTCCCGATGAGTATGCAACATTGTTTTATCGGTTTGGGTCGCCACGTACTACAGCTTTTAGGTTAAAGAGATCTAGTTGCACGTACTTTTTGATTTATGTTTTCTTATCAAAATAGAAGTTATGTAGAAGTTTCATAGTGTGAATTTTAGTACTCATGGGCAAATTGAGTCAAACGGTTTGACTTGTTGACTTTAGTTGACTTTGACTTGATCGAAATTTGACGGTTGTCACAGCATCCACTGCCCTACTATGCAACTATCACATAATTACAATTCAGCCCCTAGGTTAGTTAACTTCTTTTAATCACAAAATTAATTCTTAATTAATTATTGACCTATGTTAACTAAATAAATATGATTTCTCTTTTAATATATTATTCTTATAATATATTAATAAACCATGATAACCTCTTTCTCTATCATTTCTCCAATCAAGTTGCTTTGGTAAAGGCAACCCAAAAGGACCATGCATAACCAGGTCAAGTACTTACCAAATATGGTTATGGGCTTAGACACTAATCCAACATATGATTACCTGTTATATACATGCTAGCGTAAGATATTTATGTGCACATGATTGTTTGATTGGTATGGGGGTTGGGTTGAGTCGGGTCCTGCTTCGTGTTGTAGGCCAACATACCTAGGGCGGACCGGATAGATTGCAGGCCGAGGAGGGCACATAGTCAGGCCGAAGGCCTAGCGAGTGGTCCGGATAGGCTGAAGGCCCTGAGAGGGAGGTCTAGAAGTGTCGAGGCTCGGAGAGTGGGCCATATAGACTGAAGGCCCGGTGCGGGCGGTCTAGTCATACTGTAGACTCAGAGGGTGGACCAGGTGAACTGAACGCCCGGTGAGAAAACCCCTTTCTTATTATTTAAATTTAGATAAAATTAGTTTTTAGTTTTAATTTACCGTTCCCTGTGTTCGATACCCCACTTATTTAGCTTTACCATAATTGATAGGTCTACTGCCTTTGTGTGTTTATTTTATAATTAAAAGTAGGTTTAAAACTAGTTCGTTTCACACACATCAAGTTTTTAAAAGTTTGGTTGGTATGGGGAATTATTGGTGATTTTATTAAATTAAGTTTGTTAAAGAACCTTATGCATTAACTACAACTATTTTCAGTTAATTGGAAGACAATTAAGCTGCATGAACATCTCTTAGTTGTTAACCTCATATGCTTATGTGACCACTCTATCATATGACTAGGAATAATGAACATGAAACTAGAATTAATAAGAGAATGGGTAAATTAATGTGTGAGCTTGTTTGAGAAACCAACAAACAAGAGGTTAGTTGAATCACCCACTTGATTAACCAATTACAAATCTTATTTAATCCAAATAATTGAACTATGGAATTAATTAGTTTAAACAATTGTCACTGCTTGAATTTATTAATTATCTAAAGGTTAGTATTAGTGAATATGAACCTAACCACTATAGTTGGTAACCAATAACAATTAATATATCACATTACTATAAAAATAACCACAGGAGTGAATTGGTTGGACCTAAACAGAAACTCTTTATCAAAATTTGGTGTTAACGAACCTTATGTGTGAATGATAACTACTTTTCTGTTAATAGGAAGATAATTAAGTTGCATGAACATCTCTTAAGTGCTACCTCATATAATTTATGTGACCACTTTATTATATGACTAGGATTAGCGACTGTGAAACTAGAATTAATAGAAAAATAGGTAAATTCATGTGTGAGCTTGTGTGATGACCATCAACAAGAGGTTAACTAAAAGACCAAATTAGTTAGATATTACAAGTCTAAATTACCCCGAATAAATAACCTAGTGAATCAAATTAAATTAGACAACTGGCTACTGTTTGAGTTAGTTTGTTCTCTAAGAATTAATGCAGCGAATGTGAATCTAATTACTTAAATCAACTCGTCGAGTAGCTCACACATGAATTTACCTATTTTCTATTAATTCTAGTTTCACATTCGCTAATCCTAGTCATATAATAAAGTGGTCACATAAATTATATTAGGTAGCAATTAAGAGATGTTCATGCAACTTAATTATCTTCCTATTAACATAAAAGTAGTTATCATTCACACATAAGGTTCGTTAACAAGCTAGAATCAACAAAATCACTAATATTAAATCAATCCTACCATATATAATCAATCCATAATATCAATTTTGTCTCCCCGAACAGAAGTTTAAAGGTTTTAGCTCATGATTGAGGTGATTAACATCATAAAAACGAAATCTAAAAGTCTAAACATAATGAAGAACAATAGATTAAAGTAAGAATAATGTAGATTTGCCTCAAATCTTCTTCAAGATTGGTTTTAGGGTTGTATCTTCGTTCTCCAGATCTCTCCTGACTTCAATTTGCAACTTGCTTCTCCCCAAGGGTTCCAAAATTCTTTATGTCGATCTGGAAAGTTGTATTTATAGATTCGAACTGACTCGTCGAGTCCATGACCGACTCGTCATGTCTATCGCTTAATTCCCGTGCACGGTAAGTCTTAGAGTCCTTATCTTCTCGATCCTTCGATGCGACTCGCCAACCGACCCGTCGAGTCCATCGCTTAATTCCACTGCCTTTGTGTGTTTATTTTATAATTAAAAGTAGGTTTAAAACTAGTTCGCCGAGTAACTCTTTATCAAAATTTGGTGAATTTTTACTTGTTAGCTTTTAGTTAAATCCTGTGTTAAGTGGTTTGTTTTAGTTTCTAGTCTTGTAAAACTCGAGATGCATGGTTGTTCTGTTGTTTATATGTTTATATGATATGGTTATCTGTATGGCGTTGGTATTTTGGGGGTAACTCACTAAGATTTCGAGCTTACAGTTTCAGTTTATTGTTTCAGGTTCAACGGATGGTCACGGGAAGGCGAAGGTGTGACCGTACACTTCCTTGATCGATGATTATGATTTCTGGGAACTATGATGTTTAAACTATTTTAAAAACTAGTTGTAATAATTGAATGGTTTTAAATGATTTTAAAAGTTTTAAATTGGCTCGATTTTTATGGGTGTTACAAGTTCATTGCTTAGATATCTGAGTCCCTTCTAACTCCTTCGGTATCTTTCAACCGATACAGGTATGTTTCACCCCTACAACTAAGCATACAGTCATACTAGCAAGAGTTACAAAGACAACAAACACATACAAACATGTCGGTAAAGATTAGTGTTATTCTACAACATAATCCAATGGGCCGAAATTGGTGCCTTCGACCCACAAGTATAGTAAGGAAACTCACCTTAATCTGAAGATAGACAAATCACACTCTCGGGCTGTTGCTACCACGACTCCTCACACTGAACATATCCATATTAACCCTAATAAATAATCAGGGTAATAACCCATAAAAAATAGCCCAGATTATCATCTTCATGCTAAGGGTAAAAGACCATTTTACCCTTTCCTTAATGGGCCCTCAAACCATGGCCCAATCCCAAAAGACGTAAAGCCCAACAATGACCCAAAAGACTCGAGGCCCAAGAAATGGCCTAAAACCTAATGCCCAATAAATGGCCCAAAAGTCTTCTGGATGGTACGCTAAGCGTACCATCTTATTACACCCAACGTAGAAGCTTATACAACGAGGAAAACGGGGACTGAATATATTACTTTGAGCGTACGTATACGTACTCCCATTGTACTCTCCTGATGGACAAACTCACGTTAAGCACTTAGTAGCTTAAGTCCAAATGTCCAAATCACAGATCTTACTTAAAGGAAAATGTCTTAAATGATAAAGTCATTAACTTGATGCCTTTGCATGGCTCAACAAGGCCCAACATCATTTCTAACACTCTAACCTCATAGAGTGACCATCAACTCTTACATGGTTGAGTTAAATCAATCAATATGCCATTTTTATGAACAAGGGATCTCAAAAACATCAAAATCTACTATCTAAAGCTTCTAGAGTAACTGATACTCACATTGATCAACTCATGGGACCAAAATATGCCAAAAACCCTAACTAGCTTAGATATAAACAAAAAATACCAGGATTAAGACTTTATACCTTCTGGAAGATGACGAAGGTGAATATAATCTGGATCCACAAGCTTCAAATCAGCAAGAGCTTCTCCAAAGGGGTTATTTTTCCTTCAAAATGCACTAAACACACACCAAAACACGTATAAGGCTCAATCTTCTTTAAAAAAGGATCAAGGTTTCGTGGGAACTATTTTGGGACGAAGGAGGCTGATGATAAAAGATGTCTTGAGGTTATAAAGTGCTTAAATAGGGTTAAAACCCTAAATTTTAAGGTTTTCCCATGACTCGAGTATGCCCAACGTACGCTAGGTACACCCAGCGTACCAGGGGAAAACCCAATGTCCATGATTCGCTAAGGTACACCCAATGTACCTTGATTACACCCAACATACTAGACTAATTTGCAAAATAAATAAACACTTTAGAATTTAAGAATTTTACTTGAAAACCGGGCGTTACACACTATCATCATCTTGACCATCTTCTAAATTTAACTTATTCTGATTAACCATTAAATAAGCTCCCATCATATTGATCACGGTACATTGTTGTGTTTTTTTCAATATCATACAAGCCATAAAATGAATCATAGTCTTCAGATACTGGTACTTGGAGACTAATCTCATCTCCATGTTTATTCAAGAATTTAGGAACATCTATTGCTACATACCCTGTCTCTGCATCAATCTCATGTTCTTCTAGTATTTCCTTCTCCTAATTATCCCATGTTTCACTTGTTGGTACTTTCTTCTCTTCATTATCCCCTGTTTCACTTGTTGGTACTTCTTCCTCTTTTATTATCCCATGTTTTAATGTCCATGTTTAACCTTGTAAAACATGACCCAATACCCTAGCTTGGTTTCCAATTTCTTGTTCTTCTTATTCATGGTGAAAGTGATTTTGATGCACCTTCATTAACCACAACTGGTAATGATGAACTACCAAGTGACAATGATGAACTGCTATTTTCATGTTAAGGTTCATCAAGTAATTTTTGTTTTCCTTGTTTTGGTTCAATTCCAACTTTATTTTCTTCATTAGCTCCTGAATAATGACATCATTCCTTTGATTCGGTGACATGAAGTATGTAACCAAGTTGGTTGTGCCATGCTTAATATACACATGGATCACCTTATTAGATCCAGTGTATTTAGCCAAGTTACATACATATTGATCATTACTAAGAGCCCTAAGCCCAAAAGCAAGTCTTGGCTGGTAATTATGAAATGATAGTATATTACCCCCGAGCGCGCGCGGGGTGGGGTGGGGGCATATATCCTAGTTTTAGCATCATAACATTGAGCTCATGCACTGGAAACTCATCTATATCAACTAAATCAATATATCTAACCTCCGAGTGCACATATCTTATATTTGGAAAATGTGTGAACTTCTCACCATGGTGAAGTTCAATCGTGAACAAAGTGGGATGATCTATCTTTCCCAAACAAAATAATACAAAATATAGTTAGCATATTGTTGAAAATTCAAAAAAACTTAAGTTTCAAAAGCTATAGTAATACTCACCATACAAAAGCTAGTACATTAAACTCCATGGTTGTAGGTCGTATCGTCCATAGTGAAAGCACCATTTTTTCTTCTTCAAGCCATCTAACAACTCAAATCAGGAAAGGATTTGGGTCGAAATCATTGATTTAGGGTTAGCATTGTAATGACAGTTGAATGAGGAAGAAGGTGAAAAGTGTCTGATTATTTAGACATCGTTATATACACAATAATAGATAAGCATTGGCCCCATAAATGAAAAGATTGAAAATATCCTCGTATGCAGGACACGTGGGGAAGAACACGACATGCCTCTAGCTACAGTTAGAAACTGGGACCAAATCCACAGCTTAAACGTTTTTGGACCTAACCCAAAAAAATCGATAAACCAAGGGGTATTTATGTAGTTTTGTCTAAAAGAAAATCATACTATGTCAATTGAAGTTTTATAAAAAAAATTAGTATCTTTATGCAATTTGCCATCAACATAGATAAATCAATAACTTCATTTCCACCTTTTTGTTAACTGGTGCCTTCGTTTTTAGTAAAACTTGATCCACCATCGACAACAAGATCTCAGAGCGCGAGAGTTTGATCTCTCTCACTCGTGAACTCAATCAACTAAAATTCAACTCATTTACTCTTCTGTTCCAACTCAACACCGAGATCTCTGGCTTAACCTCGATCAAACAAGAAGATCGATTGAGAATTGGAATCAAAAGAAATTTAAATCGAAGATGGCCGGAGGTGCTGCTGGAGGTTTTGTTACTCGAGCATTGGAATCCATGCTCAAAGAGTGTTCTGGGAAGAAGTATACCTCTCTGCAGACTGCAATCCAATCTTATCTAGGTTTGATATTTGATCTCTCTGGTTTCCTTCAAATCCCAGATCTTCAGTTTGAATTTCAATGTGTGTTTACATATCTATATGTTGAAGTACTTAATAATTTTTGCCTGTTGTTGAGTCAATTGATTTCCTCTTTCAATCACCAATTTCTGTATCGGTTCCGCAAGAAAAGGATCTGCCCAAGATTTTTGACATGGACCCTAGTATTTCTCTGATGCAAAGGGGTGTGTGTGTTTTGGGGATAGGCAACACAGTACATCCTTTAATGCATAAAGTACAAGCGAACCTGAATTGCTATATTTATCGGAGTGAGAAAAGTATACCAATCCTAATACCCGAGGGAATGGAAGTGTGGCAAAAACGCAATTTCCCGGAAGCAGTGGCCGGATTGTTCATTTAACATCAACATTTTTCTAATTTCGTGTGTACTAATTTGGCATCAACATTGTTCTATTTGTTAGTTTCAGTTATTGTGTTATACGTGAAGTTCAATTCATTTTTTGGGAATGAAGGGATAGTTTTGGTTGTCTTGCCATTACATATGTAGTTAGTTGAGTATATGTTATTTTAGTTCATCTTGGGCCATTCAGAATTTGAGGCTTTACATAACTGTTCTTTCTGTAATCCTTGTAACTATAGGATTTTGATACTCTTCCATGCTTTGTTTCTTTATATGGTTGATGATTTCAGCATTCACTAATTCCCAGTTCGTCTTGCATTTCCAGAAAATTCCAAAGATATCAATAAAGAGGTGAAATCAAGTGATGCCAGCAAAGTGACATCTTCAGAGGGAGGAGATACAAGGTGCTTACAATATATATTGTTATAAGAGGATGCATGTGCCATTATCATTTGCAACTTTTTAGTTGCCAAAATTCTGCTACAATTGCTTTCTTCAGTTCTTCTGATCATTTTCTCTCTTTACTTCATTTCTTTCTTGCTAACCATGTTTTCACTTCATTGTCTGTGCGTGTATATAAGATTCAAACTTTAGATGTAATTCGAATATGCGTCTGGAAAGAGTAACACAGAATCAAACCAGTGGATGTATCAGTAAAAGAGAAAGAGAAATGTAGATAAATGCATCATATGATTTCAGATAAAGAAACAATAGAGAAATGCCTCTACACAAAACTCGATGCTAGCAATATAAATCGAGTGTATTGGAAATTGGAAAAAGATGTATACATGAGTTAGGATTTATGATATACTCCTTCCTTTCCCAAATAGACAGATCTCTTGAACATAAAACTCGAGGGCATTAGTATTGTTATGAATATTGTGAATCCAGTGTTTGCATGTTCTCTGAAGGTTTACAACATATCTCATATCTAGTTTTTAACTGCCTAAGCTGCGAGAGAGTAGAAATATGCAATAGTTCATTTTGTAACATGATATAATGACTATTTTAAGATAATGTAATTTAAGTGGATCAGGATGCAAACTCAACCAGTGATTTGTGATTATTCAATTAGGGACACAGTTTTTCCATACGGTTATACCAATACTTACACTCTGGATCATTTTTAACATTGTTGTTGCAGTGTGCCTGAAACCGATAATGGAACCACAAGAACTGAAGCGGAGGGTGATGTGGCACCTTCAGCGTCAAATGATGCTGAGGTGGCAGAAAACGTGGCATCAGGTGGAAGTGTGAAGACAACCTTGGCTAGTGCTGGGCATAGTTTGGAAGGAGCTGAGTCGGAACTTGTTCTTAATCCATTGCGCCTTGCATTTGAGACCAAGAGTCCCAAAATCATTGAGCTTGCATTGGATTGTCTTCATGTATGTCAATTAGAATTATACTTTGTTTGTAGTGGCTTTATGTTTATAACATTATTCATGTTTAAAACTTTGTAAGTGCAGAAACTCATTGCATATGATCATTTAGAGGGTGACCCTGGTCTAGAAAATGGCAAAAATGGTCCTCTGTTTACAGACATTCTGAATATGGTCTGCAGCTGTGTGGATAATTCCTCACCAGATAGGTACATATATGTTTCATATTATTATTATTATTATTTTTTTTTTCTCTCCAAAAATGTCATTTTTATGATAATGGAAATTCATGCAGTACTACTCTTCAAGTCTTGAAAGTTCTACTCACTGCTGTTGCATCCGCCAAGTTTAGAGGTAATCTTAATGCTTTTAAGGGATATTTGATATTTCTTCTTGTTATGTAAAATGCTGACATTGTGCTTTCTTATATGCAGTTCATGGGGAAGCATTACTAGGGGTAATCAGAGTGTGTTACAACATTGCTCTTAATAGGTAACTCTTAGTTTTTATTCTTTAGTTTATTTTTGCTTTTCGTGAAGTGAATTCATCAACCAAAATCTCTTTTGAATGCTCAGTAAGAGTCCTATCAACCAAGCTACATCCAAGGCTATGTTAACCCAAATGATCAGCATAGTCTTCAGGCGAATGGAAACAGATCTGGTTTGTAATCTACAACTATTCATTCATATTATTGTTCTTATACTCTTCTAAATTTTGATTTTGGCTCTCTTGCATTGCAATTCAGGCGTCTTCACATAAAAAAAGTGGTTCATCCACAAAGGTTGAAGAAAGTTTTTCAGGTGATGAAAATGGTCAAAAGTCAACTCCTAGTGAATCTCTTGATGAGCTTCATAATCTTGCTGGTGGGACTGACATTAAGGTATAATCAATTTCATTTTCCTATATGCTTCTGTCATTTGTAATGGTAATATATCAGTCAAGATTAAGATGTTTGACCTTTTATTATACAGGGTCTGGAGGCAGTTCTTGACAAGGCTGTGAAACTTGAAGATGGTGGGAAGACCCCTCGGTATATAACTATATATAGTCTTCCATAAAAAAAGCTGGCTTGAAATTTATTGTATAATTTATGCTGATAATTTGTCTTTTATATTGTTTTTAAGTGGGATTGATCAGGAGAACATGAGCATTGGACAACGTGATGCTTTGCTTCTTTTCCGCACCCTTTGCAAGGTTCACATTTTTTTTTTCAGTTTTGACTTTTGACTACAAAAAGTTTGGAACTTTTGGTTTAATTTTAGGTAATTGCAGATGGGTATGAAGGAAGATAATGATGAAGTTACTACAAAGACTCGTATTCTGTCTCTTGAACTTCTTCAGGGGTTGTTGGAAGGGGTTAGTCACTCCTTCACTAAGAACTTCACTATCATTGACTCAGTCAAAGCTTACCTATCATACGTGTTATTACGGGCATCAGTTTCACAATCCCCAGCTATTTTTCAAGTAAGTTGGATGCTTTCATTAATGTTTTTTTGTTCCTTTTTGTAATTGATTTATAATATTATTTTGCTTTATTTTGCAGTATGCAACTGGAATTTTTTCTGTGCTATTGTTGCGGTTTAGGGAAAGCCTTAAGGTACCCACAAGTTTGTATAGTGCCTTTCTATTTGTTTGTGTAAATGTGATATACTTAAAATTCATTTTTTTTTTTTATCAGGTTGAAATTGGTATCTTTTTCCCCCTGATTGTTTTGAGATCTTTGGAAGGGTCAGAGTACCCACTCAACCTGAAATTAAGTGTTCTCCGGATGCTGGAGAAAGTTTGCAAGGATCCACAAATGCTTGTTGATCTATACGTGAACTATGATTGTGATCTTGATGCTCCAAATTCGTTTGAAAGAATGGTAATTTGTCATTTATGCCCATGGACTTTACCATATATTTTCTTAGTTCTTAAACAGGTACATGATTGATGATTCTGGTAATTTTCTTGACATATAGGTGACAACCCTATCAAGAATTGCTCAAGGGACTCAAAGTGTGGATCCTAACTCAGTCAATGCCACTCAGATTGGATCAATCAAAGGGTCTTCACTTCAGGTTTTTTTTTTTTTTTTTTTTTTTAATTTCCTTGTAGAAAGATTCTTTTTTTTTAGGGCAGTGATAATATTTTGTCTTTCATGTTTCAGTGTCTTGTGAGTGTGTTGAAATCCCTAGTTGACTGGGAGAAGTTGCGAAGAGAGTCAAAGCAAAGTGAAGACCAAAAATCTATTGAAGAAGATTCTTCAGCTGCAGATGCTCAGGTCAATAGTGACGTGGCAAATAACTTTGAGAAAGTCAAAGCTCATAAATCCACCATGGAAGCTGCAATATCTGAGGTAAATATGGTTTGACCGTTTGACTTCCAAGGTCAAAGGACTTGTTTTTTACTTCAAAAGTGATTTCAATTATCAATGAATTGCAGTTCAACCGTCATCCTGTAAAGGGCATTGAGTTTCTGAAATCAAATAGTTTGGTGGAGAATACACCAGTTTCAATTGCTCAGTTTCTCAGAAACACCCCTAGCTTAGACAAGGTACAATATTTGATCTACAATAGTTTAAAGCCTTTCCAAAATTACCCTTTATTCACCATCTTGTGTCTGGACTTTCAGGCAATGATCGGTGACTACTTAGGTCAACATGAGGAGTTTCCTCTTGCTGTAATGCATGCTTATGTTGACTCTATGAGCTTCTCTGAAATGAAATTTCATACTGCAATCCGTGAATTTCTTAGAGGTTTTCGTCTTCCTGGTGAAGCACAAAAGATAGATCGTATAATGGAAAAATTTGCAGAACGGTATGCATTCATTTAGCCCCAAAAAGAAACTACCAACAGTCACTTTTATGCTTAAACCTGACTCTTATTTCTTTGTATGTTTTATTGTCTTTGCAGTTACTGTGCAGATAATCCAGGTCTTTTCAAGAATGCAGACACTGCTTACATTCTTGCATATGCAGTTATAATGTTAAACACTGATGCTCATAATCCAATGGTGTTTCCTAAAATGACAAAAGCCGAGTTTGTGCGAATGAATGCCACAAATGACCCTGAAGAATCTGCACCAACAGATGTTCTGGAAGAAATTTATGATTCCATTGTTCAAGAAGAAATAAAAATGAAAGCTGATAACATCGGGAAAAGCAGCAGAAAGCCAGAAGCTGAGGAAAGAGGGGGCATAATCGGTATTCTGAATTTGGCTCTCCCAAAACAGAAAAATCAAAGCGACACACAGTCTGAAAGTGAAGCCATAATCAGACAAACACAAGCAATTTTTAGGAACCAAGGGGCAAAAAGGGGAACATTTTATACATCATATAAAATCAAGCTTGTGAGACCAATGGTTGAAACTGTTGGATGGCCACTTCTTGCTACATTTGCAGTAAGTATGGAAGAGAAAGAAAACAAAGGCAGAGTGTTTTTATGTATGGAAGGGTTCAAAGCAGGAATTCACATTACTCATGTGCTTGGTATGGATACCATGCGTTATGCTTTTCTGACATCACTCATCAGATATACTTTCTTACATGCACCAAAAGACATGAGAAGTAAGAACGTTGAAGCATTAAGGACATTGTTGGATATAAGTGGCACAGAGCCTGATGCACTTCAGGACACTTGGAATGCAGTTTTGGAGTGTACTTCTCGTCTGGAATATACCGTTTCTACCCCTGCCATGGCTGCTACAGTCATGTTTGGATCCAACCAGATTTCAAAAGATGCAGTTCTTCAATCTCTTAGGGAATTAGCAGGAAAACCATCTGAGCAAGTTTTTGTGAACAGTGTTAAACTCCCAAGTGAGTCAGTGGTGGAGTTTTTTACTGCTTTATGTAATGTCTCAGCTGAAGAATTGAAGCAGAATCCAGCTCGTGTTTATAGCTTGCAGAAGCTTGTTGAGATCAGTTACTACAACATGGCCCGTATTCGTATGGTAAATAGTAAAAATACTTCATCTATTCAAATTTTGGATTTTATTTTCAGTTTTTAATGATTGGAAAATATTACTGTATGTTTTTTCAGGTATGGGCAAGAATATGGTCTGTTTTGGCTAATCATTTTATTGCTGCTGGAAGTCATCATGATGAGAAGATAGCAATGTATGCTATAGATTCTCTAAGGCAACTTGGGATGAAGTATCTGGAACGTGCAGAGCTTGCTAATTTCACATTCCAGAATGACATCTTGAAACCGTTTGTTGTTTTGATGCGAAATAGCCGCAGTGAAATAATCCGAAGATTAATCGTGGATTGCATCGTTCAGATGATTAAATCAAAAGTTGGAAGCATTAAATCTGGTTGGAGAAGTGTTTTCATGATTTTCACAGCTGCTGCAGATGATGACCTGGAACCAATTGTCGAAAGTGCTTTCGAGAATGTAGAACAAGGTATATGAAAACATATTGTTTTTAAAAAAAAAAAAAAAAAAAAAGGTCAGTTTTCACATATCTAACAGAAAAAATAAACAAATTTGCAGTTATACTGGAACACTTTGATCAAGTTGTTGGTGACTGTTTTATGGATTGTGTCAATTGTCTAATTGGTTTTGCCAATAATAAAACTTCTCATCGCATCAGTTTGAAAGCCATTGCACTTCTCCGCATATGTGAAGATCGACTTGCAGAGGTTTGTTTTTTTGTTATTTGCTTTTGAATTATTTTAATCATCCACTAACTGAAATTATTGTTTAGGGTCTGGTGCCAGGTGGCAGCTTGAAACCGATTGATGATAATGCAGATGCAACAAGTGATATAACTGAGCATTATTGGTTCCCAATGTTGGCTGGTTTGTCTGATTTGACATCTGATCCGAGAGCTGAAGTTAGTAACTGTGCACTAGAGGTGTTGTTTGACTTGTTGAATGAAAGAGGAAGTAAATTTTCAGCTAATTTTTGGGAAAGTATTTTCCATCGCGTTTTATTTCCTATTTTTGATCACGTGCGCCATGCTGGAAAAGAGACTACATTGTATGGAGATGAGTGGGTCCGTGAAACTAGCGTTCATTCATTGCAGTTGTTATGCAACCTTTTCAATACTTTTTACAAGGTATGTCATGTTTTTTTTTATTTAATTTCATAAAACTTTATACTTTATTTATTTATTTATAAAATATGTGTGTTGCTGTTTCAGGAGGTATGTTTTATGCTGCCCCCACTGTTAAATCTGCTGTTAGATTGTGCGAAGAAGACAGATCAGTCAGTGGCCTCAATCTCCCTTGCTGCATTGGTCCATCTTATAGAAGTTGGAGGGCATCAGTTTAGTGATAGTGATTGGGATACCTTGTTGAAAAGCATAAGGTGGGTGTGTGTGTGTGGATCCCACCTCTGTTACTTTATACTTTTATTGTATATTCATGTATGTCTTAGTTTATCTTTGTGGGTTTGCAGAGATGCTTCATACACCACTCAACCCCTTGAGCTACTGAATGCTTTGGGTATTGAAAGTGGTAAGACTAAGAGTCGGTCAGTTGTGGCTAGAGATTTAGAGGTTCACATAAATGATAATGGTAAGAAGCCACTTTATTGTCATAATTTATGTATTTGATTTGCTCCATAGAAAGATGTATTAATTTTTGTGTGATAGGTCAAGTGCAAGAGAATCAAGAAGGAAGACCATCAATGGATCTGCATGAATCTGAAGGTTATGGCCTACCCTACAAGTTATTTCTATATTGAGTAGAAACATTCTTGATATCGTATATTATATATATATATATATATATATATATATATATATATATATATATATATATATATATATATATATATATATATATATATATATATATTGTATAAGGTTCTGACACTTTAAAAAAATAGTTTCACCAGGCAAGGTCCAGAATGGTTCTGAAGGTGCAGCAGATTTGCAAAGAAGTCAAACGATTGGTCAACGGCTGATGGACAACATCTTCATGAGAAGTTTCACTTCAAAGCCCAAGAATCCAGCTTTAGATATCGTGGTACAAGCTACTCCATCCCAGGTATAGTGTTGTTGATTCTGATCTTTTTAATTATTAAACAGATTAAAATCTGTAAAAAAAAAAATTTGATCTTTTGATTTTTGATGATGTAAAAAAAGACTCTGGATGTTGTGGGGGGGCATGAGAGTGAAGATTTGAGTGAGAGTCCATTCATGGGAACTGTAAGGGGCAAATGCATAACACAGTTGCTACTATTGGGAGCCCTTGATAGCATCCAGGTATGTTGCTGCTTTTCTTTAAAAATATGGGAAATTTTCCTTTTTTAAAAGAATTGGTGAAAAACAATAGCATACGGATGCAGAAAAAATACTGGAGCAAGCTGAAGGCGTATCAAAAGATGACAATATTGGAGATCTTATTCTCCATGTTAGAGTTTGCTGCATCATATAACTCTTACACAAACCTCAGACTACGCATGCAACACATTCCTTCCGAAAGGTGAGTTTAGTTTCACACTTGTTTTTTTTTTTTTTTCCTGACACGTGGCAAACTGTGATTGGTCGGTCAGGCCGCCATTGAACCTTCTACGGCAGGAGTTAGCGGGCACATGTATTTATTTGGATGCGTTACAGAAGACGACTTGTGGGGTTGAGAAGGGAGAGGTTGATGATGATGTGGCAGTGAAGAGTGATGCTGAAGAGAAGCTTGTGTCATTTTGTGGACAGGTGCTGAAGGAAGCATCTGATTTCCAATCAAGTATCGGAGAAGGTACAAACAACACCATGGAGGTTCATCAGGTTCTTGGATTACGTTCCCCCATCATCGTTAAGGTAAGGGCGTTTTAGACATTTGATAAAAAAGAATACTTGAAAACATATTTTCCTAAATGTTGTTGTCTTGTTGATTCATGTTTACAGGTTCTCAAGGGGATGTGTGTGATGGACAACCAGATATTCAAAAAACACTTGAGAAGCTTCTACCCTTTAATCACCAAGCTTGTATGCTGTGAGCAGGTAAATCTTATTATTATTATTTTTTAATTTTAATTTTGTGTCTATTTTTAAATCTGAATATGAAATTTTGTGGCTGTGGCTCAGATGGACATTCGTGGTGCACTTGCGGAGCTTTTCAGTATGCAACTAAATGGACTTTTGCAATAGGAATGTTTGAATGAATTATGAGCGCTTTAGAAGCAAGAACACGGCCTGTGAAACATCATTTTTGTGTCCGTATTTTGTCTAGTAGTAAACTATTCTTTTCAATGCTGACAAGTTGTTGTTTCGTTGTATATTTTTGCATAGATAGATACACCAAATTGCATCAACTTTATTTTTCTTTTAATTGCTTCTTGTACAACATGTTTGTCTAACCATTAGCCGATTCAATGCCTTAAAAGATTCAGATACTATCTTGCATTGCAAATCACAATTCTCTATAAAAACATAAACTACATTACATGTTTTTATTTATTTACGTTTTATAGCAATGTGTGACACGAATGATAGGCACCTACTAAACTAGGTGTGTGATTCTGGATGGGATGGACATATTAAATTAAGCATGTCGTGTCGTGGCAATGGTATCTAATGAAGTAATGATGTAGTTAGGTTCAAACAAAATAGTTGATTAAACTAAAGTTATGCCGAGTTGATTATTATTATTATTTTTTTGTATTTCTAATTTGGCTGTTTTTATCTTCAAAAGATTTTTCCATAAGCAAGGTCCATGGCCATGGTTTACCCTCCACACACAATTCAACTCATAATTTTCATAGTGTTGGAACAAAGAATAGTTTGAAAGTTATGTGTAAGAATTAAAATCTCAAATAAACATTTTGGATAATTGTTTGTTATGAAATCTTATTATATTGATGACAAGTTAATAGTGTCTACGCCGATGTATATAATGATATCCGATATATTTGGACGATTCTTGGTTAATGGTTGATTTTGTGATCTCTAGCAAAGTTCAATTCGTTGATTTCTTAATATTACTTAAAAAAATAAAATTGGTCAACCATCAATTACTCGATTTTAATTTATAGAACTTTTCCAACCATTTTTTTCAAACCATTAGAGCAACCAAACATGATTCTAAATGTATTTTAATCATATTACATAATATCAATTTTGACCATCAACTAAGTTATCCGGATAGTCCATTTTACTATTTATACTTCCAACCATCAATACTTTCCAATTATGATATGAATATTAAAAAAAAACTTTTATTATTATAGTACGGAATATACATTTGAGTTGCAGTTGCAAACTTAATGTATTATTGGTTTTAGTTTCAATTCGAACAACTATTTAAATTTACTAAGAGATATTTTAGATATATGATAAACAAAATATTTTTATTAAACTATGTATTTAGCTTAAACTACGGATCAAATATGTAAACATATTTGATTTGGAGGCGTTTTTGAAAATTTTAAGTTCAGAGTGATGTAAACTATGCAAAGCAAAAGACAAAGGGCTTCACGTTAATATTTTTCAAACTTCATTTGAAGTGTAGGGATGTAATGTTCTTTCTCTGAGAAACTCCACAGCAGGCAAAAGCCGAAGCACGCCGCTTATAGAAACACCGCCACCACTTTCATCTGCCGATATTCATCTCCGGTGACGCATATTTCTTTGTAGGTGGGCATTCTATGTATTTTTCCTGATCCCATTAACTCCTATTTTTGTGTATCAATCTGATTGTTAGATTTATGTTTAGAGACATTATATGATATAATCACTGAATCAGAATAGCAGTAGCTTTCCTTGTACGTGCTTAGCGAAACTTAAGTAGAAGTATGTCTGACAGAAAATGTGGTGGGGCTGAGAGTTTTAGGTAAATTTTGTGACGACGCAAGTGCATATGAAGTGTTTGATGAAATGCCTGACCTAGATATTTGCGGTTTACCATTCTGAGTGTAGTGATTTCTGACATTTTTGTAAATAGGTCACTGAAAACTTCGAAATACTATGAAGACCGCGGTTAGTGATTGTTGAGTTGTTTCTGAAACTTCCAATTTCATTTTCCTCACACCAATCAAGTATATGTGTCTACATGAACGGATGACTTGTTTTTGGCATAGGGTGTAGTAGATTAGTAGTTGCAATCTTCTAACCCATTTGTGTATGAGTTCCATACAAGGTGAGGAGGTGGAGTTTTGCTATGCTTATGTATCAAGAAGCTATCTTTGCTATGGAAAGAAGATTATAAAAGTAGGATACACAGTTTGTTCTTTTAAGATAAACACAGATGGATATCAACTTGTCAATTATCATGCATATGTTTTTTTAGCTATCTCCCTTGCTTATATACACCTTTATATACTAACATATGAAAAATGATATCTGATCTTTTATTCTATGGTACATAAGTCCAAAGCTTCTTTTCACATTCCAACTTTTGTATAGGTTGTACTGTGATATTATGACAAGGTTTCATATTTCTGGATATTTGTGCTGTTTATCATTTATCTAAGATCTAAGATGTTGTCCCTATTCCACATTAGCATATGTTCTTTTTGTTTCTTTTACAAATAGCTCATATAAAATCATATTTTTCTGGGAACTTTCAGTGAAGACTGCCTTTAAGAATAAGTCATGGTGGGCTGGCATCGACATGTTCATTCTTTGTTCCAAAAGGTTGGGAAAAGAGTGGAAAGCAGCTATCACACCTATGCAAACTTTTCTGTTTCTCCATTGAAGTTATCTCAAATTCAAGGTTAAAACATTATACAATATCTTTTAGATGGGAAGCTTGGTAATACGAACCTGTGAAGAAAAACATGATTTCCTCATCTTAACATTATTGTTTTTTTCAGGTGTGCCACCTCATATGCAGCTCCTTCGAGTTCCACCTTCAATAAACATGTCAAGACCTCTATATCACTATTTGCACCAGTTGGTAATGCTTTGGAGTTCATTTGAATCAGTTTATTTCTCATCTTTGTTTAAATTGCAAGTTATTATTTATAGGTTTTGTTTTTGCGTTTTTTTTTTTTTTTTTTTTTTTTTTCCATGTATTGTAGGGATTTACTAGTACAAGAAGATTACTTTCATCTGAAGCAACCCCTGGTCCTTCTCCTCTAATACCAACACTGGCTATAGGCAGTGGGAAAGCTGAACCTGAGAAAGCTGTCTCCAAACCTTCAAAAGTCCAAGCAGTTCTCAAAGACATAAAACAGGTTCATCTTTTTCATTCATTATTAAGCACAACCTTATTCTAAAACATAAAGATGCTAGTTTCCTATTATTTAATTTTAATATTTGTTAATGGTTTCAGAGCCCAAAGAAGGTGAACTTGGTTGCTGCATTGGTTCGTGGGATGCGTGTTGAGGATGCTCTATTACAGTTACAGTTGACAGTAAAACGTGCTTCAAAAACTGTCTACCAGGTCACAACACTCTCTAATACATGCAAATAAAGAAAAATGTTAACTTTGTAAATTGCAATAAAAAAGAAACACAACCACTAAATATATATGTGTTCAGGTGATCCACTCAGCCAGAGCTAATGCCACACACAATCATGCATTCGATGCAGATCGCCTTATCGTTGGTAATAATAATAATAATGATAATGATAATAATAGTTTATTCAATTCAATGATAATTTTATAAATGTTGTATAAACAGCGGAAGCATTTGTTGGGAAGGGATTTTTCAAGAAAAGGGTGTCGTATCATGCGAAAGGTAGAAGTGGAGTAAGAGTGAGACCCGAGTGTAGACTAACAGTTGTTCTAAGGGAAATAACCCCTGAAGAAGAAGCCGAAATCGCAAGGCTAAAAGTCCACAATTTCACAAAACTCACAAAGCGGGAGAGGCGACTCGTGCCACATAAGCTTATTGAGACAACCCCAATTTGGAATCGAAAAGGTAACCCTAGAAATCACCAAGAACAACCTCCTGCCATGGCTGCATGAAATTCTTGCACTTCTTTACTTCTGTTTTCATGGACATTGTAAAAACATAATGTTGTTTGTGGTCAAACCGAGACACTTTCACAACTATGGGGTTGATTTTGAATAATTAGGAATCTTGAGACTGCTTTTTTTTTTTTTTTTTTAAGTAGTTGAAATATTATATTATTTATTCAGTAATCTTGCTTTATACATTGAGTGTGTTTTACACCAACTTCGATACATGATCACCAATCACCATACTCAAATTTCACATGACATCCAAATAACTTTTTTGCATTACCAAAAAGAAAAAAGAAAAAGAACAAGACCCTACCTTAAAAGTCAAAAGGAAAAGAATGAATAAAACATAAAAGATACTTTAGTTTCGGGGAATCATCATTATATTTATGAACAAACAAGCATTCCCAATTGGATAATCATAAAGCTAGGAAAGATGAGTTGTGATGATTTTCAGAATTTGTAACTTGTTTTATAAAAATCTTTTCATAGTACAAGACATCCTAGACGTCGTTTCTTTTGTTTGCTTGGTTTTGAAGGTTGAAGGACTGCCTTGATTGCCACGTCAAATACTGTCTTCACACTCTGCATGCATCACGCATCACACATGACATCAGCACTACTACTTGTAAATGCATATTTTCATAATATAAAAAACATTAAATAGCTAGTAACATGTATTAGATATTAATATGAATATGATGGTTGGAACAAAGTCACAACCTGTTGTGTCTTGGAGCTGCATTCCACATAGCCCACTGCCCCTATTTGCTTCTTTAGTTCTTCACCCTGGATTCGAATTAAGTATTAAAAAAGGAAATCTTCAAATTATGATTCTTGAGGGACTAAAACTTATATTACCAACAGTTTGTGATTCTCAGAATCCCTTTACTTTTCCAGTTTTACATTTATAGTCCCTGATGTCATGCAAACTCCTTAAAAACCACAAATAAGTTGTACCTGTGATGTGGATATAGTAGAAGCCCCTGGATAGTCCATTAGAAACTTCTTGTCTTCTCTCAAATCTGTTTATCCAACAATGATTTACTTACACAAGTATGAAACAAACTAAAGGAGGAGATGTAAATATGTAATCATGTAAAGTTTAAGAAAGTGGCTTCCATAATGCTTATGCTTATAACTAAGGGTGCAAATTGTAAGTATTTAGTCTATAAAGTCGTTTTCTCATCTTTATGCGTAAATATTAATAACGAGAAAAAGAAAAAAAAAAAAAAAACCAACCTAGCTTTGTCCCCACAAGAACAATAGGCACCGAGGGTGCGTAATGCCGCAGCTCTGGGATCCACTTTTTTATTTCAACCAAAACAAAAGAAATCACTATTGTTAATGCTGCACATCATCTCAATCAATCGCATACACAAATAAAGTAGCATATTTTCATAATACATATATGGCAAAAAACTAGGACAAAATTTCATGTATCATATATGAGAATTGAGAAGAAAAGATTGATGTGATAATACACATACAAGTCTATTCTATTAAATATGATAAGAGAAAGAATATGATATAATTGAACATACATACCTTTTTGGAAATGTTCTCGAAGCTAGGTCTACTTATCAAAGAAAAAGCAAGGATGAAAACATCAGCTCCTCTGTAGCTCAGTGGCCTTAACCTATTGTAGTCTTCTTGACCTGTTTACAATTTTTACATTTTTTTTTTGTTTTCAATATAATATATTCAACGTAATTAATTGTATGTAACAATCGTCAATCAAGGATCGTTGTTCTACTTGTACGAACACATTATTAAACTCCAACTAATTTATCACCCGACAATATCAAATACTATATGATATTGGAATTACATATCACATTGGAGGCAATGTCACATGATTACTTATTTGTTATAATTATAACACCAAGGCAAGGCAAGCCTCCAAAAAGTACTTTTTATCCCTACGCAAAATTTGAGCCAATTTCATATTGGGGTTTTCATCCCAATCATTATCGTTTGGTCCACTATTTAACATAATGCTCTTTGTACTATATGATTTTATATAACAAATTATAATAGATTCCAATTAATAACTAAGGGAGGGTGTTTTTCTTTTTATCATTCACTAAATAAGAAAGCATAGATATAGTACAATAGTGGATTTACTAAATGAATGTTGTCTATTTGCACATCGTTTTTTTTTTTTTTTTTTTTTTTTTTTTTTTTTTTTCCTTATTGTAGCATAAAGTAAGGATTTTACTATGTTAATTTATATATATATAAATAGTAAAAAGCATAAAGAAATAAAACAGTATTTTGGTTTATTATGTTAATTTGGAGAGGACAAAGAACGGCATTTTCACAATAATTTATACCTACTTGATAATAACTATATAACATGACATAGAGAATACCACCCTTCGTATGCAATGTACGTTGTCCAATGCTTTAACTTCATTATCTATATATTGATTTTGTTTTTGCTGTTTATTCAGCATTGAAAATAATCTAAATTTGTATTCTTAGATATTTAAGATTATTAGTAATTATTGTACGTATGTGAGTAATACTAATACACCATGCAAATATCAAGGATATAGATCCACAGCAGCCTAATGCATCAGATCCACAGCAGCCCAATGCATATGCATCATTATACTGTTTGCAAAGTATGCTTTACAACAAGTAAATTAATTTGGTGAATATAACTAAAATTCATATACTTCTGTTTTAATTAAACTATATTTTATAGAAGTGATGAACATTTTGTAAGTAACAAAGGTGAAAACTTTTGAAAATATTAATCATACTACACGCACACATACATTTAAAAATACATATCTTATTGATTTTAATTATAATACACACACATTCAAACAAAAAAGTTTCTAATTTTCATGATGATATGAATCAAAAAGACGAAAAATGCATATAAAATGTAAAAAAGGGGTGTACCAGCAGTATCCCACAGACCCAAATTCACAACTTGGCCATCAACAGTAACACTTGCACTAAAATTATCAAAAACCGTTGGAACATAATCCTGAAAAAACAAAAATATATATGTTTGACGAAGAACATTAATTTCCAAGAAAAGTCAAAAGTCAAACCTTCAACAAAATCACACACACACATAGTGAGTAGAAGAACAGAAGAAGAGACTTACAGTGGGGAAAGTGTTGCTGGTGTAGGAAATAAGAAGACAAGTCTTTCCAACTGCTCCATCTCCAACTGTAACACATTTTATAAACTTTGTGGTTGTACTCATTTTGACTTTGACTTTCTTGATTTTGACCTTGAAGAATTTGTAGGAATTTAAACCCTGGTTGATTGAGGAAAGACTTTGGTTATGAAGAAGATGGAGGAGAATTTATCAAGAGAAAATGATGGGTTTTCTTGGGGGAAAAGTGAGGTGCCTAAAAAGAGGAAAGATGAGAGAAAAGGAAAAGTGAAAAGTCAAATTTGTAATCTTGACTTTTTGTAATGTGGGAAGTCAAAGTCCAGTACCATAGGGCCTGGCCCAAAATGGAAACTAAAGTTTAGTTAATGGAAATACTACAATATGGGCTTGGAGTTGTTGACTCTTGAGCCTAGGAAAGTCACTAGTATACATGGGTTTTAGCTCATTAGTAACGAGGGAATTTGGTTGACTTGACTCCATGAATGTACTATTATTATAGTATTATTTATAACTTACAACTTGCAACATACCAAGGATAAGATAAGAAGTAATGTAGAGGTGGGTATTATGTCAATATATTGTACAATATTAACCTAATATCTTAAATAACCTCCACATAAGTAAACAAAATATATAAAAATGGTTTTGCGAATAGTTATATCTGTAAACACATAGAAAAATAGCTGAGTGGCTATTTAGATATATTGTCTAATTGACCCAACACGTTAAATAATCCATGTATCATTTCAAAAAACATGAAGATAAAATATCACGAAATGTATTTAAGGTTTCAAGAATAAATATACGAATAAAAAGAAAAAAGTGAAAAAAGCTAACATAGTTAGATATACTAACACATTGATCCGAGGTCTTGATAGCGCTGATTTGGGGAAAAATCGTCAAAAATTATAAATTGTTGCATTTATATCATTTTTTTCGAAGTGTTTCTACGATGACTCGCGATTAATAAAGAATCACCGATTACGTTTGATTAAATATATCATGTTGATCATTAGTTTTTTTTTTTTTTTTTTTTTTTTTTTTTTTATTAAAGTTATATAATAATTGTTATTGAATTATCGCATAATGGACAGATTATGTCGATAAAATTCTTTCAAGTATTTAAGAAAAATATGTTTAAGCAAATACATTTATGGGAATAAAAAATTTATTTTCCCACTAAAAAATCAAGAATAGGAAACGAAGAAAGAGGAGAGAGAGAAAATAAGAGCTTTAGCTCTCTCTTCCGATGTTCACGAACCCTAATTTTTCCCATCTCCCTTTGTTCAATCTTCGTGGATGCACCCCTTTTCGTCCCTCAGAACCTTGATCTTCTTTTCTTTATTTTTCTTTCTTTTATTCAATTAGGTTAAACGAAATCTCGAATCAGATCTATAGTTTCTTCGGAAACTTAGAGAGATATCTACATATACGTACGAATATACCAATATTTATGTACAGGGATCGAGGTGGATCTTCGGCGAAGTCGGAAATGGTTGGAGGAGGAGGTGGTGGACCGTTGGATCGGAAACGAATCAATGATGCCTTGGACAAGCACTTAGAAAAGACGTCATCTTCGACCTCCAGGGTTTTGAATAATAATAGCAAGGAGAAAGAAAAATTGTCTATGCCGTCAACTTCTGCAGCAGGTGGCGGTGGAAAATCCCATCACATGGACCACCATCGTGACAACCGTTCCTCCTCTACTCTTGCCAACCCCAAAAACAAGGGCTCCGATGGTTTGTTTTCTTCTGAAAAATTTGTACTTTCCGAACGCCATGGTAGGCTGATAGAAGAATAATTGTGGATGAGCTCTTTGCATTACTTAAATCTGTTAGATTCAATCGTCTATTGCATATATTCGTGTGAAAAAGATATCGCTTGGGATTATGCATATCTACACCGTATCATTACCTGACTTTTTTTATTGCTATGAATATGTTCGTAAGAGTCTTTGTTATGAGGCAAATTTAATCATACACACACTACATTCATATTTTCAAGAATATTGGAAATGATATTCTATTAGATTTAATCTCCCTTTCTGGTATTAGACATTCTCAATAACTTGAAACGAATGCTTATCTTGCATGAATGGATGCTGGTTACAGTTTTGTTGAATTCTCTCTCTATGGTTTAAATAGATGAATTACCCATTCAATTGCATGTTTCAATGCATAACAAGAAGGGATGCACATTGTGCTACAACCTAACATTGGGGTATTAACTCTTACAATACAGAATAACAATTTATTTTCAATTGTAAACTTGTAATTGCAGATGAATCTGAAACAGACAGCGAGGAGTCTGATGTTAGTGGTTCAGATGAGGATGATACATCCTGGATTTCATGGTTTTGCAATTTGCGAGGAAATGAATTCTTCTGTGAAGTTGATGATGAGTACATTCAAGATGATTTCAACCTCTGTGGGTTAAGCAGTCAAGTTCCTTATTTTGATTATGCACTCGATCTAATCTTAGATGCAGAATCTTCTCATGGTAACCTCTACACCCTCCCTATGTGGGATTGAAGTTTCATCCATGTGGCATCATTTTGTTATTTGTTATGTAAATAAGCAGGGGATATGTTCACTGAAGAACAGAATGAACTGGTTGAGTCAGCAGCTGAGATGCTGTATGGCCTGATTCACGTGCGCTACATATTAACCACCCGTGGAATGTCTGCAATGGTACAGCTCTATTCTCTTTTTCATGTTTGTTCATATATAATTTTATAAAACATACATATTGAGATTTCTAGTGTTTTAAAACATTATAGTTGGAAAAGTACAAAAATTACGACTTTGGAAGGTGCCCAAGAGTTTACTGCTGTGGACAACCCTGTCTTCCTGTTGGCCAATCCGACATACCCCGATCCAGCACTGTGAAAATTTACTGTCCTAAATGTGAAGATATCTACTACCCTCGATCCAAATACCAAGGCAGTATCCTTTATTAAAATCTAAAAAAAAAATCTTTTTTTTTAAAAATTTTTTTTTTGTATGTTTGTGTTCCTTGACTTTGGTTGCGTAATAGATATTGATGGTGCTTATTTTGGAACGACATTCCCTCACTTGTTCTTGATGAGTTATGGTCATCTGAAGCCACAAAAGGCCATACAAAGCTACACCCCAAGAGTATTCGGCTTCAAGCTCCACAAACCATGACTTATTTTCACATACAATGCTTAACCTTATCTGAAAAAAATTATCATGGTCTTAAGATTATTAATATCAAACGAAAGAAAAAAAAAAAAAATTAAATTAGTAGATGTTTCAATGTGGCTGTTGCAAGTCTGTTCTGTGTTTTTTTTATTTTATGAGGTCTAAGAAGTTATATGGAGACTGTGTTGGTAGAATTAATGTAATGTGATGTTCTGGTCTGGTCTGTACAAGCCAAGGTAGTTTCTCACTGTTTTGTTTTGAATTTTGATTGTTGTATACTTGTTTTTGTTTCCTGCACATGTACTAAGAATATAAGAGTAAACAAAATGGTACAAAAAATATTCTTAGGCGAACACCGAAGATTTAATGACCAAAATGGAACGTAAGAATATAAGAGTAAACATAATTAGATGTGTTGGAATGTGTAGCTTTAATATGACAATGCGTGGGAGTTGAGGCATTCGATTCAACTGCAATTAGATTTCTGAATTAAATCATGTATAAAAATCATGAATAGAAACTATGTTATTGAGTTTACAAACGAATTGATATCCTCATATAGAAGATACAATCTATTTATAGAAAGTAGATGTGAAGTGGAGGTTACTCCACTTTACCGATTTACAATCTAGAGTCACTGTCATGTGGTAGAACTTAAACCTTAGATGCAATAATCCCTCAAGAATCTCTCTATCTAGTTAGAAAAGGAGACGGTGGAGTGTGGACTGCACTTAGAAAAGTAGTCTTTTAACTAGAATCACAAGGTGCACTTTCTCAATTTTTGGTTCCACAAAAGGCATAACGATGCTAACCAAAAACCATAAAAAAACAAATAATAATAAATAAATAAATAACAAAAGGCAATACTTTATAAAATGACCAAAATTTGTTTTTCCTGATTCCTTCTTTGTAGCAAGGATTTTCTATTGATATATTACAGTCAATATTTGGACACTGGAAAATCCTTCAAAAGCTCCAAATTAGGCCTCTCGGGCTGTTCAGAAATTTCCAAGACTGAGAATTTTTTCTTATTTTTTCACAGTTTATGGAAAAAAAATTTCTAACTTCAAACTCCTACAACTTTTTCCTATAAACTCACATTTAGTAGAATCTTTTAACTATAGATTTCTTATCACGTCGACTACAGTTTTCATTTATAACACTATTAGTCCTATCACATATAGGCTTTAGACCTCAAGTTATAAAGCTCCAAATTAGGCTACTTAATGATTTTTGAACTTTTCCAAAATTCATTCTTTTTCATATAAGCTTCAAGGAAACCTTTTCATTCGTTCCAACAACACTCCTATTAATAACTTATGGAACTTAATCCATTCATTGCTTTTTGAATTTAAGCTCTTAAACTCATGAATGAGTTTAAAAGCTTAAATTCAAAAAGAAATGCATTGATTAAAATTCAAATATGAGTAAAATATTTCTTGCAAAATACAAGTGAAACCGTAGTAAAATAAATATGTCGTGCTTTCCATGGTTTGGTCATACCAAATATGTGGGAGTGCAACCGATTTAAAATAGTTCAACCACGCCACCATCACATATAATCATGCGTTGAATCTTGTTTTATTATCAATAATTTTTTTTATCTAGTCAAAACGATACTACTTCTAGATTACACATATATTCATTGAATCATTGCTTAGAAATATATGACTCTAAACTTTTGTTAAAGATAAATATTCCTTGCAAACATCACACACTATATCTTCATCTACATGGAACTATCATGTGATAGCACCTTTATAAGTTCAAGGGCTTGGGTTATCTTGTAAACTAGTTAGTTAGAAACAATAAATACAATAGGTTATTATCATCAACTAATTGGTTATGATTTTAGGCGATTCTTAAGTCGTTTAATTAATAATTTTGCATTGGAAGTTTGGTAAGTTGCTCAACCAAGGTCGTCATGACAAAAAGAACGAACATAGAAAAACAAAGAACATTTACCTAAGCCACTTCGTTAGAGTTCACATCATGAAACAAAGTTGTATACAAAGGGGCAATTGCATCGATAAAAAAATAAAATAAAATAATGGTCTTTTTGGATAAACCAAGAAAAAACACTATTTTTGATTTTATAGCGATACAATCATTTTTTTGTCGGTTAACAGTAGTACAATAGTAGTAATAATCTTACGTGTTTGTTTTTTCAAAAAGAGCTTCTTGACTACTTTTGTGTACATCATGTAAACGATGAGCAAACCTTTTACCTTAAATATCATTTGTTTTTTAGAAAACCACATACCTAAAAAAAGGTATGCTCGTCCTCTACTAGGGGCAATGCGGGTTTATGTCTACCCGTGTATGTGCGTCATTTGCACATGTGATTTAAAAAACATCTTTTTTTTACACTTTTCCATCGACAACACCAACCAACGACAACCCATTAATCATCTTTGTGCATTGCGATTATTGTAAAATTTTGATGTTCTTGTTTTCTGTGTGAAAGATTAATAAATTTATGGCGAGATTTGTTGGTTTTCTGCATTGTTTTGTTTGATCCATCATACTTTTTGGTAAAGTTTGTTGGTTTTGTGTATTTTTTTCTTATGCGTTAAGTACCAAATGTTACATTTCAAGTGCTTGATAAAATTGCTAAGGATAAGGTGGTGACTCTTGATGCTTTTTTGATATCGTTCTTGTAATCTAAAAGTGTTGCTATAATAATTGATGGTTTCTTGTGCCTTGTATTGCGTTGATATCCATGGTGACAATGATTTAAAAAAATAATATATTTTTCGATTTGTATATATTTGGTAACCGAGTTTTTTCGTTCACATTTACCCATTCAACTTGTTAAACCGTACAAATTCAGTCATTATGATTGATTACTCTAAGTTAGCCGGGAAAAATTACTTAATAGAGTAATATATTTCTAATTTTGTACACATTTAGTTCTTAATATTTTTGTACACATATAGTCCTTAATATATATATATATATATATATATATATATATATATATATATATATATATTGTTTTTGTAATCATTCAGTACTTATGAATGATTTCTTTAAGTTTTTCTCACGACATCTTACGTGGGACAATCCTTGATGAAGTGTGTGGGGTTGTTGATGTTTATGTGTAACGTCTCATTTTCATAAACAAAATTTTCATTTTTAAATAAGGCAAAAATCCCTAATTATAAATCTATTATTAAGAAAAAACGTTTATTTTAAAATACATTTATCGAAAATCAGAGTAACATAAGAAACACAGAATTCTCAATACTATTAATGAGTGTGTATAATCATGTCTTCACCTTCCCACGATCAACGCTAGAACCTAAAAACACAAACAATTGGGTAAGCATAAAGTTTAGTGAGTTTCCTCCAAAATACCTGATGCAACAAACGTATTATCGTGCATAACAGGCCCACACTCATCGTATTAGAATACCCTGGCCCAATCAATCATCAGACTGGAATGCCAACATGCAACAGGTCTAATCAGTCATTTGACTGGAATACCCAGGGTTTGTCGGCATGTCGTCTTAACCCAACCGCTCTTCTCGAGCCTCCATGCCTACGGCTTACAGCCGGCCCGCACCAAGTATCTTGCCTTACAACATATAGCAGAACCACCACAACCTATCCCACCACCATATGACTATCCCACGTAAGATGGTGTGAGAAAAACCTAAAGAAATCATTTATAAGTACAAAAACAAAAATGACTTATTTGCAACAAAAAAAATTAATAACTAAATGTGTACAAAGTGAGAAATATATATTACCCTATTAAGTCATTTTTACCGGTAAAACTGGAGTAGTTGGTTATAATGGCTAAATGTGTACAGTTTAACAAGTTGAAAGGATAAATGTAGACAAAAAAATCAATGACTAAATGTGTAAAAATCAAAAATTATATTACCCTTTTAAGTCATTATCCCTTTATTAAAATTTTTTTTATCATCATAGGTATTAAAAGTATGGGATAAGATTCTAGTGTACATAAAAAAATAATTGCAAGATTTATTGAAAAAAAAAGAATGAGAAACTTATCACCAAAGTATGTTGTTTAAATGGTTGATTGAGTGGTTAAATGTTTAAACGATTAAGTTAAGCAAAATTCTTATTTTGTTAAATTTTATTTAAAACTAAATTAAAATAAGTAATTAGCACAACTTTAGTTATATTTTTTGTGTTTAATATTGATTTAATTTTGCAATTAAGTTGTTGGTTTTGTTCACCATAAATTATAATTATGTGATAGTTACAAATTTACACTATCGTTATGTTTGGCGCGTCACAGTTAGCTGATAAGCTAGCTTATTTTTTGAGCTTTTTTATGTTGTTGTGTCTGGTAAGTCAAAAAGTAGCTTATAACCTAGCTTTTTGAAAAGCTATTTAGACTAGCTTTTTAGGAGCTTTTTTTTTAATTTCAAAATACACCCCTTGATTAATTATAGAAACACATATTCTTACATGTCCTTTTATGTAATTTTATATATTTCAGCTAGTTTTACCAAATGTTATTTTTATCAGTTAGTTTTTCAGCTACCAACTAGCTTTTTATTTAACAGTTAGCTTTTCAGCTACCAACCAATTTTTCAGCTAACAACCAACTTTTCAGCTAGTACCAAACATAGCCTATAAATGAATGTATTCTTGTATATGGTAAAAAAGATCCCAAAAAACTCCACACTCTTCTCAATTCTAAGGTTGAGTTTTCTAGCACGTAACAAGGTAATATCCGAATCTTGTTGAGTTCGCCGGTCTTGAAGAACCTTTTTTTCTATTGTATCATGGGAAATAAAGCTCTGGTACGAAATCAAAACTATCAAAGTATATAAACTCTATCTGAATCTATCCAGATCTCATATGATGACTCTTCAAAAGAGCTTGAAGAACATATTTTCAAATTTATTATTTCCATGGTATGAAAGATCTTGATCCTCTAAATCTAAAGTTTTACAATTTAACCTTGAAAAAATCTATTTTTTTTTGTTCTAAGGATCTTTTAGATCTCGCATTCTTGGAGAGGCAATTGTGCATGCTATTATAGAAGTTCAAAATCATTTGCCTCATTTTCACCCCCTTCAAAGAAATGCAACCATGACAACAATTTTACAAGTCATTATTTATGTAATTTGATGGTATGGTATGTAATTTGTAATTTGAATCTATTATTAATGTAATTTGAAGTTCTTATGGTATGTAATTTGTTTGATGTAATTTGGAATTGTTATAAATCAAGTTATTTTAGTAGTTTGTATATTTAAAAAAATAAATAATAATTTTTTTTGCAAAATTGTTAACTTTTGGCACAGCTCTTCTACTAGAGATGGTCTGCAAACTGTAAACCTTTTTTCCTTGTAAAAAACAAATACCACGATTGATTGAGTTGTTCAAAACATAACTACCATCACATTCTATGTATTTTTTTCCAACGTCTTCTTAGACTTTATATATATATATATATATATATATATATATATATATATATATATATATATATATATATATATATATATATATATATATATATATATATATATATATATATATATATATATATATATATATATGATGTTCAAATAGATCAATAAATAAATAGACGGGCAATTTAGTTACTACATTTTTAATGTTTCTTTATTTTTTTGTTGGTATAAAAGCAAAACTTAGAATTTCATTTATTGAAATTATTACGATAATTCTTAGTATTATATCCATATTTTTTACTGTGAACGACGGTGAATAGAAAACTATCGAACAAATCACAGTCGGTTAAACTTCACTAGATGGATATAACACTAGTTAGTAAAAAGTTGAGCCATGTCAAAAGATATAGAACTTAAACATTATTCAGTTAACATTGTTTTTAATCACCCTCCTTGACAACACATTCAAGGGAACAAGTCATTGTTGACAGATTATTGTTTTAGGGCACAGTGCACCCCAATGAGGCAAAAGGCTTCGTAATGATTGAACATTTCGTTCGATCAGTTTCATTATTTCACCATTTAATACATACCACAATTTTATATTGTACGAAGTTCTCATTAACATTTGACCAAATATATGGTCAAACAAAATTTAATGTTGAAATAAATGAGTTGCTCTTTTGGGAATCGAGTTGGTGGGAAAAATGATCTACTGTTTTTATTTAAATAGATTCTCTTTAAATCACACCTTAGGATTGTTTTCTTGTCTTAAGTAATGGTACAAAGGAATGTATAATTTATTTGCTTTTAAAAAAATTAAATATAAAAATTACATTGATAATACCAAAGGCTTCTAGCCATCAAATTGTATAAGGTGCTGTGTTTTCTCCGAGGGTTTAAATCTTGTCTGAAACATAAACGAATGCAAAAGTAGTTTAGGATTATATTTGATTTTCCATTAAAAAAAACAAAATAATATCCATCAAACTGTATTGAAAATGTAAACATTTAAATGATTTAGACTATGTTTGTGACGTGTTTATTTTTTGAATTTTTTTTGATTACTATATTCCATGTTTGACAAATCAAAAAATAACTTATAAATTCTTTTTTTATTTTTAAGTTACTTAGACTAACAGTCGTATTAAATTTATTGTGGTTTTTATAATTTTTCCAAATATATCATTTATTAATTATAAAAACTCAAACTTATACATGCATTTTTTTTCTCATTTTGCATATTTCATCTAGTTTATTCATATTTTTACCAAACATTATTATTTTTATATACTAGCTTATCAACTAGTGACTAACTTTTAATCTATAAGCTAACTTTACAGCTGGAAAATAACTATCCAACTAGTCCGTCAAACATAATCAATTATTTTACCATCCAACGGGATAAAAGGAAAGGAATTTCAAAAATCATAATAAATATTTAAGGCTATATTGACGTAGTACCTGAAAAACTAGTTGCTAGTCAAAAAGTTTGATGTTAGCTAAAAAATTATCTGCTAAGTAAAAAATTATTAAATAAAAAGCTACATGCTAATTATTGGATTGAAAAATATAACAATTAAAAAAAACTCAAAAAATAAGTTAACTTATCAACTACCTTTTATACACTAAACACAATCTAAATATTTTGTTATATATATATATATATATATATATATATATATATATATATATATATATATATATATATATATATATATATAGGCTTACGTTATTATATTCAAAGTAATTATTGTGTTATTGTATACATAAATGTGGGCCAATCATTTTACTTATTTATAAAAGTGATTAATACATATTATTGAATTAAATATAATTGAAAAATACCATCTAATTTAACTAGAATGGTATTTTAGTCAATTAATATAGATTTAATAAAGGAAATTTTCATATTTTAAGGAATCATAGATTCTATTACTTTTAAAAATCCGATTTTACGACTTATAAGGTTTTTAATTCGGATATTCTGACAGAATATGTTTGAGTATGTTCAAAAATAAAAATATTCTTGAACCATAAAATAATAAAAATATTGTTGAACATATTTCTTAATCACGACTTTAAAAATTTCTTGTAAAATAACAAAATTCTCGAATTATCAATTAAAGAATTAAAACAAACATTACATTAATTTTTATAGAATACATGTAACAATTGCTAAGAATTACATTTATTGTTAAAGATTAAAACTAAAAACTTTCAAACCTGAAAAAAAAACATCAAACTATTACAAAGACACTAATACATTCTAAAAGAATAATGTTGCTAAGAGGCGTCGTTCGAATTTCGTGGTCCGTTCTTCAAGTATCAACTTCTCTGGAAACAAATCCAACGAATAAATTAGTGAAAAAATATCCGTATTCCATTCCAACATAATTGGAATTCGTGATTCCATTATGATAGAATTAGAATTCATTTACCAATAATTATATTAATTTGGGGCATTCTAACATAATATGTTCATGATTATCATAGAAAACATTCTTTTCTGATAGAATACTATAAACGAAGAAATACCATTCAATTGAAGCATTTTAGCGAGCGCTTGGTGAGCATCAAAACAACTTTCAATTTCCTGTAAAAATTAGACAATCATAACAAATTCCCAATGAGTTGTAATATTGCACTTAAAATAAAATTTTGAATAAGATTTGCATGAACATTTAAAAAAGAAATTATAGATTTGAATGTATGAAAATGAGATGAACATAAAACCTAAGCATAAAAAATTGGAAAACAATGCCTTTTTATCCTTCACGTAGCTGGAAGACCAAGTGTAAGAACATGTAGTGATAATCAATATCCTATTTTTCACACTATTTGGTCTAAATACGCATGAAATTGCAAATGGGTCTAGGTTAAAAAGGCTTAAGGATTGAAATCCAAATGGAAGATTTATAAAACTAGCCACTTAAAATCCAGGTGCGAGATCTGTATTTTTTAGTTATTAAAAAGGAAAAAATAAAGATTTTGAGGAATCGAACAAACCTGATTAGCAAAACCAACACCACAACCAAGCAAAATCCTGCCAATAATGAGAATGGCAAGGTTTTGAGCAACTGCATTGAAAATAACTCCGAAGATGAAGAAAACTCCGGCAATCAACATAGTCAGCCTTCTTCCAAGTTTCCTCGTTGTGTAAGACGCGAAGAAAGTTGATTTCAATCCAACGAGATACTAGGAGGAAGTGAATATTTGTAAGCCTTGATTGTCATACTTATAGTAATTACTATCAAGGTCGTCTTCGCTCGTCTTCCTATACAACACCAGAAAAAACTTCTTCAAAAAATCCGGCATCGACGTCACTTCGCATGTGTAGATCACATTCAAATTTTGTGTTATTAAAAATTAACGATGTTGATGATATCATTATCAATGAAAAGGTAATGTCTTTTATTAATTTCTGCAATTAAATAAGCAAATAATGATGTCATGTTGCAACCGGAAACTTAAAGGACTGTATTGCCAAAATGGAACCATCTGGTATGCTTTTTCATATTGTTCTTCCAAAAGAGTTGCCCTGAAGAATGCCCATATTGATATAATTATTTCATTTTGTTCTTTAATCATTTGTTCTATTTTCTTTTTAAATACCATTTATTTTTGTTCTGTTGATTCCCAAGTTGAAATTTTTATGTTTCCAAGGTTAAGATCACAATTCATGCTTTCAAATTATTAGGTTTTGGGAAGAAATGCTTTCTTAAATTTGAATTTTAAGAGAAGGTTGATTATTTGATCTTATGTAGCATCTTCATATCCAGATCTTGGCTCCCTTCCCCTTTATCTCCTCTCCCCTTCTCTGTGGTTGTGAACACGAAAGGTAAGTATGAAATTCCCCTATCTCTTTCTCTCAATCAAACGATGTCATCTGGTTTCATTATAAAGACCATATCATATATATGGGGATGGATGACAGATTTGATCATATTGGTTTACTTATTTGCAACATTAAAATACCTCTATTAAACTTTAGCATAAGACCATCTCCTCCTTCAAAGCCCTAACTTCTATGAAAATGGTGTAAAGAAAAAGACAAACTGCGAAACAAGGAAATTGCATATAAACTATTTGTAGAAATGCTTGAGAGAGAATATAACAAGAGGCTATGAGCTCTACAAAATCTTTCTTTATGTTTTTTTTTAAAAGAAATTTGTTCCTGATTGCTTCTATGTTCTTATTATATGGAATTATCAATTCTAAGACACTACATGTGTCTCTAGAAACATTCATCCTTAAGAACGTTTTTCAAGCATGTGATTTGAAATAGGAACATATAATGAGCTGTAAATTTTTTATTTATGGTTGTTTTAAGGTTGTATCTTACTATAGAAGCATTCTTTGGTGTAATAGGAACACTTTACAAACTGCAAAAAACAAGAATTATTTAGCATTTAATTCAGTTTTTTAATAGAGATTGAAAAACTGCTTGAAAGGGCTGCTCTTGATGAAACTGAGGTAAATTTTGGTTTATATTTTTTGATGAACTTTATTTTATATAGTTTATAATTTTGGTCCGTTAAAGTTCCAATTCCCTAGGACAATTGACCAAATGGAACCCTTATGGAGAGAACTAGAAAAGAGTTTACCTGTTCAGGTCTGAGTCATAAAGATTTATGTTGCATGCATCCCAGATACTGTACATGATGCAAATCTTTAAACATGTTCTTTTTTAGCTGTTTTAGCAGCATATTTTGTCACCGGGGTAGGAGATCATATATTGATCCTTCTTCCTTTAGAGTCAAGTTCCTTCTACCCGAGCTTCTTTTTGCTGATATTCTTAGTTTACCTACCTTGCTACTAGGTAACAACATCGAGGAGGCTAGACCATATTGTATTTGTCAGAAGATATGAGTACATGTATTAGTTATACTAGGTAAATTTAGAACATGAAACATGTTTCCTATAGAAAGTAAATAGGTTCTGAAAAGAAGGTCGTGTTTACCACATTACTACCTTAATTTATTATTCTAGCTTTAACTAATGTTTTGTATATATCGAAGTCGGAACGGAACAATTCGTTTCACAGTTATAGGAATGGAGAAACCGCATGAATGACCAGAAAGTAAAACATATCAGCTCTTGGAAGTTTGCTGTGATTTTTCTAAAATTGAGAATTAATTTGTAGTTATTTTGTAAGTTTTTAATTTGTAAAGGGTAGTTTGGTCATTACTGAAAAATACATGAATTTGGGTCTGTATGAATTCAAGATTATGCGGAACTGTTGGAGTTTACTTAGTGATGCTAAAGATCATTTTTTTGAAAGTTCAAATAAGTTTGAAAATGTTGTAAAATTAGATTGATCAGTGTATTTTGGTCGAAATTAAGGAAAAGAAATAAAAGGAATAAAAGTCAGAAAGGTTTATTTGTTAAATGTGAGTTTACCTTTTTTAGAGTTAATAAAATTAACTCTGCTCTTACTAATGTTAAAAAGGTAAATCAATTATTTTTGAAGGTTTTGTTAATTTTATGATTGTTGGCTTTTTGCTTAGTGACTAATTACGAAATGTATTTGAGTTGGTTACTACTTTGAATTTTGAAACATTAAATGTAGTATTTATATACTAAAAGAACTACCAAATAACAAACACAAAATGGTTCATGAATTACTCAACCAATTACTCATTTTCCACGTTAATTTGATTACACTAATCAAACAATTTTTTTTGAATGGAAATATTGATCAAATTGACTTTTTTTTTTCCATGAAAATTGAATTACATCGATCAAATAATTTCGTTGTGTGAGCATTTTTTTCAAAAACATTATTTATTTGTAGTATTTTATCTTTATAAAGAATGAAGAAAATATTTATGACTCGAACGGCTACAAAATCGGTGCTCCTTATGATTGAGTTCATTGTCATTAAAACCTGAAGATCAGTAGATTTCAAGCCTTTAAGACATTGACTCTAATTTCTGAAAAACTTATTCGCATCCGTGGCTTGGTGCGGGTAAACGGATAGTGTGTGTGTCTATATATATATATATATATATATATATATATATATATATATATATATATATATATATATATATATATATATATATATATAGGCTTAAGTTATTTTGTTTTTACTAACTATTATGTGCGAGAATGCACAAATCTGGACCAATAGATGGAATTAATCAATGGACATGTTTTGAGGGTGTATGATATTACAATGGGATAACATGTATTATATAATCACACAAATTTTAGCAAAAGGGTATTTTGGACCATTAACTACATTTATAAAAGGAAATTTTTGGATTTTTAGGGATGATTAAATCTCCTAATTTTAAAAATCTGATTTTTTTTATAATTAATTCAATTTTACTTCTAACGTGATTTGTATGCATAATCGATTTTATTCTGTTAGAATATATTTTTGTTAGAATGGTGTTCTTTCAGAGTTTTATTCTATTAGAATATTATTGAAGAATAACAACATTCTTGAATCCGAGGTTGAAAAATAACAACATTCTAATATATATATATTCTTATACATCCGAACTTAAATACAAATTCATACATATTCTTATAGATTAAAAGCCTTATACATTTTATATAATTATACATATTCTAAAAGAATATCAACAAAAATGAATAAAAATCTTAAAAATTATCAACATTCTAAAATTGTGAATATGATCAAACATTATTCATTCTTCAAGTTATTCCTATTAGGTCTTCAACGCAATGATAACAAGTAATGCAACCCCATTCATTTTGTCAAACGGTTATTGAACAAATGCACTTAATCTTCTTCAATGGTCCAAAGAATCGACTTGATTCCATTTATTCTTACGAAAATGTGATGTATTATCGTAAGAATGTAATTATTCAACCCATTCTTCCAACCATTCCTATCACAAATAAAACAAAAACTAAGAATGGTTAAAAGCATGTTAGTTGCAATCCCCATCACTTAATATATTCTGGAAGAATACATAAAATATGATAGAATACATAGAATACATTCTGGCAGAATACATAGAATAAATTTTGACAGAATACATAGAGTACATACAACTATTTTCTTATTCCGGTAACATACTAAGCAACACACATATTCAAAATCCACTTTGCCAAAACCCAATCAAATAATATTGAATCGTGCAGGAACAACAAATGCAAAATCTATCTAATCTAATTTAATACCAACAATAAAAGAGCAGTGAAACGGGATTGAAGAATCGAATGTAATTCCAAACTTAATCTAAATCAACTAGCATCAACCTATTGTTATGAAAAAGGCATCCAGTGCAATCTAAATTAAGTTATATATTTCTGAAAAGAATAAGGAACAAAACGAAGTTAAAAAATTAAAGATTATTAACTATTTTTTCATTGAGGCATTTTATCGAACACATGGAGGCCATAGCAGAATCATATTAAGCAAATCAGACTAGTACTAGATATGAAATATCTAATCAATACCACTACTCTGTTACAGAAAACCGAAGACAAAAAGAATTTCAAGTCGTACAAGATTATGTATATAACCTAATGAACATCATGATAACAGTTTCATGTTTCTGTCATGTCATTGTCACAGCCATGGAAACAAATCAAAGTTGACGAAAACTATCTAATTAAATTGTTATTTCTCATGTCCGTCATTGATTCATTACAATCAGATTTGTTCTGAGATTCAAGCTGTAATTTTTGAAGGAAGAAACAAATGTTTTGACATTCTTTTTGGATTAAAAAAACCCTAACATTAAAATAATTTGGAGATTACTAGATTAGTGACAAACCTCATTGTTAGACTCGTCCTTGACTCGTTCAGCAGTTGATTCACTATAGCGAGATTCATAAATTGTAGCAGGAAAAAGACCTAATCCAGCCAAGGCTTCTGCCGCCTCCAAATGGAGAGGAATATGGTTTTGAGAAAGGATACGTGATTGCAAGTTTTGTAGTGTTTATTCCCTTATTTTAGGATATATTAATTGAATTATTCATTTACCATAATTAAATATGCTAAGATTACCATTATACCCTTATTTATTTATTTAATTATTTTATTATTTCGTGAATTCTCATTGGTGCATACATGCACACAATAGTTGTAACGAACATTTGAACCTATCTCTCTCTCTCTCTCTCTCTCTTTATATATATATATATATATATATATATATATATATATATATATATATATATATATTTACTATCTTATAAAAGAAATCTCACTATTTCTAAAAATAGATTGAATATAATAATATTATTTTTTAAGACGTTCAAATCATTAAGCTAATAATACAAGTAGTCATCAATAAAATAATATTAAATTTTAACTTGTGTTTTGAATCATTATATTTCTTAGCAAATTTTATCTCCTTCCCTGAATTTCGGATAATTCAAAATTTGAAACCATCATAAAATACATGTTGATTCAAATATCCCTCCTGCAGATCGCTCTTTCTTGATTGGTTTTTATTTTAATCCTTACTTGTAATTGATTTCATCATTTTTAACTTTTTGTATTTTTATCTTATAAATATATTGGGTAAAGGCTTTATTATATCAGGTTTGTTCCTAAAAAGGTTTTTATTATGTTTCTTTAATGTGTTGGCTTAGCAGGTTCAAAGATCTCAACCAAGAGGGTCAGTTAGAGCATTGTATTATCATTAGTTTGTATATTTTGGCATCTTGCTTTTGCAATAAAAACGGTTAAACACAAGATTTGACATGATTAAGGTAGTTTGTATATTTTTCATCTTGTTTAGTCTAAAAATGAAACCTTTTTCATCATTGGTCCTTATAATATCAAGTTTCATCACATGGACTTCCTGATTACGGTGATTATTGTCCTTATTATAAGGTTCTATATAGATTTTGTTCAATATTTTAAGGTTTTGAGAACCTAAATCAATATGAATCGTTGAATTACATACCATCGTTGAAAATGTTTTAATTTGTGACCAAACTTGGTTTAAAATCACAATGAACAAGTTGACACCTGAGTATTTTGGCCTTGTTAAAGGCCTATTTATCGACTTTTGAATCATAACACCTGATATTCTAAAGGTTTATTTTTATAAACTATTATTTATATATTTTAGCATTTTACTTAGTAGGATATTAATTTAATAAAGGAATTAAGGAAAACGGAAAAAAAAAAAAGAGGACGATAAACAGTACAAGTGGTTTGGGTATGTATAAATGGAAGTAATAACCATTTAGGGGGTGTTTAGCAAAAAAAAACTTATTGCTTATTAGTTTATTAGCTTATAAGTTAATAAGTAAGTGTAGGGTAACTTATGAAAAAATGACGTATTAGAGGTTCCCCACCGGAATAAGTTATTTTAATCCAAACACTTTTTTAACTTATAGTGATGTGGAACCTAATAAGTTGTTTTAAAAAAAGCTTAGCCAAACACCCCATTAATATGGTATGGTAATGCTCTTGAAAAATAGATGTTATTTAATATTCATTTCTCGAAGTGAACGCAAAATGGTTTTAACTGTAAAGAGATCAAATTATTCGTCGTCCGCCGCTTTGCGCGAGTAGACGGCTAGTATATTATAAAGGAAATCATATGATTTCTAGAAATAGCTTCCATATAATAATATTATTTTTTTAATACATCTAAATGATTTAGCTAATAGTATAGGTAACAATCAATAAAATAATATTAAATTTATAACTTAATCCTATTCAGATGGAAAAGATAGACAAAGATTCAAATTATAAATATATTATACGTAAAATAAAATTAATAAATCCTTATCTAAAATACCAAATAAAAAATGTGTCTCATATATTGTGGAAAATTAGAAATACCTGGTGATGATTCAAAATTTCAATTAAAGGCTCCACTTTTATTATTAAGGTTAATACTTGAATAATAAATTAAATTATGTCTATAAATATTATTATAATATTTATCTTTATTATACAAAATACAAAAAAATAAAAATTAGTTATTAATATAGATTATTAATATAAAGTGAAAATGACCGGGATAAAGTTATTCATTTTTTTTAATTTTAAAACGTTTACCTTCTAAATAAAGTGGTAATAATAATTATTATACATATATACACATTATTTATATCAATTTTGAAAATTAGAATTATCAAAAATAATTTCAATATGAAGAAAATAAAACTATGCATTTTACATGAAATTTATTATTATTTTTATATTTATAAATATTTGACAAAACAAAAAGAAAGTTTTAACTAAAAACAATCCGAATGATTAATAATTCTTGAAAATAAAAATCAAACATGTCTAATTTAAATTGACTGAAAACCAACTATTTTAATATAATGATTAATATCCAATAAATTATTAAATACAAAGGTTCCATATTATAACTTAATGTTAAATGTGACTCGAGCTTTTGGATCATGTTTATGAAGCATTTGAAAAACTTGGACCTCAATGGAACACTTGGGGTTCATGGAGCATGTGACAAAGGAACGAATCTTCTGAGAGAGGAATGAATCATCAGACAAAGGAACTGATCAAGTGCAAAATGAATGGAACGGATTGTCCCGGTCATGCTCGTGGCCCAACACTCATTCCAGCCTGGAACGAATTGTCTCACGATATTCGGAATCTAGCCTGGAGCATACGCATGATAGTTGACAAACGAAAAACCGACACCTGCTAACTCCAGTGATGGTGCACACACCATAACCATGGTTAAGCCAATCACGGCTTAGGCAATGGACAAATGTACGATCCACCAATCAGCAAACCTGTCCCGATTGAGGTCGGACACTCCCGTCTCCAGGAGAGGGATTCGCACCCAAATCTCTACGATAAAAGGCCATTAGCCTCCAACGATAAAGATGTTGAACTCTCACTCTCTAAGCCTTACATTATACACTACTCTCCATGAAAGACCGACTTGCCCATCGGAGCGTTCCCCCAGGATCACCTCCTGGAGACCGCTGACGGCTTGTTTCCCTTTGTGATTGTAGATCTCCATCGGAATCCATATAACTGAAGAATCGTCACCATCGCAGAGGTCTAATATCACATCAGGAACAAAATCATTACATCTAATAAAAACTCCATTAGTTGTCAAAGTACCACCATCCAAGAGAAGACATATTGACGACATGGAAAAAAAAACACCTCAAATGTCCAAATCTCAAACCAACTGGTCCCGCCCAATGAAGCACTGCCAACACTTTCCACTTAGCTACCTCGGTAGTCTGTCTCGACTATCTCTCCTCAACGACCATAAAAAAATGAGTCGTATTGAACTGATCCACAAATATGAAGCCTTTATCTTGATCAAGGGCATAAATTCTTGAAAACTTTTCTTTAGACCATTTCCAAGCCAATGATCCGTCAAGAACTTAGTAATCTTCCCGTTGCCAGTTTTGATGATACATAATTCTTGCAGGTCTATTCCTTTTATTTTATTATAAATATAAAAAAAAACCATTAAACTATTAATCCTAACAACGTATTTTCTAAAATGAAATTGGTTAAAAATATGTTTATTTATCTTTCAATAATTGAATTTACCTTCCACTAACTAATTTGGTTGCTTGAAAAGTGTTCCAAAATGATTCTTTACTTTTGGTGTTTTAGATTTTCCTCGAAACACTTTGAAAGCGACTTTTGACGAAATTTCATGTGAATGTTTGCTTTTCCTCTTTTATGGGTTCAAGTATGATCAAAGTGTTGACATCATTGGCCCCTTTTGGTTTCAAGAGGTAACTTTCTCAAAATTATAATAACCTACTCACATTTAAAAAATATATATATATATAATGTAATATGCAATTTAATTACTACTTAAAAGCAAACGTTTTGTAATCATAGCAGACTGCTTACAAACAAACAAAATTGATTTTTTTTTTTTTTTGCAAATTAATTGAGTTTATTTTAGATATGAAATAAACCATGTTTTATATTAAAAGCGACATTAATAGGAAAAAATATTATTATATAAAAATGATATGATAAGCACAACTAACCGTTATATACAAGTTTGATATGTAGAATTAGGATGATGGCAATGGGTAGAAAATTTGAAAATATACGTAGAATTAGAATGATGACAATGGATAGAAAATTTGAAAATATACCACTTTTTGAATAGGAAAAGTAATTAGGTGAAATCTTCATTGTACTTTTATAAATGCTTTATTTTTTTTTTTAACCGGCAAAAGAAATATTATTATATCATAACCGTACTAGCAAGAAGCTAGAATAGGTGCTATCACATTTTCAGTTAAAGAAAGGGTGAATTAACCCAATGATTCCAATCTAATTTATCATATCCACCTCTATGTTTAACTCATACATAGGTATGAGTTTTTATATCAGAGATAATTTTCGCCGATTCATAACAATGTTTTTTAAAGATTCTTTCATTCCTGGCTTTCCATAAGCACCATAGGGTTGTGACCACAATTGTCGTGAAAACTTTTCTCCTTTTAGGGCAATTCCCCCGTTTATATGCAAAACCATGGATACTTGAGACCATGGATACTTGAGACTGATTGAAAATCACATGCCCAAATCTTGCACCATTGGAAAATCGACTGGAATACCTCCTTCGCTATGGAGCATGACACCAAAATATGGTCCCCCGATTCATCCACCTCACTGCAAGCACTACATAAAGTCGAAGGCAGTGCAACTCTGTTCTTAAGAGCTTCAGCCGAAGGAATACGATTTTGTTTTGCCCGCCACACAAAACCCAATACCTTTAATGGGATTGTCTTGAGCCATGGGAATACACCGTCGCATACCGGGAAGGAAGCCCTTTCAATTCTATCCCGAAGGGTTGCCACGCAGAATTCACCATCCACAACAAATGGTGATGTCCAGCTAGTCCCCGACTCTCCCAGTTGCATTACCTCCTCAGGAGGAATATTTAACCTAGCAAGAGCAGCTTTGCTTTTCACAATATTTTTCCACACTCCCGTCCATCGAAACTTTAGCTGGAACTAAGCATGGCCGCCATGTAGGTTATGTAGTCCCCTGATGACCTGTGCCAAAAATGAGTTTGGTTCACTTTTCAATTTCCATAACCATTTGGTGAGAAGTGCAAGGTTTAAAGATCGGATTGATCCCAAACCTATACCTCCCACAACTTTCGGGGCTGTAATCTTTTCCCACGCCACCCAGTTAATACTTTTTTTACAAGTAGCACTACCCCATATAAATTGTCTTCTAATTTTTTCAAGTGATTTTATGACTCCAATCGAGGCATAAAAAATGGACAGGTAGTAAGTTGGTATACTCCCGAGGACAGCTTTAGCGAGTGTAACTGTAACACCGTAAATTTCAAGACAAAATTTTCATTTAAAATAATCATTTTATTCTTAGAAACACTTGTTTAAAATCTCATTCATAGTCGATTTACAAAACATGACTCCATTTTCACTTGCATAGAAAACCAGGATCCTCCAAAATATGACTCTTTCTCTGGTGTGTACAATCAAGCCGGTGTCGTCCCGTGATACTGAAAGAAACCTGAAAAACATCACACAAAACACTGTAAGCACGAAGCTTAGTGAGTTCCCCAAAATACCACACAAAACACATATTAGCCACTCGAGGCTATAATTCTATGGGTCCGTGCACCCGAACTCTGTGAACCCTCAGGTTCTAACTCTGGGAACCTTCCGGTTCCAACTCTATAAACATGCACAACATAAATCACATAGAAATAATGCAGTACAACACATCACGTACATATAGCATACAAATACTCTGATCACATAACTCTGGTTACCTACTCAAGGTAAAGTATAGTGAGAAAACTCACCTGGCAAGCAGAAAGCAGATATCCCCACACTTGAATCTCGAACTCGCCACCGCCTAACACGTAAGGCAACTACTCTCATGAATATAACTCTCGAGACTAGAATAAATCCTCTCATAACACCCTCTTATGGGTAAAAGACTATTTTACCTTTCTCTTGGCCCAAAGGCCACATCGCTGACCAAACCCTAAAAGTCAACGGCCAACCCTTGGTCGAAATCAAAGTCCTCAGTCTAAGTCAACCCCTGACTGACCCTACTCGCCGAGTCAACCCTGTGACTCGTCGAGTTCCCATAATCAGAACTTCACTCAATCTGCGACCTAACTCGCCGAGTCACCCCGAGACTCGCCGAGTCCAACAACTCTGAGTCCACTCGCACACGACTCACCGAGTCATCCCTCGACTCACCGATTCTCGACTCAACCAGAGAATATTTGGGACTCTTCGACAAGACTCGCCGAGTCCAAATGGACTCGTCGAGTCCAAGGCTATCTTCAACCTACTCGCCGAGTTGTTCTTCCAACTCGTCGAGTTCCAGGCCATCTTCAAGCAACTCGTCGAGTCGCCCCATGTGACTCGTCGAGTACCACCGGTTTGAATCCATACAGAAGCGTCTCAGGCCATGCAATTGATCCAAAACATAGATCTAGTCTCCTACCACTCATCCATCACGTAAAGTGGCAAACTTTACGTGAATCCAAAGAGATCTAAGCTGTTTGCACATTGGGGCTAGGGTTTGGGACATGTAAGCTTCACTAAACACTCCAACACAGGGACTTTCATGCTCTCTGATTCTTCTCCCTTCCAGATTTGAGGTAGCAACCTCAGATCTAACCTCTAGACTTCCCATTTCATCCATAGACAATTTCTCACAAACCCCAAAATGAAGAAACAACATAACAACAGGTCAATAACGAGATATTACCTCTAAGTGATGCCCCAACTGCAATGAAATTCGAATCCAAGCAAAGCCCCTTGCTCCAAGCCTTCAATCTTCCCAAAATTTCTTCAACCATTACTTCTCCAAGCTCCAATCCACTCAACAATGGTGCTTCTCCGTGATTTAGGGTTTTCTGGGGCTCAAGGGGTGATAAAGAGGCTGGGAGGAAAACATAGTGATCTTTATATAAGGCTCAACCCCGAGAATTAGGGTTTTCTCCACTCAGCGCCTACTCGCCGAGTCCATTACACTGACTCGCCGAGTCGGCCACTTAACACGCAACCAAGTCGCGACTCTACTCGCCGAGTTCGCACATGGACTCGCCGAGTCACTCTTTCCCAATTTACTCTTTTAGCCCTTCAACTCTACTCTTGATATTTCGGGATGTTACAATTCTCCCCCACTTAGATTAGGCTTCGCCCTTGAAGCCTACAACAACTCAACTCCAGAAATACTCCCACAACGTGCCACTTAGCCTTAATCGGACCAGATCTCACAAGGCATACCCATCAAAACTCGAACACACTTTTCCTTTCCTTACGGTGTCCTGACCACTGTCTCGAACCGGGCACCGGATGTACCCTCTGATAACCACACTCAACGATCCGAGAATTACCCATGAAACATCACTGACCCAAATCTCAACAATCACTCGACCCATAAGGGTTAGAAGCCATGAACCATCGGATCCCCGATCCGAATCCCATTCTATCCAATCCGTGACGACAGAAAGGCCCACTCTTCAATCCCAGAGCAACTCTCATGAGTCCTCTTCTTGCAATCAAGCACCCAAGCCGCACCAACCTTCGCACTCTCGGGTTAGGAGAACCCGTCGCACTGATGACATCTCTAACATTCCCAGGAGACACCACCACTACGCACACGACCCTTGATCAGAATCAAGCTGGGAGTCCCAGACTCCATCCCTACATCCATCCTGAGACTCTTGGCTCTACACCCGTGGAATCCCTTCCGCATCCTCAGCAGACATCCCATCATAATGTCATTCCATACCACTGTCACAGACACAATGTTCGACCATCATACTCCAAATCATCCATTCTCACTACAACTTCCACTTCCGCGAATCGACACTTTCCTTAGCAAATGAGGGTCCGACACTTCCTCCCATACAACAGCACAAAGGGTGGCATACCAATGCACTAATGATGGTTGTTGAAATAGGATAACTCAACCAAGGATAAATACGTGCCACAACACCCTCCGAAATCTAATACACATGCCCGAAGCATGCCTTTGAGCGTCTGAATCGTTCACTCCCTTTGAGGTGTCCTCATACATCATCATGATAGGCTCTAGCTCATCTCATATCCCTCTTCGAGACTGGTCACCAGGTCAGCTTTTGACTCCACAGCTGAGCCTCCAAAGGTCACCCAAATCATGATCCAAATATCCCACTAACTTCCTCCCCGTGACCACTATCCCGACCCCGTGACACGCAAGTCACGAAATTCTCTTTTCCTTATGCAAGAAAGTACAATCCAACCGAGGATCGTCTCCACTCTGATCTCTGGTTTTTGCTGCGCATATCCCTTGCGCATCTCACCACATTCCCCGACAGAGACGGGGACCCCAGTCTCACCCCGGTCCAACATCCAGGCTCCAAAAACTCAATACTAGGGCTACTCAAGCCTAAAACTCTTCCACATCATACACTGATTGGAGAACATTCCATCATCACACTCTCTTGCCATCTAGTGAGCACTATGGCTCCCCGCGGTATCACAGCACCCTCTGACTAGTGAGTACTACGGCTCCCCGCAGTATCACAACACCCTCTGACTAGTGAGTACTACGGCTCTCCACAATATCACAACACCCTCTGACTAGTGAGTACTACGGCTCCCCGCAGTATCACAACACCCTCTGACTAGTGAGTACTACGGCCCCCCGCAGTATCACAACACCCTCTGACTCCACTAGTTCGTGCTCCACAGACTATCATAGGCGGCTACCCATACTCGTCTCGAATATTCATCACAGACTCTGGAGGCAATCGTCATAACAGATGCCCACCCTTGCGAAGATCCACTCTCCCAAGTAATCTCCCTGGATGCCCATACTCGAAGGCTCTCACTAGATCCATAGATACCTGATATACCACAAGTCGTCTCAACTCAAGATTCAAGAATAACTTTGAAATAAAGATATCAATACCCGAATACCTCGGAACACCCCCACCGAACATCACAAGATCCTGCCACAACCACATATCTCCTGCTCCAAGCACCATATAGATGCAATAATACATTCCCTCTGAACCCCATAACTAGATCTTCATTTTTCCCAAGTTGAAACTTCGGTGTATTCAATTTCTTAATTGCAATACGAAGAACGCTAACGCTACGAAATACGCTGATAATTCTCCGAAACCCTTTTTCCCGCCGCTCAAAATCCAAACAAGGATACGTATACCGACCCGGGAGTTGGCTGCCCAATCATTCTTTATCTACTTGCCCCAACCTTGACCAATACCAGATTCCTGACTAATAAACACCTGTCGTGGAGACATTCATCCTTCTCAAACAAGTACTTCCCGTATTAACTCACTCTGACCCCTTTCCTCGATCACCGACATCTCTGGTCTCATGATTTCTTACCTCATATCTCTATACTCCACTTATAACTGCTCTTGACAAATCTCTGCTTTCTTACATACGGCACCCGGTTCTCCCCCACTTAGGGATCGAACCATCACCAAATAGCATGCAACTAACCCATAACTATATTCTCCAGCAAAATCGCACCTGCCCCTGGAAAGTGCTACACAACGCCCGATAATCCCCCCTTAAGGAAATGAATCGACCTCATATACTCTGAACCTCGGATGAACTCCTCAAGAACTTCTCGTCACGTCTGCCTCTAGTCGTTCCAAATCTTGTACCAATTTAGTACCAAACAACTCAACTGCTCGATAACATCCCTGGCTCATAGACTGAACCATAAAATCATCGTACCCCTCACCTCAACTCATTAACCAACGCTCCAACACCGGGATCATCCCAAGAACAGGAACCCACTCCCGAATTCAACACCCCATGGATAGAAAACTCTCGGCACCGCTGAACTCGACTGAACTCCCCGCTGATACCACTACCGTGCACCCGACTAAACTCAATTAGGTATAGCGTGGCCCTCGATTATCCCAGTCTCAACTGACTATCTGCTCATGATAGATCACTACCTCGCGGCACACATGCTACCTGATACTCTGGTGGGAAATCATCATCAATGACAACCTGCAGGGTTTACCCCTAAACCCAAAACCAAAACATCATGCTTCTCATATTTTTCACACGAGCATAATCAGTACCTCCCAGATCATAGGAGGTGACATCTCCTTTATCGACTGATCGCCCAACTCAGATCGAAATTCTCCCTTCTCACTGACTCCTTACTAAAATACTCTGAGGGGCTCTCGATCTCCCTCTCAAGGGACGCCTCTTCAAACTTACTCGTGACCGAATAACCGGAGAACCACAAACATCATTCACTACGAACCATGGTACTCATTCCATGACATCTCTTCTCAATATGCCCCGGTGTATGGTACCCTAACCATAACATCACTCCCCAATCCGCTCCGATGTATGGTACCTGGACCATAACATCACTCCTCAATCTGCTCTGATGTATGGTACCCGAACCATAACATCACTCCTCAATCTGCCCTGATGTATGGTACCCGAACCATAACATCACTCCTCAATCTGCCCTGATGTATGGTACCCGAACCATAACATTGCTCCTCAATCTTCCCTGATGTATGGTACCTGAACCATAACATCACTCCTCGATCCGCTCCGATGTATGGTACTCAAACCATAACATCACTCCTCAATCTGTTCTGATGTATGGTACCCGAACCATAACATCACTCCTCGATCCGCTCCGACGTATGGTACTCAAACCATAACATCACTCCTCAATCTGCTCCTTAGAACCTTCAGAATACTCCCTGTATCAAGTATGGGTCCTCTGCTTTCAGTAGTACGGGCCCATACTACCTGCCACATCTACCCATACTTTCCACACGGACCATCCCAGAGCTTCTAAATAGCTGCTCGACCTGCTCTTTCACCAATCCCATCGCGCGTGCTCACTCCCCAACGAAATTCTCTATTCTACAAGCACACTCATCTGGATAGGGTTACTCCCTAGGCTCTTCCGTTGTCCTCCCACTTCTTTGCTATCAGCTGCTGAAGAGCTCCTAATGATGCCAGCCATCTACCTCCTGAATATCATCATATTCACTTGGTAGCTGACTCCCATCATCGAGAGTTCCACAAAGCACAAAGCAAGCAGCATTCGAGCATCAAAGAATACATAGGACTCCCTCTCTGTGATAACTCCACCTTCTCGGATCATCCTCGAAAGTACCACCGAACTCTGTAACTCTACCCCTCATGGGTTCTAACTGGATACTCTCACTCATCACATACTCAAAAGCATAACACCTATAACAACGAGTCCTAGGCTAAGGCATCACAAATCAGGCCACTCTAGTCCTAACATATGAAATACCTAGCCTGTCTCTAGCATGCAATAATATCTCATAAAGTGCATCATGCATATCTCATAACACAAAAATAAGGGTATTTTGGGAAATCACCGTTCGGGCTCTGGCTGATTGTACACACTGCTCCTTCTTGCTTTCTCTTTGAACTTTTATTCATTTTTAGAAAATTATTTCCTTAAAACTTTTCTTACTTCCTCAGTTTGAGTCCAGATTTACCCGAAGGCGCATCCGAATCCCTCAAACCAAGGCTCTGATACCAACTTGTAACACCGTAAATTTCAAGACAAAATTTTCATTTAAAATAATCATTTTATTCTTAGAAACACTTGTTTAAAATCTCATTCATAGTCGATTTACAAAACATGACTCCATTTTCACTTGCATAGAAAACCAGGATCCTCCAAAATATGACTCTTTCTCTGGTGTGTACAATCAAGCCGGTGCCGTCCCGTGATACTGAAAGAAACCTGAAAAACATCACACAAAACACTGTAAGCACGAAGCTTAGTGAGTTCCCCAAAATACCACACAAAACACATATTAGCCACTCGAGGCTATAACTCTATGGGTCCGTGCACCCAAACTCTGTGAACCCTCAGGTTCTAACTCTGGGAACCTTCCGGTTCCAACTCTATAAACATGCACAACATAAATCACATAGAAATAATGCAGTACAACACATCACGTACATATAGCATACAAATACTCTGATCACATAACTCTGGTTACCTACTCAAGGTAAAGTATAGTGAGAAAACTCACCTGGCAAGCAGAAAGCAGATATCCCCACACTTGAATCTCGAACTCGCCACCGCCTAACACGTAAGGCAAATACTCTCATGAATATGACTCTCGAGACTAGAATAAATCCTCTCATAACACCCTCTTATGGGTAAAAGACTATTTTACCTTTCTCTTGGCCCAAAGGCCACATCGCTGACCAAACCCTAAAAGTCAACGGCCAACCCTTGGTCGAAATCAAAGTCCTCAGTCTAAGTCAACCCCTGACTGACCCTACTCGCCGAGTCAACCCTGTGACTCGTCGAGTTCCCATAATCAGAACTTCACTCAATCTGCGACCTAACTCGCCGAGTCACCCCGAGACTCGCCGAGTCCAACAACTCTGAGTCCACTCGCACACGACTCACCGATTCTCGACTCAACCAGAGAATATTTGGGACTCTTCGACAAGACTCGCCGAGTCCAAATGGACTCGTCGAGTCCAAGGCTATCTTCAACCTACTCGTCGAGTTGTTCTTCCAACTCGTCGAGTTCCAGGCCATCTTCAAGCAACTCGTCGAGTACCACCGGTCTGAATCCATACAGAAGCGTCTCAGGCCATGCAATTGATCCAAAACATAGATCTAGTCTCCTACCACTCATCCATCACGTAAAGTGGCAAACTTTACGTGAATCCAAAGAGATCTAAGCTGTTTGCACATTGGGGCTAGGGTTTGGGACATGTAAGCTTCACTAAACACTCCAACACAGGGACTTTCATGCTCTCTGATTCTTCTCCCTTCCAGATCTGAGGTAGCAACCTCAGATCTAACCTCTAGACTTCCCATTTCATCCATAGACAATTTCTCACAAACCCCAAAATGAAGAAACAACATAACAACAGGTCAATAACGAGATATTACCTCTAAGTGATGCCCCAAATGCAATGAAATTCGAATCCAAGCAAAGCCCCTTGCTCCAAGCCTTCAATCTTCCCAAAATTTCTTCAACCATTACTTCTCCAAGCTCTAATCCACTCAACAATGGTGCTTCTCCGTGATTTAGGGTTTTCTGGGGCTCAAGGGGTGATAAAGAGGCTGGGAGGAAAACATAGTGATCTTTATATAAGGCTCAACCCCGAGAATTAGGGTTTTCTCCACTCAGCGCCTACTCGCCGAGTCTATTACACTAACTCGCCGAGTCGGCCACTTAACACGCAACCAAGTCGCGACTCTACTCGCCGAGTCCGCACATGGACTCGCCGAGTCACTCTTTCCCAATTTACTCTTTTAGCCCTTCAACTCTACTCTTGATATTTCGGGATGTTACAGTAACCCGACCACTAAAACTAAGAGTTTTTTCTTTCCAAGCCGATAACTTTGCCTTTTGTTTATCCACAATTGCGGACCAAGAGGCCATACAGTTCATGTTCATACCCACTGGAACACCGAGGTAGGTAAAAGGGAGAAATGCAGCCTAATGGAGTTGACCAGTTAACTACTTCCTGGTTCGGGACCCCAATACCATAGACTTTTGATTTGTTGAAATTAACCTTCAACCTAGAAGACACATAAAAGCATCTCAGAATTCTGGCTAGGTTAGCAATATTTCTCTTAGACCACTCACCCAAGAATAAGGCATCGTCTGCATACAAGAGATGAGACAAGGAGAATCAGAATTTGGGATGTGAATTCCATCAAAGATGCCTTTGGAAGGTGTTGATTTCATGGCAACACTCAGGCCCTCCATCACAATAATGAACAAGAAAGGGGATAACGGATCCCCTTGTCTCACCCCTTTTGATATAGCAAATTCCTTAGTAGGAATCTCCATCTCGAGCTTATACATTTTTTGAAAATCATCTTTTTCAAATATTAAAAAAAAATCATCTTTTTTTTTTAAATCATCTTTTTCATATATATGTAAAAAAATCACACTCCCTCAAATACTTCACCATTAATAGCCTCTTATATTTTTCTTCTACTTATCTTCATACTCATGAAAAATTATGACAAGTGTTATATTTGATAAAATTAATTATGTTTTATGATATTTATTATTATTTTAAATGGATAGAAACATATCTAGAAAGAAAAGTAAGAATATATTTAATATTCACAAGAGTTGCATATTTTTAACGAATAAAAGTTAAATCAATTAGGTAAGGTATTTGCTCTTTATAATGAAAGGTCTGGAATCGAACTCGTTACAACTTATATATCTTGTTACACTATAAAAATAGTTTTTATTGCAAGAAAACATTTGGGATATTTTATCTATTACTATTGATATTTTGATATTTAAAAAGTATATATATATATATATATATATATATATATATATATATATATATATATATATATATATATATATATATATATATATATATATATATATATATATATATGAAATTTTGATGTATAAAAAAATATATACAATATTTTAAACTATGATATTTAGGAATTAAATTAAACAAATATAATATTTTAATATTTAGTAAATATATATACAATATTCTTCCAGTTAATTGTAAATAAAATTAAAATTAACATTAAAAATACTAAACGTGAACCAAAATTTTACTATCCCTATTAAAAAAATGTTTCCAGTTTCTGTTAACACCATCACGTAATACAACTTTAAACAAAATCTTATAACTCACCCCTCACCTTCGTCATATGCGAGGCATAATTTGGATCTAAAGATTCCACGTGACAAAAGTAGAACCACCCAAACCAAATCTACTTTATTAAACCAAGTGATGTTATATTTATTAGTTAAAAACTGTAACTTGAATCTTGAAACTCAAATATGAGTTGATTACAAGTTAATTTTGGGTTAATTTATATACGTACTTTAGTTTTCGTAAAAGCTTTAGAACCTGATGTCCTCAGTTTATAGATTTAGTTTTGATCACTTATTTATACGGCCTTTTCTTATGAAAAACCACATGATAGCTTTATATGATTATAATTAGAAATAATAAAAAGGCACTTTTTTCTTAATACAAATTATAATGGGAATTTTGTTAAAACAAGTATTATAATCATATCATTATAACTTGCATCACATTCCATTTTTTTTTAATTATAAAACAAAGTTGTTTTGAACTATCAGTAAATATTTAGAAGTATTTTTTATCAAACATAAAACATATGAAACATATAAAATTATATTGATTTTTTTGTTTGCCAAAAATAAGTTGCTTTATTATAATTTGTTATTTAGTAAAACCATATAAATAGTTTATTGTAGTTTATATGTTAGTTTTTATAAGCTATTAGATTAATTTTTAAAAAAGCCTACTTTTTACAAAATACTATTAATTTATAAGCTAGCTTAATAGCTATTAACTAACTTTTCAACTAGTCTGCTAAAATTACATAAGTCTTCTGTTTTCTACAAATTGTAGACTTAGATTAAGTTTTTCTAGTTTGTCAAACATGTCTAAATCTTCAATTTTCTACAACTTGTAGACTTAGACTAAGTTTTGGAATGAAAGAAAAAAATAAACCAACAAAATTCATGTTCTAAAGTAACGATACAAATAATCATTTTTATTAATTATCCTTAATTAATAACAATCAATTGACCATGATTCTACATATTTTTTAGGGTCACGTTGCAAAGTTTAGTGTGTAATGTAAAATGCACTTATGCCACTATATGACGTGGTTTCGCTTAAGGAGTGAACCCCACGAGATGTTGAGATAACCTTTACGATGAAGGGTATATACGTCACTCTCATTGCATGATGCTCCTTCCACATCAGCTTTCACGCACCCACAAAGAGGAACAAAATATTCATTATCCTCGCATCAGGCGACAAACTAGAGAGAGAGAGAGAGGTCATGGGCATGGTCAGCCATGGCTAAGGCCACGCTTGAGCATGCCAATATTGAACACATCATATGGGATGGTGTGTACATTGTGGTGAGGGTTCCTCATTATAACCACACTCTCTGGATCCATGGTATACCCATAACCTAACAAATTTGTGGCTCAATATGATAACTATTATTTTGTCTTTTGAGCTTTTCTTTTTTATAATGGTTTCGCTTATTTCGAAATGGATTTTTTTAGCAAATATAGTAATATATTAAGTTAGAAATTATAAATCACTAAAATGCTATATCAATTGGATGAATGGAAATACAGTATCTGTAACGGCTGTAGATTAGGGCTAGTCAATTTAAGGATAATAAGTGTCAAAAATGATTTTTTGATGAAAGATTATTTTGAAGGAATAATCTTAACTAAATTGTAGTATGTGTTACAAAGATTCCGTACATATAAATAACGCCGAAATCCGATTTATAACGAAGAAGTTATGACATGTCGAAGTTTCGCGACAGAATCGGCACGACACAACGCGACGTAAAAAGTAAATTTGCGTTAGAGCGATATTTAGCCTTAGAAATCTAAACAAGAGTCAAAGATCTTGTTGATAGTAGTGCAACGGTAAAAAGACAGACGAAAACGGACGTCAGATGAAAAAGTTATGAATTTATAACGGAGTTTTCTTGTACCGGCCTACTAAAAATAAATAATAAAAATAAAGTCAAAATTAGCCAACAGAGTCTAAACGAAAGTTGTAGAGCATAGTGTCACCTACGCGTAGATATAAAGAATGTTGAAAACGAAGCTCGTATGAGGAAGATATGAATTTCAGAAGTTTTAAAATAATTAAAATATATTTATTTTAATTCGGATAATATCCGAAACCGAGGAGTCATCAGTCTTATCCAAAGGGTACGCCCAACGTACCTAGGAGTACGCCCCGCGTACAGCTGCATTGCTCGGTCTAGCTTCGTCCACATCGCTCCACCGAGACTTCGCCATCTGGAAGTCTGATTCGAAGCGTACGCCTAGCATAGGGCTTAGTACGCCCAACGTACTCCGAAATTACGCCCAACGTAACACCGAAGTTCAGCCCCTATAAATACCTTGCGAGGGCAGCCGGCCTTCTTGCTCATTTTCTCTTATCTCTCTCCCGTTTTACCTTGCTTTTCGTGTAAGAAATATCCCGAAGCCCCAGTATCATTCCCGAGACCCGAAGCAAGTCCCGAAGCCCCGAAGATCCCGAGAAGTGAAATTCCCGAGCTGAAGCTCTGCCCGCAAAAAGCCAAATTTTTGTGAAGATCTTCCAGATCTACCGAAGAATACTACTTTTACAAGCCGTAGTGCTGTCCGATCATCTTCTGATCAAGTGAGTGTGTAGTTACTTTCTTCTAACACATAGATATGAAGTATTTGCTATGAAATACGTGTTATGCGTTTATATATTGTTTGTTTATTTGAGATGGATGTTGGATGAATGTTTTATACAGGTTTGTATATGATTTAAACTATATATGTAATTTATATCTACAAATATGTTGGGTAGAACATGGGTAGATGGAATAGTTGGTGTGTGATGAGAGATGGTATGAGTAAACCTTGGTGACTATGGGACGTAGTGTCTATCAGATAAACCCTGGCAACGATGTGACTTCGTGCCTATTAAAGTGAACCTTGGTGATTATGGAGTTAGCGCCTATTAAAGTAAATTGTGACGACTATGGAGTTAGCGCATGTTGAGTAAACCTTGGCGACTATGGAGTTAGCGCTTGTTGAGTGAACCTTGGTGACTATGGAGTTAGTACCTGATAGCTATGGATTTAGTACCTGATAGATAAACTTTGGAAGCAATAGACTTTGTGTCAATTCCTTAGGTAAATCCTTAGGAACGAATGAATAAAGGATAGTTGATTCTTAGGGTAAAACCTTAAGAAATAAAGAAGATAACGGGGATGGGTAATTGGGTTGATTGCTTGATGATTAAATATAATAATTATATTATTGTGGGTTGAAAACCCTATATGCTCACCAGGCTCCCAAGCCTGACCCACTCAGTTTTCTTTGCATTACAGGTAATGGCACAAGGGTATAAGTTGGTGAACTTGACAAGAGATTTAGGATTATAGATCAGTAGTTATAAATAACTATTGTAAGGTCTACTTTATACTGTTTATGCTTTTGGTATGTATCTGAACATGACATCCCGAGATTTGTTATTTAATGAAAATACATTTCTTTAAAGAAATGCTTTGATAAATTCTTATCACATTTTGTTTTAGGAACAAATTCCGCAATTATTTTCTGTAAACGATTACTCTGATTTTAAAACAAAGCATAAACAAATCAGTCTTTTCTGGCCGAGAAATTGGGGATGTCACAGTATCCAGACTGCGTTTTCATCCAACGAAGAAGTTTCATTCAGATAAAAAGAAAGGCACACAGGCGTTTGTTCTTGTCTGAGTTTCCATCCAACCAAAAAGTGTTATTATGCAAAAAAAAAAATGTGGCTGTGTAAGTGGCCAATACGAAAGACCATGGAGGTGTTACATGACAATTACTAGAAAAAGTGTGTTGTATCCTATGATACATGAATAATTATTTAGTTTTTTTTTCAATATCAACTTAGATGAAAATGTGTCGGAAACTAATTCTATATGCAAGTTGTTATCGTCCACGAAGTAGCTACCATTTCCTAGACGTTATAAATCTTACATCCTATTCTTGGATCATAACATAACCATTGGAATATGTAATTATTTATACAAATACTATTTATTTGATATTTATAGAATATAGTAGAAAATCATTATAATATGTATTGTTGACGAAATATAGGGTTGAAAAAATGTCATCAAAATCATAAAATATAAACATCCATTAAAACTCACACAAAAATTGCAAAGAATATATAACAAAATACATATTTGATCTTCTCATGAGATCCAACTAACAATCAGGTGGTTTAAAGAACTAAATGACGGATCTTTCATTAGAAACTCAACCATATCACACTATCTTATTCAAATACATAAGTAAACAATAAATAAAACATAACCAATTATCTTATTTGTAAAATAAAAATCATATTTTGATACTTACTCGGGTACGGAACCAATCACTCTTCATGTTTCCGACTATTGAATCATAAAATAACTTTGGTATATGTCCTGACTCAAGGTATCAATATACAATTGTAATTAACTCGGATCCTTTTTGTAGATCTCAAAGATGGTATCATCAATAAAAAAAATTTAGATGAAATTTAGGAGGTCACACTATACCGACCCGAATTTTCTACACATACATCTAGGGAAATATGATAGTTTTTCTTACAGATGTAGAATTATACTATTTTAAAAACACTTTACATTCCAATGCTAAAATCGGGTTTATAATAAAATCTAACCATAAAAATGAGCAACAAGGAAAATATAAAGAAATAAATTCTATTCTTCTAATCAAAGTCCTTGTGCTCCTATTTTTTTCACGTACCACGGTGGCTACCTGAACTTACAAAACATGAAAAACATCTATTACATCAGACCACATGTCTGGTGAGTTATATTCTAATATGTTTTCATGTTACTCTAATCTTCTTATAACTCTTTTTATCTTTTTCATACTCTAACCTTCTTTTTTTCTTTCTCGTACTTTGTAATCTAATTTCTTATTCTCATAGCATGTACTATTATTCTTTCTCACTCATATATTTCTTCTACTCTTTTCTCATGCATTCTCATCCCATATATCTCATAATTTATCTTTTACTCTTCTTTTCTACTATTTTCTTCTCATTCTCATATTCTTTCATAGCCACTTCTCAATCTCATCTCATACTCTATACATACTTTATCATCTCTTTCTTTATTTCTCTCATACTCTTCTTTCTTCATCACTTTTTTTCCCTTACTCTTATGAATTATCTCATCGCATACTATGTATGTTCTTCTCATGCTCTATGCATTTTCTTATCATATTCTGACTCTATTCTTCACACATCTCTTACTCTAGCATGCATGTTGTAACATCCCATTTTCGCCTTATAGTATAAACGACTAGTTATGTAAATAGATGTTTTTAATAGAGGACTATTTAGGATAAAAAGTCTTGAAAAAAGCCATATTAATCACAAAACTTAGAGCGTTCATATAGAGAAGGACCAAATTTGACTTCATAAGAGGAATTTATTATTTTCAGAAGTTGTAGCACAACAGCGTACGACACAGAAACTGAAATTATGATTGGTTGATTGTTAGAAAAAACAATCTAAATGAGATTTGAAAATCTTGTCAATACCTATCTGTCGATATAAAGGCAATCGAGAACAGATATCGTATGAGAGAGTTATGATTTTTATATGGACTTAAACAGTCCAAGCCTATAAAAATATAAATTTAAAAACAAACTGAGTATTAGCTGACAAAGTCTAAATGAAAGTTGTAGATCTCTTCAATAGCTACATGTTGGTATAAAGATCGTCAAAAACGAAGCTCGTATGGAGAAGATATGAATTTTTGAAGAAATTGAAAATCTACGCACGTATGGGCACGTGTCGACAAGGCATGCGGCGCACAAAGCAAAATTTGAATTGATAAAATAATAGATTATTATAAATTTAATCTCACTTCAAATCCTTTCCTTATCTGCATCCTGGAGGCTTCTAGAAACCCTATAAGGACCTCCAAAACCGTCCACCATTGGATGGTTCTAGAATTGTCTTCTTTTGTTCAACAATTAAACAATTGCAATTCACTCCTTGAACCTTTAATTAATTCCTGATTAATTCTAATTAATAATTAATTAATCCTAATTGATTTATTATTAGTTTATTAACCATATAAATTAACATATCAATTTTTTAACTATTGATCTCATGTTAATTTATTAATCACATAACAAATTAACATATCAATTATCTATTTCCAGTTAATATATTAATCACATAATATATTAAGAAATCATTTCTTTCTCTCGTAATATCATTTCTAGCTATTTCTGATTATGAGGGCAACTCAAAAAGGACTTTGCTTCTATTTGCGAGTTTATACCAATTTAGTTATGAGCTTAGACACCTTAATCCAACAGTCTCCCATCTGGATAAGTCTATACCTACAATTTCAAGTATAACAAAACAACAAAGAGTGCTTTCCAAAGCCATTTCCAAACTCAAGTTGAATCAAACATTGGCCCTAAGATAAGTGATCAAATATTCATTCATTCTACAAGATATCGTATGGACATAAGACATGGATCAAAATCAATCTTATAGTCCAAGATTCTGTTTCTCGATTTCCTAATTTATGACGATTGAATTCAGAATACTAATTGAACACATCAATTCAGTCTGGGCTCAGCCAAGCACTTTAGATGTCGCCAACAAATCATCGAGGGGCCAAAACATATCTCTTTTCCTGTTAAGGAAAAAGGAATGAATACATTTTGACTTATATGCTTGTATCTTTTACTCACCAAATCATGCATGACACTACGTTTTATGACATCACGTTAGTAATGCGTTTTCGCAATACCAAGGCACAACTGACTTGTAAATTTCAACTCATATCTCTGTTTTAAGAATAAAAGATATTATCGCCTCACAATTACTCGTGAGATAATCCGTGAAGTAATTCTTTGAGGTTGGGTTTATCCAATACCCAAAATCTCCATTTTTCTAAGTACTCATGAACATTGTAGCAATCTTATTGCAATGTCTAGCCCCATAGAGAATCTAAAATTAAATTCATGAGAGTCTTAATTCACTACTTACTTCCAAAAGTATGATTGACTGAGGAATTTCGAACAATAAAATCATTCAGAAAGTAAAACATGCAAAGTGAAACACAATAATAAACTAATTAACTATGGTCTCAAATCTATTGAATATAAATAATCTCTATTATTTAATCACCATAATAATTACGACTTTATTCATTGTATAATGTTTTGAGTAATCAACTAACAACTTGAATTAAACATCATTCATGCCATGTTTTGAACATGCATACTATGCCTCTCTATGGTCATTCATTTGCGAATAGATCAACTGGACATTATTCAATGATGCTTATTTCCTAATTCCAAATTATGATACCAACTTGAAACATCCCAAAAACACAGTCCAAAAATTCCTATTTGAAAACTATTATAAAACCATAAGTCATTCATAATCATAAAGAAAACCATGTATCATGTATCTCAAAACAACATATCAAATAATGTAACAAAACATATGATAAAAATATTAAAGTCTCAAATAATCCCAGGCTGGATGTTGTGGTGTGTGTCATGCGATCACCCTGAGCCCTTCCCCTTGCTACCGGAAGTACCTGAAACCACATTGAAAACTATAAGCACGAAGCTTAGTGAGCTCCCCCAACTACCACATACCATACATATATAACATGCAACTACGAGATATGGGCCCGCCCACACTCATGGAGATACGGGCCCCACCCACACTCCGCTAACTAGGAAATACGGGCGCCGCCCACACTCTGCTGGCTCTGAGATACGCTACTTCGAGATATGAGCCCCACCCACACTCAGCTACTAAACAAACATACACGTATCACACAGACAACAAGTATATAAATCTATCAATCAAGCATATATCCATAATCAAACTCAACTATGAGATACGGGCCCCGCCCACATTCGGCTATAATGAGATACGGGTCAGCCTTGGTGCCTTAGACCCGTTCCTACCGAAGGGAAACTCACCTCGCAAAGTTGACTACTGAAAACTCAAGTGAGAAATCCCTAATTGCTGCTCCGACGAATCTCCGGCTATCCATTCCATATAAAACTTTGTCAAAAATATGGTAATCCTCCTTAGGGTAAAATGATCATTTTACCCCTACTCTAGTTTTAGGCCATATCCAAGGCCCAATTCCAATTAATCTTTCTAAGTCCATTGATGGCCCACTAATGGCCCGATTTGCTAAATTGGGCCCAACCCCTCAAATGGGCTTTCCCTAAGCCCAACCACATCCTTAGCCCAAATATTACTTCTAATGGCTCACTAACTAATAAGTCCAATAGTTGGCCCAAACTGAGGCCCAAAAAGGTGAAAAAACCAATACTATGGAGAGCATGGGGCGTAGCTCCCTGTATGCACAGCGTACTAGCTATCCAAGATGTGATGGAATTCCAACTTAAAATGCATCAATCTCCTGTGATATCAATATTCCAAAGTCTCAAAGAATGAGTCTTCGATATTATAGAATATATCCCATTGGAACTTTGTTACTAGAAACAATTCCATGGTAATGAATGTTCAAATTCAAGGTACACTTCTTGAACACTTTACTTGCATTAATTTTTCCAACTCTCATGTATACCTTTCAACTGTAACATTGTGAATTTCCAAGCAATTTTTTTCATTTTAAAATCACATAAATGTCATCAACACATATCACAAAATTACCAAAATGTCACATTATCAAAAACACATGTTCATAGTTATTTGAACAAAACCCAGGATCCTCAGAAACATAACTCCATCTCGTGTGTACAATCAAGCCAGCGCCTTCCCGTGATCCTGAGAAGTACCTGAAACACAAAATACATAACACGGTAAGTACAAAGCTTAGTGAGTCCCTAAAATACCACACACATCTCATTAGCCTCTCATGGCTATATCTCGAATAAGACCCTCCGATCAATGTCTTTCAGTGGAACCCTCCGGTTCCACAACTCGGGTGGACCCTCTTGTCCTATCCTAACAATGCATAGGATAATACACCGCACAAACCACAAAACTGCATGCATGATATCACATATCTCATTATAAGCACATAAGATCAACATTTACACGGATTACTATAACAACATAAGCCGCAAAGAGAGTATGCACGATAACACATATCACATTATAAACAAATACGACCCTCCAGTCAATAATGTACTAAGACCTTCCAGTCTACAATGTACTGAGACCCTCCGGTGAATAATGTACTAAGACCCTCCGGTCAACGGTGTAAATAAGACCCTCCAGTCAACAACATGAATAAGACCCTCTGGTCACACATAAATTACCACATAAGTAAGTAAAGTGAGAAGACTCGCCTCGGATGGCAGACAAATCCTATAAATGTTGTTGTTGTACTCAGGTCTCTGACAATGAGCCAAACCCACAATTAACCTCATTAGGATCTAAGACCATAAATATGGTCCACCAACCCGACCCATAAATATCCCAAGCCCATTGGGCTCACCAAGGCCCAATACAAATGGGTCCATAACGATCCACTAATGGCCCTACTATGGCCTAATTTTCCAAATTGGGCCCAAACCCTTATTTGGGCCTTACCCTAAAGCCCATCTACATATACTAGTCCATATGATTGTTCTTGGATGGCCTATTAATAGCCCAATCATCAAAGCCCAATAGAAAGGCCCAACTCAAGGCCCACGTAAAGTTAGGGTTTTCACATGAAATAACGATTATGGTTAAGTGTTCTCACTTAACCCATTAAGGAATTAAACCATTAAGTCCATTATTCCACCAAGCCATCATACAATGGAATCGGCATGTATCATACTTCAGTCCACTGGTCCAAACGCAGGTCCCGATAGGTCCAAACCAAAAAACCAAAAATTAGGGTTTTCTAACCCCTAATTAGGGTTTCTAGCCCAATCACAAAGCAACCCAGTCCAAGATTAAGTGTTTAGGTCTATTAGGGTTCCATTAAATCGGGCACCACCCACTGATCACCACCGCCGGCTTACGGTGGTGGTGGTGGTTTTTCCGGCCACATAAACACACATACAACCTCCAAGATACCAAAAAATGGAAAAACTCGAGCATACACCCATATACACACCCACAGTCGCTTCCCATAGTGGCTGGTGGTGGCAAAATGGCGGCAAAAAACAACAATGGATGGCAGCCACCACCGTGAGGTGGTGGCAATGGGTTTCCAACCACAAATACACACAATCCACATCACAATTACCGAAAACAACCACTACATTCGAACATACACACGTTTAGCAACCACTTGGCAGCAGGCGTCACCGGAAAATGCAAACAATGGAACATTCATCCACCTCTTTGGAGGCATGGACGAATCCGACGTCACACCCACTAAAGAACGAGAGAGAGGGAGCAAGGATGGGTTACAGGTGGAATTACCGTTCGTTTCCGATGGCTCACAGCTTACATAACGACGACACATATCCATCTTCGTCTTCGGAGAAACTCTCGGTGGCTCGCAATGTTGCTGGCAGCGGGTCGAGAGGGTGGCGCTTCAATGGAATGGCAGCGGGCGACAGCCTCATCTAATCAGATATGTGAGAGTGCGAGAGATTGCGGTTGAGGAGTTTGAAGTGGCAGTTGCAATGCTTAGGTTTAGGGTGTTGAAGATACGACGAAAGGAGTGGGAACTGCTACCATAAACCCGACTCCATTATAACTTCCTTCCTTTTTACACAACCAATCACTCCTTCACAAACCTTTATCCTCATACGTCCAAAAACGTACCTAATAGCCCCTGCCCTCAGAAATCTTTACAAAATGAATCTAGAATTTACCATTTAGCCCTTGCTTCCCACAATTTATTCCGATTAAGTCCCAATAATTTACCAAACAGCCCCTGCCTTCATAAATATTTACAAACTCCGGAACTTACACTTTTAACCCCCGACTTCTAAAATTCTTACGATTAACTCCTCGAAACCAACACCTTACTAAATTATTAATGATTTTAGGGTTTCTATTCATATTAACCCTTATCCATTTATTTATTTAATATACTGGTGGTTACAACTCTCCCCCACTTAAATTAGATTTTGTCCTTGAAATCATTCCTTACCATCCCCTACACGCCCGATAACTTGAACGTCATAGCTACAAGTCCGAGCATAACCCCAGCCATTCAATCCAACAGAACTATCTCAACCAACCACATTGTACATGCAACCACTATGTTCGCTTTACTCCAACCAATATTACAACCGATCTGTAGTCATACATCATTTCCGGCCTATGTCGTCTAACACTCACTAACTCCATGCATGATGCGGTCCTTCTCAAACCAATCGAACCGACCCTGTCGGGTCTAGAACATCAGATGCAAACCATAACCTCTCAAAATGAAACCATCCAAAATCTGAAATCTCAACTCATCTATCCTTTACACATATAGGGCCAAACTCAAACTCAAGAGTTTGGTTCGATAGAAAAATTGGAACCATGCATATCCAATCAGATACTCAGCTCACGACCCGTGATCCACGAATCAACGCATGCATTACTTCTCTAATTCCTTCCTCTTTACGACAACCTCTCCCCAATTCAAGATATAACGGATCCTAACCATCTTGGAGACCCCAGTCTCGCCCCCGGACCGGCCGCCGGGTTCCCAAGCCTAAGAACTCCTATGTGACACGCTCTGACTAGTGAATACTATGGCTCCCCACTGTCTTAAGACACTCCCTCGCTGACTCGTGATTTCTATGGCTCCCCACGGTCTTACAATACTCTCTCACTGACTCATGATTGCTAGGGCTCCCTGTAGTCTTTCATCACTCACTCGCTCGTCATGGGCTCACCCTATGGTTTTTTTCGCTAATCCCAAGTGATTACTCCCACTTAGATCCTTCCACTCTCTTATCACCCTACAATCTCATCATTAAACCATCACCATAATGTGTTCACTAAACTCATGTTTCGCGATCCATCATGGAGAGGTGCACACACCCACCCAGAATAACATCACTACCCCTAACAATAATTTCCGCTATGAAACACTTTCCCTTGATACAATTCACATTCTTGGGTCCTTGGCTTGATGAGTGTTCAGAGGTTGCAGAGATTGGTGAGGGTGTTTGGAGTATCTAGGGTGATTGATTTGTGGGTTGAAGTTTCAGTTAAAGGGAGGTTTGGTGAAATACTGATTTTTGCGAAAGGATGTTGGTGGTAGTCGGTTGAACTGTTGGCTAACAAGAGTAATTACATTTTGGAATTCCTCTTCATCATCGTACTCTGTGTCAGCTTCGTAGGACTGCGATGGGTTGTCATATGGGAGATAGTATGGTAGAGGAGTTATGCTCTCTGGAGTTTGAGCAATGAGAGCAAGCGGACCTCCGAAGTCTGCACAATCTTTGAGCACATGCGGTCCTTCTCAAACCAATCGAACCGACCCTGTCGGGTCTAGAACATCAGATGCAAACCATAACCTCTCAAAATGAAACCATCCAAAATCTGAAATCTCAACTCATCTATCCTTTACACATATAGGGCCAAACTCAAACTCAAGAGTTTGGTTCGATAGAAAAATTGGAACCATGCATATCCAATCAGATACTCAGCTCACGACTCGTGATCCCCGAATCAACGCATGCATTACTTCTCCAATTCCTTCCTCTTTACGACAACCTCTCCCCAATTCAAGATATAATGGATCCTAACCATCTTGGAGACCCCAATCTCGCCCCCGGCCCGGCCGCCGGGTTCCCAAGCCTAAGAACTCCTATGTGACACGCTCTGACTAGTGAATACTATGGCTCCCCACTGTCTTAAGACACTCCCTCGCTGACTCGTGATTTCTATGGCTCCCCACGGTCTTACAATACTCTCTCACTGACTCGTGATTGCTAGGGCTCCCTGCAGTCTTTCATCACTCACTCGCTCGTCATGGGCTCACCCTATGGTTTTTTCGCTAATCCCAAGTGATTACTCCCACTTAGATCCTTCCACTCTCTTATCACCCTACAATCTCATCATTAAACCATCACCATAATGTGTTCACTAAACTCATGTTTCGCGATCCATCATGGAGAGGTGCACACACCCACCCAGATTAAACATCACTACCCCTAACAATAATTGCCGCTATGAAACACTTTCCCTTGATACAATTCACATTCTTGGGTCCTTGGCTTGATGAGTGTTCAGAGGTTGCAGAGATTGGTGAGGGTGTTTGGAGTATCTAGGGTGATTGATTTGTGGGTTGAAGTTTCAGTTAAAGGGAGGTTTGGTGAAATACTGATTTTTGCGAAAGGATGTTGGTGGTAGTCGGTTGAACTGTTGGCTAACAAGAGTAATTACATTTTGGAATTCCTCTTCATCATCGTACTCTGTGTCAGCTTCGTAGGACTGCGGTGGGTTGTCATATGGGAGATAGTATGGTAGAGGAGTTATGCTCTCTGGAGTTTGAGCAATGAGAGCAAGCGGACCTCCGAAGTCTACACAATCTTTGAGCACATGCGGTCCTTCTCAAACCAATCGAACCGACCATGTCGGGTCTAGAACATCAGATGCAAACCATAACCTCTCAAAACGAAACCATCCAAAATCTGAAATCTCAACTCATCTATCCTTTACACATATAGGGCCAAACTCAAACTCAAGAGTTTGGTTCGATAGAAAAATTGGAACCATGCATATCCAATCAGATACTCAGCTCACGACCCGTGATCCACGAATCAACGCATGCATTACTTCTCCAATTCCTTCCTCTTTACGACAACCTCTCCCCAATTCAAGATATAACGGATCCTAACCATCTTGGAGACCCCAGTCTCGCCCCCGGCCCGGCCGCCGGGTTCCCAAGCCTAAGAACTCCTATGTGACACGCTCTGACTAGTGAATACTATGGCTCCCCACTGTCTTAAGACACTCCCTCGCTGACTCGTGATTTCTATGGCTCCCCACGGTCTTACAATACTCTCTCACTGACTCGTGATTGTTAGGGCTCCCTGCAGTCTTTCATCACTCACTCGCTCGTCATGGGCTCACCCTATGGTTTTTTTCGCTAATCTCAAGTGATTACTCCCACTTAGATCCTTCCACTCTCTTATCACCCTACAATCTCATCATTAAACCATCACCATAATGTGTTCACTAAACTCATGTTTCGTGATCCATCATGGAGAGGTGCACACACCCACCCAGATTAAACATCACTACCCCTAACAATAATTGCCGCTATGAAACACTTTCCCTTGATACAATTCACATTCTTGGGTCCTTGGCTTGATGAGTGTTCAGAGGTTGCAGAGATTGGTGAGGGTGTTTGGAGTATCTAGGGTGATTGATTTGTGGGTTGAAGTTTCAGTTAAAGGGAGGTTTGGTGAAATACTGATTTTTGCTAAAGGATGTTGGTGGTAGTCGGTTGAACTGTTGGCTAACAAGAGTAATTACATTTTGGAATTCCTCTTCATCATCGTACTCTGTGTCAGCTTCGTAGGACTGCGGTGGGTTGTCATATGGGAGATAGTATGGTAGAGGAGTTATGCTCTCTGGAGTTTAAGCAATAAGAGCAAGCGGACCTCCGAAGTCTGCACAATCTTTGAGCACAGTTGATTCTTGTGCTTGGAGTTCACCATACAGTTTGAAAAGAGATAGTGAGTGAATCTTCCTATCACCTTGGACTATCATTTTCGTCGTAGTCCAGTGTTTCCCCAAACCATTGAGAAACCGGAGATTGGTTTCATGGTTGCTTCGGATAGTGCCAACATTCGATAACATGGTGACAATGAGGTTGAATTTTTTGAAGGAGTCCTCAAGACTTTCACCAGGATGAGCTTTGAAGTTGTTAAACTCATTGAGTGTAGTGGTGAGTTTCTTGTCTTGAGCTTGCTCAGATCCTTCATACATATTTTTTTAGAACATCCTAGATTTATTTGGCTGATTTGCAGTTGATTATGATATTAAAGTTGTCTGGTGCCACTCCACATGAGATCTCATATAAAGAAATAGCATCACTTTCCATTTTGTCAAGATCATCCTTAGTTTGACGGTTCATTGCGGCTTTACCTCCACCAAGTCTAGCTTGAGCACCATCAGCTTGAACTGGAGTGAGAATAGGGACACGATGTCCTTCTTCTTCGGATCTCCATACATCTCTTCCAAGTATTTTTGGAAACCTTCCCATCCTTTGTGACCAATGGTGATACTCGCTTGCAACAAGTATTGGGTCTCGATTAGAACTGCCAACACTGTTGGAAACGTTAAGAGATAAAGCTTGTGCCATCTTTCCTTGTTTTTTTTTTTTAGAAAATGAGCTTTAGTGGTACAGAAGGTCTTTCAAAATCAGAGTTTTGTTTAAAAAGCAACCACTTTGGCTCTGATACCAATTGTTGAGAGAATAACTTGAGAAACACACTTGAACAAACGTTAGAACAAGTTATATATTGCGGAATAAAGCTTATCTCAAAGGATCATAAATTTCAACAATAATAAGTTAGAAATGTTAGAGTTAGTTGCGGAATATTAAGATGCAGAAAAGTAAGGAAATATAAATAACAACAGGTTATATATCAAGTAAACACCAAACTGATTCTTAACAAGGTTTGCAGTCAAACACAATTTAGTAGATGTAATCAGTTTAAAGTGATTGAAGTCACGAGGACTTGCGCAGAAGGAGAGTTAGATCTTAATACGTTTGATAGTGAGTTCAGCTAGATCTTTGAGAAGAAGATATGAATTCAGAGAATAAAGATGTAATTGAGAAGTAAGAGAGATGTATCTTCATTCAGAAGCGGAGCACTATATTTATAGAGTTTCGAGAAAATACATGAGAAATAAACAAAGACTAAAATTCTGAAAGAAGTGTCCATGCAAGGCACACTGGACAATACATTGTAAATAGAAAGGTTAAAATTTTAAGTCTTTGTTGTTGGTTGACACTGCGGATGAATGAAGCTGATTGCGGTTTGGTAGCTCATTGCGGTTCAGGTGGAGACTTCGAATTGTCAGTTTAAAGAGGGTCACTTTCTTGCTTCAACAATTGTATCCACCATGATGCAAGCAACTTTTGTTGTATCCTTGTAGTGTTTCTCGTAGGCAGTTGCTTCTTCAGGAGTGACCTTCATTTCATTGATCTCATCGAGTGGTTTCTTGAGGACATATTCTTTATCCTCAAAACGAAGCACCATTTTGATATTGCACATCCAGTCATTGTAGTTGGTGTCATCCGATCACACCTTTGCGCAAATGTTCAATAAAGATAAGTTATTGTTGTTATTGGAATAGGAACCAGAAGCATCGGTAGGAGTAGACATCTAAAAAAGTAGAAAGTTTTAGTTAGATAATAACAATCCTCAATATAACACCCAAATGAAATATCAAGGCTATGATCCAACTAAATAGTTTACAACTTAGAAAATGGATGTCGTAATCTAATTCCAAATTATGTAAAGGTAAGTAAATGACGATATACCAATTTCACCATCAAAAACGAAATTTAACGAATTAAGTTTTGAATGAAATTCCTAGATCTTTTGAGAATCATTAAACTTTTAAATGACATGTTTAATCTCGATTATGCTCTTTCATTTGTGACTGGGATACCGAGGATCACAAACAATATGTGAACAAGCATGAAAATTAACTTGGTATTCTCGGTGTCATTTATCATCTCATTTTAATGTGTTGGTTAGCCACACGCACTCCATTAATTAATGATAATTTACGAGACACCCACTGCTACTCTTTATTAGTCCCTACTAGTGTGCCGGTTAACCACACACGCTCCACTAACGACCAATAAAGTGCAATGTGCAATTTTATGGATTAGCATACAAATTCACATTTTTCCTAAAGTAACTAAGATTGAGAATTTTATAAAAATATATTTAGTTACTTTATAGATCATTATACTTATTAATGAGGATTAAGTTTCCTATCAAACACATTCGGCGAACGACCCTCCACCAATCAAGTAAGCGGTGGTTAAGAGTGGATACCCAATGACGGTCATTTTATAGGCCATTTCCAAAAACTCCACTTATAGATCGGCTTTGTGAATGAGGCGTATTAGCAGTTTGATTGACTTGTCTTATATATATATATATATATATATATATATATATATATATATATATATGACTTTTAATGTTACAGATAATATAAGGGTGTATTTTTAAAACTTTTCAAAAAATACTAGGTTATATTTTAAATTTTCAAAATCAATATTCACTTAATTAAATTAAAAAATAAAACCAATCATGAATTCAAGATAATGATATCAAATTACATTTTAAAATATTCAGTTTTATCCAATTAAAACAGTATTAAGGTAATTATTTTAATCAATCCATTAGATAATTGAAAAAATCAAATTTTTAGGATCTCACAGCTCAACACGATGTGGTGAGGAATCACCACGCCGTGTTGGGTTGATTCCGAAGGCCAACACATCATGTTGGAAGAACTCCACGACGTGTTTGATGAACATAATGATGATTCTATTTTCTCCTCCTTGTTTAAGTTCACATTAATATCAATTTAATAGAAAATTAAACCTACACTCTGATACCACTGATGGGTTTTGAGCATAACAAACAATCTTATGTGTGTATGCAACCCTAAAATTGATCTACGTTTTCTCTAATTGAACATACCATGTGAGAAACAATGTATTATTAGGGTTACAAAACATACCTTTGGTTGTTATATAGCAATAACAATCCAAATTCTTAGTGTTGTTGAGACTTTGAGAACAAGCGTCACAATTGTCACGCCTCTAATGGCTCACACCCAACACTAGCAATTGAAGAAGATTGTATCCCTATTTATAGTGCAAATAGGAAACCATAGATAAGCCCAAGTCCAAGATAATCTTAAAACGGGTAATCATCCACTATTATCCATTAAAGACTATTCTAGAAACCCTAAGGCTCTAGGAAAATTGTCCATAGCCTATGCAGGGTTCTAGATTGCATGTTGCTCAAGTATTGAACAATTACGATTCAGTCCCTATACTTTTAATTAATCATTTAATCCCAAAATTAATTCTAATTAATGTCTGATTAAGTATTAATTAAATATTACTATTTCTAATTAATATATGTTTCTCATAATATATTAATAGATTACTTATTTCAATTTATTAATCAAATTAATAAATCAACATCTAAAATCATCATTCCCAGTTGCTAGTCTTGAGGGCAACCCAAAAGGATTGTGCTACTATCAATTCAAGTATATACCAATTATATGTATGGGATTAGGCACCTAATCCAACAGATTGGGTTTGTACCATAATTCTAATTAGGGTAAATTGTATATTTATAGTGTGAGATTTCTGGACCTGTAGCCGAGTAGTTATTATTTATCAGCAATTTGCGGGCAAGTCTACTTACTATCTCAATGGGTCAAAGGCACCAATGTTGGACCATTATCTGACACGAGGATTGACAGTTTTTATGTGTTTAATTGTCTGAAGACCCTGGGGGTAGCCTATATCACTTGTATGAAGACCATGGGGGTAACCCATGAAACTTGGATACTAAACCATGGGGGTAGCCCATGGCATTCCAGGTAAAGAACATAGGGGTAGCCCATGGAACTTGGATATCAGACCATAGGGGTAGCCTATGACATCTAGGTAAAGACCATGGGGGTAGCCCATGACAACTATGTGTGTGATGCATGGTATTCTGTGGTTGTATGTTATGTGATAATTTGGGAACTCACTAAGCTTTTGCTTACAGTTTATTTGGGTATTTTCAAGTACTTCCGGTACTAAAGGGAATGGCCGGGCTTGATGGTGCAACATTCACTCTCCAGCATTTTCCACATTTATTGATATTGATACACTGATAATTTGACATGATATGATGTAATGGATTTTGGAAACGAATTATGATTGTAATTCCTATTTTAAAAATGAAATTTTTTATCTGGTTTTTAGGTTGTTACAAGTTGGTATCAAAGCCTTGGTTTGAAGGATTCGGGTATACCCTCGGGTGTATCAGAACTCAAACTGAGGAATTGGTAACCTTTTCAAAAGAACAAAAGTCAAGTTTTTTTAAAACGATTTTCTTAAGTAAAAAGGGAGAGTACAATGCGTGTGATCGGTCGAGCTCAAGTAAGTGTTTCCCAAAATTAAACCATGCTTATGAATTGCAACTAGTATGTTAATATGTGAAGTGCATTCTAGAGTAAAGCTAAAGATACCTTTAGGAGTTATGTGATAAACTCGCCTGATTTATGAGATGTCTTGTAGCCTAGGAAAATTTGATGCTATATATTTCTTGGAATCAATGTTGACTGTTATTTGTTGAGTAATAAGCCATTATAAAGAAGCAAAATATATATATATATATATATATATATATATATATATATATATATATATATATATATATATATATATATATATATATATATATCATTGTTGATTAATAAACCATTATAAAGAAACAAAATATTATTAGAGTTGAGAGAATATGAAAATACTATTAATTGTTTCACGTTAGTGATGATTATTTGATTACAATATATGTGATTATATGACTATATTATTGTAGCTATTATTGACTAAGCCGCGAGGCATATGTTGTTATAATGATTTATTTTGTAAGTTTATATATTTGTGACACCTAGCTCGACCATGTACTTGAGGTCAGTACGATCATTGTAATAACTACTTGTATTCTAGACTACTAACGTACACCAAATTGTTTTAAATTTTCAAATGAAAAATGAAATTTTTGGGGTGTGCTTGGCATGAAAATATGAACTTTACAGATGTATGTGAGGATTTTATTTTACCTTTGTTTTTGTATTATGTTGTTATGTTCTCGCATGCATCAACACTTTTGTTTAATTGTTACGGACTTTATCATTTGGGACCTTTATCTGCAAATTATTTTCTGAAATGATTTTCTCATTTATATAAATTTTACTTAACACTTGGTTTAAATATGTATTTCAAATAACTCATATGAGCAGTTTTACCGAAAACATGTTATACTACTATGTGTCGTAGTCCTGATAGTGCAAAATTGTTTTTTTGCTCCCTGAAGCATTTATGGGTACTGAGAATAAAATTTTGACAAGAAAAAAAATATACTAAAAAGTTTTTATCTTGACAAGAAAGAAAAAATATAAAAAAGTTTTTATGTTTATGTTTCATAATCGATTTAGTATTTAATTATTTTATTCAAGTTAATTAAGTCTTAGAAATTGAAAATTATATTTATTTTGATTCTTTTACCCGGTCAACAGGTCATCCAAATTTTAAAATTTTATATTTTTGGCCCACATATTAAATTTTATTACAAATTTGATCTAAATATACACTTTTGGCTCAAATTTTAAAATTTATTACAAATTTGGTGCAAAATTTACACTTATGGTCTAGATTTCAAATTTTGTTACAAATTCATCATGAATTTAATTTGTTTTACATCTTTTATTTTTTTCAAAATTTTGTTTCGAATATGTTTTTTTTTTTGCTTTATAAAATCATATTTATAAAAAAAACATATTATTAAGTGCGTGTATATATATATATATATATATATATATATATATATATATATATATATATATATATATATATCCATTTCTTTATATAAAAAAAGTATACACACATGTATTTTATATATTTTTATAAATATATATATATATATATATATATATATATATATATATATATATATATATATATATATATCCATTTCTTTATATAAAAAAAGTATACACACAGCCCCGCGTATGTGCACTTAAAAAATACCTAATTTTATAAATACATATTTTGCATAGACAAAATTGCAAAAATGGTCCCTGTGATATGCATTTTTTTGGGGGTTTTAATCTAAACTACGACTTTTTTGGATTGGTGGTCCTTTTGAGCTAGTTTCGTTGCATTTTTGGTCCCTCAGAAAACTAAAAAGATTAAAATGCCCTTCTGATACATTTTTTTATGGTTTTGCTATTTAATTTAAAGTTTTATTAATAAAAATTATGAGGCCCATCTCTCTCTTTCTCTCTCTCTCTCTATCTATCTATCTCTCTCTCCAGCCAAAGCAACAATGATTCCTCCTCCTTCAACCACTGCCCAACCACCTATTGCAGCTGCTTTGCTCCACTAGATTTGTGACAGCCGGTGACGGAGAAGCAACCAACAAAGGAGCGACGGTCTCGACAGACCCCTCCCCTTCTTCACGATCTGCCTTACACAACCATCCCAATCAACCCCATGCCCCAGCTATCACCATGGATCGAAGGCAATAGCCCCGTCAGAAGCTTGCATTCGAGAGAAGACACGCCGGAAAACCAGTTGTCCCCTTTCCCTCTCGGCATTTCAGAATCAAAAATCATTGTCTCCATCCACCACCTGCTGTGTTGCCTCCGATTTGCTCCACCTTCTCCCTCCCTTTGTGTTTTCTTCTAATTGGACAAGGAAGTAACCACCAAGAAACCTCTCCATCTCCTTCAGTCGATCTTCGCAATCCTTTCCATTTGATTCGTCGAGCACCACCACAGAACCACGATCCTTTCCTTTTTGTGTTTACTATAAATCGATCTAGAAGAGAAAGAAGACACCGGCGACAGCCATCTACCGGCGCTCCGACATGCGATTTACTCGATCATCGCCGGAATCTGGTGGCTGCCTCTCTCCCCTCCTCACGATTGATTTAATACCACCGAGTCACCACCCTTTTTCTTCCTTCGACTGGGTTTTCTTCCCGACTGATTAAAGAAGACGCGTAATCCCTCTTTTTGTACAATTGGTGGTGTTGGCAAAACAAGTCCCTACATTTAGTTATGCAGCCATCCACGAACAATGTGTATGTTTGCTCATTAGATATAAGATTGGGGAAGATGAAGAAGTGTCACACCCTAAAACCATGAACGGCGGAAATGTTCTGGGGCGGAGGACGTCATGTACAACATCACAACAATGAAAAGTAGTAAACAAGAAACAACATCATCCATTGCATTAATAATATAATTTTAATACAAGAGTGTTCTGTCAAATTATAATAGACACTAAAGTATAATTCAAAATGAAAGATGAGTCTTGAACGAGCACCATCTTCTCTGAACCTTGCATCGGTACCTGTCTACTGTTGACCTGAGGATACAAGTTATTTTGAAAGCGAGTATCAGTTTTAAAGCTGGTGAGATCATAAGCATTTTAGTGTCTTAATTTGTATGTAAGTACTTGTATGTATTTGAAATGTAGGTATTTGTACGAATGAACTGTAAGTATTTGTATGAAAATGGAATGTAAGTATTTGTATGTAAATGAACATCCTAGAAAACCCTATGTTTCCTACTAATTGTATCCTTCTACCAAGGCATCTAGTATCCATGTGTGTGTCTCTTGTAAGAGTGTGTATTTTCCCAAATATGACTATCATTAACCAAAAATATAGTTTCTACATTACCGTGCATCGTGTGAATGTTCACGAAGTGAATGTAATGGGAAAATGAAATAGTACTATGGGGTAGTATCAAATAACTACAACCGTACTAACTACCTTAAGTCTATTGAAATCTTGAAAGTACTGTAGTATTTGTAATAAGTGACTACCGTTGTACTAACTACCTTAAAACACAATAAGGTATCCAATATAACATGTCGTCGACCTGTCTCCTGCTACCGACTCTAGTAAAACGACGATGTATGACGCCGTAAGAAATGACATTTGGCAGCCGTAGACTTGCAAGTTCCACTGTAGCGAGCAACAAGGTGTAGGATAGTCAATCCAGTATAGATCTATAAGCAAACTAATACGCTCCCCAATTAAGGAGATTCGGGATACAAGAGCGGTCATGGCAGGAAGTGCCATGACCCGCCCAATGGTTCACATAACTGCATAAATGTATATGTAAGGAATGTGCTAACTGAAAGTGTAATCTTTCTCTGTCTAGCCTGTATGTATTGAAATGTTCTGTGTGTGCTAGTTGTAATGTATGTTCTCTCTATCTAGCATGTATAGTAATGTACTGTGTGTACTAGCTGTAATGTATGTTCTCTCTATCTAGCATGTATAGTAATGTACTGTGTGTACTAGATGTAATGTGTGTTCTCTTTATCTAGCATGTACAGACTCATGAATGAACTGACTCGTTGTATGATATCGTGTTCTAGTAATAGTTCTAGTATCTTCCTAAACTATCCATATGGTAGCTTACTAGTAATGTAATTGGTACGTATGAACATGGATATATACCCTTGCTACCCAAGAGTACTTAATGAACTGGAAGAACCTTTATGACTATATATGTACACATAATATATAACTAATATTTAAAGGACCTTCGGACGGATACCCGATATCCCACCAGACCACATCTCAAGCGCGAAAAGGAAATACGGTGAATAACCTTCCTAAGTTCTTTAAACATTTCTTATATAACCATACATATATAGGCATGCAATTGACAATATAAAAGCATAAATTAAGTTTTGTAAAACCTTTTAAACAAGATTACTATCTAAGAAAAGATCGACTTGATGTCAATCTATAAAACGGATTGGAGGTATTTATCTAACAAAATAGTTTTAAATACAAAGAAACATTTGTTTGAAACACAATTGTAAATGAGTTTGAATTGAAACATACAGTGTATAATGAACAATTAAATCAGGAGTTTTAAACATATAAAACATATATGAAAATCCGTTGAATAACAACTGTTTGGTAAAAGAGCTAATGTGTAGTAAATCATTTGAATGTTGCTTATTAATAACATGTGATTTGATATAATAACTAGCATGATTCTACTTGTATCCCCCCCCCCCCCATAAAACATTTAAAAAACATCTAAAACATTGATTAAGGGGTATGTACTCACCTGTTGCGAGTGGATCGAAAGGAAGTGTCGGATAAGTGCTTGGTGTCAAGTGAAGACTTAGACACGCACAAAGATCCTAGTTACATATGAGGACATATGTATATAAATAATTAGCCTTTAAACAACTAATAAACAAGTCAAGACACTCTAGGACATGACAAACACTTTGTATAAGTGTTATAAGTGCTAAGGAGTGCATCTAAGTGTTGTAGGGAAAGGCTAGTGTGTTTGGGGTTCAAGGGTAAACTCCCTTGGAGTTTACGGTTTTCATGACCATTACCCAAGGAGTTTACGGCAGTAAACTCAAGGGTTTATGGTCGTAAACTCTACAATTTATGACCATTTGTTGTTTTGAAGACTAATAAGCTATTCCAAGCATTCCTACTTCATGATTTCGCCTTAGGATGTGGTGTGTGGCATCAAAACACTCCTAAATGGAGTTTACGATCTAAGGACCATTTCTCCATGAGTTTACTACCTTAAACTCATGATTTTACTACCTTAAACTCCTAAGTTTGGTATTTGGCGGTTTCCAAGTCCTTAGCTCAAACATGGCACTAGCCTAGGTTAGATTCTAGCCATAAGGAACAACCATGGGCCATTTATGGGACATTTACACAACATTTGAGGTGTTTACGGTTTTGGGAGATCCACAAACCATAAACACATAAAAATATATGATTTTGATGCTTTTTGTATGAAACACCCATCAACGATGGATCTAGACAAGTCCCTAAGGCATTGTGAAGCATCTAGACACCCTAAAGCACCCTAAGGCACTATATTTGGTGTTTACGGTTTTGGGAGCCTCCCAAAACCGTGAACACCTTGTTCTTGGTGTTCTTGGGACTTTTCCTTAGTATAAACATGTATAGCAAGCTTAAAATGACTCTAGGATAGAAGTACTTACATAGAGGAAGCTTGAAATGAACTTTAAATCCAAGAACACTTAGTGTGTGTGTTCTTGGTGTTCTTGGTGTTTTTGGAAACTAATCAAAACACAAAAATGGTTGGATTAAAGGATGTAAAATCACTAGATTAAGTTATATACTAACTTGAAAGGGCTAGAAACACTTACTAGATTGAAGATTTTGAATAAAAACTTGGATGATACTTGAGAGGATATTTTGGAGTTTACTCTTTTGGTAAATGGGGAGTAAACACAAAATGACTAGTTTTTGGGGAGTAAACTCATGCTTAAGGCATGAGTTTACGTTTTTGGATGATTTTTCGACCCAAACCTAAAAGTTTGGTCATGAACTTCTAAGACAAGAGGTGTTTGCGGTTTTTAAAATTCAAAACCCAAGACGACACTTTCTTTCACCCGTTCGCTTAAAAATAATATTAAAATAATCAAACGAACTATAAATTTCTTAAAAATAAGAAATAATGACATTAACTTATGACAAGAGGTGGTTGACTTTTAGGTTTGACCGAATGAAAATTCCGAGTTATCACAAGAAGTAGGTAGGGGTTTGATTTTATTGAGAGAGAGAGAGAGAAAAAAAAAAAAAGAGAAAGAGAGAGAGAGAGAGAGAGAGAGAGAGAGAGGTGGGCCCAGTTTTATATTTAATAATAATAATTTTAAAAAGTGAAAGAAAAATGAAAATTAAATTCATTAAGGGTATACTAGTCTTTTTAGTTTGGACAGGGACCAAAACTGCATGTAAACTAGCTCAAAAGGACCATCAATCCAAAAAAAAATCGTGATTTGGACTAAAACCCCAAAAAAATGCATACTACAGGGACCATTGTTGCAATTTTCTCTTTTGCATATAAAAAAATTTAATATATATATATATATATATATATATAGAGAGAGAGAGAGAGTAGTTTTTTATGTGAAAACACGTTTGAATATAAATATAATTTTTAGAAAGCAAAAAAACATATTCGAAACAAAATTATATATATATATATATATATATATATATATATATATATATATATATATGTGTGTGTGTGTGTGTGTGTGTGTGTAAAAAAAACTAAATTTATGATGAATTTGTAAAAACTTTTGAAATCTTGACCAAAAGTATAAATTTTGGACCAGATTTATAATAAAACTTAAAATCTGAGCCAAAAGTATAGATTTTAGATCAAATTTATAATAGAATTTAGACAAAACTGCAAAATTGGTCCTTGTGGTTTGCAAAAAACTTTTGATAGGGTCTAAAAAGATTTCAACTTGCATGGAAGGTCCAAAATAAAAATAAATAAATAAATAAATAAATAAAAATTGGTTTTAGTCCTTGAAAATTTGAAAGGACTATTTTGCCCTTATTATTTATTTTTTAGATTTTTCTTATTTGTTTTAATTGTTTTATTATTAAAAGGAAAGCAAAAGAAAAAAAAAAACAAGGCAAGTCCACACCACCCGATTTCTCTCTCTCTCTCTCTCTCATCAGGTCGTCTTCCTCAACCCCGGTTCACTTCCTTCCAATTTGTCCGATCAATATCATAGTCCTATTTTGGAGGTTAGTTTCATATTTAATTCGGAACAAGAACTGAAATTTACTACCATTACTACCATTCAAAACTCACCCTCCCCTGTTTGAATCTTAAATTTACAAGCCCTAAATTTACAATATCCATGGTAGTCAAGCCCAAACTGTGTTGGAATTCTTCTCTGGATTCGACGAGACGTGGTGGTGGAGACGATATGATTGTGGGTGCGTGAACTGCCCGGGTCGACAGTGATAAGAACATGACTCTCTAAAAAAAACTGTACAAATTTACAATTTTAACACTAACCTTCAATGAGAACCAAGACCCATCCTAGACGACCCCGATACCCTACGATCAAAAGTTGCTTCGAACACCGATAACCATCTATTAACGGCCGATTTCTTTTCTATTGACCCTATCGGACTTGGGCAAGGGCTAGGGTTACAACTTGGGCTCTAAATCAGAGCTGGAATCACAGATTCGATCTTAGTCGATCTCAGAGAAGAAACTCGAGGTGAAGAAACACGAGGGGAAGAAGCGTAAGGTGAACATATTGAAAATTTATCACGGAGTGAAGATTTGTGATATTGTGTCTCTGATTTGTGGAAGATGCAACAAGATGGGTTGAAGATGAAGGGTGGGGAAGACGATATGAATAGAAAAGGTTATGTGTGTATGTACATATATATATATATATATATATATATATATATATATATATGTGTGTGTGTGTGTGTGTGTGTGTGAGAGAGAGAGAGAGAGATCAGGTGGGGGTGGACCCGTCCTATTTTTCTTTTATTTTGCTTTCTTGTTAATAATAAATCAATTAAAACAAATAAAGAAAATGTTAAAAATAAATAATAATGGTAAAATAATCCTTTTAAATTTTCAAGGACCAAAACCAAAAAAAATTTATGATTTTGGACCTTATATGCAAGTTGAAATTTTTTTGAATCTCATCCAAAGTTTTTTGCATACCACAAGGACCAATTTTACAGTTTTGTTTAGAATTTAAAATTTGGATCAAAAATATAATTTTTGAAAGTTAAATGAACTGTTGACCATGTAAAAGGGTCGACATGAATATAATTTTAGGTTTTTTGAACTTAATTGACTAAAAAAGGATAATGATTATTTTTTTAACAACAAATATAATCTACTTCTAAATTACTTCTGAAATTCATCTATATCGAAAATACAAATTGAACCCTCGACCTCAAAGAGAGAGGACAACACCTGATATGGCTGGGCTAGAAGCTTTTTTTAGGAGATTTCCTCAAAAAAATCAAACTGCTAGTTTACATTCGCCCACATTGCTAGTGACTGGGAATCGAATAATTTCTAGATCCAAACGATATCAACCTATTCTATGCCAATGCACATAATTTAAAGAAGAAAAAACATACTTAAATACGTCTATTTTCTTTTTCAAACATTACCCTGAGTTGAGAGTCTTCTTCAATGGATTGCGAAATGCACATAGTGAAAACATCAAAATTTGACAACCATAAAATCAATATATTTTCGTTCATTTCAAATTCAATGCTGAACAGCCTAAATTATTAATCAAATCAAATAAGAGACCAAATCATTTAATATAAACTATTAATTTGAGGATCATTTCTTATATTTAATTATACATTTATAACAAAATCCACTAGATATCAAGTTTGAAAAAATATTTTTAAATAAATATTAACTTTCCGTTATATTTAATTATACATTTATAACAAAATCCACAAGATATCAAGTTTGAAAAAATATTTTTTTTTAAAATAAACATTAATTAAAATTATGTTTTTTACATTATGATTTACTGGTTTACTCTTCAATAAAAAAAGTTAAAAAAACAATTAATTTGGAAAGAAAAAAGCTTACCGAAAAAGAAATTGTTTGTAAACTTTATTCTGTAAATAGAAAGCATAATAAATTTTGTTTTTAGTTTTAGAAAAAAAGAAAAAAGAAAAAAGAAAACTAGCTGGTTGTATAAATAGAAAGCATAATAAATTCAATAGCCATGGCCATGAACTCAACGAAGACTCCGTTCTGCTTCTCGTTTTAGAGAGAGAAACTCCACCCTTCAAATTTCAATCAACTTCAACAACACAATTCAAAATTCAAGGAGGTTTGGGACTTCAGAAATTCATAACATTACTGAAAACTTCATTCAGAAAACCCTAATCACGTATGTAATGCATCACAAGAAATCGGAGGTTCAGATCGGAAAAGATAGCAGCGGTGTCTCTTCCGATTTCAATCCGACCCCAACGATTCAGAATCAATCTCCTCATAAAATCTCCATTTTCGAATTGAATCAACATTCTTCTGGTTCTTCACTCTGTTCTTCGTCTTCATTATTATCGACACAGTCGCCTGATAATGATGTTACCACGACAACCACAAGTACCAGCCCTAATCATGAACATCAAATCTTGATCGACGACGGTGATTTTGATTATGATTCACTTGCCGGACCGACTCCTAGATCAACACCTCACAAACGGTCTGTTTTCTCCCAAACCACACCAACTTCCTTTTCAAATTCCCTAGCGAAATCACCTAACTTCTCCTTTTCGTCTAAAAACCGGCGGTTTTACAACACAAAATCCACCGTCATCCACCTCCTCAACCGTCTCCGTCACCTCCGACGCCTCCGTACTCACCTCCGTTTAATCCTCTTACTATCTCTCCCGTTTTTCTACTTCTTGGTATCTCACCCTAGTCATTCCTTCTTCCTCGATTTCCTATCGGCATTCGCTTTCTCAGCTGCGTTATTATTCTCCCTCAATCTCGCCCTCCCTCGCCTCCCTTCAATCCGATTGTTTCTTGCCAGATCTTTCCCAATCAAACTCACATTATCAGACAAGGTCTCCAAATCACCATTGCCGGTGTTCTGGTCAATCGGTTCCAATTCCAAAACAAAAGGCGATCATATTCATAAATGGAATTCAGGTTGTTGGGTGCAGGCATACAACAATGGTGATGTATACGAGGGTGAGTTTCACAAAGGCAAGTGCTCTGGTTGTGGCGTTTACTACTATTACATGAGTGGGAGATACGAAGGCGATTGGGTTGATGGAAAGTACGATGGTTATGGTGTAGAGACATGGGCAAGGGGAAGCCGGTATAGGGGTCAGTACAGGCAAGGATTGAGACATGGATTTGGTGTGTATAGATTCTACACCGGAGATGTTTATTCCGGTGAATGGTCAAACGGTCAAAGCCATGGATGTGGAATCCATACTTGTGAAGATGGTAGTAGATATGTCGGAGAATTCAAATGGGGTGTTAAACATGGTCTTGGCCACTACCATTTCAGGTAAGATAACAACTCCACAAACCTTCTAATTTCTATCACTTCTTGATCTTGTTTTATATCAAAATTTTGACAAACGAGGACAAGATCATAGTTTCTTTTGATATTGATTACAGGAATGGGGATACATACGCTGGAGAATACTTTGCAGATTTTCTGCATGGATTTGGAGTATACAATTTTGCAAACGGGCATAGATATGAAGGATCTTGGCATGAAGGAAGAAGACAAGGGCTTGGTATGTACACTTTCAAAAATGGTGAAACCCAATCTGGGCATTGGCAAAATGGTATTCTTAATATCCCAAGTTCACATTCCGCAACACAATCGCATCCATCATCACCTTCAACTGTTGCAGTCTATCATTCTAGAGTTCTTAATGCAGTCCAGGAAGCAAGAAGATCAGCAGAGAAAGCATATGATGTAGGGAAAGTGGATGAAAGAGTTAACAGGGTGGTGGCTGCCGCCAATAGATCAGCTAATGCCGCTAGAGTGGCAGCGGTGAAGGCAGTACAGAAAAACCTGCCTAACCAGAGTGATGGTGATGGTGATGGTCATCCTAAGATCTATCAACTGTCAAACTAACTGTTTTTTGAGACCAATTTTGTTCGTGGATATATTGAGATTTTTGACTTTTTCTTTTTTTGTTTAGTTTTGTAGATCAGTGTTAGATTTTAGGGAAAACGTTTGAAACCTATGTGGCAATGTATGTGTATTAACAACTATACTAATGAAATCAAGATCAAAAATCTATTTGAGATGTGGTTTGATTAATGTATAGCAACAAACTTTCACTAAAATGTCTAATAGTATAATGCACGAAGGAATAAAAGTACCATGCTTTTTCTTGCATTTAGCGCCTAAACAAGATTTAAAGAAACATAATAAAAAATATTTAGAACATACATGTCAACATACCATTCAAACTTTAAGATTGCATTTAGCAATGTATTTTTTTAATAGAAAACAAAATTGCAAAAATCTTGTGAAATGTGATAGAAAATCGAGGATTAAAGTAGATCAAGAAACATCCAAATCTAACTCTCGGTTTGTTCCCTCAGCCTACGGATGGTACTCCTGACAGTAACCGCACTAGCAGTGCTGCAAAAAGAAAATTTTAAAAAAAAAATGTTAACACTTGTAAAATTATTAGAATAAAAATAAAAATATAAAAATTAAAATATCATTACTTCAAAGTGTAAGCACCCCCTGCTTTCACTTTGCCACAATCTTTGCAACCCCAGATACCAACTGCTTTCCTTTTCACTGCATACTGTAACACAATGCCCAAAATGAATATTGCAAAAAAATAAGAAAATTGTGTCAAGATTATATAAATATAATGGTCACATGAACAAAAAGATGTACCTTTCCACAGAATTCACAGAAGTATTTGCTGTGCTGACTAACTTCCATCTTCTTGATCTGCTTCCTCAAACTAGCACCATATCGGGTACCTAAGAAGTCAAATAATCATTAATAAAAGCATACTCGTAAATAGGTTAATTTACCATAAATGAGTAAATGAGCATGATTTTTGCACAAAAAGTTAGGCTAAATCTCAAACTAAAACAAGTTCAGATCTTGGAGATGACTGTATTTTTAACCATTAAATGAGGATATAGAAGTGATGAGTAAGCATTATCCATACCGTATTTGCCAACAATTCCAGCCTTCTTGGTTCTCTTAGTCTGTGTATAAGGATAACAAAAGTATTGTTAATACATGAGCATAAAAGAATACAACAAGAAAAGAGGTAGAAAAAGAAAGAACAGTTTTAGAAGAAAAAAAAACTAGGTAAACAGTAGAAAGAAAGAAGTCAAGCTAGCATTATAGTGAACAACAAAAGCAATTACATTACACCCCTAATTAACTGATTATAATTAAGGGTGCAGTATACAAAGTTCCTTCTGTAACTTCCTCCAAGCTCTATTCACATGCTTTAAAGTTTAAACTCTGAGAACAAGTTCTTCGAGCAAGCTAATTTGTTAGATCAAATCACCTAATTCTCAAAAACACTAATGAACAACAAAAATTTTATTCTCTAAGTTCAAAACTGATTGAAATTTTAAGTCCTAAATTTACATTAAAAACTAACCATGATTCCTGATGAGGAAAAAAAACAAAAACAAAAAAATCTACGCTTGTTGAAGGTAAAGTTTGGAAAATCGTTTTAGCTACCACTCTTTGTTCTGTTTGTATTTTCAAAAAAAAAACTTTCAGCCCTAAAATTCAACGACTTCCAGAAACCTAACTACTGATATTAACAATCTTAATAATCAAATGTCGGCATCTTTTAACGAAAAAACACTAATACATGATATTAAAAACCACATAACGAGCAATTCAAGCAATCAATTAGTAAAAATGTACAAATACAACATAGCATTATACATAAATCTTAACATACAAAGAGATCTAGTATCTAAGGATTACCATGGCTTGACGCTTGGTGAAATCGAATAAGAGGGGATTCTTGAGATTGGAAGCGCCAACAAAAACCCTAGACTTTAACTCGGCCGATTGCGATATGAGAAGTTTATATGGAACGTTGACTCGATTTTTAGGGCTTATCCTAAGACTCCAAAAGAACAAAAAAAGGCTCCGCCTTAACAAGAGCCCAAACTTTAAAGGCCCGCATATTTACATGTTGTTTATTCAATTCTGAGTTCTTAAATTTTCAAATTCTGAAAATGCTTATACACTTTTATGTCATTTTTTCTTTCTGTACACAAGATTATATATATATATATATATATATATATATATATATATATATATATATATATATATATATATATATATATGTGTGTGTGCTATGACTCGTCTCCGTGATACAATTCCGGGATTTGACAGTAGCGGTTTCACTAATAAGGACACCGCCCCCCTAAATCCCAAAACGTTTTGGCGTGTGCCCTTTTTAGCAAAATCGTCCAAGATATGGAAGTCAACTTCGAGATGACTGTCAGACAGAAAGCAGTCTTTGAGTATTTGCGGGCGCCTCATGCTCAAGATTTTCTGCCAACTATCCCTATTGATGGTCTTGGCCAGCATATGTCTCCTGTGGAGTACCGAACTATCATTCGTTACCGCCTCATGATTCTCATATTCCCAATTGACGAGATATGCCCAGTTTGTCGCAAGGCATGTTTGGATACCTTTGGGGAACACGCGGCTCATTGTAGAGAGCTCCCTGGTTTCAAATATAGACATGATGTGGTTCGGGATGTTCTCTTTGATGCTTGTCGGCGTGCTGGTATATCTGTGAAGAAAGAAGCGCCAGTAAATTTTTTGACGGACCCGCAGGATGGCAGGTCCACACTTAGACCAGCTGACATTTTGGTCTTTGGATGGATAGGAGGGAAGCATGTGTGTGTGGATCTTACTGGTGTATCTCCTCTCGTTGGTTTGGGGAGCGGAGGTTTCGCAACTGGGCATGCCGCTTTGAAAGTCGCTGCGTGCAAAGTGGTAAAGCACGACAATGCATGTAGAGAAAATCAACATGTGTTTGTTCCTTTTGCATTCGATACATTTGGTTTTCTCGCACCAGAGGCGGTGGAGCTCCTCAACAGAGTCTAACGGGTCATGCATTCTAATGTCATATCTCCTATATCCACAAATGTTGTTTTCAAAAGAATAGGTTTTGTCATCCAAAAAGGGCTAGCGGCGCAGCTTGTTGTCTGTTTGCCTTCAATCGATATGTATTGATATTAAAGATAATTAGATTGTTATCATTTATATATATATATATATATATATATATATATATATATATATATATATATATTCTACTAGATGTGTTATCGTGCAAATTGACGGTGATAAATAGTTTTTTTGGCGAATAGTTTCCTACGAAGAAATAATTATTAAATTTTATTTGAGTTATTATGTAATAAAAAATTATAACTTTTATATAAAATATTTATGTTTATATTGTCTGTTTATACTATTAATGTAAATCAATTAATATCGGTGTTTAATTTAAAAAACATAATTTAAATTATAGTTTATACACATGAATTTTATATTTTATAATCTTCATTATGCTCCAAATTGAATATTTTAATTACTTTGTTTAATTCAATTCTTCAAACTTTTGGCAAGTATTAATTAATTATTTATGTAAAATTAATTTGTACAAAAAGTTTCGTATCTTATACCTCTTAAAATTCTAGGTATGACTAATATGTTTTATAATATAGTATAAGATACATAAAGATTAGTAGCTCATTATTACTTCTAGTCATTAGAAAGATTATTTTATAGTTATAAAAACAATAATTTTTTTAATTAAATGAGTTTTTCATTTAGTGAAATCCAATCCAATAATAAAGAAACAACATTTTTAACAAAAAAAACTATTTTTCCTTGCCAAAAGTTATTACAAGGTGTAATAGATTTAACAATTAGATTATTGGATGCAAAATTATGAATTAATATTGTCTACTTTGTGAATTATTTATTTAACTAATTTACTCAAATTTTTATACTCACTAAAGGCGTGTTTGGAAGTGTTTTTTAAAATAACTTATTAATTTATCGGTCTTTCAAAAAATAAATTAATTAAGAAATAAAATGTAACGCCCTGATTCTCATGTATTGATGTATGTATGGATCTTTTTGGGTTTTTGGGTCTACTCGACGAGTTTGCCGCCCTACTCGACGAGTAGTAGTGGGTTGGTCCGCGTGTTTTAGTGATCTACTCGACGAGTAGGAGCTGGCAGATGAAACCCTAAATTCCGGGGCATTTCACCCTATTTAAAGAATTATTGGCCTCCCCCAGCCCCCCTCCCCCCCCCCCTTTACTGCTTCTTGATCCTCTCAAACCCTAAATCAAGTGTGTGTGTGTGTGTGTGTGTTCTTTTGGTGTGTTCAAGCTTAGAGGGGGAGTTTTGGAGGAGGAACCACTTGGGGAAATCAAGCAAGTAGAAGCAGTGACTCGTGGGATTCAAGATCTACATCAATGGACATTCTCTTGAAGGTATTAGACTGTTTTCCTTGGCTCATGTTCATCAAAAATCTCTTTTGGATGGGTTTTATGAAAGGCTTTTTATGTTTGAGCTAAGATCTGAAGTTGTAACTTCAGATCTGGACCCCCTTTGACCTCTACATTGATAAAGTTATCAGCCTTGCCTAGTATGAGCCTTCCTTCAAGTGCGAGACTTCACTACAAGCTTAGTTTTGTCATTTAAGGGTCTTAAAGCCTTGCATGCACGTAAAGTTTGCAACTTTACGTGTTAAGCATGCCTAAGGAGGTTGGATCTGCAATCTGGAACCTTTGCATGGCTTAAAATGCATATGTATAAGAATTGAAGGGATTGGGCGAGTCGCATAGTCGACTCGGCGAGTCATATGAAGATGATCCTGAACTCGACGAGTTTGATGAACAACTTAACGTGTCTAATGAAGATTATCGAAGACTTGGCGAGTCAGTATAGTGACTCGACGAGTCGGTTAGGGTTTTTCTCAACCATTGGATACGTATGAACTTGTCGAGTTGCAAGGGGGAAACCTCGACGAGTGGTCATGGAGCTTCGACCACAAACTTTAGTAACTCGAGGAGTCAGTCTGGTGACTCAGCGAGCGGACAAGTGTTTGGGGAACTCAGCAAGTAGACGAGGGCACTCGACAAGTTGAGGTCAACATGGATTGTTAACCTTGACTGTTGACTTTGACTTTGACCCTGGGTTGACCAGTCGACTTTTGGAGGACATTTTGGAAAGGTTGGAAATTTACAAGTATGGTTTACAATGAATATAGGTGGTGGAGTTCGTAGCAGTGATCCGAGAATTTGAGCTTATTTTACGAGTCAACAGTTGCAAGGTGAGTTACCTCACTATACTAAGGGGTCAAAGGCACCAAGGCCGACCCATTGGATATGTTATTCTAGCAGTGATAGTATGTTGAGTAGGAAGTTAGTTTTGCATGCTAGTGGTTATACCAGTTAGGTAGATCTATAGGACTACTTGTGTTGTTATATGATTATTTGCATGCTCAATGATTATGCTACATGTTGATATGTTATGTAGGGTGGGTTGAGGTGAGACTGCTTCGTGCGGTAACTAACAAACCTGGGAGCATTCCAGTTACGGGCTAAGAGAGACTCGTACTGTGGGCTCGATGGCAAGTCAGACATGAGCTATGGGCCAGCAAGGCAATCCAGACTCACATTGTGGGCCCATGGGGTAATCCAGTCTGCAAAGTTGTGGACCCGTTGCATGCTGTTTAGTTTGTTATGTTATGATATTGTTGACACGGTTATGTGAATTGTACGTGTATCGGTATTTTAGGGGAACTTACTAAGCTTTCGGGCTTACAGTTTCAGTTTATTGTTTCAGGTATATCTGGGGACCGCGACAAGGTGAAAGCTTGATCATACAACTCTTCCTGTTTTGTTTATGGTTCTGAGAAACTCTGATATTACACTATTTTGAAAACAAGAATGTAATGCATGTTGCTGCTGTTGAATGTTTGAAAATTATTTAATTGGCTTGAAATTTTTGAATATTACATAAAAGTGCTTGATAACACTAATTTTTCAGTGTAAAAAATAACTTTTTCAAAAAACCATTGATTTTTGGTTTTTCCAAAAAATCAATAAATAGATTGAAAAACAATTTCAAACACCCTCTAAAAGTAAAGCTTATAGCAACTCACACCAACCCAACCATTTAATAAAATAAGTTAAAGTTCTTTCTTATCAAGATAAGCAACCAACCACTTCAACGTTTATCAATGCAAACCAACTCAATCTTTTATTAAAAACTATATAATGATAATAATATAGCTATATTATGATAATAATATATCAATATTAGTGATTATTTATATAGAAAAAATAATGAGTTGTATTATATTTTGTTTTTCTAACTTTTTTTAAATAACATATAATAAATAGAGTTCATCGTGTTTGGTCAAAAATTAATAAAAACCACCAATAGAATAAAGCCAAGGCGTGAACATTCATTCATCTCTGTTAAGCCACATTTTTTTTTATAATAATTTTCGGTGACCGACAAAACAAAAAGTCACATATCATTCTGATTTCTTTGTATATTTATTTTATACTTTATATAATACTAGTGGTGCACCCGCGCAAAGCGGCGGAGGAGAATAATTTAATTTTATGTTTAGAAACAATTTCACTCACATATTTATGATGGAATAACATGATAGTACTAAAATATTAAAGATAAACATGTTAGGTTTAATATTAATCATGTATGGTATGTCTAACAAAATATTTGTATAAATAACCTAAAAGATAGAAAAATTGATTGTTTATGTAGCTATATTAATGATTGCGTATGTGTATGTGAGCAACAAACTTATTTGTGAGGCTTGCCATAATCATAGAATTATGCAACATTCACGACTATGCATACAAACTCTAAATGTTTTAAGTAATAATCTACATCATTTCAATCAAGACAAGAGAGAAAAAAAAAAAAAAAACTCATTTGTCCAATTCCAAATTACAAAATGAAAAAACAAGAATTTATTATAGTATATTGATTGTTGCTTTATATTTGGTTTGCAAATATTTCCAAAGCGTATGATGTAAGGAGGGGAAGTACATAAATCTTAATCAATACAAAACCAACAAAAAAGTTGATTTATTATGACAAAAATAACTCTTTGTTCAATTATTACGTGATTGCATAAGAAATCCTTAAGAGAGGAAGGCAACAAAAATTAGTGGAATAACATTAGGGATAGAATTAATAGGGGAAGCAAATTTATTTAAGATTGGGAAATTGTTCTGTTATAACATCAAATAAAAAACTTAATTAAATTTCTTAATATGCATTTTGGATTAGTTTTATTACAACATTCTACATTAATTTCTTCCTGTTACTCCTTTTACAACACGTTTTACTTTTAAAAATAATGCATCACATTTTACAAATGTCATTGAAGTTCATAGCAAAAAAAATCACTGTTATAATTGGGTAGATTTTTTTAAATTATAATGTATTCACAAGAAAAAAACGAAAGTACAATGTTGTTATTGGTAGATTTCAAAAGAACAATGCCTTAATGAAACATTTAAAGTGCAATTAGATCATCATGCAACAACAGTTTCAGTAAATTCAATTATAGTTTTAAGTAAATAAGGCATGATTCCACCCCAAGGTGTGAATGGGAATGGTGAACTCACACGATTAGGACAACACACATCTATTGTCCTACCAACTGTACAAATAATCATAAGCTAATAACAATTACAATCTTGTTAAATATAAGTTTCATTTAAACCTACATCAAATAACCAGTCACTTGGCAGATAGTGTTGCAGTATGATTCTTGCTTCCACTCTGTGGAAGACTTATTTATTTGACTTTCTTATTAGATATTCCTAGTTAATTATGCTTCTCGGATCCAAATCCATATCCTTGGTGTCTATGTTTACTTAAACTAAGGTTCCCTCAATATTTCAAATCCCACATTCTAAATTCAGTTATATAAGAAATGATTCAAAATAAATAAGCTTTCACGGAAAAAAAAAAAATGAGAATCACAACTAATTAGATTCAGTGTGACTTTACCTTTCAACAAGGCTAGTGAATTGCACATCCTACATGCTTTTTTCTCAACCTACCTATATGTAAAACATCAAATGTTTCTCTGTTGAACATAAAGCATTTCCTAAAAAAGAAAATGATTAATTAACAAACATCTCATAATATGAAATCAATGAATTAAGATTCGCAATACAAGAAGTGGAGCTCCAAAACCTTATCCACCAATCTGCTTAATAAACTTATAATATTCCATCTTGGCCTTACCAATACCATTTTCTACTTCTATTGAGACATTTTCTTCGGATCCTAAACTTTGTACCAAAAAAGACTGAATTTTCAGAACAAAAATGTTAAGTAAGTAAGCAAATTATCTAAAAATAAACAAAAATAAGTGGTTTTTACTTCAGATTACCTACAAAAGACAATGAGAAAAAAGTCAAAATGGTTGTTATAAAGGATTAAGAGATAAGAGCAAAAAAAAAAAAACAATTACATAATGTGATGCATATATATTACCCCAAAAATTGGGCCAATTTCACCCCTGTAGCTGTAAGATTACCAACTTCTTAGTTTTCACCCAGCATTTGGAGGGAAATGCCTTGAAAGAGAACCACAAAGAAGAGGAGCGAACAAATGATGGAGATGAAGCTCTGTAATCTAGCTATAAACCATCACACTTTTAGTTTCTAATCTACCATGGTCTTGATTAAACTTGTGGTTAAATTAGTAGTTGGCCTAATGATGGTAAGAACCATTGTACCATGTATCTTTATAATTGGATGACATGGTTATCAAATTTATGTTAGTATTGCCTTGAATCCAGAGAATTTCATCCCAATATCCTGAAACCCAAATAGTATTAAAGATTATGTCAATTCTTATAGACATTAATTTCAAATTAACTTAATGAGTTTAAAATTAAATTTTGATGACATCCAAATTGTTTGACCTAGATACAGGCAACAACCACCTTCTTCTATGAATTAAATTCCAAAAGTAGACATATATTGCATACATAGCGACCAAATTAAAGCCCAATTTAACTTATCATATTCAAAGTCAAAACCACTTTTTGCCTGGGCAATTTAAGTCTAAGCAGTTGTACTTTTCCCTATTCCCATACCACAATTCATCATATCATGCCTAATGACCACAGAAGAAAAATAGGAAGTACCTTCAAAAATCAAATTTTTTTCATAACCATTTCTTATAATCATTTCTTTTGCTTTCCCATCTCGTTAGAAAAACGGGACATCAACTTATTTTAATGGTGTAATCTCAACTTTAATCCCTTGTTTTCTCATCATCACCAATGTTGAAGGCACTTCCTCTAAGCCTATTGCATAAACATGAAACTTAGTCAACATGAAAACTTAATGATAAAAAGTAAATAAGAATGTGTAGCGATAGAAATTGTATTACCTTAAGCTGCCATTGTAGGTATTCTAGCAACCGGACCATGTCCTTGAACACAAACCATAGCATATAGATTTTGAACCCTCCCTGAGAGTTCAGTTCCAAATCCTTTCAATTGTAAGGTATTTTTTTATTTATTAATTTTAACCAAAGACAATAAGAAATCATGTCTATAAATAGTAAAAATTGGTATGTGAGGTTAGATCTTCATAGCCATACAAGATTCTGAATGTAATCAAAGTAAAACAGTGAGGTTATTAACCTTTTATGACCCAAAACACCTAGTTGATGTGAAACCATAAAACTCTAGGTCAAAAAATATACCTGAGGTTGCATCTTTGAAGTCACATCAGATTCTTGAACAAATCCAAGGTATAGTGAGGTTTTTGACCTTTTATGACCCAGGACCATAGAAATCTAGGTGAAAAAATGATACTCGATGTTAGATATTCGAAGTAGCACTATCATCGATTCGATTGCAAAAAAGTAAATTAAGAAATGTGTTACGTGATATCTGAAATCAGAGCTTCTTTTTGTTTCAAGTACAAATAAGAAAGGAGGAGGATGATGGCATTTAACGGTGGTCATTTGATTTTAGCTTCCATTTTTTTCCAGCATTTATGAGTTTATAGAGAACAGATGAATATATGATAAGAGGAAACGGGATTGAGAGATCTTAGGGTGTAGGAAACGGTGAGTTACAATGAAGGACATTGTGGATTTGGTGAAGGTCATGATGACACCGACAATTTAGTATGGTCGGGCTGTGATGGTTGTGAAGGGTGGCGACGGTTTGGAGCATTTTAGCGAGAAACAAAGGGCAGCGACATTTAGCTGTGATGGTGATGGCTACTCACCGATCGGGACGTGGTGGGTGTCTGCGTCGGATATGAGAGGAGCTCTTAGGTTGACGGTATGCTTCAAGGATTTTGGGGAGGCTTTGCCTTCTTCTCATGGAGAAAATCAGGTAAAATAATTCACAGAGAACCTCTGATTTCTTGAATCATATGCTGACGGATAATTGGCCTGATAGGTAGGAGATAAGAAGGATTTGAATATGTTGAAGGCGACGGAATGTCGGTTTAATGTGGACTGATTCAGGTTATTATTATTATATTAATAGTTTGTTGTACTGTTAGCTTAATGGTTTGTACGTCTTAAAAAAATATTATTATTATATTCAATTTATTTATAGAAATAGTGAGATTTCTTTTATAAGATAGTAAAGATATATACATCTTTTTTGAGATAGGAAGTTTGTTACGAAATACACGTCAACACCCTTTCTAATATAGAATTGCTGATCGTTTTAGATTATATTTGTAAGATTATTTATAACATTATGAAACATGGTTACGTTACATGCTCAATACATGAAAATATAACATTTTGGACATAACATGAACTTGGATCATAATCTTTCATTCATGACAATTAACAATTAACAAATCAAAATATAACAGATTCAAGGAGAAGGTAGCACTCATTCACATCACAAACGTTCAAATGTGTTCAAACTTCAAATTCAGATCTTCCAAATCTTATCTTTGTTACAAACCATCATATGGTAGCAAGAAAGCTAATATATATATATCCACACTTATTACTTATAACGATACTGACTTCTTTACAGTTAGCAATCACACACAGACATAGGGACAATTTCTACAAACTGTACTCAACTAGAATGTGCGTCTTCATCAAATATGAAGATCAGAAGGAGAATGGTTTTGCATACACATCGAAAGGCTCACATGAAGTCAATTGTGGTTCCTGAGTGAACCCACGATTACTTGAAAGCATATCATGCACAGAATTCGCAGAACCAAACCCTCTTGATGCATTACGGATGGTGTTACGCATTGAGCTTAACAAGCTTCCATAAGTAGACGCGTTTCCATGTTCTATAGCTTCTATAAAACAGAACGTCATTGCCCCTGTTGATGTGATTTTTGATAACGCCTGCATATCAAGACTTGTTATGAATATCATCAAATTCAATCAAAATCTGAGAATTTGGTTAGACTTACCGATGTATCAGCAGATGTTTGATCATCGTCACATCCGCTGATCGAAATGACTTCGCCACCATTACTACCCTTATATATGCCTGGTGCTGTAGGACGATGATCCTCCCATTCGTAATGCCCAGTACTATGACACCAAGAAAGAACACAAATTGTTAGATACAGAGCTTGATTTGGATCGTAACATTAAGATGAATTCAGTAACCTCACCTCTTCATTCTGCAGAGGAATGGAAGATCTAGAACAGTCCCACTATGGCAAGAATCGATGATTGCATGAAGTTTGGCTCCCAGAGGAAGAGGTCTGACGATTGTTGCGTTGATTTCGTCGTCAATGATCATACCTTCTGTTTCAAAATCCAAGGGGCACAAGGTTTCGTCATAACCATCAAGCTCGTCGCCGTTGAGGTTCCTCTGCCGGGAACCGTGGCCGGAAAAGTGAAAGACGAGAGAGTCTCCTGGTTGACATCCTTCGATTAGCCAAGAGAGTGAAGTCCTCATGTTACGTGCTGTTGGGATCCTGCTAGACTCTGTTTCTTCTTCTGCAATTTTATAGCAGGTGTATATGATGAAAAAATTGGCCTACTGCCATCCCAAGCATAAATTAGGGTTCATACCAGTGAGCATACGAATAGAAGATTCGGGAAACTGAAATGTCTTAATCAGAAGGTATTTCATGTATTTAGCATCATTAAGGCATCCTTTAAGCTCGTGACTAGTGTTCTTATACGATACGCCGACGATCAGCGCCTTCTTCCTGCCATAAACGGACGGCGGGGAATAGCTCAAACGCGACGGTGAAGGCATATGTGGCACTAGACCAGGAAACGCTGTAACAGCCGAAGGAGATGACGGAGCATTGTTGTAAGGCGAAGGAACATGCGCCGCTAGACCCGGAAACGGAGAAACGGCGTAAGGATACGGCGGAGCATTAGTGTAAGGCGATGGTGAAGGCGCATACCCCGTCACATCAGCAAACGGAGAAGGGCGAAGAGAGGGTACAACGGTGTCAGCGATTTTAGTAACGGTTTGGCATACAGAACATCTTATCGATCTGGCTCCATCCGGTAGTTTCAACGTTGTACGGCAGTTGGGGCAGTCCACGAGCATAGACATTGCTTGAGTTCTAGGGATTCGACCATAAAGAAAATTGGGGAGATTTTGATTCTGCATCAGTGTGCTTCGAATTCGATTATATAATATGCGTCGCTTTCAGAAACCGCGTTGAGCAAATTTTCCGATCAGTCACGCTGGTCGCCGTGGCGTTATGTGCGATCAAGTTATAATTCGACTTTAAGCTTTTAGTCAACCCCTTGTAGCTCCCTAAAATTTATATAGTCGATTTGTTCAAGAAAATCAATATATATATATATACTAGCAGTGTACCCGCGCAAAGCGTCGGGGCGTGTAAATTCTTTCGGTGATATGTTTCTTCTACAAAAATGTTATTTTACAAAAGAAAGTACATGTCGAAGACAAAATAATCAAACTATGGTGTTATTTGGGAGATGAAGTCATTTTTTGTTCCTGGACGGTGGGCTTTATAGCAGAGGAGGGAACAAAGAGGTATATGCGATTGGAGGGATATTTGAATCAACATGCTAAATTTAAGGATATCTAAAAGGGTTCAAAATTTGAATGAATCCGGGATTTGAGGGAACCATATCAAATTGTTGAGAAATATAAGGAGATTTGATGATAAATATTTGAATTCAAAATGTGGTTAAAATTTAATATTATTTTATTAATGGTTACTTGTACTATCTGCTTCATCATTTGAACGTCTTAAAAAAATAATATTATTATAATCAATCTATTTTTAGAAATAGTTAGATTTCTTTTATAAGATAGTATATATATATATATATATATATATATATATATATATATATATATATATATATATATATATATATAACGGGTTGAAAAAATAAAATAATTGTTATAAATCATATATTACAGTATTTTTTTTATACAACATTACATAATATAACATCTCTTACTGTGAGTTCTCTTTCTTCGCGAATAAATTTCTTTTGGTGATAATTGTGTTTCGATGGTGAATAATTTTAATTCGGTGTTTAGTTTCCTTTAGACGGGCAAGTATAGTTTACGTTTTGCCGAATAGTTTTGTTTAGAGAATTAGTTTCCATGCAATATATATTGTCAAATATCATTACTTTTAAAGAGCATGCGATATATATTGTTTTATATGATTACTTTAAAATATATCTATAATGTATGCAAATAAATGTATTTGATTTTCGAAAATAGTCTTTTGAGGATTTAAGAACTTTATCAACATATGCTTCAAAGTAGGGGTGAAAACGAGTTGAGCCGAACCCGACCCTGGTTAGGTTCGGCTCGGGCTCGTTTAATTTATATGGAGCTCGAGCTCGGCTCGATTCAAGCTTTCTTGTATTGAGCTAGGTTTGAGCTCGTAAAATATTATACAAGCTCAGCTTGGGTTCGGACTCGACTTGTTTTTTATTTGATGTGCCTGAATAAGCTTAAACTCAGCTCGAGCTCGTTAAGAAGCTCGTTTACCAATACCCTAAATTCATAGTTCCCCCAATATGTTTTTATTTTAATATATAAATAATGTTGTAAATAACAAACTAATAGACGCGCAAGGAAACCGACAAATAATATTGAGAATTATATGCCGATTAGTTGCGAATAATAGATCCAATTATTATTATTATATTACTGAGTTTCGTCCAGAAACCAGATCTATCCTTCTCGATTAGATCCGATTATAAGAAAGGTAGAAGAAGATTGTCCTGTTATTGGACGAATTAAACACAAGACAGAAAAATAAAACCGACCTGTTGATTGCTGACTTGATCTTGAAGCAACTGCACGGATCAGATTCCTGTCCTTAAAGGTTTTTACTTCGCTTGTATTGGCTGTAAGCAACAGAGTAAAACCCCAGGATTTAATGCAACTATATCGATATTCCAACAGCACTGGAAATCGACAAACACAAAGTGACTACTCGGAAACTAGAAGAAAAAACGCAGAGAGAGGGAGAGCTTTCAGATTTTCGTGAGTGTCTATATGGCTCCTAGGGAGCTTTATTTATAGGTATTGTAACCCTAGAAGGCATCAAACGGGCCCCCATAGGCCAGCCCCAGAAACCCTAGGGCGACAGCTTGCTCTCCAAGCAATCTGTTTCCTGATCCTTCTAAAATACCCTGACTTGACCTCCACGAAGTCAACAGCGGTCAACCATTTGACCGGATCGGTCAAACCGGCTTGACCCGAACTCGTAAAAAATAAAAGCTCCTCAGCTCCCAGCAACCGATGCGTCGTGCGCCTAAATCGCGCCATTTCGCGCACTCGCGGCGTCGGCTAGTGCTAGGCTAAGCTAGGCGCGCGCGTGGGCTTGGCCCATTCCCTTGATCCACTAAAGCCTTTGAAGGCTTAACAAGGGAATAGGCTTATAAACCCACAAAAGTTTCTTCCCCCCACCAATGTGGGATACAAAGGAAATTGCCAACTTGCAATTCCTTTATATATAAAGTTCCAACAATCCCCCACCAAGTTGGTAAGTTTCCTTTCACTCAGACAGATGATGTCACTTGGGTGTCACGAAGATTAAACCCTAGTTTAATGAGAACAAACAAGAAGAGACTGATTCAATGGTATCCTTATAGGTTTAAACCATGAACCTCAATGACCTCTCCGGTTTACCCACACACACCACAAGTCATATTTGTGTTCTCCCTGAGCGCTATTATGGCCATGCGCTATAAATCCTTTTCATGACCCTTTAGAAGATAAACCACTAATCTTCACTTGAGGCGGCACCACCTCTAGATCATATAGGCATAGTTTTACAACATCTTCGTTGCTTAGATGTCTCCAAAACTACGTTAAGAGTCGTAACTCAACCTCATTCTCGACAACGACGCACTATCCTACCTCACATGGATCTATCATGAATGATTATCCTACCTCACATGGATCTATCATGAATGATAGTACCTTCTATCGTTAGTGATTTCGTTGTTACCCTTTAAACTTGAAAATTAGGAGCACTAATGTCAAGTTGGGTTTCCATCACTAAACGATTCTATTGTGGTTTTAGACCCATGACTCTCGTGGTAGATGTAACCAAATCTCTCGTCAGAGGTTTGGTAAACGGATCTGCCAAGTTCCTACTTGTCTTGACATAGACAACCTTGATGGTACCACTTTCAATTAGTTGTCTCACAAAATTGTGACGCAGACCTACATGTCTTGACTTCCCATTATATATCGCATTATATACTTTAGACAGTGTGGCCTCACTGTCACAGTACATGGGTATTGAAGGCATCGGAATATCCCACAAACGTATATCCATAAGTAGATCTCGAATCCACTCTGCCTCTTTGCCTGCTACTGCTAAGGCAATTAGCTCAGCTTCCATCGTTGAATGAGCTATGCATGTCTGTTTCTTGCTCGCCCAAGAAATAGCACCACCAGCTTGAGTATAAATCCAACCACTTGTGGACTTTGAATCACTGGTGTGATCAATCCAGCTGGCATCAGAATAACCTTCAAGTATTCCATTAGATGACGAATATGTCAATTCAAAAGTACTTGTCCTTTTCAGATATCCTAGTATTCTACCCACTGCTTTCCAATGCTCCGTCCCTGGATTAACTGTATACTGACTCAACTTGCTTACAGCGAATGCGATGTCAGGTCGCGTGCAGTGAGTAGCATACATCATGCTCCCAACTGCACTAGCATATTCTAGTTGGGCCACAGCTCGACCAGAATTCACCTTAAGTTTCACACTTGAATCAAAAGGAGTGTTAAATTCCTTAATGTTCAAATGTTGAAACTTTGTCAGAATTTTCTCTATGTAATGAGATTGACTCAGAGAAATCTGACCACCTGTCCTCTTCACCTTGATACCAAGAATAGTATCTACTTCTCCAAGATCCTTCATCTTAAAGTTCAAGAATAGGTATTTCTTCGTCTCAAGAATACCTTCTAGGTGAGTACCAATGATCAACATATCATCAACATAAAGACATATAACTACTATGTAATCAGATGTATGTTTAGAGTAAATACATCTATCAGCACTATTGTGCTGAAAACCAAAGGCAGTCACAGTGGTGTCAAATCTCTCATGCCACTGTTTAGGAGCTTATTTCAACCCGTACAAGGACTTAACAAGTCTACATACTTTGTTTTCTTGTCCAGGTATTACAAAACCTTCAGGTTGCTCCAGGTAAATCTCCTCTTTGAGATAACCATTCAGAAAGGCTGTCTTCACATCCATTTGATGAATATACAATCCCTTCAAAGCTGATATTGCTATGAGAGTTCTAATTGAACTAATTCTAGCAACTGGGGCATAGGTATCAAAATAATCGATCCCTTCTCGGTGCCTATAGCCCTTTGCAACCAACCTTGCTTTATAAGCATATATGGATCCATCAGGATGATATTTCTTCTTGAATATCCATTTGGATCCTATGGGTCTTCCCCCTTGGGTAGATCAGCTAACTCCCAAGTTCCATTACCCATAATTGAATCCATTTCGTCATTGATTGCTTCCTTCCACAGAGGAGCATCCCGAGACGTCATGGCTTCCGTAAAGGTCTTAGGATCATCATCCAAATTAATTGAAAAGATGACCTCTCTCGTCACTTTCTTTTGTGTTCCTTCGACCAAATAAGAAAAGAAATCATCTCCAAAGGTTTTCTCAATTCTAGCTCTAGTACTTCTCCTTGGTTCCTCCACACTGGGAGGAGGTGGGAGTATTTCTCAAGAGGTACTTGTAAGTGTTGTATGACTAGAGTTTTCTTCATCCTTAGAAAACTTGTCCTCAAAGAATTCCACATCTCTAGATTCCACAACAACACCAAAATCAATATCTAGTAATCGGTAAGCCTTGCTATTTTGAGCATATCCAATAAATATACTCTTGTTAGCTCGTGCTCCCAATTTTGTTCGCTTAGGATCGGGAGTCCGATAATAAGCAACACACCCCCACACTTTCAAATAGTCTAGGTTAGGCTTTCTACCTTTCCACAACTCATAAGGGCTTGTAGGAATCACACGACTAGTGATCCTGTTATGAACATAACAAGCAGTCAATAGTGCTTCCCCCCACAGATTGTTTGGTTGACCCGATTGGTTCAACATACAGTTGACCATCTCACAAAGAGTTCGGTTCTTCCTTTCAGCCAAACCATTCTGTTGAGGGGTGTATGGTGATGTTCTATCATGTTTGATTCCATTCTCTTCGCAGAATGTGTCAAACTCTTGGTTGATATATTCTCCGCCTCTATCCGAGTGAAGAATTTTGATGTGTCTTTCAAGTTGATTTTCGACCTCAGCCTTATATCGTTTAAATGCATCAAAAGCTTCATCTTTTGATGTCAGCAAATAAACATGTAGATATCTATTGAAGTCATCACAAAATGTGATGAAATACCTTTTTCCTCCTCGAGTAAGGATTCCATTTAACTCACATATATCAGAATGAATCAACTCAAGTAAAGATGTGTTTCTCTTAACTGATGGAAATGGTTTCTTAGTGAACTTTGATTTTACACATGTTTCACATTTTTCAAAATCTTTTGAGCCATATTTTAACATACCTTTAGTTTGAATTTTTTCAATGTTTTTAACATTAGTGTGAGCTAAACGTTTATGCCATAAAGAAATTGAACAAACAATATAACAAGAAAAGTTCACTTCATTCACATTAGCAACCAATCTATCAATTACATCATTTCCAACACTAGACACACTAGCAACACCACTCTCAACACTAGGACCACTCATATTACCCTCATCACTAAGACATAAACGATACATTCCCGAAGTGTTGTTAGCCCTCCCAACATATCTTCTGTCTTTAGTGATCACAATTTTGCCTCTCTCAAGCACCATCTTGAACCCATCCTTGCAAACTTGTCCGCAAAAACCAGACCCTTCGAGATAGTGGGAACATGAAGAACATCTCGAAGAGTCACCTATTCACCACGTGTGAACTTCAACCGAACATCACCCCTTCCTAGAACTTCATCTCTATGGCCATCAGCACAAACGACAATCGTCCCATGAGGCATGGGTTGGTAGGTGCGAAAGCTCTCTCGTTGCCCACAAACATGCACAGTGGCTCCAATGTCTACGAACCAACCTCGAGCACAGATTGCTCGAGTAAGAGAGGAGATCATGAAAATCTCTCCAAGGTTCACACTAGCCACCATTTCAGTTACCTTCTCGACTGCATGTGCAACCGGTATGGATTTGCGATCTTTGCATTCTCTCGCATAGTGCCCAATCTCTCCGCAGACGTGGCAAGGACCGGCCCTTTCTGGCTTTGAGTTAGGATTTTGATGACCCGGTTTCTTGAAGCTTTGTTTTTGGGCCCAAAATTCTTCTTGTTCTGTCCCCCAGATTTGCATTTGTGGCTAGAACTCCCACCTGACACATGATGCACACTTTGTCCAACTTTACCTCGCTTGTCCCTGATGCGAGTTTCCTCCTCAATGCGGAGGTGTTTCATCAGATCATCCAAGGAGTAGTCCTCAGATTTGTGCATCATTCTCTTAGAGAAATCTTTCCACGAGGGTGGCAGTTTTGCGATTATCGCACCAACCTGAAAGAGTTCTGGAAGAGAGATGGTGAGTGCGTTCAACTTGTTGACCATGACTTGGAGTTCATGCACTTGCTCCATAATTGGTTTGTCATCAACCATTTGAAACTCAAGATACTTGGACACAAGGTACTTATTAGTACCTTCTTCATGTGCCTTATACTTGAGTTCCAACGCACTCCATAGCTCTTTAGGATCTTTGACCGGCGAGTAAAGATCATAGAGCCGATCAGATAGGGAATTCTTGATGTGACCCACACATAATTCCTCGGATTCTCTACGCAGAATCCTTTGTTTTTCTAGTTCTGCAATGACCGCTGGGTCCACAGATTCCCCTTCCTTTGGAATTGGATCATCAGGAATTGGTGCCAGTTTTGGGTCCAATAAAAAGGAGAGCTTCAAGACATGAAGCATGAACTTGACCTTTTCGGCCCAACGAGTGTAGTTCTGACCATCGAATTGGTCAAGTTTGGCAAACTCTTGGTTCATGAAATGGAGGCTAGCAGTAGAGTCCATTAGTATGTTGATTGATCACAAATAATAAAAAACCTTTAAGATTGTTGTAAATAACAAACTAATAGACGCGCAAGGAAACCGACAAATAATATTGAGAATTATATGTCGATTAGTTGCGAATAATAGATCCAATTATTATTATTATATTACCGAGTTTCGTCCAGAAACCAGATCTATCCTTCTCGATTAGATCCGATTATAAGAAAGGTAGAAGAAGACTGTCCTGTTATTGGACGAATTAAACACAAGATGGAAAAATAAAACCAACCTATTGATTGCTGACTTGATCTTGAAGCAACTGCACGGATCAGATTCCTATCCTTAAAGGTTTTTACTTCGCTTGTATTGGCTGTAAGCAACAGAGTAAAACCCCAGGATTTAATGCAGCTAGATCGATATTCCAACAGCATTGGAAATCGACAAACACAAAGTGACTACTCGGAAACTAGAAGAAAAAACACAGAGAGAGGGAGAGCTTTCAGATTTTCGTGAGTGTCTATATGGCTCCTAGGGAGCTGTATTTATAGGTATCGTAACCCTAGAATGCATCAAACGGGCCCCCATAGGCCGGCCCCAGAAACCCTAGGGCGACAGTTTGCTCTCCAAGCAATCTGTTTCCTGATCCTTCTAGAATACCCTGACTTGACCTCCACGAAGTCAACAGCGGTCAACCATTTGACCGGATTGGTCAAACCGGCTTGACCCGAACTCGTCAAAAATAAAAGCTCCTCAGCTCCCAGCGACCGATGCGTCGTGCGCCTAAATCACGCCACTTCGCGCACTCGCGGCGTCGGCTAGTGCTAGGCTAGGCTAGGCGCGCGCGTGGGCTTGGCCCATTCCCTTGATCCACTAAAGCCTTTGAAGGCTTAACAAGGGAATAGGCTTATAAACCCACAAAAGTTTCTTCCCCCCACCAATGTGGGATACAAAGGAAATTGCCAACTTGCAATTCCTTTATATATAAAGTTCCAACAAATAATAATAAATTATATTATATAAAGGTTCGTTTACGCTCACGAGCCTAATCGAGCTTAATGACATAGGCTCGAGCTCGAGCTCGAGCTCGTTTAATAAACGAGCTTAATACTTAGCTCGAGTTCGGCTCGGGCTCCTTTAAAATCGGTTTCGAGTCGAGCTTTTAAAGATCTGACCCCAAGTAGCTCGCGAATAGCCTGACTCGTTTTCACCCCTACTTCAACGACATGTGTGTTGGCATCAAAATCTTTTTTTTAAAGTGGGATGTGCAATTGGTTATTTTTCATAGTAGGGACATAGCACCCAAGTTGACTACATTATGATGCATATTAGTGGCCTTAGGGAATCTAGACATGATATTCTTTGGAATAAATTAAAAAGGGTAGATGTCAAGACTTTTTGAGGATAAAATGGTCTTAGGTATTGAATTTGGCACCGATTTTGCAAAGAATGCAGACCAATTATGAAATAACGTAGCTAGATCGATCATAGATAAAGATCGTAGATATAGTGTGGTGAGAATATCTAAACTAAGTTTAGTTAATAAAACTCACTCTAAGGAGATTTTTTTTACTCGTTTTAAGATGTTTTTTCGAGCATGGAAGGAGACGAAATAGGTTGTACAAACAAAATATACAAGGAGATAAACCAAGAGATGGATAAAAGGGTGGCTAAATGTAAGTACATGGCATACATGGAGATGTATAAGAGATTTGACTAAAAGAATATTTAAATCCACAAACTAGCAAAAACCAAAGAGATGAAATGACATAGGGAATGCTAGATATATTAAGGATAACAATGACCGAGTCCGAGTGAATGATGAGGATATTAATAAGAAATTAGGTAACTATTTTTATTCCTTGTTTAACATGGCTTTGTCGGACACTGGGGATATGAATATGGAAAGCTTAAGAGGAAGTCCCAAAACTTGCAATAAAGGTTCTTGCATGTGGACGAGTAGCAAGTAAATGAAGAATACTTAGGAATGATAAGGGAACAAAGCCATACGTTAGTCCAAATCCCTATTATTTGTGTAGTTGTGCATTAAGGAAGCCATACGTTAGTCCAAATCCCTATTATTTGTGTAGTTGTGCATTAAGGAAGAGGGAGTTTGGTGGTTGAGAAACCAATATAACATTATCTTAGGGGTCGTTTGGTTCGCTGGAATCGGAAGGAATTGGAATTTAATTCCATCACTTTCCTATGGTTAGTTCAAGTTTTAAAAAGGAATTGGATTCTTAAATGTGTCCAACTTTTCTTCCATTGAGGGAAAATAAATTACATCTAAAAGATGAGGAAATTTAAATTCCTTCAAGTGAGAATGTTGAAGATTATCATATTACCCTTTTCATTTTTAACATTAAATATGAAAAACCTCCGTCACTACTCGTGACCACCTCCACCACAACTTTCACACCACTACTCACCATCTCCACCACCACCCACCATCTCCATTACCACCCACCACCACCACCACCACTAACCGTCACCAATGATGTTGTCGCCACTACCACCACTTCCGTTACCACCACCACCATCGCCTTCACTGATACCACTACCACCATCATCACCACCACCACCGATAACATCTGTTACCACCTACACCACCACCCTACCACTATCGTTGTTACTACTAACTCTATCATCACTACCACCACCTCTATTGTCACCACCACGACCACCATCCTCGCCACCACCCGCACCAACCACCACCACCGACATCCACCATTACCACCGCTGCCACTAACACCTACCGCCACAACCACGATTGCCTCTACCATCAACACTAGTGATGTCACTACCACCACCATCTCCACCTTCGTCACCACCACACACTACAGCCATCACCACCATCGTCGCTTCTACCACCATCGTCGCCGCCACCACCACCGTTTATTATTTTTATAATTTATATAATATATATTTACATATAATTATAAAACAAAGTAAAAGTAAGCAAAAACTAAGAAGAGTAGTTTTGTTATTTTACATTATTCCAATTTTATTTTCCGCCAACTAAACAAAATATAAAATTGAATTCAAATTCCATTTACTACTAACCAAATAGAATATTGAATTGGATTCAAATTCAAGACAGATTCCAATTCCTTAACAGATTTCAATTCTTTTCAAAACATTCAGTGAACTAAACACAAACCTTATAGATCGAGCGAAGATTCCCTAGTAGATATCTATTTAACTAGTAAGGGGATTATAGTAAATAAGAAAAAGGAGATGACCAAAGTTGTGACGCTTATAGAGGTATTGAGCAATTAAGTCCGTGAAATTTTATAAGAGAGTGCTAGAGGAAAAAATATGTATTAAGTTATTTAGTCATATCATGAAACTTTATTAAAATTTTAGTTTTATTTTTATTCGTTTCATAAAACATATTAAAGTATACAATTACCTCACATGCATTCCATAAAAATAAAACAAAATATGTTGCCCAAATCGTGATCCTAAAATTAATCCATAAAAACAATCTACCGATATGTATACTTTATAATAAAATAATATAAATTTGAAAAATAAAATATATCTATTACAAAACCAACTAAAATTCGGTTTAAACATTGCAGTTTTTATATATATATATATATATATATATATATATATATATATATATATATATATATATATATATATATATACTAGCCGTCTACCCACGCAAAGCGGCGGGGCACGTGAGTTCTTTCGGTGATATGTTTCCATTACAAAATTGTTATGTTAAAAAAAAGTACATGTTGAAGACAATATAATCAAACTATGGTATTATTTGTTACATCATGCATCAAATAACCAATAAAAAGCAACCAGTCAAGACGACACAAAATATTAATCGTGCAATACTTCTTTATACACCACATTTGCTGTATAAACCCCATCACCTTTTGAATTTTCGTTAGGCTTTACTAATACTTTTGTATTGCAACGTGAAACCCCTCTGGACAATGCAACATAAAGTTGTCCATACGAGAATACTGGTTCTGGAAGATAGATACCTACATATGGAATTGTTTGTCCCTGAGCTTTATTGATTGTCATTGCAAAGCACAATCGAATAGGAAACTGTTTCCTCATTAGAGGATCGATGGTTGCTACTAATTGCTTGTAACTGGTATTGGTTTCATATCGATGGATGTGGATTCGCATATGAAATCAATTGTGTTCGCATCTATGAAATCAGTTCGCATATGACATCAATTGAGTTTGCATTTGGTTTTGTGGGTCAAAACAGTTCGCATAAGAAGTTCATGATTTGTTTGAGGTTAATTGATTTTGATTTCGCAAGCTTGGAGTCGGAGATCTGGATTGTGTTCGCATCTATAGAATGCGAGGAGAATTTAATGGTGATATTCAGTTCGCATTTGGTGACACAAGTACGTGGTTGATGATTTTTGGTTGGTTCGCATTTGAAATTAGTGGGTTTCGCATTTGGCTTCGTATCTGGGTTTCTCAAACAACTGAAATGCGAATATGAGACAATTGATTAATTTCTCAGTTAATGCGATGAAATGCGAATGAACTCAAAGACGGATGGATGCAAGATGCGAAGAATTTGAATGAAAATGCGAAGTTTTTAATGTATAAATGCGAATTGGGGAAGAAAGCTTAGAGTTTCGCATTTGGCACCTGATCTTTTCAAGAAATAATATAAGTGGTCCAACTTCGCAAAATGGGGTCATTTAATCAGAAAATCGATCATTCTTCAAATATGACATTTAATCAGAAAATCGATCTAAAAATGAGACATTTGGTGTTTATCGATTTTTCAGGGTCGACGGGTTGTATGAAAAGCGAAGGCTGAGTAATTGAAAATTAGAGGATCGATGGTTGTTGCTACTAATTGCTTGTAACTGGTATTGGTTTCATATCGATGGATGTGGATTCGCATATGAAATCAATTGTGTTCGCATCTATGAAATCAGTTCGCATATGACATCAATTGAGTTCGCATTTGGTTTTGTGGGTCAAAACAGTTCGCATAAGAAGTTCACGATTTGTTTGAGGTTAATTGATTTTGATTTCGCAAGCTTGGAGTCGGAGATCTGGATTGTGTTCGCATCTATGGAATGCGAGGAGAATTTAATGGTGATATTCAGTTCGCATTTGGTGACACAAGTACGTGGTTGATGATTTTTGGTTGGTTCGCATTTGAAATCAGTGGGTTTCGCATTTGGCTTCGTATCTGGGTTTCTCAAACAACTGAAATGCGAATATGAGACAACTGATTAATTTCTCAGTTAATGCGATGAAATGCGAATGAACTCAAAGACGGATGGATGCAAGATGCGAAGAATTTGAATGAAAATGCGAAGTTTTTAATGTATAAATGCGAATTGGGGAAGAAAGCTTAGAGTTTCGCATTTGGCACCTGATCTTTTCAAGAAATAATATAAGTGGTCCAACTTCGCAAAATGGGGTCATAAAAAGACAAAAGTGCAGAATTTTCATTTCGCATCCCTGTAGTCTTCGCAAAATGGAAAATTTTACCCAGTTTCGCATTTGGGGTAAATTTTTTTGAGAAATTGGAATATTTTCAAACTTTTTTTCTTAAAAAAACACATTGTCTTCGTCTAAGAGAGGGAGAAAAACGATTAGGGTTTATAAGGGAAATACTTCATGGCAGTGGGATTTATAGCAGGGTTTATAAGGTGGAGAGAACAAACACACGTCTGCTATGAGATATTTTAATCAGCTGCAAATGCAACATTTAAAGGATATTTGTTGAAGCGTATTAGGATGAAAAGGTTTTAAATTTTGAATGACCATGAAATTAGGATTTTGCTGAGAAATATAAGGAATCAAAACAAATTTAAAATTTAATATTATTTTATTAATGGTTGTTTGTAATATTAGCTTAATCGTTTGTACGTCTTAAAAAAATAATATTATTATATTCAATCTATTTATAGAAATAGTTAGATTTCTTTTATAAGTAGTAAAGATATATATATATATATATATATATATATATATATATATATATATATAGTGGTCCTAAAATTAATCCATAAAAACAATCTACCGATATGTATACTTTATAATAAAATAAAATAAATTTGAAAAATAAAATATATCTATTACAAAACCAACTAAAATTCGGTTTAAACATTGCAGTTTATATATATATATATATATATATATATATATATATATATATATATATATATATATATATATATATAGCTATGTTTAAATGTTTATAGCAAGTAGTGTGTGCCTAAATGCACCAATGAGAATTCAAGAAACAATAAATCATTAATTAAATTAAAAAAGGGTATAATGGTAAACTTAGTATATCTAATTATGGTAAAAAAATCATTCAATTAATCTCTCATTAATTACTTAAACCCTACAAAACCAACATCCCTTTATCAATCGTCGCTCACAAAATTATTTCGCATCCCCACCATCGTTTCTTCGATTTCGCCATTGTGCAACATCGAGCAGCAGTATGTATGAAGATACAAGTCATCATCCGCTTACGGGCTTTCCACAAACCAACATGCAAAATCCATTGTTTGCCGCAAACTGATTTAAGGTAATTTCCGATCATCTCTGAATATCGATTCCTCTGTAAAAGATCAGGTCTTTGAAGCTAATATTTAGGTTTCTTTCGGGGTTAATAAAACCCTTGATAGGTTAGAGTTCCTCGCCGAATTTCTCGACAAACGGTATCACCAATATCTGGATTTCTTCTATTGTTTCCCTAACTATGCGAATCATGCTTTTCATCTTATCTATGTTTGGTTTTTGAATTATTGCAAAATTTGATGTCTACTACACATTTAGAGTTTTGATTCGTATTTTTCCAATCGAGAAAGACAACTTTTGATTGAAAACAAATAATTAACTATGTGAATGAAATCAAGCTCCAATTACACCAGTCGGGTGGGTATCAATGTTGGCAGATGTCTTTTCCACTCTTTGTTTCCAGTCGAGAAAGACATAACATATGAATATATTAGGCATGTGCCTTACCTGAATTAATGTGTTCATGTGTTCTTTGCGTTGAATCCAAGACTATTTGATTTTATTTTAATGATAGATGGTTCTTGATTTTCCATTTGTTCTTGATATTTGATTGTTCTAAACTTGTCTTTGATGATAAGGGTTAAGCTGACATTCTGTCAGAATTTGCATGAAGAGGGTTAAGTTGGGGATTTTTTTTCATATCAGAATGCAAACACATGTTCATTCTATGAGAATATAAATATTACATATAACATGTTATGCTAGTAATTCTGTCAGAATACATTTATACATGCTTTAGAATGTTTAGATATTTGTTTTTCATTTGATTGTTAAATAATCGAGAGGATAAAATTCTGTTAATTTTTTTTATTCATGTCTTCCGATTATGGTTTTAGTTAATTATTTATATGTTGATAATAAATTCTGCTAGAATTTTACTGTTTCATTTTGATAAAATTTTAATATATATATATATATATATATATATATATATATATATATATATATATATATATATATATATATATATATATATATATATATATATATATGTTTGTAATGTATTCTAACAGAATATTACTGTTGCATTCTAACATAATTTGTGATAGAAATGACTTGAAGAATGGCTTGAAGAACTGATGAGAAAGGTTTGAAGAATGAATTAAAGAATGATCACACTCAATGTTTAAGAATGTTGTTAGTTTTTAAAAATGTTGTTATTCTTTCAAAATGTTGTTATTATTCAAAGAATCACAATTAATTATTTAGTATATTATTAGTTCAAGAATCAATTTTGTGTATTCTTTTTAGAATGTATTTAGTAGGTTATGATTGACATTATGTTATTTTGACAGAATATGTTAGAATGTAGTTATTTTCAAACTCGGATTCCATAACTTTGTTATTATTCAATAATATTCTAATAGAATAAAATTCTAAGAGAGCATCATTCTAACTAAAAAAATATTCTGACAGAATAAATCCGTTATGTTTACAAATTATGTTAGAGTTAAAATTGAATTAATTAAAAAAAAATCATATATTTAAAATTAGGAGAATTAATTATCCATAAATATCCGAAAATTTCCTTTTATAATTGTAGTTAATTGTCCAAAATACCCTTTTGCTAAATTTTATGTGATTATATGGTACATGCTATCCCATTATAATATCATACACTCTCAAATCATATCCATTGATGAATTCCATCATTTGGTCCAGATTTGTGCATTCTGACACACAATAGTTAGTAAAAACAAAATAACATAAGCCTATATATATATATATATATATATATATATATATATATATATATATATATATATATATATATATATATATATATAGGGTTGAGAACGGTTGAGAACTCAAAGTTTTATTAGAACCCGAGAATTAAAAGTGGAGCGTTGGATCAAAAGTAATTTGTTAAAGATATGATCGTCATCTTACCAATCTCATTTAATGATTAATTTTTTTTCTTATTTAATATATTATTATAAATGCCTAAAAATTAACAAAGTAACTCAAATTTTCGGATATATTTTAAAAAAAATTGATTTTAAAAAAAAATGGATATTTTTTTTTTTTTTCAAAAAACATGAATTTTTCAAAAAAAAAAGAATTAAAAAAAATGCAATTCTTTTAAAAAACTGATTTTTTAAAAAAAAAACTATTTTTTTAAATTGTATTTGTTTTCAAAAAGACTGCAAAAAATTTTCAAAAAACAATAATTTGTTTATAAAAAAAATCTGCATTTATTAAAAAAACTACAAATTTTGTAAAAATACTGCATTTTTTCAAAAAAAAAAAAAAACAAACTGCAGTTTAAAATAAAAAACTGCATTGTTTTTCCAAAAAACTGCAATTTTTGTAAAAAAACGACTATTTTTCAAAAAAAAAAAAAACTCCAATTTTATTAATCATCGGTACATATGCATATTTCGTATACTATAATATTCGTAAGTAAATCATATAACAAATCTTATTTTTATTAATCAATCTATAAATATAATAGTACAAGTATTTTATTTGATACAAAATAAAATAAAATAAAAATCTACAAATATTCACAGTGTTATCATTTCTTCATATCAAGATTTCCATATTTTCTTCAATTTCACTTTTTACATCTTCAAAATTTTCCACATTCTTCAAAATCTACAAGAAAATAAAGATAAAAAATTGATTAATGTAAGAACAATCACAAAAATATACATGTATATATCATGTAAGATTCACATATGATTCACCTGTGAATTACATGTGCTTTACATGTGATTCACAAGTAATTCATATGTGATTCACTTATGATTTAGATGTGAATTACATGTAATTCATATGTGATTCATTTGTGATTTACATGTGAATCACATGTAATTCATATGTGATTCACATGTGAATTACATATGAATTACATGTGATTCACATGCAAACCACAAATGAATCACATATGAATTACATGTAATTCATATGTGAATCATCTGTGATTTACATATGAATCACATGTAATTCATATGTGAATCACATGTGATTCACCTGTGAATTACATGTGAATCATACGTGATTCAGTTATGATTTATATGTAAATCACATGTAATTCATACGTGATTCACTTGTGATTTACATGTAAATTACATGTGATTCATATGTGAATTACATGCAATTCATATGTGATTCACTTGTGATTTACATGTGAATTACTACATACTTGATATTGTAGTAAGTAAAAAAAACGTTGTATAAAGTTGATCGATTTTTTCAACGGATTTGAAGCATTCATAGGCTGGATATGCATAACCAAACATCATTATGTAATTTAGTAGTTTTTTCATTAGATAAACAGAAAGTGAATTTAAATTTTGTGACAATTGAAAACAGAAAAAGTTTTGATTAACTTACACATGTCCTCTAGTAAGAAAAGATCCAATCATCTTGTAAGCCTGTTAGAAACAATGAATACAATGTTCAAATAAATCCATTCACTAACTATGAGAATAAGAAAACAAAAACAAGTGCAAGTTTCTTCATGCTTACTCTATTATGTTGTATCCACAGCTAGATTCAAATATTGAAGCTTAAACTAGGAAAATAGGCATAAAACTTCTGCGCTTTACTTTTCCTTTTTACAGCAATGTGAAATCATCTAGAGAAACAGCCACAAACTAAGGAATTCATAATCGTGAATTTAAGTATTTAACAACAAAATAAAAGTTGAAATTGTTGGTGAATAAGTGGAGGGGGAGAAGGAGAGTGAAATTCCCCTCGTCTGTGAGAAATTTGTGGGAAAAAGTGAAAAAGTAAGAAGCAGAGCAATAATCACGGAAGAGAAGACAATTGACAACATTATTTTGGTTCAGTGTCTATAATTGTCACAATTCTTTGTATAAAAACCAAGGGAACCACAAAACATAATAAACCTAATATCCTAATACATTTTATAAGCAAAAACTTCAGCACATAGGAAGAAAGTATAAACAATCAGCTAATAATAATAAGGCGAAAAGGTAAATGAACCTCAAACTATCGAGCGTTGCTGTGATTGAGCCATCGGAGAAGGTGTCACACCCCAAAACCAAGAACGGCGGAAACGTTCCGGGGTGGAGGACGTCATGTGAAGTATCATAACAGTGTAAAGTAGTAAACAAGCAACAACATCATCCATTGCATTAAAAGTAAAGTTTTAATACATGTGTGTTCTTTCATAATGTACAACAATAAAATGAATAATCAAAATAAGATGAGTCTTGTCTGTGCTCCGTCTTCTCGAAACTTGGCCATCGTACCTGTCTAACTGATGACCTGAGAATACAAGTTATTTTGAAAGCGAGTATCAACCTAAAGCTGGTGAATTCATAAGTATTTAAGTGTTATTGTCCTGTTTTGGAATATTGTTATGAATGTCATGTAAATCTTTAAATGGAACAGTTGATATAAGTATGAAATGTAATCTTCTACCAAGACCCGAATGTTTTTGTAAGTAAAAATGATAGTTTTTCCTTCTTTTTGACTATTACAAACAGTAATTAGTCTAACTCATTGTTTATGTGAATGTATCACAAAATAAAGTAAAATAGGAAAAGATATGATAGTCTTCTACCAAGACCCAAATGTTTTGCTATGAAAATGATGGTTTTTCCTTCTTTTTGACTATTACAAACAATACTTAGTCTAACTCATCGTTTATGTGAATGTATCACAAAATAAAGTAAAATAGGAAAAAGATATGATAGTCTTCTACCAAGACCTGAATGTTCTGTTATAAAAATGATGGTTTTTCCTTCTTTTTGACTATCACAAACAATATTTAGTCTAACTCATCGTTTATGTGAATGTATCACAAAATAAAGTAAATAGGAAAATGTACTAATGTAAGTGTTATCCCGAGGTACTAGGGCTAACACGCCATCGCGTAAAGCGAAATGTATAACCTAATGAACATCCGAAGATTGTCCAATTGTCCTGGAGGAAGGGTTAGTCCCGTAAACGAATCCTAATATAAGTATTAACCATAGACATTCGTAGATGTTCATCAACATCTGTAGCGAACAGTAGGCTCGAGGACTGGTTAGGCCCGTAATTGACTCCTAATATAAGTATTAACCTTAGACATCCGTAGATGTTCATCACCCACTGGTGCTAGCAGCTAGGCGCCAGAATGGTTAGTCCCGTCTTGACATCCCGTTGAACTAGGATAGGCAGGAAAATTTACACAGAAGGTACTAATAAATATTCCTCATGTTTGGTATTCATGTAAGCGTATTCAAGTAAATGTATATATGTAAACGCACTCATGTATCATGTAATCCTAGGTAAATGTGCTCATGTATCATGTAAGCATATGTAAGTGTACTCATGTATCATGTAATGTACTGGTATAGACTCATGAATGAACTGACTCTTGTGTGATTCCTTGTAATAGGATTAATGTTTTGTATCTTCTAACTATCCCTATGATAATTAACTGAAAGGTAATTGGTTGTTCAAGTAAGTTTATACACCCTTGCTACACAAGAGTGTGGGAAACTAAATGAAGGATGAAACTTATAACATCAATACATATATAAGATCATATGTGTATAAGTATAGTTTTGTTCAAGAAGGTAAAAATGGTTTTGTAAGATATCTAAGAGTTTTGAACAATAGTAAAGAGTGACTTGATGTCATTTTAAATAAACATTTCAAAAGTAATACATTTGATAACAAAGTATTTTTAAGATAGAAAACCATTTCATGCATCACATTTTGTAGTATGTGAAATCTACTGGATGAAAACACAGTTATAAAAGACATATGAATGATTTAATAACATGATGTTTTCTTTAAAGCATTTAAAATCATTTAAAACATTAATTAAGGGGTATGAACTCACCTGTTGTGAGTGGTTCTAGCGGGTACGCGTGTAGGGAGGAAAAGTTCCACGAATGAAGTCCCGAGACACAATAAGTCCTAAATGACATATAAGGACACATATTGACATGAATATAGTGTTTGTAACATCTATATGTAAGGAAACACCTTCCGGGACTAGGTAACACCTTGACCAAGTGTTGGAATCACATGTGATTCAACATAGGAAAGTATAAAGGCACTCACATGAGTTTACTACCATGATTTCACAGCCCAAGGGAGTTTATGGTCGTAAACTCATGGCTACACATGTGGGAATGCAAGTATGAAAGCTAGGGAATGATTTAGGGACATTAGCTCTAGCCTAGGATGAGAAAGACCACTTCTTTTGGCACTTTTGGGGTGTTCACGGCCCAAATGAGTTTACTACCATAAACTCATGGCCAAATATACTTATGAGGGTCCTAAAGGTCATAAAGAAGCATTCTAAATTCATGCCTAAGCCTTTGGAAGTGTTTGTGGCATCAAAACACCCCTAACTTGAGTTTACAGCCCATGGACCATTTGGTCATGTGTTTGCGGCCGTAAACACCCATGGGTGTTGATATTTTCATTGTTTTGGGTCCTAGACACATCAAGGTAAAGTGTTATGTTTGTCTGTTGGCTTAATTAAGGTATTTAGGGCACTTTGGCACCCTAATATGGAGTTCACGGCCCAAGAACTTCCTTGGCCGTGAACACAATTTCCTTGGTGTTTTGAGGTTGTTTTCTATCCCTAAACTCATTAGTGTACAAGTCCAAACTAGTGTCATGGCTTAAGGAAGGACTAGGCACCAATTGGCCCTTAAAAAGGAGTTTACTCCCCAAGGTGTTCTTAGGCGGTAAACTCTCAAATCTTGTTGTTTTATTATGATTTTGTGGTCTAAACATGTAATGGTAGCTTCTAGGTCCATTTCCAAGGCTTTGAGGGACATTGGGCACACTTTGGCCCTTATAAAGGAGTTTACTCTCCTAGTGTTCTTGGGCGGTAAACTCCCAAATCTTGGGATTTGATCCGATTTTGATGTTATAAGCACAATCTAAGCTATATAAAACAACTAGAGAGGGGTACTCACGATTTGGGATAAAAACCCGAAGATCCGTAAGAGAGAAAATGGCTTTTCTCTAGTTGGAAATGTAACTAATGAATGAATATGGCTCAGATTTCTATATATAGTCCTGAGATTTTTGGCAGAAAATATTTCATTCCCGGAATGAACTCTAATACCATAGAGTATTGGAATAACAGTGTTGCACAAAACCCTAGTGCAACCACTCTCCTGATATCTCCTTAAGTGTTAAACCTGAAATACTCAAACTTATATCCAAAGTCTGGAATTTCCCTGTAACTGTTCTAACTTCTATTGGCTTGATATGGTTTGTTCAGAATGGAAATTTCGAGTTGTCACAGAAGGAAGTCTTGGTGAACAAACTTAATACTCCCGATACAAGCACAAAGATATCTGAGAGGATTGCCGACGTCTCTTGAGTTCCGACAGATCCGACAAACATTTTCCTCTTCGTTATTGTCATCATCGCACCTGTTGCTCGAGATATTATTGCTATTAATAGGAACAGTCGAAGCAGAATAATCCAATGAAGAATCAGGTGCGTTCCCGACTCCATCATGTGTGGCTACCACCGTCGGTTCGATCTCCATCAATTGACAATCGGAAAATCATCATACCTGTTACAACATCTTCATGCGATCGTTGGTTGATTTATTAGGGCACGAAACTCAGAGAAGGAACAAGGATGCAGTTACCGCGTTGTTCAATCTATCAATCGTCGGGGATCTTCAATGGAGATAGGGTGGTTGTTGGAGGGCGGAGGGAGTGGGTCGACGGAGAGTGAATGAAGTGGGTGAAGAACACGATACATTGAGAGAGAGAGAGAGAGAGAGAAATTTTATTTCTCATATCGTAAACTGATTAAAATATCATATGGTAATTTAATATGAATATAATTGAATTATGTATTTATTTTCCTATAATGTCCTTAGTTTTATTTAATTAAGATACCTTTGCTTATATAACTCTCTATTTATTTACAAAAATATCACCTTCCATCTTGATATTTCTTTTTTTTTTTATCTAACGTTCCACATTTAGTTATCGGGTTTTCAGGAAACTTTAAGTTCTCAAATGATCATTTCTCTCTCTCTCTTTTTATATATATATATATATATATATATATATATATATATATATATATATATATATATATATATATATTATAATCTAATTCATTTAAATTTGAACTGTACAAATAAAATATAGTTTTACGGTAAAATTGTTATTTTTGATGAGAATTACCCACTATGATTATTTTAATAGTTATGCTTATTTTAATAAATATTATAATTAATTTATAATATAGTAAAGACCTAATAATTAGTCTATCAGGGTTTTGAAGTATTAACCCAATATTGAATGTAGAAAAGTACAAATTGGTTGTTAGAACATGGTGCGTATTTTCACGGAATAATCACCACATGAGCAACTTGTTGAATTATATACATTTTTCAGTTTATTAATTGCATTTTTTTGATGTTCAGTTTTTAGGTCCACTTGGACGTTCATTGAGGTAGTTTGTTTGTTTTTTATTTTAATTTATTGCAATATAATGTTTATTATGACAGTAATTATAAACTAGCTTTTTAGAAACTATATAAGATAGTTTATTGATAAATTCATATCTTTTTCACAAGTTTTTTATGAGCATCCTTTTTAAAAGTTCTTTTAAAGAGCTTTTTCAAGGAAAAAGATCTCAAAATGTTAAGAAGCTATTGGAGATATTTTTTAGAACAATTTTTTTCTTCACAAAGCTTGTTAATTAACAAGCTTTATGGCTAAAAGTAATATCATTTTATTATTTTTTTTATTGCATATTTTTATATGATTGACCATAAAGAAACTATATGAAAAAACTTTTCTATAACGAGTGTTTGTAAACTTTTTGGGTTTGAAATTTGGTAAAAGGTTTTGTGAAAAAACTTTTTTATTGTGGACATTCTTGGTTGCTCATTGTTTGTTAATATCATTCTATTCTATGTCATTTTATATTTGTTATCATCATTACCAACTTTTTTTTATTAAATGTTATTACTTTACCAGTTTGTTTATCACTATCCGTTAGACTATAATACAATAACTAGATATTAAATTTATATAAACTTATCTAAATTTGATATAACAACAACAACAACAACAACAATAATAATAATAATAATAATAATAATAATAATAATAATAATAATAATATGTTATTGATTTTAACATTATTAATATCTTTTAATGTAGTTAGTATTACTATACCGATAAATTAAGTTTATTTTATTTTTCGAGATTGAAAGTGTGAGGTTCACAATTGAATTGAAGGTGAGGTCTAGGGTCCAAAGGGCAGGGGGAAGGCCTCCTGGCGAGGTTAAAGGGCAACGTACCGAAATAAAAATATTTTTTTTATTAAAATGAGCCGTTTTTTCCTATTAACTATAGTCTTCTTTCCTATTAACTATAGTCTTCTTCATATATAAAGAAAATTGCTTCTTATTCTCTTTGCATTCTATCTCTCAAAATACAACAAAGCAAGGTATATTATATGTTTCAGATTTGAAATAAATTTGTATTTCAAGTCCAGGAGCAGATCTAGGTGGGTTCCATGGTGACACCAGCAACCCCTGATTTTTCCAGCCACAGTAGAAAGTTTTTTAAAATTTTTATTTTTTTCTACTACCGTACAACCCTTGATTTTCCTGTGCAACCCCTAATGTGAAATCATGCATCCGCCCTTATCCAAGTCGATTTAAATATCCCAAATCAGATTTCATGGTACCTAACTAATAGGGTTGAAATTAAAGATTTTGGGAGATGTTTTTCAAACATGATCCTTATACAAAATATTTATTGTTATTTAGAAACCCAAAATCTAACATATTGTGGTTCTAAACAAAATACATAAAGAATATTCAACCTATAAATACAAAACATAAGATATTAATTTGACACAAACTAAAAAGTAAACATAACCGATACACAAATATAACTTATCTTTTTCAAATTTACCAAGAATATTTTCAATTTACAAATAAGCCACGGAAATAGATATGAGGTTATGCTGATGTTTATAAAGTTTTAACTTGTAACTAAATACTTGGCATATTTATATACATTCGTTCTAATAGAATATGGTGGAGGCTTTTGAGATTCAAACTTCAAACTGACTTCATTTAAAAATGCTGGAATCCTAAATAATCACAACCAGGTCACTTTGACAATGGTATTTGAACTTCGGATTTTGTAGATGAATTACATGATTTACAACTTTTATCATAAAATATATAAACTATTCTTGGGTTTAAAATTCTTTTTCTAATTTGTAACCTATTAATCTTGTTTTTAAAGAAAAATTCTAATTTATCAATCATGGTTGCTTGAATTTTTCTTTAAAGAAATATCTAGTGGTTGACATTTGACCCATAGCTTAAACTACTATACAAAAACATACGACGAGTCATTATATATAAACAACTATTGGATTGTATTTAATTATCAGCACAGCGATTTTCCACAGTTTAATTGGTGCAGGCAGAAAGATGAAAGCTATATTTGCCCCACATAATAATTTAAAAAGACAAATAGAGTAGACTTTAGATTATAAAGTAAAGAAGTCATTGATAGGTGATCTTGGAATTATATTTTCTACAATCATCAATCTAATGTCAGAAAATACTTTTAAAAAGACCAAACAATCAAAAACCAACAAAAATATATTGCACACAAAATACATATTCAAATATAAAAAGTATATAACCAACCATAAGTCAAGTAAAATCTAGATGCTCATTTGAACCTTTTAAGGATCATGGTTAATATTTTTCAAGTCGAGAACAATAACAACGAAGGACCAAAAACCCTCCTACAAATAGATATAGATATATAGATATATATACCAATCCCCCTATCAAACCCATAAAAGATTTAAAGATTTGAATTTCTTCTTCTTTTTTTTTTTTTTTTTTTTTTTCTAACAAAGATAAAACGAGCATCCTTACTTATGATCATCGATCTAAATAAACTTATCTAACCTCGATGCTTTTTTAATTCCAGGAAACCGAAATTTCTCTAGCTTTGGATCAGAAGCTTCACGCAAATCATTCAAAAAGGAATCACCTTTCTCCGATTTAACAATCTCCAGAATCACTCCAACAACTTCAGCTGCAAGACCAATTTCCACCAATCGCCCCTGCTCCTCCCCACCTTCGTATATCAAACGCCATACTTCTTTATACGGTATCACATTTTCCAATATTACCCTTGCAAACATTCGTCCAAGAAACTCTCCTGCTTTTGGAGCATCATTCACCGCATCCTCTAATGTCATCAGAACAGACTCAAATCTGAAATGTAAAAAAAGTAAAAACACAGAGTTAAACGTGTAAGTATGTGTTAACTAAAAAAAAAAAAGATATATAATTTACCCTTTAACGAGGGCCTCTTCACTTATAATTTCTTGAGATTTTGTAAGATTGATTAGAAGTTTAGCAAGTGATTCCCGATCCATGTCTTTTCTTTCAAACGAATCCGTCACCCAAATTGATATCATCGATGGATAGAAACCAGGGGCGTTTAGGTCTTTTACACACAAAGCAACTTCCTTCTCATCTCTCGCACTACCATTAAAAAAAAAAAAAAAACATTGTTAAATAATAAGACTAAAAAAAACCATTGATTATACAATTATAATACCTGTAAAACTCTTTAATCGCCTCTACAGACATGTCATGTAACCGATCTTCAGACAAAACCTTATCCGAAGACCCACTTTGCGGTGGGGTAGGCACCCGCCCACGTGGCGGAGGTGAAGATGGCGGGACCCGATGTTGTTCCGGTTCGTAAGCAGGTCGCGGGGAGTATCTTGGACCGCCCAAATCATCTCGTGGCCCGTAACCCGGTCTTTCGGGTCCAGACCCGTACCCATTCGGATTCGGGCCACCAATTACTCTCATTGACGGTTGTCCTCTAACCGACATCCCTCTAGCAAGCCCGCCTTGCGGGCCAAGGGTAATATTGTCATCTCCAACGGGCCGTAACGGGACCGACAAAGTCCTGTTTTCAAACGAATACCTTTCTTCAAATCGCGAATCTTGATTACCATACCCGCGTGTCTGTTGTGGTGACCCACGGTAACCCGTTTGAGGATTTGGTAAAAGATTCAACCCTTTTGGCCCAAAGTCCATGGGCTGACCCTGACCACGCCTAAGAGACGGGTTCGGGTTGGGCCCACGGGCCAGTCGGTTACTTTGGGCCTGGCGCTCTTGGGCTGCATCGCGGTGTACTTCCTCGATCTTTTTCGGGCCTTCGACTTTTCGTCTTTGTTGCCATCTGTTCTTTCGGAGGTCGATTACGTCTTTTAACATGAAGCGTACACGCGATGAAAGTTTCATGTTATTCGATAGCTTTAACATCATGTCGAAATACACATCCATATGCTCTTTAGCTTTCGCGTGATCAATCATTTCCCCTATTGTGCTCATCAGTTTGCATAATGACTCGATGTTCTCCTCATCTTCACCGAATAATTTCTTTATGCATTCGTGCATGATTCTTTCTGTCAACATTTTCTTTTTGTATAATTCACCAATAAGTCTGATATTACCCAACATACGTCTTCTCGCCTGAACTCTTTTCTCCTCCCTTTGTTCTTCCGTTTGTTTAACTTCACCTTCATCATCGGTTCTATTAGCTTCTGCTTGTTCTCTCTCACCTCTTTCAAATTCCTCTTGACATTTGTTCAATAGCAATCTTTTAAAAGTAATCTTCTCATTGTCTTCACTAAAATCAGGCAATTCCACAGACAACCGGGAACAAAAATTGGCATACATTTCAACAAAAGTTGGTTCCATCAACGCCTTATCAAATATCTGAGAAATCACACCAGACAAAGTACCCGCATTGTCTATGTTCACTTGTTTCACTTGTTCAAATAGTTTCTCAAAGTTCTGAGGTGTCAACTTATTTAGAATACCTTTCAACTGTCTTTGTTTGGCTTGTTCTTCATCTGTAATCTTTCCAATTTCATACTTCCTTTCGGCTTTATGCATCACAGGCATTGGAGTAGGGGAAGGAATTAACCCTTTCTGATAGCCACCCGCACGTTGCCACCTGTCGGAATCAGAGTTATTACGGTAGCCCTGCGGGCCCGGGGATTGAATCGGGCCAGAGAGAATGCCACCACCAGTGGTGTAACCAGGTGGCTGCGGGCGTGGGGTCCGCAACACACCATGGTTGCCACGAAAACCGGATACGTTATATCCCGGGTCGATCCCGACCCGCATGTCGCGCCCTGGACCCATGGGCCCGGGACCGGACCCGGACCCTTTATTCCACTTGTCGTCTTCCCCTACATTACTTGACCGGCGGTCCAGCCGTGGGCCAGCCCCTGGTCTTGGGCTTGGATGTGGGCTTGGGCCCATACTTGAGCCCATCAAGACTTCAGCTATGTCGGTTGTTACCTCGAAACCTTCCGGAAGATCGGTACACTGTTCGGAGAATTTCAGGAGGAAGTCTCTGGAATACTTTTTAGTCATTCCTTCATTGTCAACCTCACTGTTATGTTTTACCTGTTCCAGTTTAGGGGTAGAAATGTCTGCAGCATCTTCCCAATCATCTGGCTCAAATTTAACATCTTTTTTAGTCAAATCAACGGGTTCTTGCTTTGTTATAATGTCAGAAGAAGATTCAACCATCTCAGAAGCTGAAGTTTCTTTCTTTTCTTCTGGACGTTTATAAGCATTGTAAAGATCAGAAGTTGAACCTCGTGCATCAGCATTTTTCAAGATTTCTTTTATCTTTTTCTTCCCTTTAGGTGTACTACTACTACTACCCTTAACCTTACCTGTTTCAACAACAGCTTTATCAACCGAACCCTCTACTTCTAAAGTCAAAGCTGGTGTCTCTGGGACAGCATGTGGGCCCTCCTCTAAATTTAGCAATGAAGTTTCAGCAGTAAGGACATTAACCTCTGAAGTGGGAATTGAAACAGATGATTTAACATCCATATTGTTTAAAGATTCTTTCTCTTGTGCTTCAGGAGGAGTCACCATGGAAACAGTCTCCACAGTGCTAGGTTGAATCTGGTCAACAGAATCCTTGCATTCTTCTTTTGACCCAACAATTTCACTTACAGGCCCTTCAACTTTAAGAGACTTGTCAGAATCAGCCCCTGAACCAACAACTTCAGTAGATATAAGACCTTTTTCATCACCATCAACTTTCTTGCTAACTTGTACCACATCCTTGTTGGTTTCCAAGGATAAAGTCGGTTCTTGAACACCATCATCACCATGAAGGGCTTCTTGAACCTTTTTGCCAGTAGGATGCTTAGGTGACATGGCATCCTCAGTGGCAACAGAAGAAGCAGACGGCTTGCTAGCGGCAGGCTCCGGTAAAGAGATTCCGGCGACCACCTCAGATTCTTTAAGAGGAAGAGTGGACTGACTTTCTCCACCTGGCTTTTGAATTTTAGGAATCTCAGTTTTGTCAATGGGTAGTGAGTCACCAGCCTTTTCCCCATGTGCACTTGCAGTCACTGCAGGTTTAACTGTCACCTGTTTAGAAGGCTGCTGATTGTAAAACCTGGGTGGCTGAGAAGCAGGAGTGATCTGTGCACTAGTTAAAGGGTTGCTAGAACCAGGTGGAGGGTAAAACATAGGACTTGCATTGTAAGAATTTGGATAATAATTCATTGGGTGTGGATGTGGGTGTGGAGTGGGGAATGATGGTGGGCCATGAGGGTGTGACCTTGGACCAGAGGGTGCACCATTTGGATACACATCGGTTCTTTTATCGAGTCTGAGCTCCTCATGGGTGTCTGGGTGAGTGATCTTCACAGTTCTTCGGGTCCCACCAAAATTTCCCATCTGCTGTTGTTGGTATTGTGGCCCTAACTGTGGTCCTATACCCATTCCCATGTTTCCAATCTGATGAGTCATCTGAGAGGTGAAATTCAGACCTTGATTTTGATGAATGATCCCCTGAGATGACATTGGATGATGCTGAATGCCAGGGACAAATGGGGGGTTGCCAACTGGTAAATGCATGGGGAGTGGAACAGGCATTGATGTGTTCACCATGGGTTGTGATTGCAATGGTGGATTTGGTCCACCAAATTGGAGATAGTTTTGGGATTGGTGAAAAGGTATCTGCATTGGAACACTAGGGATAGAAGGCATAGGAGGACCAGAAGGCTTGATTGGAGTAGTAGTAGTAGTAGTAGAAGAAGAAGAAGAAGAAGAAAGCACATCCCTTTTTTCTTTTGAGGTATGATGGGTTTCACTCACATTAGACTGGTCAACACTCCCACCATCTTTCCTTGGTTTTGGAACAGGTGGATTTTGATTTGAAGTAGCTTTTAAGGATTCAAGACGAGCCTGCAAGAAAATTGGTATTCACTATTAAGATTAACATATTTTTTATGTTAGAAATATATGAAACAATGAACAAGAAACACACACCTGGACCCGTTTTTGCTCATCCAGATTTGGTGGGGCAGAGTTTGTTCGGGCAGGTACCTGAAAAAACAAACATAAGAAAATAATGATTTTAGAAAGGTTAAGATTGATGATACAGTATTACATAATTCAGAATTCAGAATCTATTTACAAAAACCTATGCAGAGGTAGAGTATAATTAATACCTGCATTCCATTCATGACACCAGGACTGAGAGATCCGAATTGAAGAGGAAATCCTTTAGAAGCATCTGCTGAGCCTAAATATAGAGAAGAATATATCAACAGACACCTTGTAAATAATGCAACTCAGACTTAGTTGATACTAAAGATCTCCATTAGTCAAACTCATGAAAAGCAAAGTGCAAAATGTATCACAATTCATATTTGAAACAATACAATCTTTATAGTCGAACCTTTAACAGGAGTTGCAGGACCTGTTGCACCAGTAGAGCTAGAACCAGAAGGAACAGCATTACTTTGTGGGGCCTTTGGCAGACCTGGGGTGCTTTTATGAACTGATGCATCAGTTGGCTTTACAGTAGGACCTGTTGATGAAGCATCAGGCGTTCCTACAATGATAAAATGAATAATGGTAATTTAGTCATGGTTCAATTGAAGGAAAACAATAAAGCACACAAATTTAAGCTTACTGGGATAAAAAGTAGATTAAAAACAAGAAAATTATCCAAATTGAATGTTGTTGCGAGGTATTGAGTTGTAGACATACCACTTAATGGAGGTTGAATATGAGCGCCATTCTGCACAGCTCTGCCAAAAGCGGGAGAATTTGAAGTACTCAAATTCACATTCGGATTCTGAACGGGTACCCTATTCTGTGCTCCTTGTGCATTACTAACCACCTTCTTAAAGCTATATGAAAGAATCCCAGATATGAAAGCATTAAGAAAAATAAAAACAAGCCCTAAATTCACATAAACGTATTGACAGAGTAACAAGACCCGATTAAGTTTTACCTTTTACCGGAATTTAACGAAGAGGAAGGAGGGGCGGTGGTACTGCCGCCGCCGCCCTTCCCGGCACCACCACCACCTGAAAAGTTCCTTTGCGTAGCAGGATTACCAGATCGACCGGATCGTCTGTACTGTTGCGACTCGTTGTTGTTACCCTTTGATTGATTGACGGACATATATCCAATTCCTCACGAAAGACACAATCTTTTTCTTTCCCTAATAATCAAAAATACCCAATAATAAAATTAGTCGGATCTCTCCGATCAAATCACGTGAAATCCAAATTACAGTAATTTAATCGTGACCCAATCCAACATTACAGAAATCAAACGTGGAAAGCGTGTGTTTTTTGTTTAACCACTTACCAGAAGTAACAGAGATAGAAAGATAAACGGACAATTAGGGTTTAGTGATTGGTACACCGACAAGGAGAAACCGAAACCATGACAACGGAGAAGAAAAGAGAGAGGGGGGAAAGAGGGAAGAGGGGGAGTGATGATGATATTGGTAAGGTAAACTAACAGAACCTGGTCAGATTGTGAAAAGATAGGTTTTGTAGGAGATCGAAAAAATCCGCCCGAATGGGTCGGTGGCGCATCGTAGAACCCTTCGTATTATGTGTTGTGTGGAGACTGGAGACCTCAATCTTACACTACTCCTCTACCGCTACGGGTGTAATTGTAAAAGGCAAATTCACATTTTCTCCTATAAATTCTTCTAATTGTCCTTTCTCAAAATTAATAAAAATACAAACACTTTGATGATGTATCTTAACTTTTAAGAAGCCTTTTTATTTTGATAATGTTTTTTAAATGGAATTTATTATAGGGAAATTGAGTAAACTAGCATTTTTTATTTTTTATCGGCAAATTAAGTAACCTAATTTTTTTGTGTTTTTAAAAAATATAACCTTTTTCTTTTCAAAATAACCATATTTTCCAGAATAGGTTGTTTTCAAATGTATTTCAGACTCATTTTCATGTGGGTTGGTCTATTTCACTGTGATATCTCCATTTTCACAGTCAGAAAAGATCGATTTTTGTTTATGTTTTGTTTAAAAATCAAAGTAACATTTTAAATAAAGTGTTGCAGAATTTGTTCCCAGGAAAACATGATAATTACATTATCAAAACATTTATGAAGAAATGTATTTTTATTCATTTTAAAATATTTGGGATGTCATTGTCAATACATAAACATAAGCATAAAAAGAACTTACATTCATTATCACTAGTAATTTATATCTCATTAATCTATCAGTATAATGTAACTTCATATCGACACCTGTGATTCAAATAAACTAAGTGGGTCAGGTTGGGAAACTTAGTGAGTACATAGAGTTTTCAACCCACAATAATATAATTATTATGTCTAATCATCAAACAATTAACACAATTACTCATCCTCATTCTCTTCTTTAATCTTAAGGATCTACCTTAAGAGTCTGCTATTCTTCATTCATTCGTTCCTAAGGATTGTCCTAAGGAATAGGCATGAAGTCCATCATTGTCTATGACACAGCTGTCAAGTACATCTGCTAGTTCTATCACTTAGGCGCAACTGCCAGAATTGTGACATTCTCTATAAGGCGCATTTGTCGATATAGTCCTTTAGGCGCATCTGCCGGGGGTTATGAGGTTCTCTATTAGGCGCAACTGTCGATACTATCCTTAAAGCGCAGCTGCTAGAATGTTTATCGTAGATCAACATCTACAGGTTGTGGCGCAGCTGCCAATGCTCATCTATACGGGACTAGGTTCATTGTTGTCAATGTTCATCTATAGGGCACTAGGTGTAACAACCATAAATTTTACGCCAAATTTAAACTTTTTCAATCGTAAATAAAATCAAACAAAGTTTGTTTACAAAATGTTTTCAAATCCAAATCCATCAGAGTGTCCCAAAATCATAACATAAGGATGAGGAGCAGTTGGTCACGCCTTCGCCTTTCCACGATCCCCTGAAGTACCTGAAACAATAAACTGAAAACTGTAAGCTCGAGGGCTTAGTGAGCTACCCCCAAAATACTAACACCACACTAATAATACCATAGCAGTAACAGTCAATCAATCAACATGCATACTGGGCCATCGGCCTGACTGGACCGCCCTACCGGGCCTACAGTCTGTCTGAATCTATCCCGAGCCTTCGGCATGACTGGTCCGCCACGTGGGCCTACAGTCTCCCCGGACCCCTCATAGGGTATATTGGCCTTCAGCACAAAGCAGGACCGCCTCAACCCAGCCACAAGCGAATAACCATGTACGCATACTATAATATACAGGCATATATAAACATCAAACATATATGTCACACTGATCATAAATCATAGATTTCTCCTGTAACTAGAGTACTGACCTAGCTGGTCACTAACATACCAATCCCTATGGATCATAAGAGCATAACATAATGTCTACCCGATTCCGATCTAACAGATCATAACCACATATAGCATACCATAACAATAACAACTAAAGGCCCGACCTTGGTGTTGTAGACCCTATCGATATAGTGAGGATAACTCACCTCGCAGATGTCGACTCGGAAGGTAAACTCCAACTCTCGAATCACTCGACACAAGCCCCACCACCTATAACCATAGTTCAATATACACATAAGTCTTTAACCTTATAAGGTACTCCATAACCCAATAGTCAACCCCTGATCAAGGTCAACAGTCCATGTTGACCTCAACTCGCCGAGTACACCCAGCTACTCGCCGAGTCCTTTGAAGTACATGTTGAATTAGTGTCTAAGTCCATAACTATTTTGGTATGTACTTGACCCGATGATGCATGGTCCTTTTGGGTTGCCTTCACCAAAGCAACTTGATTGGAGAAATATATAGAGAGAGAGGTTATTATGATTTATTAATATGTTATAAGAATAATATATTAAAGGAGAAATCATATTTGTTTAATTAATATTGGTCAATAATTAATTGAGAATTAATTTTGTGATCAAGTGTAATTAATTAAACTAGAGGGGCTGATTTGTAATTATGTGATAGCTACAAAATAAGGTAAGGATTATCTTATTATTAGGGTGAACGAATTTGAGGTGATAAGGCCTTAGAATTCGACTATGATAAGGATTCAAAGATTATCTTATGGGTTGCTTTGTGGATAAGCATCTAGATAAGGATAATGACTGAAACCCTATCTGAACACCTATATAAACACCCCTTGGCACATGAATTCGGGTAAGCCTTCCCAAGAAGTCCTAAGGACGAATTCCTACCTCTCTCCTCTCTCTTTATACCTTCTCCATTTGTTCTTGGTGTTTGTAAGCCATTAGAGGAGTGACACTTGTGACTCTAAGCATTCCAAAGTCAATTTAAGGAGATTTAGGATTGTTATTGCTATATAACAATCAAGGTATGTTCTTAAACCCATTCATATGTTAATATCGATTTCATATACTAGAATTAGGGTTTATAGTCTTGGATTCAAAGCATGTACAATAGAGAAACCTAGATCCAAGCATTAGGGTTTGTATGAGCACATATGATGTCTTATGACCAAAACCCATCAGTGGTATCAGAGCCTAGGATGGTTTCAATTGTATTGATGCATTGTATATCTAAAAATTCGATTTTTTGGTGTTCTAGAGGCTGGACTCGCCGAGTCCATAGCTGAACTCGCCGAGTCTAGGGTGACTCAACGAGTCCAGGCTTGACTCGACGAGTCAACTCGTCAGATGGAGGGTATCTCGAGTTTTCTTGCTGTTTTTGCTTATGGATAGTTACCTTATCATGTTAGACCAATATTAATCCAATCATTTGATATATTTGACTATAATTTTGATCTAATTGAAGATATTTATCAATTAATAAGATAATTGTTTCCTTATGTGATAATTGATTAATTATTTTGAGTAAATTGATAAATTGTTTTGCAAGAAATCATTAAATAAATCAAATATGGATAATTATGTGATTAAATGTTAATTTGAATTATTTCTTATTTGATCCTTGTTGTTATGAAAAGTTTCATATTTTCCCCTTTAGGTTTTATAGTTTAAATTTGAACCCAAAAGTTTTGAAGTTTTGAAATTTAAATAGTTAAAACCCTAATGTTTTGAAAAAGGTTTCAAAACTTGCCCTCAAGTTTTGGAATTTAAATTTTGATTAATAGTTTAATTGTGATGTATATTTAAATTCTAAACCCTATTGTTTTGAAATGTTTCAAAACTTGCCCTCAAGTTTTGGAATTTAAAAGTTGATTAAAAGTTTAATTAGGAATGTTGAATTCTAAAACCCTAGTTTTGAAAAGTTCAAATACACCCTTATGGTTTTATTAATTAATTAAGGAGTATAATTAAAAGAGATTTAATAAATCCATAAAAGTTTAGGTTAACCATTTAATTGAATTAAAAGTGTAATTGTTAAAGTTAACCAAATAGTATTTTAAAAGTGTAAAATGCACCCTATACTATATATATAACATTAAAAGTCTAACATTATATATATGTATGAGTAAAAGTCAGTCTTACCGTTAGTAGGCCTCATTCACGAAGCTGGTCTATAAGGGGTGTTTAAGGAAATTGCCTATAAAAATGGCGATTGAATGGGTATCCACTCTTACCCACCGCACTCTTGACTAGTGGAGAGTCGTTAGCCGAACGGGTAGGATAGGACGAAACCTTCCATTATAAGTATAACGAAATACAAAAGTAACTAAATGTTTTTTTTTCAAATTCCCAATCTTAGTTACTTAGGCAAAAGTGAATTGATGCAATTCCATGAAATTACACTTTGTGCCCTTGCGAAGACGTTAGTGGAGCGTATGTGGTTTACCAGCACACTAAATGGTTCTAAGAAAGGTAGCAAAGGGTGACTCAATGTTTGTCATAGTTCGGTGGAGGGTGTGTGGTTTACCAGCACATCGAATAGGTGATTGTAACATGTGAGGGCACCATGTAACTTTGCATGGTTATCCACACCCGCTTTGTGATCCTCGGCATCCCAGTCACAAACGAGAGGGGCATATCGAGATTTAAACATGCCATTGAAATGTTCAATGAATCTCAAAGGATCTAGGAGTTTTCATAGATTTAAAACTTAAATTTATTTTTTCGTTTTTCATGGTGGAAATTAGTGAATCGTCATTCACTTACCTTCAAATATTCTGCATCTAGATTACGGCATCCCTTTTCTAGGTTGTAGCGTATTGTGTTGGGTCCTAGCCTTAGTATCCCATTTGGGTGATTTACTAAGGACTCAATCGATCAACTAACTTGAATTTGTTTTCTCCCGTTTTGTAGATGTCAAAGTTCGAAAACTATAGTCTTCCCAAATCCCGTGGAACAAGCATTCCACATGAAGATGATATTCCACGATTCGATCGAGGAACAAGAAATCGTGCTTCACTTCCTCCACCTCCTCCAATTGTTCTCCCTAACCCACAAGATTGGAAAATTGAAAGGTTCAATATCACTCAAGCCCTTTTGGCAAGTAAACATAAAGAAGGAAAGTCGGTGTGTGCACACATCTTAGGGATGAAGTCACACATTGATAGACTAAGAATGATGGGATCCATTATCGGTGAAGAGATGGTTGTTGATTGGGTTCTTCAGTCACTTCCTAACTCGTATAGTGAGTTCGTAAGAGAGTACTATATGATGAACCACAACGTGACCCTTATTGATCTCACCTATATGCTTATTGCTGCTGAATCAACAATGGTTTGGCGCAATAGAAAAGCAAAGTTGATTGGCGAATTTGCCTTCAAGACCTCTATGGATATAGACAATGGCAATGAACGACATGCAATGATCGAAAAGTTTGATCATAAGAGAAAGGCGATGTTTGAAGTAGTTCCATGTGTTGTTCCAAAAGAGTCAATTTGCTTTTATTGCCAAGAGAAGGGGCATTGGAGATGAAGTTGCCCTATTTACCCAAGTGATCTAAGAGATAGGAGAGTCAAAAGTATGACTACGCTTCAGGTAAAATCCACTATCTAACTCCGCTAAGTTCCTATTCATTGATTCTTAATACATGATGTGATAAGATTGCATTTGAATGTTTTGCTGGATCGGTGAAAAGAAAGGAAGCTTGATAAGAGAGCAAGATGAATCTAATCACAAGAGATGGATCTTGATCGCATGGACTTGAAGATTGGATTTTGAGCTTAGATAGTTATGATAGAGTTGTTATAAATTTTCCTTTTACATAGTTTTCAATAGATTTTGCATTGTAAGGACAAATGTTTTTCCGCTGCTTTTATAAATAAAATAAATTTTGTTTGACTTATTTATTTATTTGTTTACTTCCTTGCAATGAAATCATTATGAAAATTGATGTTTGCATATTTCTACAATGAATGGATATGATTCTTAGTTATGTTATTTATGGAAATGTCGAGAATTTACCAAATAGGGAGAGTTTCTCCTCGCTCAAATTTCAATTGGACTGAAATTTGGAATCACGCAACTTGGTTGTATGATGAATGAGAAATTTCATATTTGGAAATTAGACAAATTTGTTGACAAAGTGTCAAGTGAAGGACTAGGAGATCGAGTACACAAAGTTGTGTGTTGATCAAGTTCACCATAAGAGTAACAAAGATATTCGTCATGATTTACTAAAGGATTAAGTGTAATTCTGAATTGATTAAAGGGTTTAGATCAATAGTAGAACGAATAGGAAGAATCAAGTAGGCAGAAAAATAAAAGTTTCTCCATTCTAAGAAGAAGGGAGAGTAGCTTTTATGCTTTATGATAGATCTTAATGATTAAGAACCATATATCAATTGATCCTCTAAGTGAGTCTTAGTACAATTGTATGTCTAAGAAGAGGAATCAAGAATTGAAGAAATGGTTAAATCAAGAAGTCTATCATACTTTGTTCCAATAACAAGTCTTAAAGTTAAGATTGTGATAATGAGTGAAAAGTATTAAAGGTTTATAACATTCGTCAAATGTGGAAAGTCGTGATGTCTTGAATAAGACAAAGACCGACTAGGACCAATTTATGAAGTGTTTTGATAAAAACTACACTAACTCTTGAATATTTGTTTGTCAAGAAATGGTTATTGACAAAAAAATCTTATATGTCAAGGAGTCAGTGGGAGCCTTAATGGTCTTGAAAGGTTTCAAGAACAAGTCAAATAAACCTTATTGATCATCACTAGCACACGAGTTGAGGTTTACAACCTATCGTGTTGACATTATTTTGTTTTTGTGTTGTTTCCAATTGAGTTAATTATGCATGTGAGTTCTATGAGTTCTCATTTTGAATGCATAAAAGGCAAGGCACCTTGATCAATGAAAGGTACATTGATAGGAAAAAAGGTGAGATGCTTAACTACTTGGAAGACGTGGTGGGCAGCTGTGCTACCAGAAGGCAAGAAATCAAGATTAAGAAAGTTCGGTCCATATGAGTTTGAATTTGTCGTAAACCTTGTTTTTAACAAATTCACATGGATAGAAACACATACACCGTTTAAATCTAAGTGTCATAAGATTTCCTTCTTCATGAAAATGATTGTGAGGAAATGCTTTCACTAAGAAAGATTTTAAGAAGATAGTGATTGTAAAATTGCATTCTCGAATTCAATCATGGTTACGGTATCCCTTTCCATAATTTGAATTGTGAGGTTTGGCAATTAGTATTAATTGTTTAGACACACATATGAACTATCGAAGGCAAAGGTGTACAAGTTCAAGAAGCCTTGATAAAAGATTATCAAAGCATTAAGTATTAGAAACATGGACTTAAGAAATTCAATAGGTATTGTTTTTCTAAAAGTTAAGATGTTTATGAATACATGTCGAAGCTAGTGGGAGCATAATTGTTATGTTTTATAGTAATCATCGTGATAGTGGGCGCATAAAAGTTATGATTGTATGATTATTATGGAAAGTATTGCAAGTTGGCAATATTAATTATAGAAAAACAAGAGTTATACCTTGCAAAGTCGTAAGGGTTGTAAAGTTGTTTTGCTATAATTAAAGGAGAGAATATTATGCTTCATTTCAAATCTAAAGGCTTAGGTTGAGAAATGTTAATAAATTTAGTCAAAGGTACATAGTGTGTTCTTAAAATTTCGATTATGATTACGAAATTCCTTTTCACAATTCGAATTTTGAGAACATAGCAAATAAAACATTGTGCATCGTGTCCCATGCGCTTCGGGTATAGGATCGATGGAAAATGCTTTAATGTTTGACCATTCTAAGATTTTCAAAATGTCTAGCGCATTTAAAGGGAAAAAGGACTAGAATAGGTTTTGACTAAAATAATTAAACAACTATCAAAGGACAATCCAAAGTTCGACGAGGATTGGTTGCTTGTGAGTAGTTGGAAGCATGGTATTGAATGGACCATCGACATTATTATGAATAGATAAGATTCTATTAAGAATAAGTTGTCATATGGAAAATATGGAAGCGTGTCCATATTGGGAATTGAATATTGAAAATCTCTGTCTAGATTAGAAACTTTTATGCAAAAGGATGTTCAAAAGAATGTACTTTGAGTGAGAGACATCATATCTAAAGAATTGTCTTGTAACAATCTCCGATAGAAGATTTTGTAACATCATTAGCAATAGTCTTTGTGACTTTGGTGCAGTGACATTACGAAAGAATCATTGCATAGAATGTTAGAATCTAGCATATTCTATAAGTAGCAAGAATTTTGATATTCTTTCACTTATGAAAAAGGATTCGGAGTTGTGAAATGAGAATGATTGGAAATGTGTTCAATGTGATCTATTTCACAAAGTAAGAACCATAGGTGAACACTGTGTGCATGCTAGGAGCATGGGATAAGTGTTGTAATTCAAGTAAGAAGTTGATTACCCAAAACGACAAATAATGAGTAATCGATATGGTGATAAATAAAAGGAGTTTTATTTATACTCAAAGGGTTGAGGCCATATGGTATTAGTATTATTCTTGTGTTTCACTTTGCATGTTTTGACTTCCAGAATAATTGAGTTTATTAAGAATAATCGAATTATTCAAACGGGCCACAGTCGTTCATATGTTGGAAGTAGATATGAATGAAGACTGTCGTGAATTGGTGTGTGCATTGTCTAAAAGAGTATTAGACATAAGCAAATGTTTGCTGCAACATTCATGAGTGCTTATGAATATGAATTTGAGCATTGGATTAAACCCACGCTCGCTTGGATCACTCCATGAATTGTATCACGAGTGATTGGTGAGACGATAACATCTTATATTGTTGAAACCGAGATATGTGAGTAGTATCTTTCAAATCGGTTGCACATTGATAATATGAAAACGCACTAGTAACTTGGTGTTATAAAACATATTGTTGTGTGTGATTCGGTGAGTGAGTGCAAGCAAGCATTGTATCAAAGTTTATCCGTTCCTTTTATCCAAAGAAGGATAAAAGCGATATCTTTTGGGCCCCTCGATGGTTTAGTGATGACAAACGTAAATGCTCGGCCGGGCTTGGGCTAATTTGATTTGTTCAATTTGTCAGTCATCATAAATCGGAAATCGAGATATAGTACAAAGAGAATGATTTGAAATCATATCTCATATGATATCTAGAATGGATGAATATATGATCCCTTATCTAAGGACACGCGTATTTGATGGGATCAGAGTTGACAGCGGCTTTGGAAAGCTACGATTGCAGATCAGGATCTGAAGTCATACGCATAATAGTTATTAGACTTATCTAAGTGGGGGACTATTGGATTAGTGTCTAAGTCCATAACTATTTTGGTATGTACTTGACCCGATGGTGCATGGTCCTTTTGGGTTGCCTTCACCAAAGCAACTTGATTGGAGAAATATATAGAGAGAGAGGTTATTATGATTTATTAATATGTTATAAGAATAATATATTAAAGGAGAAATCATATTTGTTTAATTAATATTGGTAAATAATTAATTGAGAATTAATTTTGTGATCAAGTGTAATTAATTAAACTAGAGGGGCTGATTTGTAATTATGTGATAGTTACAAAATAAGGTAAGGATTATCTTATTATTAGGGTGAACGAATTTGAGGTGATAAGGCCTTAGAATTCGACTATGATAAGGATTCAAAGATTATCTTATGGGTTGCTTTGTGGATAAGCATCTAGATAAGGATAATGACTGAAACCCTATCTGAACACCTATATAAACACCCCTTGGCACATGAATTCGGGTAAGCCTTCCCAAGAAGTCCTAAGGACGAATTCCTACCTCTCTCCTCTCTCTTTATACCTTCTCTATTTGCTCTTGGTGTTTGTAAGCCATTAAAGGAGTGACACTTGTGACTCTAAGCATTCCAAAGTCAATTCAAGGAGATTTAGGATTGTTATTGCTATATAACAATCAAGGTATGTTCTTAAACCCATTCATATGTTAATATCGATTTCATATACTAGAATTAGGGTTTATAGTCTTGGATTCAAAGCATGTACAATAGAGAAACCTAGATCCAAGCATTAGGGTTTGTATGAGCACATAGGATGTCTTATGACCAAAACCCATCAGTACAATCCAACTCGCCAAGTCATCGAGGTGAATCCTCGAGTTCCTTTAAATCTCGATCAAACCTTAAGGCCACCCGTCGAGTTCCCTCCCTACGACTCGACGGATATACTCGCGAACATATTCTTGGTTAAAACTCATCAGACTCGCCGAGTTGTTCTTCAACTCGTCGAGTCTTATGAAAATCTTCATCGGACTCGCCGAGTTGTTAAACCAACTCGTCAGGTTCAATGGCCATCTTCATGCGACTTGCCGAGTCGACCATGCGACTCGCCGAGTCCATTCAGTCCTCTTTCCATACATATCCATTTTGAGCCATGCAACGACTCCAAATCACAGATCCAAGCTTCTAGGGCATGCTTATCACGTAAAGTTGCAAACTTTACATGCATGCATGGCTTTAAAGGCTCAAAATGGTAAATTTAAGCTATTGAAGGGTCTTTGTGCATAGAGGGGACCTCAATCACAACTAAAGCTGCAGCTTTATGCTTCTAGAATCCAAAGAGAGTCTAGATCTGAAGTTACAACTTCAGATCTAGTCCATAGCTCATCATACCAACTTGATATTCCATGAAAACCCTAAAACTCACCCAATAAGGGAGATCTACAAAGAGAATGACGGATTAGGTACCTTTTGAAGTTGATATCTAAGATGAGTGTTGATTCCCACACTCCAATTGCCTTAATCCCCTTCTCCTCCAAGTCTTCTCCCTCCAAGAACTCTCTTTCAAGCTTCAAACACACACACAAAGCACACACACACGAATAAGGCTCTCAAGGGTTCTTTGGAACTGTAAGGAGGTCCAAGGGAGGCTAAGGTCCCTTTAAATAGGGGTGTAAACCCCGGGAATTAGGGTTTCACTTGCCAGCTCCTACTCACCGAGTCCCAATATGGACTCGTCGAGTAGGTCACTTATCCCGCGATCCTTCTCACTGATACTCGACGAGTAGGTAAACCAACTCGTCGAGTAGGGCCTAATCCAATAACTCATATTAACAATACCTGCGAATCGGGGCGTTACACTAGGTCCATACCACTAATATTCCTCTATTTTAGCTTTCACCCCTCGTCCTTCATCTACCCATGTTTTACCCAACATATCGTGTAGATATAAAAATACATGTACAGTTTAAAATATTTAAAACATGTATAAAAATCTCTCACCCAGCATGTACAACAAGTATTCAGACAATATGCACACATAGCACGTAATTTATATTAAATACTTCATATCTATGTGTAAGATGAAAGTAACTATACATTCCCTTGAGAATGTGGTGACTCTGCACTCGAACAACACTTCGTTACTCTTAACACAATTTTGCTCGGACAAAACCTAGTATCATTAACACTAGAGTTTAGTCTAATATTCACCGAGACTAATTGATAATCTAGCTATTATTACTATTATATAAGCATTAAACGATACTTATATAACCCATAATAATAGCCCAAGTAATTATTTTACGGTCCTAATAATGTTACCATATCAAAACATAAGCTATACTAAGGATAGGATAGGCGTAGCTCACTTACATCGGTTTTTTTTTTTCAAAACCGGGCTCCACCGAAGCTGAGTTTCTGAGCCAAAGGCTCTTCTTTTCGGAGCCGTCGGGCGCTCTGAGGCATCCACCTCGTGCTATGGGGTTCCCTAGGATTTTTGGGGTGTTTGGGGGTTAGAGAGAGGTTCTAGAGAGAGAAATATGGGATTGAAGGTGTGAGGAATGAGCTTCACCCGAAACCTCTATTTATAGGCTGCCTGGGGCGTCAACACATCGTGGTGCCTCTCACCATGTCGTGGTGTAGCGTAGGTTCCAAGGTTTCACCTGGTGCTGACACGTGGCATCGCACACAGGGTGGAAATCACCCGATTATCAAAATTTCATAACTTTCGTATAAGATCTCCATTTTCGACGTTCTTTATATCCACATGTAGGTAAAAATAAGATCTACAACTTTCATTTAGACTTTGTCGGCTAATTCTCTACCGATCTTAAATTTAATAGTAGGAGGAGATTAGACTGTTAAATGACCGCGAAGAATTCGTAACTCCTTCATACGGACTCCGTTTTCGTTTGTATTTTTATCCTTGAGTTCCTATTAATGAGATCTTCAACTCTCATTTAGGTCACGTAGGCCAAAAACTGCTCGAACTAAAATTCGAGTTTCGGGTCGTGCACTGTTATGCCAAATCTTAGAAAATTCATAACTTTCTCATACGAAATCAGATTTGAGCGTTCTTTTTATGGACGCTCTCTGTTTAATGTATACTACAACTTTTGTTTATATCACTAAGGCTAAAAAGTCCTTTATCGTAAATTCGCTATTTACGCTTCCCGGTGTCGTGTCGGTTTTTTCCGTGAAACTTTGATGAGTCATAACTTCTTTGTTATAACTCGGATTTCAGCGTTCTTTATATGCACAGAACCCTTGAGACATATTCTACAACTTGGTTAAATAATCTTTTGTCGAAATGTCATTTTCAACCCCTATTATCTCTAAATTGACTAGCCCGGATCTACGGGCGTTACAATTTCGTTCCTTTCGGAAGGCCCTGTTCGGAGTTTTCGTACGTGTTCCGATCAAAAATTTGAATTTCAAAATCTGAAATATATTTTGAAAACATTTGGACGCTCGACTTCATTCCGGATCTTGCTCCGACTTTCCGACGCGATTCTGATTCCGATTCCAATCTTCAACACGCAACTCCGACATTGAAGATGACCACTACGACCAGGTTAATTTACGGGTACGTTCTTCACTCTAAAAATCTAGTTTGCTTGTTTGTATAACGTGATTATTCACCAAGAACTAATGTGTAGAACCCCTCCAGAATTAATTGAAAACATTCTAGAGTTTTTATTTAAATATGTCATTACATTATGACCAACCCAATTGTAGTTTAGATGTTTAGGTATTATTAGTTTACATCGGAATGCAGTGTTTCGGAACATAAAATTTCCATTTTGGAATGCTCCTGAACGCAAAAATTGGTCTGGAACACAACCACGATGAGCTCGTATGGAACATGAGGAATTGGTCCGGAACAGGTCCAAAATTGGTCTGGAACTGGTTAAAGTGGTCCGGAACTGGTCTGGAATATTGGTCAATTTTTGTTCCAGAGTTGGTTTATAACAACTTTTTTATTTGTGCAACACGACAAGGCTTTTGATGCATCCATTACACTGTTTTGTAAACTCAAAATCAACGGTGGAATTCTTACGGCATTGAAAGATAGAACGACATGCGAGACTATGTTTCAAATTCATGTTTTTGTAGGTGGTTAGACATTCCTAACGTAGATGGGGATCTTTTGCTTCGACATTATTTCTTGACACAAAGTTATCACGGACCCCTGAATCAAAGCAGAGGAAATGGTTTTTAAGATTGGGGGTTACGAGCTATCTTTCAAGAAGAAAGAATTTTGCTTGTCACCGGTTTCCGTTTTGGATATTATTTCCCTTTATCTAGTTCTGGCGCTCCCTTACATTCCTGTGTGTTTGCTATTGTCACAATGAATGTCACCGTCAAATTAGATAATGTGAAGAATGTGTTTGAACATTCGCTTAATGACTTCTCGGACGAGGATACAGTCCGTGTATGTCTCTTATATCTGTTAGAGAAGGGGTTCAATAGACAATTGGGTAAACAACGTATTTTAGAGGAGTATTTGGTTTTGGTATCCGAATTTGATGAATTCAATAGGTATCTTGCAATTAATTTAATATGTATTATAATTAAGGCTAATTAATTATCATTAGTAATAGTTTTTTAGAAATTTAATTAGGAAAATTTTATGTCGCATATATCCATTGAGGATGGTAATTTGTGATCAATTCAATAAGGTTAACAAACATATACATCTAGTAGAACTAAAATAGAAACAACCTAAAAAATGACCTACACCCTAAACGGCTTTTTATACGCTTTTAAGGTAATTGCATGATTAACATTTTTTTGCTAACATTCTAATGAATGATTTTTTTTTCAGATATGAATTCTTGAAACTTTTCTTGTGAGCGGTTTGTTTGGTACCCAACAAGAGAATGTGATCCCACGGGCTGTTGCATGGTCGAAACTTATGCATTTACCAAAAAAAAAAAAAAACTCAGTGCAACCAGTTTATAGCAATCGATGACGTATAGTTACTTGTATATTTTAATAATTTTCTTTTATATGTATAAGTTATGTTTATTTACAGTTTTATAATTTTGTTAGCATGATAACAAACTTGTACAGAAGTTGGAGTCGACAAAAGCTGAGAGTCATGTTGAATGGTGTGTAATTAGCTCAGCATGGATTGATCACCCAGATTTTTCCGATACAAAAGTCCACATGGCACCTTCCCTAACACCATGACCCAAACGCCCCCTACCCATGAGCCTCGATAAAAGAAGGCACATATATATATATATATATATATATATATATATATATATATATATATATATATATATATATATATATATATATATATATATTCCATCTCACCCGCTGCTGCCACCATCACCGCCAGTCTATGAACCATCAATTGATTGGGATCAAATTTCTACTGACTTGCAAAACGTTTTTTCGTCAATTGCAAAACGAGTTTAGTGAATGTCGCGGGCATATGGGATCACATGATAAGCATTTAGCAGAGCATGATGACACTTTAGCCATGCTTCTAAAATTTATCAATAAGACTCTTAAAGTCGATGTTGGTACCTCGAAATGGGTGGAGGTATGTTGTTAATTATTTCACTCCCATACAGTTTTTATTTAACTTAATGTTCCTTATGTTTTTGCATTGTTTTTAATTTGAAACTATGGAACCGTACAACCACTTTATCATCCAATATGTTGGTACCATATAGTACAATGACATGTGGGAGCATGATTATGGGTTAGGTACACCCGAACAACCGCTGAATCACAACCTTGAGTAGCGATCTCCATGTATTCAATCGTTCGATGTAAAAGAGATTCCAAGGGATGAGTACAAAACATCGGAGGCAACACCTCTTAGATGTTCTATGCGCCAAAAAGTTATATCCATATGGTATAAATCCCCATGGATACAAATGAAGAGGAAAGGTGGTGCACAACAACAATCAGCATTGTTGGACAATCTTTTAGAAATTGTCGTATACAATCTGTATAAACAACGGGATGCTTCGTTGTTGTTTGCTTACCGTTATTTGACCGGCATTTCGACGACTGAGTTTTAGACGCGGTTATATGCGGATAGTCACACAGGCTGGTTGGAATGTGATGTAAGTTATAGAACTGTGTGCTCATTATGCACTATGCTTCTAATAACAATATTTACTTTACTGTAAAAAGAATCTTGGCAACACATCATCTTGTGGATCTCCATTATTGATAGTAATTTATAATATAATGTTATTTTATGCTTAATTAATTCCAATCTTTTGTGTAGCTCTACATCCCAATCAATATACCATTTGTTCACTAGTTTTTGGGTGCTTTGGATTTGAACACATCCAAAATTACTATATACGATAGCTATTGGAAAAGTGGGTGGATTTTTTTCAGAAGAGGATGAATAGTTTATAGGTATGTGAGACTACATCCACATACTCTAGTGGGTATCAACTATCGGGGTACTTAACCAACCGATGTGTCACACCCTGAAAACCGAAGGCGGAAACATTTCTGGGGCGGACTCCACATTGAGTATCAAATCCAATACACATAGTAAGTAAAGTAAACAATCATTACATTACATATAGAAATTTACATTTGTTTCAAAAGTAAAGTTGTACAAGTGATATACATATGCATGATATTAACAAAAGTAAAGACGAGATCTTCAGTACGCTCCGTCTTCTCCAAAAGGATCGTTGGGTACCTGTCTATCGCTGACCTGGGAATACAAGCGGTTTGAAAATCAGCATAAAGCTGGTGAGTTCATAAGATGTTTGTTTTCTGAAAATGTACTAGTTTCCTGTAGTTTACCAAAGAGGTTGTTATCCAAGAAAATCTCATATTTTCTTATGTAAAGTTAGTTTAGTTATCACTTGTTACCAATTCGCTTATGTGTTGTATTTTACCCCAGGAAAATCCCATATTTTCCTAAATGTAGGACCGGTTGTATATTACGGAGTATAGTTTAATACATAATCTATATATTGAGAATCATGAGATTACTATCCCGAACTAGATATAAGTTAGTTTGATATACGTGAACTATAGATGGAAAGTAGTTTGAAAACCATGGGACTCACATCCCGTACTAAGTACAAGACAGTTTGATATACATGAAAATATAGATTGAAAACCATGGGACTACCGTCCCGTACTAGATACAATATAGTTTGATATTCATAGAAACATGGATTGAAAACCATGGGACTACCGTCCCGTACTAGATACAGTATAGTTTGATATTCATGGGAATATAGATTGGAAACCATGGGACTACCGTCCCGTATTAGTTACAATATAGTTTGATATTCATGGAAATATAGATTGGAAACCATGGGACTACCGTCCCGAACTAGATATAGATTCAAAACCATAGGATTATCATCCCGTATTAGATATAGTTTCAAAACCATGGGACTACCATCCCATACAAGATATAGGTTGAAATCATGGGATTATTATCCCGTACTAGATATAAGTTAAAGACCATGGGACTACCATCCCGAATTAGATATATACACTGAAATCATGGGAATAACATCCCGCACTGGATACAAGATCAATAGACTGAAAACCATGGGACTACCATCCCGTACTAGATATGGAAACTATAGATAGAAAGTAGATATGGAATCGAAACAAAGTCTAAACCAAACCCAAAGCAATATCGTGAATAAACTTATATTAATACGTATTGTGAGTCGGGTAACCATGCTGATACGACAACGAGACCTCCTTGACGCTTGTCAGATGTCGGACGATATCCAGAATTTGTCACCCCAGGCGTGCCCGCCTAACTGTAGCTAGCAGTTAAGGTGTGAGATTGTCAGTCCCGAATAGATCTATTCACAAATTCCTCGCTCTCCCTCCAGGAGACTCTGGTTACACTTCTGGGGAGGATTTACTGATCATCCAAAAAGGGTAGTGACGAACTCACAAGCTAGTACTAAACTATTCACAGGGTTCTCATATGATATCAAACATACAACTGATTATGAAATATAATACCATGAATATAGATACATACAATGAAACTATCTGGCAATACATTCAAAATGAAACGGAGATAAACTGAACCGGACATAGTTTATCTAATAACTTTGTATACATATCGGTACGTGATGAAACAAGAACTAAAGAACCCCAAATTATTCCCATAATAATTTGATTAGTTTGGTTATTTCCTTAACTGAAATTCATATAGTTGTAGTTGATAAGTCATCCCTTATGCTCAGCATAATACATAAGGGGTAAAGGTATTTATAAGTCTGCCAGATATTATTTGAAATACATCAATGTTATGTTTTGAAAACATTTATAGTTTGCTTGTATTCCCCCCTGAAAACATTGAAAAACCATTGAAAAAGGGTAGGGGTATGAACTCATCGGACGAGAAACGTGACGATTTCGGATGCTAAACGTTGGTTCGGGGATTGCAAACGTACGAGATTCCTATGTATAATGAAAAGATACACATTTGTATCTAATTAGGACTTAGATTATTTAATTGTTAGGGACAAACACTTTTAGTCACGGAAACACCCCATTGCAAGTGTTTGGAGGGACCTGGGTGGCGTTTAAGGACTTGTATGACCGGGAAATGGAGTTTACTCTTCAAGAGTAAACTCATACAAGAGTTTTCGGCCCACAACACCCATTCCCCATGAGTTTACGGCCGTAAACTCATGGTGGGGTGGTTTATGGTGCAAAATGGCTTGAAACAATTAAGAGGGAATTTCTAGGGTTTGATTTAAGGCTTGGAAATATATTTTGAACAAAGTAAGGACCATTTGAGGAGTTCGCAGCTGTAAACTCTATGTTTACGACCGTAAACTCTTATATACATACTCAAAGTGTTTCTTGGTGGCCTTAAATTAATCACATGTGATTCTAATGATTTTTCCTAGCCTTGTATGGATTTTTGAGGGACTTTGGACAAGGTTTTTGGAGTTTACGGCCCATGAACCCCCTTCATGGCCGTGAACTCCCTTTATGTGTGATTTATTATGTTTTAAGGTCCAATACTTGTTTGTAAACACTTCTAGAATTTATCCCAAGGCTTTAGGTGTGTTAAAGTGGCATTTTAACACATTTTGAGGAGTTTACTCCCCAAGAACAATGAGTTTACGGCCCAAGTATGTTCTTGGGCAGTAAACTCAAGTTTAGTCCTCTAAATTAATGTTCAAGGTATTCCAAGGCCAATTCCATATTTCTACAAGTCGTATCTAAGCCTTGTTGGTGTTTTGGAAGGGTTTAAGGGCTTAGAAACCCCTTTAATATGTGTTTACTCCATGATATGGAGTTTACGGCCCAAGCTTGTTCTTGGGCAGTAAACTCATGTTTACTCTTCAAAAATTACGATTAGGGTGTTCTAAGTCCGAATTGGTAAGCCATATAGTCGAATCTAAGTCCCAAAATTGTTTAAGAGGGGTTTAAAGGCATAAAAACCCTCTTATTATGAGTTTACGGCCCAAGCATGCTCCTTGGCCGTAAACTCGTGTTTGAGGTCCAAAATCAAAGTTTAAATTCGGATTTGAAGGCTAATGAGGCTGTACGACAAGTTAGGGAAGGTACCTTGGTGATTAGAAGCCTTAAATTTGAGATTTTGGACCCTTAAACTTGAATTTAGGAGAGAGGTTAGAGAGAGAGTAGTGAGAGAGAGAAAAAGCTTCAAATGATAGCTTGAACATGTTTAAATAGGTCCCAAAACTTGGATACGGTGGAATTCTACCCGATACTGGCATTAAACGGCGCTTTAGGTCGCACCCGATTAAGTTTCAGTAACCCGGCGGGGACGTTTCTAAACTTTTTGGAAATAAACATTTTGGGCTAATTTCATGAGTTCCTAAGGGGTTTGGACACTCATTGGATTATAATAAACATATAAATTTAAATAATTTAACCCAAAACGAAAACGGAACGATTGATAAGCGGCGAATTTTTACGGGTAGAATGGGTTTTCGACGATGGAAAACTTTGGGTTGTTACGCGATGCAATCTCACTTGAGAGTTTCAACTTGACCCTCAAAAAGTTCCTAGACATACCACAAAAAATTGATAGTAGTGGGGATTGTGGGGTGTTTTTGTGTTGGTTCCTTAAGATGTTGATCATCGAGAAATCATATTTTATAGAGGGTAAAAGCGGTCCATGGGCAAGGTCATATCATAATGACTGGAGGAAATTTTTTGGGGTACAATGATAAAGACCATTTGAACATTGTAATATTACTTTAAACAAATCATTTAAGTTTATGTATTTATTAGTTTTTTTTTTGTTGATTTTTAACATTACATTTGCATTTTAGATTTTATAGAAATAAAACTTATATAAACAAAACTAAACACATTTCACACACACACATAAAAAAAGTATTCCGAAATGACTGTCCGGAATACTACTCTAGAGTTCGGAGACCTCTCCAGAATGTTATATTTTAGACAAAGTGGTTAGTTTACAAAAAAAATATTTGTTATTTTTTTTGCAAGTAGTTCATTTATAAGGGTTAGATTACTCAATTTTTCTTTATTATGTTTGAATTCAAGAAATAATAATATCTATCTTTGAGAAATTAAATATCTTTTGTATTTTTAATTTTCTTTACTTTTTTACGCATACAAAACGATAACAAGTGTCTTAAAATATTATCAATTTTATCAAAAATATAACTTAGTCAATATTTGACATGGATAGAAAGATAAGACTAAGGAGCTATGAGGGCTTCTTTATGCGTCATATCCGACATGGCGAAGATCACCACGCGTAAACACCGCCCCTAACCTAGTAAGTATGTTGTGGAGTGGTTATCTTGACAGAAGATTACGAGCAATATGATTGGTGGAGGTTTTTTTTACAGTTTGAAAGCACGGTTGGGAAATAATTTTTAAAAAAATTAAACCAAACCTTATTTATTTATAAATACCAACACTTACATATATTTTTTCACACTACAATCATATTCTTCAAATATGAATATATTTTTTTTATCTTCATTTTCTTCTTCTTCATCCGATGATGATGATGATTTGTTTATATACATGTTCAATCCCTAGTGCAAACTCAGCTCGGAACCTGGTCGAGAAGTCATCCCATGACATATCATCAACAACATCATCACCCAACTCATTACCAATCTCTTCCTACCAAATTTGTACCCTCTCCTTCAATAGGAAGGAAGCAAATCTAACATTCGCATATTCGGGGGCAGAAACTCGTCGTGAACGCGTTAGCCATATCCGCTAACAACCTCCTACTAACAATGGGCTCCCTCTCCCCATGGAACGCATGTGCTCCACGAGCACGGAACTCCCAAAAATATAGAGTACGGGCTCCAATGATAGCCATAACCTTAACACAAAACGCGCCCAACCGCTCATCCAATATATCTGAAACACAGCATGAAATCTCTAATGAAATGAACTCTCGCAACTACTCGCTAATCGGCTCAACACCCGCACCTGAGCTACAACCCGGGCCTGAACCACCTCCCTAAGAGCTCTTATCCAAAATGAAATACCACAAACCAACGATCAAAACATACTCAAGAATCTCCTACCCTAAGCTTCTTTGATTCTCCAAGACTCGCATCGGTTCGAGTATGGGTCATGTGCTTTCAGTAGTACCGACCCAATGCTACCTTCAATGCCTATCCATACTTTCCTCAACAATCCTCCTGAATCCTATAAGTCACTTTCTCAAACCAAATCACCAAAACTCATTAAACTACATCACTACCCCATTGAAGCATATCTTGGGCTCTCCTAGGTTACCGACCCTATCCAACCCTCAGCTGCTGAAGGACTCCTACCAATGTCAATTAACTTCCTCATGAATATAGCCACATGAAATTTTAAAGCTCATACAATCTGGCACAAATAGGCATCTCTCCTATCATATAATACTGATCATATCCTTATCCCTAATATAGCATGCAATTCTCATAATCATAGCATATAACGTAATAAACATGTATTGGTATTCTGGGAACCACTTACTTGAGCTCAGCCGATTGCACGCATCACACCCCTTTGTTTAATTAAAATTTCCTTTTTAGTTAAATATTTATTTTATAAAAATTTCCATCAAATCCTCGGTTTGATTTTAGGCACACCCGAGGGTATGCATGAATCCCTCAAACCAAGGCTCTGATACCAACTTGTAACAACCCAAAAATCCAATGTAAAAACTCATTTTATTTATAATTAAAAACACTATTGTAACTTTATTCTAAACATTGAAAAGCATTTCAATTAACACAATTATCAGAGTCCAGTCCTAAAGATCGCATAGTACGGAAAACACGGGTGTATGCGTTGCGATCGTTTTGAGCTCTTTCATTTGAAAACTGGAGTACCTTAAACATAAACTGAAAACCGTAAGCACAAAGCTTAGTGAGTTCCCCAAATATGACATACCATACATATCCAACGATCCATACATGTCATGCATAACCGTGATCCATACATATCATTCATATACCATAATCAATAAGTGTGCTATGTGCCAACCATAGTCTTGTCATTATGCCATGAGCCACCTCGTGTCTTTTTTGATAGATTGGGTGCTACAAACCTGGGTCTTACAGATAAGTGCCTAGAGACACCTCCTGGTTTTCCATTCAAGCATCACAAAGACAACTAGCATACAAACTACACTACTTAACTAATTACTTGCCAGAGTTCAGACTCTGGTCTTGCGTACAATGTGCCAGGAGCTGTCTCCTGGTCTTTCATACATAATTACAATGGCTAACCCCCGTGTCTCCCTACAATACATAAAAAAAATGGGTCGGCATTGGTTCCTTCGACCCATACAATAGTGAGGAGACTCACCTCGAATGTTGAAGCTCACTGCAAAAAGTCCTTAGTTACTGCCCTGACAACTTCTCGAGCTAACATTACCAAAATATCATTCAATTAGAAATTAGGTTCCAAACTATGATCTATAATACATACTTAGGGTAAAATGTGGTGTATTAGGTGTCTAAGCCTATAACTATAGTTGGTATGTACTTGACCTGATAGTAGCATGGTCCATTTGGGTTGCATTCACCGGGGCAATTTGATAGGAAGGATATTTGAGAAAGATGTTATTTGTGATTTATTATTATATTATAAGAATAATATATTAATTGATAAATCATATTATTTAATTTGTATTGATCAATAATCAATTTGGAATTAATTTAGTGATCAAAAGAGACTGATTAAATTAACAGGGACTGATTATGTAAATCAGTGATGCATATAGTTTGGGCTAATGATCCATGATTGATTAGTGATGGACTAAGCTTATGTGAGAGTCCATGAAGTGTTAGTCCGAATGAATTATTGGATCAAAATCCTAAGTGAATGGATTAGGGTTTACAAGTGACCCCTGGAATTCTACACTATATATGTAACCACTAAGCCCTAAAACCTACACACAAGTATTCTCAGAAGAGTATAGATGATCTTGGTGCCTCCTAAATCTCTCTCATAATCATCCATTTGTTCTTGGTGTTTTGTGACTTATTTGAGGCATCACATTTGAGGTGCTAATATCTTGTAAGGACAAGTTCTACAAGCTACAACAAAGAGGTAATCATCTAACTCGTTTTATGTTTCAAATATCAATGTTGTATGCTAGTTAGGCTTCATGATTTGGAAAATGAAAATTGCATGTATAACTAGAGAAAACTTAGATCCAAAACATTAGGGTTGTATGTGTACCATAGGGATGTTATAGTGCTTAGAATCCATAAGTGGTATCAGAGACTATGGTGTTTTCTGTTATATTGATGTAACTGTTTGATTTTCAAAGTTGAAAATTAGGTTCCAAACGATGATCTATAATCCATACTTGGGGAAAAATTTGTCGTATTAGGTGTTTAAGCCCATAACTATAGTTGGTATGTACTTGACTCGGTAGTAGCATGGTGGGTTGCATTCACCGGAGCAATTTGATAGGAAGGATATTTGAGAAAGATGTTATTTGTGATTTATTAATATATTATAAGAGTAATATATTAATTGAGAAATCATATTATTTACTTGGTATTGATCAATAATAAACTTGGAATTAATTTAGTGATCAAAAGAGACTGATTAAATTAACAGGGGCTAATTATGTAAATCAGTGATGCATATAGTTTGGGCTAATGATCCATGATTGATTAGTGATAGACTAAGCTTATGTGAGAGTCCATGAAGTGTTATTCCAAATGAATTATTGGATCAAAATCCTAAGTGAATGGATTAGGGTTTACAAGTGACCCCTGGAATTCTACACTATATATGTAACCCCTAAGCCCTAAAACCTACACACAAGTATTCTAAGAAGAGTATAGACGATCTTGGTGCCTCTTAAATCTCTCTCATAATCATCCATTTGTTCTTGGTGTTTTGTGACTTATTTGAGGCATCACATTTGAGGTGCTAATATCTTGTAAGGACAAGTTCTACAAGCTACAACAAAGAGGTAATCATCTAACTCGTTTTATGTTTCAAATATCAATGTTGTATGCTAGTTAGGCTTCATGATTTGGAAAAGGAAAATTGCATGTATAACTAGAGAAAACTTAGATCCAAAACATTAGGGTTGTATGTGTACCATAGGGATGTTATAGTGCTCAAAATTCATAAGTGGCATAAGAGACTAGGGTGTTTTCTGTTATATTGATGCAACTGTTTGATTTTCAAAGCTGAAAAATGTCATTTTTGGCCACTGACTGCTGAACTCGTCGAGTCCCATATGGGAACTCGACGATTTGGATCATTTGAGATGAACTCGTCGAGTCCATGCCATGAACTCGATGAGTAGGATCCCCTGTTTCTAGGTTTTCGAGTTTTTTTTGGCCAGAATTGAATTATGATCATTGCAACAAACTGTTTTGTATCATAAAATTCATTTTTTCTGATATGGTAGTGATTATCCTCTTTCAATTAGAACACAATTTTCAAATTTTAAGATAATTTGATTATATGATAAGTTGATTAGTTGTATTATTTGATTTGAATTGTCTTGCTATGAGTTGAATTAGATCAAATAGGTAAATGATACAAATATGCGATTATTCTACTTGTTTAAAATTTGATCTGAATGGCTTTGAAGAGTTACAAAACTTGTCATCAAGTTTTGGAATCCAAAAGGTTTTGAAGAGTTTCAAAATTTACCCTCAAGTTTTGGAATTTAAAAAATCTCATTTATGAAACATTAAATTCTAAAATTAAAGAGTTTTTGAAGAGTTTTAAAACTTGCCCTCAAGTTTAGGAATTTGAAAAGTCTCATTTATAAAACATTAAATTCTAAACCCTAGAATTTTAAAAGGTTAAAATTCAACCCTTATACTATTATAATATTAAAGGATTAATACTTATATATATATATATATATATATATATATATATATATATATATATATATATATAAGACAAGTCAGTCTTACTGTTAGTAGGCGTCATTCACGAAGCTGGTCTAGAAGGGGGTATAAGGGAATTGCCTATAAAATGGTGATTGAGTGGGTATCCACTCTCACCCATCGCTTATTTGACTAGTGGAGGGTCGTTAGATGAATTAGTAGGATAGGACATTAATACACGTTAAAAAGTACAATGATAATTATTAAAGTAACTAAATGTTTTTATAAATTCCCAATCTTAGTTACTTTAGGAAAAATGTGAAATTGGTGTTATTCCATTAAATTGCCCTTTGCACCTTGCTAAGTCATCACTAGAGCGTGTTTGGTTAACAGAAACACTAACTTGGACTAGCAAGGGTGGCAAATGTTAGCTTGATGTTTGTCATAGATCAATGGAGCATGAGTGGTTAACTGACACATTGATTAGGTGATAAATCACATCAAGAGCACTAAGCACATTTGCATGGTTATTCACACCTTGTTTGTGATCCCCGGTATCTTAGTCACAAACTTGAAGGCATAATCAAGATTTAACATGTCATTGAAAAGTTCAATGAATCTTAAAGATCTAGGAATTTAAATTCATTTAAAATTTAATCCTAAATTTCGTTTTTCTTGGTGGAAATTGGTAAATTGTCATTTACCTACCTTCAATTATTTTGCAATTGGATTACGACATCCCTCTTCCGAATTATGAAATATTGTGTTGGGTCCTAGCCTTAATATTTCATTTGGGTGTTATATTAAGCATTAGGGTTGTATGTGTACCATAGGGATGTTATAGTGCTCAAAATCCATAAGTGGTATCAGAGACTAGGGTGTTTTCTGTTATATTGATGTAACTGTTTGATTTTCAAAGCTGAAAAATGTCATTTTTGGCCACTGACTGCTGGACTCATTGAGTCCCATATGGGAATTCAACGATTTGGATCATATGAGATGAACTCGTCGAGTCCATGCCATGAACTCGACGAGTAGGATCCCCTGTTTGTAGGTTTTGAGTTTTTTTTTTGGCCAGAATTGGATTATGATCATTGCCACAAACTGTTTTGTATTATAAAACTGTTTTGTACAACATGTCAAGTCAATAGAATTCAGAACAATTACTGTTAATTTTCAAACATTTTGGAATAAGTTTGAGTATTTCAAGATTAACACTTTATGAGATATCAGGAGAGATGATGCCTGAGGGTTTATTGTGCAACAATAAACTTTCAAAACATCAAAAGTTTAGAGTTTACGACCTAAACAAGGAGTTTACGGTCGTAAACCCTAATCGGAAGTGGTATAAAAGTGACACTTAGTTATTTTTATCACTTTTCCAACTTTCAAGATCCAAATCTTAAACTCTCTCAAGTATCATCCAAAGATTTCTTCCAAATCTTCATCTAGTAAGTGTTTCTAACCTTTTCAAGTTACTATATCACTTAATCTAGTGATTTAAAACACTTCTAACCGTGAAATCATTCCAAAAGGTTAATTCTTCGATTTACACCAAGAACACACACTAGTGTTATTGGCCTTTTGGTACCTTTCAAGCTTCCAACTAGTAAGTATTCCTACCCTAGTGTATTTTAAGACTTGTTATACTTCTATACATCAAAGAAACTCAAGGAAACACCAAGATCAAAGGTGTTTACGGTTCAAGAACTCCTTGAACTGTAAACCCTTCTTTAAAGGCCAAAAGTGTGCCTTAGTCCCTTCCTTCCTTGTGAAACTAGTATAGATCCACTCCTTATTGTGTATAGGACTTGAAAACATGAAATGGTCTTGGGGCCGTAAACTCCTCAAAGGAGTGTAATGATGTCCTAATCTCTTCCAAAGGCCTAACCATCAAGTGGAAATGCTTCAAAGGACATATAAAACCTCAAAACAACTTATGGTCAAAGAGTGATGAGTTTACGACCACAAACTCTTGATTTTATGACCGTAAACTCATTGGGTAATGGTCATGAAAACCGTAAACTCCAAAGGAGTTTACCCTTGAACCCCAAACACAATAGCAAGGTCCTTTAGCACTTAGAATAAATCCTTATGACTCATAGCACTTATATAAGGTGTTTTACATGCCTTATTATGTCTTAACTTTGTCAATTAGTGGTTTAAAGTCTAATTGAATACATATATGTGTGATTATATGTTAACTAGGATCATTGGGTGTGAACAAGTCTTCACTTGTCACCTAGCTATCCTACATCATTCAGTTCATCCAAACCACCATCTACAAGTGAGTTCATACCCCTTAATCAATGTTTTAAATGATTTTAAATGCTTTAATGGGGAGGGGAGGGGGGGGGGAATACAAGTAGAAAACAACATGTTAATGAATCAATCATATGTGAATTATAACTATGTTTTCATCCAGCTGATTTCACATACTTCAAAATGTGATGTATGAAATGGTTTTCTATCTTAAAAATACATTGTTATCAAATGTATTACTTTTGAAATGTTTATTAAAATGACATCAAGTCATTGTTATTTATTGTTCAAAACTCTTAAATGTCTTACAAAACCATTTTCATCTTCTTGATCAAAACTATATCTATACACTTATGTTCTTATATATATATATATATATATATATATATATATATATATGTTGATATGATAGCTTTCATCCTTCATTCAGTTCCCACACTCTTGTGTAGCAAGGGTGTATAAACCTTCTTGGACATCACTTACCTTCCAGTAAACTATTATAGGGATAGTTAGGAGATACAAAACATTATTCCTATTACAAGGAATTACACAAGAGTCATTTTATTCGTGAGTCTATTCTAAATGCTATATGAAGAGATACACTTACATGGATACTTGTACCTAGATACTATATGATGAGATACTATTACATATCATACGTGTTGTTAGTTCTGTCTATCCTAGTACAAAAGGATACTATACGGGACTAACCATTCTGGCACCCACCTGTTAGCAACAGAGGTAATGAACATCTACGGATGCCTACGATTAATACTTATACTAGGGGTACCTTTACAGGACTAACCATTCATTCGACCTGTTGTTAGCTACAGAGGAAAATGAACATCTACGGATGTTCAAGGTTAATACTTTTCGGCAGTCGCGATGTCGTGTTTATCCTAATACACAAGGATAATACTTATATGGATATATTTTCCCTATTACTTTTATTTTGTAATACATTCACATAAACGATGAGGTAGACTATATATTGTTAATAGTAGTCATAAAAGGGAAAAACCATCTTTGTTACAGCAAAACATTCAGGTCTTGGTAGAAGACTACTTTCAAAACATTTGAGTCTTGGTAGAAGACTACTCTTATACTAGTAGGAAATGTGGGATTTTCTAGGGTTTTCATACTTATATCAAATGTTTCATTCAATGATTTACATGGCATTCATAACAGCTTTCCAAAACAAGGTAATGACACTTAAATACTTATGAATTCACCAGCTTTATGCTGATACTCGCTTTCAAAATAACTTGTATTCTCAGGTCACCAGTAGACAGGTAAGATGACCAGGTTTTGAGAAGACGGAGCACAGACAAGACTCGTCTTTTATTTTTATTACATATTTTGGTGTCTTATTACTATAAAAGAACACACATGTATTAAAACTTTACTTTTAATGCAATGGATGATGTTGTTGCTTGTTTACTACTTTACACTGTTATAATACTTCACATGACGTCCTCCACCCCTGAATGTTTCCGCCGTTCTTGGTTTTGGGGTGTGACAGGCTGATTCTCTCTAGCTGTGCTCTGATACCAATTTGTAACATCTTAAAGTTTCAATAACTTCGAATCTTAAAAAAAACATAATTCAACTAATTAGTAACTCTTATTCAAAATAAATTTAAAGCCAAACCCCAAGATCAATCTAGTTCCAAAAAACCATTTATTGTTATAATTCCAATTTTCAGAAAAACATAAACCAATTTAATATCAAAACCCCAACCATCTGCCTCGAGCCAGTATGTACATGCATGCCTGCCATCCTATTTACCTGATACCATAATTTTAAGGATAAAAGGGGTAAGCATAAATCTTAATGAATTTCACACATACACAATATCATATCATACAAGCTTTACCCATATTCATAGATACAAATGGTATCAACTACATAACCATGTATGTCTATCAAAGAACGAATCAGAAAAAGACATACTCCTACTGGGAGACATTGTCCATGCCCGATCCCCTTGCTCAGGACATCGAACTCTTGGGTTACATTAGCTAAGCCCAATCCCCCATACCCGAACCCATAAGGACACATTGGCCATGCCCGATCCCCCTTGCTCAGTTATTGAGCCTCTGGGACATATTGGCTATGCCAGATCCCCCACTCGGATATGTTGATCCCTACCATGCATATTACTCAATACATGAGTGAATACCATACACCTACTAGACTCTAATCTCGCCTAGTGCTACTCGTATAAACAACACATAACACACATGAGCTAACATAAAGAATGCATAATATCACACGATGTAGTGAGAAACTCACCTCAAGTAGCAAAATAAATCTCCAACTACAGCCCAGAACCCACTCACACCAAGTTACCATTCAAGACTCATGAAAATAGCAATCAATATTAAAAATGGCTACCATTCACCCTAAACATATAATTAAACTACTAGGTTAAGTTTCCAGATTTTAACCCGAAACAATAGCCTATTCAAGACTAATCCCCCCAGTGGCGGAGCTAGGGTTAATGTAAAGGGGTATCACGATAAAAAAAATCGTGTAATATGAAAAAAAAGATGTAATTTTATTAGATATAAAGTTCAACTTCTATAACAAAGTTACATTTTAAAGTTCATCTCTTCGCATTTTCATTTTACGAAAGCGAGTAATTATATCTTCAGCCTTAACATTCTCTAGTGCTTCTTTTTCTACACTACAAAGCAAAGCACCATTCATAAAATCGTCACCTATTCTATTACGCAAATTAGTCTTCAAAAACTTCATTGCAGAAAAACACCGTTCAATGGTTGCGGTTGCGACGGGCAAAACCAAAGTTAGTTTTAATAATCTATAAACCAATGGAAAAGATAGGTGCTTTCCGGTTTCCACCAACAAATGAGAGAGGTCTGGAATTCCATTCAAATTAAAAAATCTCTCATCATGGAGCAAAGAGTGATAATAGATATCAAGTTGCCCATTAAGTTGCGCCATTTCTGAATCGTTAAAATCCTTTTTGTATATCTCGCTTAACTTTAACAACTTTGCTTTATCAATACTAGAAAATGAGTCACAAGGACTCAAATCCTCCATGTTCTCCATCAAATCCATGCCAACTTCACTAAATCTATCTCCAAATTCTTGAATTTGCATATCTAAAATTGTGTTAGAAATCACAAGTTCAAAATGATGTTGATTAGTCTTATTAGTCCTACGCTTTCGCGGGGTAACATAATATTGTGACATGTCCACAATTCCAATACTATACTTTTCACAAAAAACATACACCTTCTTCCAAATTTGTGGAAACCCATCTTTTCTTAAAACTAGCAATGCTTTTTTTTGTCCCTTTTACTAACGAAGCCACTTCCAAAATATCTTGATTTTTTTTAAGATGCTTTGACAAAGTATCGGTAAGGCATAGAATTTCCAACATCAAGTGTAAAAGAAATACAAAATCAAGTGTTTTGAAATATGAAAAAATACCATTTGCTTGATTACGGTTAGATAAAGTAGACCCTTCCTCTTTGACATATTTAAGGACTGCAACAACTTCTGCAAATAAACTCAACAAACCTACAAGTGTTCTAAAATGTGAACCCCATCTAGTATCTCCAGCTCGAACAAGAGAAATCTCTTGATTTAACCCTCTTTATGTTTCAGTTTCACCAATACCAATTTCGGTTGTCACTCTTTCTTTTTGCATCTCTCGTATCATATCTTTTCTCTTACAAAACCCACAAACGACAGTAACCACCAAACCTAGTTGTTCAAAGAATTCTTCAACATCATCATGTTTCTTTGCAACCGCCACAACCACTAATTGAATTTGATGTGAAAAACAATGTATATAATGTGCAGAACTGTTTTAATTTAAAATCAAAGATTTCAAACCGTTGAATGCACCACTCATATTACTTGCTCCATCATAACCTTGCCCCCTTACCTATATATTTGAAAAAATTAATAAAAAAATATAAGAAATAAAAATAAAATTAATATCATGTTAAAGGAATAAATATTTTATGATTTCTCACCTGATCGATAGTCAAGTTGTTGTTGGAAAAAACGGTATCGATGGTGGCTTTAAGAGTCAAAGAGGATGTATCCAACACGTGAACAATTCCGATAAATCTTTCCTTTACAATCCCAAGTCTATCAACATATCTCAAAACTATAGTTCTTTTTTGGAAACATCACTAGACTCATCAACTAATATACTTAACACACCTTTACCAATTTCATCACAAATATACTTGATTATCTCTTTTGAAAAGTAATTGACAATATCTTTTTGAATCGTCAGAGAAGTCAACTTTTCATTTTTTTGGAGCATTTTCTAAGGTAACTTTAAAAATCTTCTCATTATCGTCTCTAATCAAAGATAAGACTTCAAGGAAAAGTCATTTATTATGTCACACCCCAAAACCGATAACGGCGAAATACGTTTCGGGGTGGAGGACGTCATGTACAGTATCATCACAATTGCATAATAGTAAAAACAAGAAACATACAACCATTTCATTTACATAGTGAGTTTAATTACAAGTGTGTTTTGTAATGTTCGACAAACACCAAAAGTAATACAAAAATAAGAGATGGATCTTGTATGCTCCACCTTCTCCAAAATGTTGCACTTGTACCTGTCTATCTTTGACCTGAGGATACAAGTTATTTTGAAAACGAGTATCAACATAAAGCTGGTGAGTTTATAAGAGTTTAGTGTGAGTTTTTGTATAACATGCATTAGAAGCGATAGTATGAAAGGCTGCAATTTACATTCATAAGTAGTAGAAAACCCTAGAAAATCCTATATTTTCCAGAAAATACATTGTAAGTGAAAACCTTTAAAAAACAAGTAATCTTCATCTTTGAAAACCGTTTATTATAAAAGTATATTAATGAATCTCCAATAAGTAATGTAATAAGATAGGTTATGCATGTAGTCAGTAATAGAGGTGCAAACTCCCTTTAGTGATAGATACTTGTTTACTTCGGGATGTTAAATTAGACTTTAGTTTATTATTTTAGTGTGGATATAGTGTATTCCTTGTATGCTACCGATAGTGTGAGCAATAGAGGACCCCATGACCTTCCCGGTTATGCACAATGTAGTAAAGTAGTGGCATCCCTGGGCCTGCACGGCTCGGACTGAAGTTAACAGTCGGGATGTAATAGTGTCTGCCCCGTATTGATCTATACATGTAGCGTCGTCTTCCGGTCGGAAAAACTCTGGGCATAGTATGTAGCGAATAGAGTATCTCGTAGTGAGTTAGTGTGTCATCTCCTGTTTAGTGCCTTCTCTTGTATTATAGTGTAGTATTCTTTTGTATAGCTCGTAGTGTGTTCTCTTATTAGTGTATCGTCTCGTAATAGTGTGTAGAGTAGTAGCTATAGCGAGTAGTAGTGGCCTTAACTATACCTATTATAGTTAACTTAGTGTGTATAGTTCTTACCAATTTAGTGGTTTAAGCATCGGATGAAATGAAAATGCTCGTATCCAACACTAATATACATGATATATAACTAAGAAATCAACGACAGTCGGACGGATAACAACTACCTTAAGCCCACAATCAAACAAGAACAGTAAATAAGGCGAGCTATCGGTCCTAAGTCCTTCAAGTCTTACTTATATAAATATATTAGTGTGGTTACATTTTATAAGAAAATTTATTTAATAAAAATCTTGTCCAAAGGGAACATTTATAAAGTTGTTTATTTATCCCAAAATAGTTTTGAAAACGTAAAATCCTTTTATAAGGCATAGTGGTAAATCACATGTGATTTGAACTACGGATAGTGAATCACATGTGATTAATTTTCATTAAACATGTATAATTGACTTGTACCCCCCCCCCCCCCTTAAACATATAAAAACATTTGAAAGGTTCATTAAAGGGGTATGAACTCACCTAAAACCGAGTAAATCGGGTAAATCGGGTGAAAGTGTCGGTTGAGCGTTTGGTGCCAAATAAGGACTTGTACACCTTTTAAGACCCTATTAACATATGGAATATGTGTTTTACAAGAAATTAGCCATTTATGCTTTTTATTAAGACATTTAGATATTCTAGCATTGATTCGGGGTCTTAGGGCTTAGAAGTGGTTCTCGGGGATTGTACAAGGCCAAAAAGGGTTTACGGGGGAGTCCAAGAGTTTACTCCCTAGGAGTTTACAGCCCAAAGGCCACTCCTTTGGAGTTTACGGCCGTAAGCCCCTATGCTTGGCCGTGAACTCTTGTTCTCCTCCCAAAAATGGATGTTAAGGCCTTAAATCAATCCTCTATAATTCTAGTGAATGTCTAGGGCCAATTTGGGGGTTTAAAACCTTCACTTGGTTATGTTTGGGGGAGTTTACGGTCCTAGCTTATGCTTGGGGCGTAAACTCCATTTTGTCCCTCAAAATGTGTTGTTAAATGGCCCTAAGCACTTCCTAAAATCATAACTAAATTCTAGCATGCCTTAGAAGGGTTTTTGGGGCACTTTCACATGGGAAAAAGGTGTTTATGGCCTAAGCATAAGCTTGGGCCGTAAACCCTCTTTTAGGCTCCAAAAACTTGTGTTTTAATGTCCCAATTCATCTAGGTAGATCCATAATTAGTATACAAGCTTAAAGGAAGGAAAAATGGGACTTTGGCCATGATTTGGGGTGTTTATGACCTAAGGAGCTTCTTAGGCCGTAAACTCCTTGTTTACCCCTCAATCTCATGATTTTCTAGCTATAAACACAATGATGTATGTTTTGAACAAGTTAGGAAGGAAAATCTTACGTTTGGAAGCCAGAAATCACGGTTTTGGAGTCGAAATCGGGTCTAGAGAGAGAAAGTAGTGAGAGAGAGTGTGTTTGGGTGGTAAAAATGTGCAAAGTGATATTCATTTCCTTTATATATGCCTCTGGTGATGCACCCGATACACGACTACCCGATGTTGAAGTTTAACGGGGTTTAAACTTTTTACCCGGATGAAGTGGTTGAAAAATAATATAACTTTATCTGTTTAACGAGATTAACATTAACAAGTTATATCCACTTATAATAATGACATGAATTATAAATAAATAGATTTTTATTTATTGAAACCTCCAAATATTACGGAACCTTTTATAAAGCGACGAATTCCGTTAGTGAAAACGGGATTTTATAACGGATAAATGTTGGGTTGTCACATATTATTAGACTTTTCCGTCTCATCATGTCCACGAAATGGTAATGCATTTTTCAATAAAAATCTACAACTACGGAGTGTAGCGCGTAATTGAATTTCATAATTATTGTGCTCAAGTTCCGTTTGCTTATGCAAAACTTACCAATAGATTGTTTTTTTCTCAATAACAAATGACACTTTTTCTTCGGCCTTATGGTGAGAACTATGAATCTCACCCATATGTTTCTGGAATGATTTTTTTTTACTCCAATTGTCAAAGCCTTCCGTTATAAAAGCATCTTTTCCACATTGACCCCTACCATGTCTCTAAACAAATAGCAACAAAAACAATATGCCTTCTTTTTTTAATGCTATACTCTAACCATGAAAATTCCGTAAACCATTCCACAACAAAACGTCTTTAGTTCTCACCAAATAAGGTAAATTCAAAATTATGTCCCTTTGGTTGACAATGTCCTTTAATCAAATATGTCATCCTTATTTCATACCTTTAATTAGGATTATAAGATGTAATCTTTGGCCTCTCCCCTGGATCCGAAGGAAGATCATTCAAATCAAAAAATTGTGGCACTTTTGGTTTTTGAGTATGCTCATTAAATTGTGGTTCTTGTGGTTTTGCAATAGGCTCATCGGATTATGGTTCTTGTGGTTTTGGTGTATGTTGATTAGGTTGTGGAACTTATGTACTTTCATTAGCCATTTTTTTTGAAGTTCCTTCACCATTATTGTCTCCAACATCTAATTGTCTTTTGAAAAAATTGTTAATATCTACCTGCAACCAAAATATATCAGCAATCAACTCTAATTCTATAACTTGATTTTAAGTTTCAACAATAAATAATCACTAATTATTGACCCTAAGTCTCTAATTTAACAATCCTAATTTGGTAATTTCTATTTTTTCAACACAATGCCAAAAAATTGAATTTCAGTTAACCAAAAAATAATCACAAAATTTTTACTTACTTGCTTCATTGTGCACCACTTTGATAATTAATCACTCACCACCAGCCACCGGGGGATTTCGCCAGGAAACACCCACCACCGGCCACCGATTGGCGGCAAAAGAGAGGGCAGCAGTGTGCAGTCGCAGGGCAGGGAGTAAAACAAAGTCTGAAGTCACGATTTGTTAATTGTTTGGGAATTGACGTTCATAAATTTCTTTTCAGTATTAGGCATTGGGCTTTAAGTTTTGGCAATTGGGCTACTTATTGACTGGATTATACATTTATAAAAACACAAAAAAAGGGTAACCTAAAGTATATTTTAGACTTATGGTGCATATAAACAATAATTTCTTGGAAAAAATTTGTATTATTAATTTTTTTTGGGGCCTGGATACCTAGGGTCCTTAATTGGATCCGCCTATGAATCCCCCCCCTCCTTAAACCCATCCAAACTAGATTACTAAAACATATTCTAAAAGCTCAGGTGTCGATACCTTTCCAGAGACTACTTGCACAAGTCCATATGACTTTTCTACAATTTATTACGGATATTACAAAACTGCATATCAATGCAGATAATTCTAGATCAATCTATGAAAATGACGATTTTCACCCAAGTTATAACCAACATAAGGTCGAAGAAAGAATCAGAGACATATTAGACTTAAAATCTGAACTTTGAGAGTTTATGGATCCTAATTATGACATCTAATGATTTTTCTATAATGTTTACAAGACCAGGACAAATTAGTGACTTCTCAACAACATTTCACCTCTGGGGTTATGGTTTTCGATCCAAACACCTAACCGTATGACTATGGTTCAGTCCCAAATGAACATACAATATCTATACATCTAAAATAAATTCAATGAAGAAGAAATCATACTTAGATTGTTGAGATTAAAGGCAACATCAGTCAAAATTTTAATATATGTCTTGGGAATCGGCTCTTCAAATTTCATGAAGATCCAATGGTTCAATCTTCAGGGATCGTCCAAACACTGCTGTAAGGTCTTCAAAAACGAGAATTCCAAAAAAATTCCACTTTAGGCTCAATTCTCTAAGGATTGCAATTCTAGGGTTAGGGGATGACCCTAGAACGAAAATAATTATGAAATAGATGCCATTCTCATTTTTAAACCCTAATAGGGTTTCATTTTGGCAATATTCACACAAATAGTCCTTAAGTTCCAAGATGTCTACCATTTTAAGTTTTAAATGTGCCCCTTTCAACTGTTCCTCTCCATTTATATTTCATTTTAGGTTATTTAGTTATCTATTTCATTATTAAAATAAAATAATGACACTAACTAATTAAAATATGAAAATATTAACATACCAAAAACCAGGTTGTTACAGTTTTGCAAAATAACTGAAAACCTTTAATATTAAAATTATTTTATGTAGCATAACAACCTATACAAGGGGTGTTTCATATAGATATCAAATCTATTGTCATATGCTTTGGGTTTCCTTTGAAAAATGGATGCCAAAGGGTACAAATAATGTTGAATTGTATCTATAGGTAGGGAAAAAATAACTTAAAACCTTTATATTAAAATTATCTTATATAGCATTACAGCCTATACAAGGGGTGTTTCATACTAATATCAAATCTATTGTCATATGTTTTGAGTTTCCTTTGAAAGATGGATGCCAAAGGGTACAAATAATGTTGAATTGTATCTATAGGTTGGGCCAAAATAATTGAAAACCTTCGTACTAAAATTATCTTATATAGCATAACAGCCTATCAAGGGGTGTTTCATACAAATATCAGATATGTTGTCATATGCTTCGGTTTCCCTTTGAAAGATAGATGCCAAAGGGTACAAATAATGTTGAACTGTATCTACAGGTAGGGCCAAATACACTTTGATACAAGGTCGATTAGACACATTTTTGGTTGATCATAGATAATTTGTGAATTTTTTAATCTTAGTTTTGGAATGGAAAATCACCGGTTCGACCCAGCCCGATTACTTTTACCACTTTAACTCAACCTGAACTACATGGATCCACTAGTGACCTCTCACATCTCAATAGCTTCTACATAGATATAAAGGCAATCATAAAGCACTCCCGAGTAATGAACATGTAATTTGATACCATCACATTGACAATAGAACTATTTAGGGCTTGAGTATCTTCCATATACTCAAGTGTACCAGAATCCAATAAGATGTTGAGAAAAGAATTTTGTTGGGGTATCCTTCGGTGCAAAATGTCAGTATATATCCCCATATTATCTCCATAACTTTAGGTAGATTAGTTTATACAACAGAAAAGAAGTCAATATATAATTATGCAGCAGTCTATATGAATATACAAAATATTCGGTATTTGCTTGTTTACAAACACCCCATAGTTCAGAATATCAGCACTGTCCAGCAAATTACATAAGTAGGAACATTTTTATAACTTCCAAAAACAAACTAACAAGGATTCAGTAAGCTACAAAACAGCCAAAATTAATATATAAACTGCACAAAAACTGAATCTTGTGTCGATAATATTTATAAAACAAAAACAAACTTTAAGTGATGGTACTAAGATCTCAAAAAGGGTGCCTCGAAACAAGAGCTTATAATCAAATCGTAGTGTGTTTTTCAGGGTACCTGATCTCATTGAACATAGTGTTGAGTTCTTGATGATCAACCATTTGTTGCAAAATCTTATCATTGAGCTTCGTAGCATGCACCTTCTCATTGTTCTTCAGTTCCTCAGAAGCCATGGCAGATGAAGAAAATACCAGCTCCCCTAATCGCTCTTTCTCAACTTGTCTATGATACTTCTCCTCTTCAGTGGTGCCAGATGCCATCAAATGATAGGTGTAAACCACCTTCTTCTGGCCTAGCCTATATGCTCTACTAATAGCTTGTCTTTCCACAGAAGGGTTCCAAACAACATCCAAAAGAACCACTCTTGAAGCACCAATAAGATGAATCCCTTCAGAACAGCATCTTGTAGATGCCAGCAAAACTTTAACTTCACTGTTTGGATCGTTGAAATCGTTTATAATCGTTTGCCTTTGCTTGTGATGTATCCTTCCTTCTATGATCATCATCTCCCTCCCTTCGTTCCAACCAAAAACAAGGGCAATTTGGTCTTTTAACAACTTTAACGGCTCGATAAATTGGCTAAAGATCAAAACTTTTTCATCTAACGATACGCTTAGGCGAATGAGCTCCATAACAAACCTTGTTTTGACACCAAAGTCAGGTTTAAGTTTCACCTCTTTGAGTTCTTGTTTGTCTATCGAGTTTTTTTCTTCCTCAGACAACGAACAATGAAGGATCAAAGATGGATGAACAGACACCAAAGCAACCTTATGTTCATACTCAAAAGTCTTCGCTAAACTTCCAATATTTTTAATTAAACGTTTTTGAAGCGGAGGTGGATTCAGAAGAATGACACTGCTTTTCAAACCATGAAGCTTGCTTTCGAGAATCTTTCCTTTGTGTACATGAACGAAAGGTGAAATGATCGCTTTTAGTTTTTCTATATCGCCTGAAGCTGCAGATTCACTTCTGGATTTCTTTTTGTTCCTACAACGAATCATCATTTCTGCAAAGATCTTTTGGTTCATGATATCTTTCGCAGTTGCTGGCCTTACTAAATGCAACGTATTAAACAACTCCCTAAAGTTGTTTTGAAACGGTGTTCCTGATAAAATGACACGTTTTTCAGTTTTGAGCTTTTTAAGCACGTTCCAAATGTTGCTTCTTTCATTACGAGGTGTGTGGCCTTCATCAAGAACTACTAAACCAGGTTTCTCGAGTAACACATTTCCCATTTTTTCAAGATTCTTGTTCTTTGCATTCCCAGCTAGTTTTTCATACAGGTTGTAGCTCACTCCAAGAACACTTCCACCATTACTCCAACAACTTATCTTCATTGCACGTATCAAATCTTTACTACATTTTAAGTTAGCATTATTCACCTTATCCTTGCTCAAAATATCAGAACTGTTGAGGTTCAGAAACGAAAACCCAACTTGCCATTTCTTGAATTCAGCTTCCCATGTTAGAAGCATGCTCACTGGAGCAACTATAACAGGGAAACATTTGGGAAATTTCTTAAGAAACGACTCAAGAAACACAATGGTCAACAGGGTTTTACCAGTTCCAGGAGCATGTGAAATGATGCATCCACCACCACGTGGATCCAGTTTATGTATTCTTGAAAGCTCAATTGTTCCCGCCAAATTTTTCCATAAAAACTTGAACCCTTCTTGTTGATGATGATATAAATGTGCTCGAATGTTGATAGGGATTAGTTCCCAAACTGTGCCTTTACTTTGCGTGTAAATGTCAAGAGGGTTCCAATCTGGAGCTTCAAAATACATGTTTTCTGAAGTAGAGAAGTGTTGATTATTAAAACGATAACTTCTTTTTGACTTATCGGGTGCATAGTTTGCCTGCAATTCAATGGAAGTTGTTTAATTCATAAATTAATCATGGTGATGATGAAAAAGCATCAAGATTCACTCACTAGCTTTGGTATTACATATCTGCTTTCTAAAATGATAGCTCCACAAATACCACATCTGAAGCCTATTTGTTCTTCGAAGTATGCATCTCTGTGCTCCCCCTTTTGACATTGTTTGAAAGGATTTGTTTCAGTCTCATCGACATCGACATCTTTCTCTCTGTTTTTAACCTTCATGATGAAAGATAGTTCCAAGCTCAATTTTACAGTAAATATGGAAGAAATTAAGAAAGAAAACTAACCGTTGGTGTTGTATAGGAACCTATTTCTTCACAACTGAAAGCAAACTCCATCTCCTGAAATAATCCTTCCATTTCATCATTTTTTTGACGTGAGGACTCATCTTCGCTATCATCAAATCTGAATCGTAAAGGAAGACAAATGTCACCCTCTTTGTGATGAACTTCTCCATTTTCAATGATTGAATCCAAAAGAGATTCTACAAAGACGCCATCATCTTTTCGTGGAGCTTTTCTAGGGTTCAAAGATTCTTGATTTTTGACAGCATTTGCTTTATCAACTGTTTTGTAATGATCGCTTTCTTTAACTTTTGCGTACGGTTTTTCATGAGTGTTGATACGCATAGTAGAATCATTCATTGGTTTAAGATTTGGTTTTTTCATATTCGTTTTTGATGCTGATTGATTCTTCTCTCTTCTGTCAACTGATCCAGACCAAATTTTTTCCCTTGTGTTTTCCGTTGGAGATTCTTTCATGTTTGTGAGCTGTTTGTGTCTTTTGTTTTGTAGCAAAATTTCGAAATTGTCCAAGTTATCACTCTCACTTTGGCTAGAACTAGATGGCTCATCTTCATCATCTTCACTAGACAGATTTTGAATTTCTTCATGATATTTGCAGGGTATTGGAAGATCTTCATCAGCCTCTGTTACCATTTTAGCTGTTAGAAGAAACATTATTTAGAAGAGGAACATTACAGAACAATAATTAAGAAACATCACCTTCTTCATCAGGAATTACAGCTGTATCATCTGAATCAGAGTCATCCGAAGAGTAGAGGAAGTACGTGTGAGTCCCAGTAGTAAAGAAACTTGATGAACGATACCCCTGGTTCTTCATTGCAATCTTTACAGACTCGATATTATTTTTTTCCTTATCTCCATCTGTCTCTTTCATTGAATGATGAGATTCTGCAGTGAATTTCAAGAAAATTCAATAGGCAAATTACAAAGAAAAGACTTTTGTAACATAGGTTTTATTTGCTATCGTTTTTCACATTTCAATGTTGTGGGACCCACAAAATAACATAAAAGAAAAGACTTACCTTCCTCATCGCTTCCTTTCTCTTGAGACTCATCAACTGAGTATTCACATTTGATGTCATGCTTATTTGATGTCATGAGACTTGAGTTTGATTTTCCTTCAGAATCCTCAATAAATAACTCATCATCATCATCAATCCACTTGGCTTCCTCATGTCCTTTTCCTCTCAATATACTAGAGCATTCTGATGCTGAATGAAACATATTAAACGTTCAAACTAAGAAAACAAATGTTGAGAAATAGAAACGTCTTCATGAAAAGGTTTACCATTTTCATTGTCTGTTTCCTCTTCTGTATCATCAAGCAATATCTCATTAAACCTCTCAGCTTCATCATGTTCTCTTATTCTTGATATACTAGAGCCATTGGAAGCTAAATAAAACATATTAAATGATCAAACCAAGAAAAATGGAGCTAGAAAATAAGTGTTGAAAAAGAGAAGTCTTCATGAAAAGATACCATTTTCATTGTTGGTTTCCTCTTCCGAATCATCAATCCATATCTCATTGACCCTCTCAGCTTCATCATGTCTTGTTCTCAATATACTAGACCCTTCAGATGCTAAATAAACACAAACATATTATACAATCGAACTAAGAAAAATGGAGCTAGAAAACATTACCATTTTCATTGTTTTCTTCCTCTTCCGACTCATCAACCAATGATTCTTTATCCTTTTTAGTTTCATTAAGTCTTCTTCTTGTTGATCTAGAAGAGCCTTTCGATCCTACAAAAAAGTTACGCAATCCAAGGAACACAAACGATTAAAGAAAATAGATGTCGACAGATAAAGAACTGAAGATCCTCTTCAAAACATACCATTTTCACTGCTTTTTTCCTCTTCCAACTCATCAACCCTCTTGGCTTCACTGACTTCTCTTCTCTTTGATCTACAAGAGCCTCCGGATACTATATAAAACATTATCATGATCCAGTCAAAAGCAATACAAGCAAAAAAACCCACCATTTTTGCAAAAATACAAACAACACACAGGAGTAAACAGAAATAGCTGAAAAAAACACAACATCAATATAATCACCACATTTATTACATACACATACATGATACATGCACACTTCAATTAAAGCACCCACACTACTAGAAAAGACATATCCGTTAGCGACAGACATTTTAGATGATGGATATTCCGTCGCTAGTGAGATTATCAGCAAAGATTATAAAACTAAGACACAAAACAGGGGAGGATAAATCCGTCGTTATTTAACAAAAGGATGTGTATATAGTCCGTCAACTTTTTGCAATGACGTTTCTGTCAACAACCCGCCATTGATTTGTCTCTTATCAGTCGAACATGTAGCCAATGGATTAGCAGAATTTCTGATGTCGTATTAATCACTAATCCGACGCTACTTTGTAAAACTTCTTATATTGGCTTTTTAGCGACGGAATGTTCCCTCGCAGAATGCTTGTTGTTCTATTAGTGGCATATATCCATACAATCATACATTCATATCCACATACATACATACATTCATACTTTTGGGAGAAACAGGGGCGTCAATGATTTGGAGTTATTGGTGTTGTTGTATTAAGGGGGAAAAAAAAAGAGAAAATAATATTAGATATAACTACTAAGAGTAACTGGTTTAGATGCTCTCTTATCAATCGAATAATAATCGACATCAAGAACTTCTTGTCCAGAACCATATTCAGAAGACCCTGCATTTGATCCATTAAACCCTAAACAAGAACCATCAAACAGAGCAATCATCCGAGACCCAAGTTATAAGGAACAGGTTTTGGAAAAAAGACCCATAAGTATTATTCTAACAGCATTGAATAATGATATCATAATAGAAACAACTCATTAAACAATCAAGAACATTGAAGATAGTACCTTGAGCATAAAGCAGTTGCCATTGTAGCCGAGTTCTTTTTGCCACAGGTGAGTTGAATATGTTCATTGTAATCAAGAATCAGACACGGATCGATGCTCGAGGGTTACATGATCTTTTTGAGGGTTTCTTTTGGTGGATAGATTTGAGCAATAGGGAATGAGATAGAGATGAAGGGTCGGAGAGATGAAGTAATAAAGCGCGTTAACGAGTATGTGAGGGAGATGTTTGCTAAAAACGGCGGGTAATCAATAAATTCTGATGTGATCTTTTTATAAAACTTTTCGATATATGGTATAGGATTTTTACACGTTTTACTGTTTTAGTCCTAAAATAGTAAAATACAAATCTTCTTCAAAATATGGTCTTTGCTAAAGGTTTCCACGTTCTTGTTTAAAATCAGAATAAATTACATAAACGGAATCTATTATTTGGAGTAATTTATTACTTTTAGTCTTTTAGTCTCTAACTTTACATAAACAGAATCTATGATTTGTATTTTAGGACTAAAACAGTAAAACGTGTAAAAATCCTATACCATATATCGAAAAGTTTTATAATTTACCATATAATTGTGTTTTATATATATATATATATATATATATATATATATATATATATATATATATATATATATATATATATATATATATATATATACTAATTTTAGGTTTATTTTTGGTTTTTGCCACAAATGTTTGTTAAATTTGATATTTTTCGTCCTCGAAATAAAAACTTTTATATTTTTAAGTTTTTATTAAGTTTTTGTATCTTTAGGTTTTTGTCACAAATCTTTAGTGATTTTGATATTTTTCATCATTGCAGTCTAAACTTTTATATTTTGATGTTTTTGCTATAAATTTTTAGTGACTTTGATACTTTTCAACCTTGAAGTCAAAACTTTTTCATTTTGATGTTAAAAAAAAAAACTCCTTTAGACTTTTGCCACCATATTTTTCTAACTTTGACATTTCACACTATAGCCACAACATTTTTGTTTTTCTCAGTTAATGTTCTTTCTTTTGGTTGTATATTTTTTACATCTAATTTTAGGGGTTGTCAACTTTCTTCTTTATTTGTGGCGATTTACACTTTCAACACATCTTTTAAAATTTGTCGATTTTCAACTTCTATGACATAGTCCAAAAGCGGCGGACCCGCGTGTCCTTTTCTAGTTACTTTATAATTCTACTTTTTCAATTTATCTTTAGAAAAAAAAATTGGTCCTTGTACCATTTCATTCTCCACGACGTTGGTTTACCTTGTCGTCGTCCCCTTTTCCTGCACCACCCTCTTCCTCAATGATTGTAAACCCCGTTGTTGCAAAACTGGAAACAACAAAACCACTTCTCTGATCTCCACTGCAACCCAAAATCCCAATTAGTTCATAAAGTTGTTGCATATAGTCTTATAGAAGATGAAGGTAGGCTTGCAGTGGAGGTTTTGAATGTCACCGCCCTCTCTTTCTCCCTGTCTACCCATAAAACATTCCTCCACCCCCTTCTCTCTTCTCGTCATTATGTTCCATTCAATTGTGGGGGTGGGGATGAAAATCACCAAAATAAAAAAGAACGATTATATATATCATCAGTGACATCCGTAAACTAATTAACCAAGAAGAACCCTTCACCAAAGATTTTTCCTACACCCACCTTTATCTATTATAGGTTTTCTTGTGGCGGCCTTGATCAGATATTTTGTCGGAAGTGATTATCAAAAATATTTCACGACTTTGTTGTGGTGGTGTTGGTTGGAGGTTTTTCATTGAATAGCGTATATGTTCGATGATATACATGATCTAGACCTTGAACTCGTACATTAATAGGATTGTATAAAATCATGTGTCTTTGAGAGACAACTCTACTTCTCCAACTGTCTCCATAAATCCAAAAACTTCAGGATGTGTAATAGAGTTAAAAACTCCGGTCTTGATTGTTTATATTTTTAAGTAAAAAATCAAATAAAAAGGAGAAACATTATCGAAGGTTTTGGAATTGATTCATGTCGTTTTTAATTGCCTGCGAGCAGAAAGGAAGGATGTGTTTCTTCAATGTATTTATATAAGAGATAAGAGATGAGTTTTTTTTAACCAGGAAAAATATATTTTATTCATAATATTCACCTTATCAGCAAGAAGCTAGTAGAGATGAATGGTTACATTGATTCAATTACAAAGAAGAGGGTTTGTATTCCACAAGCTCCAATCTATTCTATCACTACCTACTCTATGCTTTGTCCAAACGAATGTTTGTGCTTTTATAGCATCAATTATTATCGTTGATTCAGAGTCAATCTTATTAAATACTCTATCATTTTGGGCTCCCCATAAACACCATAGGGCTCCAAAACAATATCGTTTCTAATGTGTTCCTCTTTTTGGGACAATTACCCCATTTGGAGGCAAAGTCAATGATGTTTGAAACTGTTTGGAACTCAATCGCCTAGATGTTACACCGTTGGAGAATCGAGTGTAATACTCCTATTGCTAGAGGGCATAGGACTAGAATATGATCCCTTGTTTCCTTTATCTCTCTACAAACACCATATATAATTTTTGTCATGATAACACCCCTGCTCTTAAGTGTTCCAGCCAAAATTACTCTATTTTGTTTCACCCTCCATACAAAGCCCAAGACTTTTAATGGAATCGTTTTTAGCCAAGGGAAGATGTCGTCACAACTGAAAAGGATGCCGTTTCGATTCTATAACGAAGGGCTGCAATGCACATATCCCCATCTAACACGTACGATGATAACCATACTTCCCTTGACTCACCTGGTTACATTACATCCTCGAATGGTATGTTGATCCTCTCCAATGCGACTTTACATTTTACAATATTTTTCCAAACCCTAGTCCAAATATTCCTTAAGTAGAAATGAGTCTGGTCGTCATCCAAATTGTGTAGTCCCCTGATAACCTTATCCCATACGGAATTAGGATTACTCTTTAGTCACCACATCCACTTAGCGAGTAATGCTAGATTCAAAGAACGGATTGACCCCAGACCTAGTCCTCCCACCGCCTTTGGAGCTAAAATATTCTCCCATGTTACCCAGTTTATACTAGAACTACAGGTAGGACTTCCCCATATAAATTGCCTTTGATTTTTTTCAAGTGAATTAATAACTCCGATTGGGGCACTGTAACGCCCGGGTTTTCAAGGCTAAGCATTTTTGTCAATGTAATAGTCTAGGTCAACTATTGTAACTCTTTTTGAAGTAATAAATATGAAATATTTGAGTATTATGTGAATTATGTGTGTTTATGTGTTTATTATTTAATTATAAATGTATAATTAATAAAGAATAAAAATGAGCGTCAAAATTAAAGTGTGAGATAATCCCGATATCTCTACATAAAGTTGTAGAATATGTCTCAAGGTTTCCGTACATATAAAGAATGCCGAAATCCGAGCTATAACGAAGAAGTTATGGCCCGCCGAAGTTTTACGGCAAAACCGGCACGACACCGGGAGACGTAAATAGTGAATTTACGATAGAAGACTTTTTAGCCTTATTAATCTAAACAAAAGTCGTAGAATATGTTAAACTAAGAACATCGATAAAAAGAACGCCCAAATCTGACTTCGTATGAAGAAGTTATGATTTTTCTTAGATTCGGCTTAGCAGTGCACGGCCTGAAACTCGAATTTTAGTTCGAGCGGTTTTTGGCTTACGCAACGTAAATGAGAGTTGAAGATCTCATTAATAGGAAATCAACGGTAAAAAGACAGACAAAAACAGAGTCCGTATGTAGAAGTTATTAATTTTACGCAGACGTTTAACAGTATAATCTCCTTGTACTGTTAAATTTAAGATCGGTATAGAATTAGCTGACGGTGTCAAAATGAAAGTTGTAGATCTTATTATTACCTACGCGTGGATATAAATAACATCAAAAACGGAGGTCGTATGTGAAAGTTACGGATTTTAGAAGTCGGAAGTGTGTTGTGCGAAAATGGGTGATGTGTCACAATCTTGGCCATTGCTTTCTCCCCAAGGCTTGCCACCAGATGGTGACATGTGGCACCAAGTTCAGCCACATTTCACTCTATAAATACCACCTCTCCCACCCTCATTTTCTTCACACCTTTCCCATTCTTTCTTCTCTTTACTCTCTCTCTCTCTAGAACCTCTCTCTATCCCCGAAATCCCCCGAAAAGCCTAGGGAACCTCCCTAGCACGAGGCGGAAGCCCCGGAGTGCTCGAAGACTCTGAGAAGAAGAGATTTTCGGCTCAGGAACGCTGCTCCAAGCAAAGCCCGGTTTTCTATAAAACCCGCTGTAAGTAAGCTACGCCTACGCTATTTTTAATATAACTTTTATTTAATTATAGTAACGTTATTAGGAACTTATAATAAATACTTGGGCTATTATTATGGGTTATATAAGTATTTTTTTGACGCTTATATAATAACAATAATAATAGCTAGACTATTAATTAGTCTCGACGAATAATAAACTAAACTCTAGTGGTAATAATACTAGGTTTCGTCGAAGAAAAATTCTTTTTAAGAAGCGAAGCGCTGTCTAAGTTCGGAATCACCACCTTTTCCGGTGAGTGCATAGTTACTTTCATCTTACACATAGATATGAAGTATTTTATATATTACGTGCTATGTGTGCATATTATCTGTATACTTGTTATCTATGCTGGATGAATGTTTTTATACATGTTTTCAATGATTTAAACTGTATATGTATTTTATATCTACGAAAATGTTGGGGTAAAACATGGGTAGATGTAATAGGTGATGTGTGATAAAATGATGAGAGGCCTCGATGTTGTTGTTGTTGATCCAGTCATCTAGCGGAGTATAGATGACGACCACGGACTCTTCTAGACAGTCCAGTGGAACACTAACAGGCTCGCAACCTGTAGGTGTTGTGAACGATGTGTTCACCGGTGTACTCCATCCCCCACATGGTTGCCTATTAGGAAATTTATTGCTGAGGAATCCCCTTAGCAGTAGTGTTCGTCCCGATGATGATCCTTAGGCTAGGTCCCTTATGATAGGTGTTTAGGGACGTAAAGTGAGGATAACGGGAACGGGTAATCGGGTTATTGTTGATTGATGAAATTAATAAACTTATTTATTGTGGGTTGAAAACCCTATGTGCTCACCAGGCTCCCAAGCCTGACCCACTTAGTTTTATGCATTACAAGTAGTGGCGCATGAGCATAGGTGTGATGTTTTGGACGAGGGATTACGGATATAGGCCTGTAGATATGAAATAATGTAGTAAGGCTTATATTGTACTGTTTATACTTTTGATCTGTACGAACATGACATCCCGAGTCTTTTAATGAAATACATTTCTATGGAAATGCTTTTGATAAATCTTTATCATATTATTGTTTTGGGACAAATTCCGCAACCCTTTTATTAAAAGATAACTCTGATTTTGAAATAAAGTATAAACAAAACCGGTCTTTTCTGGCCGTGATTTTGGGGATGTCACAGTTGGTATCAGAGCATTAGTTTAAGCGAACTAGGAATTTGTAGGATTTGTAGACTTAAACTTAGAATGCTAAGCGATGATTGTGAGGTGTGAGTACTAGCTTATTTTAGGAATTGTGCCTAAAATGCTTTTATGTGCTAAATGCTTTATGCATGATATGCCATTATTTTGTTCGGATCTATGGTCTGTTGCCGACCGGATCTGGAAACCTTATGTGTTGAGGATTCTAAATGTACGACTACGATATTAGAACTAGCATGTAAACGTTTCGGAGTGATAAGGACGATTTAAAACGTCTCTCCTAAATAAAGATCTGAATTCACCTTATTCGGTGTATAGATCATGATGGCAAGGACCCGTAGCGGAAACGTGAACGCAAATGGAGGTAGGAACCAACCCCCAGTAGTTCAGCAAATACCTATTGTTGAAGAAGTTGCACCTGAGCCAGTTACCATGGCTGGAGTTCAAGCCATGATTCAGGCTATGCTAGCTGAACAAAGGGAATAAATGAGACGGATGCTCCGCGAGAATAGAGACGAACCTACCATACATGTTGAATCGACGGAGCCAGTTCTCGAGCCATCTGAGGAAGGGAACTATAGCCATCAAGTGAGTCAAATAGGGACTCAAGGTGAACAAAGGGATGGCCCAGAAGGAAGAAACAACAAGGATGGGCGGATGTAAAAAAATTTCTTGGGTGCAAAACCACCAAGTCTCTCAGGAAGCCCAAAGCCTGTTGAGATTATGGACTGGATCTCTAAGATGGAGATGGTGTTTGAGAGCTGCGACTGCAACGAAAAGCAGAAGACTGTCTTCGCTGTGAGACAATTGAAAACTGGAGTCTTGAGTTGGTGGAAGCTATTGGCAGATACAATGCTACGAGGAAAAGCCCTGAAAATGTCATGGGATGAGTTCTTGGAACAACTAAAGGCACAGTACTGTTCAGAGATAGACCTGATTGATCTGAACAATGAGTTCCAAAATTTGAAGAAGGGGAGAATGAGCATCGATGACTATGCTGCTGCATTTACGGAAAAGATGAAGTTGTTTCCATACCTAGTGCCAACCGAACTTTCTAAAATTGAGAAATTCGCAAACGGACTGCCGGCTGACTTTAGCCCAACAGTCAAGATGGCAACCACTCTGAAATTAGCTGTTCGAGCAGCTAAGAATGTGGAGACCCAACAAAAGGAAAGAGGTCTGGAAAGGGCTGAGGTCGGTGAGAAACGGAAGTTCGATGGATCCTCGAAGTCCAACAAGAAGAGTAGATTCTCGAAACCTGGTTCGAGAGGAGGAGGATCAGAAGCAAAGTGGTGTGACAAGTGCAAGAAGAAGCACTTTGGGAAGTGTGATGGAAGGGTCACTTGTTACAAATGCGGAAAGCCTGGGCACTATGCCAATGAATGCACCCTTAACCAGAAGGCCTGTTATGGGTGTAATGAAGAAGGACACATTTTGAAGGACTGCCCGAAGAAGAAGGAGGCAGGAAGACCCAACATACCACCAAAGCCGAAGGCGAGAGCCTTCCAGATGACGCTCGAGGCTGCAAAGGAGGCAGCAGACGTCGCTTCAGGTACCTTTCTTGTAAATGGTTTGCCTGCAAATATACTGTTTGATTCCGGAGCCAACTACTCCTTTGTGTCGCATAAATTTAGTGCGAAATTAGCATTACCTGTAGAAAAACTTGATAACGCCCTAATTGTAGAAGTTGCCAGTGGCAAATTCGTACCTGTTAGTAATCGTATTAGGAACATCGTCATTAACCTAAACGGAAACGAATTCCAGGAGGAACTATTACCCATAGAGTTAAACGGTTTCGACATCGTTTTGGGTATGGATTGGCTTAGCGCCAACGATGCCGAGATATTATGCCGAAAGAAGATAGTTAGGATAAACCCACCCAGAAAGGAATCATTTATGGTGTACGGGGACAAACGCAGAGTGAGTTCTGGAATCATCTGCTTGATGAAAGCCATGAAATGTTTGTCCAAGGGATGTGCATCGTACTTGGCATTCGTAATCGATTCTAAGAAAGAAAAGAAAGAGGTGCAGAATATACCGGTTGTGTGCGATTATCCGGAAGTCTTTCCCGAAGATCTTCCCGGATTACCACCTGATAGGCAAGTAGAATTTCGTATAGACTTATTACCAGGAACAACACCGATAGCAAAGGCACCTTACCGATTAGCACCGATGGAGATGAAGGAGCTCATGACGCAACTTCAGGAGCTGTTGGACAGCGGTTTCATTCGACCTAGTTCATCACCCTGGGGAGCTCCGGTGTTATTCGTGAAGAAGAAGGACGGAAGCATGAGGATGTGCATAGACTACCGAGAGTTGAATAAGGCAACGGTGAAGAACAAGTATCCATTGCCGATGATTGATGATCTATTCGATCAGCTGCAAGGTTCGAGCTACTTCTCAAAGATCGATCTTAGGTCAGGATATCATCAGCTGAAGGTGAGAGAGCAAGATATTGAGAAGACTGCATTCAGAACAAGATATGGACACTATGAGTTCTTGGTTATGTCATTCGGACTAACCAATGCTCCCGCAGCATTCATGGATTTGATGAATAGGGTTTGCAAACCATTCCTCGATAAATCTGTGATAGTGTTCATCGACGACATTCTCATTTACTCGAAAAGCCAGGAGGAGCATGGCAAGCATCTACGAGAAGTGTTGGAGGTGTTAAAGAAGGAGAAGCTTTTTGCAAAGTTCTCCAAATGCGACTTTTGGATACGGGAAGTCCAATTCTTGGGTCATGTTGTTAACTAGGAGGGAATAATGGTTGACCCCGCCAAGATCGAGGCTGTAATGAAGTGGGAACGTCCGAAGAGTCCCACGGAGATTCGAAGCTTTCTAGGATTAGCCGGATATTACCGACGATTTATCCAAGGCTTTTCTTCGATAGCTGCTCCATTAACAGCTTTGACCCATAAAGGAGCTACGTATACATGGAGTGAGAAACACGATGAGGCGTTCGAGAAGCTAAAAAAGAAGTTATGTGAAGCACCGATACTTTATCTACCCGATGGAGTCGAAGATTTCGCAGTTTATAGTGATGCATCTGGAGTCGGGTTGGGTTGTGTTCTGACCCAAAGAGAAAAGGTGATAACATACGCATCTCGACAATTGAAAGAGCACGAAAAGAACTACCCCACTCATGATCTGGAGTTGGCAGCGGTAGTATTTGCCTTAAAGATATGGAGGCATTACCTCTACGGCACGAAGTGCAAGCTCTTCACTGATCATAAGACCCTCCAATATCTCTTTAATCAGAAGGAGTTGAACATGAGACAACGACGCTGGCTAGAACTTCTCAAGGACTACGACTGTGAGATACTTTACCACCCAGGTAAAGCAAATATTGTTGCTGATGCTCTCAGTCGGAAAGTCAATCTTGAAAGAAAAAGGCCAAGAGCGTTAAGAATTGAAGTCGTCTTGATGATTGTGGAAAGTATCAGGAAAGCTCAAGAAGAAGCCTTAGAAAAGAATGACCGAAAGGAAGAACGTTTGGGAAAAACGTTAGTGTTCGGTACGAACAGTCGAGGACTGAAGGTATTCCAAGATCGAATTTGGGTACCTAAGACGGGAGGAATAAGAGATCTTCTAATGGAAGAAGCACACAAGACCATGTACTCGATTCATCCTGGTAGCACTAAAATGTATAGGGACCTAAAACCCTACTACTGGTGGCTGACGATGAAGCTCGATGTTGCGAAGTATGTGGCTGAGTGCGTAACATGTGCGAGGGTTAAGGCACAACATCAAAAACCGTATGGGAGTTTAGAACCCTTACCTGTACCCATGGGTAAATGGGAAGACATCACCATGGATTTTGTGACTAAATTGCCCAGAACGAAGAATGGTCACGACATGATTTGGGTAGTCGTGGATCGTTTCACCAAGAGTGCACACTTCATAGCAGCCAACGAGAAGTGGTCTATGGATAAGCTCGCAAATGCTTACGTGAAGGAAATTGTAAGACTTCACGGTGTCCCTCTTACTATTGTGTCAGATCGTGATAGTCGTTTCACATCGAGGTTTTGGAAGAGTCTACAAGAGGAGTTGGGTACAAAGTTGTGTTTGAGTACTGCTTACCATCCGCAAACTGATGGTCAGAGTGAAAGAACGATTCAGACGTTGGAAGATATGCTGAGAGCATGTACCCTCGAATTCCAAGGGAATTGGGACGAGCACTTACCTCTGGTAGAATTTTCCTACAACAATAGTTTTCACTCGAGCATCAAGATGGCTCCTTATCAAGCCTTGTATGGGAAGAAGTGTCGTACGCCGTCTTGTTGGCTTGAAGCTAGAGAGAAGCAGTTTATGGGCCCCGAGATAGTCCATGAGACTGCTGAGAAATTGAAGGTGATTAGGGAAAGAATGTTAGCAGCTCAGGATCGTCAGAAGAGCTATGCCGACAAGAAAAGACGACCGATAACCTTCGAAGTTGGGGATTCCGTTTTACTTAAAGTCTCACCGTGGAAGGGACTTATACGATTTGGGAAACGAGGAAAGTTGAGTCCAAGGTTTATTGGACCATTCAAAGTTCTTCAGAGGATTGGGAACCAAGCTTACAAGCTGGAATTACCCGAAGAACTCAATGGTATTCATAACACCTTCCATGTGTGTTATTTGAGGAAATTCATGGGAGATATTCCAGACATAATTCCAATCTCGGAATTAAGGATGGATGAGAATAAAAGGCTGATCGAAGAGCCTGAGGCAATTATTGACCGTAAGACTAAGAAGTTACGACGCAAGATGGTCAACTTGGTGCTAGTCCGATGGAAACATTCGAATGGGCCGAATCTCACTTGGGAAACAGAGGATGACATGATGAGTCGCTATCCACATCTATTTGTTGATGCATGATTCCGGGACGGAATCATCCTAAGGGGGAGAGAATTGTAACGCCCGGGTTTTCAGGGCTAAGCATTTTTGTCAATGTAATAGTCTAGGTCAACTATTGTAACTCTTTTTGAAGTAATAAATATGAAATATTTGAGTATTATGTGAATTATGTGTGTTTATGTGTTTATTATTTAATTATAAATGTATAATTAATAAAGAATAAAAATGAGCGTCAAAATTAAAGTGTGAGATAATCCCGATATCTCTACATAAAGTTGTAGAATATGTCTCAAGGTTTCCGTACATATAAAGAATGCCGAAATCCGAGCTATAACGAAGAAGTTATGGCCCGCCGAAGTTTTACGGCAAAACCGGCACGACACCGGGAGACGTAAATAGTGAATTTACGATAGAAGACTTTTTAGCCTTATTAATCTAAACAAAAGTCGTAGAATATGTTAAACTAAGAACATCGATAAAAAGAACGCCCAAATCTGACTTCGTATGAAGAAGTTATGATTTTTCTTAGATTCGGCTTAGCAGTGCACGGCCTGAAACTCGAATTTTAGTTCGAGCGGTTTTTGGCTTACGCAACGTAAATGAGAGTTGAAGATCTCATTAATAGGAAATCAACGGTAAAAAGACAGACAAAAACAGAGTCCGTATGTAGAAGTTATTAATTTTACGCAGACGTTTAACAGTATAATCTCCTTGTACTGTTAAATTTAAGATCGGTCGAGAATTAGCTGACGGTGTCAAAATGAAAGTTGTAGATCTTATTATTACCTACGCGTGGATATAAATAACATCAAAAACGGAGGTCGTATGTGAAAGTTACGGATTTTAGAAGTCGGAAGTGTGTTGTGCGAAAATGGGTGATGTGGCACAATCTTGGCCATTGCTTTCTCCCCAAGGCTTGCCACCAGATGGTGACATGTGGCACCAAGTTCAGCCACATTTCACCCTATAAATACCACCTCTCCCACCCTCATTTTCTTCACACCTTTCCCATTCTTTCTTCTCTTTACTCTCTCTCTCTAGAACCTCTCTCTATCCCCGAAATCCCCCGAAAAGCCTAGGGAACCTCCCTAGCACGAGGCGGAAGCCCCGGAGTGCTCGAAGACTCTGAGAAGAAGAGCTTTTCGGCTAGGGAACGCTGCTCCAAGCAAAGCCCGGTTTTCTATAAAACCCGCTGTAAGTAAGCTACGCCTACGCTATTTTTAATATAACTTTTATTTAATTATAGTAACGTTATTAGGAACTTATAATAAATACTTGGGCTATTATTATGGGTTATATAAGTATTTTTTTGACGCTTATATAATAACAATAATAATAGCTAGACTATTAATTAGTCTCGACGAATAATAAACTAAACTCTAGTGGTAATAATACTAGGTTTCGTCGAAGAAAAATTCTTTTTAAGAAGCGAAGCGCTGTCTGAGTTCGGAATCACCACCTTTTCCGGTGAGTGCATAGTTACTTTCATCTTACACATAGATATGAAGTATTTTATATATTACGTGCTATGTGTGCATATTATCTGTATACTTGTTATCTATGTTGGATGAATGTTTTTATACATGTTTTCAATGATTTAAACTGTATATGTATTTTATATCTACGAAAATGTTGGGGTAAAACATGGGTAGATGTAATAGGTGATGTGTGATAAAATGATGAGAGGCCTCGATGTTGTTGTTGTTGATCCAGTCATCTAGCGGAGTATAGATGACGACCACGGACTCTTCTAGACAGTCCAGTGGAACACTAGCAGGCTCGCAACGTGTAGGTGTTGTGAACGATGTGTTCACCGGTGTACTCCATCACCCACATGGTTGCCTATTAGGAAATTTATTGCTGAGGAATCCTCTTAGCAGTAGTGTTCGTCCCGATGATGATCCTTAGGCTAGGTCCCTTATGATAGGTGTTTAGGGACGTAAAGTGAGGATAACGGGAACGGGTAATCGGGTTATTGTTGATTGATGAAATTAATAAACTTATTTATTATGGGTTGAAAACCCTATGTGCTCACTAGGCTCCCAAGCCTGACCCACTTAGTTTTATGCATTACAGGTAGTGGCGAATGAGCATAGGTGTGATGTTTTGGACGAGGGATTACGGATATAGGCCTGTAGATATGAAATAATGTAGTAAGACTTATATTGTACTGTTTATACTTTTGATCTGTACGAACATGACATCCCGAGTCTTTTAATGAAATACATTTCTATGGAAATGCTTTTGATAAATCTTTATCATATTATTGTTTTGGGACAAATTCCGCAACCCTTTTATTAAAAGATAACTCTGATTTTGAAATAAAGTATAAACAAAACCGGTCTTTTCTGGCCGTGATTTTGGGGATGTCACAGGCACCAAAAATGGACATATAGTATGTGGCCAGACTCCCAATGACAACTTTAGCGAGTGTAATTCGACCACCAAAACTAAGAGTTTTTGCCTTCCACACCGATAGTTTTGCCTTAAGTTTTTACAAAATTGGGTTCCATTAAGCCTTTCGATTCATATTCCTTCCTACCGGGACCCCAAGGTAGGTGAGTGGTAGCGATGACGGCTCACACCATAAAGGAATAGCTCAATTAATGACTTCATGGGTCGGAACTCCAATACCAAAGACTTTGGATTTGTTAAAGTTGACCTTCAAGCCAGAAGATACATAGAAGCATCTTAGGATTCTAGCCAGGTTAGCAATACATATAATAGATGGGACAAGCAAATGTTAGAATTTGGAATTCGAATCTCGTCGAGTATACCTTTGGAGGTTGCTGATATTAATGCAATATTTAGTCCCTCCATTGCGGTAATAAACAAGAAAGGGGAAAGCCCTTTGACATTACAAACTCCTTATTCGGGTTTCTAGTTATGATAATAGAAGCTCTAGCTAACTCAAAGCAATCCCAGATCCACGATCTCCATTTGTACCTAAAGTTCATTTGGGCCATTATAGAATCAACATCCGATAAAAATAAGAGATGAGTTTGGTAACTAAATTTAGTTTTACTATATATTGGTAAATAAATTGACTCAAATTTAACAAACTTAAATTGACTATACTATTTATATTATTTTTTATATTTTTAATTCTTTTTAATATATATATATATATATATATATATATATATAATTTAGTGAAATTTACAAGTAAATTACTTGATTTTACATCTAAATTCGAATAAATATTCACATTTCGAAGTCGTGCAAAGATTGTTTCTGGGAAATCAGTTAAATACTGGTCTTCCACCTTAAAAGGTGCATAACTTCTTCATATAATCTCCATTTTAGACGTTTTTTATATCCACGCAGTCGTGAGAACATATTCTATCTAATTTGTTCATATATATCTCCCAAGTATACTTAATGCAAAAAATTTATTTTTAGCTAAAATTTACTCCAATTTAGCTATCCTAAACGAAGCAGTGCAAAGTTTGTTTCTGGAAAAATCAGTTAAATATTGGTTTTCCATCTTAAAAAGGGCATAACTTCTTCATATGATCTCCATTTTAAACGTTTTTTATATCCACATAAGCATAAGAATATATTCTATACAATTTGTTCATCTATAACTCCCAAGTATACTTAATGCAAAAGTTTTATTTTTAGGGAATTAATAATACTTATTTTGTGAATTGTTTTATGTTTGTTAACGATCGTCCACTTTTTAAGCAAATTAAAGTAACTCATGTGCAATTATGAGTCACATAACTTCCCTTGAGTTCAAAAACATAAAACAACATACAATAGGTCCTATTACAACGTGGTTCATGGTGGTTTGACCGACGGACTTTAACATATTTTTACCAATTGCTGCAGCTTTCGTGAATGATGCTTGATTAAAAGGTATTAGCTTTGTGTCCTTAATACTTGAGATACATATTGATACTGGAGTGTAGGGAGTGTTATGCTTTGATATGATCAAATGTTAATCCTTAACCGGGTAGTATAAAAGCCATTTTCAGGTGTAATGTGAACTATGCAAGAGGCTTATGTATTCAGGATGAGATTTGATCCTATTATGTGTTGAGAGTTAGACATCTACCATGCGGTACCAAAGTTGAACACCAAATGATATTGATTGTGATCCAAGTCTCATGGTCAATAGGATGTCTTTAATAAAGGGGTGACTCATAAACTTGCCTTATACATCAAGTATAGCTTTGGGCTTTGGGGAATTAGATGTTGATGAATGACATTCTTCTTCGTATGTTGTTGCGGGCAGTGAAATGTTGTTAGACGTTCACCACTATCTATATAAATCAATGATGAGTCTTGTGCAAGTAAGAGATTGAAATTTTTTTATGGCCAAGAGTCATTATAAAATGATATTGCTAATGACATTATAGGGTCACACCATATAGCAAGTTACTACCAATTGATTATTTATTATTTTAATTTGATTATTAATAAACATTATTGTTGTGACATGTTCAGCAGGGGTTTGGATGCCGAATGATGTATCCGCCTTGAGAGTTTTCATTAGAACACAACATAGAGAAGAATCGTTAAAGGACGTCCGAGTGTTCTCCCGGGACGTTGCTCCGACGATCAAGTTAGTTTTTTTAGAGAGGTAATTTTAGGGTAATATTCGTGAGAGATAAGATGGATCCCTTCCTTGAGTCGGAAGAGATCCTTTTATACATGCTTCTAACGGATCGTGGGGACCTCATCCGATGAGCGTAAGACGTGGCCTCCTATAACTGGGAGGATCATGCCCATGTTAACTAAATTCCTGGTGACGTCAGTTTTGGGTGTCACCTAAGCTTTATGTCACGTCGTGATTGGTCGTGAGTGAATGAGAAGATTACGGGGGATATGTGTCCCTCATGGGGGGAAACGAACTGCCACTCCGGTGCTAGACTGACTTGGCCAAGACCGAGCCTTGGCCAAAGTCCTAACGAGATAACATCTCATTTTATGACGTTCGTTACATTTAACGAGACCGTTCATGGTAACATTAACAAGTCCCTTAGACTAGTAGGATTTTGCATTCGTGACGTAGCAGATTTGTTTTGGGCTACTCGCAGGCACTCGACGGGCTGCTATTGACAACTTATGCAGCTGGCAAGACGAAATCGCCGTTGTTCAGAGATTTCATCATGAAAACGGTTCGCTACCCCTATTGTGGTATTTAAGGATTTGTTCCTCCTGGTGTTTCCTCCTTACTTCCTACTTGTCTCTCTTTCACTTCTTGTTCTTGAGGGAAAACCCTTTCAACCCATTCTTCATATTTTTCATGGCTACCACTCGTGCTTTGGGGAGAGATCTGACCACCGTAGAATGGGAATCTTTTAAGTTTCGATTTGGGTTCGTTCGTGAACACGAAGTGCAAATCCCCTTACCCGATGCATCACTCTACAGTCTGTCTGAGGGCAAAGTCGGCATCCCAATCGCCTTGTTCAAGGCAAGTCTACGCTTTCCCACCACTAATTTCTTCAACCTGATCAGCCGAGAATACGAGTTTTTGGTGAGAGAGTTGACCCATATCGCTATAAACAAGATAGTGGGTTTTGAACTCCTCTGTCGTGCCTTAGGTCGCCTGCCGACTGTCCCGGCTTTCAAGCAATTTCTTCAATGGATCTACTCAGTCGGGGACTCAAACCCTCTCTCATCGGCGGGGAGTCCGTACTCTTATCCACGATAAGAAATCTAAAAAGAACTGGAAGGAGAAGTTCTTGTGGGTGAACAACAATCTCGTGGTGCTCAGTTACTCGAGGGATAAGGTGTACATCGACCGTGCCTGATACTTTTTGGTGTTGAAAAGGAACTGGCTGATGTCCTTAAGAAAATCAGCATCAACGGTGAAGATTGGCTTGACTGCTTCTTGGTCGCCGGTGGAATGAGCGCCGCTTGGAGGGCTCGTGGAAAGATGATCGAGTTTTTCGTTGAGAAAGAGGGTATTTCTCTTGCTCCTCTTACCCCCTCCCTTTTTGAAAATGTAGAAGAGTACGTTTATATTAGCATTTTGTTTTATCGTTGTTATCTTTTTTTTGTTGCCAGGTATGGAGGAGGTTATTTCTTTAGAGAGGGTTCTTCAAGGTCGGTTCGACGATGAGCTTCAGTGCCATGACATTGATCTTGTGGAGACTCTTCCACCCCTATTTCTGGATGAGGAATCACGGCAAATGCCAGTTCTGACAGTGCCACCGGTGTCGACGAGGATCTAGATCTACTGGACATTGTTGTCACAGTGTTTCTCATAAGGATCCTACACCTTCCGGGGTCCCCCGATGAAGGTCCTCCGAAACTGCCGGAGGGAGCACAAACTAGGGCGACTGGACCACCCTGTCATACAGGAGAAGAAAGCATCGAGAAAACCAACCATGTTCCCACAACTAGGGGAGTCGAGGTGGAGACTGGGTCTTCGCCTACCCATGGTCTTGCCTCAACCTCTTCTGGTAAAACCACAATCATCCCCCTTCTGGTGGGTCCTCATCCGGATGCTTATAAGCCACAACTTGGACTAACTGCCCAAGATCTTGTCTCCGATCATGACACCGCTCTTGAGTGGTGTCAGCATGCATTTCCTCCTGCTACTAGTGAGGCCCTAACTATCCTTTCAGACTAGCACATGGCTGATGGCTTGCGGTATGCTGTCGCCCAAGTGTCATCTGATTTGGTCGTGACCGCTGAACGTATCTCCAAAATAGTTATCCTCCAGTCGGATTCTGAGAGGAGGGGCATTAAATGTGAAGATCTGAAAGCCTAAGAGGCGAAGTTAGAAGCCAAGAAGATCAGCGTAGAGGCTAGGCAGGAGGCGGCGTTGCTCGAGAGGTCAAGCTTGGTGGATCAAGTGGCGAAGCTGGAGGAAGAGGTGAGGCGCTTGAACGATCGTGTGGGGGGCCTAACTTTGGAGGACGCCGGTCTGAGCGGGCTAATGGCAGAACTGGAGGTTGATTTGGTTGCTGAGAGTGCTGCAAGGGGAGCACTAGAAAAGGATATTTCTTGGATCCTTAATGACAAGCTCAACCCGGTGGTGGACAGGGTAATCGAGAGCCCCCAGTTTCTCCATGGTTTGGTTAAGGTGTGGGTGGCTTATGTGGTGGAGAGGGTGGAGCAGGGGAAGAGGGCTACTAAGGAGCTGGTGATCGTCGGGGAGTTTAGCCCCGAGATTGAGGTGGATGTGGCTACTAAGGTTCACGAGATGGAAGATGCCCTGGCTGCTTTAACTAAAACAAACTTTGCTAGCTATCTTCGCCTGGGTGATCTGTATATGGTCGGGCTTTGTGACCTTTGTCGAGATGCTCAGAGCGATTGATCGGGCCTTAGCCTAAGCTCTTCCCCTGGTGATGGTAACACATATCGCACAAGTAGCGTTGTTCCTTTGTTTTGTTGTGATGTAATATTAGTGAGAAAATTTTCTATTTCTTGCTTTGTCGTTTTTTTGTCTTTGTTTCCCTCCATGGCGGCCTGAAGTCCGGGAGTCCGGAAACCTGAAAATTTATACTTTATTTTCGTGGGTATGAATTCTCGTGTTTGGTTGCTTCATATATGGTTTATGTTAGCCATCACATGGTATTTACGCAGGGTTTGTCTGCACTCCTGGTTTGAGTTATGTTATTGGTGAACTCTTTATGCTTTAGCAAAGCTGGTCTTTGAGAAATTGGTTCTAATTTGTTGCTTAAAGGCCCTAGGTGTAGCCAAGATCGTCATCTTGAGGCTCGCCCAATTATGCTTTTTTTGTTTTAGTGGTGGAAGGTTATGATCCTTCTACACTCATGTCACATGTTCTTTTGTATGTTTGCTATGGTGTAAATGATGAACATGTTTTGGGATGAAGGTTATGAGCCTTCTATACGCAAACTCCCTGACTTCCTCCTTGTAACAATTTTGCTCATGTGATGTTGGATGATCAGTCCTTATTGTCACGCGGTAAATGTACACAGCCTCTTTGTTTTGTTTTTCAAGCTTGAAAATAAGGAGCATCTGAATTGCCCTTTCTGTTTACTCCAGTTTTGTTTTAGAGTGTAATAAGATTGAAAGCAGTAAAGTAATTTTTGTTGATTACATTTACATATTAAAACTAATACACAATGCCTTTGCTAGCATTGATTCTACCTTTAACAGTTGTTTTAATAGTAAAAGTGATGCAGGCTTTGCACATTCCACGTTCTTGGAATGGCACGCCCGTCCTGAGCTCCTAGGACATAAGCACCATTCTTATGGTCTTCCAAAATTTTATATGGTCCTTCCCACGTGACACTGAGTTTCCTCAATGGTTCAACATGGATAGACTCGTTCTTTCTTAGCACCCATTCTCTGACTTTGAAGTTCTTGACCCGGACTTGGCGGTTGTAACAGTTCTCGGTTTGTGATTTGTATAGTTCCCGGTGCACTTGTTCTGCCTTATATTTTTCATTGAGCATGTCTAGGTCATGGCGTCGCCCTTCTTTGTTGGCTACCTCCTTGAAACTATTCGTTCGCAAGGAGCTTGCCACTATTTCCAGGGGGAGGACTGCTTCTATCACATAAGTTAGGCTAAATGGGGTTTCTCCTATACTTGAGCTTGCTGTGGTATGATATGACCACATCACGTTTGGGAGTTCATCCACCCAGGCGGACTTTGATCTGAGTAACCTTTTTTTCAAACCATTGATGATGGTTTTGTTTGATATCTCAGTTTGTCCGTTGGCCTGAGGATGTGCTACTGATGTGAACCAACGATTGATTCTCTTGTCTTCGCACCACTCCATGAAGAGACTTCCTTCAAATTGAGTGTCGTTGTCACTTATGAGGATCCTAGGGTTTCCAAAATGGGCCAAGATGTTCTTGGTCATAAATTTTATCATCTGCTTGCCAGTGATGGTGGCCAGTGGTTCTGCCTCTATCTATTTGGTAAAATAATCCATGGCTACCAGTAAAAACTTCACGCCCCCCGATGCCGGTAGGAAAGGCCCCACTATATCAATCCCCCACTGATGGAAAGGCCAGGGGCTGGTGATGCTGGTTAATGGCATGACCGGTTGGTTTTGGAAAGGAGCGAATGCTTGGCATTCTTTGGATTTCTTTGTTAGGTTTGCGGCGTCGTTGTACACGTCCGACCAATATACTCCTAGGCGAAGTATTTTGCCTATGAGTGCGCGAGCGCCTTCATGTGATGTTGCAGCCCCGAAATGGCTTTCTTTGAGGAACATATGCCCCTTTATTTTAGAGATGCACTTGAGCCATGGGCTTAAGTATCCTCTTCGGTAAAGTTGATTGTCCCTGATTGTAAAATACGGTGGTCTGATTATGACTTTTCTCGCCTCCTATGGGTCGTCCGGAAGCATGCCATGGCGTAAGTAGTTGACAAAGGGTTTGGTCCATTTTGGAGGGGCCGATATTTTATTAAACTTTTGGTTATTGATACTAATTTCTGGGAGTACTTCAACCAACACTTTCTTTGTGAGATGGTCATACGAAGTAGAAGCCAGCTTGATGAGAGTGTCTGCCCTTGCGTTTTTTCTTCGGGAGATTTGTTTTATTGAAAAACTTTTGAATGTGCTGGCTAAGTTATGAACTGCATCCAGGTATTTCTGCATCCTAGGATTCTTTGCCTCATAAGTCTCATTTATTTTGTTTGTGACAAGTAGCAAATCGCCGAGAGCTACTAGTTGTTTCGTGCCAACCTCCTTGGCTAGCCTCGGACCTGCTAAGAGAGCTTCATACTCTGCCTCATTGTTCGATACCTGGAAATCGAATCGCAATGCGTAAGTGATTTCTTCACCCTTGGGGATTTGTAGGATCAGACCTGCGCCTGAACCTACCTTGATTGTTGCGCTATCGGTGTATAACTGCCCGAGTTCCTTGCCAGCTTCAGGCTTGAGTGGGTCGACGGAGATCGTCATTGGCACTCCCTTAATGGTATCTGGAATTTCGACCAAGAAGTCTGCGAGGGCCAGGGCCTTGATGCTAGTCTAGGGGTGATAATGGATATCATGTTCACCTAACTCTATATCCCACTTGGCTAGGCGCCCAAACTTTTCTGACCATAGCAGCACTTGCTTTATTGAGTAACTGGTCAGAACATCCACCTTATGGGCTTGAAAATACCTTTGTAGTTGCCTGGCGGTGTATACCAGGGCAAGGACATATTTTCCAAGGCCGGGTAATTGACCTCTGGTCCTTGTAGGGTCCAACTAAAAAATGGATGGGAACCTGCTTTCCTTACCTCTCCACTACTAACACATAGGAGATAGCTTCTTTGGAAGCGGCTAGATACATCTGTAGTGTTTCCCCTGGCAGTGGGCAGGCGAGAGCCGGTGGTTGGTGTAAGGCCTCTTTGAGTTGTTGCAAAGCCACATCCGATTTTTCTGTCCACTTGAACTGTTTTCGTCTATGCACCCTTTAAGTGTTTGGTACAGGTGGAGCGCTTTTTCTACGGATTTGGCGATGAATCTTCCCAATCCCATCAATCTACCATTGATCTCCTACACGCCCTTGAGGTAGTGGGGAGTTTTTAACTCAAGGAAATCCTGGATTTTGGTGGGATTGGGAAGAATTACTTCCTTGGATATCGGGTACCCAAGGAATTGCCCTTCTTCAACTCCGAAAATGCACTTAGTTGGGTTTAGCTTCATCTTCGCTTGGGCTATCGCCTGGAAAGTTTCTTCCACATTGAGGAGTAGTGCTTCTTCATTGCGGCTCTTAATTACCATGTCATCGACATAGACTTTGATGTTCCTACCGATTTGATCGACAAATACTTTGTCCATGAGCCTTTGGTAAGTAGCACCCCTGTTTTTTAGTCCAAACGACATTTTCTGGTAGCAGAAGGTCCTATTTTCAGTGTGGAAGGTAGTTTTTGCTTCGTCCTCTCATTTCATCTGTACTTGGTGGTAACCCTTGTACACGTCAAGGAAACATTTGAGCTGAAAGCCTTCGAGCAATTGTACCTTTTGTTGAATCTCTAGGAGAGGATAAAAATCCTTTGGGCATGTGTTGTTATGGTCCAGGTAATTAATACACATTCACCATGACCAATTGGATTTCTTACAATGAAAATATTTGTTATCCATGTTGGGAACATTACCTCCCTGAGTATGTCGGCTTTTACCAGATCGGTCACTTCTGCATTTATTGCCTTGTTCCGTTCTGCTGTCTGGCCTTTCTTTTTTTGTTTAACCATATTGCTTCTTGGAGTGATATTAAGGTTGTGTTCTATAACCTGTCGATCACACTTGTGAGTTCGATTGGTTTCCAGGGAAAAACGGTGGAGTATTGCTATAGGAGTGCTACCAGTCGTACCCTGGTCTTGTCTGATAGGTGAGCGTCGATTCACATAAGTTGTCCTGGGTTCTCCATCTTTATCTAGTGTTGTTCGGTGGAACATCCCTACTTGGACTTCTTTGGTGTGCGTACAAGCTCTGGGACGACTATGATCTGGTGGCAACGTTGTGCCCTTGTGTTTGTGGTGAGGACCGTCACTGATCCCCTGCATGTGCTAAATTTAACGATGTTGTGGATCATCGATGGTACGAGGTGCAGTAAGGAGATTGTCGATCATCCAAGCAGAATATTGTGTTCTGCTGGGTACCAGATCATAGAGAATTCAATCGTTCTTGTGATTCGGTCCTTCTTGTCGTGATTGGCCAATGTTAAGGGCAGCCAAATAGTGCCCAATGGCCATATGTTGTGCCCGGTGAATCCTACTAATGGTCCACCGAAGCCCCTCCTTCTACGCATTTGGTAGTTGCCAGAAACAATGCTCATAGAGTATATCGAAGCAACTATCATTGTCAATGTATATTTGATGGACCTTCGTGTTGCGAATGAATCCAGATATAAGGAGTGGGTCTCGCGGATCCCAGTTCAATGGTATGGGATCGCTGCTCGAGAAACTAATGGTAAGTAGGTTTCTCGAGAGTGCCTTAGTGTCGTCTTCTGCGTAGTGAGGTGTGCTCCTCCTATGAGAGCTAGAGATGGTGAGTACCTGTTTGTCGTCATATGGATTTGTCTGCAATAGATCGGGATGCAATATCGCCATCTGAGGCGGTGTAAAATCCGATGACAATTGCCGGAAACTACTCTGGAATACTGGTTCTGCTATTTTTGTTGTAATCAGTGGGACCTGTGCCATTAGCACTTGTATTGGGGCTTATGTTCTATACTTGCGGTGATTTTCGTTGTTTAATTTCACCGGTATTTCAAACATATCTTCTACGGCCCTCCCCGATGTTGTTGGGTTTTCATCCCCTTTTTGCAGAGAACCAACCCATGGATGGCGCCAAATGTTGTGACATGTTCAACAGGGGTTTGGATGCCAGATGATGGATCTGCCTTGAGAGTTTTCCTGAGAACACAACGTAGAGAAGAATCGTTAAAGGACGTTCGGGTGTTCTCTCGGGATGTCATTCTGACGATCAAGTTAGTTTTCCACTTTTGAATCTAAATTTGGTGGGATCGAGGATGGAATCGAATAGCGAATGCACTTGACCGACCCGCCATCTCTTTCCTTCAATAATGCCTTCGCTTCACTTCAAGACGCTATTTGCCAATAAGAAAAAAACTACCTGAATGGAAGAAGCCGAAGGGGTGAACGAGCGCTGCGGTAACGAGCTTTCTGTACCTATGGGATAGAGGAAGAGGAAAAAACCGAATATTTCACATAGTGCTTTTAATCAATCTGATTTATTTCGTACCCTTCGCTCAATGAGAAAATGAGTCCAATTCTAAAGGATCAAACCTATGGGACTTAAGGAATAATATAAAAAAAGAGAGGCAAAAATATTGATATTAAATAAAAATCAATAAAATAAAATAAGTAAATAAAAATGAAAATAAAATAAGTAAATAAAAATGAAGTAGAAGAACTCAGATTCCAAATGAACAAATTCAAACTTGAAAAGGATCTTTCTGATTCTCGAAGAATGAGGGGCAAGGGGATTGATCGAGAAAGATCTCTTGTTCTTATTATAAGATCGTGATTGGATCCGCATATGTTTGGTAAAGAGAATAATCAAAAACGGAAAGTGTTCAATTGGAACATGAAAACGTGACTAAATTGGTCCTAGTTACTCTTCGGGACGGAGTGGAAGAAGGGAGGGGATTCTCGAACGCGGAAAAGGGTTGACCTCCTTGCTTCTCTCACGGTACAATCCTCTTCCCGCGGAGCCCCCTTTCTCCTCTGTCCACAGAGACAAAATGTAGGACTGGCGCCAACAGTTCATCACGGAAGAAAGGACTCACTAAGCCGGGATCACTAACTAAGACTAATCTAATATGAATTAAATAGAAAAGACTAATATAATATATAATAGAAAAGAACTGTCTTTTCTGTATACTTTCCCCGGTTCCACTGCTACCGCGGGCTTTATGCAATCGATCGTATTATATAGATATCCCTTCAACAAAACATAGGTCATCGAAAGGATCTCGGAGACCCACCAAAGCACGAAAGCCAGGATCTTTCAGAAAATGGATTCCTATTCGAAGAGTGCATAATCGCATGGATAAGCTCACACTAACCCGTCAATTTAGGATCCAATTCGAGATTTTCCTTGAGAGGTATCGGGAAGGAATTGGAATGGAATAATATCGATTCAGACAGAAGAAAAGGTTCTCGATTGATTCAAACACTGTACCTATGGGATAGAGGAAGAGGAAAAAACCGAATATTTCACATAGTGCTTTTAATCAATCTGATTTATTTCGTACCCTTCGCTCAATGAGAAAATGAGTCTAATTCTAAAGGATCAAACCTATGGGACTTAAGGAATAATATAAAAAAAGAGAGGCAAAAATATTGATATTAAATAAAAATCAATAAAATAAAATAAGTAAATAAAAATGAAAATAAAATAAGTAAATAAAAATGAAGTAGAAGAACTCAGATTCCAAATGAACAAATTCAAACTTGAAAAGGATCTTTCTGATTCTCGAAGAATGAGGGGCAAGGGGATTGATCGAGAAAGATCTCTTGTTCTTATTATAAGATCGTGATTGGATCCGCATATGTTTGGTAAAGAGAATAATAAAAAACGGAAAGTGTTCAATTGGAACATGAAAACGTGACTAAATTGGTCCTAGTTACTCTTCGGGACGGAGTAAGAGAGGTAATTTTAGGGTAATACTCATGAGAGAGAAGATGGATCCCTTCCTCGAGGCGAAAGAAATCCTCTTATACTTGCTTCTAACGGATCGTGAGGACCTCGTCTGATGAGCATGAGACGTGGCCTCCTCTGAATGGGAGGATCACACCCACATTAAGTCGTTAACTAACTTCCTGGTGACGTCAGTTTTGGGCGTCACCTAAACTTTCTGTCACGTCATGATTGGTGGTGAGTGAATGAGAAGATTGTGGGGGATATTCGTCCCTAGTGGGGGGAAACGAACTACCACCCCGGTGCTAGACTGCCTTAGCCAAGACCGGGCATTGGCCAAAGTCCTAACGAGATAATTTCTTGTTTATGATGTTTGTTACATTTAACGGCACCATTCATGGTAATGTTAACAATTATCAATACTTGTATTTAATTGGAAAAACATTATTTTATGAAAATCATATTTTACCAACATATTGAGAATTATTATTTCTAGGAAAAAAATACTAAAAGAGAACAAAAACTAGTTATATTCATTAGGTATGAATATAAATGTTTTGTACAACTTATTGGACACTTAGAGTTGTTGGATTAGTGTCTAAGCCCGTAACTATATTTGGTATGTACTTGAACCGGTTGTACATGGTCCTTTTGGGTTGCCTTCACCAAAGCAACTTGATAGGATGATTTATGGAGAAAGAGGATTAATAATGATTTATTAATATATTATAAGAATAATATATTAAAGGAGAAATCATATTGTTTAATCAATATTAGTCAAAAATTAATTAAGAATTAGTTTTGTGACTAAAAGACATTAATTAAATAAAGGTGACTAGAACTGTCAATTGTGTGATAGTTGAATATTAGGCTAATGGACTCCATAGAAGTTGGAGTGGACGAAATCTATGGGGAAACCCATTAGAATTCATCCAAGGCTTCTAAGGAGGGAGTCCATTGGCTGCTTAGGGCTTAAGCAATCAGATTAGCGCTTCCTAGTTCAAAACCCTAATAGCCTCACTATATAAGAAACCCCCAAGTCCCAAAAAACATGTGGAAGTAATACGTATGGGTTCTTGGACGTTTTTGGTGCCCTCTTCTCCTCTCATAAGTCATTCTCTTTCTTGTGGTGTTTGTAAGCCATTAGAGGAGTGACATTTGTGACTCTAAGCTCCAAGACAAGAATATTCAAGCCATTCTTGTAAAGGTAATCATCTAGATGTGATCTTATATGATAATTTTGAAATATGTATGCTAGATCTAGGGTTCTAAAGTCTTGGATGAATTCCATGTACAATAGAGAAACTTAGATCCAAGTTTTAGGGTTTGTATGAGCACATAGGATGTTCTTTTGTATAAAACCCATCAGTGGTATCAGAGCCTTGATTGGTTTCTATTGTATTTGATGTTTAACTGTTCATCCATTGCTTGAAAAATCGATTTTTGCCCTCTGCCTGGACTGAACTTGGCGAGTCACTTGCTAGACTCGGCGAGTCCAGACAGTGACTCGGCGAGTCCGGGAGTCGGACAGAGGGAAAATTGGTATTTTTGTTGTTTTTGCTGGAGGATAATTACCAAAAACGTTTTTCATTAATAAAATTCGAATTTTATCAATATTTGGTGATTATCCTTACCATAATAGATAATAATTCACAATTAAGATAATTACTTGTTTTATAAGATAAATATTAATTATTGTAATTTTGTTTTGAATTATCTTGTAAGAAATTGAATTATGTAATATTTAGATAATTACCAATTATTTGATTAATTTAATTATTTGTAATTTGATTTAGATAGTTTTAAAAAGTTTCAAAACTTGCCCTCAAGTTCTAGAATTTAATTTTTTTTGATTAAAAGTTTAATTTTGAAATATCTAAATTCTAAAACCCTAAGTTTTGAAAAGTTCAAATTACACCCTTATGGTTTTATTAAATTAATTAAGTGTATAATTAAAAGAAGGTTAATAAATCCATAATGACATGGTTAATATTTAATTAAATTAAAAGTATGATTTAATAAATTGAACCACCTAGTATTTTAAAAATGTAAAATACACACTTATACTATATACAGAATTAAAAGTCTAATAGTATATATGTATAAGTAAAGAGTCAGTTTTGCCATTAGTAGGCCTCATTTACGAAGCTGGTCTCTAAGGGGTGTTTAAGGAAATTGCCTATAAAATGGTGATTGAATGAGTATCTACTCTTACCCACCACACTCTTGACTAGTGGGGGTCGTTAACCGAACAGGTAGGATAGGACATAACTTTCCATTATAAGTACAATGAACTACAAAGTAACTAAACAATTTTATAAATTCCCAAATCTTAGTTACTTTAGGAAAATGTTGAATTGGTGCAAATCCATGAAATTGCACATTGCGCCATTATTGGTTGATTAGTGGAGTGTGTGTGGTTAATTGACACACTAATATGGGCCAATTAAGGATTGAAATGGGTAGCTTGATGTTTATCATAGATCAATGGAGTGTGTCTGGTTAACCGACACATTGATTAGGTAATTTGTAACATCGAGAGTACCAAACTAATTTGCATGGTTATCCACAACTTGTTTGCGATCCTCGGCATCCCAGTCACAAATGAAGGGCACAATCAAGGTTTAAACATGCCATTGAAAAGTTCAATGAATCTCAAAAGATCTAGGAGTTTCAATTCATTTAAAACTTAAATTTCCTTTTCGTTTTTTATGGTGGAAATTGGTAAATCGTCATTTACCTACCTTCAAATGTTCTGCAATTTGGATTACGGCATCCCTCTTCCAAATTGTAGAATACTGTGTTGGGTCCTAGCCTTAATATCTCATTTTGGTGTTTTATTAAGGACTCAATCATCTAACTTGAATTTTCTCCCATTTTGTAGATGTCTGATTCCAACTATGGTCTTCCTAAATCCCTTGGAACAAGCTTTCCACATGAAGATGATATTCGACGATTTAATCGAGGAACAAGAGATCATTCTTCACTTCCTCCACTTCCTCTATTGTTCTCCCTGACCCATAAGTTCGAAGGCTTGAAAAGTTTAAGCTCACTCAAGCCCTTATGACAAGTAAACACGAAGAAGGAAAGTTAGTGTGTGCACACGTCTTAGATATGAAATCGCACATTGATAGGCTAAGAATGTTGGGAGTCGTTGTCTATGATAAGTTGTTTATTGACTGGGTTCTTCAATCGCTTCCTGACTCATATAGTGAGTTTGTAAGAAGTACTATATGATAGACCACAATGTGACCCTCATCAATCTCACCTATTTTCTTGTTGCTGCTGAATCATCAATGATTTGGCGCACTGAAGAAGCAAAGTTGATTGGTAGATCTGCCTTCCGAACCTCCATGGACACAGGCAATGGCAATGAAAGGCATGCCATGATCAAAAAGTTTGACCATAAGAGAAAGGAAAAGTCTGAGGTAGTTCTATGTGCTATTCCAAAAGAGTCAATTTGCTTTTATTGCCAAGAGAAGGGGCATTGGAGACGAAGCTGCCCTGTCTACCTGAGAGATCTAAGAGATGGGAGAGTCAATATGTATCGCTCTACTTCAGGTAAAAACCATTAACTAACTTTATAAGTTCCAATTTTTGATTCTAAATACATGGTGTGATAAGATTACATTTGGTGTTTGTAGGATTGAAGAAAAGAGAGGAAAATTAAAGGAAGAAGTGAGCTGAATCTGATTGCGAAGAAATGGATATCGATCGCATGATTCGAAGATAAGATTTTTCGAGCTGCTACTTTTAGAGTTACAATAGATTGCTTAAGAATATGTAATAGCATAGTTTTCATTTGAATTGCATTGTAAGGACAAAATTTTTTTCTCACCTTTTATAAATAAAATAAATTTTGATTTTTGTCTTATTTATTTATTTCCCTGCAATGGCATGTATGAAAAATTGATGTTTGTGTATTTCTAATTTTAGCAATGTTGAAATGGATGTGATTCTTTATTATGTTATTTGTGGTAATGTCAAGAATTTACCAAATAAGGAAATATTCTTGTCGCTCGAGTTTCAATTGGACAGAAACTTGGAATCATACAGCTGGTATTGTGTGATGATTAAGAACCTTCATATTTGGAAAACTAAGACTAACTCTTTTGACAAAGAGTCAAGTGAAGGACTAGGAGAACTGGTAGACAATGTTGTGCACTAGTCAAGTCCACCACAAAGAACAATAAGATTATTCGTCATGATTCACTAAAAGTCTAGTAAATGTGGTTATGCATACAAGATTAAGTACAACTCTAAATCATTGAAAAGTTTCAATGAATGGCAGAATGAATAAGAAGAATCGAATAGGCAGAAAGATAAAAGTTTCTCCAATATGAAAAGATGGGAGAGTACTTTAAGTATCATGTTCTATGACTGTCTTAATGATTAAGAACCATACCACAATTGATCCTCTAAGGACACCTTAGTGCGCTAGTATGGCTAAGAAGAGGAATCGGAAATTGTTGAAATGGTTAAACCAGAAGGATGAGTCGTTCCAAAATCAATTCTTAGAGTCATACTCCAAGATTGTGACTTGAGTGACACATCTCAAGAAGTTTTACCACACTCATCAAATATGGAGTAGAAAAATGTTTTTCTTACTCTCACACGCTTGAAATTGGTAGGTTGTGATGTTTTGAATAAGACAAAGACCAACTAAGACCAATTGTGTGTAGTGTTTTTCTTAATAACAATTTGCACTAACTCTTGAATGGTTGTTTGTCAAGAAATGTTTCTTGACAAGAGAATCTTATATGTCAAGAGGTCAGTTAGAGTCTAAATGTTCCTGAAAAGGTTCAAGAACTAATCAAGAGTAAACCTATTGTTAAACACTAGCACACGACTTGAGGTTTGTAACCTATCGTGTTGACGTATTCTTGTTTCTTTGCCATTCCAGTAAAGTTACTTATGCATATGAGCTCTACGAGTTCTCAATAGAATGCATAAAGGCAAGCACCTTGTTCAATGAAAGTACATTGACTAGCATAGGTTAGATGCTAAATAACATGGAAGCAATGGTGGGACCCTTGATGGCAAGAAATTAAGAATGGACAAGTTATGTCCATAAGAGTTTGGATTTATCACAAACATTAACTTATGATTATGGTTATGACAAATTCACATGGATAGGAACACATACACCATAAAATCTAAGTATCATAAGGTTTCTCTCCTTTATGAAAATGATTGTGAGGAAACACTTTCACTAGGAAGAATTTAAAGAGATAGCGATTATGCAAATTGCATTCACAAATTCGATTATGATTACAACATCCCTCTTCATAGTTCGAATTGTGAGATTTGGCAATTAGTTTAAACATTTAAGACTTATTGCTATAAGTGCTGAAATTGTTTAGACACACATGTGAGCTATATAAGGAAAGGTGTATGAGTTTGACAAGCTTAGATAAAGGTTTATCGAAGCATATCGTATTAGAAATATGAACTTTGGAAGTCAATAAGTATTGCTTTCTAGAAGTCCAACTGTTTTCTGAATACGTGTCAAAGCTAGTGGGAGCGTAAATGTTATGCTGGTCTGGATATAATTATCATGTTAGTGGGAGCATGATTATTATTTTAAGTGTTGCAAGTTAGCATTATTAATTATAGAAAACAAAAGTTTCACTTTGCAAAGTTGCAGGGGTTGAAAAGTTGTTTTGTTATAATTAAAGGAGAGAATATTGTATTTCGTATCGAAATCTAAAAGCTTAGATCGAGAAATTTTAATTGAATTTAGTCGAAGGATATATATGGATGTTACGTTGAAAAGATTCAACATAAAGTAATTCTATGTATGGCAATATTATAGCAAGAAACTGGTAAAGTATCACGTTTTTTTATTATGGATCGTGTCCCATACACTTCAGGTATAGGATCGATTGTGTTTTCTATAATATTTGACCGTTCTAAAATTTTCCAAATGCCTATAGGGAAAAGGGACTAGAACCGGATTTGACTAAATTAATTAAAAAATCGTCAAGGGCAATCTAAGGTTCGCCAAGGATTGGTCGTTTGTGAGCAGTTGGGAGTTTAGTAATGGATTGACCATATTGACATTATTATGAATAGATAGGAATCTATTTAGAATGAGTTGTCATATGACAAGTATGGAAATGTTTCCATAGTGGGAGTTGGACGTTAGGAATCTGTCTAGATTAGAAACTTTTATGCAAGAAGGATGTTCAAAGGAATTTACTTTGAATGTGAGACTTCACATCTATTGAATTGTCTTGTAACAATCTCCAATAGAGAAATTTGTAATTTCATTGGCAAAGTCTTGGTGACTTTGGCTCTATGACATTACAAAAAGATCATTGCATAAAATGTTAAAATCTAACATATTCTAATAATGGCAAGAATTTGGTATTCTTACACTAATAATAAGGATTAGGAATTGTGAAATGAGCATCATTGGAAATGTTTTCAATTGATCTATTTCACAAAGTATGGACCACAGGAAAACAAATTGTGCATGCTTAGAGAGTGGGACAACTGTTGTTATAATTCAAGTAATAAGTTGATTACCCGAAACAACGAATAATGAGTAATTATACTCAAAAGTTTTGGGGCCATATAGGATTAAGTATTATTATTGTGTTTCACTTTGCATGTTTTGACTTCCCGAATAATAAGATTATTCAAACTATCCACAGTCAATCATACTTTGGAAGTAGGTATGAAAGAAGACTGTCATGAATCCGTCTGTAGATTGTCTAAAGTGTTTAGACATAGCACAAGTTTGCTGCAAAGTTCATGAGTGCTGCTATAAGATTAGAGTATTGGAATAAACCCACGCTCACTTGGATCGCATCATGGATTTTATCACGAGTGATTGGTGAGACGATAACTTGGTGTTATCTGCAAGTCGGTTGGACATTGAAAATATGTAAACACACCGGTAACTTGGTGTTATAAAACATATTGTTGTGTGTGATTTGATGAGTAGATACAAGCGAGCATTATAGTCGAAGTTTATCCGTTCCTTTTACCCAAAGTAGGGTGAAAACGATATGTGTGGGCCCCTCGATGATTTAGTGATGACACCCTAAGCGCTTGGCCAAGCCGGGACTAAGTTGATGTGTTTAATTGTAGTATGTTGTTAGTCGTCATAAAGCGGAAATTGGGAAACAACACATGAATAGAGAGTATGATTTAAATCCATGTCTCAGTTCATACGATATCTAGAATCGAGGAATATATGATCCCTTATCTAAAGGAAAAGTTACTGCTAACATTAGAGTTCGACAACATCTTTGAGGAGCTACGATCGCTAATCGGATTGTACTTACATAATAGTTACTAGACTTATCCAAGTGGGAGACTGTTGGATTAGTGTTGAAGCCCATAACTATATTTGGTATGTACTTAACCCAGTTGTGCATGGTTCTTTTGGGTTGCCTTCAGCAAAGCAACTTGATAGGATGATTTATGGAGAAAGAGGATTAATTATGATTTATTAATATATTATAAGAATAATATATTAAAGGAAAAATCATATTGTTTAATTAATATTAGTCAAGAATTAATTAAGAATTAGTTTTGTGACTAAAAGACATTAATTAAATAAATGGGACTAGAACTGTCAATTGTGTGATAGTTGAATATTGGGCTAATGGACTCCATAAAAATTGGAGTGGACGAAATCTATGGGGAAACCCATTAGAGTTCATCCCAGGCTTCTAAGGAGGGGGTTTATGGGCTGCTTAGGGCCTAAGTAGTCAGATTAGGGTTTCCTAGTTCAAAACCCTAATAGCCTCACTATATAAGAAACCCCTAAGGCCCCAAAAACATGTGGAAGTAATCCCTAAGGGTTCTTGGACGTTTTTTGGTGCCTTCTTCTCCTCTCATAAGTCATTCTCTTGCTTGTGGTGTTTGTAAACCATTAGAGGAGTGACATTTGTAACTCTAAGCTCCAAGACAAGAAGATTCAAGCCATTCTTGTAAAGGTAATCATCTAGATCTGATCTTATATGATAATTTTGAAATATGTATGCTATATCTAGGGTTCTAAAGTCTTGGATGAATTGCATGTACAATAGAGAAACCTAGATCCAAGCTTTAGGGTTTGTATGAGCACATAGGATGTTCTTTTGTATAAAACACATCAAGAGTAACCAATTTAGTTTCATACCAACTACCTAGTTAAGGCTTGTGTAACCTACACTCAACTTTGATTCATGGAAGGTCAAAACCATACCCTATATGTATGGGTGTCGAATTGATTGTTGTGTTGTTTAAGTCATCCTCCATGCTTGTAAGATGCACTTGCCTTCACATTAATGATAGGTTTGACATAGTACTTTTGTGCTAGTATATATAAAGAAGATATCAGATGAAAAATAATCTAGTTTTTGCTAAGGATTCTTCTTCTTTTCTCCTCCCAAAACTGAGAGCACCTTGGTGCTTTCCCTTATTCTCTTTTGCTTTTAGTAATGTAGAGTTTAAGGTATTAGTTGCTTCTCTTTATAAGGTATATTTGTTATATACTTCTAAGGCTTAAGAACAGCTAATATACAAGTGAAGACTAAGATGTTTTGGTGGTTTATCCTTGCTCGGTGATACTTATAGAGAGCTTCTCATTTGGAGCTTCTTACCACACTTCATCAACTTCTAATACCTGATGAGAATCAACATCATCAAAAGGTTGTAAACATTTTCCTTCTACAGTTGATTTAATCATTCCTAGTTTTGCAAAATGATCCTTGATGAGTAAAATGATTTTAGTTTATTAAAATGTAAAATTGCTTTCATTGCTAATCACATCAAATTTGACATTATAATTAGACTATTTTTGAATAAAAGCCCAACATAAAATCAAGGTATTAGAATATTTGGATCAATGACAGTTGTGAAAACACTTTCAGATTAAAACATTATGAGGGTACGCTCAACCCCAACCAATGGCTTTGCCCCTTGGACCCCGCTAGAGGTTTCCACTCCGTGAACACTGCTCCTATGGATGCTGCCCTAGACCTCCCGCCAGTTCAGGGGCTTCGCCCTTAAATAGTAGTACTTTCAACCAAGACAAACTTAAACAAATATGCACTCCGCACCACTCTAACTTATTTAGTATTTATCAAGGCAACATTGATCAACAAATTTATCTCATTACACTTAAATATTTTTAGTGATATAAATCATCACATTTTTTTAGATCTTCACAAGCTTTTGTCTTTTAGTTTGGCCATATATGTTTTTTTAATGTTAGCATTTAATTTTGTTCATTGTGTTTCATAATTTGAAAGTATAAAATAAATGTAATTACATTGGTCTATTTTTCTAATTAAAACAAAAAAAACTATTGTATTTTTTACATTATAGGAATTAATAAAAAGTAAGAAAGAAATGTGAGAATATGATTCGATTTCATCATTTTGAAATAGTCCACCCAACTTGAGACCCAACATATTAAGCAACCAAATCAAGTTCAAGTTCGTACGCACCACCGAATATATTTCCTTAGACCGACTGGTATAGTCACCACGAGCCGTTTCGTGGTTTAGTGTCCACGAACCACGGACGTGCACACCGTCCCGGTGGTTCGTGGTGGTCCATTCTCGTTGTGAGTCATGTTCGGGACAACGGATTCAAACGATGGTTTCGATTGGGTGTTTGGTTTTTGGCCGTTGAACGGCTATTTTGGCCGTTTTTTTTTTTCAAACTCAATTATAAATACACTTCTAATACCAAAACACATACACATACATACACATTCTATTACACCCATGGATCCCTCAATAAATATGGAATTTTTAAAAAGTTTTGACTCGGATGACGACGTAGAATTCGTCGAGACATTCTTCAATGTTGTGCAACACGTTCACGCCGAAGAAAGTTCGAATGCAGCGCGTACAAGGGCGGTCGTCAATCGTGATCGCCAAGCCGCACACGACTTATTGGTACGTGATTACTTTGCCGATAATTGTCTTTATAATGACGACTCGTTCGAACGTCGTTTTCGTCTGAATAAGGCTATATTTTTACGTCTTAGTAATGCTTTAGAATCTCGTTATGATTTTTTCAAACAAAAACCCGACGCTAGAGGAAGAATGGGTTTTAGTAGTATACAAAAATGTGCGGCTGCTCTTAGGTATTTGGGATACGGTATAACATTTGATGCATCTGACGAATACTTGAAAGTATCCGAGAGGACCGCGGTTGAATGTGTAGATTGGTTTTCTGCATGTGTTTATGAGGTTTTTCACGAAGAATATTTGCGTAAACCTACTCAACGTGATATTGAGAGATTATATTCGGCTCATGAAGAGAGGCATGGATTTCCTGGTATGCTTGGCAGTCTAGATTGTACGCATGTGGCTTGGGAAAAATGTCCAACTGCATGGCGTGGTCAGTTCACCCGAGGAGATATAGGTGAACCAACTATCATCCTAGAAGCTGTTGTATCTCAAGATTTGTGGATATGACATGCCTTTTTTGGAGTAGCGGGGTCTAACAACGACATTAATGTTCTTGGTCAGTCTCCACTTTTCAACGATATTTGGACCGGCAAAGCACCTGATATGACGTTCACGGCAAACGGGCACGCGTACAAATATGGTTACTACCTTGGTGATGGGATATACCCGGATTATTCTACATTGATGAAGGCATACTCAGTTCCTCGAAGTGAAAAAGTAAAATTTTTTACAAAAAAACAGGAATCAGTGAGAAAGGATATCGAGAGGGCATTTGGAGTCCTTAAGCAAACATGGCATGTAGTGAAATATGCTACACGACTCTGGGATAAAGAAAGAATTAAGTGAATGGTCTTAGCATGTATTATAATGCATAATATGATTATTGAAGATGAAGGTCGAGCGATTTGCACGTATGATCCGAACGACGTTGTCGTTCCAATTGAGGAGTTCGTACCCGGAACGAATGCTTTTTTGGAGCGAGTTGTTGAAATTCATAACAGTGAAACGTGTTTCAATCTTCGAGAAGATGTCGCGGAACATTTGTACCAACATAACATGAACGACGATTAGGATTTTTATATGTATGTTTGTTCGTTTTCTTATTAATGTAATGTTTGTTTTCTAGATTAACTAAGTAATGTAGTTTAAAGTTGTTATTTTATTTTTATAATTAATGAAAAAATAGTTTTAAAAAAATGAATGCTTTTTACTTATAAAAAATGTAATTTTATATTAATTTTTGAATTAAAAAAAGTAATTTTATTGTATTTTTGAATTAAAAAAAAAGTAATTTTATTGTATTTTTTAATTAAAAAAAATAAAAATAATGATGTGGAGTGGTGTGTTAGTGGTAAGTATCCCATGTTAGTGGTAATGGAATGTGGTGCTAATGTGACACCCACCACATATATGGTATGTGGTGGGTATAACAGACGGTCTTAGTGAGCGACCATCCCAGTGAACATATGCCATTATTTTCCTTTAACATTGTGGTGCACCTAATTAATTGTAATGCTTGAACATTTTCTTGACATGTGAGTCGAACTTGCAAATACATTTTCGTTGACAATTATGAATTTTGTTAAAATGATCATATATATATATATATATATATATATATATATATATATATATATATATATATATATATATATATATATATATAGGGTTAAGTTTAAATGAGACCACTATTTAATGTGAGAACGTGAAAACACTATTAAATGTTAGTATTCTACTATGAATTTTGTATATACAACGATATGATATCATTCATCAACAAATATACGAACAATCACACATTAATATTCATATTAAAATTTTGTATGTACAATTTTATGACATTATTCATCACCGAATATATGAATAATCATATATTTAACATTCACATTAGAATTACTAAATTACTATATATATGTATATAATTTTTATAGTAGAATAGCAAAATAAAATTGAATATATTCATATTATAATTACTACCATACTATACATATCAAATTCATAGTAGAATAGTAATATAAAGTAGTGTTCTCACGTTCTCATATTAAATAGTGTTTTCATTTGAACTTAAGCATATATATATATATATATATATATATATATATATATATATATATATATATATATATATATATATATATATATATATATATATATATATATATATATATATATATATATATATATGAAAGAGCATTGATGTTTCAATGATGCAGATAGTTTTAAGAGTCTTTTGTGTTTGTTTTCACAATTAAAATAATGTTTGTTCTGGTATTGACGGATGAATATCATTAATGGACTGTATTATAAACAAATGCAAAATATAGCAAAAAAGTATTTTATATAATTTAGAATAAACAAGGGATAATATATATTGAAACTTCATGAAAATATGAAACTTTATATCTACATAAGTTTCTCAAATAGTGATACTTTAAACCTTATTCTACCATCAAACACCATCAACATCTTTTCCAACCTTGTTTGCTATTGCATGACCCTCTTGATTAGTTAGAAAAGGCAACAATAACTGAAAATATTGTAAATTTCTATTAGCAGGTTGTATCTATTGCGTCTCACGCCTCTTGCACCGTTTTTTTTTTATCCTTTCGGGATCCATCTTCAAAGTATATTGGATTTCTCTCTTAAGTTCAGTTCTTTACAAAAGGTTGAAGTTGTCATTATGGATGGGGTATTTATCGTAAGCTTATATAAGAAATGAATAGCATATGCACCATCATTGAAGTCTAGATTTAATAACTTTTTATGCATGTTTTGGGATACATGATTTTCAAATTTTCGAGTTTGGATGTGACATTTTGGTATATACATGCTTAGAGAGTCTAAACACATTGATCATATGCAAATATTAAAAACATTAATTTCTATTTATATGAAAATTTTACTTAATACATGACCTATAGGTTATAGGTTGCTTCAACAACCATCTTTAATTTTAATTGATTAGAGTAAATTACACGAATGTCCTTATGGTTTGAGGATAGGTTATAGGTTGCTTCAACAACCATCTTTAATTTTAATTGATTAGAGTAAATTACACGAATGTCCTTATGGTTTGAGGTAATTTACACGTTTGGTCTGTAACTTGTTTGTTTAATTTGGAAAATCCTTATTGTTTTTTTTTGTTACGCGCTTGGTCTTACTGTTTATTTTTGTTACTCGCTTGGTTCCTGTTTGACAAAAAAAGACTATTATTTAAATAGAAAATAATTATTGGATAAGTAAGGTAAAGTGATGAGAGTGGGGTTGGATTACATTTATTTAAATAAATTAAAAAATCAAGAGCAAAATAGTTTTTTTAGATAAGACATTGACCAAACATGTAACAAAAACAAACAATACAGATCTTTCGAGTTAAAAAAATAAATTATGGACCAAATGCACAAATTATCCTAAACCATAGAAATTATCCTAAACCATAGGGACCATTTGTGTAACTTAATCAATTGATTATTCTCTCATTCATTTCTGTTCGTCTTACCCCTTAAGAACTAAGATATCATCCTGAGCTCTTTGTGTATGTGTGTGTTTGTCTCTTGCATCCCTCTTTCAAAATGTCAACTAACACAAACACCGAGAAACACTACATACATGAGATGGCTTTGTTTTCGAAAGCTTATAATGAGGAAATAAAGCTCCAGCTCCACAACATATTAACAATGGATAACAAAGCTTTTCTTGAATCCTGACAAAAGAAAAACACTCCAAGGATGCAACACATTCTAAAGTCGGTAGTTTGACAATCAGCCAATCACATTCTATTATGAATAAAGTTGTCCTGATAATCTTCTTCGTGGTTCTCTATAAGAGGTTTTGAAATGCTCTGAAGAAGAGAAGAAATATCTTGGAGGCTTTCGTTTCTTTTTATAAGAATGTTTAATGTTTAAATATACATGTAATCTTTTTGTTTGAATATAAATAAATAAAACAGTTTTCTTTTTTATATTGTTCATAACTTGTTTCGAAAATCAATATCTTCATGCATGTGTTCATTCAGACATTCAATACCCATGGTCAAATTGCTTAAACCTTGCAAAACCCTTATATGATAGGTATGTAGATTAACTTAGGGATGAGCTTTAGAACCAAACCAGTTTGTTTTTTATCATATCAACATAAAAGACTTGCAAAAATATGAAATTGATGATTACACTACTAAACAATAAGAATCAACATATGTTGACAAGTAATAATAAGAAACAAGAATGATCTATAACCTATGTTTTAAAGTTTCAATGGCACATACCCTGAAAACTAGAAGGAAGAAAAGCATATGTGAGAGAGAGCGACTTTTTCACACGCCATATGGTGATGGTGGTGCCCTGGACGCCATGCTTGTAACTTGAGCTTGCATCTGTATTGCTCTAACCTTCACAGATGTTGCACGATGAAAGAATTGTTCTCGAGACAACAACCTCACATTCCTTAAATACAGATCAAAGGGTATAGACCCTTCTTGCACAGCTTTATCCAATGCATAAACAACATCTTCTATAGCAAGATCAGATGCTGTACAGTCCATCATCTGTTTAGAAAGAGAATCAGATGGAACGATAGCATCATCTGGACTTATATTTGACAAATCTCCACCTAGTTTGCCCTCATTTTCTCTCACCCATCCTTCTAACACATCTGTATTCATCAAAACCATCTGCAATTGCTGCTCCAAATCCGCTTTCTCATCTTGCATCTGTCGTAACCCTACTGAAAGCTCCTCCTCTCTCTGCCGTAACACTGCCTGAGCACTAAACATCCCTTCCATTTCAGCCTCTCTGGTTTTCCTCAACCGGGCGACGTCACTATGCACATTCTCCACCAGCTTATTAATCGCATTCCGTTTATAAACTAAGCTCGGGTCCTCGAAGGACCCAGACCCAAACCTCTGAGGCGGAGCAGGCGATGGAATCCTCCCGCTGTCGCTCACATACGGTGACGGCGGGTATGTCCGAGGTGGGATGGCTGGCCGGATAGATCCAGATGAAACTGATCCCGATGATCCAGATGCATTGAAACTAGGGCTAGGGCTAGGGCTTGGGTTTGGGTTTGGGGTAGGGTTAGGGTTTGGTCTGCGTTGCGAGTATAACGGTGGATCGCTGCCGAAATAATTACCCAAATTACGAGCCAGATCAACCAAATTAGAACTAGGGTAAACCCAATTTTGCAAATAAGGGATCGAAACTAAACCAGATGGATTAACAAAAGGATGTTGGCGCTTGATCACCATATCGCGAGTAGGATTCACGAAGACGAGAGGCGGATGGCGAGGGTAAGTCTCCATGAGCCAGATGACGACGGGTATGTTGTAAGTAACATTCTGAAACACCATCGGAACTGTGCCCTCGGACTGGAGAAGGTTGACGGAGCGGCCGTCGTTGTGGGTAAACGTGGCGGTTTTTGGCTGAAGAGAGGGGTAGGCTTCGGAGAGCGAGAGGAGGTGTTGACGGATAAGCCACTTCACGTCTTCGGAGTATGGAAGGGAAGATGGACCGCGTTGGGACAGGACGGAACTGAGAAACTGTTGAGTGTACTGGGCCATCGAAGACGTCGGAGAAGGCGGCGGAGGCACCATTCTTTACTCCAGCGATGGAATTTTGATCGGAGAATTTGATTGAATGGGAGTTTAGAGAAGAAGAAACCTCCACAAAGTATAATTCCTTCTGTGCTAAGTTGTCACAGCTGGTAAACAAGAAAACAAATATATCATTTTTGTACATGTACTTTAAAAGTTCTGCAATTTATACCCTTTCCAAAAACAAATATATCATATTTGTTCCCGTACTTTAAAGGTATATATACAGTAAAGTCTCAATATTTTCATCGATTTGACAAGAAAATCCTAAACTTTATTTTTTTGACAGTAAAGTCCAAATTACCGGTAGTTTTTGACACTTTTACCCTTTTTTCCCGGTTAGCCGATAATTATGACTTTTTTGTCAAAAAAATAAAGTTCAGGGCTTTTTTGTCAAATCACCAACTAGGATTTTACTCAAAACAAATAAAGTTTCTGATTTTTTTGTCAAATCGTTGAAAATATTGGGACTTTAGTGTATATATAATTTTTTTGGGTTAGAAATTTAATGGTATGATAATCTTTAAGCATAAGAGTTATTGAAACATTTTCTAATCAGCTAGATCCTATTGAAATCTTTTACGTTTGCTTCTTGTTAAATCGTTTTTTTTTAATCTCAACAAACCGACATTGAATTTTTTTTTGAGATAATCAAGAAAGAAAGAAAGAACCAGGGTTGTGTTGGCTTTTTGCAGTCTCAAAAATGGAGAAATTAGAAACCTAAAAAAATGAAATTGCTCTGGCTTTATACAAACACAAACAACACATTCCTAGTCAAAAGGGTGTGAATGTTGAGAAGGGAAAAAAAGAGCAATTTCGTTTTTTTTTCGGTTTCTTATTTCTCCATTTTTGAGATTGCAAAAAGCCAACACAACCCTGGTTCTTTCTTTCTTTCTTGATTATCTCAATTTATTTAAATGTCGGTTTGTTGAGATTAAAAAGACGACTTAACAAGAAGCAAACATAAAGGATTTTAATAAGATCTAGCTGATTAGAGAAGGTTTCAATAACTCTTATGCTTAAAGATTATCATACCATTAAATTTCTTACCAAAAAAATTATATATACACTAAAGTCCCAATATTTTCAACGATTTGACAAAAAAGTCTTAAACTTTATTTTTTTGACAGTAAAGTCCCAATTGACGATTTGACAAGAAAGTCATAAACCTTATTTTGTTGACAAAAAAGTCCTAATTATCGGCTAACCGGGAAAAAAATGGTAAAATGGTCAAAAACTGCTGATAATTTGGACTTTACTATCAAAAAAATAAAGTTTAGGACTTTCTTGTCGTATTGATGAAAATATTGGAACTTTACTGTATATATATCCCTACTTTAAAAGTTCTGCAATTTATACCTATCCCAATAAACACTTATGTATATATATTTGATTAAAAGACATAATTTAAATAGAATTAGAAGGTTTGTCCTCTGATTTCGCTATGGGTTAAAGATGTTTGTTTGTGGGTTGATTGAATTTTTGCATTATGTGTTTAAAGACAAAGTTTTTTTTTTTTTTTTAAAAGCATAGATCATTTTATTGTGTTTTCCAACTTCGTCATTGGATACAACGAAAATAACCTGAGGCAAGGAACCATACATAATCACCTGTGAAATGAGGGCGACACATGAGGCAATGAACCATATACAAATCACCTGTGATCTGAGGGGCAAAATGGTAACTCATGCATGCCTTGCAACGAGTAGGATGCTAACTTCTCTTTGATTAAGTAAACTTGTTATCAAAGCTTTTGCTTTCAAATTAGATTTTAACAACATCCTTCCTAAGCTATTAAATAAAAGATACTCTACATTAAATTGTATAAGCTATTAAATAAAAGATAACTTTACATTAAATTGTATAAAAACTATAGTTTAATGAAACTTAAATTTTTGATTATATTTTGTTTTTATCTTAAAAGACTCGTTGTCTGAAGTTTTCATAGAGAACTTGGACTTTTGACGTACTACATCAGAACCAATTTGCAAACTCATTGTCAAGCTTTTAGTTCCCCTTTTAAACCCTTGAAGTTTCATATCAGCTTCCATGATCAATTGACTATCTAACCCATTATGTAATGCTTTATTGGCTTCCAAAGAGGAATGGCATGCTCTTTCTTTAATAATTTGCCAATAACTTTGAGCATAAAACCACTAATGTGCATAGATATACTAGTTTTAAACTTATAACCTAACAAAACTTAACTATTAATGCATTTATAGGTAGTGTACCTAGTCTGTTTATAATATAGCAAAATAAGTCAGGTACCGATCATAAGGAACAATATTTGGTCAATAAAATAACTATTAAGAACAACTAAAGCGGGGGTTTTTTGATTTTGCAAGTTCAGATTAACTTAACTACTCAATTTACTCAAAATTAACGCAAACAACTTACTAAAGAAGGTTGTAATTAAGAGAATAAAAGTTATTAGAAATCTCTCTTTTTCCTATGATTAGTTTCAAAACATGAATTAATTCGATTAGTTATCAATATAAAAGTTATTAGAAATCTTGATCCGGTCTCCTAAAATTTTCACCAATTCATGAACTACTATGCAATGATCATACAGAAGTGGACACCAAATAGATTATTTAATATTTTTGGGCTATGTAAGATAAACATAAGGTTAATTATATATGATCAAGACAAATAACCAAATATGATTATGATCAAATTATGTTTTCTAGCACAGTTAAAGTTAGTTTCTTTATTACATAGTCCAGGATTTAGTCAATCACTAGCTTTAGCAATTTAATGTTCATAAAACACTAGGTAAACAAGTTCATGCAATTAAAGTGATCATTCAGCTACACATAACTTGAAATCTAAGCAACAAAATTGAAACTAATAACATGCTAGGATTTGATATATTAAACATAAGCTAAACCAGCTTCATAAATCCATGAAAAAGTATAAATTAACACATCATATTAGGTTTCATTAATTACTAAGGGGGTGCTTGTTTTTTTTTTGGTTTTTTTGGTTTTTTTTTTTTTTTTTTTTCAGAAACCTCGTCTTGACCTCTTATGTATACGTCGCGCAGACAACGTACGGACGTATGCTCTTGCAGACCATTTATTTTTTAGAAGACCGAAAACCTAAAAATATATGTGTGCCCTCTTCTTTGTCCATACATGAACATCTCTCTTCTAACCTCCTCTCGCCCACTTAAAAATAAAACCACATTATGCAACACATATTTCCTTTGTTCGTTCCTTGATAAACAAAATACTCCCTCCGTCCCATATTAATAGTCCATGTTTTATTTTTGGTTTGTTCCAAAATAATAGTCTACTTATAAAAATAATTATTTATTTTACCAAAATACCCCTCATTTTTAGCTAAACTACCATGAAATTAAATGTAACTATAATGGAATTAAATGCAACAAATGGATAAGACTGTCATTTCATTTAACAAAGTTAGTGATAATCAATATTTTCTTAATCTATGTGTTTTTTGTCTGGACAATAATTTTAGAACGGAGGGAGTAATAGATTGGACGGCTTATATTGTTTTTTTTTATGTCACAACCATTGTTTCTCTATTTTTCTATTATAAAGAGCTCTAATATATTATATGGTCTTCAATATGATCATGTATTCAAGTTAACTTTTAACTATTGTTATAAAAAAGTCATTTTTATTTTTAAACATTAAGATAAAATAGTTATTTTATCGGTTAAAAAAAATAGTTTCATTCATTTTATTGCAAGATCATAATTATTGTGTGGTTGTATGAATTTTATTTGAGTATTATAGGATTAGAATTATTTAAATTTTGGTGTTGAAATTTTATTTTAAGGTTGTAAAATCAGATTATTTTTACAAGCTGCAGATGTTAAAAAACAAACAATCTTCTTTTTGCAGATTGTAAACGTTTGGTCCACTTTTTCTGCCGCAGATGGTTATAGATGTGATCCGTAGAATGCTGACATTTTGGTTTTGAAAAATCAAAAAAACACCTAAATGAAAGCTTAATGATTTAGTTCATAATTGTAGAAAATAAACAATAAACACATAAGAGTTTAAGATAGACATGATCAAATTTAAGAAAACCAAATGAATGATGTGAAATTTTGCTACAATCTCTAATCTCTTGATCTCTGGTCTTCTCTTCTTTCCAAAGGTTAATTTTCATAGATCTTCTGTCCAGAAATCGTCTAGGTCTTCCCCAGTGGAAGTGGGAACCGATCTCTATGGACTTTATCACCAAGTTACCGAGGACTACGCATGGAGTTGATGCGATTTGGGTGATTGTGGACCAATTGGGGAAGAGTGCTCACTTTCTTGCTATTAATGAGAGCTCTCCTGCAGAGAGATTAGCTGAGATCTATATGAGAGAGGTGGTAGCACGTCATGGGGTGCCAACCTCGATAGTGTCAGATCGAGATGTGTGTTTTTCTTCTAGGTTTTGGAATAAATTTCATGAGGAGTTGGGTACGCATTTGCATTTCAGTACTGCATACCACCCGCAGACGGGTGGGTAGAGCGAGAGGACAATTTAGACACTTGAGGACATGCTGAGTTCATGTGTTATGAACTTCAGAGGAAGTTGGGACACTTATTTACCCATGACCGAGTTTTCTTACTACAACAACCATCATGCGAGTATTGGTATGCCTCCCTTTGAGCTTCTATATGGGAGGAGGTGCCAGACTCCCATTTGTTGGGGAGAAGTGGGGCAAAGAGTGATGGGTGGCATGAAGATAGTGCTGAAGATGACTGAGCAGATTCAACAGGTTAGACAAAGGTTATTGACGGCCTAGAGTCGTCAGAAGAGTTATGCAGACAGGCGACAATCTGAGCTAGAGTTCCAGGCCGGATATTTTTTCCTCCTGAAGGTATCCCCTTGGAAAGGGGTGATCCGATTCAGGAAACGGGGAAAGCTAGGGCCCCGATACATCAGTCCTTTCAGAGTGACCGCCATAATGGGTAGTGTAGCATACCGGTTGGAGCTACCCGCAGAGTTGAGTCAGATTCATAAAACCTTCCATGTGTCCCAGTTGAGGAAGTGTGTGGTTGATGAGACAACAGTGGTACCCCTAGAGGAAATTCAGGTGGATGCGAGCCTGAATTATATTGAGAGACCGATCGTGATTTTGGATCGAAAGGTGAAAGTTCTGAGAAACAAAGAGGTGCCCCTGGTTCAGGTTCAGTGGCAGCACCAGTAAGGGTCCAAGTTGACTTGGGAGCCGGAGTCTGAGATGCGAGAGCAACATCCAGAGTTATTTGCGGAGCATAGCTTCGAGGGTGAGGTCTGATTCTAGTGGGGTAGAATTGTAACATCCCGAGTTCAGGTATACCTTGAAACCCTTGATCTTTTGAGTACATGTACATTTTATCCCTTTATTAGGATAAGGTGGTAAATGAGTACGTGGGGTGTACGCGAGTGTACGCTCAGCGTACTTATATGTGTGCATTTGACGTGGAAGCCACCTAGTACACTGGGCGTACTAGGTCCAGAGTAAAAACCCTAATTTAGGGTGAGTCCCCTATATAAAGGATATGATGGCCTCATTACTGGTCACCATTCTTAGACAACAAACCCTCTTGTGCGCTAACCTTCGTTCTTAGAGCTTGTGAGTGCATTTGAGAGCCTTTGAAGGTCTTTGTGTGTTCTTTAAGTGAAGGAGAAGCTTTGGAGAAGAAGGAGTGAGATTCCAGGCCCTTGGATCTGAGCATATATGTGTTGAGATCTTTGCATAGGTGTATAAAGCTTCATGCTTTCTTACTCTTTTGTATTGTGCATCATAGTAAAGTATTTTACGGTTTTGTCCCAAAAGTTAGATACTTTATGAGATATTGAGCTCCAGAGACTTTGATCAACCCCTTTGAGTGTATTTAGTGGTGTAATGTCATAAAAATCCAATCTTGGATGTTGGAATCAAGCCATACATCAGTTATGAGCTTTTTGAGACAAGAGAGTGAGTGTTTTGTGTGTTTGTGACCATATCAGCCATGCAAAGGCTCAAAGTCACTGTCTTTATAGAGTAAGAGCTATTAGGGAGTCCAGATTTGTGATATGATCCAAGGTCTTAACTGATTAAGACCAAATGAGTGAGAAGAGTGAAACTGGGGCATACGTTGGGCGTAATTCCAGTACGTGCAGCGTAGGGGTCAAGCATCCCTGATGCCTGCATGGCAATTGAGTACGCCCAATGTAGAAAGCTGGTACGCACAACGGACTCCCTTCCATTGACTTTTTGGTTGACTTTTAGGGTTTGGCCAATTTGTGGACTATTAAGCCCATGGAGGGGTAAAATGGTCTTTTACCCTTCTGTGAGTTATAAAAGGGTTAGTCTAGCTTCATGAGACCCGTTATTAATTAGGGATAATTATCATATGTTTTAGGCGGAGGCTAGACCAGTGATTTGAGTTCGAGAGTATCCGAGTTCTTACGGGGTGAGTCTTCTCACTATACTTTACCTAGAGTGGTAATCTACTATGTGACCGAAGGGTCTTATGTGCTTATTGAGTTATGTGATATTATGCTTGTTGTCTGTGTTTTATATATATATATATATATATATATATATATATATATATATATATATATATATATATATATATATATATATGTTATATTTGTGTTTACTGAGATCAGACCGGAGGGTCCAAACCGAGCTGTGAGATTGGAGGGTCTCACTGAGACACATTGATCGGAGGGTCTTACTGAGTTATAGCCTCGAGTGGCTAATTAGATGCGTGTGGTATTTTGGGGAACTCACTAAGCTTCGTGCTTACCGTGTTATGTGTTATGTGTTTCAGGTACTTCCGAGGATCACGGGAAGGCACCGACTTGATTGTATACACACTTGAGCTGGAGTTATATTTTTGGTGGATCTTGGGTTCGTGATAAACAATTTTTGGAAATATGTATTGATATTTATATTTTAGATTTTTTAGAAAATGTGACATCTGTTTTATTGTGTTTAAAAATGAAATTTTTGGTTTGAAAATTTACGGTGTTACATATACATCTTTTGTTGGTTTCAATCCTTTTTCTTCCAAAATTTCATTTTTGGCTGTAATACTGCATTTTTATTATATATCACATAGAATCATGCCCACCAACATCACACAAAACAATCCGAATTGAACCCACTAATTGTGTGTCACCTTAATGCATGTAATTGTGTCTAAATATCCTAATTACTTCACAGGCCCTAAATACTTATGATCCTCAGAAACGTTTTCCATTTTTTTTGAATGACATTCATTTTATGCATCCCTCCGAGTCCATCCCCATAAGACTTTCTTAACCTTAAGGTAGTTTTTGGTTATGCTCCCAAGCATACATATGAAAAAATAACCTAGAAAGAACAATTACAATAAACAACCAGTTGGTAATTTGCCTTATTCTTCAATATCTTCAACTTGAATCTTCAATTTTTTGGAACGTTTGAAATTTTCTTCATACTTTGATCACTTTTTTATTTCTTTTTTAGTTTTTTATTTTTTATTTTTTTATACTCACTTTTTTTTCACTCAAAAACTAAAAAAATCCAAAAAAGAAAAACATATGCTTAAGCAAGGGAACTTAGCTTCAACACTTATTGGTTAAAGACATTAGTCTAAAGTGCAATGAATACATAAACACTCTTGGATACATTTCTGGTACACGATGCTAAATATATTATGTCCCTCAAACTATACAAGGTTAAGTTTTTGTCTCACGATTTCACTAGAACTGGGAAGGCACAAATACACTAGCAAACTAACCCAAATGTAACAATATCATAATTTAAAAATGACTAGGTTTATTAAACTAATTTTGCAATTCTATATAATAAATTTTTTAAATTTCTAGATTTTTTCTAAATAATAACTTTGTAGCGTCCCAAAATTAAGACTAAAATTTTTGATTTTTAAATTAATAAAACCATTATCCGCAACAATATAATGAAAACCATAGTGGATCAGAATGTATCAATAAACATCAAAGTACATCAGAGTCATGTAATATGCATAACAATGTGGTGTAAAACCCGATTTAGTAAGTGTTCGATTGTGTCGTCAGAGGCCAAGGGTATAAGCGTAATCTGACGATTCGGTCTTTTATGGGTCTCAGGTTTCATCCGAATGGTTTTAAGGCTTGGGTGGTGGCTGGTGTGGGTGCCGCCACAACTCTTCCTGTAAATCTAGGGTAATCAGCCTTCTTGTGGCCCGTATGATTGTAATTGAAGCATATCAATGCTCTATGAGGGAAATCCCTACCAAAATGTCCAGTGTGACCACATCTAAAACAACCCAAACCCACTGCTAGATAATCCCTGTCGTGCGGCTTGCCGCACTTTCTATAATAGCCCCGACCCTAAAATTCTTGGGCTTCTTTGCCTTGACCACCGATGTATGTACATGCTCCGACTTGCGCTTCGTTCAAAGCTACCACTCAATCTCCAATTCCCGGGATCTGGCAATCATGTCCGCCAAGGTCCTGTAGCTTGACATGCTTACAAACTCCCGAATGTCATCCATGATCATGTTGTGGTATCTTGTATTCCTCATCTCCTCATCCATGACATTCTACGGAACCGGTAAAGCTCTTTTTTGGAACTTGGCGGTGATCTCCACCATAGTCTCTATAGTCTGGTGAAGGTCCTAAAACTCCCTCGCCAGATGTTGCAACTCAATACCAGGTGTGAACTTAACTATGAATATCTTCACAAAATCATCCCAAGACATGAGTCGCCATAGCCTCGGCTCCCAAAGAGTGTCCAACCTCCTCCCACAGGTCGCATGCTTCATTCTTTAGAAGGCAAGATGAAAATCCCACATTCGACCCCTTGGGGTAGAAACTCGTCCACAGAGCATTCTCCATGTTAGCAATCCATTATATGCTCGCAATAAGGTCCTTCTTCCTGAAGAAATATGGGTTCCACAAGCCTTGAACTCCTGAAAACAGTTAGTTTGTCCCCCTAATTAGCCAACTGCGATCTTGGCACGAAAGGCCCTTAAGTGATCTTCCAGTTGCTCCATAATCCCCTCCTTGATGGTACCAAAGATCACAGGAGTAGCATTGAAAATACCTTGAGTGATCTCCAAAGTAATGAACTCGCGTATCCTCTCATCAACTGGTTCAGCGCCAGAGCCTGAACCAGAAATTGAACTAGAATCTCCTCCTCAAGTGTCACCACCATACTGAAATGCAAACATATAAATGATCAAATCATACTCTAGGGAATTCTCACATTGCAAGCTCCTTAGGATCTACTTGATTTTCCTTGATTCGAGTAAGGATCTTGTGCTTTCAGTAGTACAGGCCCAATATTATCTTCTACACCTATTCGTATTTTCCTCAAGAATCATCTTGAATCCTCTAAGTCACTTAACCATGGCAACTCTCATAAACACTATGCTAATCAACATATATAACTTGCTACAACACTCCCTAGGCTCTCGTCGAAATCCTCATTCCACTTGCTTCTGCAGTACTCGGAACCTCTACCACCATTTCCGGTTGCCTTATTCTTGAAAATTATACACAGTATGGGATCAAATAGACTTCCAAATAAATGAGTCTACCCTAAGCCCACAACCAGAAAAGAAACAGAAAATAAGGTTAAATCAATAATTCTGAGGCTATATGATCATAATCGTATAAAACTTTTAAGCATACACTTAGCAATTAACTCTGCCAATATAGACTCCAGGTGATGCATACCATCTAATTCCTTCTAGGATATACGACATTACACAAATCATACAATTCTATCATGCAATTCCTGTTGGGTCATATGGGTTGCGTCATTGTGTTTATTGTTTAGTCCGTTTTGTATAGCGGGTTTGGCCTGTCCACTCGTTTATTTATTATTAGGGTTATACTATTTAAAGTGGGTGCATGTACCATATCTTGTAATCATCTAAGTTGTAAATGTTGGAATAGTGTCTAAGGCTGCAACTATATTAGGCAAGTACTTGACCCGATTGTGCATGGTCCTTTTGGGTTGCCTTCACCAAAGCAACTTGACTGGAGAAATAAATAGAGAAAGAGGTTATTATGAGTTATTAATATGTTATAAGAATAATATATTAAAGGAGAAATCATATTTGTTTAATTAATATTGGTCAATAATTAATTAGGAATTAATTTTGTGATCAAGTGTAATTAATTAAATTAGAAGGGCTGAATTGTAATTATATGATAGTTGCAAAATAGGGAAATGGTTATCCTTGTTTAAGGATGGACGAATTCAAGGATAAGGATATCCTTAAAATCGTCCAAGGTCCAAGAGATAAGAGTTTTCAAGGCTATCTTGTGGTTGCTTGGTGGGCAACTAATTGGATAAGGATAAGGACTGAAACCCTAATCTAAACCTTATATAAAGATCCCTAGGCCTTGGAAATTCGTGTACATGCTTCTAAGAAGTCCCAAGGACGATTTCCACCTCATCCCTTCTCTCTCTATAGCCTCTCCAATTGCTGGTGGTGGTTGTGAGCCATTAGAGGCACTACACTTGTGGTGCTTGCTTTCAAGACTTAGGGTTTGAAGATTTAAGTTGTTATTGCAATACAACAACAAGAGGTATGTAATCTAACCTTGTATATTAATTTCAAAAATAGCATTGTTCTTTAGGGTTTTATTCTTGTGTTCATAATGTTGTGTATCTAATAGCAAAACATAGATCCAAATTAGGGTTGCATGCATACATAGGATTGTTTGTATAAAACCCATAAGTGGTATCAGAGACTTTGGTTAACTTGTTTTCAATTAGTATTATTCAATTGTATGAACTTGAAAAATTAGGGTTTATAGCCAATAAACCCTAGGGGGCCATAGATTTCGAGATTAGGGTTTCCTAACCCTAATTTGCGAAAATCTTGAAAGGGTTTTTGAATCCTTTCCTTTTAATCCAAGATTTCGAAATCTAGGGTTTGAAAACCCTTAGATTTCGAGATTTGCCTCCTTTCCCAAGATAAGATCCTAAATTTTAGGGATTTGGATAATCCCATATCTTGTAATTATCTTTTAATGATTAAATATGATAATTAAAGATTTTGAATTATCCCATCCCATTATTTTCGAAATTTAGAGGGATAAAAGGGATTAGGATAAGTTAATTATTTAAATGGTAATTATCCTCATGATTTAGATAATCCCTTATGATTTAATAATTTAAATTGATAGTTTAATTTGTGATAATTATTAAATCAAGAGTTTTAATATTTAAAATTCTAATTTAAATGGTATTAAATTTCGAAAATTTTAAATTGGAAATTAAAAACCTAGTATTTTTGAAATGTTTAAAATACACCCTATACTATTATATTATTACAAGTTTAATAAATAAATATATATATATATATATATAATTAATATGCTAGTCTTACCGTTAGTAGGCCTCATTCACGAAACCGGTGTATAAGGTGGCTATAAGGTTGCTGCCTATAAAATGACACTTAATGGGTGTACACTCACACCCACCGCTTGCTTGATCGGTGGAGGGTCGTTAGCCGAACGGGTAGGATAGGGCAACCTCATCCTGTTATTAAAAGTATAATATGAAATAAAAAGTAACTACATGGCTTTCAAAATTTCCCAATCCTAGTTACTTTAGGAAAAGTGAATTGATGCAATCCCATGAAATTACACTTTGCACCTTGCTAAGAAGTTAGTGGAGCGTGTGTGGTTTATCGGCACACTAATTGATTCTAAGCGTATGTGGAAAAGGGTGATTCATTGTTTATCATAGTTCGATGGAGCGTGTGTGGTTTACCGGCACATCGAATAGGTGATCGTTACAATGAAGGCACCATGTGAATTTGCATGGTAATTCACACCCTCTTTGTGATCCTCGGTATCCCAGTCACAAACGAGAGGGGCATATCGAGAGTTAAACATGTCATTGAAAAGTTTCAATGAATCTCATCCGAACCTAGGAATTCTCAATACATTTAGAACTTAGAGTTATGTTTTTCATGGTGGAGAATTAGTGAATCGCCATTCACTTACCTTCAAATTGTTTGCATATTAGATTACGGCATCCCTTTTCTAATGTGTAAATATTACTGTTGGATCCTAGCCCTAATTTTCTTATTGGGTGATAATTAGGGATCCAAATTCTAATCTATCTTTGTCCTTTCTATTTGTAGATGTCGAACGCGAACAACGCTGCTGCAAGCTCGTTCACATTGATGAGCCTTTGCCAAAAGGTGACGTTCGATGGAACGAACTTTAGCGAATGGATAAGATACATTCGCACGATTGCTCGCTATGAGGACAAGGAGTATGTCCTCGATGAGAAGATCGAGAAAATCAATCCTGAAATCGCTACTCCGGCTGAAATCACCGCTTTTGAAACTCATGAGCGTGATGCAACGAAGGTTCATTGCATCATGATTGCCACTATGAACTCCGAATTCCAAAAGTCCTACAAGGACATGTATCCGTACGAAATGCACCAAGACTTGTTGGAGAGGTACCACCAACATGCTAGGCAAGAGCGTTACGAGATTTTCACTAACATGATTTCTGCCAAAATGGGTCATGGAGAATCTCTTACCGTGCACTTGCAAAAGATGCAAAGGTATGTCGATCGACTTCGCAAGTTAAATGTTGACTTTGGGGAAGACTTGGAGATCGACATGGTGCTACACTCTTTGCTGCCGTGTTACAGTCAATTTAGGATGACCTACCACATGAATAAGGAAGAGGTCACCCTAAGCAAGCTCCAAGGTCTCCTTAGGGTTGCTAAGAGAAATCTCAAGGACAAGTCCGTTGAACCTACTCCCAACCCACCCGTTGCTCCTCTTTTGGCCATTGGGCAAGGAAGAGGCAAGAAGAGGAAGGCTCCATCTAAGAGCTACCGCAAGGGAAAGTCCCGAGATGGTTCCTCATCTAGTGGGACAAAAGTTGATCCCACCAAGCCTACTTCTAACCCAAAGGAGGCAGAGTACCACCATTGCCACAAAATAGGACATTGGAAGAGAAGCTGCCTAGAGTACATGCAAGCCATCAAGGAAGGAAAGATCAAGCCGTCTTTCGCAGGTATATACACAATTAAATCTAACGATTCATCTCATGCTATTTCTTGGGTTCTTGATACCGGTTGTGGTTACCACATTTGTTCTAATGTGCATGGACTAAGAAGAAATAGGGATGTGGAGCATGGAAGGATAAATCTAATCATGGGGAAAAAAAGATCATCGTCTATGACCAAGATTGGAGTGTATTCTTTAGTGCTTAGGAATGGTTTATGTTTAGATTTGAACAATTGTTTCTATTCACCAGAAATGGCTAGAAACATCATTTCATTTCATGGTTTGTTTAGACAAGGTTTTAGATTTTCTTTTAATAATGAGAATGGTTGTATTTTGGCTTATCTAAATGGTGTCTTTTATTTTGAAGCAATACCGTGTAATGGAATTTATGAAACTATTATGATTGTTGATAACTTAGGAAATGAGGTTTTATGCATGGATTCTTCCAATAGTATGGATAAGGCATCCTTGTGGCATTGTCATATTAGACATGTCAACAAGAAACGCATAGCCCAACTCCAAAAGGATGGAGTGTTGGAGTCATTCAACCTTAGGGAAGATGATACATGCGAGTCTTGTTTGCCTGGAAAGATGACTAAGTCACCTTTCATAGGTACGTGTGAAAGGGGTGAGGGTCTATTGGACTTAATACATACCGATGTATGTGGACCGTTTAGATCAACCACGAAGGATGGGAATCGCTTCTATGTGACTTTTACCGATGACTATAGTAGATATGGGTATATCTACTTAATCAAGCAAAAGTCAGAAACTTTTGAAAAGTTCAAAGAATTCAAGAATGAAGTGGAGAATCAATTGGGCAGGAGAATCAAGATGCTTTGATCCGCTCGAGGAGGAGAGTACCTAAGTTTTGAATTCCATGATTATCTCAAGGAGTGTGTAATAGTTTCACAATTGACGCCACCTAGGACACCGCATTTGAATGGTGTGGCAGAAAGGCGTAATCGAACCTTGTTGGACATGGTTCGCTCTATGATGAGTCGTGCTTCACTATTTATCTCTTTTTGGGGGTATGCCTTAGAGACTGCCGCCCATATCCTTAACCGAGTCCCTACTAAGAAGTTTGCCAAAACACCTCACGAGATGTGGACAGGGAAAGGCCCCTCATTAGCACATATCAAGGTTTGGGGTTGCGAGGCTTTTGTAAGACGAGATACTCACGACAAGCTCGTACCTCGTAGTGAGCGATGTATTTTCATCGGATACCCGCAGAAATCCTTTGGATATCTCTTCTATAAACCGAAGGATAATGTTGTCTTTGTTGCGAGGAGAGGAGTTTTCCGAGAACGAGAACTCATAGGCCAAGGAGATAGTGGGAGGCAAATCGAGCTTGAAGAGATTCAAGAGTCGATAGATGAAGGAACCTCTACCGCTGGCACTCAACCCGAGGAGGAAACTCCGGTTGACCCGATTGACGTATCATTACCTCTTAGACATTCCGAAAGAGTTAGAGTTCAACCCCAGTTGTATGGTTTTCGTATTACTACCGAAGGGGACACGTATATTAGTGATAGTACACTAATAAACCTTGATGAACCTAATTGCTATAAGTTAGCCATAGCAGGCCCAAAGTCTACGAAATGGAAAGAGGCAATGGACAGCGAGATCCAATCCATGTATGATAACCAAGTTTGGAATTTGGTTGATAATGTACCCGGACGTAAGACCGTTGGGTGTAAATGGATCTTCAAGAAGAAGACCGACGTTGATGGAAACGTACACACGTATAAGGCGCGATTGGTTGCGAAGGGCTTTACTCAAACTCCCGGAGTTGACTATGATGAGACCTTCTCACCAGTTTCGAAGATAAAGTCTATTAGAGTGATGCTAGCAATTGCCGTATTTCATGATTATGAGATTTTGCAAATGGATGTCAAGACCACTTTCCTTAACGAGAAGTTGGCTGAGGATGTTTACATGGCTCAGCCAGAGGGGTTTGTGGATCCGAAGCATCCGAATAGAGTGTGTAAGCTTGAGAAGTCCATTTATGGACTTAAGCAAGTGTCTCGCAGATGGAATCTTTGCTTCGATGAGAAAGTCAAAGAGTTTGGATTTGTATGAAGCGAAGATGAGTCGTGTGTATATGTCAAAGCTAATGGGAGTATAGTAAGCTTTCTCGTTCTATATGTCGATGACATATTACTCATAGGAAACGACGTCCTGACTCTGCAAGAGGTTAAGTCCTGGCTCGGGAAGTGCTTCGCTATGAAGGACCTCGGAGAGGCTTCCTATATTTTGGGAATAAGGATAGTAAGAGAAAGAAGTAAGAGACTAATAGGACTTAGTCAGAACACTTACTTAGAGAAGGTACTAAAACGTTTTAGTATGGAAAACTCAAAGAAGGGAGAATTACCGATACAAAGTAATGCCAAGTTGAGTAAGACTCAAAGTCCGAGTACCAAAGCTGAGATAGCTGAAATGAGCCGAGTTCCATATACTTCCGCAATTGGCTCAATCATGTACGCTATGACTTGTACTCACCCTGATGTAGCCTTTGCTTTAAGCATGGTTAGTAGATATCAAGGGAACCCTGGCAGAGCTCATTGGATTGCGGTGAAGAATATCCTTAAGTACCTTCGGAGGATGAAGGAATGGTTTTTAGACCTTGGAGGGAGTGATGACTTGAAGGTGCAAGGGTATAGTGATGCCAGCTTTCAAACCAACAGGGACAACTACCATTCGCAGTCGGGCTGGGTCTTTACCCTGAATGGAGGAGCAGTAACTTGGAAGAGTTCCAAGCAGGAAACTGTAGCTGATTCAACGTGCGAATCAGAGTACATTGCAGCGAGCGAAGCGTTGAAGGAGGCAATATGGTTGATGAACTTCATCAGTGACCTTGGAGTTGTACCTGCCATAAAGGAGCCCATGGAGATTTTCTGTGATAATGAAGGAGCGGTTGCCTTGACCAAGGAACCGAGGGATCATGGTAGATGTTGACATATCGATAGAAAATATCACTTCATCAGACATCGTGTAGAAGAAGGACAACTCGTAGTGAAGAGGATATCATCAGAAGATAACCCAGCAGATCCGCTTACGAAGGGACTGAGTAGGGTTAAGCACTTGCAGCATGCTAGGAGTATTGGGCTGAAGGATGATATTAGCATAGATTAGATAGTAGTAGAAACGTGTAATAGATAAATGTAATTAACATTTGATGATTAAATAAAGGAGTTTTATTTATGAGTAATGTTACTGTATTATGTTAATTGTTTAACTATTGTTTCACTTTGCATGTTTTGACTTCCAGAATAATTGAGTTTATTAAGAATAATCGAATTATTCAAATTGTCCACAATCGTTCATATGTCGAAAGTAGATATGAATGAAGATTGTCATGAATTGGTATTAGACATAGCAAAAGATTGCTGCAATTTGAATGGTATTAGACATAGCAAAAGATTGCTGCAACGTTCATGAGTGCTTATGAACTGGTTTTGAGCATTGGAACAAACCCGCACTTGCTGGAATCACCTTATGGAATGTGATATAAAAGGTGATCGCAAGACGATAATATCATATAGTCTTAAAACCTAGATATATGGTTTGTTATTTGTTAATTGACTGTACATTGATAATGTGAAAACGCATTAGTAACTCGGTGTTATAAAACGCAGTGTTGTGTATAGTTGATTAATGAATAAGTAAATGCATATAATTCGAAGTTTATCTGTAACTTTTATCCTAAGAGGGTAAAAGCGATATCTCGGCCGCTCGATGATTTGATTTGACTTATATGCCAGGCCTGGTTAGAACTGAATTGATGTGTTCGATTAAGTTCTATGTCAAATAAATCGGAGATCGAGAATCCAAATGCTAGACTAATTATTCCATAAAATTGTCAGCATGATATCTAACAGAGGATTGTACGATCCCTTATCTAAAGGACAAGATTGATTAGATCAGAGTTTAACAGCGTCTTTGAGAGCTACGATTGCAAACCGGATTGTGCTTGTGCATATAGTTACTAGACTTATCCAAGTGGGAGACTGTTGGAATAGTGTCTAAGGCTGCAACTATATTAGGCAAGTACTTGACCCGGTTGTGCATGGTCCTTTTGGGTTGCCTTCACCAAAGCAACTTGACTGGAGAAATAAATAGAGAAATAGGTTATTATGATTTATTAATATGTTATAAGAATAATATATTAAAAGAGAAATCATATTTGTTTAATTAATATTGGTCAATAATTAATTAGGAATTAATTTTGTGATCAAGTGTAATTAATTAAACTAGAAGGGCTGAATTGTAATTATGTGATAGTTGCAAAATAGGGAAATGGTTATCCTTGTTTAAGGATGGACGAATTCAAGGATAAGGATATCCTTAAAATCGTCAAAGGTCCAAGAGATAAGGGTTTTCAAGGCTTATCTTGTGGTTGCTTGGTGGGTAAGTAACTGGATAAGGATAAGGACTGAAACCCTAATCTAAACCCTATATAAAGATCCCTAGGCCTTGGGAATTCATGTACATGCTTCTAAGAAGTCCCAAGGATGATTTCCACCTCCTCCTTTCTCTCTTTATAGCCTCTCCAATTGCTGGTGGTGTTTGTGAGCCATTAGAGGCACTACACTTGTGGTGCTTGCTTTCAAGACTTAGGGTTTGAAGATTTAAGTTGTTATTGCAATATAACAACAAGAGGTATGTAATCTAACCTTGTATATTAATTTCGAAAATAGCATTGTAGGGTTTTATTCTTGTGTTCATAATGTTGTGTATCTAATAGCAAAACATAGATCTAAATTAGGGTTGCATGCACACATAGGATTGTTTTTATAAAACCCATCAATAAAACCCTACACAACCTTTACAGTAGTAGTTCTTCACCCAACACTTCTAAGGCTGTCCTTATTAATCATTCAACACAACTTTTATCTTCTTTCGGTGTTTTGATTCTTTGACCTATTTGAATCTAATCGATAATTCAAGTTTTGTTCTTATCAATTGGTATCAGAGCAGGAGACTGTGTAATCCATACGTATCTCTTTTGTTAAAGGGCTATTGATGCAGCGCAAAAAACAACACAAAGATAAACAAGAATGAACCTGTTGATTCTAAAAGAATAGCCATGACAATCTCTTCAAAACCACGTTGATTCTACGAATACCGTGGGATTGGCTTCAAATCTGGATTAACACACAGAATTTGGGAGAAAATCGAAAGTTCATAAAATTGATGATCGACCGTCCAAATTACATCAAAAACAGTTAAATAAGAAGCAAAAATTAAAATGAAACCCTAAAAGTCCATGGGCCAAATACAAACCCAAAAACAAAACCCAAAAATTAAGGAAAAATAACAAAATTGTTCATAACTCCATTAAGAAAGCGATTTCTGGACTCAAAAATGGGTAAGTCCCCTTCGGGTACTTATCTAGACGTGCTCCTTGCTCCAAGCTTCGATTTGACTGGTCGTAGGCCCGAAATGGAGATTCGTAGCCAAAGTTATGGCTATTTCCGTGAATCCCCTTTAGTCACACGATCGTGGGCCTCTAGGAACGCAAGGGCCCGATCCTCCACACTAGGGCCCGCATCAGCTATTAGGGTCTCTACTTACATAGGAACTGGAGTTTGTCGCCTTCTTAGTTTTCATCGATTACAGACATTGAATCTTGATCTTAATTTTACCCTAAACTGAATTTTAGGATTACACATCTGGTTCATACAGGTTTTTATTGATTTGACAACATGCAGCCTAATGATTCTCAAGTTAGCTCAATTAATTTCTCAAGCGGTATTGGATCTACAACAAGGATCCCTGTACTCTGTCCAAACAATTATAAAGTGTGGGCACTGCACTTTGAGGATTACGTGATAGGGCTTAAAGATAATGGTTCATTGATATGGGATGTAATAACCAAGGAGACGTTTTCTCACAGGTACAAAAAGGGTCATTAAAACTCAAGTTGAGTATAACGCTCTTCTTATCGATGTTGAAAACATACCATAGAATGAAAAAGACAAGCTAATCAGCAATGTCAAGGCTATGAGGATGATCTGTTTTGCTTTGACTGCCGACACATTTCACTTAGTAAGCTCCTGCGAAACTGCTAAAGAAATATGGGATAGGATTATGGAACTATACTCAAGTGACGCTGATCTTGAACATTCCATCCAAACTCTGTTACTTTTGGAGTTTGGAGCTTTCATTCAGAAGCATGAGGAGAAACTGGACCAAACTTTCAATCGTTACAACCATCTATTAAGCATGATGGTGAAGCGTAAGATCAAACGTGAACTAATAGAGCTAAAGGTTACCTTCATGAGTGGGTTAAGATTTGAGTGGAAAGTTGTGGTTTTGATGGTTTAAGCACACGAGCAGTTCAAAAATTACTCCTTTGCTAAGCTCGTTGGTATTCTAAGGTCACATGAGGACTAAGGGACAAGTGAAGGAAAGGTTGCTTCTTGAATAGGTTCTTTGGATCTTGTAGCCAAGGGTAAGAAGATTGCTGATGATGGTTCGGAGTTAGATCTATCAGATTGTGAACTCTCTAAGGAAGAGTATGTCATGATGGTGTCCAACCCTAAGAGGTTCGCAAAGACGAATTTCAATCGCAACAAAAAACGAAACTGGCAGGGTAGTTACACATCTGAGGAGGTGAAGGATGAGAGTACGAATAAATCTCAAAAGGAAGAAGCGAAGAAAGAAAACAAGCTTGTAGGTAACTCCGACTAGGACTGTAATTATTGTCCTGTAAAAATCATCTAGCAAAAGAGTGCATGCTGAGAAGAATGGATGAGAAGAAAGAAGAGGAGGATTATGAGTCTTATTTCCTCAGAAAGCTGGAGGAAATCAAGAACAATAAAAGTGGTGATGATGCTAAACCTGCTTTAATTGTGCAGGAACAGGATGATGAGTTTGGTAGATTCGAAGTGTGGTCAACTGACTCTGAGGACGAAGAGGTTCATAGGAAAACTCATGGGATAATCTTTGTGGCGAAAGATGACATTTCACATTTTAGTGGAAGGTGCTTGATGGTGACCAATGAAGTTTCAGAGCTTAGATGATACGCTACTGAAGGCGTTCGTGTCTCCGACAGTTGTTTCGCTGTGAAACCTGTTCCTGAGCAGACCAGCGAGTGTGAGAAGGTGATAAACAAGGTACACACTATTGTTAAATCTATAAATATTCATGTGTGTCAATATGAAACCGAATTAGATGATCTAAAATATACAGTCTCTATTTTCAGTGAAAGTTTAAAAAGAACCCGTTTGAATAATTCTAATTTAACCGATCAACTCAACATGGTTTCGAACAAAAGTGAAGAGAGGCGGATATGGATTGAAAAGTTGGAGTTGGATTTGTCTAGGTCTAGGGATGAGTTGATTTATTTGAAAAGAGATAATTTAGGGATTCTAAAACAATGAAACATTTTTTGGTAAATTGCTAAAAGACTTTAATCTAATATTACCAGTTACATCTTGGTTGTGAAATTGGAAAGAAAAGTCATAAGATGATTTTTCCTTTTCTTGAATTGAAAGAGGATGAAATCGATGCAGATTGTTGCAGATGCGAATCCATCGTATCATATAACGAAGTCTCAGATGTTTAAAGAATAGGACTGGACAAAATTGAATCTTATATACAGTACAAAGATCACAAAAATATGTTGAAACAACTTTTGGATGAAAATGACAAAGAGAAAATTAAATCTGATACTGTACAAAAGTTTGACTCATTAAACACAAAGTTGAGTTTAGAAAATAAACTTGATGTTGAAAATACATCTGAATTCGATGATGATAGTGATATGAGTGAAATCTATGTGAAGGATGAGGTTGATTGCTCATAATTTATTAAAAGCGAACCCGAACCTGCGAAAGTCTTAATTTCTGAAAATTCAGTTGAGTTTGCACTTGTTTTAGAAAATAAATCAAAAGTTTTAAAAGTAAAAGCAACTGTTTTCCCAAAGGTCAAAATTGTTCCTAATCAGGTTTTCACAACCAAGGGACTGAATAAAAATCAGAATGTAGATCTAATGTCCCTGGTCGAAGAAGACAATAAAGATGGCTGTGATAAATATTTTTGGTCAACTCCCATTGACAATGCAAAAGAAACCAAAGGTCTCTATGAAATGAACTCTTTGAGAACAAAGGGTAGATATGTAGCAGAACCGCTGAACAAAGTCAACCCAAGCTACGAAAAAGGGATTCCAAGTGGAACCAAGAAGTTTCCATGTGATACATCATCCGTACAGACTGAAACTCCAATTAGAAAGCCGAAATCTAGGGCTAATGTTCATAATTCCTCTGAGCAGTTCACAGCTCAACAACTTCAAAGAAATGCGAGTTATAACAAAAATCTAAAGGAACGAATGCATATCTGGAGATCCAAAAATCTCAACTTCGTTTATCAAGAAAGATCATCCAATCCGAATGTGACAGTCTCTTCACATGCGAATCCTAGAAGTTTTTCACGAACTCAGTCTTACTCTCCATAGGTTTCAAAACAAAAAGTTTTCAAAAACATTCTTTTTCAAATCAAGCAAAACCTAAGGAGAAGTCAAAATCTCACTTCTCTCCTAACAAGAATGCCTCACATTCTGCCAAGACACCAAAAGATGTTAAGGGCAAAGAAAAGATAGTTTCGGAGCCTAAAATTCCTTTCAAAAGGTCCAAAACTAAGTCAAAGAAAGTTGAGAAGAAATCTATCAAACAACAAGTCCAATATAAACAAAGGAAAATATCCACAAATGATAAGAACTTAAAAGATAATAGGGTCACTATTATTCAAAGAACAAAGAAATATAGCACCACCTTGATTAAAAGATCTTATTTAGTTGATGGTGCTATACCTTTTCCCGTTTCTGTGAAAGCCTTACGTGAAACAACTTTGGGTTCCTAAATCTCTTTGATTTTTGTAGGTGATTCGTGACAATCAATTTGACTCTGAGTGGTATATTGACAGTGTCTTATCGCGTCACAAAATAGGAAGGAAGAACTGCGAGAGTTTAGAGCATTAAAAGCTGGAGGAAGTAACGCCCGCAGATTCGGGCTAGTCAATTTAGAGACGATAAGCATCAAAAATGAATTTTTGATGGAAGATTATTTATAAGGATTAATCTTAACCAAGTTGTAGTATATGTTACAAGGGTTCAGTACATATAAAGAACGCCGAAATCCGAGTTATAACAAAGAAGTTATGACTCGTCAAAGTTTTTCGGCAAAACCGACACCACACCGTGAGACGTAAATAGTGAATTTACGATAGAGGACTTTTTACTCTTAGTAATCTAAACAAAATTCGTAGAATATGTTAAATTGAGAGTGTCCATAAAAAGAACGCCCAAATCTGACTTCGTATGAGGAAGTTACGAATTTTCTAACATTTGACATAACATTGCACGACCCGAAACTCAAATTTTAGTTCGAGCGGTTTTTGGCCTACTCGACCTAAATAAGAGTTTAAGATATCATTAATAGGAACTCAACGGTAAAAAGACATATGAAAACGGAGTCCGTATGTAGAAGTTATGAATTTTACGCGGACATTTAACAATATAATCTTCTCCTACTGTTAAATTTAAGATCGGTCGAGAATTAGCTGACGACGTCTAAATGAAAGTTTTAGATATTGTTTTTACCTACACGCGGATATAAAGAATGTCGAGAGTAGAGCTCGTATGTTAAAGATATGGACGAAACTTGGTCCCTACTCTTCGAGTGCGATAGATTCGATACAATTTTGTAAATCTGAGATAGAATGTGAATTAGCTGACGGCGTCTAAATGAAAGTTGTAGTACTCATAAATACCAACGCGTGGATATAAAGAACGTCAAAAATGGAGCTTGTATGAACGAGTTACAAATTATGATAACATATTTATGTATTAAAATAAAGTATAAATCATATATACGTACACACACACACACACATATATATATATATATATATATATATATATATATATATATATATATATATATATATATATATATATATATATATATATATATATCAAACGGATCGAATTTAAGTAAAAATTAAAGCAATTGTTCTTTCTCTTTTTTATTTTGACGATAATAAGTAAATTATATAGGCTAATAGAAAGGAAAATAAGTGGTAATTACCAAAACTTGAGGCGACGTAAACCAATTTCGAAGTTACACGTTTTCCTAGTACGAACTATGATCTTTCAACAAAACGAATTACATCTGTTATAAACCCATTAAATAAAACTCACGTTTTGTTTTGAGATGGAGGGAGAAAAGAAGAAAGGCGTTGCTTGAGGAAAAGGCGTTGTAGGATACACCGGTTAATGAATGGGCACACTTTTTGAAGGAAGCGGTAATGGAATCGGTGAAACGTCTTGTTCTAACATCATTACATGCGTCGTACGCGCTAAAAAAAAATAAGGTTTTTATATATAATAATGATATATATATATATATATATATATATATATATATATATATATATATATATCATTAGAAAAGTATCGACGATGCGGTTATTATAAGACTAGTGTTGAGTACTTTCGACATTAGTACTTTCAACGTTAGTTTAGTACAAATATCATTAAATCTATTAAAATAGTATTATGAAAGGGTGTTTAGTAGTTTATATAACTATAAGGCATTAAATAATTATGGAGGGTAGTTTTTGTAAATTCAATTACTATAAATAAGAGGCTTGGACTCTTATATTTCTTGCACCATTCTCTTGAGTCAAGAGTCTTTCTCTTCTTATCCACTAAGCATTTCGGTCCCTCGTGATTCGAATTCTCTTTCTGTAGTTTTAGTATTGTAAGGTGAGCGCTGAAGTGCTGCACGAATCTTTCTTAGAAAGATTCAACGACGAAGTTCTGCTCTTGCAGTGCCCGACTCCTAGCTAAAACCCCCCTTGTAAGTAAGTTATGGTTACCTTATTTTAATATATCTTATATTTATAATTAGTATTGTTATTATGAACTTATAATAAATATTTGAGCTATTATTATATAAGTGTCGTTATAATATCTTTTTAATTACTCGCGGTACGGGGAATCTGGTTTAAAGGTCCGCATAGGGTTGTTGGATTTCAGAAGTGCTATATGCCAAAATAGTCCTGCCCTCCGGTGTTTTATGTCTGGCCCCTGTCTGTACATAGTGGTTAGAAAGTATTGTTTAAACACTTATATAATAATAATAAGACTAATAATTGGTCACGGAAAATATTAGACTAAAATGTAGTGGTAATAAAACTAGGTTTCTTCAAAGGAAATTATTTTGAAGCAAATGAAGCGTTGTCCGAGTACCGAGTCACCGCCTTATCTGGTGAGTGCATGGTCCCTTTCATCTTACACATAGATATGAATTATTTTATATAGACTACGTGCTATGTGTGCATATTAGATGTATAATTGCTATATATGCTGGATGAATGGTTTTATACAAGTTTTATATGATTAAAATTGTATATGTATTTATATCTACATAATATGTTAGGTAAAACATGGGTGTATGAAATATGAGTTGGATGATGTATTTATATCTACATAATATGTTAGGTAAAACATGGGTGTATGAAATATGAGTTGGATGATGAGTTGAGAGGTGATATAGACCATGAGGTAAGGGTGAGAGGTGGACGATGTGAGAAGCCTTGTTCCCAAATGCTGGCCCCGTCATCTAGCAGAGTATGGATGAAAACCACCGACTATTCTAGACAGTCCAGTGGAACACTAGCAGGCTCGCAACCTGTCGGTGTTGTGAACAATGTGTTCACCCGGTGTACTCTAAACCTTGGCGATAATGCAGACTTGATGCCTAAACCCTGGTGACCATGCAGACTTGGTGCCTAATCCCTGGCAACTATGTAGACTTAGTGACTATTGTGTAAACCATGGGAACGATGGACTTCGTGCCGATTCATTAGGATGATCCTTAGGAATAAATGAACAAGGAATAGCTGATTCTTAGGGTAGATCCTTAAGAGTAAAGAAGCTAATGGGGATGGGTAATTGGGTTGATTGTTTGATGTTTAAACATAATAATTATATTATTGTGGGTTGATAACCCTATTTACTCATCAGGTTTCCCAACCTGACCCACTGAATTTATTTATATCGCAGCTGTTGATATGAAGTCACATTACACTGAGAGATTAAGGATTACTAGTGTAATGAATGTAAGTTCTGTTTATGCTTATGTTTCTGTATTGACGATGACATCCCAAATGTTTTAAAAAATACTTTTCTTCGGAAATGCTTTGATAACGTATTTATCATGTTTTACTGGGAACAAATTCCGCAACATTTTTATTAAAAGAGCTACTCAGATTTTTATAAAGCATAAAAAAATTGGTCTTTTCTGTCTGTGAAAATGGGGATGTCACAGTTGGTATTAGAGCATTAGTTTTAGCGAACTAGGAATAACGATTTATTTCTAGACTTAAACTTAGAATGCTGAGCGATGATCATGAGGAGTGTGTCTAATATATTTTAAGTAGTACACCTGAATAGACACAAGGAGTAGCTTATTTAAGGAAGATGCCTAACATGTTTTATGTGCTTAATAATTTGTGATGCTTTATGCTATCGTTTGATCGGATCTATGGTCTGTTTCTGACCGTATCTGGAAATTTCATGTGTTCAGATTTCTAAACGTTTAATTACGGTATTAGAACTGGCATATAATTTTTTGAGGTAATAAGGAGGAATACACATCTAAACCTTCCTCTATCTTTATTCTTGTCTCGATACACCAGAAGACTCCTTTGGTGTGCAGAACATCATGGTGAAGACTCGTAGTGAATTGAGTAAATGGAGGAAATGAGAAGGCTTACGATACTGAAGACCTATCAGAAGATATCGTAAGAGTGATATCTTTCCTTTAGAATGCATCTAATAAATAACACGTCTAGTACTGAAGAATTACACTTTCATTAGTAGAAAGAAATATTTTTTTGTTTAATCCATGAAGTTATCCCATCGTCTGACATTTCCATCACCAACTGAGTTGAAGTAGAATTGATGATTGGAGATACGCATGGAAGAAGTACTAGTAGAGTCTAGGGAAAATTCTATGATTCTTTGGACACATTTGTATGTGTTAAAATTGTTTTTGTGATAATAACTTGGAGAACTACGAGACAATACTTGGGACGAGTATGAGTAGGTGTGAAAGGTGGTAGAGGCCTATACTACCGGAAGCATAGGACTCATGCTTGGATCAGGGAAAGTCACAAGGTTACCAAGAAGCTAGTAATTGATATCGTTTTATTCAAATATGTCGTTACCATCATTCCGGTAATAACTAAGAAGATGATAGTTATTCCGACCCAAGTGTTCATATCAAATTGAGTCCGACTACGATGAGTATGTTACGTGGTTCAGAGAACCAAGTTTGATGTAGCATCTGATTTAAACCGGAAGATTGAAATAAAAGATAATCAAAGCGATTGGTAGAGGTATCATGATAGTTGCTTGTATCTAGAAATGCTACCTTTAAGATGAGATTAGAACACGAAGGAAAGTATAGTCTGTTCTGGAAGATCGAGCACCGCCTACAGTCAAGGAGTCTAAGAGTTAAATACTCGTTCGAAGAAACAAGGAAGTTACGATTATTACCTAGGATGAAGATATACATATGGAATCATTATACTACCCTGTTTCCTTGATGATTCTGGGACGTAATCATCCTAAGGGGGAGAGAATTGTAACGCTCGTAGATCCGAGCTAGTCAACTTAGAGACAATAAACAGGTTGAAGAAGAGGATTCTGATGAAGAAGGGTTCATTGTTAATTCGAATGATGAGGCTGTTGCTTTTTATTCGAATAATAAAGTAAATAAGTTTTTCAAGAAACTGTTGAATTCAAAGTCGAAAAATGTTGATGTGAAAGGAAGATTTCTATCGAAGGCTGTAGGAGAAGAGAAGAAGAAGAGTGAGAAAAAGGAGGTAGAGAAAGAAGAGACGAAACTTAAGAAGAAGATTAAAGGTGATTTAGAAATTGATTGTCATTATTGTCATGGAGCCAATCATATCGCAAGTGATTGTTAGCTTCATAAAAAGGATGAGAAGAAAAATAAGGTGAAGGATGAAGCCTATTATGTTTAGAGGTTGGAAGAAGTGAGGGAAAAGGCGAAAGGAATGTCACTGGTGGCAAAGGGAGAGGTCGATGATGATAATGAAGGAACTTATCAGATATGGTCTTCGGGATCGAATGACGAAGAAATGCATTATCCCACGCATGGAGCCATGTTTGCGAAATATGAGGATGAATCTGACGAAGCAGTAACAGGTCATTGCTTCATGACTAAAAGTTTTGATAAATCACCAATGACCACCAAGGTACGTTCTTTTCTTCAATCTTTTAATATTCCTTTAAGTGCATGTGATTCTAAATTAATTGCTTTTGATGATACTGTTGCTTATTTTGATACTTTGGTTATCTTTGCTAGCAACGAGGCTAAGAAATCAACTTCTTAATTGATAGAAGTACAAAAGCAGTTAGATGCCAAGAAAATAAAAATTGAATTTTTTACAATTGCATATTACAAATATTATGTGTGACAAGGATAATTTGAGTAGTGATATAAAACTATTATTATCCCAAAGGAACATATATTGTAATTTTGCCAAACGTTTGTATGCTAAACTTACCGCTTTACATCATTCATCTAATATTAGTAAGGAAAAACATAAGAAATTATTACCTTTTCTAGCATATGAAAGACAGAAGGTTGATAATGTTTTGTATGATTGTGAGAAAACAATAGCAGAGTTTGATAAAATTCCAGATGATAGATATGCTTATGGAATTGTGAAAATTGATGAATATCTTATACGAATGAATTAGTTGATATTGTGAATGATACTTTAACCAAGAATGAACACATCAAAATTTTGAAAAAGACTGAGAATTCGACATCTGATTTACAATCTAATTTTGTTGATATCAAAGATAATTATGATAATATTAGCGAAATTAGTGATAATGAGGATGTTGATTGTTCTCAGTTGTCTATTGTTAATGTTGCATCAAAGTCTGTAGGAAAAGAAAATTGTGAGAATTCATTGGTTAAGATTGACACTAACAAACCTTCAACTTCGAAAGTTTGTGATTTTGATCATGTGGATGTTAGAGATAGTCAAACTGATAGTAGTGATGATGAAAATGATGAAGTTTTACATAAACCCATTTCATCCAACAAAGGTTCAAAAGAAACAAAAGTTCCACGAATTGTTGTCGATCAAGTGTATGGGGATACAGAAAAATTCGACAAAGTGATGACTGAAAAGGGTGCTCTTTATCTCGAAACAAATACAGTGGTGTATCCTAATTTCAAATGCAAAGATGATGTTTTTCCAAACTAAGTGTTTGTAACAACACGAAATGCCGATAACATCAAACCAAAGCTTCACAAATTGGTTGAAGCAGACCATAAACGAACAACAAATGAAGGATTTTTCTCTAATCAAAGTAGTATCGAAAACAATCTTACAAAGAAAGCATACACATTTCAAAGACAAAAACCTCAACGAAAATGGGTTGAAAAACAAAAAGTTGTAAAAGAGGTTTCAAAATCAGTTGTTGTGGAAACTGAAAAAGTTGTCAAATTAAATTCACAAGAATTCAAAGATCAAATTGCCAAATTTTCGAAAGAAAATGGAATTTCAAAAAGACAAGCTCGATTTTTTTTGGCAAACGGTTGAGTCTCGAAAGAAATGCAATGATTTGACAACAAAAGTTTCTGACAATATGAAGAACAAATTTGTTAAAACAATGTCATCACCATATTTAGACATTCAGAAAAATCCTGCTCAAAGAAATAAATCAAGGTCTGAATCAAATCCAACAACAAATTTTTCAACAAGTAAAAATACATCATTTTCTACAAATGAAAAAAATTCAACAAAGAAATTTCAAAATCACGGTTCCAAAAATCGATTTTCTTTTAATTCACAACAAAGATTTTCTCAAAATCCAAACTACAAACCCACTTCTTTCTCAAATAATTCAAAAAGTTTTTACAAAAGAAGTTTTCAAAACACAAATGTCGAAACAAAGGTTAGAATTCGAGAGAAATTTTATCCAAAATCAAAAGTTGATTTCGTTCCACAAAAACCTAATTTTCCAAATCCTTCTGGGAAACAAAATTTAAAAGTTTCATATACTAAGAGTTTATCTTCAAAGAAAAACATAGATCATTGGTTTGAATGGAAAGGAAAGATGCATCAATCATGAAACTTTTCTCAACGTCAAATTCGAGAAGCTTATGAGAAGTGTGTGAATACTTCATCAAATGAAAGTTCAACATCAAAAGAATCGAATGTTTCGATAAAAGCTTGGAAACCTGTTTCACAAGACAAGACAATACAAAAATACACTGAGAAGACGAAGGCATGTGTTAGTGATAATCCTTAACCAATGAAAACTTATGTTTTAATTTCTTTAAATCAAGATGTGGACTTAATTGAGAGTTTCAAATCAAAAGTTCGTGATTGGGTTAACGGTTCTTCATTTCATTCTATGTTTCACACTAATGTCCAAGGACCCAAACAACCTTGGGTACCTAAATTCTTTCAGTAATTGCAGGTTTTGTGTGACGAGCAATATGATGATAAATAGCATATTGATAGTGATTGCCCTCGTCACATAACTGGGAAGAAGGAGAATTTAAGTGACTATCGAAGTTTAAAGAATGTTGGAGTTGTTAAATTTGGTAACAATCAAAGGTGTCAGGTAAAAGGTTATGGAAAAATAACGAATGGCAAGTTTACTGTACAAAGTGTGGCGTATGTCGAAGGTATTCAACATAACTTGATAAGTAGTTCGCAACTTGTTGTGGGCACTGGTAATCAAGTACTTTTCAACGAAGAGGGAAGCATAATTTTGAATGTCAACACCAAAGAAGTATTGCTTAAATCCAAAAGGAAAGGTGACATGTTTACTCTGGATATCAATCCTATTGTTGGCAAACCATTCGTGTGCTTACTTTAGAAAGCTTCATCTGACATCAGCTGGCTCTGGCATCGAAGGCTTTCACATCTAAATTTTCGAAATTTGAACGAACTAGTTGTTCAAGATTTGGTGAGAGGTTTACCAGTTTTAAAGTTTGATAATGATTCTTTATGTGCAGCTTGTGAACAAGGGAAGCAACATTAACAAGGTTATCTACTAACAATAGACTCAAAAATTGTCGTACCTTTGGAGTTACTTCATATTGACTTGTCTGGACCCTCGACTGTTGCAACTCTTAACAAGAAACGGTACATTGTTGTTATTGTTGATGATTTTTCTAGATTTACATGGGTGTATTTTCTTAGGTTGAAATCAGATGTATCTCAAATCATGATGGAATTTATCAAAAAGATGGAAACAATTTTGAAGAAAACTGTTCGAAAAATCAAAAGTGATCATGGATTTGAAATTTAAGAACAATTTTCTTGATTCGTTTTTGATGGACAAAAGAATTTCGCATAATTTCTCTTCACCACATACACCTCAACAAAATGATGTGGTTGAAAGGAAAAATCGTTCACTTTCTAAAGCAACACGAACCATGCTGGCATATGCAAATCTTCTTCAATATCTTTGGGTAGAAGCGGTTTCTACAACATGTTTTACTCAAAACAAATCATTTATTCATCGTCGTTTCAACATAAGTCCTTATGAAATAATAAACAATCGTAAACCTAATGTCAAATTCTTTCATGTTTTTAGATATAGGGTCTTTATTATGAATATCAAGGATAATCTTTTAAAATTTCAAGCTAAAGCAGATGAATGAATTTTCTTAGGATATTCACATAATTTAGTTACCAATCGAGTGTTGAACAAACGAGCACGAAAAGTCAAAGAAGCGTTTAATATTACTTTTGATGATCATTATGTTAAACAAGTTGAAAAGAGTTTTGACAATCATCCTATTTTTAATGAGTCAAATGATGAATATGATATTTCAAATTCGATGGATGTTGATTATGATTTAATTTTTGGTATTGCAGATAATGCTGCTGATGCTGAAATTAATGCACCTAATAATCATCTTTTTGAATCTATGAAGCATAGTGATGATTCGACATTCACTCAATGTTATTTGGATATGCATTCAACATCAAACTCTCAAGTTATTGGCGAAAGTATGCAAAATAATCCAGTTCTGGGGGATCACTCAGTTTCGTATACTCCAGTTGAGGGGGAGCATCCTTTTGAGGGGAGAAAGGGAGAATGAATGAGGATGTTGAGGGGGAGCATTCAATTGAAGTAAATTTTGAGAGGGAACAAAATGATCCAATATAATCGAATTTTGGTCATATTGAAAATTTTCATGATACTAATGATGAATATTCTATTGCAGGTTCATAAAATGATGAATTATTTGAAGATGCACCATTGGATTTTGATCCATCATATCCACCTTCAGAAAAATGGACAAGAGATCATCCAAAAGAACAAGTCATTAGAAATCCTCAAGATGGTGTTTTGACAAGAGCTCAAATTCAAGCAAAGAATGAGGTACTAAATGAACATCAAGAGTATTGTATGTTTAATGTGTTCATTTCGAAAATTGAACCAAGAGGTGCTGAATAGGTTTACATAGGAATGTCATGAGTTTTGTTTCTTATTTTACTTTTGTTTAGTCTTTTAATTTTTGAAAAATCAAAAATACCAAAAATATTTTATTTTCGTTAAGTTTTTCTATTATCAAAAACTCAAAAACACCAAAAAGATTCTATTTTCGTTTAGTTTTTCTATTTTCAAAAAATCAAAAACAACAAAAATATTTTGTTATTTGTTTAATAGTCTTTTTCTAGTGATTTGTTGCAGATATCCAAGACAGTTCTTATGGTTGATGCTTGTAGTTCTGGGGTCATGTAATTTTTCGAAAAACTTTGTACTAGTTAGGATGTCCCTAGAAGCATGTTGTAGCATGTCGACCCAAGTCTCCTATGACTCAATGTGTGTTTACAAAAGCCTTAATGAAATCTTTTATTACTAAAATTTCTTCCCAATCAGACTTATATTCACATTAGTCTCCTGAGCTTCCTGACTCTTCTCAAATGAGTTAAGAGTTTACTGTTTGGTCCATACATAATAGAGGTATCATACGATTCTCAAACCAATCTTTTGCATCCTAAAGTTCTTACACTTTTCACACACATGGACATATGTCCTAGAGGTTTTTGATCAAACCAGTCGAGACTTAGACATATCAACACTCTGTGTTAATGAGCTGACATCATGAGGCCGTGATGAACGTGAAACCCAATTTTCTAAACTTTGTTAAGGAATTGATGGGGAACTATCTTCCATATTTTTAATGAAACATTTTTTTGTGTATCAAAATTTCAAAAATCCAAATCATATTCAATTCTTTTGAGTGGTCTTGAACAAACAATCGAAACCACGATGTTTGTTACCCAACAGGATCCAACACAAATTTTTCCTTGAATATGATTTCCGTGTGAGTTACATTCGCTTTCTAAGTCGCTTGAAATATTTTTTCAAAGCACACTTGTCACTGACTACACTGGTCAAATAGGTAATTTCGATTACAATTACTCACCTTATGTTTAAGTTGATATGTATCGAAATTTTAAGCCACACACGAAGCCTTGAAAAAGAAGCCATTCGATAATTCTTTCTAAGTATTCGATTGTATTTCATGGGAAACCAAACAAGCAGTTGGTCATCTCTCTTGATGATTAACGAAGCAACCTTTGCCCGGGGTTTAACTGCCTTTGTGTCGAAACTTTATTTTTCGACATCATAGATTCCAAATTTTTGTTAAGTTTTCTTCTCATCTTATTTCTTTGGAACACTGCACTCACGAAATCCTTGTGGTTTTGACTATTACCAACTCAGGCTGATGATTTCGATACTCTAGCAAATGACTTCGCTTTTCATCCTTAAAGTGAAAGATCCTTACTTCCTAACGAAGGATAGTGACGATTACAATTCCATTGAATAATACAAATAGGCTGTATGTCAAGACTCTTTGTATTCCTTCCGGGTTTCAAGGTGATGTGATGGTCGCCTTTTCATGCATGGCTAGTTTATCGGCTATCGGGTGCGAGTTTCAAGGAGCCACGTCAGATCTCATTTAATTCTAAAACCGTTTGAATTTCAAATTCACAAGAAACATATAAAAGGCAGTTCTTATATCCTTTTATACTTACGCGTTCAAAAGCTTAGAAGAACAAAAAGCCCTAACTCTCTTTTCTTTAAAATTTATGTTCAACCTTTCAACAATGGCTGATACTCAAAATACCACTACTAAAGAAGTTGTTTCTCAACTGATCATGAAGATTCAAAGCACTAATTATCAAGTTGAAGGCGATTTGTCACTATATCCCGACGAACTCAAGATGCTGATTGTAGGTCTTCAACATTCAGGTCTTGTAACTGCCATGTTCAATGCCTTTGAAGTTCCGATGTCTTGGTTGTCAACGGCGAGTTCTACTGTATCATACAACAAAGCCAATGATGTCATCCCATTTAATTTGATGAATGAAAAATGAGTGAGATTGACAAAGAAGACTTTTACTCAAATCGTGGCACTTCCAAATTCATCACAATTCTTTCAATTCACAAGTGCTCAGATAATGCACGTGTTTAATGAGATGGGATATCAACCACCTCTTCTCAAAATCAGCAATTTCAAGAAGTCTGGTCTACCTTGTATCTGGAATTTCTTATTCGGAATCTATCTTCGTTGCTTAACTAGGCAAAGTGTTGGGCTAGACAAGGGGAGGATGAAAGTGTATGTAATGGTAGCAGGCTTGTATTATGATCTAAATGTTGATTATGCTACTCAATTGTGGAAAGAATTTATCAAAAGTCTTGAAAATATGAATGTGGTTAAGGGCATTTCGTGTGCACATTATTGGAGTCTGATTTTTCAATCAGTTGATCAAAAAGAGGGTATTCCAGTTCCCGCAGACGAGGCTAAAGCAGAGTTTGTGAAGTATCATTTTCCAAAAATAGTTGAAGATGATGCATATATATATTTGCCAGTGTTGCTTGAATTCCTGGCGTAATTTTGAAGAAAGTTGATCCCACAAATTTCATCTTGGTGGAATACTTGAAGCATGTTAATCCTTCAGTCGAAATTGGAGTTTTGTTAAAACAAAGTGATGGTAGTTCTTCCAAGAAAGCAAAGAAGGTGACTAAGGAGTCTGATGATGTTGTTCCTGCAAGTACAAAGAAAATGGTTAAGTCTCCTAAGAAAGTTATTACTGAAGTTGAGAAGCCTGAGGAAAAAAATGTTGTTGAATCTTCGAAGGAAGTGATCTCTTCGAAATCTGGTTTATTAAAACGACCGAGGAACTTGTCTCATAACCACCGAACTTCATCTGATAATCAATCTCCAATTGTTCGTAAAGCTCAACTTAATCAAAAAGGAGTGTTAGTTTGAGAAATTACTGCACCAAGTTCACCTTCCACAAAGAAACGAAGGGCAGAGGACTTGGCGAAAAAAATAAGTAAGAAGAGTAAGAAACGAAAACTGGTGATTCGTGATTTGTCTTCCGAAAGTGAGATAATTCCAGAGACACCATTGGGTTCACATTTTCCAACTCTCTCATCTCCAATTCTCACTTCGTCTGTTACCATGCCTACTACTATAATTCCACTCGAAGTTGTGGTAACCAAATCAGTTACTGAGGAGGTTCCAATTTCAAACATTGTTGCAAAGATATCTGATACGGGTGCACATGTTTCATAAGTGATGTTTCCATTTCTTAAGGTATTCGTCTTATAGTTTGTTTTGAACCTATTTCAAGTACTTTTGTTTCGTTACCACCCTTTGTCATTTCTACAATTCCAACATCATCTTCACCAACATTCACTCAAATTCTCAATCAACGTTTCACTACTTTGTTTTCTTCCCAATCCCTTGATACACCACAATCCAATAAGCCACCCAAACCTCTTGATGATTCTGAAAACGAAGATGCAGGGTTTGGAGGAACTTTTGAGGAACTTGAATTTGATGATGAGGAAGAAAATTTTCCAGATCACATGTTAATGTTTATGAAGCAGTTCAAGATTCTTAACAAGAAGTTGAATTTGATTATTCAATCTCATGGTGATATGGGGGTAAGTAATTCAGTGTCAAGTATGGAAATTGATGGTATGCCCAAAGATGTTGAAGACAGGATGGTTACCAAATGATCTTAATTGGTTCAAGTATCTGAGTCACGAATAATGGAGATGGTAGACCAAAATGATCAGAATAATGAACTTCGAATCAAATCTCAATCTTCAACGTTTAATGGAAAAGTTAAAGATTTTCGAATGATTGCCAAAGAACGATATGTGTTGTTCATTCAAGATGTGAAAAAGGTACGAGAAGATGTTAATTTCAAACTTCAAGAGCTTCAAGAAGATATGGCCAAAGAAATTGAGGTGGTGCAACGTGATTATGCTTCACTAAATCAACAAGTTGACATTATTGCTGATGTTGTCACCAAGTTTGTGAAATTATACAAAGCCTTGAGTCCTCAACTTACTCAGTTATCTACTACAGAATCTACCAGTTTCACTGAGATCACTACTCAGTTAAATGAGTTGAAAGCTTTACTCATGAAGTCCAGTTCCTCTCCGTTGATAACTCTAGAGTTTTTATCCCAGAATTTACTCTAGGTTGAAGTTGTTCTTCATAAACAATTGGCCCCATTATCAAGAATTTCAAGTCTTTTACCAACATATGCCCCACATGTTGTCACACGGGTGAAAGGGGGAGAAGGAAAGGTTTGTGATGAAGGTTCACATGAAGAAGTCAAGATTGTTGGAAAATTTTTCTCAACAAAAATTCCAACAACAAAGCCAATTGTTTCAACAGCTGGGCCAGTAAGTTCAACGGTGGTGACTTCAAATCCAATCTCAAAACCAATTACGAAAGGCATAGTGATTGGTTCTTCTAATGGAAAGGGAAGTGGTTCTAAATCAAAGGAAGTTGTTGATAGTTCTGCTAATAAAGACAAAGGCAAAACAATTATAGTGGAAAAATCGAAAGAAGAGAGGAAAGTTGAAGTGGAAGTAGAAATGGAAAAACAAAGGGTGATTCAAAGCATTCTTAGACTTTGAGAGAATGATTCACCTAGAATGAATAAGGGAGATCCAAGCAAGCATTATAACTACGAAACTATTGAAGCAAAAGTTGCTTACTATCATATGTATGCTTTCGAGAAAAAGCCCAAGCAAAGCTATGTTGTCTCTAATACTGATATGAGCCAACTTGATTTCCTTGTGAAAAAAATGATGTTCATGATGGCTCAATACAAGATTGCAGATAAGTTTGATAATGATGATGATTATACTTACATGAAACTTAGGTTTCATGCTGTTCTCAGAAAAGTGTCAGAGGACACATGGTCGTTGGTAAAAATCAAGAAGGTGCTTAGCATAATGAAGGATGTAATGTTCGAAAATATGTTACAGAATTTTCGTTATCATGTAGTAAGGGCTAACAGTCAAGTTTGTGATTTCTCTGTTGCTGATTTTCCGCTGATGAACTTGTATGATCCTATTCAAGTTGCTTTACTTTTGAGAGAAAAGAATGCATCACATCTTCAAGGAACTGATCAAGAAGTTTTTACGCTTGGTCTTGCTCACATTAAAATGTTCATAGACAATTATTATGATTGTTTGTCTTTGACAGATGTGGAGTTGGAAATAGTTGTGGGAAAGGAAGTTAACATAGCTATGTAAATGTCAAAGACTCAAGCTAAATTAAAGAAGTATGCAGATGGGGAAATATTCTTGAAGCCATTTGGGTTGGTCTTCGCAGGAAAGGATAAGAATGCGAAGGCTAAAAGATTTTTGTTCCAGGCATGCGAAGTGGAACGATACACTACCTCCTAGTATACGAACTTTACTGTTCGTATGAATAATTGTTCAAAGAATAATCAAGGAGATAAAAAGGAGTTAAAGAAAATTTTATTATGGTATACAGAGATTCGAAGGGTGATGCTTTTTGCTGCACAGATTCTCAAAAATTGAGAAGTTCGACATTATTACAAAGGGGGAGATTCTTAGGGTTGAAGTTTTGTTGTAATATCGAAGCTTAGTGTTTTTAGTCTTTGTAATTTTTTGGATGCTTTCACGTCTCCTATAAATAAGGACTTTAGTTAGATTGAGATAAGAATCCGTATTTTGTCTTGTCTACTTTCTCTTTGTAAGAACTGAAAGCATAATATAAGCTGAAACCAGATTATATTTACTCTCTTTGTTCATTTACTCAATTACTCTGATATATTCTCGATTCATAATATCATAAATTTGGACAAACCAGCTGCTGATATGACACTCTATCATCAAATGATAGGTTTATTGATGTATCTAACTGCTAGTCTTCCATACATCATGTTTTCTGTTTGCTATTGTGCCAGGTTTCAAGCGAATCCTCGCGAACCCCACATGTCCGCTGTTAAGAATATCTTTAGGTATCTCAAACGAACATCCTCGCTAGGAATTTGATACCATTTAATTTCAGGTTTCTTTATACAAGTGTTTTCGGATGCTGATCTCGGAGGTTGCGGTTTGGATCGAAAAAGTACAACGGGAGGTTGTTACTTTCTTGATGGGAAACTTGTTAGTTGGCAACCAAAGAAGAAAACTTGGGTCTCCTCATCAACTGCTGAAGCAAATTACATAGTCGCTGCCTCTTGTATTTCACAAGTTATATGAATTCAAAGTTAGCTTCATGACTATGGCATTAATTTGAAGCGAATCCCCTTGTATTATGATTCTGAGAGTGCCATTCGCATATGTCACAACCCAATGGAACACTCTAAGACCAAACACATTGCACTGAGGTATCACTTCATCAAAGATCACGTGGAATATGGAAATGTTGAGATACACTTTGTTAGATGCGCTTATCAACTGGTCGGCATCTTTACTAAATCCTTACAAGAACAAACCTTTAATCGCATTCTTCAAGGCTTAGGAATGATTGAAGCTGAAACAGTACTGAAACTACCTTCGCACTAGGAAAGTATTATTTGAACTGTGAATATGTGCGAGCATTCGTAGTAATTCGCAACCTACTGTTCATCCGTGAAAGTCTACAGTCATTCGTTGCCCATTGTTCATTCACGAAAGGTCGTAGTGGCTCGCAGTCCACTATTCATTTGTAGATTCGGAGTTTTTATATACTTTTGTATATTTCGTATGTTCTTACTTATTTCATTTTTCTATTTTTATTTCTTTATCAGAAAACTGAAAATCAAAAAATATTTTATTTCCTTCCATGTTTATTTCTTCTAAAAAAAAAATACAAAAAATCTTCAATTTCTTATTTCTTTTCATAATATATTCACAAATGCCAAAAAGACTAGATAATTGAGCAGAATTGAAGAGACATATCATGATGATCTCAATTATGACTGATGGGAAAGGTAAAAATTTCGAATCTATGTACTAGTTAAGTGTCCCTAGAAGCATGTTATTGCATGTAGTCCGAAGCCTCAAAGGCTCTATGTTGAAGCCTTAATGAATTGATAACACCCATCATTTCATCCCAATTAGGCTGTTTATTCACATAAGTCATTTTTGACAACCCGAAAATTTTATTCTTGTAAAAGTCAAATTTAGTCAACGAAACTCCAACATATCAATTAAAGGTCACATTTATTTCTTTAATTACCTTAAAAATACTTAGAGTAATAAGTTATAGATGTATGGGATTTGTATTCAAAGTGTAGTGTGTTATGGAGGAAAATCACTTAGGAACCGATAAGCCCTTTTCCGAACCCCAAACTTTGTATGGACCGTAAACCTCGCAAAACCGAATATAACCTTGCAGCCGTGAAATCTTCGGCCGTGAGCCCTTCTTCGGTCCGTACACTCCTCCATATATATATATATATATATATATATATGAGTTTGGCTGATTTTATCCTTCACTTTTTCACTTCTAGCTATGAACTCAAGCATACTCTCTCAAGTATCAACAGCCTTAAACCCTCCTCTCTCCTCAAGATCATAAGAAGCACCTTCCTTCTTGTAATTCATATGGAGTTCTCTTGATTTAAACCTTTATTCTTCATCATTTGTCAAGACTCTTAGGCTGTGAGCTCAAGAACACCAAGTGTTCTTAGGCCATGAACACACAGTCTGGCCGTGAAAAGCAGGCGACCCTCCATCTTTGCCTCTAACACCCTTATTTGACCGGTTTTGTTAACAAGACTACACTTGTGGAGCTAACGTCCTACTTCAACTGAATCCCCAAATTAAGGTGAGTTCATACCCCTATAATATACCTTTTTAAATTGTTTTAAATGCTTTTTAGGGGTGGAATACAAGTTGCACACAATTAAATTGTGTTAATATTTACCTGTGATAGCAATCACACAAAAGGTTTTCTTATGCTTTTAAATATTGTTTTCACACTAACGGATAACCAAATACTTCCCAAATGACTTAAAGTAATGTAAACTCCTTTAAAGTCATCTAAACCCTTTTAAAGTCACATAAACTCTTTTAGAATACCGTTAAACTCTTTTAAATGTTTTATAAACTCTTTAAAGCTTATATATTGTCAAAAGCATATTTATATGTGTATATGTACATAAATAAGATTTAAACGACTTAGGACTGACGATTTGCCTTATTTCCTTTTCCTTGTTTGGATGTGGTTTTAAGGTGGGTTTATTTGTCCGAAGGTCGTTTCCTTTCTTAATTTCTAATATATATATATATATATATATATATATATATATATATATATATATATATATATATATATATATATATATATATATATATATATAGGGGAGGGTTCATGCGAAAATGCAAATAATTTGCGAAAACGCGAAAACAAGAAAAACCTATGATATTATATCACCTCAACATTATATTTTGGAAAATAATTCATCCAAACTTTGAAATACATGATGATAATCGATGATAGATGATAAACTGTTTCATATTAGCAAAGTATGATTTTTAACATTTTTATCATGAAAACATAAATTTAAAAATGATTAAAGACGTGAAAAAAATATAATTATAAAAACCGTCTTTAAATCTATATTACCATAACACCATCCAATTCAAACTTACTATCTTTAATTTATTGCTAATAAATTTTTTTTTTTTTATAGTACATGTGTTTAATTTTCATAAGATAAAATCTGTTTTCACGTTTTCGCAGGATATTTATATTTTCGCATGAACTTACTTCTATATATATATATATATATATATATATATATATATATATATATATATATATATATATATATATATATATATATATATATATATATATATATATATATATATATATATAAGGTTACTTCAGTCGGTATCATTACCTTTTTATCACGCTGATAAAAGGGGTACATTCATGAGAGATCATGCTAATCAGATAGAACATATAAATTTTAATATGTATAATTTATGAGACAAACGAGAAGTCTATTTTCTAGATAAGTATACGAGCTTTAAACTACTTTTTTAAGAAAAGGATAAAATTTAATCTTTACTTAAACTAGACAACCCAAAATGTGAGATACTACTTCACGGAATATCAATATACTTGTTATGTCGTGTTTTATAACCAGAGTATCCTAGAGGGATAGCAGGCATTGTGTGTATAGATTTATACGGGATTGACAATCCCACACCTCACTGCTAGCTACAGTGGGGCCTTTTGGTCTACGGGTGACAAATGTCACATCAGTTTCGACGCCAGAAGTTTGTCGTGTTTATTCTAGTCAATCAGCATGGTTATAACCACATCACATTTTAACCCTAATTAACCATTTTAACGATAGGGTAGTTATTACATCAGTAGTGTATTTTTAAGAAATACTACTGCATCAATCATTTTCCACAAACAAAACAGAAAACATTCTTCTTATAATTTTATGGTGAGTTAAAATTATGTCATACTATGTTATAAGTATAATAACACTTAAACGGAACGGTTTTATGGGATTAAAACTACTTTTCAGTTGTAAAGCAAAAAATATAGGATTTTCTTGAACGTAATCAATAATTTCTTAAAACTATTCCAACCATAAATGAAACTAATATTTATGAACTCACCAACTTAAATGTTGATCCTCTTTTTCAAAATAACTTGTATTCTCAGGGAATCTAGTAGACAGGTACACCTCCATAGCTTTTAAGGAGACGACATTATGTCGTGCTGCATCTTTTGTCTTTTACTTTATCTACTTTTGATGTCAAATGTTCAATGTTTGAACACTTATGTAAAAACTTAAACATTATTAATGAAATGGTTGTTGTACTTTGATTACTATAATGCGCTTGTTGTGATACTTAACATGAAATCACCCACCCCCAGACGTTTCCACCGTTTTGGTTTTGGGGTGTAACAGATTGGTATCAGAATATTGTTTATAGTGAACTCAGTATATCAATTCATAAAATATGTACAACTAGCAACACAATGGGATAAAAACAGTCTAACCAAGAGGTATACTTTAAAATATAACAATATTTTATAAAAGTATAAGTATATGCAGAATATATATATATATATATATATATATATATATATATATATATATATATATATATATATATACTAGAACGAGTATCACATGAAGAACAAAACAAAAGTATTTGGAGGTTGGACATTACAGTCAAACTTGGATAGTTATGTAGTCATATCTAGGATAAATATAGTCTGATCAACTATATTTATTTGGGATACGAAGAACATGTGTTTGGGAGTGATAGTGGTGTTGCAACGAGTCTAAAACTTACCAACCATATACACAAAGGAATGTTAGAACCAAACATAAAGTTTAAAAATACTATATAATAGCTAAAAACTAAAAACTTATCAACTTCTTATACCAAGATGGTCCTAGAATCAAGCATATAATTAAAATACTATAGGAGTATTTTAGGTACCATAAATAACTTAGGTGAAAATTGTAAGATCCTTACGGATAGGTCTATAATTACTAAGCGTTTACGTTAATGTTATATATAGTGGAGATTTTATAGACTTAGAATATGTGATTTTCACTCTACTTCCTGTTCCTTGTTAGGTTGTGGTTTTAGAGTAGGATCACTTATTCGAAGGTTTATTTGATCTGGATTATATATAATCTGTACACACTATGTGATTATAGAAAGACCAGAAAGGATCGTCCTCATAAAAAATTTAGTTTTACAAAAATGTTTTATTAATCTCGTAAATTCTTTAGACATTCCTATTCTCGTATAAACCAGTTATATATATATATATATATATATATATATATATATATATATATATATATATATATATATATATATATATATATATATATATAACCGCTCCACAACACCAACGACCAATAGAAGAATCAACGAAGATCCAGAAGAAATTCGTTAGGAGGATTCCGAGAAAGAAACAGATAAGGAGTAAAGAAACTATAGAAATCATCTAATGCATTTACCTTATTAAGGGCATCGATGAGAAGTTTGCATGAACTTCCGGGATTCCATACTCTCCATTATGAAGTAATGAGGGTTCAGTGACAAAACTTGAAGTAAGACGGCACGAGAATTTGATATACCTACGAAGGAGAAAGACACCATATAGATACCACGAGAGAACAAATATTTACTGCCAGGAGTAGAACAGAGAACAGAGGGAAGCCACACATGAAACATGCGAAGTGTTTGAGTACCTTTTGCGTCACTCTAATAACTAATAAATTGATACAACCTACTGATTTAGTGATTATACTACTCACATTAGGTATTAAGCTTATCGTCTTTTTCCATCACAACTAATAACAGTAAATTGGATCATGAAATCTCAATTGAGAGTGATTATTTATAAAAATTCATGAGTCTGTTCATGTAGACTCTAGTATGAATTGTTTTCAAATCTTTTTCGAAAGTTGGAACATGATATCCTCCAATCAAAGATAACTTAGTTCGGATGACACTCGCTTTATAACCATTATAAAAACTTACTTCCGCTCTTTACCAGGACTACATCATAGGGATGTAGGTTGAAACATTGAGATTCCTATAACAAAACGAAAAACTTATATGTATATATAAATAATTATAATGAAACTACAAACAACCATTGTTGTTCACGAGCTCGTTTTCTCATCATGTAGCAGAACCATGCCTCCAAAAAAACATAACCAACCCATCGACAAAGCACCAATCCTTCAGATAGATGTAGTTACTTTTCAAGTTGCGGCCACAGCTGTCATGGCTCACCTTAATGCTAACAACGCAAATGTTAGTGGAAATGTTATCGGCAATCCCAATCATGGTAGTAACCAAGTACAGCAACAAGTGCCTATTTGTAAAGACACTCCAAACCTCAAACCTAATATCCTGAAATGAAAGTTCGAGAACGAGAAAGGGAGTAGTTCAACTCAAGGACCTAATGAAGGGCAACAAACTGGGATATTCAATATCCACATCAGCCCTGCTATCCCAACACCGACCACACCATACCTAGGAAACCTCCCACACTGCAGCAAGTGCAACTACCATCATTATGGAGTCTACCGAGTGCTGCATTGCAATAGATGCAACATGAAGGGGCATACCACCTACTTCTGTAGGACTCCGGTAGGGTTCATCACTTCAACCACTAATGTTGGAATCTGTCCAATATACCATCTATGTGGAGAAATAGGTCATTTCAAGAGGGATTGTCCAATAGAGAGGAATGACGGGGGAGTAGGAGGAGTTTAACCACGAAACATGAAGAAGCATCAAAGAACCCTGCTAGAATTTTGGGTACACTTCCAAACCATAATAATTAATCATAATTATAATTACTCTCTCGTTCGAACAAAATCATAGCACTCATATAAAACTAAGAACCCTAGCAGGTAAGCGATGATGGCTTAGTCTATACAATAGAGTCATTTATAATTAAGATTTGTAGACTTACAGTGAGTGATTTCGCCTTATTTCCTATTCCTTTTTTGGTTATGGATTTAGGGCAGGGTCACTCAGTCAACTATCTTTCCAATCTTAATTATACATGACTTGTATACACCAAGTGGTTATAGAGCGACCTAGTAGGGATTATTTCATGAAAGTTCATTATTTCAATTTATCAGGAACCTCTTTTAGTTAGTACTGGTTAATGTCGGTACAAAAAGGGTTCGCAGTAATAATACCGAGGATAAACCGAAGGCTCTAAAAACCTATGTTCGTAGGATAGTTCATCATCCTAGTAACCACTCCTTCCAAATTGACTTAATATCTATTACGTTGAGGAGTTCCGACGTCATCAGTCGACATGGTTTGGTTTGATCCTCACCATACCAATTTTCTATGTTGTGTAAAGAACTTTCCCTTAATTAACCGTCCAATGAAAATTTTTCAATCCATAATGCAAACCCTTATATTGTTTCTCGTTTCAAAACTTCAAAAGTACCCATACGAGGGGTACTACGCCCTTCTAGCCTACTCAGTAGATAGGAAAATTGAAGTGAAAAGAACCAAAGAAGTCTCAGAAGTCAGTAACCACCCGAAGTATCCCTAATAGATCTCTTAGGAATACCACTTGTACTGCAAGTCAAGTTCGAGATTAGAGACTAAGAACTCATAAGGTTAACCTATCACTACTAAGTGTATATGCAAGGGTGATATATAATTTAGACTCAACAAGATTTAGGATGTGTGATTCCACCTTATTTCCTATTCCTTACCTGGTTGTGGATGTGGGGCAGAGCCACCCATCTGAACGTCTTGTCAATCTTAATTATATACGACTAGTATAACGAAGTGATGATGGACGAGCCAAGTATGAGCCTTACCATGAACTTCAAAGAAAAAGCCTTCATCATATATTCAACTAGAAGGAGCTTAACATGAGACAACGACAATATGGCCGAGTTACTAAATGACAACAAATGCGAAATTGGTTATCATCCCGGTTAAGCCAATGTAGTAGTTGACGCCTTAGTTGGAAAGAGTACTCCACGTAGAGTCCAATCATTGACTATGACAATCCATTCACATCTGTCCACACAAATCAAGGTGGCTCAATAGGAAGTCATTAAACCTGGAAAGGTGACAAGTGAAACTCTGAGAGGGATGGATAAGAACTTAGAAGTCAAGGGTGACAGAGTATACCTCATGGATCGGAGCTGAACACCAAAATTCGGTGGCTACGAAGAAATTGACATGGATGAAGCCCATAATACTTGATACTCCATTCATCTAGATTCAAAAAAGAGGTATCTAGATCTCAAAAAGTTATATTAGTGGCCTGGCATGAAAACATATATTTCTACCTTTGTAGGCAAGTATCTTACCTACACCAAAGTTAAAAGTAAAATATCAAAAGCCTGTAGGCTTACTACAAACAACCGGAGATACCTGAGTGGAAGTGGGAGCAAATTACAATGGGCTTCATAATCAAGTTACCCAAGACAACGGGTGGACTTGATACCATTTTGGGTGATCATCGACAAATTAACCAAGTCCGCGCACTCCCTGAAATTTTAAAGAAACATGAAAGATAGAGAAGCTAAATAGAAAGTGTGTATGAGAGATTAGTTAGACTGTACGGTATTCCAATACATGTTATCTTTGATCAAGATAGTAGAATCACCTCACGATTCAGATAGTGACTTCAAAAATCTCTGAGGACTAGAATAGACATGGAATAGCCTACCGTCCACAAACCGACAACCGGAATGAGAGAACGATTCAAACATTACATGTCATGCTGAGAGCATATGTGATCGACTTTGGTAAAGCATGGGATACCCATTTGCCAACTAGTCGAGTTCTTTACCATACTAGCATTAAAGTTGCTCCATTCGAAGCCCTCTATGGTCTCAAGTGCAGATCCTCTCTACACTAGACTAATGTAGGTGACATGCAACTAGCTAGAGGTCAAATTCCAGACAATACCTTCGATGGTATGGAAATCATCTGAGAAACTACCAAGAAGAGAGTACGGATCCGGGAGCGACGTAAAGCTTCCAGAGTCAAACAGAAAAGCTACGACTTCAATAGGAGAAAACCCTTGGAATACCAGGTTGGTGACCAAGTCATGTGAAGGTCTCACCCTGGAAGGGATGATACACTTTGGAAAGCATGGAATACTAAATCCAAGGTACATAGGACCATTCGAGATTCTTAATAGATCTGGTCTAATAATTTATAGACCCCGAATACCTCGAGAATTCAATAAAATAAACACTACCTTCCACGTCTTCAACTTCAATAAAAAGTGTTTGTCCGACGAGAATTTTTTATCCCACTCGATTAGATTGAGGTAAACGAGAGCCTCAGCTTTGTGGAAGAATCCATAAAAATCCTAGATAGTGAAGTCAAGAGGACAAAAAAAAACCGTATCCCAATATTGAAGGTCCGCTAAAATGCAATGCGAGGACCTGATTTCTCTTAGGAGCGGGAGGAGCAAATGATACATAAGTATCCTTATCTTTTCCCTTCATCCATGTGTATCTCTTAGGCTAAATTTCGGGACGAAATTCCCTTTAACGGGAGTTGATGTGACAACCCGAAAATTTTATTCTTTTAAAAGTCAAACTTAGTCAACGAAAGTCCCACATATCAATTAAAGGTCAAATTTATTAATTTAATTACCTTAACAATACTTAGAGTAATAAGTTATAGATGTATGGACTTTGTATTCAAAGTGTAGTGTATTAAGGAGGAAAATCACTTAGGAACCGATAAGCCCTTATCCGAACCCCAAACTTTGTATGGACCACAAACATCGCAGAACCGAACACACCCTCGTAGCCGTGAACTCTTCGGCCGTGAACTGTCCTCAGTCGTGAACCCTTTTTTGGGAACGTACACTCCTCCATATATATATATATATATATATATATATATATATATATATATATATATATATATATATATATGAGTTTGGCTGATTTTATCCTTCACTTTTTCACTTCAGGCTGTGAACTCAAGCATTCTCTCTCAAGTATCATCAACCTAAAACCCTTATCTCTCCTTAAAATCATACGAAGCATCTTCCTTCTTATAATTCATATGGAGTTCTCTTGATTTCAACCTTGATTCTTCATTATTTGTAAAGACTCTTGGGCCGTGATCACTAAGATTGGGTCGTGATCACCCAGATTGTGCCATGAAGTCAAGAACACCAAGTATTCTCTGGCCGTGAACACACAACCTGGCTGTGAGCAACAAGTATCCCTTTATATTTTCTTCTAACTTGCTTATTTGGCCGTTTTTTTAACAATACTTCACTTGTGGAGTTAACGTTCTATATCACATCTTCAATCGAATCCCCAACATAAGGTGAGTTCATACCCCTATGATCTACCTTTTTAAATGGTTTTAAATGATTTTTAGGGAGGAATACAAGTTGAACAAAATTAAATTGTGTTAATATTTAATTGTGATAGTGATGAGACAAAGAATCAAGTGTTGATTGAATTGGAATGTAAATTCAAAGTAAGATTGAAAGATTTGAACATTGATGTAAATATGATCTATTTGGCTCTATTACAGATTATTAGTTTTACAGAGTACAAGTGAAAGTTCTGTAAAGACTTCGTTCCTAAGACACCAGTAACAACTCCTATTTATAGGAGATGAAAGCGTACAAAAAATATACTAAGGACTAAACATGATGCTTCGAATATTATGCCCTAGTAAAATACATTACAAATTTTTTCAAAGATACTAAAGACAGATTTCGACTCATTACAACATTTTGAATCTTACAATCTCCCCCTTTGTAATCAAATTTGAAGTCTTCAGTTTATGAGAAGTGTAATGGCGTATAGCAAAACTCTTCGAACCTCAGTATACCAAGAAATAATTTTCTTCAACTCCTTCTTGTCTCCTTCATTGTTCTTCTTGAAGTGGTTCATACAAACAATCAAGTTCGTATATTGAGATGTAGAATATCTCTCCACTTCGCTAGTTTGGAATAAAAACCTCTTCGCTTTTCCAGCTTTATCCTTTCCATCAAAAACTATCCCAAATGGCTTAAGACAAATTTCTCCATCAACATATTTCTTTAACTCAACCTGTGTCTTTGAAGGAGCCACTAGAGAATTTATTTCCATTCCCTTGGCAGTTGCCAACTCCACATCAGTTAGAGCTAGACACTCGTAGTAATTCTCTATGAACATCTTGATGTGGGAAACTCCAAGTTTGAATTCCTCTGGATCTGTGTTTTGAAGAAAAGAAAAAGATTTGTCTTTCAAAAGCAATGCAACTTGTATAAGGTCATACATGTTCATCAGAGGAAAGTCTGCAATCGTAAATTCACATATTTTCCATTCGCCCTTGAAACCACATACTTGATGTTTTGGATTGTGTTTTCAAAAACCACATCCTTTTTCATACTTATCACCTTCTTGATCTTGATCAGAGACCAAACATCATCAGGAGCTTTACCAAGTACCGTATGAAAACGAATTTTCATATGAGTCCCTTCATCTTTTTCTTTGAAATTCGCTTCAGCTTTGAATTGAGGCATGATAAACATCATCTCATTTATAGGTAAATCCAACTAGCAAGCATCAGAATTTGTGATCACATAACTTTGCTTGGGCTTCTTTTCGAATGTATACATGTGGTTGAAAGCAACCTTGGCTTCGATTGTTTCATAGTTATAGTGTTTTGCCGGATCACCTTTATTCATCCCCTTCGGATCATTTTCCCTCTGAGTCATTATACTTTGAACAATTCTCAGCTTTTCAATCTCAGCTTCAGCCTCAACCTTCTTTTCTTCTTTAGATTTTTCTATAAGAATTGATTTTCCTTTATCTGTAGATACCTCTTTTGGCTTTGACCCACTTCCTCTAGATTCCAAAGGTTTACCAATTACAATTCCTTTCAAAATTGTTCTTGTAATTGGCAATGTTGTTATGATTGTTGAGGTCACTGGTTCAGCAGACACTATCACTGGTTTTGTTGAAGGGATTTTTGAAGAGAATACCTTGCCCACCACTTCCGCTTCTTCTTCTATTAACTTCCTTTCTCCCCCTTGCACCCCTGTGAAAACAGGAGGGGTAGTAGTTGAGGGAACAAGACTGGATTTGCGAAATAGTTGAGCAAGTTGCTTGTTAAGTATAGCTTCGAACTGCACAAAATTCTGGGATAAAAATTCTGGAGAAATCAAAGGAGACAAAATAGGTTTCGTTGAGATCTCTTTCAATTCCTTTAACAACTTCATCACACCTTCAAAATTTCCACTTTCAGATTTGGAGAGTTGAGTTAGTTGAGGACTCAAATCTTCAAATAGCTTGACAAAATGAGTTACAGCATCAAAAATGATATCGACCTTCTGATGCAAGGACGCATAATCATTCTGAACATAAAAAATTTCCTTTTTCATATCTCCACGAAGTTCGTGAATTTGTGAGTTAACATCCTCCTTCACTTTCTTCACCTCCTGAACAAAAAGAACATGACGTTCTTTTGTTGTGATTTTTAGATCTTTAACTTCTCCTATAAAATCAGATCTGAGAGATTTAGCACGAAGCTCAGAATTCTGATCTATGTAATCAACCTTCTCTAGAATAGCAGAGTCTGAGGCTTTCAACATTCCAGAAACCTTGTTGATTATTCTTGATTCAAACATCTTGAGCATGGAATCAACCTCCAAACTGGAAATAGATGAACTTCCTCCAAGATCAGCTTGGGATTGAATGGTGGAGTTTAACTTTTGATTAAGAATCTTGTATTGCTTCATTGTCATCAGCATGTGTTCAGGAAATTCTTCTTCATCTTCATTGAATTCCCGATTTTCGAACGTACCTCCAAACCCTTCATTATCAGTGTTAGTCGGTGAAGATGGTTTGGGTGTATCAGTGGATTGAGAAGGAAAAATGGAAGTGAATGGTTGATTGAGGATATGTTCGAAGGTTGGTGAAACAGTGGTTGATGTGAGAGGAATAGTAGATGTTGGTGTAAAGATAATTGTACCTTGAGCGACATCTTTCGAACCTCCTTCACCCATGTTAACATTTGCATCCGTATCTGATACGTGTGAAGGGATGCATGAAGTTCGAACCTCCTCAAAAATTGACTTGGCAATCGAAACTTCGGGTGTTTTGATAACATTCGTCTCAGGAATGGAACTTGTAACAATAGGAGTGAACTCTAGAGTTTCTGGGATTCGTTCATCTTCATCTGTAGACTCAGTAGATAAAACAAGCTTGCGAGTCTTCTTCAACTTCTTCTTCTTTGGTTGTGACGATTGTTTTGCCATATCTTCTGCTACTCGTTTCTTGGACCCAAGAGAAACAGGAGCAGGTACACCACGAATTAAAATGCCTTGGTGAGTAATTTGAGGTTTGCGAACCAACTTCTGTGATGATGACTTTCGTTTGTGGGTAGACTTCATCTTGATTCTTCGAAACATCCCAGTTTTCGAAGGAATAATAACATTCTCTTGAGTTTCGTCCACCATTGGCTCAACCACATTTGTTTCATCAATTGTGACTTCAACATTTTCAGTTTGCTTCTTTGAAGACTTTGAGGTTTTCGAACCCTTTTTCTTTGGTTCAGGTGAAGTAGGAACAACCTTCTTTGACTTTTTCAATTTCTTTTCTTCCCGTGGCAAGAAAATTCCTGTTGGAATTGATGAATCGATTGTTTTCAGATAGGCAACCAAAACTAGATTCTTAGGATCCACCCTGTTAAGCATCACGTCTGGAATCCGAGCAACTTATGGAAATTCATCGGCATCATCATCAATAACCTCATTCGAACGTACCTCCAAACCCTTCATTATCAGTGTTAGTCGGTGAAGATGGTTTGGGTGTATCGATGGATTGAGAAGGAAAAATGGAAGTGAATGGTTGATTGAGGATATGTTCGAAGGTTGGTGAAATAGTGGTTGATGTGAGATGAATAGTAGATGTTGGTGTAAAGATAATTGTACCTTGAGTGCCATCTTTCGAACCTCCTTCACCCATGTTAACATTTGCATCCGTATCTGATACGTGTGAAGGGATGCCTGAAGTTCGAACCTCCTCAAAAATTGACTTGGCAATCGAAACTTCGGGTGTTTTGATAACATTCGTCTCAGGAATGGAACTTGTAACAATAGGAGTGAACTCTAGAGTTTCTGGGATTCGTTCATCTTCATCTGTAGACTCAGTAGATAAAACAAGCTTGCGAGTCTTCTTCAACTTCTTCTTCTTCGGTTGTGACAATTGTTTTGCCATATCTTCTGCTACTCGTTTCTTGGACCCAGGAGAAACAGAAGCAGGTACACCACGAATTAAAACCCCTTGGTGAGTAATTTGAGGTTTGCGAACCAACTTCTGTGATGATGACTTTCGTTTGTGGGTAGACTTCATCTTGATTCTTCAAAACATCCCAGTTTTCGAAGGAATAATAACATTCTCTTGAGTTTCGTCCACCATTGGCTCAACCACATTTGTTTCATCAATTGTTACTTCAACATTTTCAGTTTGCTTCTTTGAAGACTTTGAGGTTTTCGAACCCTTTTTCTTTGGTTCAGGTGAAGTAGGAACAACCTTCTTTGACTTTTTCAATTTCTTTTCTTCCCGTGGCAAGAAAATTCCTGTTGGAATTGATGAATCGATTGTTTTCAGATAGGCAACCAAAACTGGATTCTTAGGATCCACCCTGTTAAGCATCGCGTCTGGAATCCGAGCAACTTGTGGAAATTCATCGGCCTCATCAACAACCTCCTTCGGAAAGTGATAATCGTGAAAAGTAGCCTTCTCTTCTTCATTTGAAACCAAGATGCCTTCCTTATTGTAAAAATGTTGCAGAATAAGGCTCCAGTACCGAGCACACGAAATGCCATGAACAACATCTGTATGTTCTACACCTTTTTGGAATTCCTTCCATAACTGTGTAGAATAATCCGCTGGAAGATCATAATACAATCCTGCCACCATGGCGTAAACCTCCATCCGTACTTTGTCTAACCCAACTGTTCTTCCGGTTAAACAACGTAGAAAGATCCCAAACAAGAAATTCCATAGTTTTGGAAGTCCAGATTTCTTAAAATCACTTATTTTTGACAATAGGGGTTGATGTCCCATTTCATTAAACATATTAATAATTTGTGGAAATTGGAATTCAGCAAAAGGATGGGTATTCGGAACATCAAGAATCTGGCAGAATAGTTTCTTGGAAAGCCTAACCTTTTTGTCATTAATCAGGAGGAAAGTAATCGAATCAGAGTGTTTGTTATATGTTGCAGTAGATCCTGCTTGAGAAAGCCAGGATATCGGAATAGAAAAGGAATTGAACATGGCTTTGGATAAAACAGAGTGTTTTAAAGCAACAATAAGCATCTTGAATTCTTCTGGACATTGAGAAATTTCACCATTGGCATAATAATTTGTAGACTGAATCTTCATTACTGGAGCAGAGGAAATATCTTCAGTTGAAGGATCAACGTGGGCAACAGTTGCCATTGTTAGGGTTTGAAGAAGATGAAGAGTAGAGAATTTGGGAATGTTTAAGTTTGATTGCGTAAACGTAGAAAGTACTCTTGAACCCCCTTTTATAAGTAACCCTGAATGATTTGAATTTGAAGTGGGATGCATTTAATGATATCCGACATGGCACCTTGAAATCGGACCATTACTGCGGAAAGGTAGCCATGCGTCAAAAAGTAACTGTCACTTCTTCTAGAAAACCAGACAGAATACTATACGTCATTGATTAACCGCCTGTCATTATCCCCCCAAGAGAATTGTAACCGGCAGAACCCTTCGAATGGAAGCAAGGCTCTTTCAAATTTGGGATTAAAAGCGAAGTCATATGCTAGATGTTCAAAATCATCAACCTGAGTTTGTATTACTCAGAACCTCAACGATTTCGTGTGTGCAGTGTTCCAAAGAAAGTTAGACAAGAAACAATTTTTTTTTTTTGGAATGTAGTGATGTCAAAAATGCAATTTGACACGAAGGCAGTTAAACCCCAGGCAAAGGTTGTTTCGTTAATCATCAAGAGAGATGATCAACAACTTGTGTATGTTCCCGTGAAATACAATCGAATACTTTTTAATAAGTATTAAAGGGTTTCTTTTGAAAATGCTTCGTGGGTAGGTTCAAAATTTCATTACATGTCAACCTAAATATAAGGTGATAAAGTGTAACAAAAATTACTTGTTTGAACAGTGTAGCCAGTGACAAGTTGGCTTTGAAATTTTTTAACATAACTGGGACATTCGAATGAAACTCACACTGAAATCATATTCATGAAAAAATTTGTTTACTGGATCTTGTTGGGTAACAAACATCGTGGGTTTCGAATGTTTGATCAAGACCACTCATTCGAAATGAATATGATTTGGAGTTTCGAACCTTGGTACAGAAACAAAAGTTTCGTATATATCTGGAACAATGTTCCCCATCAATTCCTTAATTTGCAAGATGTTTGGGTTTCACTTTCATCACGGACTCATGATGTCAGATCATAAACACGGAGTTGTTATATATCTAAGTCTCGATGGGTTTGATCAGAGAACTCTTGGACATAAGTCTTTGTGTGTGATCATGTAAGAACTTTATGGATGACAAAGATTGGTAAAAGACACGAAAAGTACCTCTGTTATGTTTTGGACTAAACAGAAAAATCTTTACTCAGTTTGAGAAGAGTAAGGTAGCTTAGAGACTAATGTGAATATAAGCCTGATTGGGAAGAAATTTTCATATGAAAAATTTCATTAAGGCTTTCATACACATACATTGAGTCATGGAGGCTTTGGACAACATGCAACAGCATGCTTCTAGGGACATCCTAACTAGTTCGAATAATGAGAAACATATCATACGAAAAAAAAATTACCTAACCCTTATGCTGCTTGCATTGTCGTCTCTGAATCATCATCATAATTTGCAATAAAATTCTAAAAAGAAGTAAAAATATTTTTGTTGTTTTTGAATTTTTCGAAAATAAAAACATAACAAAGTAAAATCTTTTTGGATTTTTGATTTTTCGAAAATAAAAAAACAAAACAAAAGAAAATCTTTTTGTATTTTTGATTTTTCGAAAATAAAAAAAACGAAAGAAAAAAAAATTATTTTTGGATTTTTGATTTTTCGAAAATATAAAAAACACAACAAAAGAAAATCTTTTTGAATTTTTGAGTTTTCGAAAATTTGACAAGGAAACTGAATTTGTTGTATACAGACAAATGACAAATATATGAATTCGAAGCGTTCGAAGCGTTGACTATTAACAGTAACCACTACCTCAACGCTGAAAATAAGTAACAAACGTATGAATTCGAAGCGGTCGAAGCGTTGACTATGAAAAGTAACCGCTGAATGCTGAATGACTTTGCTTTATGTGTTATACAACCCTCTTATTCATTCTTTGTCACCCATCAGTCTTCTTTTTCGCATGGAGCAAAATTTCCATCGATCATTCGAAGTCCTTCTATTATTCTCACAAATGACTTTTCATCCAAGGGTTTCGTGAAAATATCAGCTAACTGATCAGTTGTTTTCATGAAGTGTACTTCAATGTTCCCATCCTCCACGTGATCTTTAATAAAATGATAACGAAGAGCTATGTGCTTAGTCTTCAAATGCTACACAGCATTATGACAAATTCTTATTGCACTTTAAGAATCACAAAATGGAATCTTTTTCATATTAATTGCATAATCACGTAATTGACTTTGGATCCATATGATTTTCGAAGTGCAAGCAGCAGCAGCCACATATTCTGCTTCAGCTGTGGAAATTGATACACATGTTTGCTTTTTCGACTGCCAACTAACTAATTTGCCATCAAGAAATTGACATCCTCCACTTGTGCTTTTTCAATCAAGATTGCAACCACTTAAGTCTGCATCTGAGTATGCTTGAACGAAGAATCCGGTTTTCGAAGGATACCACAATCCTAACAAAATTGTTCCTTTAAGATAACGAAAAATATTCTTCACAACAATTAGATGTGGTTCGCGTGGATTAGACTGATACCTTGCACAATTACACACAGAAAACATGATATCAGGTCTACTTGTTGTAAGATAAAGTAATGAACCAATCATAATCCTATACAACGTTATATCAACAACAGGTTTGTCTAACGATAGTGTTAGCTTTATGCCCGTTGCCATTGGTACACGAAGCTTTGTGCTATTCGTCAATCCAAACTTTTCTCGCAGATTTTTTGTATATTTTTCCTGATTAATGAAAATCCCATCTCTGTTTTGACGAATATTCAAGCCAAGAAAATTATTGATTTTTCCCATCGTGCTCATTTCAAACTTGCTTTTCATCAAATCTTTGAATTCTCTAGACAAAGCAGGGTCAGTCGAGGCAAAAATTATATCATCAACATAAATTTGAACAAACATAAGATGATTCCCCACTTTCTTTCGAAATAAAGTGGGATAAACAGATCCTTGTTTAAATTTTGATTGTTTCAAAAATTATGTAAGAGTTGCATACCATGCTCGTGGTGCTTGTTTCAAACCATAAACTGCCTTATCTAAAACATAAACATGATTAGGATATTCTTCGTTAATAAAACCTGGAGGTTGTTCAACATAAACAGTTTCTTCAAGCTCTTCATTTAAAAATGCATACTTCACGTCCATTTGATAAACATCAAAATCTTTGTGAGCTGCATAAGCCAGAAATATTCAGACCACCTCGAGTCTTGTGACAGGGGCAAAAGTTTCTTCATAGTCGATTCCTTCTTGTTGTGAATATCCTTTTACAACAAGTCTGGCTTTGTTTCGAACAATGTTTCCATCTTTGTCGGTTTTATTTTTAAAATCCATTTTAACCCGACAATCGAAATATTTTCAGGTTTAGGAATTAATCTCCAAACCTTGTTTCGTTCTAATTCTGACAATTCAGATTGCATTGCCACAAACCAATCTAGGTGTTGCATTGCATTCTTAACTGTTTTTGGTTCAATTTTAGATATGAAAACATTAAACACGCAAAAGTCTTGATGAGTATTCAATACCTCATTCTTTGCATGAATTTGAGCTCTTGTCATAACTCCCTCTTGTGGATTCCCAATTACTTGATCCTTCGGATGATCTCTTGTCCATTTTTCCATTGGTGGATATGCTGGATCAAATTCCAAAGGTGCATCTTCGTATAATTCATCATTTTCTGAGGTTGCATTCGAATAAGCATCATCAACATTATGCTCCCCCTCAACAACATGCTCCCCCTCAACTTCAGCATTCATTTGATCTGTCTCTCCCTCGAAAGAATGTTCTTCATCATTTAAAGTATTCGAATCCAATTGCTCCCCCTCCACTGGACTGTTTTGCATACTTTGGCTTTGTTGTGAAGTTGATGTAGATTCATTAGTTAACTTTGCAAATTCTAGTATGTGATTATCAGGAGCATGAACTTCAGCATCAACTGCATGATCTGAAATACCAAAAATCAAATCATAATCAATATCATCCATTTGTATAGTTTCAGATTCAACTTGAGTTTCTTGCAAAATTGGATGATTTGCAAATGTATGCTCATTTTGTTTATTATAGTAATCATCAAATGTGAGATTGAAAGTTTCTTCCACTTTTCGTGTTCGCTTATTTAACACTCGATATGCAACAGAATTTTGCGAATATCCAAGAAAAATCCCTTCATCAGCTTTTGCTTGAAATTTCGAAAGATGATCCTTGAGATTCATAATAAAGCACCTACATCCGAAAACATGAAAGAACTTCACATTAGGTTTACGATTATTCAGAATTTCGTATGGTGTAATATTAAACCGACGATGAATAAATGATATATTTTGAGTAAAACATGCAGTTGAAACAACTTTAGCCCATAGATATTGAGGTAAATTTGCATATGCCAACATGGTTCTTGCTGCTTCGCATAATGAGCAATTTCTTCGTTCTACAACACCATTTTGTTGTGGTGTGTATGGAGATGAAAAATTATGCGAAATCCCTTTATCTACCAAAAATGAATCAAGAACATTATTCTTAAATTCAGTTCCATGATCACTCTTGATTTTTCGAACAGTTTTCTTCAATGTGGTTTCCATCTTTTTGATGAAGTCAGTCATGATTTGTGCTACTTCAAATTTGAGCCTGAGAAAATAAACCCACGTAAATCTGGAAAAATTGTCAACAATAACTAAAATGTACCGTTTATTGTTGAGAATTGAAATAGTCGAAGGACCACACAAATCAATATGTAACAACTCCAGAAGTGCAACAATTTTCGAATAAATTGTGATTGGATGACCTTGTTTATGTTGCTTGCCCACTTCACAAGCTGCACATAAAGAATCATTATCAAATTTAAGTATTGGTAAACCTCTTACCAGATCTTGTACCATAAGTTTATTGATGTTTCGAAAGTTGAGATGTGAAAGTCTTCGATGCCATAACCAGCTTAAATCAGATGTAGCTTTCGAAAGAAGACATACTGCTGGTTTGCCTACAATTGGATTGATATCCAAAGTGAACATGTCACCTTTTCTTTTAGATTTCAGTAATATTTCTTTTGTGTTAACATTCGAAATAACACTTCCTTCTTCGTTAAAGAGAACTTGATTGCCAGTGCCCACCACAAGTTGAGAAACACTAATCAAGTTATGTTGAAGACCTTCAACATATGCAACACGATTCACTGTGAATTGTCCATTTGTGATTTTCCCATATCCCTTGACTTGACACTTCTGATTGTTCCCAAACTTTACTACTCCAACATTTTTGAGACTTCGAAAATCTCTTAAATTCTCCATCTTCTCAGTCATGTGACGAGAGGAACCACTATCAATGTACTACTTGTTATCATATTGCTCGTCACATAGTACCTGCAATTAATGGAAAATTTTAGGTACCCAAGGCTTTTTGGGTCCGTGGAAATTAGATTTCAATTTCGAATGAAACGAAGAAATTTTAACCCAATCACAAACTTTTGTTTTGAGACTATCAATTAAGTTTACTTCATCATTTAAAGGAACTGAAACATAAGTGTTTGATAGTTTCGAATGTTCTCTGACATTACCCTTCGCTTTTTGAGTTTGTGATTGAACTGACTTTTCTTTTGTGACTGGTCTCCAAGCTTTAATTGAAATATTCGAATCCTTAGATGATGAGCTACCATTGGAAGAAGTATTGACATAAATTTCGTATGCTGCATGAATTTGCAATTTTAAATATTTATTCAACTCATACATTTTTCCTTTTCCTTCAAACCAATGATCAATGCTCTTTCTTCAAGTCATTCCTTTTTCCCGAGACACCCTCATAGTTTCTTTCTTTGTGTAATTAGGAAAATTTGGCTTTTGAGGTTCAAAATCAACTTTGGATTTTGTAACATAAGAGTAAGCATAGGATGAATCAACACCTTTTTGAAAAACTTTTTGATTTGAGTTAGATCTTTTTGAAAAATCTCTTGATTTGTTCGTTTCGGTAACTTTCAAAAACCTTGGTTGCTTATTTACTTCAGACCTTGTTTGTTTTGATTGAGAAGATTGTTGGTTTTTTGAAAATGAAGCATTTTTAGTTTTGAAAATATTTTTGGTTGATTGTAATTCAGACATCTTTTGGGACTCAATATTATGCCAAAACATTTTCTTTCTTGCTTGTCTTTTTGAAATGTTGTTTTGCTTCGAAAATTTGTCAATTTGATGTTTAAATTCCTTAGAGTTTAATTTGACGACTTTTTCTTTTTACTTTTCAACACGTATTATTTTCTCTTTTTCAACTTTTGATTTTTCAACCCATTGTTTTTGTGGTTTTTTTCTTTGAAAAACATACGAATTCTTTGTTAAGTTGTTTTCAACTGTGTTTTGATTTGCGAAAAAACCTTGTTGTTTTTGAATTATCCTCCTCAACCATCTTCTTTAACTCTGGTTTAATATTCTCAACATTACCTTTAGTTACAAAAACTTGATTTGGAAAAATGATATCATCTGTACATTTGAAATTTGGATAAACCACCGTGTTAGTTTCAAGATAATGTTCGCCTTTTTCATTCATTACTTTGGATAAACAATCTATCTTAGTGATTTTTTAATCTAATTTCTTCTACGTCTCTATCAACTGCATAGACAGCTTCTTAGCCTCATTGCTAGTAGATACCACAATCGAATCAAAATAAGTAAAAGTTTCATCAAAGGATACTAATTCAGAATTATAAGCATGTATTGGAATGTTGAAAGATTCAAGAATATTTCGTACCTTTGTGGTCATTGGAGATTTGTCAGCTACTTTTGATACGAAGCATCTCCCATACACTTCGTATGCCTCCTCCTCAGATTCCTCCTCCATTTTTGCAAACATTGCTCCATGGGTTGGATTTTGCATTTCCTCATCATCTGATCCAGATGACCAGATTTGATAAGTACCTTCTTCATCCTCATTTGCACCCTTTGCAACTAGAGACAAATTTTTGGCTTTCGAACGAACCATCTCCAACTTCTCAGCATAGTACGCCTCATCCTTGACTTTATTCTTTATTTCATCCTTCTTTCGAAGCATGCAGTCATTAGCAAGGTGATTGACACCATTGCAATAATGATAATCAATCCCAACATCTCCCTTTAACTTCTTTTCAGCCTTTCCCTCAACAGGCTTCGTATCTTTCATCTCTTCCTTCTTTTTCTCTTCCCCAACACTTTTAGACAAAAAGTTCCCTTTTGTCTCAGATGACTTTACCTTCGAATTGAAAGGCTTTTTGAAGAACTTTTTCACACGATTGTTTGAATAAAAAGCAATTGCCTCATCATCTGAGTTCATGATGAACCCTTCATCTTCATCTGAAGCATCCCTTTTAGAGATCTTGGAAACCAAAGCTAGTGGACCTCCCAAAATAGCCTTCGATTCTTCAACTATTTCGATCACTTCGCTTTCATGAGTCTTCAGTTGATTGTACAAATCATTCAAGGTTGACGTATCAAAGCTCTGTTGATTCTTTACCATCGTGCTCACACTACGCCACTCTTTACGAAGTCCCATAACAAAAATAAGATTGAACTCCATGGTAGATCTGGTGATTCCATATCGATTGCATCGATAGATCAATTCATTAAAACGATCGTAACAAACTTCAATAGTTTCACCATCTTTTTGTCTGAAGTCCTTCAGTTCCACTAAGCATTGTTTCACAGAGTTAACTTTTGTCTTCTCACTTCCCTGAAAATTTTCCTTGAGATTGTTCCAAATTTCCTTTGTAGTTGTACAACTCCTCACATAGTTGTAAACAACTAGAAACAAAGCTCCTCTTAGCTCTCTTACACACCTTTTCTCCATCTTTTTCAGACGATCAGATTGATTCTCCAGTTCAGAATTTCCAGAGGAAGAACCAATTGGTTGAACATTTGACGGTGGTTTGAAATTACCAGAAATGCAATTCCACAGTTCTTCATCCAATCCATTGAGATAATCCTCCATGCGATCAGCCCACTGATCATAATACTCAGGGATGAGCATAGAAATTTTGGTGGATGATCCAAGTAGATGAGAAAATGAAGTCATAGAATTCAAATTGAAAGAAGCCATTGATGTACGGAATAAAACCTTGAGAATTTTTGAAGTAACTTTGAGAATTTGACAACAAACTATATGATTCAAATCAAAATCACTCTTAGAACAGTCGATTCAATGAATTAAGTGCAGAATCGAATCACAAACTTAGATCTAAACAATTTTTCACTTTCAAAAAGTGCGAAAACTTTTGAATCAAAAAGTTGATTCAAAAACCTTTTGAACAATGTGAAAATCAGATCAGAGATATGATTCCTGCTCTGATACCAATTGATGAGACAAAGAATCAAGTGTTGATTAAGTTAGAATGTAAATTCAAAGTAAGATTGAAAGATTTGAACACCGATGTAAATATGATCTGTTTGGCTCTATTACGCTTTATCAGTTTTACAGAGTACAAGTGAAAGTTCTGTAAAAACTTCGTTCTTAAGACGCTAGTAACAAATCCTATTTATAGGAGATGAAAGCGTACAAAAAATATACTAAGGACTAAACATGATGCTTCGAATATTATGCCCTAGTAAAATACATTACAAAAATGTTCGAAGATACTAAAGACAGATTTCGACTCATTACAACATTTTGACTCTTACAGATAGCAATCATAAAAAAGGTTTTCTTATGCTTTTAAATATTGTTTTCACAATAAAGGATTACCAAACACTTCCAAAATGACTTAAAGTCATGTAAACTATTTTAAAGTCATGTAAACCCTTTTAAAGTCACATAAATTCTTTTAGAATACCGTTAAACTCTTTTAAATGTTTTATAAACTCTTTCAAACTTATATATTGTCAAAAGCATATTTATATGTGTATATGTACATAAATAAGATTTAAAGGACTTAGGACTGATGATTTGCCTTATTTCCTTTTCCTTGTTTGGATGTGGACTTAAGGTGGATTTATTTGTCCGAAGGTCGTTTCCTTTTTAATTATGTATTATGTGTGTGGGTGTGTGTGTGTCTATATATATATATATATATATATATATATATATATATATATATATATATATATATATATATATATATATATATATATAAAAGGTTACTTCAGTCGGTATCATTACCTTTGTATCACGCTGACAAAAGGGGTACATTCATGAGAGATCATGCTAATCAGATAGAACATATAAATTTTAATATGTATAATTGATTAGACAAACGAGAAATCTATTTTCTAGATAAGTATACGAGGTTTAAACTACTTTGTTAAGAAAAGGATAAAATTTAATCTTTACTTAAACTAGACAACCTAAAATGTGAGATACTACTTCTCGGAATATCAATATACTTGTTATGTCGTGTTTTATAACCAGAGTCTCCTGGAGGGAGAGTAGGCATTGTGTGTATAGATTTATACGGGAATGACAATCCCACACCTCACTGCTAGCTACAGTGGGGCCTTTTGGTCTACGGGTGACAAATGTCACATCAGTTTCGATGCCAGAAGTTTGTCGTGTTTATTCTAGTCAATCAGCATGGTTATAACCACATCACATTTTAACCCTAATTAACCAATTTAAGAATAGGGTAGTTATTACATCAGTAGTGTATTTTTAAGAAATACTACTGCATCAATCATTTTCCACAAACAAAACAGAAAACATTCTTCTTATAATTTTATGGTGAGTTAAAATTATGTCATACTATGTTATAAGTATAATAACACTTAAACAGAACGGTTTTATGGGATTAAAACTACTTTTCAGTTGTAAAGAAAAAAATATAGGATTTTCTTGAATGTAATCAATAATTTCTTAAAACTATTCCAACCATAAACGAAACTAATATTTATGAACTCACCAACTTAAATGTTGATCCTCTTTTTCAAAATAACTTGTATTCTCAGGGAATCCAGTAGACAGGTACACCTCCAGAGCTTTTGAGGAGATGACATTATGCTGTGCTGCGTCTTTTGTCTTTTACTTTATCTACTTTTGATGTCAAATGGTCAATGTTTGAACACTTATGTAAAAACTTATACATTATTAATGCAATGTTTGTTGTACTTCGATTACTATAATGCATGTGTTGTGATACTTGACATGAAGTCACCCACCTCGGACGTTTCCGCCGTTCTGTTTTGGGGGTGTGACATCATTAACTACCTTACTCTTCTCCTATTGAGTTAAGAGTCAACTGCTTGGTCACTTTCTCATAGCAGATGTACATTATTTTTTTGGAACCACCTCCTACTACTTCTCCATCATTTTTTCATTCATGAATGTAACACTTGAGGCTCTCAAAAATTACCACTGAGGTTTATGGTTACTCAAATTTTGTGTTTATGATCTTAAATTCGTTATCACCATGAATTGATTGAAACCCAGAATCCAACACATATTTACTAATTGACGGTGAACAATTTAAATGTTCTAGCTTATTCACTATGGAATTAATGAGAGACCGCCTTCGTGGTTTGTACCCTGAAATCTCTTTTTCTTTTTGTGCGATCTTAATGAAAATTTCTAGTCCTAAGAAGTCTCTTCCCAATAGATCCAGTTTTTAATTTTTCTTGAGATTTCTATACTTATCCAAGTTACTTAAAATAATTCCAAAGCATACTTTTCATTATGACTACACTGTTCAGATAAGTACTTCATCCGAACATTCGTACTTATGTCAAGTTTCGTAGTTTGGTTGAAGAGGAAGCCACCCTTTCAGCTAAATAAAAGAAACCTTTCACTGTTTCTCAACAAACAAATGATCGTTAATCAACGGGACACCACAAAGACACTTTAGAATCTCTCTTGACTCCGAAGGAAGCGATCATTGCCCGGGATCCATGTGCTTTATGTCTTAACAGACATCACTAGAATCCCATATAATATTGTTGGTTTATTTCTTTATCTTTTGCACACTCTCCCATGAAGATCCTTATGATTTTTCAAAGTCTGGTTCATCGTACTCATGATTACTTTCAGTTTCACAGAACATTTGATGGTGATTAATTGTGAAAGTTCGTATCTGAATCGGTTGCGAAAGGGAGTAACTGAAACGACATTTTAAAAGGATAAGATTTGGGAGTGTGAAAATTTCAAACAGACACTAATATGATGCTGCCTGACACATGTTACCTGTGACATCCCCATTTCCACGGACAGAAAAGACCGATTTTGTTTATGCTGTATAAAAATCAGAGTACTTCTTTTCATAAAAATATTGCAAAATTTGTTCCCAGAGAAACACGACAAATACGTTATCAAAATATTTTCGAAGAAACGTATTTTATTCATTTAAAAATGTTTGGGATGTCATCATCAATACAGAAACATAAGCATAAACAGAACTTACATTCATTTACACTAGTGATTTACATCTCTTTAATCTCTTAGTGTAATGTGACTTCATATCAACACCTGTGATATAAATAAACTGAGTGGGTCAGGTTGGGAAACCTAGTGAGTACATAGGGTTTTCAACCCACAATAATATAATTATTATGTTTAACAATCAAACAATCAACCCAATTACCCATCCCTATTATCTTCTTTACTCTTAAGGATCTACCCTAAGAATCAGCTAGTCCTCGTTCATTCATTCTTAAGGATTATCCCAAGGAATCGGCAAGAAATACATTGTTTCCACAATTTACACAATGGGCACTAAGTCTGTATAGTTTCCAGGGTTTAGGCATCAAGTCTGCATGATCACCAAGGTTTAGGCACCAAGTCTGCATGGTCACCATGGTTTAGGCACCAAGTCTGCATGGTCACCAAGGTTTAGAGTACACCGGGTGAACACGTCGTTCACAACACCTACAGGTTGCGAGCCTGCTAGTGTTCCACTGGATTGTCTAGAATAGTCCATGGTTGTCATCAATACTCTGCTGAATGACGGGGCCATCATTTGGGAAAAAGCTTCTCACATCGTCTGCCTCTCACCCTCACATCATGGTCTATAACATCTCTCAACTCATATTCCATCTATTATATTTACCCATGTTTACCCCAACGTTATCGTAGATATAAAATACATATACATTTTAAATCATTGAAAACATGTATAAAAATTTTCATCCAGCATAGATAGCAAGTATTTAGATAATATGCACACATAGCACGTTATTTATATAAAATACTTCATATCTATGCGTAAGCTGAAAGTAACTATGCACTCACCTGAAAGGTGGTGAGTCGGCACTCGGACAGCACTTCGTTACTCTTAAAACAATTTTCCTCGACATAACCTTGTATCAATACCACTAGGATTTAGTTTAATATTTACCGAGACTAATTTAATAGTCTAGCTATTATTATTATTATATAAGCGTTAAATAACACTCAATATAACTCATAATAATAGCCCAAATAATTATTTTAAGGACCTAATAACATTACTATAATCATTTGAAAGCTATATTAAAAATTGCGTAAGCGTAGCTCACTTACAACGGATTTTAAAGAAAACCGAGCTTTATTTGGAGCAGTGTTTCGAAACTGCAAGGCCCTTTTTCTCGGGACTCCGGGAGCCTCGGGGCTTCCTTTGGGTGCTACGGAGGTTCCCTAGGGCTTACGGGGGTTAGGGTAGGCCAAAGAGAGATAGAAGTTAGAGAGAGAAGTGAGAAAGGTGCAAGAAATGAGGCTGCCTCGGCCCCCCTTTTATAGCCTGTGAGGGCCTCGCTACGCTGGGCTTTCAGAAGATATACGCGGGGCGTAGCTTTGGATAAGGCTGCCAGGTGGTGACCTCCGGGTGGTGCGATGTGGCGAAGTCTCGGACCGAACAAGAGCGAGGTACGCTGGGCGTACTTCATTTCGGACGCGGGGCATAATGCGAAGGGGCTACGTGGCCTCATCCGGTGCGAGGCTTGCTTCAGCGATAGATGGCCCTGATGCCGCCACGTCATCGATCTTGCTCCAGCTTCACAATTTTTCTTTCCGACTTCTAAAAATCATAACTCTCGCATACGAGCTCCGTTTTTGAAGTACTTTATATCCACGCGAATGTGGGAACATACTCTACAACTTTCATTCAGACTCCGTTGGCTAATTTTGAGGTTATTTTAAAAGTTATATTATTAACAGGCCGGGACATGATTGGTTCGTTAAAATTCATAACTTCTTCATCCGACGTCCATTTTCGCCCATCTTTTTCTTATTACGCTACTCTTAGCGAGATCTTTGATTCTTGTTTAGGTCGTGTTGGCTAAAAGCCGCTCGATCTATTATTCAAATTTCGGGTTGTGCACTGCTAATCCGAAACTTCGAAAAATCATAACTTCCTCATACGAAAACAGATTTGGGCGTTCTTTTTATGGATGATCTCGGTTTAACATATTCTACGTCTTTCGTTTAGATTACTAAGGCTAAACATCGCTCTATCGTAAATTCACTATTTATGCTTCCCGGTATCGTACCGATTTTGCCAAAAAACTTCGACGGGCCATAACTTCTTCGTTATAACTCGGATTTCGGCGTTCTTTATATGTACGGAAACCTTGTAATATATACTACAACTTGGTTAAGATTATTTATTCTAAATAATATTTTGTTGAAAACTCGTGTTCGACACTTATTGCCTCTAATTTGACTAGCCCGGATCTACGGGCATTACAGTTATCTCACCCTTAGGATGATCACGTCCCGGAATCATCAAAGAAATAGGACTTGAATAATGATTCCACATGCTATTTCTTCATGCTAGGTAATAACCGTAACTTCTATGTTTCCTCAAAAGAGTATTTAACTCTATGGCTTTCTTAACCGCAGAAGATGCCCAATCTTGCATCTGCTTATCGTACTATGTTGTACTTTCAATCGTAACCTTCAAGTTACCAAATAAGTCCTTATTGTGGACTCCTTCTTCTTCTTAGGATAAATACTTTCATTTATCTATTGTAACAGACCGATGGGTCATGCTCTACTGACCTCTCATCGCAAGATGCGACGCTTAGACTCAGTCTTTTTAAAGTTAAATTCCACAATGGAATATACCTTCCTTCATATTCTAATGTGATATAATCACATTTCAACATGTAGCATTTCTAGCTACAAACTTTATGAACAACGAGTACGATACCAATGATCGTATTAACTTCAATCTTCTGACTTACGTCCGATGTTACTTCGAACTAGGTTCTCCGAACCACGTAACATACTCACCTTAGTCGGACTCCAATTGGATATGACCACTAGGGTCGGAAAAAGAACCATCTTACTAGTCATCACCGAAACAATGGTAATGACATACCAGAATAAAATGGAATCAGTTACTGGCTTCTTGGTAACCTTGTGACTTTCCCTGATCCAAGTGTGAGTCCTGTGCTTCCGGTAGTATATGCATCTACTACCTTTCACACCTACTCATACATGTCCCAAGTATTGTCTTGCAGTTTTCCAAGTCACCATATCACATAACAGTTTAACACATCAGATAACAAAACGAAGGCTTTATTATTTCTTGAAACTATTACATAGGTGTTCAAGTTCACCCTAGACTATGCCTCTAATAGGCTACATCATACAACACTATGGATACTGCTTAACTTGATCTTCGGATATGAGGTCCTTATCCTTGATTCCTCACATGGTTTACTGCTTCGTTGAGGATCATGTGGAATGCTCTTGGCCTTGGTGGTGTGTTTGGTCTTGCTGCCTCGTTTTTCTTTGGGCAGTCCCTAGAAATATGCCCTTCTTTGTTACATCCATAGCACACCTTCTTGTTGGACGCACACTTGCTGGCATAATGCCATGTCTTTCCACATTTGTAGCAAGTCACATCCTCGCTACATTTCCTGGAGTGCTTCTTTTTACACTTTTCGCACCACTTGGCTTCACCTCCTCCTCCTTCTTCAGTCTTTGAGAATTTCCTTTCTTTGTTGGACTTTGAAGATCCTTCATGCTTCCTTTTCTCGCCAACTTCAGCTCTCTCTAGACCCTTTTCCCTAATCTAGGTTTCAACATTCCTGGCTGCCCAGATGGCACCTTTCAAAGTGGTTGCTTGCTTGACCATTGGTCCAAATTTTGCTGGTAATCCATGGGTAAACTTGTTGACCTTGGAGAGCTCAGTTGGAACTAGGTAAGTAACAAGCTTCATTTTCTCCGTAAAACTTGCAACATACTCGATGACACTCATCCTTCCCTTCTTCAGATTCTGAAACTCATTGTTGATCTCCAGAAGATCTTGCTCATAGCAGTACTGCATCTTTAGCTGCACCAGAAAATCTTCCCATGACATCTTGCTCGCTTCTCCTTTGGGCATCGAATCAACTAGTAGCTTCCACCAGCTTAGTACTCCAGATTTCAATAGAGGAACCGCGAGAGTGGTCTTTTGCCTATTGCTACACTCACAACTCTCAAACATCGTCTCCATCTCGGAGATCCAGTTCATGACTTCCACCGGCATCGGGCTTCCAGATAGACTCGGTGGTTTGGACACCATGAAATCCTTGTATTTGCATCCTTCCTCCATCCTGGTGGTTTTGCCTAACTATCGATGGGTTGGCTTGACCAACGGTCCCACTGTAGTTTCCCTCCTCAGTCTGCCCTTCGTTCAACTCGGGCTGTTCGATCTGTATGGTCGCTTCCTCTCGATTTTGCTGGAGCAAACGTCTGGTTTCCTCCATTTGACGATCCAACATTTTTTGGATCATTGCTTGCACTCCGACCATTATTATTGGCTCAGCAGTGGCTACCACAACCGGTATTTGGTCAATCACTGGGGGTTGGTTTCGGTTCCCATTTCATTAACGTTTTCGCTACAGGTCCTTTCCATCTTGATCTATACACCGAATAAGGTGAATCTTGATCTTTATTCAGGATTGAAGTTTAAATCATCCTTATTACTCCGAAACGTTTATATGCTAGTTCTAATATCGTAGTCGTACGTTTAGAATCCTAAACACATAAGGTTTCCAAATCCGGTCGGCAACAGACCATAGATCCGAACAAATAATAGCATGTCATGCACAAAGCATTTTGCAAATAAAAGCATTTTAGGCACAGTTCCTAAAATAGCTAGTGCTTGTGTCTATTTAGGTGTATTACCTAAATCTATTTGACACACTCCTCACAATCATCACTTAGAATTCTAAGTTTAAGTCTAGAAATTTTCTACAAATTCCCAGTTCGCTTAAACTAATGCTCTGATACCAACTGTGACATCCCCATTTTCATGGCCAGAAAAGACCGATTTTGTTTATGCTTTATAAAAATCAGAGTACTTCTTTTCATAAAAATATTGCAGAATTTGTTCCCAGAGAAACACGACAAATACGTTATCAAAATATTTTCGAAGAAACGTATTTTATTCATTTAAAAATGTTTGGGATGTCATCGTCAATACAGAAACATAAGCATAAACAGAACTTACATTCATTTACACTAGTGATTTACATCTCTTTAATCTCTTAGTGTAATGTGACATCATATCAACACCTGTGATATAAATAAACTGAGTGGGTCAGGTTGGGAAACCTAGTGAGTACATAGGGTTTTCAACCCACAATAATATAATTATTATGTTTAACAATCAAACAATCAACCCAATTACCCATCCCTATTATCTTCTTTACTCTTAAGGATCTACCCTAAGAATCAGCTAGTCCTCGTTCATTCATTCTTAAGGATTATCCCAAGGAATCGGCAAGAAATACATTGTTTCCACAATTTACACAATGGGCACTAAGTCTGTATAGTTTCCAGGGTTTAGGCATCAAGTCTGCATGATCACCAAGGTTTAGGCACCAAGTCTGCATGGTCACCATGGTTTAGGCACCAAGTCTGCATGGTCACCAAGGTTTAGAGTACACCGGGTGAACACGTCGTTCACAACACCTACAGGTTGCGAGCCTGCTAGTGTTCCACTGGATTGTCTAGAATAGTCCATGGTTGTCATCAATACTCTGCTGAATGACGGGGCCATCATTTGGGAAAAAGCTTCTCACATCGTCTGCCTCTCACCCTCACATCATGGTCTATAACATCTCTCAACTCATATTCCATCTATTATATTTACCCATGTTTACCCCAACGTTATCGTAGATATAAAATACATATACATTTTAAATCATTGAAAACATGTATAAAAATTTTCATCCAGCATAGATAGCAAGTATTTAGATAATATGCACACATAGCACGTTATTTATATAAAATACTTCATATCTATGCGTAAGCTGAAAGTAACTATGCACTCACCTGAAAGGTGGTGAGTCGGCACTCGGACAGCACTTCGTTACTCTTAAAACAATTTTCCTCGACAAAACCTAGTATCAATACCACTAGGATTTAGTTTAATATTTACCGACACTAATTTAATAGTCTAGCTATTATTATTATTATTATATAAGCGTTAAATAACACTCAATATAACTCATAATAATAGCCCAAATAATTATTTTAAGGACCTAATAACATTACTATAATCATTTGAAGGCTATATTAAAAATTGTGTAAGCGTATCTCACTTACAACGGATTTTAAAGAAAACCGGGCTTTATTTGGAGCAGCATTTCGAAATCGAAAGGCCCTTTTTCTCGGGACTCCGAGAGCCTCGGGGCTTCCTTTGGGTGCTAGGGAGGTTCCCTAGGGCTTAGGGCGGTTAGGGTAGGCGAAAGAGAGAAAGAAGTTAGAGAGAGAAGTAAGAAAGGTGCAAGAAATGAGGCTGCCTTGACCCCCCTTTTATAGCCTACGAGGGCCTCACTACAATGGGCTTTCAGAAGATATACGCGGGGCGTAGCTTTGGATAAGGCTGCCAGGTGGTGACCTTCGGGTGGTGCGACGTGGAGAAGTCTCGGACCGCACAAGAGCGAGGTACGTTGGGCGTACTTCATTTCGGACGCGGGGCGTAATGCGAAGGGGCTACGTGGCCTCATCCGGTGCGAGGCTTGCTTCAGCGATGGACGACCCTGATGCCGCCATGTCATCAATCTTGCTCCAGCTTCGCAATTTTTCCTTCCAACTTTTAAAAATCATAACTCTCGCATACGAGCTCCGTTTTTGACATTATTTATATCCACGCGAAGGTGCGAACGTACTCTACAACTTACGTTTAGAATCTGTTGGCTAATTTTGACCTTATTTTAAAAGTTATATTATTAACAGGCCGAGACATGATTGGTCCGTTAAAATTCATAATTTCTTCATCCGATGTCCGTTTTCGCCCATCTTTTTCTCGTTACACTACTCTTAGCGAGATATTCGATTCTTGTTTAGGTCGTGTCGGCTAAAAACCACTCGATCTATTATTCGAATTTCGGGGTGTACACTGCTAATCCGAAACTTCCAAAAAATCATAACTTCCTCATACGAAGTCAGATTTGGGCGTTCTTTTTATGGACACTCTCGGTTTAATGTATTCTAAGACTTTTGTTTAGATTTCTAAGGCTAAATCTCACTCTATCATAATTTCACTATTTACGCTTCCCGGTATCGTGCTGGTTTTGCCGAAAAACTTCGACGGGCCATAACTTCTTCGTTATAACTCGGATTTCGGCGTTCTTTATATGTACGGAAACCTTGTAACATATACTAAAAATTGGTTAAGATTATTTATTCTAAATAATATTTTTGTCGAAAAGTTATTTTCGACACTTATTGCCTCTAATTTGACTAGCCCAGATCTACGGGCGTTACATTACCTCACGTCATGGCTATCACTCATGCTTTTTAGGCGACTTCTCAGTGTTTGATGTAACCACCCGCCAAATTTCTCTCTCTTACTATACAGTATAAAAGGATTTGGACAATTCAGTATTCATTACCACTTTCAATAGATATCAAAATTATCCTGACGATTATTCTCTTTACTGTTCATCATCAGCTTCATCAAGCATCAATGGCAGCTCATTATAAACACCTTTCGTTCCAGAACAAATGGCTCAATCATCACTTCTCCACATCAAGGCTAACTATAATATCATTCTTGACCTTGATCTTGCTAAATACGATGGTTTTCTCCAATCGCCCATCGAGTGTCTCTGCTATTCCCCACTGTTCATCACACTGACGAAGTATGAGATCGTGCCCTTGGTTCATCTGTCCAAGGCGTATTTCACTGCTAGCTACCAACAAGCGTATGAGACGATTACTTATGAAATCGGCAACAGGAAACCCACATCACCAAGTCTCGATTATGTCAACTGCTAGGGCTTCCACAAGGACTTGATTTAATCGACCCAAAATCCATCTCAAACTCTGCAATCTAAGAGTTGTTTTACCAAATGGGATACAAGGAGATTTTAACTACTATCTCTAAGTTCAAGAAGCCAAATCTGCCACCAATATGGAATGGTCTTTTTACTCTTCTCTTCAAAAGCTTCTCTGAGAGGATAACCACCTCAGACTGTGCCAGCAAGCTTTTTATGATGATAATGTATGGTATCTACTCTGGTGTGAACCTCGACTATGGTTCAGTGCTTTAAGCTCAACTGGTCCAAAGTACCCTTTCGACTACACGACACAACGAGATTTCATGTGCTCGTTTTTGGACTCTCGTGGTTGAACGAGCTACGGATAAGCTCAACATCCCAGTAATAGAGGGTTCCTGTATGGCTGCTATTCAGATCTTGCACGCTACCAACATCATCTTGGCTGATACTTCAAAATTCACATTCATCAGCTCCATCCATGAGGCGATGCTTCGTAATGTTACAGTAGTGAGTGAAGTCATGCGAACTTATCGCAGTTTACCGGCCTCCAGTCTTCGACCAATAACATATGTTATCCACAAGGTTCTTGAGGAGACTGACAGACCAAAGAAGGGTAGAAAGAAAAGAACTGTAAAGGCTAGTCCATCTGAACCAAAGAAGAAGGTCAAGCGAGCGGCTCGCAAGCCATGTACTCCCACGCCAAGTGACCACGAAGATTCACAGTCCAACACAATATCAGACATCCTGATTCAAGAAGATGTTCACAACAATGTGATGATACTGCTGCAACTTCGCACCCCCAGGTTTCGCAGCAAGTCACTTCTAATCCTGCGGTATTGTTTCAAATGCCTAAATCTATTCCACCTACTGATGAATTTTTCCAAAGTTTTACTCCTCCTCACTTTCCTATTACCACTACCACTCCCATCACCATCGCACCATGTCCTACTATAGGAGTTTTGCAACCCCAAGATAATGTTGCACAATCCACTCCACTGTTTACAGATTCAACAACAACCACAACCACATCAACTAGTGAACCTCCGGTTTTGTCAACGCATCTGATGTAGGGGTAGGTGCTTAAGGTTTCATTCTTGGTCATTCTACTCCTCCCATATCACCTCTACGCAAAGATGATTCAGATACCATTTTTGGTGATGATAAAAGACGTTTTTGTAGGATTTACCTACATTCCGTTCGATATCCGGACAGAGAGTGATGGTGAAGCTCCGGTCACCAGATGGCAGTTCAAGGCACTGACTGACAAGTTGGATTCCTTAATTGAGTCCACCAAAACATCCTCTCGTGGTGATTACTCTGAAGAAACTGTCAAGGCCTTCTTTGAAACGATATCGAAGGAACACTCAGCGAAGCTTGATAAAACAAATCAAGTTGTTGAGGCTTCAAATTCTATATGCAAGGAAATGACCAAAAAATTCGATAAACTAATTTATGATGCTCGATCCTTTATGGGTACATTTCAGACATCTTTTGAGGGAAATACTGCAAAGGAGAATGCAGTGATAACAAGTCTTGGCACTACACTTCGTACATAGAAGGATACTCTAGAAAAGGTTCGCACCAACATGAAATCTAATAACTCAAAGCTTTAATACCTCTATCTCTTCCAAAGTAGACAAGCTTCATGAAGACTTGGCCACAGAGAAAAAAATAATGGACAAGCTCACCGTCAAAACAGAGAAAGTGAAGGTTCTATCTGTCAAGCTAGCACATGCTGAACAATAGATTAATACTCTCTTAACCGAAAAGGTGGTGATGAAGAGTTGTGTTTCTGATGTAAATGCCTTACTCTCAGATATCATTGAGACTCATCATTCTTTAATCACGATCATTGTCAATAAGCATCTAGCTGAAAAACGTAGGCCTGTGTTCACGATGCTCAACAAGATTGAAGGGGTTTCGGAGTCTAGCACACTTCTGAAACAAGGAGAGACACCCTGAAACAATCAACAAAAGAAACCCCAAAACCAACTAATATAATTGTGAATCTAAATTTAGAAGACGAATGGAAGGTTAATGTACCTTCGGGTTCTAGAGGCAAAGAAAAGATCATTGATGACAGTGAAGGGGAAGAGCCTGATGATCATGAGCTGAAAGGAAGGAAGGCTCGTGAAGCTCAGATTGATGAACATAATCACATCGTAAGAGAAGCAGAAGAAAAAGAGAAAGGTGAACGAGAAGCTCAAGTCACTTTGGAAAGCATGAAGCTTTTATTTCCATTGTGGACTTTGGAGTGAATTATGAATGAGGTTGTAGACAATCCAATCCAATATTGGTTAGATCCTGTTGCATCTTTCGACTTGCATAACACACAAGATTCGCAACTCGATCTTCCAATAACACCGAAAGCCTTCAAGTTTTGTAGCTTCATCAAAGTTGCGAACAATCCTCTGACTGACAACGGTGCTGACCATATGCTCTTCTCCTTCTACTTAAAGCACATGAAGCCTCAATATGAAACCTAGAGTGTGAAAAAGATAACAATTGTGAAGGTTTCAGGACTAACCAAAACTGATAGCTTCCCAAATGTTTGTTTCAAGGTTGCTAGAGGTTCTACGAGTCCTGTATCTGAGTTTACACTTGCTGATCTACCTTGCCTGAACCCGTAAGATAGGATTTTGCTACTCAATTTGTTGCTCAAGGATGAAAAAAAGTATGCACCCATTGCTTCTCATCTCAAGTGAATGTTAGTTTCGTACATTCAAGGGCTTGGCAAAATGGACATTGAGATTGCAACAATTTTACGAAAGAGGCCAACTATGTTCCCCAATGCAGCTCTAGAAGATTTTGACAAAATGTAGCTGGGGGAAATACAAAAGGAAGGCTGGTGCATGGATTTTCAGATCACAGAGCGAATGGATGCTAATTTCCACAAAGATTGCTTCTATCTTGCTGATAAGCATCATTACTTCACTTCTTGTCTGCAATACATTTTGCATTTTATAAATAAATGAAAAGAGAACAATAAAGGGGATAAGAAGTGTTTCTCTGATATGATCCTTTGGTATATCCATGTTCGTAATGCCTTACAGAGCATTGTCTCGAAGATTTTTGAAGTTCAAAGGCGTACTCAATCGTGAAGGTCTCCTGCCTTGTGACAACCCGAACCTTTTTCCATTAACGTTAGCCTGATTTCGATAAATAAATTTTGAAATTTTCTTTTGTTCCGTCAAATTTCTATGATTTGGTAAATCATTTAATTTATATATAATTAAATTTTATATAAGATTCGGAACCAAAATCGCGCGAAAACCTGAGTTTTCTTCGAAATTCAGGAAAAATCATGGTTGTTCGGTGTTTACGACCGTGAACCTGATCACGGCTGTAAACTGTTCACGCCTGGGAACCCACCACCGACAGTGAACCTAGCCTATATATACACACACACACACACACACACATATATATATATATATGTGTGTGTGTGTGTGTGTGTGTGTTCTTACGATCCTTTTCAAACTTCTAACCGAAAACACTACTTTCTCTCTCTAAAACTCCCAACCGAAAACTCAAGAACACTGTCATTGATCATCCGGAAATTCATCCAAACCACCTTAAAAGTTGTTTTGGAGCAACAACCAATCAAATCAAACACTCCTCATTCTTGAGTTTGTGGCCGTAAACCCTTCAAATCTTCATATTTTCGCCAAGAAAACCAAGAACATGCAGTAAACCCTTCAAGGTCCGTAAACCATTCATAGGCCGAAATTTGTTAATGCCCGAGAACCGTTCACGACCGCAATCAACCTTAAGCAATGAACTTAGCTGAAAACCCGCTTTTTCCGATTCAATTGAGTCCCGGTAACATTCCTAAACCAATAGAAAGTGTTTTCCAACACTATAATTAATGGTTATGCTAATAATATGTGTATATTTGTTTAATTATTATTAGGATTCCATTAATTCCGCGTGCAACAACTCGAGGGTCCTCAATTTTGTTTCACAGTTCGATACCTTCATGCAACCAACAGTGAGTTCATACCCTTACGTTTTTACTATTTTTAATGTTTTCAGGGGGAGAATACAAGCCAAAAACAAATGATTTTGTGAACTTATACAAAAGAATTTCAACAAGTTTAAAACTTATGCAATTGATACAACCGAAAGATTTCCATATTTTATAAAATATTTAGATATTTTATCCCTTTTGTAACATGCTGAGCATAAGGGACGTTTTCAACTCACAACTATAATTGCATAGTTTTCGAAACAATACATGAACCGAATAGTTAACACACATGCAAACTATAATAGGTATAGTTTGGTATTACAATGCACAGTTTTACAAACTCAGAGCTTATACATTAACAAACATATAAACTATGGCATACTTAGTTTATGATATACATTACTACTTTCGGATTTCAAGAGTATAACCCTAAATAATTATTTAAGTATAATTATTATTACTCTACAAAGTATACAAACAAATTCAAATACAGGAGAAATATACAAAACTACACGTAAACTAGTTAATACTGGATTGTGAGTCATCTCTTCAATTGTACCCTTCGGGGTACGCAATAAATCCTATCATTTAGTGTAACCAGAGTCTCCTAGAGGGAGAGCGTGAGATTTGTGAATAGATCTATTCGGGACTGATAATCCCACACCTAAACTGCTAGCTACAGTTAGGCAGGCATGCCTGGGGTGACAAATATCATACCATCCGACGCTTGAAGAATGTCGCAGAGGTCATCAGTCATATCAAGCATGGTTATACGACTCATAATAGTATAAAATAAATTTTGTTTACAAGATTTCATTTTTCATTAGTTTTATTTTAATTAATAGAACTACTATAAATTACTTGAGGATTCCATGGGATACAAAACATGGTTTATGTTAAGAAATGAAACTATTATACAAAATGGTGGTAACCATGGTTTTCAAACAAAACATTCTATACATTACTGGTGATAGCCACGATTTTCATACAAAGGGTTTTCATTCAAAACAACGATATACAATACAGTTGGTGGTAACCAGGCATACGAACTAATACTTTATACACTACTACAGAACACAGTAACAAAGATATACGTTAGAAAATATTGGATTTTCTTGGGAAGCATATAAATATTTTTTTTTACAAATTCAATGACAGGTTTTCATTATGAAAACACTTTTATGAACTCACCAGCTTAATGTTGATACTCTTTCAAAATCACTTGTATTCTCAAGAAATCAGTAGACAGGTACTCCCCCAGGCTTTTGAGAAGACGGAGCGTATAGAGTCACATCTTTTATATTTTATTATACTTTTGATGTATACAAACTATGTATCAAACAGATGTAAATATCTATATTTCAATGTAATATTTGTGTTTACTTTGATTAATATGATTCAATTGTTTTGATATTGTACATGACATCCTCCACCCCAAAAGTTTCCGCCGTTTCGGTTTGGGGTGTGACATGCCTCAATTGACGTAAATGGGGAGATTGTTGGGTCATCTAGGTTGTGTCATTGTGTTTATTGTTTAGTCTGTTTTCTATAGCGGTTGGGCATGTCCACCCATTTATTTATTATTAGGGTTTTACTATTTAAAGTGCACGCATGCACCGTATCTTGTAATCGTCTAAGTTGTAAAACCCTACACAACCTTTATAGTAGTAGTTCTTCATTGAGCTCTTCTAAGGCTGTGCTTATTAATCATTCGACACAACTTTGATCTTCTTTGTGTTTTTTGATTCTTTTACCTATTTCAATCTAATCGATCATTCAAGTTTTAATCTTATCAATGGTATCCTTAGCTCTAATCTACCATGGAACTCACATAATAGCATATTAAGCATAACACTCATGTATGGGTATTTTGGGAATCACCTATTTGAACTCGACTGATTGAACACATCACATTCTTTGTCAAAATATTTAGAAAATTTATTTTCTATCAAAAAGATTATTAATTCCTCAGTGTGACTTTAGACACACTCGAGAGTATACTTGAATCCCTCAAACCAAGGATCTGATACCAACTTGTAATGTCCAAAAAATACTAACATAAATGTTCATTTTCGTTCCATCAAATCCATACAACATTTGTTACACAATCAATCATGATAAAATATATCTCAAACATCATATTGAAATGATAATAATCAGTACAGAAAGTCATCAGGGGATGCTGTGCAATCAGGCCGAGCCCTTCACTTTGGAAATGGAAGTACCTGAAAATGTTTAAACCACGAAACTATGAGCACAAAGCTTAGTGAGTTACCAAAAATGCCACATACCATACATAACAGTGGACCTAACCCTTGCGGTGTATTTCTATCCTATGCGAATTCTATGATCCAATTTATACATTCACTTCTAGATTATAGCCCAACCGCAACCCTTCTGCCATGATCCAATCATGGTCTTCCATGCACATAACAATGACAAACAAATGTTTTGATCCAACCATGTTCTTCCATGCAAGTAACAAAGACAAAAAAGTTTTTTGATCTAACCACAACCTTTCATACAATTATTGTGATCCAACCATAGTATTCCATACATGTGTTGTGATCTAACCACAGTCTTTCATGCAAGATTCACAAAGACAATCTACCAACCTACATATGATAGTGAGAAGACTCACCTTGCAGATGTAGTCAACAACTAGCATCTCTCACAATCAATGAATCAGGTGCTATACACCTCCTAATAAATCATACAAGGTAAAACCTTAGTCCACCTTCTAAAACTAGCCAAATGGCCAAAATTCAACCAAGTCAATAAGTCAACAATCAAGATCGTAGGTCAAATTCAACTTTAGCGAGTTTCATGTTGTAGCCAACCATGGCCACACGTTGGCCACCTAGCATAATCATGATCATCACAACCACTATGTCGTGGTAAACTATAACCACTTTGTGACATTTACCAGATAGTTCAGCTGTGAATTTTCACTTCGCCATGTCGTGGCTTTCTACCAGCCACATCGTGGCTATCGTACTTGGACAATTCTTAATGGGTTAAGTCCTTAATCTAAAAGTTCTTGCTCATACTTTCCAGTAAGAGTCTTGGGACCTAAAATGTCTATAAAATCCTAACTTTATGGACATGCATGATCCATGCATGTTGTTCTCCAAACTAGGTCAAAAGGGATAAAAGTGACCTAAAAATCAAGCATGGCTGCCAAAACTACACCAACTTCTAAATCCAGAAGATATGATGCCCAAGAGACTTAGAGGAGTCATAAAGTTGCAAACTTTATCTCTTCCAACTAACCAAAAATCAGCTATGGACCAAAACATGACAAAGAATCTAGATCTATAAGGAAAGTATCAATAAGTTGGAAGCTTAGGAACTCATAATTGTTCAAGAAGATGCACACCATGAGTAGATATGAGTAGCTTTACTTGATCTTTGCTCAAAGGATTATTCTTCTTCTTTCTAGGATCGCAAAACACTATAAAGAAGGTCAAGAACTTCAATAGGAGGCTAGGGTTTAGGTTTATAACTTTGGAGGGTGATGGAGCCTGATAATGCATGAAACCCTAACCATCATGTCCTTTAAATAGGCCCCAAGGGCCAAGATTTAGGGTTTGACAAAAAAATAATTGCCATGTCGTGGCGGCCTTTAATTGATACATGCATAATTAATAATGACATGACGTGGTGATCTCTTCACCACGCCATGGCCATCCAAAAGGTACATGAAAATGAAAATTAAATTGTTACTAGAACTGGGCGTTACATAACACTTTCTTTTCATATGGAGATTTGGAGTCCCCCTTAGCTTCTGGAAAAGATAGAGTGAAAGACTTAATGGATTAAGGACTCAATTCTTTGGATTGTTGCTTTAGACTGTAGTTACGACATGACACTAAGTGTGTCACGATATGACCATGAAATGAACCTATTTTTGTTTTGTCTTTTGGGATCTCAACATGACAGAGGAATGTTTACATCGTGAGGTCATCCCAATGGGTTATGTGTGACTGAGTTGGTTGATTTAGAGCGATTCGAGTTGGAATTGGGTTGTGTGTGCTCTCATGAGGTAACCAAGGGATGGTTCTTGACGTGAGAATCAATTGTGGACAATGTGGGTTGTTCAATTTGACTTTGACCGTTGACTTTTGGTATGGATTGACATTTGGTCAAATCTTTATTTTTAGAAAGTAGACTTAGGGTTTACCTTGTGTAGATTGTTAAGAGGTGTTTATCACACATCTTTTGGTGGTAAGAGCTATTAGTTGTGGACGAATCAACACTGAATCGAGTTTAGTCGGCTTTGTGAGTCAGGTGAGTTTCCTTACTGTACTTATTGGGTTGAAGGAACCAATGCTATCCCATTGGATTATATTATGTAGGAAGACCATGCGGTGGCCCCTGGAAATCATATGAAATCCCTATATATGGCTCCCAACAAACTGTATGTAAGACTAGGGCTTGTACTATGGTAGTTACATATTTTTAGAATTCTAGGTGTCTTTGTGATACTTGCATGGAAGACTAGGAGGTGACTCTTGACACTTGTCTCTAAGATCTGTGTTTTAGCCCTTGGACTGGCAAGAAATACCATGATGTGGACCATGGAATGATTATAATTTTAAGGTTATGGTTGGCACATGACATTCTCTATTCTATATATGGTATGTGGTATTTTGGGGAACTCACTAAGCTTTGTGCTTACACATTCATGTTTATCGTTTCAGGTACTTCCAGTTCCAAAGGGAATGGTCCGAATTGACTACACAACATCCCCCATAGTTTATTTTGTATTGGCTAGTTGTGATTTTTACTCTGCTGCTTTGATGAAACCATTACTTTGATTATCTTTTGGAACAAATGTATAAATGGTTTGATTGATTAAAAATGAAAATTTTACTTAAAATTTTTTGGACATTACATGATAAATTAAAAATGAATTTTATGTCTATTTTGGGATCTTACAAATTTTATCTATCACTCACCAGCTATTCGGACACCTTCATGATTCTTCCAGACTTAAATATACATCATGTGCTTTCAATAGTATGATCTCATACTATCTTCCGTGCCTATACACATTCGTTCCTGGATATCACATGAAATTTCCTTATTAATTGGACGTGTCATACATTACTTACTTATACTTTTCATTAATATTCTTAGCTTATCCAATGAATACAATATAATTGTTCTCATTACTTCAAGTTATCCTCTCATAAGACAAAATGTATCGTGTATGAACGACCATGCATGACAGCGAATCAAATAGGCTTTGAAAAGTTGATCCTATCCTAAGGCGACAATCAAACAAGAACATGTAATAAAACAAAATCAAAATTTCTAGGCTTATGCATATTCATGACATTCATTTACAAGTTTCCTACATGGTTCTAACTGAACACTTCTAATAAGCACATACTTTTTCGACTACATTACACACGAATATAAAGTACATAAATGCACACAACACATAAGACAATCATAGTTATTTCGACATTTCATTAGCATCAATAATATATAATCATTAACTTCCTATCATGATTTATCACATAAGCACACAAGGAATCTACTCTTATTTAGGCTAGTTCAAGCATGCATAACATCTACATATACATATAAGTATAACTTTCTAACATGTAATGAACAATATATTAAACTTTATGGCTCAGTAACGGTTGAACTCCGGATGGAAGTGGAGTGAATGTGTTTTCTGATTTCTACTATTAAGAGTTTAATGGTTATCTGGAGATGGAAACTTAATGCTAGCGTGAAGATTAGGTGGGTATTTTCAACGGTTTGTGGTGGCATGATGGTTTTTATGACAAGAGAAGAAGATGGTATGAAGAAGGGCTAGAGGAATGAAAAATATTTTGGGGCCTTTTATCTAAATTTCCTAAATTGATAGAATTTAAGTTGATGATAATGATTAAACGTTCCTAACTTATAGAGAATTATTTAGGGATAGTATTTGATTTCATAAATGAAATTACAATTATACCCGTATTCGATTAATGGTGCAGATACAATCATATGTCCACATTATATATATATATATATATACACACACACACACACACACACACACACACACACACACACACACCAGATGTGTACCCACGCAAAGCGGTGAAGATAAAAAACTCTTTTGGCGAATGATTTTCTTTAGAGGATATAATTATTATTTGTTTATACATTTGATGTAAATTAATTAACATCGGTGTCCAGTTTATGAAATGCAAACTAATTTATTTACATGAATTTAGTATTTTAAAATTGTCATTTTGCTCCAAGTTAATTTTCTTAATAACCCTCCTTAATTCAATGCTTCTAAATTTTGAAAATTATTAATGATTTAGTTATGTATAATTGATTTATACAATGAGCTTTGTAACTTATACCTCTTAAAATTCAACATATAACTAATATGCTTTATAATATAGTATTATATATATATATATATATATATATATATATATATATATATATATATATACTATGGAAAACAAAAAACCCTAAAAATCATAAAAATGCATCAAAAAATACTTAGAGATCAGAAGACTTTTTTTTGATTTTTTTTTTATAAAAAATCGCAGCTTTTTATAAAAATTTGCTGAAATATATATATATATATATATATATATATATATATATATATATATATATATATATATATATATATATATTATAAAAAAAAGTCTTTTTTTCAAAAAAAAATTTCAGCGATTTTCTTTAAAAAGCTACGATTTTTTCTTAAAAAATGTCAAAAAAAAGCTTTGTGATCTCTAGGTATTTTTTATGCATTTTTATGATTTTTAAGGTTTTTTTGTTTTCCAAATAATCTTTCCCTATATATATATATATATATATATATATATATATATATATATATATATATATATATATATATGTTATTTACATTTAAAACACTTTTTAACAGAAGATGTTAACGGAAGACTTATCTATTCAAATACATCACCAAAATTACTTAATCTTCAAAAAGCAACCCTCAAAATAGTTGAAGTTTGCAAAACCAACAGTAAATGAAAACTCAAACAACATCTCCAAGATGGTATCATCTACTAAAGAAACATATAGAACATTAATACCCAAAGTCACTATCCTCACCAATCCAATATATCAAGCTACCTATACCAATGCAAGATGAAAACAACAAGCAAAGAAATAAGTGTGAGCATCAACATAGTGAATCAATCTCAAGTACACAGGTTTGGAAACATGCATCTATCATACAAGATATTCAATTACATAAGTTGCCACACTACATGTTCCTACCAATCATCATTCACCATTTAGTATTATTAATATTATATATATATATATATATATATATATATATATATATATATATATATATATATATATATATATATATACACTAATTGTTGACATTTCACCGTAGTAACTATTTATTTTTACACCGTTGTAATTACTTTTATGTCCATCGCTAACATGGGTCTAAGCATCACTAATTCCCTTGTACAAGACCCCGTTTGCTACTAACATGACCTGAAAAGCCAGTGCACTAAATGGGGCGTGAGAACCCACATGTAACACTGTAGCTAGTTATCCGCGATCACTACTCCAACTTTGCATGTACGAGTACGATGCATGGTCGTTCGAGAGTGTTGAAATTGGTATTTCCACACGTATACCCCCTCCCAAACGTGGTGCTTGATCTGAAGTCTTCGAGTAGCCAACGTTACTCTAGTTCCCCAACAGCTTTGTGTACCGATATCATGTTTCGAAATGGTTATCTAGAAAACCACTCGACATCGAATTGGCTTAAGCACTTGTCCAAAGATATTCTTCCACCACAATATCTAGATAGGGTACACACCTAAATTCAGGTTACTACGTTTTTACCCTCACTATATTTATTCCTTTTTTTTTTATTAATTTGTAATTAATTAATCCACTCACATGCATCACACATATCTCACCATAGCACTTTATATATTCATGCTTGTATTTTAATTATTAATTCACGTCATATTACACCATATGTCATACTATAAAGGCATATAATCAAATTTACTAGATAACATAATATCAAAGCAAGTAACGAAATTCACCTTTTAGCAACATACTTTCTAGCATGCATTCCTTAATTCTATATAAAACATGTTATAACAGAACAATAGCATGCACGACTTCTCATTTTATGTAACCACCCTTTTTTATCGTTTCATAGGATTCAATATAAACAAATGTTTATAAAATTCAAATTAGAAATATATTGCTCTTTAGCCCAAGAAAAATAAACTGAAACATTGTCAAATCGTAAAAATGAGTGCGCCAAAACACACACACACACACACACATATATATATATATATATATATATATATATATATATATATATATATATATATAATTGCACGTTATTCCGATCCTGAAAATATAAATTTCGTAGAAATCTAAGTCCATATGAATTAAATATGATTTTTATAAGATAAAAAAGTCAGTCGCGCACAAGGAATGTGTGATGTAAAAATCTACGAAGAGAATGCTTGACTTTTGGGTAAAGTCACAAATAAAAATCGTAGTACTCTTTAAGAAAGAAATTTTGTAAAAGAATGCCAAAATTGGAGTTCGTAAGAGAGAATTATGATTTTTGCAAAATCATTAAATCCTATAAACTCAGAATTAGTTGATGGAGCCTAAAAGGAAAATTGTGTTACTCGTCAAGAGCTACACGTGGAAAAAAAAGAACGTCCAAAATGGAGTCTGTATGAAGAAGTTATGGAATTTACACAATGCACACTAGGTGAACGTCGGGCCAAACGCGCCCTTCTAGAAGGTGAAAACGCGGACCACGGAGAGGTCGACACTTGGGACAAAGTGGTTGGGGAGACATAGCCATAAAATACATGATGTGCACCCCTTTTGAATGATGCGCACCCCAAAAATGACATATAAAAGGGCATCAACCTTATTCTCTCCCTCACACCTCACACCTCTCCAATCGTTCTCTCATTATAAACTCTTGATACTAGCTTTTCCTTTGTTTCAGGCTTGCGAGGAAGTCCTGTGACACCCCTGAGTACTCATTTGAGTAGTAGCCTTCGAGTAGGAGATCCCAAGTCAGTATTTTGCCTGCTTAGATCCCGGTTCTCATCAATAGTACATTGTAAGTGAGCTACACTTACTCTACCTCCGTGTAATTTGTAATTATAGTCATAGTCGTTATTATGAACCTAGAATTAAGATTTATCAGTAATTACATGTTATAATACTGATTAATCTACTTACGAGAGAGTAGGTGTCTAGAATGGTCACGTTGGCTTGGTTGTTGGATTTCAGAAAAGCTATATGCCGAAATGATCTTATCTCCCAACTGTCATGTCTGGTTGATTCTTACTTGATAGATATATCAGTATTCATTAGGAACCATGATAGGTCTATCCTATGTTTCTAGATCGTCATAGAAATTAATAAGTTATAGTATTATAGGTTAATACTCGTTAGGTATATGACCCGTCTTTTGGATCACTAATCGGATCGCCCATATCCTATCAGCCGTCTAAGTAATTATCCAGGTGAGTTCATCTCACGATATTATATATTCCAATATATATATATATATATATATATATATATATATATATATATATATATATATATATCCATGAATGTTAGGATATAGGATCCAGTAGAGTAGACCCCATAATGTATATTCTATATGCATGCATTGGTAGACTTGTTGGGTTGTTGCTTTTAATGTTAATTGTGTATGTGATCGATTAAGAGCTGAGGCATTCCCGCTTCGTGCGGAAGGCCAAGATGCGGGCAGACTAGCTTTATGCAAAAAGCCAAAGGTGAGGTGACAACAATAATAGCTTAAGCAACTGTGAGCCGGATACTCGATGTATGCATGTATATGTATTGTGATATATGGTATATTAGGGGAACTCACTAACCCTAGACCTTACCCAGTTGTTACAAATTTTTTTCAAGCATGCCATTGGTTCGTGAGAAGGCTACAGTTCGACTGCACACATACGCATTAGCAATCATATTTCTGCAAATGTAAATTTACTCTGTTATAATTCAATAAATAAAAATGAAAAATTTGGGTTGAAAAAATTTGGGACGTTACATTTTAACTTTAAATACAATCCTCACTTCTAACATGAACCTATCCACTCTTTACATGCACAAATTCAACATATATGGAGTCTAGCATACAAATCTCTCCTACATAGTTTGTAACTACAAAATATCACAATATTACAGCCCAAACATCATACAAAAATCAAATTGTAAGATCACTTACAATATCCTAGACCAAACTCTTCAACAAAAACATATAAACTTCTATATATGTACTAAAAACCACAAGAATGACTCAACACAAATCCAAAATATAGGAAGCAATTAATAGACAAATATCCTCTCAACACCTATATTGAGCACCTTAAACAATTGCAGAAAGCCCAATTAGAAACGAGAACTCAATACTGAAAACATAATCTAAGTTTCATTTTTTGAAGTTTCACATCCAGACCGTTTTCAGTGTTTGGAGCGTAAAATAGAGACTACAACTCCAAATGGACTGATATCAGGGTCCGTAGAAACTATATTCAATTTTCTATAATATTGTTTCTCTGGTGCATTATCTAATTGAGATTATATTGAGTTCTATAGACCTTGTAAAATAGATTAACATTTATGTCTAGATTTCTAACTTTTGACAAACACCACCAAATACTTCAAGGATTAAGACAAGGACTTGCAGATAGAGATGGATGGTAAGAAAATGATTTACGCCTTCCAGAAATTCAGAGATGACTCCAATATAACCAAGAACACCACCAAGAATACTCTAAAAAAATGATTCAATGCTCACACCTTCTTCACTAGATTCACCCACACACTCCATAAATGGAAAGTACACTTAGGAACTCTGATAGGTCATAATATAGTGGTTTGGGATAGGCATCCATCTTGTATAAGTCTTGGTAGGGTCTTGGGGTTTGTTATGATGGTTGTAATCTTTGTGTGGCTATGTACGGTCGGACATGTGTGTATGGCCGTACACCCGGTGTATGGCCGTACACGCATGTATGGTTGTACAGTGGTGTATTATTGTGTGTGCTATAAATAGTAGGTGTCTTTGTCAGTCTTAGGGTGATGCAAGTGTGTGTTTCCAAGGTGTATTTGATGTTTATGTGTTATAAATGTGTGCATGCTTGGATTAATTCTTCTTCTACTCCTTCTACACTCTGATTGATTGCAATACCATTTGATTACTGATTCATATCTTAGAATTCGCGACCTTACAATTGGTATCAAAGCCTGATCAGTGTCAATTTGGATCCTTGTGAGTGTACGGTCATAGAAACTTCACAATTTTTGAGGATACTTCAAAATTGCTTATAGAGTATCTGTTTCTGAACAACATTTAAAGCTTTAGATTGAAAATCAAGTGTTTTTGGAGTGTATGGTTGAAGGTTGAAGGTGTACGGTTGAAGGTTGAAGGTTTACGGTTAAGAGTGTATGGTTGGGTGTGTACGACTGGAATATACGGTTAAGAGTGTATTGTTGGGTGTGTGTATGGATGGGTATGTACGGCTGGTGTATACAGTTGGGAGTGTACAGTCTTAAGTCCCTTAGTTGTTTGAACTTTTTAATTTTAAGCATTTTTCTTGATAAGTTTTCGATTTGTTAATTTATGTAAAGCGAAAAACAACAAACACAAATGGACTCACAAAACTCAACAATTCATCATGAACTAGATTCAATCATGGGAACAACCACTTGCATTCCATGCTTGTTATCTACAGAAGGGTTCCCAGAATGGAAATACCAGATCGAGAAATACATCAAGATGAAAGAATTCAAGTTTTGACAAATCATTCTCAAAGGACCAGTCAAAACTACCACTACTCTTGCAGATGGACAAATCATTGACAAAGTGTATTCTAATTACACTGATGAAGACTTTGAAAAGGTTAAAGAATAGGAAAGGGCGTTGGCTACTTTAACTATGGCTTTATCTCCTGATATTGCCCAAGGATTCAGAGAGTATGAATCAGTGAAGGCATTGTGGGAAGCTTTAATTGAAGTCTATGATGGTAATGAAGACATGAAACAGAGTCACCAAGACATGTTAAGATAGAAATTCAACATGTTTAATCATGTTCTTGGTGAATATCTAGAAGCCCAACTGCAACGTTTTATCACACTCACTACGGAAATGAGTTCAATGGGGATTTATGTGACTAAGTCTGGGATAAACAAAAAGCTGTTGAATTCACTTCCAAAATCATGGGATATGAATGTGGCTGTCATCAAGAAGCCGAAAGATCTCAATCATCTTAGTCTTGCTGAAACAATGGAAATCATCAAAACCTGTGATTTTGATGATAAGCAACGCAAGATTAATCATGTGAATTCCTACTGAACTGCAAATCTTGGGATTTCTTCAAATACTGCCTTCTCATCTTTTACCTCCACTCCAAGTCAATATTTTTCTATTTAAGAACCTCGGAATCAAACTTTTGTTGCTCTATCAGTTGCACCATTTATTGCTTTATCATCTGTGCCTCATCCACAAAGTCAGTCTTTTGGTGTTCCACAAGCTGCTTCCTCCTCCAAAGCTCCAGTTATGGTTCCTGCTCCCAATCCATAAGAAAGAGATGAAAATCTAGCTCTTGCTACTGGACTTGTCAATTGCTACAATGCATTTGTAGTCGGAGAGATTCCACACAACTCTCATTTGCTGATCTCGATCAAATCCATCCAGAAGATGTGGAAGAAATGGATATTACTTGGCAGATAGCGATGACAGTGTTCAGGGCAAAAAAATTTGCAAAGAAGACAAGAAAGAACAACTGGGGAATGAATGCTGACAAGAAAGTTGGATTTAGCAAGGGCAATCTTAGATGTTACAATTTCCACGAGTTAGGTCATTTTGCTCGTGAGTGTCCGAAGCCAGACATAAGGATAAGAAATGATTGAACAATGGTTCCAGTGGTAAATAATCATGGAAGTGCTGTTGTCAATAGTGAGACTGCTAATCTGGAAATGGTTTCTCAGTCCTTTGACTGGGAGGACCAGATTCAAGCACTGAATATTTCAGGACTTGAAAGTGCTCACTTTGCTCAAATCAATGATGCTCCAGAAGAGAAAGATGAAGTTGATCCTGAAGATGAAATGATGGAGTTCTAGTTTGCCTTTATGATATCTTCTACTCCAGGGCCTGAGAAGCAAGAGGTAAGTCGGTCTTCCTGTACTCAAACAAGCATTGATAATGACAAAAACTTACTTGAGCATATAAAATTATTACGTAGAGAATGAGGACCTAAAATATGAAGGTTATCAACTTAGGAAATCACAAAAACCTCTAAATACACAATTAGAAGCAAAAACAAATGATTTTAGAAAAGTTCAGGAAGAATATAGCAATAAGTGTGCCAATTACAGATTTGTGCCTCCTCCTTATAATCATAATTATCAGTTCAAACCATTGACTGAAGAAGAGATGAACAGAGAGCCATTTCTTAAATATAGATTTGTGTCAGGAGGTAGTATTAATGTTGAAAATACAAATGTTTCTACTTCCCATGCAGATCAATCTTTAAGTCAATCCAACCAAGAAGCTAAAGGATGTGTTTCTAAAAATGAAAATGTTTCTGAATCTACTCTTTCTTTTTCAAATGAAAACATTTTTGTTTCTAATGTTAATGATGTATCTTGTGATGTTTCTGCATCACAAAATGATAACTCAATTTATTTTGATATATTTGATGACCTGTATGACAATACCGATGTTTCTGTTTCAAGCACATCCACTTCACCAAGCACACAACATGGTTCATGCCCATCAATCACACAATCTGATTCTTGCACATGTTCTTGTGGGAAAAGTAAGGGTGTTAGTAAAGAAAATAAATCAGACAAAGGCAGTACCAGTTACAATAATAATAATCAAATTTGTTTTAACTGTGGTACTGCTGGTCACATTGCTCGGAATTGTCCTAGGGAATTTGTGCATTTTTCATCTAAAAGAGGAGAGAACGGGTCTTAGGGAAGATCTTTAACTAGAAAGTCCTCGATATATCGCCCTCGAGTTGATGATTGGAAGGCTAATCACAACAAGAAAAGGGTAGTTTTTCAAAAGAACAAACAAGTTTTCAATAAAGTCACAAATAGTTTGCCAAAATCGAACAAGGCTAAGCCGAGGTCGGTTTCGTCATAGAGCGAATCTGGATCTTCAACCACTTCAGGTGGAAATTCCAAATGCTCAAAGCAAATTGGAAAGAAAAATGTTTCAAAATCACCCGTGACTTTTAAGAAACGTAAATACTAGTGGGTGCCCAAATTAATTTCCAACCAATCATCGTCATCCTCTGAAAGTGTTTTAAATGATGATTCAAAATCAAAAAATTCAAAAGAAAAATTTGTGATCGTAAAGGGTCAACCCAGGAAAGTAATGACCAGGGTCCCCAAATGTAAATGATCCCGCTCATTTTGTAGGGATAGTTGCGGAGGACTCTCGTCAGACCTTGGTATGTCGACATCGGCTGTTCCCGACATATGACATGAGACATCTCCCAATTGAATGATATTCAAACTTTTAATGGGGGGTTCGTTTCCTTTACAGGCGGATCAGGTGGAAAAATTACGCATAGAGGAACTGTGACAAACGGAGTGCTTTCGAGAGCGTCAACTTTGCTCCCGAGTTAAATCACAACTTGTTGAGCATTTCTCAGATTTATGACAAGGGGTATTCAATAGGTTTTACTGATAAAGAATGTATGATCTTGAAGCCAGGCATTGTCATCCCGAATGAGTGGATTCTTGTGAAATCAAAGCGAGATGGAAATGCATATATCATTGACATAAACAACAACATTCCTGAACTACTCATCTGCCTCCTTTCAAAAGTCTCAGAACAAAATGCTATATTGTGGCACCGACGACTCGGTCATGCGAATGCTAAGAATCTAAATCGTCTTGCTAAACATAAAATGGTGCGTGGCCTACCTGTTAGAGACTTCATAACATTTGAAAAGTGTGTGTCATGTGCACAGGTGCTCCAATTATTGCACATGGACTTATTTGGTCTGGTCAATGTCCTAAGAATCAACAAGAATTCATATTGTCTAATTGTGATCGATGACTTCTCACATTTCACGTGGGTCTTCTTCTTATCTAACAAATTTGGGGTATCTGATTTAATCAAGAAATTTATCATAATGATAGAGAACCAAACCAAAAACCGGGTGAAGGCGCTTCGAACAGATCATGGAACAAAATTCAAGAATGCGGTTCTTGATCATTTTTGCGCAGAAAAGGGAATAGTGCGTCAATATAGTTCCGTTCACACACCTCAAAAAAACGTTGTTGCTGAACAGAGGAATCGAACATTGCAAGACGCTACAAGGACGATTCTATGTGACTCAAAGTTGATAGTCTTCTTTTGGGCTGAGGCGATCAACACAACATGTTATGTTCAAAATCGTGTTCTGATCAACAAATCCCAGATGAATATTCAGTACGAAATTCTGTATGGTCACAAGCCATCTGTCAACCACTTCCGAGTATTTGGCTGCCCTTGTACCCTTCTTCACCTGGAGTCCAACCCGAAGTTTAATGCCAAAGCTGATGACTACTATTTTGTGGGGTATGCTGCTCGCACTACGTACAAGGTCTACAACAAAAGAACAAAGCAAATTGTAGAATCCTTTGATGTGCGATGGTTGGAAGAGAATGAAACGGATGCTAGAGTGGGTCCTGATTGGCTATTTAATTACACATCTTTGTTCAAATCGTTCAATATGTGTTCAAATAGTTTATCTGGTTCTACTTATGGTGCGAAGACTGTACGTGAAGATGAAGATGAAGAAGTTGTTACAGACCGCCGGTAGTGTCTTCTGCAATTCTTACGGTGGAGTCATCTATTCCAATTACTTTTCCAGAATCTCCAAGTCAACAACATGCTCCAAATGCTGATGCCACACCTCTTACTCCTATAGAAAGAGAGTTCATGTCCAGAGATTCTTCCGCTGCTACTCAATCTTTTATGGAACTTCTCTTTCCTGAGCAAATTGCTAATGAGTTTGTGGCTAATCCTTCTAACGAGACAGGTTCGTCTGAACTGAATCATTCAGCAAATGATGGATTTTCAACATTCACAATCTTCCCATTTCACTCAATGACATCAGCCAGGAGATACCTTCCTGTGTTCAACGCGATCATCCGATCGAAAATGTCATTGGCCAGCTGGGTGATGGTGTTAAAACAAGAATTCAGAGTGGAGATGTTAATACATGTATGATGCGGGCCCTAGTGTGGAGGATCTGTCCCTTGCGTTCCTAGAGGCTCACGATCGTGTGACCAAAGGGGCTTCATGGAAATGGCCATAACTTTGGCTACGAATCTCCGTTTTGGGCCTACAACCAGTCAAATCGAAGCTTGGAGCAAGGAGCACGTCTAAATAAGTACCCAAAGGGGACTTACCCATTTTTGAGTCTAGAAATCGCTCTTTAAATGGAGTTATGAACAATTTTGTTATTTTTCCTTAATTTTTGGGTTTTGTTTTTGGGTTTGTATTTGGGTTTGTATTTGGCCCATGGACTTTTTAGGGTTTCATTTTAATTTCTGCTTCTTATTTAACTGTTTTTGATGTAATTTGGATGGTCGATCATCAATTTTATGAGCTTTCAATTTTCTCCCAAATTTTGTGCTTGTTAACCCAAATTTTGAAGCCAATCCCATAGTATTCGTAGAATCAACGTGGTTTTGAAGAGATTGTCCTGGCTATATGTTAGGTGCATTTCATGCATTCATTTTTTATAGTTTTAGTTCATAAAAGTGCATTACATTTAGGTTTAGACTCATGCATTTTGTATAATTTCGGGATTTTTCATGATGCAATTCCATTCACACGCTTTTAGAATATTTCAGGGACTTATGAAGGTTGGATCTTGTTGGAGGAAGTTATCAAGAGTTGGATACAAAGTTGTAGAAGTTTTGGAGCTTTGAAGAGAGAGAATGAAGAAATGAAGAATTTGGTTTCAGAGGAGTTTACACGGCCGTGTAAATTTATGCCTTTGATTTACACGGGCCGTGTAAACGTATATGCAAGGACATTCTACTTCGAAGACCTGGAAGACTTAAGCATTCTACTTTTCTTGTTTACACGGCCGTGTAAATGGAACCCTTTGGTTTACACGGGCCGTGTAAACGTCTCGGCAGTTTTAAAGTGGTTTTGTCTTCTTATAATTCAGACAATCAGTTTTTATGAAGTTTAGGTCGGATTTTGGGAGGAGAAGAGACGATTTTCAGAGCTTTTGCAAGTAGATTAACACTTGGAAAACACTTTAATTTCTTTTTGTAAGTCAATTTGAAGTTTAAACTTGTTTGATTTGTAGTCCAACCTAGATATGTGTGGTTGATTTTATTATCATTTCCGAATCTGAATTCTTAAGTATGTGTTGTTAGATTGTAACTTGAATTTGACTTATGTTTAACATCTAGTAATCTTTGATTTGATCTTAATCATGTGTTTGATTAGTTCTCTTTTTCACTTGATCAGTGAACTAGGGTTCTATTCAATCTAGTTAATCAAATCATGAAATTCGTATATGTTTTATGATTTGATGTTAGTAACACTCACTTACTTGGTTGTAATTAGATCAAAATTAGTGCAATCAAAGATTAAATGTTTATATTCCCAAGCTTAAGAGGAATGTTAAACATTGTTGGTAATTAGTGCAAGAACTTAATGTCATTTAATGATTTAATGCAAGAGCTTATTTGGGTTGAATCAAATAAATGAAATTTTATTTAAAGAGCTTATTTTGAATAGAATACTTTTGCCAATTTGGATATTAGAGTTTATTAATATCCAACTTACTAACCTAGATTGAACATGAGTTATAATCATATTACATCTTTCAACATAATACATATATAAGAGTCAGAATCGGAAATGTACTTTTTTTACTGCGTTTGTTTTCAATCTTTCTTATTTATGAAGTTTAATTCAAGTTTAAATACAAACCCCCATTTCAATATTACTTATATTATGTGTGAAAATATGGTAAGATGAAAAGTCTCGTATCTCTGTGGACCGACCCTACTTACTCTATACTATCTTTAGTATTAGAAATAGCAGTGATTTGAGTTATATTAATATTATTTTATCCCATCATTTGTTGGTTAAACACCCAAACAAATTGGCTATACTTTTAGAATCAACAAGTTCATCCTTGGTTATCTTTGTGTTGTTTTTGTGCGCTGCATCAGTTGGTATCAGAGCCGAATTCCTGGTTTAAAATGCCTCTGAGGAGAAACAGGACACCTACCAATGTTCATGAGCAAGAACTAGAAGAACATGTTATGGCACAAATGAAGGAGAGGATGGATCAAATGGTTGACCAAATGACTGACAGGATGGTCGAACTGATAAATCGAGGAGGGAAAAGGTCTAGAACTCATTCGCAAGTGGAAGATGGTGAGTTTGGGAACCTGTTCGGCGATAGTGACGGTTCATATTCTGAAGATTACCTAGAAAGGCAGCCAAAGCATGATCTTAGAGGTGAGAATAGGCATTGGGAGGCCGGAATGATAATTGATATCCCAGAATTCGACGGGGTTAGTTTGAATCCGGAGGGGTTCATCGAATGGTTGGCTACTGTTGAGGAAGTTTTTGAGTTCAAAGAAGTCCTTGAAAACAAAAAAGTGTCATTGATCGCTACCAGGCTACGTGGTAGGGCATCTGCATGGTGGCAGCAACTAAAACTGACTTGAGACAGGCTCGGAAAGTCAAAAGTCATGACTTGGAGGAAGATGAAGAAGTGTTTACAATCCAACTTCCTTCCCTATAATTTTCAAAGGTTGATGTACCAACGGTTGCAAAATCTAATGCAGGGTGCCAAATCAGTTGACGATTACACAACTGAGTTCTACCAATTGATTGCCCGAAATGATATCCAAGAGACAAAGGAACAACTCGTTGCTCAATATAGTGGGGGTCTACGGGTTCAAATCATGAACCCTATAAATATGTTTGACCCAGTATCTATTTCTGAAGCGCACCAACGGGCGTTGGCTTTTCAGAAACAAAGTCATCGGGTGGGCGGTTCGTCTTCAACTGCCAATATTGGAGGAAGTTCCGGGATAGGTGGTATGGTACCCCGTGTTGTGCCTAATTGTGATAACTGTCAAATTTTGGTCAAGTCAAAGTCAACTAAAGTCAACAAGTCAAACCGTTTGACTCAATTTGCCCTTGGGTACTAGAATTTACATTATGAAATTTCTACATAACTCTCTATTCTAATGAGAGATCATAAATCAAAAAGTGCGAACATCTAGATCTCCTTAACCTAAAACTATGGTACGTGGCTAGCCAAACCGATAAAACAACGTTGCATACTCATCGGGAGTGTGTAAGATCCTAAAACAAGGCTTAACAGGGTTTACAAACCTTGCCTTGCGAAGCCAGACACTCACAAATGCCACACTCGAAACCTCTCTCAATCGTTTTCACTCTATCTCTCTTTATGTCAAATCTCTCCCAAATCTCTCCAAGTATGTGAAATCTCTCTCAAATATCTCTCTGTATTAGAAATCTCTCCAAGAATGTCAAATCTCTCCCAAATCCCTCTAAGTATGTGAAATCTCTCTCAAATATCTCTCTGTATGAGAAATCTCTCCAAGAATGTCAAATCTCTCCCAAATCTCTCCAAGTATGTGAAATCTCTCTCAAATATCTCTCTGTATGAGAAATCTCTCCAATAATGTCAAATCTCTCCCAAATCTCTCCAAGTATGTGAAAACTCTCGCAAATATCTCTGTGTATGAGAAATCTCTCCAAGAATGTCAAATCTCTCCCAAATCTCTCAAAGTGTGAGAAATCTCTCCCAAATCTCTCTCAAAAGTTTCCCGTAACTTTTTGGAATCATTCGGGTCATTCCGACCCTTAACCGGGTCAAAAACGGCTTAAAACGTGGGAAAAAAACGAGAAAACGGGACCTTAGGAACCGAAACCCTTCTTAAGGAGCCGAAGCTCCTTAAGGCCGAGATTAGGAACCGAAAAGGCCCCAGGACCGAACCGAGCCCCTGTAGCTGAGACCGAGTCTCGGTCTCTGTCGCTTCCTCTCCGCCTCTCTGTCTCTACTCCGCCTCTCTGTCTCTACCCGCCTCTCGGTCTCTGTTCTCGCTTCTCTCTTCTCTTCTCTTCTCTTCTCTCGGTCTCTATCCTCCCCTCTTGGTTCCTTCTCTCCCTCTTCTCCCCTCTCGGTTTCTGCCCTCTCTCCTCTCGGTTTCAGCAGCAGAAGGCCGAACCTCGGCTAGAATTCGGAATTTGGTCACTTTTAGCCCATTTTTGATATTTTTAACATTTTAAGCCCGTTTTTCGTGATTTTAAAGCGGGATTTTCTCCAGAAATTATATTTTAACATAATAAACTCTAAATATTCATAATTTAAACATATTTTGATGAAAATCATTATCTAAATAATAAAAATCAAATGGGTGAATTATTAAAGGTGGAGTGTTGACTTTGCCTTATCCAATGTCACAAGCAACCACCCCACACCCACTCTTTGACTAACCACACCTCCCCACCTTACCTAGGTCACTTCAATGTCCCTTGCACTCATTTTCCACCCATTCCCACGTTTTTAGAGCTGGAACAAACATCCTTTCTCCTCATTTTCTCTCATTTGCCTCATTTCACTAAGTATCAAACACCACTATTCTCTCAAACTTTTTCTCCACCAAACTCGAGATTCAAGGCTGATTATCAAGTGTTCTTCCACATTTGGTTATCATAATCCATTCTCCTTGTGATTATCTCACTTATTTCCACACAAATCAAAGATATCTTACACAAACTCCATCATATTTGTGTTAGATCTTCAAATCTTCAAGCAATCTTCCCAAGTGTTCTTGAGTTGAACACCCCTTCTCTCCATCATCCATCCACTGAAATCACTCAAGGTGAGTTCATACCCCTACATTTTCATGTTTTCTCAAGTTTTTCAGGGGGGAAATACAAGTTAAAACACCAAGAACATAACTAAAATTTTCTAACAGCCTTCATCAGAAAATTTCAACTCCATTCACGGACTGTTTTGGGCATCTTGAGCATTTTTGTTTTCCAAAATGTACAAGGTGCAAATAGTTCAAGTTTTTAGCTTTAAAATGACTACTTGCACATCTCCATACGATGTTTCTACAATTTATGGTGATTTTTACAAAACTGCCTATCATTTCAAACAACGATCCGGACCAGTCTGCGATTTTGGACTTTTTAACCCAAGTTGGAGGTCATTAAAAATCGTGATAAAAATTATGAGTAAACTAGACACATTTTGTGAACTCTCAGAATTTACGGATCTAGTTTTTGACTTCGTATGATTTTTCTATGATTTTTCCAAAACAGTGCAGAATGGCTAAAGTTAGCCAACAGCATGTAAATATCATAACACTTTGTATTATGTTGAGCAAAGTGTATAATCATAAGTTCTAATTATTGAATGTGTTTCCTTGTTAGTTTGTCATCATGAACTGAAACTAAGTAATTCATATTAAATATTAATCATTCATTTTAGAACACGTATATTAAACTATAAAGGTATAGTTTGATAAATTCATAACACTAATACATTTTCATAAAAGAGTTCATACATATTACATACATTTTAGATAAACTATAATAGGTATAGTTTATGATACATCACTCAACACACTCGTACAAAAAGGGTACATTCATACAAGAAAGATTTATATTCACACACATTTCACGTAAACTTGTTAACCTATATTGTGAGACTCTCTCTCTCTCTCTCTCCACGTACGTCCGAGTGCGGGATATAATTCCTGGTAATTATAATCAGAATCTCCTTGAGGGAGAACGTGATACTTGTATATAGATCTATATTGGGTTTGACACCCCACACCTTGCTGCTAGCTACAGTGGGACCTGCAGGTCTAAGGGTGACAAATGTCATTTCAGTTTTCGCGACGCCTGAGAACGTTGTGGCAGGTTCACATAGTCATAGTATGATTATAGCAACTCACATAGGGATATAACAATCCATAAGTTTACGGAATTTTATTTTTAAAACCTAAATGAGTTTTATGTCGATTTAAAATCACTTTTTATCTCTATGAGTACAGATATTACTGTACACTTTTGGTTTTGGTAGTTACGACTACACATCATTTGAAACCACACTTATACATTTAAGTATGGTCAATACTTGTTATTATTCGGTCCTCTAATTTAGGACTACATATATATAAAGTATTAACAAACATGAGAACATACAGAAATTTCATTTAATTCAAACGCGTCCATGTCCATTTAAGTACATAACATCTTCTATTAATAAGAAAGGTTACTTATACATTTTGGTCTTCAGTCATAAGACTACATTACACAAATTTTGAAGAAAATATCAGATTTTCTGGATACATATTATAACGCTTTTAGAAGGAAAAAGATTTACTTTTCTAACGAAATCTCTTATGAACTCACCAACCTTTGTGTTGACACTTTTCAAAACTACTTGTATTCTCAGGAATTCAGTGAAAACAGGAAATCAACAACGTTTTGAGGATGGGACGATAAATCATCAAACAGTTCATTTTGTATCATAATGTAATTGATGTGAATCATGTAAACATGTGCTTTGATGTAACATTTTCAATTATATTTGTGTTGGTTGTATTTACTTTGAGCACTATTATACTCATTGTTGTGATACTCTACATGAAGTCCTCCACCCCCGGACGTTTCCGCCATCCTTGGTTTGGGGGTGTGACACTAATTAACAAAGACCTACATCTAACAGTGTTAGACCAAATCCTAGGATAACTATTAGTAGTACTTTGAAGTGTTTTAGTTGTAGGGAGACAGGTCACCGACAAACAAAGTCTAAGAAGGTTGGAAAAGTTCATTTGTTTGCTGAGCAAGATGATTGGCAAAATGATAATGTTGGTGAAAATTACGAAGATCCCCATGTGTATGACGAAGAGCTTCAATTCGAAGTGGAAGTTGTAACTGGAGATGTGGGGGTAAATTTGGTGGTAAGGCAGTCTTGTTTTACACCAAAAGTTGTTGGTGATGATTGGCTCAAACACAACATCTTTCGGTCGACATGTACTATTTTGGGAAAGGTTTGTACTTTTGTTATTGATTCAGGAAGTTGTGATGACCTTATATCTGAAGAAGCAGTTCAAAAGTTGGATTTGAAAATTGAAAACCGCCCTAAGCCTTACAAGCTAAAGTGGCTTAAGAAGGGTGGCGAGGTCACTGTATCTAAACGAGCCCTTGTTTAATTTTCTAATGGTATCACATATAAAGATGATGTATGGTGTGATGTGGTTTCTATGGATGCATGTCATTTGTTATTGGGTAGACCTTGGGAGTATGATCGTAACATAGATCATAACAGGCGGACTAATACTTATAGTTTCTTGTTTGGTGGTGTGAAGATAACATTGGTTCCCACTAAGCCAAAGGATCCAGTTCCGAAACCTTCGGGTACTCTACTGACCCTTACTCAGTTTGAAGACGAGTTGGAGGCGGAAGGTGAAATTTTTGTATTGCTAGGGAAGGAAGTCGCTAAGGAGGTTGAAATTCCTGAGGCTATGGTTCCTCTACTCAAGGAATTCGCTAATATTTCCCTTAATGAATTACTTGTTGGTTTGCCACCTTTACGTGAGATCTAACATCATATTGATTTATAACTAGGAGCCCATCTACCTAATAGGCCACATTACAGAATGAGTCCCGAAGAGCATGATGAGTTGCGACGACAAGTGGAGGACTTGATTTCAAAAGGTCATGTTCGGGAGAGCATGAGCTCGTGTGCTGTTCCTACTTTGTTGACAACTAAAAAGGATGGTACTTGGCGTACGTGTGTTGATAGTCGCGCCATCAATAAGATCACAGTGATGTACATATTTCCAATTCCTTGACTTGATGACCTACTTGACCAGATTAGTGGTGCCTCTATCTTTACAAAACTGGACTTGAAGAGTGGGTACTATCAGATTCAACTTAGGCCTGGGGATGAGTGGAAGACTGCCTTCAAGACTCGTGAAGGATTGTATGAGTGATTGGTGATGCCTTTCGGTTTATCAAACGCTCCTAGTACATTTATGCGTGTGATGAACCAGTTGTTCAGGCCCTTTATTGGTAAATTTGTAGTCGTTTATTTTGATGAAATACTTATTTACATTGCTACTTTTGGTGAGCATGTCAACCATGTGAGGAAGGTTTTGACTATACTTCGACGATATAGTTCTTATGAAGCTATGAAGAAATGTGTGTTTATGGTTCCTAATGTCTTGTTCTTGGGGTACACTGTTTCTGGTGAAGGACTATAGGTGGACGAGTCTAAAGTAGCAGCTGTCGGACAATGGCCAACTCCAACTACCATCACTGAAGTTCGAAGCGTTCATGTCCTTACTTCATTCTATAGGAGGTTTATTCGAAAATTTAGTTCTATTATGGCACCGATAACTGATTGTATGAAAGGGAAGACCTTTACTTGGACCGAAGCAGCAGAATCAGCTTTCCATTAGTAAAAGAGAAGCTTAGTACATCACCGATTCTTGTATTGCCAGACTTTTCTCAAGTTTTTGAATTACACACGGATGCTTCTAAGGTTGGGATTGGAGCAGTTCTAAGTCAAGGAGGAGGACCGACTGCCTATTTTAGTGAGAAGTTGACGGGGCTAAAGCTGTGTTATAGCAATTATGATGTTGAGTTGTATGCAGTGGTCCAAGCTATAAAGCATTGGCAACATTATCTGTTTCATAAGGAATTTGTTTTTTTCACAGATCATGATTCATTAAGACATATTCGTAGTCAAGATAAGGTGTCACACAAACATGGGAGGTGGATGTCGTTCTTGGAAAAATTCACTTTCGTGGTGAAACACAAGTCTGGAATGTCGAATCGGGTGGCTGATGCATTGAATCGGAGGAGTAATTTGCTAGTTTCCATGAGGGTTGGTGTGTCGGGGATGGATGTCCTCATGGAGCAGCTAACGGTTGATCCTTATTTTTCTGTTGTTCTATAGGGTATACAATCTGGATAGATGTCTGATTTTCTACTACATGAAGATTTACTTTTCAAAGGCAATCAATTATGCATCCGTGATTGTAGTCTCCGCCTTCAAATCATTTGGGAGCTGCATGGTGAAGGGCATGTCGGCCGACATCGCACTTTATAGTTCGTACAATCATCTAATTATAGCCTATAATGCGTAAGGAGATGGATAGATATGTTAAACGGTGTCAAATCTGTCAGGTGTCAAAGGGCACATCTACCAATGCAGGACTATGTATGCCTTTGCATGTTCCATCACAACCTTGGGTAGACATCAACATGGATTTTGTGTTGGGTTTACCACATACTCAACAAGGAAATGATTCAATATTTGTGGTTGTTGATCGTTTTTTTAAGATGGTGCACTTTATTCCTTGCAAAAAGACGACATATGCAGTTAATGTGGCCCAGTTATTCGTTCGACACGTCTACCGTTTGCATGGATTGCCGTCTTCTATTGTTTTAGATCAAGACTCTAGGTTTTTGAGTCATTTTTGGTGCAGCCTATGGAAAATGGTGAACACTCAACTCAATTTTAGTAGTTCATATCATCCTCAAACAGATGGTCAAACATAAGTTGTCAAACGATCCCTTGGTAATATTTTGCAGTGTTTAGTGGGTGATCATGTGAAGACCTGGGATCAGAAGCTTTCTCAAGCTGAGTTTGCTCATAATCATGCTATCAACCGAAGTATTGGATATAGTCCATTCCAAGTGGTCTGTTCTGTTTAGCCATAGGGACCACTTGATTTGATGTCACTGCCTGTTTCTAGGGTTGTTCCAAAGAAAGTGCAGGATTTTGTTGGAGGACTGCATGATGTTCATAAGGCTGTTCATGACAACTTGGTCCGGGCTAACTCCAAGTACAAGCAAGATGCAGATAAAAAACACAAACAAGTTGATTTTGAAGTAGGTGACTTTGTTTGGGTTGTTTTGAATAAAGATCGTTTTCCGGTTAGTGAGTACAACAAGTTGTCAGCTAAGAAGATTGGATCGGTGGAGATTGTGGAGAAGATTAATTCCAATGCTTACCGTCTACAGTTGCCAAGCCACATTCGTTTTTCCGATGTTTTCAATGTAAAGCATTTGCTTCCTTATTATGGGGATTCTTCTGATGATGACCATGGTGGACATTCGAGGTTGAATTTTGTCTACCCAGGAGGGAATGATGCGGGTACTAGTGTGGAGGATCGGTCCCTTGCGTTCCTAGAGGCCCATGATCGTGTGACCAAAGGGGCTTCACGAAAATGGCCATAACTTTGGCTACGAATCTCCGCTTTGGGCATACGACCAGTCAAATCGAAGCTTGGAGCAAGGAGCACGTCTTAGTAAAGTACCTAAAGGGGACTTACCCATTTTTGAGTCCATAAATCGCTCTCTAAATGGAGTTATGAACAATTTTGTTATTTTTCCTTAATTTTTGGGTTTTGTTTTTGGGTTTGTATTTGGCCCATGGACTTTTTAGGGTTTCATTTTAAATTCTGCTTCTTATTTAACTTTTTTTCATGTAATTTGGATGGTCGATCATCAATTTTATGAACTTTCAATTTTCTCCCAAATTTTGTGCGTGTTAACCCAGATTTTGAAGCCAATCCCATAGTATTCGTAGAATCAACGTGGTTTAAAGAGATTGTCCTGGCTATTCTTTTATAATCAACAGGTTCATTCTTGATTATCTTTGTGTTGTTTTTGTGCGTTGCATCAATGTCTCTATTCTTTCTTTATTTCTCAATTTGAGCCAAAGAATGTTGAAATGGATTTGAGTGAGCCCAGCTGGGTAGATGGTATGCACGAAGAATTAAATCAATTTAAAAACCTCAGGGTTTGGATGCTGGTTGAACTACCTAAGGGAAAAAAGTCTTTTGACACATGGTGGGTATTTCACAATAAGCAGGTTCATTCCGGAGTCATAGTGCGCAATAAGGCGAGATTGGTGGTTCGTGGGTTTAGACAGGTCGAGGGTCTTGGCTACACTGAGGTTTATGCTCTGGTGGCTCACTTGGAGCCTATTTGTATCTTCTTTGCATATGCTTCCTACATGAATTTCACGGTTTACCAGATGGATGTCAAGACAGCCTTCTTGTATGGCGCGGTAAAGGAGGAAATCTATGTTGATCAACCACCTGGGTTTGTTAACTCAAAGTTTCCCAAGTATGTCTACAAGTTGGATAAGGCGTTGTATGGGTTACATCAAGCTCCTCGAGCGTGGTATGCAACTCTCACAAAGCACTTACTCGATCATGGATATTCTTGTGGCACTATCGATCAAACTTTGTTCATCAAGCATGTGGGTAGTGATCAGATTCTAGTTCAAATCTATGTTGACGACATTATCTTTGGGTCTACGAGTCTGCAGTTATGCAAAGAGTTCGAAGGAGTGATGAAAAAGAGGTTCGAGATGAGTTCTTTAGGCGAAATGACCATGTTTCTGGGGCTTCAGGTCCAACAAAGATCAACCGGAATCTTGCTCCATCAAGCCAAGTATGTGGAGGATATGCTTGAGAACTTCGGGTTTCGAGATGCAAAACCTGCCCTGACGCTGATGGCTGAGAGACATCTGTTATCTCCAGATATTGATGGTGAATCCGTAGATCAAACTCACTACAGATCAATGATCGGTTCGTTGATGTATCTAACTACATGCATGTCATACATTATGTTTACAGTTTGTCAATGCGCACATTATCAGGCTAATCCTAAACTTTCACATCTTATTGTTGTCAAAAGAATCTTTCGGTACCTCAAAGGCAGCCCAAAATTGGGTCTTTGGTATCCAAAAAATTCTGAATTTGATTTATATGCTTTTGCTGATAGTAATTATGGAGGCTATGAGCTTGATAGGAAATCTACATCAGGAGGGTGTCAATTCCTTGGTGACCAGCTGGTGTCTTGGCAGTGCAAGAAACAGCACACCGTCTCAACCTCAACAGTAGAAGCGGAATATGTTGCTGCCTTTGCTTGTTGTTCTCAAGTTATCTGGACCCAACATCAACTGTTGGATTACGGTTTGAATTATATAGAAACCCCTATATTTTGTGATAATGAGGTTGCAATTCAGATTGCTAAAAATCCAGTCCAGCACTCGAAAACCAAGCATATTGACATCAAAATTCATTTCATCAGAGATTGTTATGAGCGTTCGCTCATTTGGATGGAATAGGTTCCCACTGCTAATAATGTGGCAGATCTGTTCACAAATCCGTTTACCAAAGCTCGATTCGATGTGCTTGTGAGCTTTTTGAAAATGATACGTTTTAAGGACTAATTTTTTTTAGGTTAGTTTAAATTTGCACATGTTATTTTCGTTCTCACCCATGCACAAATTTAGGGGGAGAAATAAACACAAAAACCAAACAAAATTTTAAAATATCAAAATCCAAAAACATTAGAAAATCAAAAAATCAAAACAAATTATGTTGCTGATAGTTTCTGTTTGTAGGTAATGTGATGGGAAGTAATATAATCATGTGATAACAGGCAATCTGAATTTGTGTAAGGTACCAAAGTCGAATTTCTGAGATCTGTGTTCGATGCGCTGGTAGGCACGAAAAGTTTTAAAATGCACTTGACTAGGATTAGATAAACTTAAGGAATCTAGAGACCTGACATATCAATGACCTAGATAGTTCCATTTAGCTTGACAATACGATGCTTGGGTAGGTTGAGCAGAGAGATATATACATGGGAATCTACGGATACATTAAATGATTTGTATCTAGAACTGTTGATTAACTTTTCCTTGATGTGCGGACTTTGTCCTTATTTCCGGTATTGATGGGGCAACCGGGGAATTCCAATAAATTAGGTCTGTAGAAAATTATTTTCTTTCTTTCTATCTGTTAGTCATATGTTGCTTCATCTGCTGATTGGAAGAGATCTGACCTGGAATGCAACATATGCAACTCTGTTTCTCTGCATCTTGTTCTATGCTATTCTTCCTACCTGTTAGTCCTATGTTGTCTCCTTTGCGTGATTAAGAATCCGAACTGGTACACATCATATGCAACCTTCTACTTCTTAATCCCTCTAAACTCTAGTTAGACATATGTTTCACTCTCTGTGTAATCGGAAGAGATCCGACCTGAGTGTACAACATATGCATTCTAAGTTTGTCTTCTTTGTTAATAATTGTCTGCTCATATGAAGTAAGGAATATTGTGGAAGACCCTGATTATTGGGGTATATCAGGAAGCGGGAAACACGTTCTAATACAATTAAAATTGAACATTTTATAGGTTGTATGTAGATCTCGCTGCTTAATTTAGGTGGACAACAATATCCTTGATCGTCGTCAACTGAATGGCCTTCTAGGAATATTATCTAAGTTCATAGGATCTAATGTCTTGTCACTTATAGTATGTCCTAAAATTGTCACAACCTTTCGTGTTTAAGTGGACCTCAATACCGATGATCAACAAGATGTAGACATGAAGGTAAAAGGTATCGGCAAATGGATGAAGGTTGTCTAATAACTTTGATCCCAATCTCACAAAAAAATTATCTGCATTGGAGAAATTTTAGAAATTTATTTTTATTTTATTTTATTTTATTTTATTTCAATTTTATTTTATTTTAATTTTTGAGTCCTTGGATTATATTATTTTTAAGAAAGTCTATTAGGTTGTTGGGCTTGAGTTTAACGTGTGTTGGGTTGCAACCTGTAACGCCTGTGTTTCCGGGCTTGCCATTTTTAGCAATGTAATGGTCTAGGTTAACCTTTGTAACCCGTTTTGAAATAATAAGATTGTTTTATTTGAGTATTATGTGATTTGTGCTTAATTGCTTAATTATGTGGTTTGATTAATTAAGAATAAAAATAAGCATCAAAATTTAAGTGTAAAATAAACTTGATATCTTTAGATAATGTTGTAGTAGTTGAAACAAGGTTTCCGAAGATATAAAGAATGCCGAAATCCGAGTTATAACGAGGAAGTTATGACCTGTCGAAGTTTCGCGACAGAACCGACAACGCTGAATAACGTAAAAAGTGAAATTTACGTTAAAGCGATATTTAGCCTTAGTGATCTAAACGAGAATCGAAGATCTCGTTGTTAGTATCAAAGCGATAAAAAGTTAGGCGAGAACGGACGTCGGACGAAGAAGTTATGAATTTATAACGAAATTTTCTGTCCCGGCCTATTAAAAATAAATAATAAAAATAAATTCAAAATTAGCCGACGGAGTCTAAACGAAAGTTGTAGAGTGTAGTCTCACCTTTCCGTGGATATAAAGAACGTCGAAAACGGAGTTCGTATGAAGAAGATATGAATTTCCGAAGTTTATTAATTAATTTGTATTTATTTTTAATTGAAAATTCGGAGGCATTATCCGAAGACGAGTCACAGCTCTGATCCGAGGTACGCGCTGCGTACTCGAGTACGCCCCGCGTACAGCCAAAGTGTCGACACTTCGGATGACGCATGCAGTGACGCAATTCGGAGGCAGTACGCGCTGCGTACTGTTGTACGCCCCGCGTACGAGAGGCTTCCAACCTCCTATAAATAGGATGCGAGGGGTCCGGGTTTATTTGCTAATTTCCTCTCGTTTTTGTGCCGAAGCTCTGCGTTTTTACCCCCGAAGCCATCCCGAGGCCCCGGTAATATTCCCGAGTCCCGAAGCGAGTCCCGAGATCCCGAAGATCCCCAGAAGTGCGGTTTCCGAACCGAAGCTCTGCCCACGAGAAGTTCGATTTTCGTAAAGATCTTCCAGATCTGTTGAGGATTACGACTTCTGCAAGCCGTAGTGCTGTCCGATCATCTTCTGATCAAGTGAGTGTATACTACCTTTCATAAACGCAATAATAATACAACTATGGTTTGAGTGTATTAAGTTTATCGTCGTTTATACGTGCGAAGGCGTTGTTACTTTCTCCTAACGTATAACTATAAAGTATTTTATACGAGATACGTGTTATGTGTATATTTTGTTGTTATGTGTGTGAATGTATATTCACTTTCTTCTATCTTACATATATGATTATTTCTATATGAAATACGTGTTATGTGTGTGTGCCTCATCTGTTATATGGAAAATGTATTGATCAAGCATGCTATACAGGTTTTGAAAATATGTATAAAAATGTATGTTTTTATCTACTAATATGTTGGGTAGAACATGGGTAGATAGTTGGTGTGTAATAAACAGATGAGAGGCCTCGTTGTTGTTTGATCCAGTCATCTAGCGGAATTTAGATGACGACCACGGACTTTTCTAGATAGTCATGTGGAACGCTAGCAGGCTCATAACCTGTAGGTGTTAATGAACTTGGGTGTTCATTCTCTATATTCCATCCCCCTCATGGTTGCCTTATTTGACTTATATTGCTGAGGAAACCCCGCAGCATGTGTTGTCAACCCGATGAAAATATTCTTAGATTTGGTCCCTTGTGTTAGTTATTTTAGGGACGTAAAGTGAGAATAACGGGAATGGGTAACTGGGTTATTGTTGGTTGATAATAATTAATTTAATTATTTATTGTGGGTTGAAACCCTATATGCTCACCAGGCTCCCAAGCCTGACCCACTCAGTTTTATTTGTATTACAGGAAGTGGCGCAAGGGCGTAAGATGGATGAACCATCAAGTTGTTTTGTTTACAAGTCTGTATATGTAAATATTTGTTGAATGACTTGTAATGTTATCGTTTATGCTTGTTGGTCTATATCGGAACATGACACCTCGAGTTTTGATTATATAATGAAAAATACATTTCTTTTATGAAATGCTTTGGTAAACATCATTTTATCATGTTTTGTTTTGGGGAACAAATTCCGCAACTCTTTCAAATCAAAAGGATTTACTCTGAAAATATTTAAAAGCATAAATGAAAATCGGTCTTTTCTGGCCGAGATTTTGGGGATGTCACAGTTGGTATCAGAGCATTAGTTTAAGCGAACTAGGAATTTTTAGGATATCTAGACTTAAACTTAGAATGCTAAGTGGAATTTTGAGATGTGTGTCTGTTATGTTTTAGACACAAGCACTAGTTTATTTTAGGAAAGTTGCCTAAAATGCTTTATGTGCTAAATGTTATATGTTGCCCTATATGATATTATTTGTTCGGATCTATGGTCTGTTGCCGACCGGATCTAGAAACTTTATGTGTGTAGGATTCTAAGCGTACGTCTACGATATTAGAACTAGCATGTAAACGTTTCAGAGTGATAAGGATGATTTGAATATCTATCGTGAATAAGGATCTAATTTCACCTTATTCGGTGTGTAGATCAAAATGGTGAGAACAAGAAGTGGAGTTGGAAATGCTGATGAAAACAGGAATCAATCACCAGTGATTGAACAAAGACCTGTTGTAGCAGCAGCACCTGAGCCAATAACCATGGCTGGTGTGCAATTGATGATTCAGACGATGTTGGATCGTCAGATGGATGAAACTAGACGGTTGCTTCAACAAAATCGTGAAGAAATGTCGATTCGTGTGGAAGAGCCTAAATTGAATGAAGGGCACTCGGAAGGTGGAAACTTTAGTGGGTCTGTTGGTCAAGCCAACCCACCGATAGTTAGGCAAGATAACCGTGATGGAAGGAATGATGGAATGGGATGCAAGTACAAGGACTTTTTGACTTGCAAACTATCGACCTTCAATGGAAAGGAGGATCCGATTGGGGTTATGGATTGGATCTCCGAAATGGAGCTAGCCTTCATGACGTGTGGCTGCAGAGGTAAGTTGCAAACTATCTATGCCGTGCGTCAATTCCGAGGTGGAGCCGTTCGTTGGTGGAACACTTTAGGAAAGACCGTAAGCCCAAATGAGCCACTGCAATTGTCATGGGCAGAGTTCTTGGTGCAGTTTAAGTGCAAGTTCTGCTCGGCTCAAAATCTGTTGGAGTTGGAGAACAAGTTCCTGACATTGACTAAAGGCAGCATGTCAGTTGATGAATACACCAATAACTTCACTGATAAGATGGAGTTTGCCTTGTGTATCGTTCCAGACGAGCTGACTAAGGTGGATCGGTATGCGAAGGGACTTCCATGGGAGTACGAGGTGCCAGTACGTCAGGCACTTACTCTAGAGGCAGCATCTGGGCTGCCAAGTCTGTTGAAAACATGATAAAAGGGAGAACCACCAACAAGGTTGAGGTTGGTGAGAAGAGGAAGTTTGAGGGAACATCTGGTTCCGGTAAGAAAAGTAAATTTTCGAAATCTGATTCGAAAAGGTTTGGTGGGGGAAAAGGAGGAGAAGCGAAGTGGTGTGAAAAGTGTAAGAAAAAACACTTTGGGAAATGTAGCGAGGATGTAACTTGCTACAAGTGTGGAAAGGTTGGACATTTTGCCAATGAATGTCCGAACAACAAAAGGATGTGTTTTGGTTGTAATGAAGAGGGGCACATTTTGAAAGACTGTCTGAAGAAGACGGAGGTAGCTAAGCCCAACATTCCACCAAAGCCGAAGGCGAGAACATTCCAGATGACACTGGAAGCTGCTAAGGATGAAGCTGATGTCGCTTCAGGTACCTTTCTCGTTAACAATTTTCCTGCCCAAATTTTATTTGATTTTGGAGCCAACTACTCCTTTATATCACATGAATTTGGTAGAAAAATAGCTTTGCCTGTTGATAGACTAGATAATGCTTTATTAGTCGAAGTTGCTAGTGGCAAGTTTGTACCTGTTAGCCATCGTATGAAAAACATCTTAGTCGACTTGAATGGGAATAAGTTCCGCGAGGAATTATTGCCTATAGAACTTAATGGTTTCGACATCGTGTTGGGAATGGATTGGCTCAGCGCCAATGATGCCGAAATTTTATGCAAGAAGAAGATAGTTAAAGTAAACCCGCCTGGAAAAGAATCGTTTATGGTGTATGGGTACAAACGCCGAGTGAATTCTGGAATCATTTCCCTAATGAAAGCCAGAAAGTGTTTGACCAAGGGATGTATATCATATTTAGCATTCGTGATTGATGCTAAGAAGGAAAAGAAGGTGATGCAGAGTATTCCTGTGGTGTGTGATTATCCGGAAGTATTTCCCGAAGATCTTCCTGGATTACCACCTGATAGACAAGTAGAGTTCAGAATAGACTTGTTACCAGGAACCACGCCAATAGCAAAAGCACCTTGTCGATTAGCACCGATGGAGATGAAGGAGCTGATGATGCAACTTCAAGAGTTGTTGGACAAAGGTTTCATTAGACCTAGTTCATCACCCTGGGGAGCTCCGGTGTTATTCGTGAAGAAGAAAGATGGAAGTATGAGAATGTGCATTGATTACAGAGAGCTGAACAAGGCAACAATAAAGAATAGATATCCGTTGCCAATGATTGATGACCTATTTGATCAATTGCAATGTTCGAGCTATTTCTCGAAGATCGATCTTAGGTTAGGATATCATCAGCTGAAAGTAAGAGAGCAGGATATAGAGAAGACTACGTTCATAACTAGATATGGACACTACGAGTTCTTGGTTATGTCGTTTGGACTAACCAATGCTCCGGCAGCATTCATGGATTTAATGAATAGGGTTTGTAACCCGTTCCTTGATAAATCCGTGATAGTGTTCATCGACGACATTCTGATTTACTCAAAAAGCCAGGAGGAGCATGGCAGACACTTGCGAGAAGTGTTAGAAGTTTTGAAGAAGGAGAAGCTGTATGCTAAGTTCTCCAAATGTGATTTTTGGATTCGAGAAGTCCAGTTTTTGGGTCACGTGGTCAACCAAGAAGGGATAATGGTTGATCCAGCGAAGATTGAAGCTGTGATGAAGTGGGAACAACCGAAAAGTCCCACGGAGATCCGAAGCTTTTTAGGATTAGCCGGATATTACCGAAGGTTTATCCAAGGCTTTTCTTCGATTGCTACTCCATTGACAGCTTTGACCCACAAAGGAGCTGCTTATGCTTGGAGTGAGAAGCATAAAGAAGCATTCGAGAAGCTAAAGAAGAAACTTTGCGAGGCACCGATACTTTCTCTACCCGATGGAGTTGAAGACTTCGCTGTTTATAGTGATGCGTCTGGGGTTGGATTGGGTTGTGTTTTAACCCAAATAGAAAAGGTGATAGCATATGCGTCTCGACAGCTGAAGGAGCATGAAAAGAATTACCCGACTTATGATTTGTAGTTGGCGGCGGTAGTTTTCGCTCTGAAAATATGGAGGCATTACCTCTATGGCACAAAGTGCAAACTTTTCACTGATCATAAGAGTCTCCAATATCTCTTTAATCAGAAGGAATTGAATATGAGGCAACGACGTTGGATGGAATTACTCAAGGACTACGACTGCGAGATACTTTACCACCCCGGTAAGGCTAATGTTGTTGCTGATGCTCTCAGTCGGAAAGTCAATCTTGAAAGGAAAAGGCCAAGAGCGTTGAGAATTGAAGTTGTCTCGACCATTGTGGAAAGTATAAAGAAAGCTCAAGAGGAAGCTTCTGAGAAAAATGATCGAAAGGAGGAACGTTTGGGTAAAACGTTGGTGTTTGGTACAAACGGTCATGGACTGAAAGTATTCCAAGATCGTATTTGGGTACCTAAGTCAGGAGGAATTAGAGATCTTCTGATGGAAGAAGCTCACAAGACCATGTATTCGATTCATCCCGGTAGCACTAAAATGTATAGGGACCTGAAACCCTACTACTGGCGGCCGACGATGAAGCTTGATGTTGCAAAGTATGTGGCTGAGTGTGTGACTTGTGCGAGAGTCAAGACACAACATCAGAAACCGTATGGGAGTTTAGAACCTTTACCTGTGCCTATGGGTAAGTGGGAAGACATTGCTATGGATTTTGTCACTAAACTACCCAGAACAAAGAATGGTCACGGCATGATTTGGGTGGTCGTTGATCGATTCACCAAGAGTGCGCATTTCATAGCCGCCAGGGAGAAATGGTCTATGGAAAAGCTTGCGAATTCTTATGTGAAGGAAATTGTGAGACTTCACGGTGTTCCGCTAACAATTGTGTCGGATCGTGATAGTCGTTTGACCTCAAGGTTTTGGAAATGTCTACAAGAGGAAATGGGTACCAAGTTATGTTTAAATACAGCTTACCATCCGCAGACTGATGGTCAGAGTGAAAGAACGATACAAACACTTGAAGATATGCTGAGAGCATGTACCTTGGAATTCCTAGGTAATTGGGATGAACATTTACCTTTGGTAGAATTTTCCTATAATAACAGTTTCCACTCGAGCATTAAGATGGCACCTTACCAAGCTTTGTATGGACAAAAGTGTCGTACGCCGTCTTGTTGGCTTGAGGCTGGGGAAAAGCAGTTTATGGGACCGGAGATGGTTCATCAAACTGCTGAAAAGTTGAAAATAATTAGGGAAAGAATGTTAGCAGCTCAGGATCGTCAAAAGAGCTATGCTGACAAGAAGCGAAGACCGATGACTTTTGAAGTTGGGGATTCGGTTTTGCTTAAAGTCTCGCCGTGGAAGGGACTTATAAGATTTGGTAAAAGGGGAAAGTTGAGTCCAAGGTTTATTGGACCGTTTAAAGTTCTTCAGAGAATTGGGAACCAAGCTTACAAGCTCCAACTACCAGAAGAACTGAATGGAATTCACAACACTTTTCATGTGTGTTATTTGAGAAAGTTCACGGGAGAAGTTCCCGATATAATTCCAATTTCCGAATTGAGAATTGATGAGAACAAAAGGTTGATTGAAGAACCAGAGGCAATTGTTGACCGAAAGACTAAGAAGTTGCGACGCAAGATGGTCGAGTTAGTTCTTGTCCGATGGAAACACACGAATGGGCCGAATCTCACCTGGGAGACGGAGAGTGACATGTTGAGTCGCCATCCGCATTTGTTTGTTGATGAGTGATTCCGGGGATGGAATCATTCTAAGGTGGAGAGAATTGTAACGCCTGTGTTTCCGGGCTTGCCATTTTTAGCAATGTAATGGTCTAGGTTAACCTTTGTAACCCGTTTTGAAATAATAAGATTGTATTATTTGAGTATTATGTGATTTGTGCTTAATTGCTTAATTATGTGGTTTGATTAATTAAGAATAAAAATAAGCATCAAAATTTAAGTGTAAAATAAACTTGATATCTTTAGATAATGTTGTAGTAGTTGAAACAAGGTTTCCGAAGATATAAAGAATGCCGAAATCCGAGTTATAACGAGGAAGTTATGACCTGTCGAAGTTTCGCGACAGAACCGGCAACGCTGAATAACGTAAAAAGTGAAATTTACGTTAAAGCGATATTTAGCCTTAGTGATCTAAACGAGAATCGAAGATCTCGTTGTTAGTATCAAAGCGATAAAAAGTTAGGCGAGAACGGACGTCGGACGAAGAAGTTATGAATTTATAACGAAATTTTCTGTCCCGGCCTATTAAAAATAAATTCAAAATTAGCCGACGGAGTCTAAACGAAAGTTGTAGAGTGTAGTCTCACCTTTCCGTGGATATAAAGAACGTCGAAAACGGAGTTCGTATGAAGAAGATATGAATTTCCGAAGTTTATTAATTAATTTGTATTTACTTTTAATTGAAAATTCGGAGGCATTATCCGAAGACGAGTCACAGCTCTGATCCGAGGTACGCGTCGCGTACTCGAGTACGCCCCGCGTACATCCAAAGTGTCAACACTTCGAATGACGCATGCAGTGACGCAATTCGGAGGCAGTACGCGTTGCGTACTGCTGTACGCCCCGCGTACGAGAGGCTTCCAGCCTCCTATAAATAGGATGCGAGGGGTCCGGGTTTATTTGCTAATTTCCTCTCGTTTTTGTGCCGAAGCTCTGCGTTTTTACCCCCGAAGCCATCCAGAAGCCCCGGTAATATTCCCAAGTCCCGAAGCGAGTCCCGAGATCCCGAAGATCCCCAGAAGTGCGGTTTCCGAGCCGAAGCTCTGCCCGCGAGAAGTTCGATTTTCGTAGAGATCTTCCAGATCTGCTGAGGATTACGACTTCTGCAAGCCGTAGTGCTGTCCGATCATCTTCCGATCAAGTGAGTGTATACTACCTTTCATAAACGCAATAATAATACAACTATGGTTTGAGTGTATTAAGTTTATCGTCGTTTATACGTGCGAAGGCGTTGTTACTTTCTCCTAGCGTATAACTATAAAGTATTTTATACGAGATACGTGTTATGTGTATATTTTGTTGTTATGTGTGTGAATGTATATTCACTTTCTTCTATCTTACATATATGATTATTTCTATATGAAATACGTGTTATGTGTGTGTGCCTCATCTGTTATATGGAAAATGTATTGATCAAGCATGCTATACAGGTTTTGAAAATATGTATAAAAATGTATGTTTTTATCTACTAATATGTTGGGTAGAACACGGGTAGATAGTTGGTGTGTAATAAACAGATGAGAGGCCTCGTTGTTGTTTGATCCAGTCATCTAGCGGAATTTAGATGACGACCACAGACTTTTCTAGATAGTCATGTGGAACGCTAGCAGGCTCATAACCTGTAGGTGTTAATGAACTTGGGTGTTCATTCGCTGTATTCCATCCCCCTCATGGTTGCCTTATTTGACTTATATTGCTGAGGAAACCCCGCAGCATGTGTTGTCACCCCGATGAAAATATTCTTAGATTAGGTCCCTTGTGTTAGTTATTTTAGGGACGTAAAGTGAGAATAACGGGAATGGGTAACTGGGTTATTGTTGGTTGATAATAATTAATTTAATTATTTATTGTGGGTTGAAAACCCTATATGCTCACCAGGCTCCCAAGCCTGACCCACTCAGTTTTATTTGTATTACAGGAAGTGGCGCAAGGGCGTAAGATGGATGAACCATCAAGTTGTTTTGTTTACAAGTCTGTATATGTAAATATTTGTTGAATGACTTGTAATGTTATCGTTTATGCTTGTTGGTCTATATCGGAACATGACACCCCGTGTTTTGATTATATAATGAAAAATACATTTCTTTTTATGAAATGCTTTCGTAAACATCGTTTTATCATGTTTTGTTTTTGGGAACAAATTCCGCAACTCTTTCAAATCAAAAGGATTTACTCTGAAAATATTTAAAAGCATAAATGAAAATCGGTCTTTTCTGGCCGAGATTTTGGGGACGTCACACAACCCATAGCCAGGTGAAAAGGGGAGTATATAAGGTGGGTGTGGCCAGACTCAACCTCCTTCTTCACTTTCTGAATACGGCCGCACACCCAAAACACACACTCTCTCTCTTAAAAACTTCAAAAATTCTCGATTTTTCTTGAAATTAATTGCTCATATGTGTAAGTATCATCTAGTCGATCCTCGTAATGGTGTTCTTGAGCTAAAACGACTGTGAATCCATGGTTTATTGAATGAAAAACAGGTTTCGATAACATTGGAGTGTGTACGACCTCACACCCTGTGTACAGCCGCACACCTGTGTACGATCGCACACCCAGTGTTCGGCTGGACTTCTGTGTACGGCTGTACGCCCCAATTCGCCCTTAAAATTAATATTGAAATTTTTTTTGATAACTCAAAACATTCAATGTTTATTTATGTATTTTTGTGTTTTTCTCAGCTCAAGATGGCAGGACTTGAATTCGCTAAAGTTCACAAATTGCCTGTTTACCTTGCTGATCCTCTAGAGGCCAACTCCGAATTTCAATTCATAGTCGATGGCTTAAGAAGATGTTGTTTGTTCACTGATCTCACCACCAGTCCAATCATTTACCAACAATTCGTTAAGGAATTCTAGTGCAACGCAGTTGTGATGAAGGATAATAAGGGTACAAAATATCTTGAAGCTTCTGTGTATGGAAAAAAAGTCATGGTTACCGAGCGGATTATACGAGAAACTCTGCAGATCGGTGATAAGCCTGAATTCCCAAAAGAGATTGACCTAGACCAGACTTAAGAGATTCTAGATCAAATGGGTTATGAAGGAACTCCCCCCCCCCCCCCCCCCCCCCCCGCCACACTCTCAAGAAGTTATTGCCTCTGTGCTTGAAATATTTAGCTCATGCATGTGTGAGTTGTATCTCAGATAATGAAATATCTTTATTCAACACAGGTGCAATTGGTGCATTAGCTTCTGGGATAAAGTTCAATTTCTCAAAGTTTATTTTACATGAGATGAATTTGAACATCGAAGGAAACAAAAGGGATAAGTTCTTCCTGTACCCAAGATTCCTTTAACTTATCTTCAATGTCAAGCACCCTGAAATCAAAAGAGGAGGAGAGACCATGGATCTTAAGTCTGTTGGCTCAAGTGCTTTTGGACTAATGAAGCAAAATCGACCAGGAAAATGTTTAATTTTGAAGGAAAATATCCACTGATAAAGTTTGGAATTTTTACTGAAGAAAGTGACCAATCTGATTCCGATAATCTCTCTAGCACCATGGAAATTGAGGATGTCGTTATATCAGTTTTAGAACATGAAAATGAAGAAGGTCATGTTTCCACTATTGCAATTGTGGCAGAAGAACATGACCAACTACGAAATGTGGAGGTTCAAAGTAATTTTCGTGTAGATGGTGATGATGAAGAGTATGATGGTGATGATGATTTTCTCAAAGACATGGATTTCTCTGGATTTAACAATGAGGAGATCCCTCTTAACTTTGATTTTGAAAAAGATGATTTGAGTCCAAGTTTTGAGTTCATTGATAGGTTCTTTACAAAGGTCAATGAAGTTGCCAAATCAGCAACTGAGACTAGGCTGCTGAGGAGACTTTCAAAACTATGCCTCCTATGTCTAGATTGATGGAAGAAACTTCAAGCCATTAGGATGCAATTTTAGGGATTCCTCCCCTTGATACAGCTATTCCTACATCTGTGCCATCTTCTTGTGATCTGACACAGACACAGACCTCTCTGCCTCCTGTGAAAATAAGGCGTCTAGATCCGAGGCAGGGAATGTTCATTCAAGATCAAGCACCACCAACTTCATCCACAATCACCACCACAATAGTTTATGCACCACCTAGACTTACTGATGAAGACCCAAGCACCACGTTTGAAACTGGTGGGTCATCTACTATCCGAAAATACTCCCTACAAGGCCTTCGCTAGATAAAGCCTCCATCAGGCTAGCAAGGCATTTAGATCAACATAGTCTAGAACCTTCCTCACTTGGAAAAGGCACGTGGAAAAGGAATATCTATCGAGGAAGGCCGTTCAGGGGATGATGATTCTATTATGTCCTCTCTCAAAGAAGAAATTGACATTCTAAAACAACAAAGTATTGAGAAGGATATTTTGATTGGAAAGCATGATGTTAGGATGAGGAAGACAATGCATTGAAGTCAAAACAAATCTCTGAGCTACAGAATAATCTTGGATCTTTGACAACTTTCTATTTTAGCTTGAAGAACAAAGTGTTTGAAGCTTTTGGTGATACATTCGAGTCCTTGTTTCAACAGCCTTATGGTATTGAAGATCCTCCCACTACTTCCATCCAGCCTTCTGAACGTGAATTTCCTCTTGACCAACCAACACCAAGAACCACAAGAGTTGTCAATCGATTTGAGAAAGAGCCTGTGTATGCCAATCCTCGGATCAAAATTAAACATGGCCAAAGAACAGTCACAGCTAAGAAGAAAGTAGGTTTGCTCTTCATGAAGAGCTCAAATGAGAATCGAAAAGCAAATGAACCTCAACTCACTGTGACGGATCTTAAAAAGAGAAAATTTGGTGATCAATATGGTGATCGTACAGGGATTAAAATGTGGGCCTATGATCATGAACTCAATCTATGGGTGGTTAAGAGAAATTATGGAAATCTGGAATACTATAAAAACATTCCTGACTTCAACTCCTGGACAAAGTTTGATCTCTCTGAACTCTCAAGGGCTCCATTCCAGAATTCTTCACAAGATCCTAGTGATTTCAACTTCAAACATTCTTTAGATAGACAGGTCAAGGATAATTTCCCCATGATGAAGACAAAAAAAGCTCTGATTAGAAAAGACAAAGATATTATTGATCCTGAAACTAATCAACCAATTAAGATAATGATGTGGCTAGCTACTAAACAACCGAAGGAGATTCCAATCCCACAACATTTTCATGAGGGATATCTTGATAATATGGAATTTTGGGCCTTTGATGATGAAACAGCAATTGAAGCCATAAAATTCAAAAAACAGAGAAGGAGTTCTCAGGCTTGTTAGCACTAAGGATCTTCTGACAATCAGAGAGAGAGAGAGAGAGAGAGAGAGAGAGAGATTCACACATTAGCCCGTCATCAAATAGTATGTAGGAGGGAGTTCATGGAGGCTGCCACAAAAGAATTCACAGGAATGGTTGCCATAATTATCAATGAAAGACTTTGGATGGGATCTATGGGAAAATATAACATAAGGCTGTTCGAGAAACCAAAAGATTAAAGACCAAGTCTATGCTAGCCTCAAACCAAGGGGAGATTGATAGGTCATAATATAGTGGTTTGGGCTAGGCATCCATCTTGTATAGGTCTTGGTAGGGTCTTGGGGTTTGTTATGATGGTTGTAATCTTTGTGTGGCTGTGTATGGCCGGACATGTGTGTATGGTCGTACACCCTCTGTATGTTCATACACGCGTGTATGGCTGTACACTGGTGTACTGTTGTGTGTGCTATAAATAGTATGTGTCTTTGTAAGTCTAAGGGTAATGCAAGTGTATGTTTCCAAGGTGTATTTGATGTTTATGTGATATAAATGTATGCATGCTTGGATGGATTCGTCTTCTACTCCTTCTACACTATGATTGATTGCAATACCATTTGATCTCTAGTTCGTATCTTAGAATTAGGGACCTTACAAACTCTCTCAAAATAAAATGGAGGATGAAAATAGCGTTTGTTGGCTGCAAATATGGTTTGAATCCCAAATTTTAGGGTTAGGCTTCCTTAAATACATGAAAACTTTCATTCTAGCCCCCTAAAGTTTGAGAAAATAACCTCGTGAACCATATACATGATTAAAAATAATTTTCTTGCACTTTGCTCCCAAAAAGTTAACTTTAACCAAGCCAAAAAGGTAACTTAATAAGGAAACATAACTGAAAACTAACCTTGAGGACTAGGAAGTTCGGGTCCTTACTATATATATATATATATATATATATATATATATATATATATATATATATATATATACACACACACACACACACACATATATATATATATATATAGGTACGAGATTCGTAGACTCAACTTTAACAGAAGAGAATGCTCATGAAGGAGATGAATGCTTGCCTTCAATAGAAATAGAATAACGTCTTTGAAAAGAAAATAAAGACTACAAAGAATTTTTCGAAAAGAATGTGAAGATTACGTCGAAATTCATTGAGAAGAATGTGAAGAGGCTGAACAAATGCATTAAAGAGATTGTGAACAGTCTGAGAGTCTGAAGCTCGTCTTCGAGAAAATATACATGAACTTCTAGTGAAATTCATGCAAGGTAACATGAGAAGCAACTCATTCAACCACCAACTGACATATTGTTGACATTTATTTCCGTTCGCTTTGGTATCATGGTTGGTGGAAAATAAAATGTATCATGCTATCGTGTAACACCTACTTTTTTAACATAAGGTACACCAAAAACAATTATTTTTAAATCATTAATCGAACCAATGTACACTTGTATTAATAATTTGATACAACAAGTTATCAAAAAGATCTTACAAATATAACCACGTGAGGATCAAATTTGGGCATTATTAGACTTTATACACCATTATAACTATGTAAGGATCAAATTCGGGCATTATGAGACTTCATACACCTCTTCCGGTGAGCCTGCAAGGAACACAACAAAGAAAGGATAAGCTACAAGAGTTTAGTGAGCAACATGCATAACAAGCTAAAAAGTAGTTTGACAACTACTTTATGGAGGAATTGTATACTAACACTAAAGTATAGTGTATATCGGATTAATGGAAGGCACATTATAAATTATATGAGTTAAGGATATGATATATATATATATATATATATATATATATATATATATATATATATATATATCATATCCTTAACTCATATAATTTATAATGTGCCTTGCATTAATCAGATATACATTAGAATTTAGTGTTAATATACAATTCCTCCAATAATCAGTTAACAACTATTCAAGCCATCATTCTTACGAACAACTCTCCATAATAGACTTATAGCTACTCATGATACTATTGTACTGTGATACCCATTTCCTTTCATTATATTACAACTACGTAAGCCACCATCACTATATAACCGTATACAAGTACAGTAATTCGGCCATCAAGTCTGTTAGTAACCAATACGATATCGACCCATTTTATTATGACCACCAAGACTACCATAATTTTCAATTCAACTTGTGGTATTATGGCCACCAAGGCTACCACAATAATATGATAAGAACATATAAATATAACATTATGACTACCAAGGTTATCATTGACTTGGAGTTCCGTTAGTGATTATTTTATCGCCACCAAGTCTATCATCATTATCCAATAATAACATACAAGTATAGAATTACAGACACCAAGGCTAACATTGACTTGCAATTCTGCCAATGATGATATTACAGCTACAAAGGCTATCATCATAATTCGATAATAACATACAAGTATAACATTACTGCCACTAAGGCTGCCACTGACTTGCAGTTCTGACAATGATGATATTACGACCACCAAGGCTACCATTTTAATTCGATAATAACATACAACTATATCATGACTAGCACCAAGGATGCCATTGAATTTTAATTATGTCAGTGATGATATTGTAGCCATCAAGGCTACCATCATAATCCAATAATAACATACAAGTATAACATTACTGCCACCAAGGCTGCCATTGAGCTGTATTTCTCAGAAGACGGTATTACAATCACTAAGAATAGCATCACATACTAATAACTATTCCCAATTATAACTTATCAACGACCTATACTATTTTGTTTAGGACAACCGTTTTACACAACTTAATATTTAATTTGTATAGTACAATGGTCATCAGTTAGAACTGTCTGTGTATATTCCACAACAAATACACATCATATCAAATCACTATATTCTGTAGCTTTAACTAACTAAATTAACACTTCATACCTCGCAATAACTACTACTAAGCTAGCTATATAACCCATATAGTGTAGTTCGACTATAATTCAACTATATTCACTCATTATTCCACATAGTAATAACCTCTAAATAACTTGCTTATACATTCTTAACCATACTCAACACTACAAATCTTAACACATATCGTATAATTCCACAATAAACATAATGTTGTATGTATCACACACCACAATAATAAACACATAACTAAATAACAATTATCTAGAAAAGGAGTAAGGTTACTCACTTGGCTAGTTAGTGAATATTAACTATAATTTTGGCATCACACATTTCGCTACTACCAACTCATCATTTGTATAAACCTATTCAGACAATACATCAAGTTCATTATAACTTGTATAAATCATCATTATATCAACCATAATGATCAATTACCTGATCACTAAGTCAACTTGATAACATGTATTTACCAAAATAACTAGGTTTCCAAATATAACTGCTAAACGACTTATCTGGTAGGCCATTAACCTAATCGATAATCTCGGTAAACTAGGGTTTACAATCCTCGCTGGCCAAATCAGTAGTTCCACCACAAAAATACTCTATCAACCTTATTATTAAGTTCATAATAACAATGTACTATGAACTTTAGCCATATATCGTGTTGGGAGGTAGTTGAATTTTGTTGACCTTTCCTGACTTTGACCCTACATGTTATGTATCGATATCCTACGCATCGCGTACCCTTTAAAGTATATTTCCCTACTTGTAATAACTCTTGTCATGGAAACATGGGTTACACATCGACATATATTTCCTTCACTGATTTGGAAATTTCACCGCTTATTTCGTTGATAAATTTTTCGGCACTATATGATAGGCGATCCTTTTTTCCATCGTTATCCCGCTGCTAAATTGTAACGCCTATAGATTCGAGTTACTCAATTTAGAGACAATGAGCATTAAAACAACATTATAATAGAAGGTTATTTAGAATAAATAATCTTTACTAAATTATATTATATGTCACAAGGGTTTCATACATATAAAGAACGCTGAAGTCCGAGTTATAACGAATAAGTTATGACCCGTCAAAGTTTTACGGCTAAACCGACATGGCAACGCGTAACGTAAAAAGTAATTTTTTGATAAAACACTTTTTAGCCTTATCAATCTAAATGAAAGTCGTAGTATATGTTAAACCGAGAACGTACAAAAAAAGAACGTCCAATTCTAACTTCGTATGAGAAGTTATGATTTTTCTAAGATTTAGCATAGCAGTGCACAGCCCAGAAATCGAATTTTAGATCGATCAGTTTTTATCCGACACAATCTAAACGAGAATTGAATATCTCATTAATAGGAGCTCAACGATATAAAGACAGACGAAAACGGACGTCGGATGACTAAATTATGAATTTTTAATGTACTTTAACTATCTAAGTCTGTTAAAATATAACTTTAAAAATAAAGTCAAAGTTAACCAATAGTGTCTAAACGAAAGTTTTAGATCTCATCAATACCTACGTGTGGATATAAAGAACATCAAAAACGGAGCCCATATGAAAAAGTTATGGATTTTAAAAGATAATTAGTTTTTGTAATAACTAGGAGGTGACACGTGGCACGATCTGAGCCACTGCTTTCTCACCACAGCTTGGCACCATATGATGACATTGACCATGAACAGCCAACATTCAACATGGGAATGCTTAGCATTTGCACCAAAGTTATCCTATAAATAGAGGCGCAAATCACCCCAAAAACTCACACATTTCCTATTCTTTCTCTCTCAAACACCCCTCTTAGCCCCTCTCATTCCCTAGTACTTCCTAAGTGCTAGAGGCGAGTCCTGGAGCGCCAGAAGGCTCCGAGAAGAAGAGCTTTCGGATTAGAAGTTCCGCCCTCGCAGAGCCCGATTCCTAGCCAAACCTCCTAGTAAGCGAGTTATGCTTACCCTACTTTAAGTATAGCTTATGTTTAAGTTCAATATCGTTATTGTGAACTTATAAACAATATATATGTTATAAAATATAATATACAAAGTGTTATAATAATATATTTTAACTACTCGTGGTATGGGCAATATAGTGTTGTTGAATTTTAGAAGTGCTTAAATACCAAGATGGTCTTACCCTCTAGTGTTTCATGTTTGGCCCCTGTCTGTACATAGTAGTTGGAAAGTATTGTTTAACACTTACAAAACAATATTGCTCATACATAGTTGGGATAAATATTAGGCTAAAATCTAGCGGTAATGATACTAGGTTTCGCCGAAGGAAAATAGAATTGTTAGAAGCGAAGCGCTGCCCGAGTTTGGAATCATAACTTTAACAAGTGAGTGCCAAGTTACTTTAATCTTACACATAGATATGAAGTATTTAATATAAATTATGTTCTATGTGTGCATATTATATGTGTTCCTGATATCTATGTTAGATGAACGATTTATACATGTTTACGTGATTTAATTGTATATGTATTCTTATACTTATAAATATATATTGGGTAGCGACGGGTGATAAGAAAAAGGTGATGATAACTAGACGATGATAGATATGTGATGATAAATAGGTGATGTGAGATGTGAGGAGATGCCATAGTCTTGACCTATGATGTAGCGATGTAGTCATCTACCAGTTTATAGATGGTGACAACGGATTATTATAGACAATCATGTGGAATCACCAGTAGGCTCATAACCTGTAGTTGATTAATTACGAGTTCAGGCGATGTTGTAACTACGTATTCATACGATGATACTCTAACCCATACTTTGAATTATGAGTTCAGGCGATGTTATAACTACGTATTCATGCGATGATACCCTAACCCTTACTGGACACGTATTGAGGGAGTAATCCCCGAATCAGTATTGTCTATGCGATGTAGGTGATGATCCTTAGGAAAAGTCCTTAGGAACAAGCATATAAAAAATGCGATGTAAGGAGATGAGAGGTAAAGACGATATAAGAGATGACCTTTAAAATAATTTTTTAGGGAAGATTTAATGAAGAAAATGGGGATGGGTAATCGGGTTAATTGTTTGACATGAATTATGTGAAGAAACAAATTAACCATATTATTGTGGGTTAAAAACCATATATACTCACCATGTTTTTCAACTTGACCCACTCAGTTTATTTGTATCACATGTGTCGATATGAAGCTACATTACACCGAAAGATAAAAGGGGATGTAAATCACTAATCTAAATGAATATAAGATCTGTTTATGCTTATGTTTCTATATTGACAATGATATCCCAAAGTTTTTATATAAACAAAATAAATTTCTTCGAAAATACTATGATAATATATTTATCATATTTTTCTGGGAATATACTCCGCAATATTAATCTTTAAAATAAATACTCTGATTTTCGAACAAACATAAATAAAATTATTAAAATGATCACGGATTTTAGAATGTCACATAAAGACACGTGGATTATCAACAAATTTTACCATGTATGAAAATTATTTTATCATTGTTGCATGGTTTGATGAAAATGTATACCTTCATTACATTTAATTAATACCAAACGGTGTGAGAGTTTGTCATCGTCAATTTGCCGGCGATAAACACCACATCTCAAAAAAAAATTTGTCGGTGGTAAATTTCAATTGTAACTTTCACCGATGATAAATTTCAACGGTAAACCCTTTTTTTATCCAGATTGATCATTGCAATTTTTTTTTTTTTTTTTCTTCTTTTTAACTTTAAATACCAATATATATATATATATATATATATATATATATATATATATATATATATATATATATATATATATATATATATATATATAGGGAGGATTCAATTGAGAAAAAAAAAAGTTGAGAATGGAGAAATCATTCTCAGCCAATCATTTATTTTTGCGGCAAAAGCCTCCAATGTACCGGCGGAAATGGTAAACGAATGCACATGTGTTTTCCACATAACATATTTCCTTAAACTATGCTAATCATTACCTTAATATATATATAAAAACATAGTTTTTTTCGTTTTTTTATTTTATTTTTATAAGCTATTTTTATCAAAAAATGATTTTAAATATACCAAAATTCATAATTTTTTATTCTCTACAAATAGACATCCATATTGATATAGTTTTAAGATAAAATAAATTTATTTTTATTTTCAGCTATTGTTATTCATAAATGAATAACAATGCATCAGGTTTTATTACAGTACATTCGTTATTCACTTATGAATAAAAAGTATGATTTTTTTCTTTGACAATTTAAGTATCATTCATATATGAATATAGCATATAATAAACATAGTATATTCATATTTTAATATTGGACGATGAATTCACTTGTGAATATTAACATAGTATATTCACTTGTGAATATTAGATGTTATATTCACTTATGAGTAATGATATTTCATATGTGAATATTACATAGTATTACATGGTATATCACATGTGAATATTACTGAGTATATTCACTTATGAATATTAGATGATATATTCACTTATGAATATTACACAGTATATTCACATATGAATATTACAATGTACATTCACTTATGAATATTGAAGGTATTTTGACAAATATATATAATTTTTATATGTTATTCACATATGAATAACATACAGACTTGTATATTTGTTTTGTGTTTTTAATAATCATATATTGATTCAGGTGAGAAAACATATTTATGTGTAAATATAACGTGGTAATTTAGTTTATGCATTTCATCAAACAGTTGTAGTGCAAACAAGTTAACTATTTTAAAAATGTTAAAAACATCAAGTTATCAATTCCAAATCATCATATACTTCCGATTTCGACTTCAGATGCGATATCCTATCTCTGATCGATTTCTCAATTTGATTTTGATTTCCGAAAATCCGATTGGGAACCTGTGAGTACCGATTCTAAGTCCCTCAATGTCGACTGTGACTGTGAGTCCAGAACTCCGATTCCAATTTTATGAACAGCGAAGAAATTCCGGTTTAGTTGAAGAAATCTGGATGATTATTGAAGGTTGGAAGAAATATTTTGATGATGAACGAACAGTTTTTGAATTTTCTATAGTTACATATTTGAGATTGAAGGTTATTACGATATTTACAAGTTTGTCACTGTGTCTTTTATGTTTAGATTAAATGAGTGGCTGAGAATGATTCCCCCATTCTCAACCTTTTTTTATTTTCTCAATTGAAGCCACCTATATACCATTAGTAAAAAAACCACCACACCCTTGAAAAATGTGACAAATTATAAAAGCTTATATGTAAGCCTAGCAATGGAGCGGGTTTTGATCCTGATCCGATCCAAACCCTTAACAATTATATGGGTTTGGAGCATAGTTTTTGAACCGTTTACCCATTTACGACCCATACCCGCTAACCCTTTTATTAAAAGGGTCGGGTATGGATCATCACCGATCCACTCCATTTATAACCTGTCCCATATAAATTTTAGAATTATACATTTATATTTTATACTGCCTAAATTTTACTTTAAATTCCAATCGAAAGTCCAAAGAGAAAAGGCCAAAGACTAAACTATTTATACATAGGACTCGGGACTCAACTTCTAGACTTCCAGTCTTCTCTGAAGAATCATGATGTCATTTCATTTATGTTTCATCATGTAATCACCAATTTCATTTATAAATCAATAAATTTATTTATCAACTGGAAGAAAGTTTGTAATTTTTTTTCTCTATCAATGCAATCGAGGGTCAAAAACCAATTGGAAGTAACTACAATAATGATTTTAATTCCAATCGAAAGTCTTCGAGTACATAATGTGTTTTCTAAATCAATATTTGTTTTATTTAACAAATGTGATTTTATGATTTAAATAAAATGTGTTTGATTATTCACAAAACCTATGGGTTACGGGGCGGGTTTGGATATCTGCTGATTCGGTGGATAAGGGTATGAGTTTGATTATTCAAAATCCTACGGGTTATGGAGCGGGTTTGGATCGGGTTTTGGAATTTTTTAAAAGGGTTTGGATCAAGTTCGATTCGCTTCAAACCCGCCCCGTTACCAGGTCTACTTATATGACCCACTATGACACCCTTTTATCAATTAGTAAAAAAACCACCACACCCTTTGGCTTAAAAAGAAATTACATAATATGCATTTTTTTTTCATTTACAATCTGTCTTTATATACGGGATTAGAGTCTAAATTGAAAGAAATTACATAATAAGGGATTAGAGTCTAAATTGGTGTGCGTATTCTAGAACATAAACTTTCGTGACGACCTTTTGAAGTCAAAATTGATTTTGTTATCAACCCAAAAGTTCGACGTTTCTGATGGCACAATTTTAAAACTCGTCTTTTTATATATATATATATATATATATATCAAAGGGCATCATCATCATTTTATCAATCTCATTTAATATTTAATTTTTTTGTGTTATTTAATATATTAATATAAATGTCTAAAAATTAATAAAATAACTCAAAATTTCGGATTTATTTTTTTTCTAAATAATAATTTTTGCTTTTTTTTGAAAAAATGGAGATTTTTTAATTTTTTTCAAAAAACACGAATTTTTTAAAAAATATTTTTTTAAAAACTGCATTTTTTCTAGAAAAAAATCTATATTTTTTTTTCAAAAAGAAAAAAAAAAACTGCAATTTTTATAAAAATGTACAATTTTTTTCAAAACAGCATTTTTTTAACTAAAAAATTAACGTTTTAGGTGCATATATGCATATTTTTCAAATACATATATACATATTTCTTATAATAGAGTAAATTGCAAAAATGGTCCCTGTGTTTGGCAAAATTATGCGACTTTGGTCCAAAACGATAGTTTGATGCACCACTGGTCAAAAATTGGATTTTTCCATTGTTTTTGGTCCCTCCCATTCACTTCCGTCCATATACTCCGTTACATGCAATAAAGACCGGGGTATTTTCGTCTTTCCACATACAGGGACCTTTTTTGCAACCTTATTCAAAATAAAAGCAGAGCTACATCACTCTTCCTTCTTCAACTTCACGAGCTTCATACTCTTCCTACTCTGTGTTCACAATTTCTTAGAGATCAAAAATTAAAATGGTGATGTGTTTCTGTGGTAGGGAAGCGGTGGTTTGCACCTCCTGGACATCAGCAAACCCTAGTCGGAGGTTTCTTTCCTGCTCTCAAAAGGTAAGTGTTCGATTTTGCTATTTTACCCTCATTTTGGAAAATCACCCTCATGTTTAGGGTTTATTTTTTTTATGTGAAGGGTTCCAGATGCCGATTCTTAGGATGGATTGATCCTCCCATGTGTGCACGATCTATGTTGATAATACCCGGATTATTGAGGAATATCAACAATGTAAACTATCAAGTGGCAAGATTGAAGATGTGTTTGTTTGCAAGTTGGTTACTATTTGTGGTGGTTTGGGTGCTTTTCATTTAGTAATAAGCAATTAGGGACCCCTGTAGTTGCATGTAATTTTTTGGTGTTTTTTGTCTTATGAAATTGTAACTAGGGAATGTGGTAGTTTTTGGTATTTGATAATGTAATATCAGTTTAGGGTATTTTGGACAACTTCAGAAATTTGTAACCTTTTCAAGGATATAATGACAATGTATTGCAGTTATCACCGAATGTTAATGTATATTTGTTGTTTCAGAAAACAGTTCTTATAACCAAAAATGTGTTCCATAAACATGACAACCAATAGTTGGTATAAACCATAAACATCATTCTTCAACAATAACAAAAGGTTGACATTAGTTTCATGACCAAAAGGGCTAAAAGACCAAAATAAAACCATTACAACAAACTAGTTTTAAACCATTACATCCAAATGCACAAAAGTTGTGCTAAACCAAAAGATAAGTTTTTAAACAAAATACACTAATTCCTGCATTGACTGCTACCTCCATTCCCTCCTTGACTGCATCATGCATTCCCTCCTTGACTGCTTCCTGCATTCCCTCCTTCATTTCTTCCTGCATTCCCACCTTGACCCTTGCACGTCCTTGAGTTATGACCCCTATTGTTGCATTTCCCACACCTAACACTAACAAACTTTCTGGTAAGTTTTTCAGGTTCACCTGCACCATGATTTTGCATCTGTTTATCATATTTTTCATCTGCACTTCTCTTTCTCTTGGTGTTAGGTCTCCCAGGTTGATTGTGATGTGGTGGTGGTGTTAATTGAAATGGACAGGTACTTTTTGGCCACATGGCTCTACCCTTTATAGGGTCCACAGTGTAAGAGTAAGCTTCATTCCATGTTTGAAGCCAATACACTTTGTTAACATAAGTGTAAAGCTCCCCAACTTTGTCTCCACTATCAGCCATTTCATGTATTGTAGCTATGGCATGCCTGCATGGAATCCCATTCAATTCCCACCTTCTACATGTACATGACATATTTTTCATGTCAACCACATGCTGGTCATGCCAAGGACCATAAACTTCATACTTCGCAATCCCATTCCATCTAGCTCTATATTGGACTGAAGCTTCCCTATTTCTCTCAAGTAACTTTGATGCTGTTGGAGTGAGTGGACCTGGAGCTTTGGACATCACTTTCTTCACATTGCAAATCCTCTTCATAAGGTACTGCCTGATGTACTCAAGACAACTTATGATGGGCTTATTCCTACCATGAATAAGCTTACTGTTGAAAACCTCACATAAATTGTTGAGCAATATATCTGATCCTGCTCTGCCTGTATTAAACAAGAAAATTATATGAACTAAACCATATACAATGAGCACTAGTAAAGCTTCACCTAAGTTAGGGAATGTAACCTGAAAAGTGGCTTCTGGCCAAATGGTGAGGGGGGATTTTCTTCAACCACTCAAAAGCATCCTTATCAAACTTGTTAAGTTCATTCATGTAGTGTTCAAATTATGGTACTGTGGTTGCTATTGCACACTGCCATAAGTGATCTTTATACTCTTTTGTTTTCCATTTTTTCCTCATGTTCTCATAAATATGTCTTAGATAGAATCGATGCTCAGCCTGTGGGTATAGTTGTGCTATAGCAGGTAAGAGTCTCTGTAAAGGATTATTTCACATAATCATTGCAACAATCATATACAAATAAACTATTAGTAATACAAAAAGAAGAAAATAGTACCTTTTGTCTATCACTCATGAAAGTAAAGTTAGAATTTGAGCACAACTCTAAGTCATCTCCCAAGCATTCTAGAAACCATTTCCAGCTACTCATATTTTCAGTCTCAACAATGGCATATGCAAGTGGGTATATGTCGTTGTTTGAATCCAATCCAACTGCTGTGAGTACTTGGCCTGGAAAGGGTCCTTTCATAAAAGCACCATCTAGTCCCAGAATATCTCTTAAACCTGCTTTAAACCCTTTCTTTAATACCCCTAAGCAAATATACACCCTTTTAAACTGCCTTGTTTCTCTAGTACTGTTAGGCTCATTAACAACCTCAAGCTTCACAGTTGTACCCACATTAGTTGCTTGTAGTTCCATAAGATAATCTCTTAACACCTCGTATTGCTTTGTGTAGTCACCACTCACTTGCTTTGTAGCTGTTGCTTTTGCTCTCTGTACTTTATGTATGGACACACCAACTTGAAGCCTCTTCTGAACTTGCTCTTGAATGCTTCGAAGGGGTACTGTAGGGTTAGACTCGACCATGTCTAAGATTTCTGCAGATATATACTTCGCAGTGCAAGCCCTAAGTTTTCTAGTTTGAACACAAGTATGTTTGTCCAGTAAAGTTTTCACATACCAATAATCACTATCTTTTGACCGTGAAGTCTGCATTGACCAAGAACAATTTAATTTATTGCCCTTACCTACCCCACTTGCATTTACATTAGGTACATTACCTTTACACACAACCCTAAGCCTTGTTTTGTCGTTTTTCTTGAAGCCAAGATTCCTTCTAGTCTCAATGGCAAGTTTGTTGACTTTGTTCTTAATTTCCTTTTTACTTTTATACTTTTGACCCACTTGAAAAGTAACTGTATGGACTTCACCAAGAGATCACTTCTTCTCCTTCACCATCTGTTTTAATATTGCTTTCCTTCTTTCATCATCACTATCTTCACCTAATGAGTCCCATTCATCATTATCAATTACTTCAACATCTTCAACATCTTCTGTATCAACAACTTCATTTTCAGTCTCAACACCTTTTCCTCTGTCAACATATTCAACATCTAGATCAATATTCATATAGAAATCACTCATTTCCACCTCAATATCACTTACATAGTTTTCTTCATCTTCAAGAAAATCACTGTCTTCCTCACTCCCTTTACTACCCCCTTCACTACCCCCTTCACTACCTCCTTCACCAAGTCCTTCACAAACTCCCTCACTTTCAAATTGAACTTCCCCTAGTCCTGTGCCAAGTTCTGCACCAACACCCATACGTTGATCATTACCATCATTAAAAGTATATTGATCAAAGAAAGGATCAAAGTCTTCAAATTGAAATGGTTGGTCATCAAAGGTATCAAACTCTCTTGTATTTACTTCTTGGTCACCAACATTTGCACCTTGATCATGAACTTCTGTATCTTGATTACCAACAGCTGCACCTTGATCACTAACATTTGCTCCTTCATTACCAATTTCAACATGTGTATCTTGACCACTAAAAGTTGCACCTTGCTCACTAATATTTGCACCTTCATTACCAATTTCAACATGTGCATCTTGATCACCAACAGTTGCAGTGTGTTCCAAGTTGAAACACAATTTCTTACTACATGATTGACTCCCATCAACTAACCTCAATCTCTTATTTGAATTGTATTCGGGTGTCTCATATCTTACTAAACACAATTCAAGATTTGGGACATCTTGATCACCAACAGTTGCAGTGGGCACATCATCTGCTATTTCCTCAATTATGACCCTAGGTTTAACTCTTGGAGACATAAAGTATGTAAGTAACTTAGTTTCATTATGTTCAGTGTATACCTTGATGATCTTATGATGTTCAATGTACTGTGCAAGACTAAGTACATCAATATCATTCCCTAGAGCTCTAAGACCAAACTCCAAATCTCCATTTGGCAATTGATAGTGGTAGTAAATGACTGGTGGTACATCATAACCAAGCTTCAGCATCACCTCGTCCAACTCATGCACAGAGAACTCATCCATGTCTACCAAGTCAATGTGGTCTAATTTTCCTTCAATGTAGCTTATCCCTGGGAATTTTGTGAACCTCCCTCCATGATGGAGCTCAATAGTGAACATCGTGGGATATCCTTCTGTAAAAATCATGAACCAAACCAAAAAAACATTACTTTATATGGATTGTAAAAGATTTTTTTTTGTTTCAAAGAAATATGTAAGAAACAGAGTACGTTACCGTAAATTCGGATTGCATCAAAACACTGATTTCTTGGCCTGATTTCCCACATTTGGACCATCCTCGTGGATTCAAACTTACGATTGCGGTTGATGATCAAATGCAAGATTTCAATGAACGATTAGGGTTTTCGATCAACAAGTTGGGTTTAGTGCGTAGAGGAGAGTGAAGGGTCATTAACTGTGTATATCATTCAATATGGCGGTAATCGATGATATGGAGTTGGAAAGATGAAAATACCTTGGTCTTTATTGTATGTAACGGAGTATATGGACGGAAGTGAATGGGAGGGACCAAAAACAATGGAAAAATCCAATTTTGGACCAGTGGTGCATCAAACTATCGTTTTGGACCAAAGTCGCATAATTTTGCCAAACACAGGGACCATTTTTGCAATTTTGTCCTTATAATATAATATTCGTAAGTAAATTACGAAAAATCTCATTAACATACAAGTATTTTATTCGATACAAAATAAAATATAAAAAAACTACAAAGATTCACAGTGTTATCAACGTTTTTTTCATTCGGGGTCTTACCTTGGGGATAGACGATGGACCCGCCATTTGACATGATGCAACATTTTGAAAGAAAATTCCATCAAATAAAAGGATTTTACATTTCTGACATCTCTTGACACCCTTACTTTTAATAGGGGGCAAAGATATGATGCTAACGTTCCAAAGGAACAAGCTGCTCAGACTAAGGGATACTTATAGGACTCTGAACCTATGAGAGAAGCAAACACTTCTTTGCTTTGCAGGAATTTTTTTTTTCCAGGAATTCTTCTATAAAGTCTTATGCTTCGATATTCAAGAACACTGATTGTGCCCAGAAATAGAAAGCTTCTCTTCATATCAAGATTTTCATATTTTCTTCAATTTATCACTTTTCACCTCTTTAATATTTTCAATAAATTCTTCAAAACCTACAAGAAAATTAAAAAAAAATTGATTAATTCAAGAACACTCAGAAAAATAAACAAGTATATATCATGTTAATTCACATGTGATTATATAATGTAAGATTCAAATATGATTATACAATGTGATATTCACATGTGATTATATCTTTTAAGATTCAAATGTGAAATTAACAAGAAAATTAAAAAAAAAATTAACAAAAACCACTCACAGAAAATGCATGTGTGCATATTAACGTAATTCATATGTGATTTACTAGTGATTTAAATGTGAATCACTAGTGATTTACATGTGAATCACATGTAATTGATATGTCATTCACTTGTGATTTACATGTGAATTACATGTAATTTATATGTGAATCATATATGAATTACATATGATTCACATGCGAATCACATGTAATTCATATGTGAATTAGATATTATATACATGTAAATCACATGTAATTCATATGTGACTCACTAGTGATTTACATGTGAATCACATGTAATTCATATGTGATTCACTTATGATTTACATGTGAATTACAAGTAAATCATATGTGAATTACGTGTAGTTCATATGTGAATTACATGTAATTCATATGTGAATCACTTGTGATTTACATGTGAATCACACGTAATTCATATGTGAATCACATGTGATTTACATATGCATCATGTGTGAATTACATGTGAGTTACATGTGAATCACTTGTAATTCTTATGTGATTTACCTGTGAATCACATGTAATTCATAATTACATGTGAATCACATGTAATTCATATGTGATTTACTTGTGATTTACATGTAAATCACATGTAATTCACATATGAATTACATGTTATTTACTTATAACCGTCATACCATGATTCAGACAAATACAAAAATTCAAGAAAATTCGAACATGAACCATTATCAATTATGATTGACCTGATAGAAGAGCTCTTGGATGACACTTTGAATCATATCCACATAGAGATCCTTGTTCATCTTCTGAGTATTGTTCTTCCATTTTTTACAGTTGAGTTCTCATGCATATATCATTATATCATTATATATTCCATTTTGAATTGCAGTTTGCCCTGTTAAAAAGACAAGAATATACCCCATTGGCTCCTACAAACAAAAAAATGTATATAAAATAATTAAAAGAAATGAATTATTATATATTTTGTTTCAAATGTTGTATAAAATAATAACAGGTGTAGTGTACCTTATCATGAATTGATATTACTGTTGAAACAGTAGCTTGAAAGTAGTCTGAAACAGGTTCCTCAATCAAAAAAATTTGTACATTAAATCCTCTACCCTGAAATAATATATTTTAAAGATAAGTGAATAAAAAATAATCAATTATGTTTTATTTTTTTTATAATATATTATAATAATATTATAATATACCTCTAGAGACAAAATAGCAGGTTTAGTCTGCAGTCCATTATCATCTCCATCCAACTGTGGCCTCCTTTTCCTGATGAATATAGTTATATATCAATGTACTTAACTATTAATGTTTTTATTATATTTATAAGTATTTAACCCTTGAAATAAATGGTTATATTAATAGGAAAACCTGTTATGAAAAAACTTAGCCATTAATTTTGCTTCAATTGTGGCTGATGCAATAATCAGGCGCAACTCAGGCCTTCTGCGTTGTATCTGAGAAATTAAAAATAAGTAAATATATGAAAAAGAATTGATATTTCTTTCATTTCACAATAAATAAAAATGATACATGTTCTTTTAGTAAGTCATTAGAAAAAAAAAGATGTTGAATCATTAAGTGATACCTTTTTTAGGAGACTTAATAATATATCTGTTGAAAGGGATCTCTCATGAGCTTCATCAATCATAATCACACTGAAATATAATTCCCATTTTAAGAAGAAACAAATAATTTGAAAAGATAACAAAGTAAAAACAATAAATTAAAGAAATTGATAATGTCAGATTATAAAGAACAACTGATTAGAAACAACACCTGTATTTGCTTAAAAGAGGATCATCCATCATTTTTCTTAGTAATACTCCATCTGTTAGAAATTTGATCCTTGTTAAATCCTATCAAAAAGATAAATATAAATAAATAAAAGTTTGTTGTTATTTCTTGTGTTTAGACCAAGGATTATTGGATAAATGTATCATTTATTGAGCTTTAGATAAAGTCTTACTGAATTTATGACATCTTCAAACCGAATAGTATAACCAAATTCTTCCCCAAGTTTGACTGCCATTTCTTCTGCCAATCTTGCAGCAACACTCTGAAAAAACATGATATTAATCAAAAGTTGTAATTAGATGTAATTTTAGTGAAAATTTAATGAAAATGAAACTAAAGTATATGTATTAAAGGATAATAATAATGAACATTAAACAAAAAGAACTTTGATGATGAATATCTGCATAACCAACCTTCTTGGTTGAGTGCAAGCAATAATCCGACCATTATCAGCCCATCCTGCTTCCTTAAGGTACTGCAAGATTATATAAAGTGCTTCAACAAAAGCCATTGAAACTAGAATGGGGAAAAAGCACTACGAAACCATAACTAAATAAACTTTCATAACAAGCACTACAAATACAAAGAGAATAATCGAGATTACACTTGAAACAAAGTCAATATCATATCTATAATGTCAATTAGAAAATCTGACATCAAAAGTCATTAAAATTGAGTGTTTTTCGCGAGCAAGAGTGCATACAAACAGAAGAAAAAAGGATGGGGAACCTGAGGGATTTGAGTAGTTTTACCACTCCCCGTTTTCGCCAATGATTATGGTAGTGGAGTGAGTCTCCATCAGATACAAAATAGACGTTCTGTACTTGAATACAGGTAATCTTTGCCTTTGGCTATCTAAGCTCGTATACCTATATCTATTGATTCCAAAGACCAGATTAAATAAAATAGGAAGGCTGTAAATTAAAGTCAACTGGTCCGTTTAGTTTTCAAGGAAGCAAATAATTATAATCTTGATGATAGCTCAAGGTGATTTCTTAACAAGAAGGATGTTATGAATGGACGTTTTCTAGAGATAAAAAGAGGAAGAGGAGAGTCGGACATCGATTGATAAAATCGATACCACAGCTTTATCGATAATCAATTTTGAAGAACTAATTTGTAGAAATCGATTAGGCAATGTCTCTAATGCAAGGAAACATGAACATGAATATGAACGTGAATAATCGTACCATTTCGAAAATTGATGCATTACGTTCGATTGAAGAGAAACTCGGGAGATCGACTTTAGGTTTAGCCATTATTGGATTTGTTCTTTCTGAACTTTCGATCACTCCAAGCTGACTTCTGGACACAATCAATCGAAGACAGGAAACGACAATGAATGCGGAGGAGCAATCACATCCAGAAGCTCAGAAGCGAAGGAGAATAGGGAGGTTCGAAGCGATCAGACCTCTGGCTGATTTATTAGGGCCCGAAACTTGAGAGGGAAGAATGACGCAGCCACCGCGATGTTAAATCTATCAATCATCAGAGAATCTTCAATGAAGGCGGTGTTTGTTGACAGAGGTAGGGTGGTTGTTAGAGGGAGGAGGGAGGGGTCGACGAAGAGGGAGGAGGTCGATGGATTCGCTGAAGAATCGGAGAAGGGATCGAGCGATAGAAAGACTAATCACGATTTATTTGCAGAGCTAATTAACTATTCCCTTAAATGCCCTTATGTTACTTTATTAAGATACCATTCCTTGATTTTTTTCTATTTATTTACAAAATTGTCATCAAAGATCTTGTCCCTTAACTTTTTTAATTTAAGGCTTCACTTTTAGTTCTCAGTTTCTCGGAAAAATATGAGTTCTCAAATGATCCTTGCTCTCTCTCTCTCTCTCTCTCTCTCTCTCTATATATATATATATATATATATATATATATATATATATATATATATATATATATATATATATAGGGTTAGGTTAATGTGAGACGACCTAATTTTTTGAGACCGTGAGACGAAATCATAGTCACTTATTTATTAGATAAAACAAAAACATTTGTAAAATGCAAAATAATTGAAATTTTTTGAAATTTTCTTTTCCAATTTTATTTTCGGAATATATATTTTCCAAAAAAAAAACCCCAAAAAAAAATAAAAAAAACAAAAAAAATACATTTTTTATATATTTTAGTAGAATATTTAGAATATTCTACATATCTGACAAAATTAGTAGAATATTCTAAACATTCTAAAAATCATATTAGAATATGTACAATGTAATATTCTATTAGAATATTTCACGTATTCTTAAAAAAAACGGTAATTTTATTTATTTATTTATTTTTTATAGTTAAATAAAGTTCTAAAAATAATATTTTTTTTTGGATTTTTTCTTTTATTTTGCATTTTAAAATTGTTTTTAGATTTGGTCTCACGGTCTCACAAAATTAGCATGGTCTCAAATGAACATGAACATATATATATATATATATATATATATATATATATATATATATATATATATATATATATATATATATATATAGGGGTGGTTCAAATGAGAACCATGAAAGATTAAGAACCTAAGAACCTCAATTAATTACTAAATATTTACACTATACTCTTATTAAACATGTTAAAATCCTATTTTTTGTGTTTTTTGTATGAAAAGAGCAAACTTATAATTTTTACAGTTTAATATGTTCATCCATATATGTTCTCGTATTTTAATACAAATAAAATATAGATTTACATAATCCATTTACAATTTAATGTAAAAAATCCACAACTTAATACAAATTGTTTTACAATAATTCACTAATTCAAAGAAGTCAAAAACTCAAACTCTACCACTACATGCCACCACCAACCACCTGTATCTATATGGTAGCTGTCATTTCTTCCAAATCATATCTGTAAATAAAATCATGCATCAACAACTTAAATATTACATTCACAGTCTAATAAAGCATATTAATTAACTCGTTTTGAATTTAATGCAAAACAATTATAAAAACTACTGGATTCTTACAAATTTATATAACAAAAAAATAAATATATTCATAAGAAAACTAACAAAAAAATTTATACATAAATCATTCATATTTTAATACAAATAAAAAAAAATTCACGGCAAAATCCACTTCACAGTTTAAACAGAAATTCATAGTTTAATGCAGTCAATTCACATTTTTAAACACAAAAATCACAGTTTACTATAAAAATATCACATTTTAATATAGTTAATTTCACAATTTAAATAAATATTCACAACTTAATGCAGTTAATTTAAAGTTTAAAATATAAAAATCACAGCTTAATACATAAAATTCACAGTTTATTACAACAAATTTACAGTTTAATACAAAAAATATAAATTCACAACAATAATATCAATTTTAAACTCTTAATATAAACAATTCACACTTTAATATACAAAATTCACAACTTAATATAATAAATTCACAATTTATGACAAAAAAAATTATATTTATAGTCATATTTTCAAATTAAAACTTATATTTAAACGTCAATATATAAAGACATTTATACATATTTAATTGTGCATTTAATATATTAAGTTGCGGATAAAATTTACAACTTAAAACACAATTCACAGTTTAGTATACAAGATTAATCAGATACATTATGTGAACGGTTTAATATACAAAAAAAATAAATAGTTTAGTTTATAAAATTCACAGTTTAATATTCAAATATACAAAAATACACAAATTAATATCCAAAAATCACTGTTTAATTTACGTTATATTCACAGTTTAATTTATATTATATTCACAGTTTAATTCACTCATTCATAGCTTAATTTATAATATTCGTTGTTTAGACTTTAGAAAACTTCATTGTAGCATTTAATCAAACACATCTCTGTGATGCTGGATGCTGACATGATTTTAATTAATGTAATCTTTTATTTATTTATTTTGTTAAAAAGATCATCTTATGGTTTTAATGCTTACAATTCAACTAATCAATTTTGTTCGTAATAATTAACTCATTATAAAATTAGATCAAAACTACTTCTTAAAAAGGTGTTTATGGTCACCGATTCTTAAAAAAATGGCTTAGAGTCATTATAGCCCAACATTTTATAAAATTGTGAGTCAAAATCATAATCAATTATCATTTGCCTTATTAACCTTTCTAGGCTTGTTATAAGTTTAGCTTGACGAATTAAACTCCAAAAATTTAATGGATGAAAACAGCACTAAGCCCAAAATTATGCAATGCAATAAGTCCAATATTTAAACCTAATTGTGTACGAAAGTGTCAAGAGTCAAAATAGTCAATGTTTTACCTTGTTGTCATCTTCTTCAAGCGCAAGAACAACACTCCTTAGAGTCCTGGTTGCAGACTTTATGGCTGCCTTTTCTATGAGACACCTTATCTACGTTGGCGTCTCCTACTCCGGTGATGTCTCTCCTTCCGGCGACGCCTCCCCTTCGATCAACATTGTAGCTTACTCTTGTTGACATTATTCATTCACTAAAATACTCTAATCTCTGAAACACATCAGACTTGAGAGAAAGAAATAAGTGGGAGAGAAATCAACATAAATGTTAGATCTAACTCTTTTCACTGAGATCGAAAAAAAAGGTGTACATGTGGTGTTAGACAACAATGGGAGATCTAGCGGTTTACAATTGATTCTCGACCTAGAGTTCATCGGAGATCAAATCATAGGCGGCTAGTTTGTTTTTTGTTTTTTTCCGGTGGAGAAAGACATCGGTTATGTAACGCCCCAAAAAATACGAGCCAAAAATTTCATTTTTGAACACATATACTTAGCAAAACATTCGAATTAAAACGTTTACTAATCATAACATTTTATAAAGATATCACATGTCTGGAAAACATTTCATAAAACATAATAATGTCAGAGTACAAATCCCCAGGAAGATCTCAGGATGCGGAATACGAAACATGTGTGTGATGGGCCGCTACCGCGCCAGCTCCTTCCCCTTCAAAGATGAGGTACCTGAAACCAAAACTGAAAACTGTAAGCACGAAGCTTAGTGAGTTCCCCCATCATACCGCATACCATACAATCACATACCATACATATTGCCAGACATTTCTGGGGTGCCCGACCTACCTGGTACGACCATTCTGGGGTGCTAACTACCCATGTCAAGCCATTCTGGGGTGCTGACTACCCTTCGGTCCTGACGACCGAACCTCGGGGACTATTTCACCCCCTACTGCTACTATCACATATATCATAACATAACATATTATCAGACATATCTGGGGTGCCTGAACTACCCTTCGGTCCTAACAACCAAACTCGGGGATTGGTCCCCTCCTACTACCTCTATCGCATATAACATAACAAACCAGCATGCAAACATATAATCACATACTGTCAGACGTATCTGGGGTGTCTGACTACCCTTCGGTCCTAACAACCGAACTCTACTACTATCACATATAACATATCATGCTAGCATATAACATATCAGGTAGTAGCAAACCTAGATGATATCACAAAGACAATTATCTATCATACATCTCCTACTAGTGGGCCGACATTGTGGCCTTAGACCCACCGCTACTGGAAGGTAACTCACCTCGTAGTAGCTGCTGATCTGTGTGGGAATAGTTTGTCTGTCTGTTGCTGCTGCTCCGGAAATCCTCCGGCTGTAATTCCCACCAAACACTTAGTCAAATACTGCTAACCGCCCTCAGGGTAAATTGCCCATTTACCCTTAACAAGTCATGAGTTAAGTCATAGTCAACTGCCTGTTGACCAGACTCGTCGAGTTGGCTTTCCGACTCGACGAGTCCCTTTCTCTATACCCAAGTCTTAATAGTCCTGCATCCTACTCGTCGAGTTGTATGAACAACTCGCTGAGTTCGCCTTCATCCTAAGAACACTCTAATCCGTGACTCGCCGAGTTGTATGAACAACTCGTCAAGTTGTTCTTGAGACAAGAAGATTGCCATGAACTCGCCGAGTCATGGCATTGACTCGCCGAGTTACTTCATGAGGGAGTTTGGCTTCCAACTCACTGAGTCATACCCCTATGACTCACTCCTCCAACTTGCAAACACAAAAGGGAACAACCCTGGGACTCGCGACCCGACTCGCCGAGTCAGATGAACGACTCGCCGAGTCGGCCACATGCAAAAACCAAACACGCGATTTTGCTTGGATCCAGCTCATTCCATTTCATATATCTGGGTTCCTAGGGCCTGGTTTACACGTAAAGTTTCCAACTTTACGTGTAGAAATGCATATAATGGGGATTAGGGGCGAAATAATGGCTAAGAAGGTAGATCTAGGACATTCCAGCAATTTACTGCCGTAAAGGTTATAGATCTGAGCTTCTGGAGCTCAAACAAGACTAGTTCTAGTGGATACTCAACCTATTACGAATTCTATTTCATGCACAAGCTTGGAAAAGGTTCAAGAAGAGCTCAAAAGGTGCTCTAATGGGGTTTTAAGCATGCAAACAGAATAAAGTAGAGATATACCTTAGAGAACTCTGAAATAGCACCAAGATATCTGGTCTCCTTCTCCTCTTCTTGCTCCACTCTCCTTCTTCTCCCAAAAACTTCAAGGAATCACTCTAATCCCTTCAATCTCACAAGAAACGAGTTAGGGTTTGATGTAGGGCGCTCTGAGGGTGAAAGGGGGCGAGCTTGGGTCGCACAAGCTAGCTTAAATAGGGGCAAACCCTTGGAATTAGGGTTTCATCAAACAGCGATGACTCGTCGAGTCCAGGATATGGACTCACCGAGTCGTCAACTTAAGCGTGCCCCCGGACCGTGTCCCTACTCGGCGAGTCGGATCTACAACTCGCCGAGTCCAAGGCTAAAATGAAAATTACTTAGATAAATTTTTACGTACCAGGAACTAGGTGCTACAAATCTCCCCCACTCATTTTAGACTTCATCCTCGAAGTCTGCTGCTCGATCCTGAAACAGCTCGGGGTAATGCTCAATCATTTCTTCCACCGACTCCCAAGTCCACTCGGACCTGTTTCGGTGCTGCCACTGCACCTTCACTAACTCCACCCTCTTGTTCCTCAGATCCTTTGACTTCCGATCGAGGATTGCGTCTGGGCGCTCAATGTACTTCAGGCTGTCATCAACCTGTATATCCTCTAATGGTACCACCACTGAATCATCCACGAGACACTTCCGCAGCTGGGAGACATGGAAGGTGCTGTCGATCTGGCTGAGCTCGGCTGGCAGATCCAGCCTATATGCCACCTTGCCCACCCGGGTTACAACCCTGAACGGACCAATGAATCTCGGGCCTAACTTTCCCCGCTTCCTGAATCGAATGACGCCTTTCCAAGGAGACACCTTCAGGAGAACCATATCCCTGACCTGGAACTCCAGGTCTGATCAACGCTTGTCGGCGTAACTTTTCTGCCGACTCTGTGCAGTCTGCAGCCTGCTCTGAACCTGCTGAATCCTCTCGGTAGTCTTGAGCACCAATTCGGTGCTCCCCATAACTCTTTGACCAGCCTTTCCCCAGCATATTGGGGTCCTGCACCTCCGTCCGTACAACATCTCGAATGGAGGGCGGTCGATACTCGCGTGGTAGCTGTTGTTGTACGAGAACTTAGCCAAGGGAAGATAAGTATCCCAGCTACCTCCGAAGTCTAGCACGCACGCCCGCAACATATCCTCCAGATTCTGGATGGTCCACTCGCTCTAACCATCTGTCTGCGGGTGAAAGGCGGTGCTAAAATGCAAACGAGTACCCAACTCGTCATGAAACCTCTTCCAAAACCTGGAAGTAAAACGCACATCCCTGTCCGAGATAATAGATACTGGCACCCCGTGCCGCGCCACAATCTCCCTAATATAGATGTCAGCCAATTTCTCGGCCGAAATGCTCTCTTGAATCGGAATAAAATGAGCACTCTTGGTCAATCGATCTACGATGACCCAAATCGAATCTACTCTACGCACGGTCCTGGGAAGCTTCGTGATAAAATCCATCGTGATATCTTCCCGTTTCCACAACGGGATGTTCAACGGCTGCATCTTTCCATGCGGTCTCTGATGTTCGGCCTTAACCTTCCTGCACGTCAAGCACCGCTCGACGTACCATGCCACATCCCGCTTCATGCAGGGCCACTAATAGTCTAGGCGAAGATCTTGATACATCTTCGTCGCCCCTTGGTGAATAGAGAATCAGGATTTGTACGCCTCCTCCATCAAGATCTGGCGCACGCCTCCATGATACGGCACCCACACCCTACGGTGTAGTGTCAATAACCCCCGGCTATCATAATTGAAAGAGGTGACTTGACCTACTGTTCGCTCACTCTTCCGATGCTCCTCCTTCATAGCCTCCTGTTGGGCCTCTCGAATCTGCTCCAACAGAGGAGTCACCACGGTCATCCTTATGCAAACATCCCTGATCGGCGCCGCCTTGCGGCTAAGCGCATCGGCCACCACATTGGCCTTCCCTTGGTGGTAAAGGATCTTACAATCATAATCCTTTACCACGTCCAACCATCGATGCTGCCTCATGTTCAGATTCGGCTGATCCATGAGGTACCTCAAACTCTTGTGGTCCGTGTAAATGGTACAACGAACCCCATAAAGGTAATGCCATCATATCTTGAGGGCGAAGACCACCACCCCCAACTCCAAATTGTGTGTCGGGTAGTTCGCCTGGTGAGGCTTCAGCTGCCTCGAGGTATAAGCAATGAAATGCCCCCTTTGCATCAACACTGCGCCTAAGCCTGAGATCGACGCATCGTAATAGACCACAAAATCCTCCACGTCCTCGGATAGGGCTAAGATCGGCGCCTCGCACAATCTCTGCCTCAGAGTCTCGAACGCTACCTGCTGCTCAGGCCCCCATCGAAAGACCATGGCTTTCCTAGTCAACCATGTCAGGGGTACGACTATCTTGGAGAAATCCTGAATGAACCTCCGATAGTAGCCTGCTAATCCTTGGAAACTCTGAATCTCGGATGGAGACTTCGGAACCTCCCATCTCATCACGGCCTCCATCTTAGCCGGGTCTACTGAAATCCTGTTATGGTTGACGAGGTGCCCAAGAAACTGCACCTCATGCAACCAAAACTCACATTTGGAGAACTTGGCATACAAGCTCTCCCTCCTCAGGGTCTCCAAAACCTCCCTTAGATGCTCATCATGCTCCTCCTGAGTCTTGGAATAAACCAAGATATCATCAATGAAAACTATCACAGATCGATCCAACATCGGTCTACACACACGGTTCATGAGGTCCATGAACGCGGCACGAGCATTGGTGAGCCCAAACGGCATCACCACAAACTCATAATGGCCATAACGCGTCCGAAACACGGTCTTCTGTATATCCTCCTCTCTAACCCTCATCTGATGATAGCCTGAACGCAAATCGATCTTGGAGAACCAAGATGCTCCATGTAACTGATCAAAAAGGTCATCAATCCTCGGGAGTGGGTAACAGTTCTTCACCGTCACCTTATTCAGCTCCCGGTAATCTATACATATCCGGTGCGACCCATACTTCTTCTTCACAAATAGGATCGGGGCTCCCCAGGGTGAACTGCTCGGACGAATAAATCCCTTGTCTAGTAGCTCCTGCAGCTGCGTAGACAACACCTGCATCTCGGGAGGAGCCAACCGATAGGGTGCCTTGGCTATCGGAGCCGCACCAGGAACTAGGTCGATCCTGAACTCTACCTGACGCTCCGGAGGTATTCCAGGAAGCTCCTCCGGGAACACATCAGCGTAGTCTCGCACCACTGTAACCTCGCTCACTATCTCCTTACCCAACTCCCGGGTATCCATAATGTACGCAACATACCCCACGCATCCCTGCTGAAGGTAGCGCCTAGCTCTCACTGTTGAACATACTATAAGTCCATGCTGTGGCCTCTCGCCATGGATCACTAACTCTCCCCCACTTGGGGTCCTGACCCATACTAGCTGATGTGCGCAATCTATCACCACCCTATTAGGGCTTAACCAATCCATGCCTATAATCACCTTGTTCCCCCCGCAACGGTATGGGAACCAAATCCACCAGATAACGCTCCTCAAATAACCTCAAAATACAATCCCTGAACACTGCTGATGCTTGCACCGATCGATTATCGGCAATCTCTACCTCTAAAGGGAAATCCAACATGCCCGAGGACTCAGTAAACCTCTTGCTAAGCGCAAGGGAAACAAATTATCGGGAGGCACCCGAGTTGAATAACACCTGAACCAGAATACCGTGCACATGGAACGATCCTAATGCATATACACAGATCACATATCTATAACATAACATCATAAAATAGAGTAGAGGGAAAGAATCATACCCGTCACCACATCGGGTGCGGCGCGTGCCTCTTCTGCAGTCAGCTGAAACGCCCGGCTCCTCACCACTGGAGCCTCTGCCTTGTCCTGCTGGCCATCTGTAATCTGCGGGGTAGCTGGAGCTGGCGCATTAACTGGCGTTGGTGATGTCAACTGGGGGAAATTGGCCTTCTTGTGGCCCCTCTGGTTGCAGTGGAAACACAGAAACTCCGATGTCTGAATCACAGGTGCAGGGGCGGTACAATCCCTGCTGAAGTGCCCCGTCTTGCCGCACTTATAGCAACCTGACGATCCCAATCTACATGCCCCTCATGAGGCCTGCCGCATTTCCTGCAGCGGCTCGGTCCTGACTGGCCTTTCGGCCTACCATCCGATCCCTTGGGATTCTTCCCCGAAGCCCCTCCTGTCTGTCCCTCCTCATTCTTCCTCTTCCGTACGTGCTCCAGATCTATCTCTCTCTCCCTTGCCCTGGTAATCATAGAGTCCAAGGTAGGGCAAGCTGAAAAACTGACATGCTCTCGAATATCAGCTCAGAGCATGTCATGGTAGCGGGTCCTCCTCATGTCCTCATCACCCGCATACTGGGGCGCTAACAATGCCCTCTCCCGGAACTAGGAGGTGATCTACGCCACAGTCTTCGTCGTCTGTCTCATGTCCAAAAACTCTCTGGCCAGCTGCTGAAGCTCGAAAGCCGACGCGAACTCCGCCCTGAACCTAGTCGCAAAGTTCGACCATGACATAGCCTCGACAGCCGAGGCTCCCAACGAGTCGCTCATGGACTCCCACCAATCCCTAGCTCGATCACGCAAACACCCTGCCGCAAACCTCACCTTCGACCCCTCAGGGTAGAAGCTAATCATCTATGCAAACTCAATGTCGGCAATCCATCGCCTGGCAGCTATGGGGTCCTTCGCCCCATGAAAATCTAGCGCACCACTGCCCCGAAAGTCCTTGAAGGACAGTGTGCGAGATCCCGACTGGCCAGATTCCATGTCACTCCTGAATGCATGGAGGCGATCCTCCATCATCTCCAATATCCCCTCCTTGATCGACCCGAAGATAATGGGGGTCGACTCAAGGATACCTCTGGTGATCTCAGACGCGATGAACTCGCGCAACCTCTCATCTACTGGCTCGGAACCTGATCCCGAACCCGATCCCTCTCCTGTACTGCCAACTGCTGGCCTCGGGCGTAGTACCACCATTCTGAAATACAAAGAAATAACAACTATTAGCGATACTGATACCCCTGGAGGGATCCCACCCACTACAAGTTTCCTGGTCTTATCTTAGCCTCCCTCGATTCGGGTACGGATCCTCTGCTTTCAGTAGTACGGGCCCATACTACCTTCCACATCTATCCGTACCTTCCCCAAAAACCGCCTCGACTCAACCAGGTCCCTTCCACTACCACTGATCACTGCTACTCTTTATCCTAGGCTTACCCTAGGAAACCTATGACTCCACCCATCCCAGTCCTCAGCTGCTGAAGGCCTCTTAGTGATGCCAATTAGCTATTACCAGAATACAATCACGTGTGACGAGGCTCGGATAATCCTTCGAGTAAGGGACTCATCCCTATAACGGTTAGGACTCAAACAAGAGCTACGCAATAGGGTCAAATCTAATACTCTGAGATTATTCAACCTTGATCACATGTGACTTTAACGTATTCACCTAACAGCTAACTCCCATCACTTGAAAGCCCACATAGCACAAAGCAAGCAGCATTTGGACATAAAGAAAACAATCTCAAGCAACTCTATCCTCGTAGAGAACACTGAACTAGCATACAATGCTAAACTCGTACTATCAGGGATAACCTAAACAAGCTACCCTACTGCTGTCTACTCAACTCTAGCATGCAACTCTTTCATATACTGAAGCACATAAAGCAGGCACATAAGGCATCACACCTAGATCCTTAGTCCTATTCTAGCATGCTGTTCTACACAAACTGATAAACATAAATAAACTTGTATGGGTACATTGGGGAATACTTACTTGAGCTCGGTCGGTCTTGCACATCACACACTTTGTTCTTTCTTAAAACCCTTTACTTAGCTTTTAGAAAACATTTTCTCTTTCCAAAATCTTTTGATCCATCGATTTGAGTTCAAACACCCCCGAAGGTGTGTCCGAATTCCTCAAACCAAGGCTCTGATACCAACTTGTACCCCAAAAATACGAGCCAAAATTTTCATTTTTGAAAACATATACTTAGCAAAACATTCGAATTGAAACGTTTACTGATCATAACATTTTATAAAGATATCACATGTCTGGAAAACATTTCATAAAACATAATAATGTCAGAGTACAAATCCCCAGGAAGATCTCAGGATGCAGAATACGAAACATGTGTGTGATGGGCCGCTACCGCGCCAGCTCCTTCCCCTTCGAAGAAGAGGTACCTGAAACCAAAACTGAAAACTGTAAGCACGAAGCTTAGTGAGTTCCCCCCATCATACCGCATACCATACAATCACATATCAAACATATTGCCAGACATTTCTCGGGTGCCCGACCTACCCAGTACGGCCATTCTGGGGTGCTAACTACCCATGTCAAGCCATTCTGGGGTGCTGACTACCCTTCGGTCCTGACGACCGAACCTTGGGGACTATTTCACCCCCTACTTCTACTATCACATATATCATAACATAACATTTTATCAAACATATCTGGGGTGCCTGAACTACCCTTCGGTCCTAACAACCGAACTCGGGGATTGGCCCCCTCTTACTACCTCTATCGCATATAACATAACAAACCAGCATGCAAACATATAATCACATACTGTCAGACGTATCTGGGGTGTCTGACTACCCTTCGGTCCTAACAACCGAACTCAACTACTATCACATATAACATATCATGCTAGCATATAACATATCAGGTAGTAGCAAACCTAGATGATATCACAAAGACTATCATCTATCATACATCTCCTACTGGTGGGCCGACATTGTGGCCTTAGACCCACCGCTACTGGAAGGTAACTCACCGCTACTGGAAGGTAACTCACCGCAAACCTAGATGATATCACAAAGACAACCCTGGGACTCGCGACCCGACTCGCCGAGTTAGATGAACGACTCGCCGAGTCGGCCACATGCAAAAACCAAACACGCGATTTTGCTTGGATCCAGCTCATTCCATTTCATAGATCTGGGTTCCTAGGGCCTGGTTTACACGTAAAGTTTCCAACTTTACGTGTAGAAATGCATATAATGGGGATTAGGGGCGAAATAATGGCTAAGAAGGTAGATCTAGGACATTCCAGCAATTTACTCCCGTAAAGGTTATAGATCTGAGCTTCTGGAGCTCAAACAAGACTAGTTCTAGTGGATACTCAACCTATTACGACTTCTATTTCATGCACAAGCTTGGAAAAGGTTCAAGAAGAGCTCAAAAGGTGCTCTAATGGGGTTTTAAGCATGCAAACAGAATAGAGTAGAGATATACCTTAGAGAACTCTGAAATAGCACCAAGATATCTGGTCTCCTTCTCCTCTTCTTGATCCACTCTCCTTCTTCTCCCAAAAACTTCAAGGAATCACTTTAATCCCTTCAATCTCACAAGAAACGAGTTAGGGTTTGATGTAGGGAGCTTTGAGGGTGAAAGGGGGCGAGCTTGGGTCGCACAAGCTAGCTTAAATAGGGGGCAAACCCTTGGAATTAGGGTTTCATCAAACAGCGATGACTCGCCGAGTCGCCAACTTAAGCGTGCCCCCGGACTGCGTCCCTACTCGGCGAGTCAGACCTACAACTCGCCGAGTCCAAGGCTAAAATGACAATTACTTAGATAAATTTTTACGTACCAGGAACCAGGTGCTACAGGTTAGGAGTGGATGTTCAAGAGGACGACTTAGATCTACCTGCAACATATCATATATATATATATATATATATATATATATATATATATATATATATATATATATATATATATATGCATCAGATCTGGTAGAATTCGCCAGAGATCTGAGTGGAAGAGAGAAATGAGAGAGAAATCAACGATAGCGTTATATTTGACAGTTTGTGGCGATGATCGGAGGTTGACAGAGAGGTAACAACGGTGGCAGACCCTGACAGTGATTGCGGTGGAAGCGTCGTCGTCGGAAATTATGGCGGTGATCGGAGGTTACGGTAGAGGAACAGATGTGGCGGTGGATGGGCCGTCACCGACGGTGAAAGGTTGTCGTCGTCGACAGTGGTTGAGATGCTGGTGTTCATCAGTTTAGAGATTTTTGTTGTTTGATATAGTTTTTGTTTGGATCTAATCTGAAATCTGATGGAATAGATATAAAATAAAAAAGTGGGTTTACGTTTTGTTTTTTTTTTTTTTTATATATATTCATGTCTTTTTTTGTTTTAGCTATCACAAATAAATAACAAATAATATGTTCTTACGGTTCTTAACCTATAGAGGTTCTCATTTGAGCTTATATATATATATATATATATATATATATATATATATATATATATATATATATATATATATATATATATATTGTTGGATTAATGTCTAAGTCCATAACTATAATTGGTAAGACTTGACCCGACCCGGCATGGTCCATTTGGGTTGCATGGCATCATGCACTTGGATAGACTATAATGAGAGAAATAAGACACTTATGGTTATTAATATATTATAAGTTCTAGTATATTAATAATAAGAATAATAAGATTATTTAACTAGTATTGATCAAGAATTAATCTAGGATTAATTAAGTGATCAAAAGAAGACTAATTAAATATATGGGTTGATTGTGTAAATCATCCATACTTGTATAGTGGGCTAATGCTCCATGGATTATCTAGTTGGGCCAAAACCCATATGATACTCCATGGATGCTCCATGGTGTATTTGAACCCATGGATCCAAGGAAATGGAAAGTCATGACAATTAGGGTTTGCCCTAATTGTAACACTATATAAAGATATTATTCTTGACAAAATCGGCACTAATATGATTCTAGAGAGGGCTAGCCGATTTCATGAAGTGTAGAATTCTCTCTAAGTTATTCCAAGTGTTTATGGTGTTGTGTGAACCATTTGAGGTGTCACACTTGGGGCACTAGGCACTCAAGCTTCATGAAGACAAGCACTAACAAAAGGTATGTTATTCTAACTTGTGTTATTCAACGTTTAGTATGCTAGAATAGAACAATACCTTGGAAAGTTGATATTTGCATGTAGAATAGAGAAAACATAGATCCAAGGTATTTAGGGTTGCATGTACACTTAGGAGTGTTAGAATGCTCATAACCCAACAGTGGTATCAGAGCCTAGGGTTGTTTTCTTGTTATACTTGCAATAGAAGCTGAAAAATCGAGTTTTGTTGTTGTCTACCCAGCAGACTCGCCGAGTCCATGAAGGGACTCGACGAGTCCAAGGCAAAAAGCATCCAACTTGCCGAGTTGGTTAGTGCAGTCGACGAGTTGGACCCCCAGACAGCATAAATTCGATCCTTTTGGCTAGAAATGGACTAGGAACATTACCCTAAGTTGTTTTTGAACTTATAAACTTGTTTTTTAATGTGTTAATGTTCATGCTAATCCATTTTCAAAGATAATTCTCAATAGATTCATGTTTTGTATTAGTTTAAGGTTTAGACTAATTACATGAAAAAGTTTGATTTGAATTATCTTGTTCTTATGAGTTGCTTAGATTAATAGAAAAGTTGAATAAAATAGTTGTTTTCAATCCAAATTAATCTAAGAGTTGATTCTAAAATGTGTTTTTGTAACTTGTCCTCATGTTATATGAAAAGTCACATTTAAGTTTCATAAAACTCATAAAAGTTGGCAAAGGTTACAAAAATGAAGAGTCTAGTTCTAATTAATTGGAGTTATGACTTCATAATTTGTCCTCAAGTTATGGAGGACCAAGAGTCTCTTCATTAAATAAAAAATTAAAAAATAATGTAACCTTAATTAATTCCATAAGTTATAAAAATAAAGAAAAGTTAATTCTTTTATTAGTTTAAAGTCTTCCATAACTTGTCCTCAAGTTATGGAACTTGAAGAGTTTTTGGATTAAAACTACTTTAAACACATAAGTTATGGAATTAATTAGTTTTGAATAGTTTCAAAACTTGCCCTCAAGTTTTGGAATTTGTAAAGTTTTCTCTTATGAATACTTTAATTCCAAGATAGCCCTTAGAATTTTAAAAGTTAATAATAATAATAATATATATATATATATATATATATATATATATATATATATATATATATATATATATATATATGTATAAGAGTAACGTCGGTCTTACCGCTAGTACGCCTCATTCACGAAGCCGGTCTATAAGGTGGGTATAAGGTTGTTGCCTATAAAATGGCAACTTAATGGGTGTCCACTCTCACCCACCGCTTGCTTGACTGGTGGAGGGTCGTTAGCCGAACGGGTTTGACAGGACTATAATTCTCCCTTCATTAAAAGTATTAATGATAAATACTAAGTAACTAAACTCTTAATAATACCCAATCTTAGTTACTTAGGAAAATGTGAATAAGGTGCTAATCCATGAAATTACACTTTACACTTTGTCTAAGTCGTTAGTGGAGCGTGTGTGGTTAACCGGCACACTAACTTGGACTTAACAAGGTAGGTAAAGGGTGACTTAATGTTTATCATAGTATTGATGGAGCGTGTGTGGTTAACCGGCACATCGATTGAGGGGTAAACACTTAAGGGTACCAAGTAATTTGCATGGTTACTTCACACCTTGTTTTGTGATCCTCGGCATCCCAGTCACAAAACCTGAAGGGCACACTCGAGATTGAAACATGTCATTGAACAGTTCAATGAATCTCAAAGAACTAGGAGTTTCAAATCCAATTAAAACCTAATAATACATTTCGTTTATCTTGGTGGAAATTGGTGAATCGTCATTCACCTACCTTCAAATATTTTATAGCTTGGATTACGGCATACCTCTTCTAAGTTATAAAATAGTTTGTTGGGTCCTAGCCTTAATATTTCATATTGGGTGTCATATTAAGGACTATAAATCAACTATCTTGAATATCTCGCATAACATGTCTGGTTTAGACATTTATGATCTTCCCAAATCTCATGAAACAAGCTTTCCTAAATGAAGATGATGTCCCTTGGAAATCATACTTCTTTTCACCTCCTCCAATTATTCCCCCAAACCCACAAGTTCTTAAAAAGTTTAAGGTCACTCGAACCCTATTGGCAAGTGAAAGTCTAGGTGTGGTCACATCTTGGAGATGTAGTCACATATTGACAAGCCGGGAGAGTTGGGTGTCAAAGTCTTGAGGAAGTTGGTGGTTCAACTACTTTCTAAGTCACATAGTGAGTTCTTTTGGAACACCTATGAAACAGACTATGACAAGACCCTTAATGATCTTATATATTTGCTAAGATCAACTTCCTGAAACTTTATGGACATTGACAATGGTGACACTGGAAATACAGAAAAGGCATTCTCTTCCCAAGAAAAGGGATTGACCATAGTCAACTAGGTTGACCAAATGGTAAAGAGAAAAAGGCTAAGTCTGTAATAGTCCCGTGTACCATTATCAAAGGGTCCATATGTTTATATTGCCAAAGGAACGGGCATTGGTTGCAAGCTGCCAAACTTACCTAAGGATGTTAAAGTCAATAAGTTTGACTCTACTTCAGGTAAAGTCCACTATCTAACTCTGTTAAGTTTCTATTATGAGATTCTTGATACATGATGTGACTGGGTCACATGGTGATGTTTTAAGAATCAAAGAAAAGTGAAGAAACTTAAAGAAAGAATATGCTGAATCTGATCGCGTAGATGGATTTCTATCGCGTAGTTTGAAGATCGGATTCTTGAGCTACTTCATAGGAGTTATGAGATATTGCTTTGGAATAGATAACAACAAGTTTTCATATGGATTGTAAGGATAAGTTTTTCCGCATAGTTTTAAAATAAAAGAAAATTTTTGATTTTATTTATTTTAAAATATCCTTACAATGGCATTTGAGGAAAATTTGTTGCTTATATGATTCCATTAATAGCAAGAGTGGAAATATGAAATTGATTCGTTCATTTGTGGTAATGTCTAAATTTACCAAATAAGGAAATATTCTCATCATCCAAAGTCTCAGTTGGACCGAGACTTGGAATCATGCAAGTTGTATAGCATGATGAATGAGAACTTTCAAGTATTGGAAAAATTAAGACTAATTACTTGTTCACATGGATGTGTGAGTCAAGTAATGGACTAAGGGATCGAGTACATAGTCATGTGCACTGATTAAGTACACCACAAAAGATATAAGGCTATTCGTCATAGTTTACTAAAGCTCAGTAAATATGATTATACTTACAAGCTTAAGTGTAACTCTGAGACATTGGAAAAGGTTCCAATGTAAGGCAGAGCGAATAAGAAGAATCAAATTAGGCAGAAGGATAAAAGTTTCTCAAATCTGAAAAGATGGGAGAGTACTTTAGTATCAGTTTTGTGATCATCTTAATGATTAAGAAACCATATCAAAATTAGTTCTCTAAGGAAGTCTTAGTGCATTCTTATGACTAAGAAGAAGGGATCTTGAATTGTTGAAATGGTTAAATCAAGAAGATGAGTCATACTTCGTTCCAATACAAGTCTTAGAGTTATACCCCAAGATTGTAACTTGAGTGACAAGTCTTAGAGAAGGTTTAAAAACACAAGTCAGATGTAAGAGTAAAAGTTTTCTACTCTTGTACATTTGAAATTGGTAAGTTGTGATGTTTTGGATAAAACAAAGACCAACTTAGGCCAATTGTGTGAAGTGTTTGTCTTGATTAGAATCGACAATATCTCTTGGATGTTTGACAAGGAAGTCTTATATGTCAAAAGGACAGTGGGAGTCTTAAAGGTCTTGAAAGTCTCAAGAACTAATCAAGAATAAAACCTAAAGTTCTTCACTAGCACACGACTTGAGGTTTATAACCTATCGTGTTGACATATTTTGTGCCCATTCCAGTTAAAGTTGGTTTTGCATATGAGTTCTTAGAGTTCTCAATGTGTTGCACAACAACTTGGAAGCAATGGCAGGCCCTTGAGCTGCCAGGTGGCAAGAAGTTAAGATTGAGTTCAGTCCATATGAGTTTGGATTTGTCATTATCCTTTTCTTGTGACTATGATTTTGACAATTCACATGGATAAGAACACATACACCATTAAATCTAAGTGTCATAAGGTTTCTCTCCGATTCATGAAAATGATGGTGAGGAAACACTTTCACTAAGTAGATTTTAGTTAGATAGCAATTGTGATATTTGCATTCTCAAAGTCGTTAGTGGAGCGTGTGTGGTTTACCGGCACACTAACCTGGACTTGTGAGAAGTGGCAAAAAGGTCTAACCATTATGATTACGGCATCCCTCTTCATAATTGTTTAGACACACAAGTGTGCTATCTAAGGGAAGGTGTATGTTTTTGATAAAGTCTTATCAAAACAATCTAGTATCAGAAATCTGAACTTTGGTAAGAAAGTCAATAAAGTATTGATTTCTAGAAGTCGAGCTTTCTGAGTACATGTCAAAGCTAGTGGGAGCATAAGTGTTATGCTAATAATCATCATGTTAGTGGGAGCATGATAATTATGATAAGTATTGCAAGTTAGCAATGTTAATTATAGAAAACAAAAGTTTCAACTGGGAAAGAGTTGTTTTGCTATAATTAAGGGAGAGGAAATTATACTTCATCTCAAATCTATAAGCTTAGATCGTGAGGTCTTAATCATTTAGTCAAGGATATATATGAATTGCATGTTGGAATGGCTCAACATAAGGAAGTTCTGTATATGGGTCCATTATTTGCGTTCTAAAATTCGATTATGATTACGGCATCCCTTTTCATAATCTGAATTATGAGAACTTGGCAAATAGAAATGGAAATGTTATAGCAAAAGACTGGTTTAGTCTTTATGTTAGACGTCATGAATCGTGTCCCATATGCTTCGGATATAGGATCGATTACATGTGCTATATTCATCCTTTCTAAAAGTTTCCAAATGACTGGGGCATTAAGAAGGGAAAAGGTTTAGAACTGGATATGACTAAAAGGATTAAACAATTATCGAGGACAATCTAAGGTTTACCAAAGATTGGTTGCTCAAGGACAGTTGGAAGTATAGTGATAATTCTGGAAGGACCATATTGACATAATTTGTAAGGAGGCAACTCTTGTTCAGAAGTGATAGTTAAAATGGAATCTGGAAATGTTTCAAAGTTAGATTTTTCAATCTGTTTAAGATTAGGAAACTTAATGCAAGAAGGATGTTTCCAAGGAGTTGATCTCCTTTGGAATACTCTATAAATGATTGTTGCCAACTCCTTGTGAATTTGTGCATAATCATTACAAGAGGATCAATGCATATAAGTTTAGAATCTAACAGATTTCAGTAAATGACATGAATTTGGAATTCTTGTATTTACAGTAAGGATTTGGGAGTGTGAAAAGAGAATCATTGAAGTTATGTTCAACTGATCTAGTTCACAAAGTAAAGATCATAGACAAACATAGTATGCATACTTGGTGTATGGCATGACTAGTGTTTAGAAAACATAGTGTACATGCTTGGAGCATGGGACAACTATTGTTTTAAATTCAAGAATTAAGTTGATAGCTGAAACAGTATACAATGAATAATGTGTAATCATATGGTGATAAATAAAATGTGTTTTATTTATGTTCATAGGTTTTGATACCATATTGGATTCAATTATTATTGTGTTTCATTTTGCATGTTTTGACTTCCCGAATAAACTAGGTTATTCTTCTGGAATGACAAAGTTATTCAAACCATCCACAGTCGGTCATATGTTGGAAGTGGATATGAATTAAGACTGTCATGGGTTGGCTTGTAGAGGTCTAAGGTGTTGGACAAAGGGCTACAACACTCATGAGTGCTCACAAGTTCTGAGTATTGGATTCAACCCGCGCTCATTGGAATCACTTCATGGATTTTATCACGAGTGATCATGAGACGATAATATCTTATATTCTTCAAACCTAGAGATATAAGTTGTCTTTGTGTATGATTCAACAAGTAGTAGAACAAGCCATATGAGTCGAAGTTTATCCATTCCTTTTACCTTCGGGATAAAAGCGATATTTGTGGGCCCCTCGATGATTTGATGATGACAAATGGAAGTGCTTGGCCGGGCCAGGACTGATTTGATTTGTTCAATTAGTCAGTCGTCATAAATCGGAAATCGGGAAACAACAAATGGATAGAGAGAATGATTATAATCCATGTCTCAGTCCATATGATATCTAGAATGGAGGAATATATGATCCCTTATCTAATGGACAAGTCATTGAAAAAGGTTAGAGTTTATCGACAAGGTCAAAGTTCGACAGAAGCTTTTGAGAGCTACGATTGCCAGTTGGTTCCTGAAGTCATACGCAATAATAGTTTTAGACTTATCCAAGTGGGAGACTGTTGGATTAATATCTAAGTCCATAACTATAATTGGTAAGACTTGACCCGACCCGGCATGGTCCATTTGGGTTGCATGGCATCATGCACTTGGATAGACTATAATGAGAGAAATAAGACACTTATGGTTATTAATGTATTATAAGTTCTAGTATATTAATAATAAGAATAATAAGATTATTTAACTAGTATTGATCACGAATTAATCTAGGATTAATTAAGTGATCAAAAGAAGACTAATTAAATATATGGGTTGATTGTGTAAATCATCCATACTTGTATAGTGGGTTAATGCTCCATGGATTATCTAGTTGGGCCAAAACCCATATGATACTCCATGGATGCTCCATGGTGTATTTGAACCCATGGATCCAAGGAAATGGAAAGTTATGACAATTAGGGTTTTCCCTAATTGTAACACTATATAAAGATATTATTCTTGACAAAATCAGCACTAATATGATTCTAGAGAGGGCTAGCCGATTTCATGAAGTGTAGAATTCTCTCTAAGTTATTCCAAGTGTTTATGGTGTTGTGTGAACCATTTGAGGTGTCACACTTGGGGCACTAGGCACTCAAGCTTCATGAAGACAAGCACTAACAAAAGGTATGTTATTCTAACTTGTGTTATTCAACGTTTAGTATGCTAGAATAAAACAATACCTTGGAAAGTTGATATTTGCATGTAGAATAGAGAAAACATAGATCCAAGGTATTTAGGGTTGCATGTACACTTAGGAGTGTTAGAATGCTCATAACCCAACATATATATATATATATATATATATATATATATATATATATATATATATATATATATATATATATAACGGTTCATTAAAAATTTAATAATCGATTGACAATTAAAATATATCAATAAAATTAATTAATAACTAGAAAGTGCCACATGCTTCGCATGGACCAAGAAGTTGTTTAAAGAGTGTCACATTATTGTTATCTACTACCCACTGTTCATAGAGTAAATCAAATTTAATTTTTAAACAAAAAAAGCACCAGTACTATACATTTTCTAATTGATTAGCAAATGTTGAGCTTTACTTCCATTGGCATCTAGCCTTGAGATTTTTGCTTGCTGATAAACTTTTCTGGGCACTACTTCTTGCATCGACATGAGCAGACAGATGGTATTCACATACTTTAACGGCATTTTGGACTTTTAGAATATATCTTTCAACATAAAAGTAAAATGGTTATTTTAAATCTATAATTCCGCATTGCGAAGTTGTTTTTTACATTTATCTATCAATCCATATGTGGAAGTGAATATGATCATAAACTTAGATCACTCTTCAAATGGAATATGCATCTGTTACCCTGAACCTCTTTGTTAATAACTGCATATGAAAAATTGAAGATAAGAGATCAAATAAACATTATTTGAAGATATAAGTTGTATTTGAAATGTAAATTTTATAATCCCAAAAAAGGTTATCGACATAAGAATCTCTAAATTGAATAATTAGGTGATAAGAATCCAAGAAATTATGACCAGGTTCTCGATTAAGCATAAACCCGCATATGTAAGTATTTTAAGCTTAAATAAAATTGAAACTAAATACCAACTCCTCAATGCAAAGAGTAATTGCATACACACATCAAAAACAACAATGAATGTGCATACAAAGAAAGTAAGGTAAAAAGAAAGGGAATCACCTTGTGCATTTTCATCTTATACCCCTTTGTAGATACAATTGTGAGAGAAGTTAGTCCCATCTGCAATTAAAAAAAAAGTATGAAGATCATCTTAATGTAAAGGTCAAAACTCGTAATGCTTCGACTTATGTTCTTTTTGACTTGAAAGGGCATATATTTACCATTATCTTAAACCACATAAGAAGTTAATCCTCCTCTGCAGTGAAATTATCAATGTATGTAAACTATGCCATCTTCTTTCTTCATGTTTGTATTCACATAGAGAAAGAGAGGAAGGCTTTTTATCTGTGATAGACACAAACCAATGAGCCACTGGCATCAGCCTGGTGAAGCAGTTTCACATGAATCTAGTTCAAATGCTCATTCGATTTCTAAGACTTTGATAAAGTGACCAAAGTTGGGTATTCTATTTCTCTACAACAGTGTATTTCTTCATACCCTTTTACCTACCACCATTCCAATTCTAGAGTCAAACGCAAGAATGAGATGAGGAATGGAACCACAAATAATTTATTGATAAAGATATAGAATTTAATTTGTCACCACGTTCCTACATGCTGTTAACTTGATCGATGTGACCTCGATATGAATGTAATCATGATCCTGGTGTATGGCTTAATCAACATTGACCTTTTAAATTTTTTCAATTTCATTAATCTATTAATAATTTACCTACTTCTATGTATTAATTAGTTATTGATTATTGATAATTAATAATTTATTTGCTTCCATATGGGAAATAGAGAAATCATGCCTATGATACATAAAATTCTTATTGTAATATTTTTTGGTCTCATTATATTTCATTCAAGGTTTATTTGGAAATGGAAGTTGTTTAGTATGAGAAGGTAACATACCCCCCCCCCCCCAACCCTCACCCCCAAACATACCAGATTGTGTATTAGCACATTGTGATGTCCAGAAAAAATATCCAGGCGATCTCAAAACTTGATCCACTTCTATCAAATGTTACAACATTTGTAACAAAAACTGATAATTTTTAAATCAAGATTTAAATGTTTAAGAAATGATGAAACATTAGGCTAAGAAATGAAAAAAGCTACCTTTTTTTTATCGCATCGTGACCATCTATTTAAGTGAAATCTGAAACCAAATATATAGAAATATATTAAATTGAAGTATTTGAAACAGGAAAAAACATATGGTATAAGAATGCCCATGATGTGACATATATATGTTTCGAATTTTATCCATACGAACAACCAAACTCTTTATGGAATGGAATGGAATTGGTTGCCAATTCCAACCAAATACCACATACTATTATCCATATTTGAATTGATACCAAAATCAACCCGTACATTGGCATCATTAACCATATAAGAAACATATCATTATTTATACCATTATTCATACATCATTTACCTCAAATTTTCAAGGTGGTTGTGAAACCCTCAAAGCTTCTATAACATCATTAAAAACATAAATAATATAAAACAAAGAATGTGGTAACTGTTAAGAATTATGATACATATATAGAAGTGCAAGGAATATGTTATTTTACAAATTTACCTTCATACCCCCACAGAAGAAACAATCAGAACCCCATATGTGATTCTATTTAATTCATTCATTTGATCTTCTGTTATCCCTACATGTGTAAGACCATTCTTGGTAACGGATAACATGTAAAACATATATCTATCCATCTTCTTTGATAATTTTGGTGTCTCCCACTCACTTGTGGAGAACATAAGACAGGTATGTGCATCAAGGGAAGGTCAGCAGCTAAACTTAGACAGTGAATGGAATATATGTTTCCCATACATACAACCAGTGGGGAGTAATTCATATAACGAAGAGATGTTGTGGGTGCCATTTTGGAATCTGAAGAGTGAGCATCATTGACCTATAAGCAAAGGCAATCATACAATTGGTCAACAAAATTTAAGAAACTTATGAAGAAGGTTTTCCCTCGGCGGTTAATATACAGATGAACTAATTAATATACATACAAATAAATTAGATCCTATAGACATACATATCAAATTACACATACACATATACAAATGAAATCCCACAAACAAACCTAAAAATAAAAGTACAGATGCATGGATTACTGGATTAGATCAAAAATATATACGACAATCAACTAGAAGGCATAAAGTGTATGTAAGTAAATGAAATAAATAATAGAGGATTTTAGCAGATGTAGCTTAGATTCATATGATAAATTAGATGCTTGGTTAAATAATGAATATTTCATCTATTTTCATTAGTGTCTCGGTTTTATAAAGGTATAAAAAGGGAAATAAGAGTGAAAAATAAACCTCAGCTAGGGCACCACAAAATATCAAGTGCTTCTTCATCGCCAAAGTACCCACATCAACCAAAACCTAAAATTAACCTTTTTCAATAGCTTCTTCTTAAGAAACTTGAGATTCCTCGTCTACTTCTCGACTTAAATTGACCAGTGGAGCATTATAAGTGGAGGCAACAGAGTATTGGTGGGTAATAGCGGTACCCTGAACAAACCCGACTTAAAACCAGGTGTAACACCCGAAATCAAAAAGGTCAAGAAAGGAAAGAAAACCTAATTCAAAGGGTCAACTCATCGAGTCCAGGGAGGAACTCGACGAGTCAAAGCGGGATTCGGGGGATCATTTAAGTAACCGACTCGGTGAGTCGGCAAAGGGGACTCGGCGAGTCTGGTCCGAATGAGAAAAACCCTAATCCGAGGGTTTGCACCCTATTTAAGGAACATTACACCTGTTCCCCATCCTCTTTACTCCTCTTTGAGATCCAGAAGCCCTAGAATCGTGAGTGAGAGCCTTTGGAAGCAAATTGGGGCATTGTTAAGTGTTTTGTGAAGAAATCTTGAAGATCAAGAAGCTTGGACCAAGGAGGTTCGTGGAGATTCGGATTCCTTTTCAGTAGGAGGATGTTTTAGAGGTAATAAATCTTTATCCTTGGCTTTCCCCTTTCTATATCCATCTTTCATGGAGTTTTAGGGTTTCTTTGAGAGTATGTGATGAGAAGTTGGTGCACAAGTAAGATCGGGAGTTGAAACTCCAGATCTGAGCTCTATTTGGATCATAGATGTAGAAAGACCTGTTAGTTGCTATGAAAAAGCCATTCCCCATGAGTTAAGTTCCTTTCGAGCTTGGTTTTTGGCATTAGGGGACAAGAAGCACGTAAAGGTAGCAACTTTATATTGTTAATGGACTCTAGAAACCCAGATCTTTGGTTTGGAGCAAAGGAGTAGCTCTAGAACTCAAGATTGTGGGAATGCACGTATGGACTCGGTGAGTTTGGGAGATGACTCGGCGAGTCGGGCTAGATATCAGACTTAGAGTCGCGTAGGAACTCAGCGAGTCACATAGTTGGACCCGACGATTTGGATGAAGTGAGGTAGCAACTCGACGAGTTGGAAGAACTACTCGGCACGTCCATTAAAGATTGCCTTGGACTCGGCGAGTCTGTTCTTGGACTCGGCGAGTCAGGTCGCGAAACCCCAACCCTTCGAGTTAAGACTCGGATCAGTGAGTTCAGTGGGGACCCAATGTGTTGGACAGGTCAAGACTCAGAAATCAGTAGACTCGACGAGTCATGGTCTGACTCGGCGAGTCGAGTCACGAATGAAAGGTGTTTCTGAGCTTATGAACTCGGCAAGTCAGTAGGCTGACTCGGCGAGTAGGGTCATCCTGGAAGGTTGACTTTGACCAGGACTTTGACTTTGACCATAGTTGACTTAGTTGACTTTTGGAGGACTGTCAGACTAAGTATCATTTTGATATTGGTAGCTCAGAGAGCTATAGGAGCAGCGGCTCAAAAGGTTTTCGGTTAGCAGCCAGAGGGTTATCAGCAGAGCTCAGCAGTTCAGGTGAGTTTCCTTCCAGTAGGAACGAGTCTAAGGTCACAATGCCAGCCCGTTTAGCTAGCAGTAGTTTTCGGACTTCGATCCGATGCAGTAGTTAGTATGTTTGATGCCTTCGTGGCTCAGACAGGATTTATGTGTTATGTGTTCCGGGCTACGGCCCAATGCAGTATGTAGTATATGTGTGTTCATGCTAGTTGATATGTTTATGTTATGCTACGTTCAGTTAGTTCCGGATTTCGGTCCGATGCAGTTAGTCCGAACTTCGGTCCGATGCAGGGGACAAGGTCCCAATCAGTAAGTATATGTGTTTATGCTAGATGATATGTGTTATGCTAGTTGATATGTGTTTATGTTATGTTATGTTCAGTTAGTTCTGGACTTCGTTCCGATGCAGTTAGTCCGGACTCGGTCCAATGCAGGGGATAAGGTCCTAGTCAGTTTCCGGACTCCAGTTCGATGCAGGGGGCAAGGCCCCAGTTAGTCCGAACTTCGGTCCGATGCAGGGGACAAGGTCCCAGTCAGTTTTCGGACCTCAATCCGATGCAGTGGGCAAGGCCCAGTGTGTGCTTTATATATTATTTTATGGTATGTGGTAGTTTGGGGGAGCTCACTAAGCTTCGGGCTTACGGTTTTAGTTTTTGGTTTCAGGTACTCAGTTTTCTAAAGAGGAGCTCGGAGAGGTTGCAGTGCACACACCATAGTCAGTTAGCCCGAGAATGTTTTACTTTGATAACGAGATTATTTTTTGAATTAATACTCATAAATTTTATTATGACTTACGATATGGTTTTTATAAATATGGTTTTAGTAATGTTTTAAACGAAATTTTTAGTCGTGATTTTTGGGTCGTTACACCAGGAGGAATTGAGGTGAGTTAGTGTGCGTAGATGGTTAGCTTTTGCTTCCCTCCGTCACCTGATTATAACAAAAAGGAGATGGCGGCGACCTCTAATGGAAAATGGAAGGTTGAATCGATTTCGAAAAGAGATGAAGAAAATGTGCTCAACATATGGAAATCGATGCAAGAAGCGGTGAAGAGGTGGAGTAGGCGGAAAAACTATGGAAGCAAGATAATAGTCGTGGGATAGTGGAACAATCGAGAACTAAACTAACACCGATTATTGAAGCAAACCCAGAATGGAACTTAAAATTAAGATAATCATTTGGAGCTTGATGGGAGGGAAATTAGAGGTATTGAAGATGGCGGAGAAAGAAGTATGGTGATGGTGGGCAGGACTTCAAATAAGGGAAATAGAGCATATAAGGGTGATGGTGGATGATTCAGAGCATTTGTCCAGTGGAAATGATCTATTGGACACGTATCAGTGATGTGAAGCGGTAAAGTCGGTAGAGGAAAACACGTGGTCTCAAATTTTTAAAAAAAAAAATATAGTGGGCAAACTATATTTCCTAAAAAGAAATGGGTGAATTATACCAAAATGGTTAGAAAGTTACTATAGCTAACATAGGAGAAATTTAATATATATATATATATATATATATATATATATATATATATATATATATATATATATATATATATATATATATATATATATACTATTTGATATTAATAATTATAATTTATAAATTATCTTATTTGAACATATTTACTATTTGATTTTTAGTTTAATGATTTTATAAAGTACATAGGAAACTAAAAGTATTTTTTCCAATAAAGGGTTATCGTAATATTGTAGGAAAAATGTACTTTTATTTTGGAAAACTATGAATCGATTTAAATTGAAGGTAAGACAAAACCAAAAACTCATGGGTAATAATTTATTATGTTAGATATGTGGTATCATTTATACTGTAATATTGAAGGTAAGAAAAAACCAAAAACTCATGGGTAATAATTTATTATGTTAGATATGTGGTATAAAACCAAAAACTCATGGGTAATAATTTATTATGTTAGATATGTGGTATCAGTGACTTCATTTCTATTAGATCAGACGTAGGATTGAAGTTTAAATATCGTGATTATAATTAATAAAACTATGATTCTACAACTAAAGACATCAACAAAAATATGTTAATATCTTAAATCTAAACAAAAAATTGTTTAGTGAGAATAAAAATCTTCTAAACAAATTTAAAAAGGAAAAACGTTTTTGTTTTGTTTGCAAATCATTTTCCTTGGATTAGGTTAGGTTTGACTTTGGTCGAGAAATTTATTATACTTTATCGGAAGTTATTGGATTCCACATTTTATTGTATAGAAGCCATTGCTTGTTTATCTCTAATTCTTCAAAAATATAATAAGTTTAGATAAGCTCATTTGATAACTCAATAAAAATAAATTAAAAAGAAAATGGGTATACATTATAAATAGTTATTAACACAAATATCTGGGTGTGGATAGGCTTCCTACTAGGGCAAACCTAGATAGGTATGCTTTGGAAATAAATTTCATCGCTTGACTGTTGTATCCTATTTGTGATGGGGGTATCGAGTCGGTAAGTCAATTGTTTTTGTTTGCCATGATGGAAAATGCAATGTTTCTTCAAATTGAGGGTCCCAACTATATCTTTATGCAGATTAGTTGACTTGGTTTTCAGCTTGACTTTTCCTAAGGGTTGTGAAGAAGTACTTGGATTTTCAAGAACACTCGGTTGTTTGAATGTTTGGTGCTTCATAACCAAGGGCGACATATCTTTTTGATAAAACTGTTTTAGCCAATTTTCTTATAGTGTAATGCTAAGAATAGGAAATACATTGATTAGGTACGGTGGCTTCAAAACTCTCAACTTGCCATTTTTTGATGTAATTGTTTTGTATGTCATGTTTTAAAAATTGTATTTTTAGTTGAATCGGTCTAATAATCGGTTTTCAATTCAACCAGTTCGACCATTGATCTACATCCGACAGCGGTGTGCATCAGACTTTGAGTTGTATACACTCTGGATAACCTTGTCGGTGGAACTATTCAATTTTCAATGGAAATGGATTGTTTTTTCAATTGGCTATGTTAAATCCAACTATCCAAGTCCAACAAATTGTTTCAAACAATTTTTTAATGGTTCTATCACACCGGTTCAATCATATTTTTGAATTAATCGTTCGGTTCAATCCGGCTTTTAAAACACTATATATGACTAGCTCCTTGCTAGTCATTTTCTAATAATATCTTCCATTAATAAAAACAACCATATTTTGGTTAGTTACAAGTAAACAATACAATTAGAAGAAAATTACAATAATTCAATCTTAAAATTTGCCACACTTAAATGTGCCTTAAATTCGGGCGATTGAGTGAAGTATCATCGATGAATTAGGGCATTACAAAGAGCTCAAGAAATCTTTTGAAAACCTCATTGTAAGAACATCTCCAACTTACTTCTATTTTTCATATTTTTTCTGATATATTCCATCCTTCTTCTTCAACCTTACCACATTTATTTCTCTATTTTGGGGATATGAATATTATTGGACCAATGAGTTGTCGGTTTTAATCACTTTTTTTATATTTAGTTTATTTTTGTAATAACTAATTGTAATTATAATTTAAGTATAGTATTTAATATTTATAATATTTTCTTATATATTGAAATATATTAATTAATTATAAGTATAAAGTTTGTTTTTTTGTGTATCAAATTCATATAAAAACTTAAATACATATTAAAATTTTAAAACACAATAAAATATTTTATAAATCTTATAATTACAATATATTAAAAGTGTGTGTAAGTGTTATATATATATATATATATATATATATATATATATATATATATATATATATATATATATATATATATATATATATATATAAAAGAAAACACATATAGATTATATATTTTTTAAAACCAAAATAATAGAAGTGTATTTAATAATCTATATAAATTTGAAGAATTAAATATATTAGGAATATATTTTGGGATAAAAAATAAAGTAGCGATGAACATGAAACACTATTTATCATATTATTTTATTTATTTTTTTGATGAAAATATAAAAATGAGTTGTAGATGGTCTAATTGTTTAATTTTTTGTTGGTTAATATAGTACTTGTGATATTTATATTTTTTAATTAAAGTTATTTTAGATGTTTTATCCATTTTTTTAAACATTCAAGAGTTGTATGTTTTGATACGAGTATTACTAATTTTTTTTTTTTTTTTTTTTTTTTTTTTTTTTTTTTTTCTAATTTGATATACATTATATAATTGAAGACAAATAAAAATATATGAATAACAATCAATGTCAAATAGATTTCGTGAAATAAGAAGACGTGTTCTTAACCATATATTTTAGATGTTAATTTTTTGTAAGAGAATAAAAAGAAATTAGTTTAAATTTTTTATTATTTTTTATTTTTAAAAAATCACCGCTCTAATGAATTATTCTTAAAAGCATTATTCATAAAAATATATCAAATATAATATCATATTAAAATATTACTATACGCATAATTTTTTAATAATATTCTAAACATTATTTTACATAATATATTTTATGAGTAATATTTTATAAAAGATAAATTAAATATCCTTTAACTTTTATTCGTACTTATCATTATCTTCATATGAAATAATAACAAATGTTTTAAAATGTTATTAATTTTATCAAAATATAACGTTTGTCACCATTTCATATAAATAGCATTTCATATGGATACTAGGATAAATAAGATGATATTTAATTTCTCTTTATGAAATAATTAACTAGAACGATGATTATTATTATTACTATTATAAATTGGAAAAAAGGTAACGAAATGTTTAATTTTATGTATTCTTTTATATATATATATATATATATATATATATATATATATATATATATATATATATATATATATATATATATATATATATATATATATATAATGAGATGATCAAATGAAAACACCTAAAAGGTTGAGAACGCGAGAACAATTTTGGACCAATCAATATATAAGGGCATACTAGTAATTGTATATTTTAATTAAATTAAAATAAACTAAAATTCAATCAAACTCCTTTAAATTTAGGATCAGTTACCAAAAATATATATATATATATATATATATATATATATATATATATATATATATATATATTCAATTTTTTATTTATCTTATTAATGGAATATAAAAAACATTTTTACCAAAATTTATTTAAAAACTGAAAAAAAATTCTTACAAAAAACAATTTTTTTCTCTTATTTCACGATTTTTTTTTTTTTGTTAAAAAAATGAATAGAAATCGAACACCAAATTAGTACATTTGTATTCATAAATGATTTTTTTTTTCAAAAAACCTGATACTACTCCAATCACAAATAAATACACATCAATTTACAAGTAATCCAATTTCTTTTTTTAATCAATTGAAAATAAAAAAAGTATAAAAATTATCATTTCTTCATAAAAAGAATACCTCTAATCATAAATAAATATACTCATTAACACATGCTTACACTGTTATTCACAAATGAATACAGTGCTATTAAGAAATAAGTACCCTGTTATTCAAAATTGAATAAATGAATACCTCTAATCATAAATAAATACATTAATTCACTGTTATTCACACATGAGTACACAAATTATTCACACATGAATGCACTTCTATTCATTCACTGTTATTCACACATGAATGCACTGCTATTCACAAATGAATACACTGTTATTCATAGATAAATACAAATTTTCATTCTTCCATTTCCTCTCACACTCCCTTCTTTTTCGCCTGTCTTCGAGGTGCAACAAAAACACCCCCACCAGAGGTGTTTGTTGGTGGTTTCCGGCGAGCCAAGGGCAGCAGCCCCCTCTGTTTTCTCCAACTCTTTTACGACACACGAAGAAACCAAACACCCCCTGTTGTCATTTTCTTTTTGCCTTCCTCCACTTAGAAATTGTGGTAGCAGCCCCCTCTGTTCCCTCTTCGCTCTATATTTGCCTCTCAAAAACCAAAAAGCTCAAACACCCAATCCAAACACCCAGTTGAGCCTATGAAATTTTGCCAAACATCAAACTCCAAACACAATAACACATATCAAACCCCACTGATTTCAAAAAGAACAATAAAAAAGGAATCATTATGTTCTTCTTCTCCCATTTCCTGTGAAAATAATAACCAACACCCCCAATGGATTGATGTTTCATCTGTTTTGGTCTTTTTATTATTCTTATCAAATCAGGAAGAAGATGAAGCAAAAAGAATACTAGAGATTCTTACCTCGATTTACTGTTGGCGACAGATTCAAGAAGGACAGAGGATCGTTGTCGTTTCCCCCTCTTAACGCGTATGTCATCACTGAACCACCGGGCCAAAAAGCTTCTGCTTTCATTTTTCCTTTTCAGTGATCAGTCAAGCACCAAAAGTCAACTAGTGGCTTGTTATTTCACTCTATATCAAGAGAACCTGTGATCAATTTCAATAAAGAAAGAAGAGAATTTAAGAAGGGTACAATCGATTAAAGAAGAGAAGAGGTCTAATTTTGAGTTTAATAATTGATACTGTTACCTGTGATTTTTTCTTGTGCATGGCGTCGATCGAAGAGAAAGAAGAGTTGCATAGATTCGATTTTTGGGTCTGTGATGTTGTAATACTGAGTGAGGCCCAGATCGATGATGGCGTGAGTTTTATGATGGAGGCGGATTTGTTATAAAACCCTAGAGAGAGAGAGAGACGAGAGAGACGGGGGAATAGGAGAAAGATGAGAGGAAATAGGTGAGAGGGTGAGAAATTATAGGAAATAGATAAAGTTGCAATTCCTATTATGCCCTTCTGATCATTTTAAAGTTACACTTTAATACCATTAGTTTTAGAATTTTTCATAAATAGTCCATTTAATAATAACCTTAGATCTAAGTATTTAAATGGTTAATATCTGTTCTCGCGTTCTCAACCTTTTAGGTGTTCTCATTTGATCCTACTCCTATATATATATATATATATATATATATATATATATATATATATATATATATATATATATATATATATATATATATATATAGAGAGAGAGAGAGAGAGAGAGAGAGAAAGAGAGAGAGAGAGAGAAATGATCATTTGAGAACTCATAGTTTTCCGAGAATTCAAGAACTAAAAATGAAACGTTAGATCAAAATTTTTAACGACCAAGATCAAAGATGTCATATATGTAATCAGCAACAATTTTAGTGGTATCTTAGATTTAAAAAAAAAAAATTATCTTAGGGGTATATTAGGAATGAAATATATAATTTCCTAATAATTAACTTAAATAATTAAAAAAAACCAACCTTCTCTCCGGTGGCGAATCTAGACCAAAAAGTCACGTGGTTCCCAAATTAAAAGAAGCCAATAAAAAAATTCAACAACACTTGCCTGGGGTGGGTCAGGTCATATACCTTAAAAAACTAGACGAATCAGTTCAACTTATTAAAACCGATCAGACACCTCCGATTAAAAATTTTAACAAAACGATTGAAATATAAATGAAAAAGCAGTACGTTTTTAATAAAAAACTAGTTGACTATTAGTCCATTGATAAAGTGGTGAACGGAGAGTGGAAGTTTTTAGCATGTGGGCTTCTTTTATTACAACAATTTATTTATTTATTGATATTTTGAGAATGCCGATTAAGAGTGGTTAATTTTTTGTTATCAATCCCATAATTTAAAATAACAAATTGATCCTAATAACTTATTCTTTTCTTCTTTTAAAATGATTTTATGATTTTAAAAAAAAAACCAAACTGAAGGTAGGTCCCTTATTTTTCTAAGGTAATTCCTATTTTTTCTATAATATATATTGTAAATGAAATTGAAAATTTAAGTAAGTCCTAGGACCTACCTTGGGCCATACTAGATACGCCCCTGGTTCTCTCTTAATTTAAAAAAAAAACCATATTCTCTCATCTTCATCATTCTGCCTCCGGCCAAAAAAAAAACATCAATGATAGATCGTGAGATAATACACCGTTGAGCGATATCTCCCTTTCCTTCCTCCCGTCGTTGCAGCACCTCCAGATGGCGTTGCCTCCTTGCTTAAGTTCTTCCTCGACTTCTCCTTTCCGCCTCCAGATCTAGATCGACAATCAATTCAACTTTCATCATCAATATCGTAAATCGATGTGAAATCTGAAATACTCCATCAATCTAGGATCCATTGTTGGATTTCTCCCTTCTTCCATCGGTCGTCGCGCTACTAGATACCACGCTAATAGGCATAGATTCAGATTTTAGAGAATAATGGTCTAGATCATATCCTTGATGATGGGTCACGACTTTCTATTTTTCGTCCTAATCTCACCTTCTTCTTCACAACATATTAAGATTGAGTCTGTGATGGCTCCCTACGTGCGTGATTTTTAGGTTTTATCCACAACCGCAACCATATCTAATGTATCTAAAATTGAGGTAAATTATGTTGTTGTTATGTGATTCTGATTCAATTTTTGTTTATTTTTGGATGAGTTTTATTATTTTAGTAGACTCAATCGAATTTTACTTTCAAATTTGCCAATTATTATATCAATTAAAAATGTGGTTAGCTATATATTATTTTCTATGCTCTATTGTTGGTTGATCTATTGGATTGAGTGAAAATCTATCAATCAATTTATTGTATCTTAGTAGACTCGATCGAATATCAATTTTAGATATGTCGATTCTATCAATTGGAGATGTCATTTACTTGTGTCCAAATCTAGTAACTAACTTTTATAAACATTTTAGTAGTCTTCGTTTGAATAAGGATGCTGTGAAAGAAGGTGCTCACAATGCAACGGATAAAGCTAGTAATGTTGCGTCAAGAAGCAAGCCCCAAATGAATAATGCTCCTGTTGGTATTAATCTTATTTACAAATATGTATACATACATTCATGCACGTGTAAATATCATGTACTTAATCAATCATATATATATATATATATATATATATATATATATATATATATATATATATATATATATATATATATATATATATATATATATATATATATATATATATATATATATATATATGTTTTACATAAACTTCAATGTATGTGTCTAAAAAGACCAGAAAAATGTGAAGCTTGGCATATAAAAAAGTAGGTCAAGCCATGGGATGTGCTGGTGATGCTAGAGAAAATGGAGAGGCGATTGGATTATAAGCATATACATACATACCCTAATCTGATTAGTTTTCAACTTTAAGCTTGGTAGAAATTATGACAACCGACAATTTTGGGTCAGACAAAGTCAAGAAGTCAACTCGGTTAACTTAACTAGTACTAGTACGTTAGGGTTTACGCTATGTTTCCTAATGTACAACTTAAAATTCTAATACAAAGTATCACTCGGAAAGTTTATGTTTCAAATATAAACCCTAAATAGGGAAAATAATGTAGCAACTCGATAAATTCAATTATGTATCCTTTGGGGATAGATAACACTCATACCACGACGTAATGGAGTTCAAAATTCTAACGCTACGGGGCAAAAACCATAACAAAGACTACAAGCACAATCTCTCTCAAATCTCTCTCTCTCTCCCAAATCTCTCTCAAATCTCTCTTAGTAACAAGAATCACACTTCCAACCTTTTCCATAAACACCAATACCATCCCAACCCTCCAATTTGTTGAAAACCACTCGAAATGGGAAATGACAAGTTCACTGCGAACCCTCTCAGCAGCGAACCCTCTCGGACACCACTCCGGATTTTTGACAGTTTTCGAATTTTCGTCATTTTTATGAGTTTTTGAAGTGAGATTTCCATCAAACTCATATTTTTCACATCTTAGACCCCCTAAACTCATATTTTATCCACATCTTGAAGATTTATTATATATAAATCATACTTTTGCATAAAATAATATCTAAATTTAAAGAGATATTATATTACACAAGTAGGCACACGTGGAACAAGTGGATCCCTCATGTCACCTTTATGTCACTTATCTAGTCTCCATGGTCAAATCACTATCTATTACACATCTCAACAAATCCAATTGCATTATTTTATCCTATATAAACACTTCAAGAAATTTTTCCTTCTTCATTTCTACACCTCCCTTCGAAATTCCACTTTTCTCTCCACAAAAGGAGCTTTCACTCTTTCTCTCCCTCCAGCCACGTTTTTGAAGTGTTCTTGGGTCATTTCTTCATTTTTGGTAAGTATTTCCTCCAACTTCTAAGATTTCTACATACATCCATAATAATCTTAAATCATTTCCACACATATTCACATATTAATGTTCATAGGATCATCAAAATCTCCAAGCACTCCCCAAGTGCTCTCGACTTGAAACTCTTCATTCTCAACCTTCCACTCATCAATAAATCACATAAGGTGAGTTCATACCCCTAAAATTTCAAGTTTTCCAAGTTTTCAGGGGGGGGGGGGAATATAAGTTATATCACTAAAAAATAATCTAAACTTAAATATCAACTTTTCTAGAAAAGTTGAGGTCAGTTCACAGACTGTTTTACCCATCTTAAACATAATATTTTTCAAAACTGTACAATATGCAAATAGTTAAGGTCTATAGATTTTTAAGGACTACTCGCACGCTTCATACGATTTTTCTATGATTTATAGTGATTTTTACAAAACTGTCTGTTATTTCATAACAGTTTCGGACCAGTATGTGAAATGAACATTTTCACTCTGGTTAGGAACCAATTAAGTTTGGGATAAAATTATGAACAAAGTAGACTCATTTTCTAAATTGTAAGTGTTTACGGATTCAGATTTTGATTTATGACGATTTTTCTATAAATTTTCTAAAAACATGAATAGAAAGGTTAAAAGCTAGAAAAACGAACACATTCAAACCAAAGACTCATGCGTTTATGTTTAATGCAAAATAATTGTTGGCGGTGATTGTCTAAGTATATTAAACCCTATGTAATTGTAAATATAAATGCATATATATATATATATATATATATATATATATATATATATATATATATATATATATTGGGTGCATAAACCAAATGCTATGATAAAGTGTATAATACTAAGGAAATGTATATTGTTAATTTTCTTGTTATTTTATTTCCATGAAAAGGTGATAATCATACATATAAAGGCTTTTTCATCACTACAAAACATTTATGATAAACTATAATTGGTATAGTTTATTGGTCTTTTACACTATAAAATTTACTATGAAAGGTTATTATTCCACTACAAACGGATTTTCATTTCACTACACGTAAACTTGTTGAATCAAATTTTGTGAGCCAAAATATTCACGTACAAATAAGTGTACCTACAAAAGTCTTGTATTATAACCGGAGTCTCCAGTAACGGAGCGTGATAGTTGTGTATAGATCTATATTGGGACTGACAATCCCGCACCTAAGCTGCTTGCAACAGCTAGACTAATAGGTTTGGGGTAATAAATATCATATCATTCTGACGCTTGAAGAACGTTGTAACAGACCATATATGTCGTTAGCACGATTATAATAACTCACATGGGGAAACAACGCTACATACAGTTTATGGGGATTCTTTCACTCAAATGGTTTTATATAATTTAAACCTACATATACTATTATAAGTACGAAAAATACTTGAACATTTTGGTCTTTGGGTCTTAAGACTGCAACTCATTTTACAAGGAAAATATTGGATATTTCTGGAATATACACTACTTTTATAAAGAAAGGATTTCAACTCTCCATACAAACACTTATGAACTCACCAACTTAATTATTGATACTCTTTCAAAACTACGTGTATTCTCAAGTAATCACTAAGACAAGTAACTACCAGCTTTTGAGGATGGGACACTCAGACGTTAGACAACTCATTTTTTATCATAATAATGTAATTGATTTTTGAAACTTTTAACTCATGAAACAATGTAACCTTTTCAATTATGTTTATGATGTTTGTGTTTGCTTTGGTCACAATTATTCTCTATGTTATATTACGATACATGAAAGTCATCCACCCCCGGATGTTTCCGCCATCCTGGTTTGGGGGTGTGATAGAGATCTTAACAAATATGGTAGAATTAATCAAAATTTCAAAATAATGAAGAAACTAGTCATAGTCGGTTGAATGTTTGGTAAAAATATTATGGTAAAAAAATCTAGAATAATTAATGCCTTTTTTTTTTTGTAATATTACAATTTTAAATAGTTATCCTTACTTCTAGTTTCTATTTTTTTCCATGTAATTTCCTTAGTAAAGCAGTCAGGATGAGAATTTATGCCCAAGATCCATTAGCCAAAGCTGTTCTTGTCAATGGAGTTGCCAAGGTGTGTAGTTGTTTGCTTCTTTTCTGTTAAATTTTTTTAATAATTTCACTTAACAAAACGAAATAAATGAAATTGTGTATCAAAACTAAGGTTGCTTAAGTAATTGAAAGGCTTGTTACTAATGGGAAAAATTTAACTAAAATTGTAAAATTACATAGAAAATGAAGTGTTGCGTATAATGTAAAAAAAATTAATTAAATTTGAAAATTTACATAGAAAATTCACATGTAAATCACATATGAATCACATGTGATTTACATATTAATCACATTTGATTCACATGTAAATCACTTGTGATTCACATGTAAATCACATGTGATTCACATGTAAATCACATGTGATTCACATGTAAACCACTTGTGATTCACATGTAAACCACATGTGATTCACATCTGAATAACATGTGATTCACATATGAATAACATGTGATTCACATATTAATTATATTTGATTCACATGTAAATCACATGTGATTCATATGTAAATCACATGTGATTTACATATTAATCACATTTGATTCACATGTAAATCACTTGTGATTCACATGTAAATCACATGTGATTCACATGTAAATCACATGTGATTCACATATTAATCACTTGTGATTCACATGTAAACCACATGTGATTCACATCTGAATAACATGTGATTCACATATTAATTATATTTGATTCACATGTAAATCACATGTGATTCATATGAAAATCAGATGTAATTCACATATGATGACATATATAAATGTGATTCATATGTGAATTGCATGTGAATCACATGTGAGCCATATGTTAATCACATATGTATTTTTGTGAGTATTTTTGCATCTGTCATTTTTTTAAATTTTCTTGTAGATTTGAAAGAAATTGTGATGAATATTGAAGATGTGGAAAATGATAAATTGAAGAAAATACGGAAATATTGACACGGAGACATGAAAACGCTTTGAAATTTTGTTTCATTTTTTTTTATATTTTATTTCGTATCGAGTAAAATACTTATTTTATTGTGTTTATAGATTAGTAAATAAAATGAGTTTTCTTTTGATTTTCTTAAAAGTATTATAGTATATAAAATATGCATTTGTGCATTTGTAAAAATATGCATATATGTACCTAAAATGTTGATTTTTTTGGTTAAAAAATTATAGTATTTTTTAAAATATTCCAATTTTGAAAATTTTATTAATTTTTAAATGCTTTAAAAAATTGAATTTTTTTTTTGTTTTTTTTAGAAATTCATATTTTCTATAATAATTTAAAAAATTTGCATTTTTTTAAAAACAAAAAATTATTTTTTTATATAAATTCGAAAATTTATCTTATTATGTTAATTTTTAGATATTTTTATTAATATTTCTAATAACACAAAAATTTAAACATCAAATGAGATTAGTAAGATGATGATCAAACCCTTAATGAATTAATTTTGATTTAACGCTTCACCTTTAGTTCTCGGGTTTTCGAGAAACTATGAGTTTTTCAACAAATCTCACCCCTATATATATGTGTGTGTGTGTGTGTATATATATATATATATATATATATATATATATATATATATATATATATATATATAGTGAGGTTCAATAAACAACCATTATTAACAAGAAACCAATGAACTAATTGTAAGCATTGGAAATCATAATGATCAACACCCAATAGAATGGATGTACGCTTGTATAATTGTCACACATACGTCGGATTATACCATAGAACCAACATCTTTACTGAAAAACTTACATCTTTTTTTGTTTGAACTTTTTAAACTATGTTTTTTACTGAAAAAAGAAACCGAATGTACGGTTGTTCACGATTTTCGTCATCTTTCCATAGATATCCATATTGATATATAAAAAACATTTTTTTTTTCAAAAAAAAACCCACTTCGTTTTTTTTTTTCTTTTTTTTTTTCAATATTTAAGTTTATTTTTTTTTCCAAAAGAACTAATTATACAAAAAATCTCAATTTTTTTTACATCTATTAATAAACATCAACATCAATTAAAAAAAATCGAGCGGTTCAGATTCACATTATGAATATAAACTGTAAATATTTTAATTTTAATATTCACAATGTGAATCCGACTTACTATGTCAACTCTTTGATCATTCACAAATTAAGTGAAATTTACATATAAATCGAATTATATTTCATATAGTTTTATAACATCTTAACATTTTCATTACTCGTAAATTGGCTTTCAAAAATCAATAAATGGATTTATGCATATTGTAAATATGAACGTTATGTAATTTAGTATTCAGAATTCACAATGTGAATCTGACTTACTATTTATTATTCACACTGTAAATATGAGTAGATTCAGAATGTAAATCTGAACTGAAATTTTATTTGTTTTCAATATGAATCTATATTTAAAGAGTACCAAAAAATATAAATTTTGATATATTTATTAATTTTTTTTCGATAAAAAATAGACCTTAACTTAAAAAAATGAAGTGAGTTTTTTTTTTTTTTTTTTTTTTTTTTTAAGTTTAATTTTTTATATATCAATATTGATTTTTGTGGAAAGATGACGAAAAATCATGAACAATACTATATTCGGTTTTTTTCGATAAAAAAACATGACCTAAAAAAATCAAACTAAAAAAAGGAAATGCATTTTATTATAATCTGGTGCATGTGCGTCCATTGTAAAAATGTCTACAATCTTTCTTTTGTCGTTGATAACTTTAAATTCCGACGCTTTGGATTGGTTCTATAGTTCTTTGATTAATAATGGTTCTCTGTTCAACTTATATATATATATATATATATACACACACACACACACACACACACACACACACACATATATATATATATATATATATATATATATATATATATATATATATATATATATATATATATATATATAGGAGTATGATTAAATGAGAACATCTAAAAGGTTGAGATTATGAAAACATATCAAAACCTTGTAAATAATTAAATCTAGGACTATTATTAACTGAGCCATTTATGCATATTATAAAATGTATTTGCTAAATATGTAACTTTGAAATGGCAAGAAGGGTACAATAGAAAATCCATATAATTTAATTAAATAGAAATTCCTATAATTTAGGTATGATAGTCTTATTCCTCATTCCAATCTCTCTACTTAACTACATAACCCTAATCTTATTATTTTGAGAAAACTGATCGCACACCCCTACCTTCTTCACATTATGTCCTCTACTCCATCGTTATCTCACCACTGTTTTTCTTCATCGTCTTCCGCCAACCTCCGTCTTCAATCGCCTAATACATTAATTTGCAACCATCGTCGACCATCACACCATCACTACACATCTATCCTCTATTATTTCATGTTTCTTTAAACCCTAATCCAACAGAAAATCAAAGAATCATTCAATCCTCAAAGGGCTAAATGGTTGTGGAAGGCATTGGTAGTTGATTGATGGAGAGCTAGGGCATAAAGTTTTTCTGCTACTGCAATTAACTACAAATCAGATTCAAAAGGATAAGTTCTTTCACATATGGTCCTAGAATTAATTAGAAACACATGAAACTGGTAATCAATTGAAGGAGAGTTGGGACACAACTTTGTTTTCTTGGATGGCTGCCATTACAGACGAAAACAGGAGGGTGGAAGGACAAAGATTATCAGTCCTTATTGATACACAATAAACACACATATTTGGTTCCTTCTTTTACTTGGTTATCTTTTTAGTTTTTTTAATATCCATTGCTCCAACAATTTTTTTTTTTTAAATGTTATGTATGATTATAAATACTTTAATTGACTTTGAAAATTGATTCTTATAATATTTTGTTCATTTATGATTACAAAGATTTTTTTATATCTGATTAGAAATCTGTATTATTCATTTATGATTACTACTGAATTTGGATTTTTCCTATATATGATTACAATTATGCATTATTCATTTATGCTTGTGATTATATCATATTTATTTATCTCCATGTTATGTTTTATATATTTTTTATTATATTTGTATCTTGACTTTTTTATATGAATGAAACCATGCTTTATTTATTTATTATTATATGTGATTTTATATTCTTTTTATATATAATAACTATGCTTTATTCATTCAGGATTGCGAATGTGTTGGATTTATTTATCTTTTTATCGTAATGTATTTATTTTATGATTAAAACTATTTTGTCTACATTTCAAATATCATAAATCAAACCTAATTTTTCACTTGTCTAAAAATTATGATGGGTATTCAAAGCAGGTGTATTTGAAACAGTTATGACCCATACAAAGTGTTACTTGCAAATTTTTGTTGTAAAAAAAACAACACAAGCTAATGTCAAAGCATCATATTTCATGTGAAAAGATTCATCACAAGAAAAAAGAAACCTATGTAGCAGCAAGAAAAGAAACAAATATGTATTTATGAGTAGAATTAAATTTAGTTTTATTCATTTTATAATAAAACTTGATGAATATTAGATGTATGAATTTTTAAATAAAAGTAATGTGACTTTATTCATTTGTGAATGCTACTAGATTAATATATTTCTATTGATTATTGTTAAATAAATATGTTATATATTACATCATTTTTTGTCCATTTTCCAATCATCCATGATAAACATGATGTGTTTTAAACATAGCAAACAATTATATGTGTGCAAGCAACCCTAGATTTGGATCTATGTTTTCACTATTAGACATACATGCATTGAACACAAAAATTGGAAACCCTAGTATGCATATAACAATTTCGAAATCCATATAAGAAAGAATAGATCACATACCTTTATTGCTATAAAGTAATAACAATGTACAACTTGAAGATCCTTTGCTTTGAGAACAAGTACCATAAGTGTAGTACATTTAATGGCTCACAAACACACTAGGACAAGAGGATGAATATGAGAGAGAGGAGAGAGTAGATACTTGCTAAAAAATTAGGCTCTTATAGGGCTTCTTGGAGGTGCATGAATTCATGAGGCAAAGGGGGGGGGGGGTATTTATAGTTGAGGCTAGCTAGGGTTTTGAGGCAGAAACCCTAATCCCTTAGCTTAGGCCCTAAGAAAGTCCATGGACTCCTTTCCCTTAGGGATTGGTCAAAAATCTCTAGAACCTTCTAGGGATTTTCGGCCCTCCCTAATAAGGGTGATCTAATGGCCCAAAACCACAACTATCAAATAAATGCAAAATAGCCCATGTACTTTTAATCAGTTTCTTTAATCCCAAAATTAATTCCAAATTAATTTCTAATTAAATACTAATTAACAATATGATTTATAATTAATATATTATTCTTATAATATATTGATAAATCATTTTTATGCACCAGTTTATTATACCAAATAATAAACTCAACCTCTCTCTCTGATAGTCATCATGTCTAGTTAACAGCGTGAAGGCAACCCAAAAGGACCATGCTATTATCAAATCAAGTACATACGAAATATAGTTATGGGCTTAGACACCTAATCCAACAGTCTCCCGCTTGGATAAGTCTGATAACTATAATTTCAAGTATGACTTCAAAATTTGACCAACAATCGTAGCTCTTAAAAGCCGATGTCAAACTCTGAACTAGTCAGTTACAAGTCCTTAGATAAGGGATCATATAATCCTCCGTTATAAAAGATATCATGTGGACTAATGACATGGAATAGAATCATTCTCATTGTCCAGCAGTTTGTTTCTTGATTTCTGATTTGTATGATAAGGAACCTAATTGAACACATCAATTCAGTCCTGACCGGGCCGGACACATATGTCAACACAAAGTCATCGAGTGGCCCAAGATATCGCTTTTACCCCTTGGGATAAAAGGAACAAATAAACATTGACTTATATGATTTTACTATTTAGTCATCAAATAATACACAACAATATGTTTTATAACATAAAGTTACTGATGCGCTTAAGCATTATCAATGCACAACCAACTCGTAACCAATAACTCATATATCTCTGTTTAAAGACTATATGATATTATCATCTCATAATTACCCGTGATAAATTCCATGAAATAATTAAATGAGAGTGGGTTTTATCCAATACTCAAATCCCCATTTCAAAAGTACTCATGAATGTTGCAACAATCCATTGCTATGTCTAAACACTTAGACAATCTACAAGTCAATTCATGACAATCTTAATTCATTCCTTACTTCCAAAGTATGATCAACTGTGGATGATTTGAATAATCCAATTATTCTGGAAGTAAAACATGCAAAGTTGAAACACAAGATAAACAGTTGACAAAAGATAGTAAACAATACTCATAAATAAATATCAATTACTTAATCATCAAATGTCAATTACATTTATATTGTTACAAGTTTCTAAAATATCTATCTAATCACTAAAACGAATATTGTCCTTTAGACCAATGCTCCTCACATGCTGAATGTGCTTAATCCTACTCAAACCCTTTGTGATGGGATCTGCAGGATTCTCTTCTGACGATACGCTCTTGACGACGAGTAGTCCTTCTTCTACACGATGTCTAATGAAGTGGTATTTTTTTCCGATATGTCTAGATCTTCCATGACCCCTTGGTTCATTGGTCAAGTCAACCGCTCCCTCAGTATCGCAGAAAATATCCATGGGCTCCTTTATGGCTGGCACAAATCCAAGGTCTCCAATGAAGTTCTTCAACCATATAGCCTCCTTCAATGCTTCGCTCGCAGCTATATACTCTGATTCACATGTTGAATCAGCCACGGTTTACTAGTTGGAACTTTTCCAAGTCACTACTCCTCCATTAAGTGTAAACACCCAACCAGATTGAGAACGAAAGTTGTCCCGGTCTGTCCGAAAACTGGCGTCACTATAACCAGTAACTCTCAAGTCATCACTGCTTCCAAGTACAAGGACACGGTCCTTGGTTCTTTACAGATACTTAAGAGTATTCTTAACAGTTATCCAGTGTGCTTTACCCGGGTTCCCTTGATATTGACTGACCATGATCAAAGCAAAAGCCACATAAGGGCAAGTACATGTCATAACATACATGATCGAGCCAATGGCGGAAGCATATGGAACTCGACTCATTTCTGCTATCTCGGCATCAGTACTACTCTGAGTCTTACTCAGCTTAGTGTTGCTCTGGATAGGTAATTCTCCTTTCTTGGAGTTCTCCATGCTAAAACGCTTTAACACTTTATCTAAGTAAGTACTTTGACAAAGTCCAATTAGTCTTCTACTCCTATTTCTCAAAATCCTTATTCCCAGAATATAAGCAGCCTCTCCAAGATCCTTCATAGAGAAACACATTCCAAGCTAGGACTTAACTTCCTGCAAGGTTGGAATGTCATTTCCCATGAGCAGTATGTCATTAACATACAATACTAAAAAGCTAACTATACTCCCGCTAGATTTAACATATACACATGACATATCCTCACTCCTAGAGAAACAAAACACTTTGACCTTCTCATCAAAGCAAAGTTTCCATCTACGAGAGGCTTGCTTCAATCCGTAAATTGACTTCTCGAGCATACATACTCTATTGGGTTACTTAGCATCCACAAAACCCTCTGGCTGACTCATGTAAACATCTTCAACCAACTTTCCATTAAGGAAAGCGGTTTTGACATCCATCTTCAATATTTCATAATCATGAAATGCAACTATGGCTAGTATAACCCCAATACATTTGATTTTAGTGACTGGTGAGAAGGTCTCATCATAGTCAACCCATGGGGTTTGAGTAAACTCATTCTTAACCAGTTGTGCCTTGAACGTGTGTACCTTTCCATCCATGTCGGTCTTCTTCTTGAAGATCCATTTGCACCCAACTGTCTTACAGTCGGGTATATTGTCAACCAAGTTCCAAACATGATTGTCATACATGGACTGGATCTCGCTGTCCATTGCCTCTTTCCATTTAGCCGACTCAGGGCCCACCATGGCTTTCTTGTAGTTAGTAGGTTCATCCAAATTTATTAGTGTACTATCACTGATAAACATATCACCGTCTGTAGTTATATAGAAACCATACAACACAGGTAGAACACTAACCCTACTAGAATGCATAAGAGGTAACGATTCATCAAGTGGTTCAATAGGAATTTCTTCCTCGGGTTGAGCGATAGTGTTAGAGGTTCCTTCATCGCATGACTCTTGAATTTCTTCAAGATCAGTTATACTCCCACTTTCCTTTTGGCATATGAGTTCCCTCTCACAGAAAACTCCCATTCGTACTACGAAGCTCACATTCTCACTAGGTCTGTAGAACTAGTATCCAAAGGACTTCTGTGGGTAGCTGATGAAAATCATCACTCATTTCGAGGTTCATTGTTGTCGTGAGCCTCTCGTCTAACGAAAGCTTCACAAACCCAAACCTTGATATGCGCAAACGAGGGAACCTTCCCTGTCCACATCTCGTGAGGTGTTTTGGCAACCCTCTTTGTCGGGACTGGATTATTGATATTGGTGGCAGTCTCAAAGGCATACCTCCAGAATGATATCGGAAGCGAAGCTCGACTCATCATGGAACGAACCATGTCCAAAAAGGTTTGATTACGCCTCTCAGCCACACCATTAAGATGTGGTATCATAGGAGGTGTCAATTGTGAAACAATTACACACTCCTTGAGGTAGTCATGGAACTTGATACTAAGATACTCACCACCCCTATTGGATCTAAGCATCTTGATCTTCCTGCCCAATTGATTTTCGACTTCATGTTTAAACTCTTTGAACTTTTCAAAGGTTTCTAACTTATGCTTATAATCATCAGTAAAAGTCACATAAAATTGATTTTCATCCTTTATGGAGGATTTGAAGGTCCCAGACACATTGGTATGTATGAGATCCAACAATCCCTCACCTCTTTCACATGAACCTGTGAAAGGTGACTTATTCATCTTTCCAAGCAAATAAGACTCGCATGTATCATTTGACCTTAGGTCAAATGATTCCGACCCTCCATCCTTTTGGAGTTGGGCAATGCACTTCTTGTTAATATGTCCAAGATGACAATGCCACAAGCATGCTTTGTCTAAACCATTAAATGAATCAATAGGCAACACACTATTTCCTAAATTGTTTATAACCATCACAGTTTCATACACACCATCACATGGCAATGCTTCAAAATCAAATACACCATTATAATAAGCATCAATAGATCCATTCTCATTATTAAAAGAATATCTAAAACCTTGTCTGTACAAACCATGAAAAGTAATAATATTCCTTGTCATTTCTGATGAGTAGCAACAATTATTTAAGTCTAAACATAATCCACTACTAAGCTTTAAAGAATAAACGCCAATCTTGGTAAAAGGTGACGATCTCCTATTTCCCAATATCAGGTTCATCTTCCTAAGCTCCACATTCCTACTTTCTCTTACTACCTGCAAGTTAGAGCAAATGTGAAAACCAAATCCAATATCAACGATTCAAGAATTAGAATGCGATAAATTTTTAGACAAAATAGTGTAAATATTTGTCGAGGTAGGCTTGATTTTGCCATCCTTAATGTCTTGCAGGTACTTAGGGAATCTTCTCTTACAATACCCCTTATCTTGGTAGTAGAAGTACATTGCATCCTTTGGATATGAGGCAGGGGGAGCATAATTGTTTTTTCCTTTGGGTCCACTAGAAAAAGACCCATCATGAGACTTTCTCTACTAATTTTGCTTTGATGGAGCTTTCCACTTTTTCCCCTTCCCTTGTGCAATAGCCATGACTGGAGCAGGAACAGTAGGAGGAGTTTATTCAATAGCTTTTCCTTTCAATCCACTTTCAGCAATTCTCAACAATCCTTGAAGTTTATTCAAGATGGTTTCCTCTTTGCTCAAACGATAAGTCATTTTGAACTAATCATAGCAAGGAGGCAAAGAGTGCAAGACTATATCAATAACATCTCCTCATCGAAGTTTACGTTCAGCTTGAGTAAACGACCCACATATCTCTGCATGCGTTGTAGGTGGGTCGTGATAGACTCTCCATCATTCATCTTGGTGGTAACGAGTGACCTTACTATCTCATACCTTTTTTTACATGCTCATTAATGGTACTTATCCATCAATTCCTTGCATATATCGTAAGGCCAATAGTCCTCATAGAATCACTGTAGCTCAAGAGTCATATGTAACATCCCAAAATTTAAGACCAAAAATTTAATTTTTAATTTAATAATTCATAAAACAGATTATTGAAAGCATCATTATGTTATCTCATATCATAAAAACCATAAGTCATATGTCTCAAAACAAGTCATAATAATGTCAGAGTACAAATCCCAAGAACATCATAGTGTGGAAAATAGTGGTGTGATGCGCTACAATCATGTCGAATCCTTTCCCTTCGAAGAGGAAGTAACTGACACCAAAACTGAAAACCGCAAGAAAAAAGCTTAGTGAGTTCCCCCATCATACCACATACCATATAATAAATATACTGTCAGGAATATCTGGGTGCCAGGGCTACCCTGTTGAGCATACCAGGGTACTCAACCTACCCCCGTTAGGCATATCGGGGTGCCTAATCTACCCCTGTCATACATATCGGGGTGTCCGACCTATCCCTATCAGGTAAATCTAGGTGCCCGACCTACCCTCAGGTTTATCTCAACCAGTTACGCGAACTATTTCACCCCTATCACTACCACATAATAACATATCATAAACATACTGATAGGCATATATGGGTACTGTTTACCCCTTCGATCTCGTTCAACTGATAACCGGGGACTATTTCACACCTCCTACCACTATCACATAATATCATGTCATCCCTCAACATTTCGTGGTACCGGGTCTTCTTCATCTCCTCATCGTCCGCGTACTGAGGCACCAGCAAGGCCCTCTCCCTGAACATGGCTGTAATCTCGGCCATCGACTCAGTAGTTAGCCTCATATCCAGAAACTCCCTGGCCAGCTGCTGAAGCTCCATAGCCTCAATGGCTGGGGCTCCCAAAAACCCCCCGACTGTCTCCCACAAGTCTCAAGCTCTATCTCTCAAACATACCGTAGTAAACCGGACCTTGTCCCCTCAGGTCAGAAGCTCATCAATTGTGCAGACTCGATGTCTGAAATCCATCTCCTGGGTACAATAGGGTCCTTCGCCCTCTGAAAGTCTGGCACACTACATCCCCAGAAGTCCTTGAAGGATAGTGCGCGCGTCCCTGTCTGGCTAGATGCCATGTCACTCTGGAATTCCCCGAGGTGATCCTCCATCAGCTCAAGGATCCCTTCCTTGATTGACCCAAAAATCACCGGGGTCGCCTCAAGGATGCCTCTCGTAATCTCAGACATGATGAACTTGCGTAATCTATTATCAACCAGCTCGGAACCCGAACCTGAACCTGAACCTGATCCAGACCCTGAACCTCCTGCTCCGTGACGTGTCACCACCATTCTGAAACAAAACACATAATCGTCAGGTTCATATATAATCTCGAGTGGTCTCACACACTCTACAAGTTCCCTAGTTCTATCTCAGCCCTCCTTAACTTGAGTACAGATCCTCTACTTTTAGTAGTACAAGCGCATACTACTTTCCACATCTATTCATACTTTCCTCAAGGATTGTAGTGACTTCACCAAGTCCCTTTCACTACTACTGCTTGTTGCACTAACTTATCCTAGGCTTACCCTAGGGTAACCTCCAATCCACTCTCCGCCATCAACTGCATAAGAAGTCCCTGCTACCTCTCCCTAATCAGCTTGTGAATACCATTACATATCACTAAGACCAGATAATTCTTCGAATGAGAGGTCTCTCCCTACAACAGTTAGAATCTAACAAGAGCTGCAAAATAGGGCTAAACCTAACCTTCTGAAACTATTTAGTCCTCGTAATATGTAACTTAACTTATTCATTTACTAGTTAGTTAAAGATAACTAGAACTCCTATAAGCACAAAGCAAGCGATGTTCAGGCCTTAAGTAACTGAAACCAAGCATATCCTAATCATGCTATCATATCACTAACTAGTCAGTACTATCATGCAATTCAGTAAGCACATACAGCAGGCACATAAGGCATCTTCCTAGATCCTTAGCCCTAATCTAGCATGCGGATCTCATAATCATATCATATATCATATTAAACATGTATGGGTATCTTGGGGAAAACTTACTTGAGCTCGGACGATTGCACGCATCACACACCTTGTTCTTTCTCAAAACTCTTTATTTTAATTTTTAAAAAATTATTTTCTTTGTAAAAAATTTCAAACCCTCGATTTGAGTCTAGACACCCCGAAGGTGTGTCCGAATCCCTCAAACCAAGGCTCTGATACCAACTTATAACATCCCAAAATCCAAGACCAAAAATTTCATTTTTAATTTAATAATTCATAAAATAGATTATTGAAAACATCATTATGTTATCTTATAACATAAAAACCATAAGTCATATGTCTCAAAACAAGTCATAATAATGTTAGAGTACAAATCCCAAGAACATCATAGTGCGGCAAAATAGTGGTGTGATGCGCTGCAGCCTGCCAAATCCTTTCCCTTCGAGAGGAAGTAATTGAAACCAAAACTAAAAACGTTAAGCACAATGCTTAGTTAGTTCCACCATCATACCATATACCATAAAATAAACATATTGTTAGGAATATTTAGGTGCTAGAGCTACCCTGCTGAGCATACCAGGGTGCTCAACCTACCCCCGTTAGGCATATCGGGATGCCCAACCTACCCTTGTCAGACATATCGCGGTGTCCGACCTACCCCTATCAGGTAAATCTAGGTGCCCGACCTACCCTCATGTTTATCCCAACTAGTTACGCAGACTATTTCACCCCTACCACTACCACATAATAACATATCATAAACATATTGGTAGGCATATATGGGTACTGTCTACCCCTTTGTTCTCGTTCAACCGGTAACCAGGGACTATTTCACACCTCCTACCACTATCACATAATATCATAGCATCCTGGCACATAAAGGATAACAGATAGTGGCATACTAGACAATTATCACAAAGAAAATCATCTAAACTATAGACAACTACTAGTGGGTCATCATTAGTGCCTTCAACCCACTTCTATTGGAAGGTAACTCACCTCAAATGTCGTGAAGTAGCTGAACTGTCCTCAGCTCTAAATCAACTCAACTCAAACTCCTACACATACAAGATTTCCTTTAATTACCCTTTTCATACTCATGACTCCCTTAAGGGTCAACTTTGGTCAAAGTTGAAGTCAAGGTCAACACCCTGGTCAAAGTCAACATTCTTGTCAAAGTCAACATCCAGGGTTAACTCAACTCACCGAGTTGGTCCATTAACTTATCGAGTTCCAAGACTCATGAACCCTGAAATCGCAATCCAACTCGTCAAGTTTTTTCACAACTCTTCGAGTTCCTCCTATTCATAGAATCGGGACTTCTCCAATCAACTCGTCGAGTCACCCTTGAACTCATCTAGTTTTCACCCTTTACAGACTCATAATTCTTCAACCCAACTTGCCGAGTTCCTCTATGGACTCGATGAGTTCTTCAGTCTGTTGAGCTATCTTAATTGATTAAGCTCTTGTCCCTCAAATCTAAGCCCCATACTTCATCTACATACCGAAAGTGTCCTTATAAGGGTAAAGTTTCCAACTTTACCTGTTAATAGCCCTTCTTAGTGGGTTTAGCTCAAACCCAAATCCTTTAAGACTTAGATCTTGATCCAAAAGCCATAATACTCCAAATTAAAGCATAAAAACCGGCATCTAGACTCTAGACACCATATGAACATGTAAAGTCCCTGATTTTCCCTTTGTGAATGGCCTTTTGGAGCTCAAAAGGCCAATATGACACCTTAAAGCTTGCATGGGCTTCCATGGCCATAAAGATTGCACCTTTACATCATGAAGCCCCTTCTAGAACCCAGATCTTAAAGAGTAATCACTTGGGACGTCAAAGTCTCAAAAGATAGCAATCTTGGACCAAAACATGAAGAAATCACTCCAAAACTAGATCTTAACATTGAATAGACAATATAGGAGATTTATACCTCAAGAAAGTACCAAGAATGGCTCAAAACTCTTAAAAACGTATTAGGGTTTCGTGGATAGGGTTTGGGATGATAGAGACTGTAAATCAGGCTAGCCTTTGGAGGTTAAGGTGTTTAAATAGGGTGCTAAACCCTAAAAATTAGGGTATCATTAGCACTACTCGTCGAGTTGAGAGAATCAACTCATCGAGTAGACTTTAAATCCCGCATCCGAATTCCATTTCTACTCAACGAGTTTAGGGCCTCCAGCTCGTCGTGTTCCTATACAAAAATGAATAAATTGATTTAAAATACATACCAGGAACCGCACATTACATCATAGTGGCTACCATAATGCAAGATACTTTCGTAGCATCCTCATAGTGAGCCTTATACTCAGCTATTTCTTCAGGAGTAGCTTAAGACTCATCTATCTCGTTCAGCTCTTTGTCGAGGACGTATTCCTTGTCCTCGAAACACAAGGTTATTCTAATGTTGCGATTTTGATATTTGAAATTGGACCCATCGAATGTCACCTTGGCATAGATGCTCAAGAGCGAGAAAGTGTTTGAAGAGTTGTTGGAGGAACCAGAAGTGTTGTTTGAGGTAGACATCTGCAAAAGAAGAAGGACAAGTTTTGATTAGACAAGGAATCCTTAATATAACACCCAAAATGAAATATTAAGGCTAGGACCCAATAAAATAGGTCACAATTCAGAAGAGGATATGTAATCAAATTGTAAGTTATTTGAAGGTAGGTAAATGACGATTTACCAATTCCACCATGAAAACAAAATTTTAAATGAATTAGGTTTTGAATGAAATGAAATTCCTAGCTCTTTTGAGATTCATTGAACTATTCATTGGCATGTTTAGTCTCGATTATTCCCTTCAAATTTGTGAGTGGGATACTAAGGATCACAAACAAGGTGTCAATAACCATGTAAATTAGCTTGATACTCTCGATGTCAATTTCTACTTAATCAATGTATCGACTAACAACACACGCTCAATTGATGAATGATAATTTACGAGCTATCCATTTCCACCCTTTATTAGTCCATATTAGCGTGTCAGTTAAGGACACACACTCCACTAACGACTTTTATAAAATGCAATATGCAATTTCATGGATTAACATCAAATTCACATTTTCCTAAAGTAACTAAGATTAGGAATTTATAAAAACATTTAGTTACTTTATATATCATTATACTTATTAATGAGAGTTTAATGTCCTATCCTACCCGTTCGGCTAACAACCATCTACTAGTCAAGAGTACGATGGGTAAGAAAGGATACCCAATGACGGTCATTTTATAGTGTAACAACGCAAATTTTCAAATAAAATTTTCATTTAAAACAAAGTGATTTCATTCAACCAATAGTATTTATTTCATGTCTCATATCAAATACATCTATAAAATCCCCAAGATCCCAACTAGCAGCAGTGTGTATGCATCATGTCGGCACCTTCCCACGGTCCTCGCTAGTACCTGAAACACATACATAACAACTTGTAAGCATAAATGCTTAGTGAGTTCCCCAGTATACCACTACACATATACGCCTTTCCAGGCCCGAACCTTACGGTCCACAGTACAACGCCTTCCGGCCCATGAGATAATCGCCTTCCGGCCCATAATATTTTGCCTTCCGGCCCATAACATATTGCCTTCCGGCCTGTAACATATTGCCTTCCGGCCCGTAACATATTGCCTTCCGGCCCGTAACATATTGCCTTCCGGCCCATAAACATATGCAACACATAGTACAATTACTTAAACACATATAGCACATATATCATATATCATACCTGACCTTTCTGTCACATAATACTTTGCCTTCCGGCCCATAGAACATACATAGCATGCATAGCAACTACCTTTTCCATTATAGCACATATATAACACATAACATGTTCGACCTTCCGGTCACACATAGATACCCTTCCGGGTACAGTATAGTGAGAAGACTCACCTCGTGGATAATGACAGCTAGCAACTCCTGAAATCTCTCGTACTCAATCCGCCGAGCTACAGACTCCCTATGATATCATATATCCCATATTAATACTCTTATCATTCAAGACACTGACCCTAAGAATTTACATGCAGGTCAACGGTCAACGGTCAACTTGACCGGACTCGTCGAGTGCAAAGGCGACTCGGCGAGTCTAGACGTCCTCCCCAATTTTCCCTGTTGTTCCCCTTTCTACTCGTCGAGTATCCCTCTTGACTCGACGAGGTCCTCGCGGAAGAATCGCGGGGCCACCCCGACTCCACTCGCCGAGTCTGAAGAACAACTCGGTGAGTCCCAGTGAATCTTCAAGCTACTCGCCGAGTCTGCTCATCCGACTCGGCGAGTCCATGCCATGCAGTCGATCAACTGCTTCCTGAAACACGTATGGTCCCGAAATACACACTCATGGGACTATCTGGACCTCTAAACATCCTATTACTGGGGTATAAACATTTGGGTAACAACATAATAATCCAGCTAATCATCAAATGGGTTCTATAAACCCTAACTTCATATACACATCAATCACAGAAGAACGAAATCCGAGATATTACCTGATTGATGCACTTTTTGTGTCCCCAATCCTCAGAACGTGATTCTCTTGCTGTTCCTTTAGCTAAACCTTCCTCTTCCTTGCACACAACTCTTCCAAACCCAAAAATGGTCTTCAATCCTTGTTCCAGATGCACACAATCGTTCTAAATGACGGCCTAAGAGGCGTTATATACGATCCAAAACCAAACGGCTAGGGTTTCTGCTGAACAACGTCAACTCGCCGAGTCCCTAATGGACTCGTCGAGTCCAGTCGTGAATCCGCGACCAAGTCTGTGGTCCTACTCGGCGAGTCTGGCTCCAACTCGCCGAGTCCCTTCCAAAAATGCCCCAAAATAGCTTTAAAGCAATACCTGAAATTCCGGGCTGTTACAACTCTCCCCCACTAGAACTAGACTTCGCCCTCGAAGTCTCACTCTGCGAATAACTCCGGATGTTGCTCCCGCATTTCACGCTCCGGCTCCCAAGTCATCTCCGATCCCTTCCAGTGTTGCCACTGAACCAACACCAGAGGTACCTCCTTGTTCCGCAGAACCTTGATCTTCCGATCCCTGATAGCTACTGGTCTCTCGGCGTAATTCAGGCTCGCATCCACCTGAATATCCTCTAACGGAACCACTGCCGATTCATCGGCTATACACTTCCTCAACTGTGATACGTGAAAGGTATTGTGAATCTGTCCCAACTCTGCTGGCAACTCCAACCGATAAGCTACCCGACCTACCCTTGCAATTACACAAAATGGACCTATGAACCGGGGCCCCAACTTGCCCCTCTTTCTGAACCGGATCACTCCCTTCCAAGGAGAAACCTTCAGGAGAACGAAGTCGCCAACCTGGAATTCTAGCTCGGACCGGCGTCTGTCTGCATAACTCTTCTGTCGGCTCTGGGCGGTCAATAACCTCTGCCTAACCTGCTGAATCTGCTCTGTCGTCTGGAGTACGATCTCGGTACTGCCCATCACTCTCTGTCCCACCTCTCCCCAGCAAATGGGAGTCCGACACCTCCTACCATACAACAACTCAAAAGGTGGCATACCAATGCTCGAATGATGGTTGTTGTTGTAGGAAAATTCAACCAAGGGTAAATGCGCATCCCAGCTACCCCCGAAGTCTAGTACACACGCTCTAAGCATGTCTTCCAATGTCTGAATCGGCCGCTCGCTCTGACCGTCTATCTGGGGATGGTATGCGGTACTAAAATGCAATTTAGTACCCAGCTCCTCATGGAATTTCTTCCAGAACCTGGAAGTGAAGCGTACATCACGGTCTGAAACAATCGAGATCGGCACTCCATGCCGAGATACTATCTCTCTCACGTATAACTCCGCCAACTTCTCCGCTGATGAACTCTCGCTAATGGCAAGGAAGTGTGCACTCTTCGTCAACCTATCCACAATCACCCAAATTGCATCGACTCCTCTGGCAGTTCTCGGCAATTTGGTAATGAAATCCATCGTAATCTGTTCCCACTTCCACTCAGGAATCTCCAAGGGCTGCAACTTACCATGCGGTCTTTGGTGCTCGGCCTTAACCCTACGGCAGGTCAAACACCTCTCAACGAACCAAGCGACGTCTCTCTTCATGCAAGGCCACCAATATTCCTTTCTCAAGTCCAAATACATCTTCATAGCACCGGGATGGATCGAGAATTTCGATCTATGAGCCTCCTCCATCAAAGTAGCACGCGTACCGCCCACGAATGGTACCCAAATCCGACCCTGAAACGTCAGGAGTCCTCGTCCATCCTTAAAGAACTCCGAAACTAACCCAGCGACCCGCTCTTTCTTCTGCATTTCGGATCTCACAACCTCGGCCTGTGCCCCACGAATAGCATCTAATACCGAAGTCATCACCGTCAGTCTCAGACATACGTCTCGCAATGGAGTGCTCTCCGCCCTACGACTCAATGCATCGGCTACCACATTAGCCTTGCCTGGGTGGTATAGGATCTCACAGTCATAATCCTTAACCACGTCCAACCATCTCCTCTGACGCATATTTAGGTTGGGTTGATCCATCAAATACTTCAAACTCTTATGGTCCGTGTATATAGTACAACGAACCCCGTACAGGTAGTGACGCCAAATTTTGAGAGCGAACACTACTGCCCCCAACTCTATGTCATGCGTGGGATACCTCGCCTCGTGAGGCTTTAGCTGCCTCGATGCATAAGCTATCACATGGCCCCTCTGCATCAACACTGCACCCAGTCCCGAAATCGACGCGTCGCAATATACGACAAAATCCTCCATCCCTTCCGGGAGAGCTAATACCGGGGCTTCGCACAGTCTCTGACGAAGTGTCTCGAAGGAAGTTTGCTGCTCGGGTCCCCATGAGAATGTAACACCCTTCCGAGTCAATCTGGTGAGCGGTACCGCGATCTTGGAGAAGTCCTTAATAAACCTCCGATAGTACCCCGCCAACCCAAGGAAACTTCTGATCTCGGAAGGTGACTTCGGTGCCTCCCAACTCATCACTGCTTCCACCTTGGCCGGATCGACCAATATCCCTGCCTGATTAACAACATGCCCAAGAAATTGGACCTCCCGCAACCAGAAGTCACATTTGGAGAATTTTGCATATAGCTTCTCCGACCTCAGTACCTCAAGGACCTCCCTCAAATGTCCCTCATGTTGCTCTCTAGTTCGCGAATATACTAGGATGTCGTCGATAAATACAATCACAGACCGATCCAGCATCGGCCTGCATACCCTGTTCATGAGGTCCATGAACACTGCCGGGGCATTGGTGAGCCCGAAAGGCATCACCACGAACTCGTAATGCCCATACCGCGTCCTGAATGCTGTCTTCTGGACGTCCTCATCCCGCACTCTTACCTGATGGTACCCTGATCTCAGATCGATCTTGGAAAACCAAGATGCCCCTTGCAACTGATCGAATAGATCATCGATCCTCGGTAACGGATAGCGGTTCTTGACCGTCACCTTGTTCAACTCTCGGTAATCAATACACATCCGGTGTGAACCATCCTTCTTCTTGACGAATAGAATCGGTGCTCCCCACGGCGAGCTACTCGGCCGAATAAATCCCTTCCCCAGCAACTCCTGGAGTTGCGAGGACAACTCTTGCATCTCTGGAGGTGCAAGACGATAAGGCACCTTCGCAATAGGCGCAGCCCCCGGAACCAGATCGATACCAAACTCTACTTGCCTCGCAGGAGGTACTCCCGGCAAATCCTCGGGAAAAACATCTGGAAACTCGCGCACCACTGGAACCTCCTCCACTGTCCTCGGTCTCTCGGAAGCCTCCCGCGTATCCATCACATACGCCACAAAACCTTTACATCCCTACTGTAGACATTGTCTCGCCCTAGCGGCCGAACAAAAAGCTGATCCCGAACGGGTACCCTCGCCGTATACCGTAAGAACTCCCCCACTAGGGTCTCGTATAGTCACCAGTTGACGCTCGCAGTCGATGACAGCGCTGAATCGGCTCAACCAGTCCATGCCCACGATGACACAGACATCCCCCATCGCAATAGGAATTAGGTCAATCAGAAACGCAACTCCGAAAATCTCTAGTACGCATCCCCGAAGAACCTCCGTGGCACAAACCACCCTCTCGGCCGCTATAGAAACGCTCAGAGGCCGACTTAACGGCTCACAACTAATGCTGATATGCTGACTAAAAGCTAAAGATACAAAGGATCTACTCGCACCCGAATCAAATAACACAAGAGCAGGCATAGAGTTCACAAGAAAAGTACCTACACATACATTAACATAAGCATAACATTTCAACTTTAAATAAATACGCGAATTACAGTATACCTGCCACAACATCGGGTGCAGCGCGGACCTCCTCCGCAGTCAGCTGAAAGGCTCTCCCGCGAGCCCTCGGGACCTCGACCTTCGCCGGTCGTGTCTCGGTAGTCCTGGTAGTAGGTGTAGATCCCTGATGAAGCTGCGGGCACTCGGCCTTCCGATGGCCTGTCTGGTTGCAATGAAAGCAAACCATAAACCCCTTAGGGCAATCCCTGACAATGTGTCCTTCCTTGCCACACTTGTAGCAACCCCCCGCTCGACACGCCCCCTCATGACTCTTGCCGCACTTTCCGCAAGTGCGGCCCTTCTAACCTCCCATCCTCGAATCAGCGGACTTGGTCCGCTTGGCTGCCGGCTGAAACTGAGCCGGTCGCCGGTCCGCCCGCCGAGACTCGGCCTCCTCCCTGGCCTGGGTCTCTAACTCGATCTCGCGCTTCCTGGCGTTCGCCTGAAGCTCCGTAAAAGTACGATAGGTGGAGTTTGACACAAACTCCCGGATATCCCTCCTCAACACGCCCAAGTACCGGCTCATCCGTGACTGCTCTGTAGACACCAGCTCGGGGCAGAACATCGCCCTCTCGTGAAACTTCCGTGTGACCACCGTAACGGAATCAGTACCCTGCTTAAGGGTCAAGAACTCCTGAATCAATCGTTCCCTCTCCACTGGGGGAACGTACTCATCCCTGAACATCTCGGTAAACCTCTCCCATGTCACCGCTGAAATCTCCGCCAGAGTGAAGTTCGCCGTTACGAACTTCCACCAATCCTTCGCTCCCAGACGGAGCTGGTTCAAGGCGAACCATACCCTCAGGTGCTCCGGGCATGAGCAAGTATAGAAGCACCCCTCAATGTCGGCGATCCACCTCATCGCCGCAATCGGATCCTGCGTCCCATCGAACTCAGGGGGTTTCGTGTTGCTGAATTCCCGGAATAGCAACGAATCACCCCCTTGCGGCCTAGCAGCGGCCACAGCTGCGGTGGTGGCAGCGACTGCAGCTTCAGTCAGTGCGGCGTACCGCTCCTCAAACTCCTCCATCAGGGTGGTCTTAATGGACCCAAACATCTCCGGGATCTCAGCCCGAACCGCCGCAGCTACCTCCTCCTGAATCATCTGACGAATCTCCTCGTCACTCATACTGCTCGAACTCGCTCCGTGGCGTGTCGTAACCATAATGTCTCTGAAATATAACATAAGATTATCAGAGACTCAATCAAATACTGTTGCACTCGATAACGCAACCCTACTCAGTCTCCGACATCCAGGGATTCTTACTTGGATCGCCCACCGACCCGGTGTCTACGGTAGTACGGGCCCAATACTACCGACCACACCGTATCAGCATTCGTCCCAAATCTTCCTCCCCGAACCCCGAATAGTGAGTACTTTACTTCTAATATGCACTACCTACCTGCACGCTACCGAATATCTCATATAAGCAATCTTCCTAGACTAAGGCATCACAAAACAGGCCATTCTAGTCCTATCATGTATACCTAGTCTTCTAGCATGCATAACAATTCATAATTCAGTGCATAACATAACATTGTAAGGTATTCTGGGGATCTTTACTGTTCGGGCGCTGGCTGATCGTACACACTGCTTCTTTCTTGTTTACCACTTTACCGTTTATAAAAGTTTATGTATTTATTATTTTTAAAAAGATTTTTCCTCAAATCCTCGGTTTGAGTTCAGTTACACCCGAAGGTACACCCGAATCCCTCAAACCAAGGCTCTGATACTAATTGTAACAACGCAAATTTTCAAATAAAATTTTCATTTAAAACAAAGTGATTTCATTCAACCAATAGTATTTATTTCATGTCTCATATCAAATACATCTATAAAATCCCCAAGATCCCAACTAGCAGCAGTGTGTATGCATCATGCCGGCGCCTTCCCACGGTCCTCGCTAGTACCTGAAACACATACATAACAACTTGTAAGCATAAATTCTTAGTGAGTTCCCCAGTATACCACTACACATATACGCCTTTCCAGGCCCGAACCTTACGATCCACAGTACAACGCCTTCCGGCCCATGAGATAATCGCCTTCCGGCCCATAATATTTTGCCTTCCGGCCCATAACATATTGCCTTCCGGCCTGTAACATATTGCCTTCCGGCCCGTAACATATTGCCTTCTGGCCCATAAACATATGCAACACATAGTACAATTACTTAAACACATATAGCACATATATCATATATCATACCTGACCTTTCTGTCACATAATACTTTGCCTTCCGGCCCATAGAACATACATAGCATGCATAGCAACTACCTTTTCCATTATAGCACATATATAACACATAACATGTTCGACCTTCCGGTCACACATAGATACCCTTCCGGGTACAGTATAGTGAGAAGACTCACCTCATGGATAATGACAGCTAGCAACTCCTGAAATCTCTCGTACTCAATCCGCCGAGCTACAGACTCCCTATGATATCATATATCCCATATTAATACTCTTATCATTCAAGACACTGACCCTAAGAATTTACATGCAGGTCAACGGTCAACGGTCAACTTGACCGGACTCATCGAGTGCAAAGGCGACTCGGCGAGTCTAGATGTCCTCCCCAATTTTCCCTGTTGTTCCCCTTTCTACTCATCGAGTATCCCTCTTGACTCGACGAGGTCCTCGTGGAAGAATCACGGGGCCACCCCGACTCCACTCGCCGAGTCTGAAGAACAACTCGGCGAGTCCCAGTGAATCTTCAAGCTACTCGCCGAGTCTACTCATCCGACTCGGCGAGTCCATGCCATGCAGCCGATCAACTGCTTCCTGAAACACGTATGGTCCCGAAATACACACTCATGGGACTATCTGGACCTCTAAACATCCTATTACTGGGGTATAAACATTTGGGTAACAACATAATAATCCATCTAATCATCAAATGGGTTCTATAAACCCTAACTTCATATACACATCAATCACAGAAGAACGAAATCCGAGATATTACCTGATTGATGCACTTTCTGTGTCCCCAATCCTCATAACGTGATTCTCTTGCTGTTCCTTTAGCTAAACCTTCCTCTTCCTTGCACACAACTCTTCCAAACCCAACAATGGTCTTCAATCCTTGTTCTAGATGCACACAATCGTTCTAGGGTTCTTCTCAGTAAGCAAAACGAACAATGACGGCCTAAGAGGCGTTATATACGATCCAAAACCAAACGGCTAGGGTTTCTGCTGAACAGCGTCGACTCGCCGAGTCCCTAATGGACTCGTCGAGTCCAGTCGTGAATCCACGACCAAGTTTGTGGTCCTACTCGGCGAGTCTGGCTCCAACTCGCCGAGTCCCTTCCAAAAATGCCCCAAAATAGCTTTAAAGCAATACCTGAAATTCCGGGCTATTACATATAGGCCGCTTCCTTAAACACCTCTTATAGACCAGCTTCATGAATGAGGACTTCTAACAGCACGACTGACTTTTCTTATGCATATACAAATATTAGACCTTTAATTTTATATATAGTATAAGGGTGTATTTTAAACATTTCAAAATACTAGGTTTTTTAATATAATTCAAAATTTTCGAAAATTAGTACCTTTTAATTTAAAATTTTAAATACTAAAAACCATTGATTTAATAATTATCGAATTAAAATTTTAAATTAAATTATTAAATCATATGAGGATTATCCATTAAATTAAACAATTAATTTAACATAATCCCTTATCCCCTAGATTTCGAAATTTTGGGTAAGGATATATCAAAATCTTCAATTATCCATTTATACAAGTAAGGAGATAATTACAAAAGGTAATACCTACCCAAAAACCTAGATTTTCAAAACGTAAACTTGGGGGGGGGGGGGGGGGGGAAGTAATTTTTGAAAATTATAGGGTTAGCCAACCCTAAAAAACAAAAATATGTTGAGGCTATCAAGGGTTTTAAGACAGAAACCATAATCCCTTAGCTTAGGCCCTAAGCAAGTCCATGGACTCCATTCCCTTAGGCCTTGGACAAAAATCTCTAGAACCTTCTAGGGATTTTAGGCCCTCCCTAATAAGGGTGATCCAATGGCCCAAAACCACAACTATCAAATAATTGCAAAACAGCCCCTGTACTGTTAATCAGTTCCTTTAATCCTAAAATAAATTCCAAATTAATTTATAACTAAATACTAATTAACAATATGATTTATAATTAATATATTATTCCTATAATATGTTAATAAATTATTTTTATGCATCAATTTATTATACCAAATAATAAACTCAACCTTTCTCTCCAATAGTAATCTTATCTAGTTGTCAGTGTGAATGCAACCCAAAAGGACCATGCTACTGTCAAATCAAGTACATACAAAATGTAGTTACGGGATTCGACACCTAATCCAAGTAACCATGGTATTATATAGATATTGAAAGTTTTGGAAAAAAGTTTTTTTTTATGAACACCTTTATTCACCGATGAATATCTATACATGACGATTAATAAACAAAATTTCGAAAAATCTCAAAACAAAATCGAAAAAAGATGATTTTTTATCCCATGATAATAATAAAAATAACATTAACTTATTTTTTTAAGGAAACTATCATAATTCCAAGAGTATAGCATCATATAATTATATTTTATTTTTTATAATTTAATTACATTGCAAAATTCCATTAATGCCTTTATATATTGATTGGTTCAGAACCATTCTTGTGTTCTCAATCTTTTAGGTGTTCTCATTTGATCATTTCGATATATATAAGGGTAGGATATTTTGAGAATTCAAAGATTCATGAGAATCTGAAAACTAACATAAAAACATCCAAAAAAACCTAGAGATATCTAATTTGTTTGTACTTTGGAAGCATAAAAATCGCATATATATATATCTATATCTATCTATCTATATCTATATATATATACATATATATATATATACATATATATATATATATATATATATATATATATATATATATATAAATAAGAGATCAATAGAAAATGAAAAATTAGGGTTAAATTGTGACATCCATTAAAAACATGACATTTGTCTGTTTAGAATAAACTACAAGAATTGTCCTTGTGGTTTACAATACTTATCCCTAATCTACCAACCACCACATATTTAAGACTCTCTCTCTCTCTCTCTCTCTCTCTCTCTCTCTCTCTCTCTCCCTTACCTACTTCACCAGAAACCACCGCAATTGCAAGAAAACCATTATCGTTACCGGAAATAACCATGATCGATGAAAACCACCGCCTCTGCCGCCACCATTTACACTATAAACCACCATCAACACCATTCATAATCCCAATAATTTAATAAAAATATACAATAGCTATCACAATAATTACATAAATAAAAACCAAAAAAAAAAACAATAAAGACATCAACTTCGATTTTTCATGAAATGAGACCAGAAATCCATAAATTGTTTGTGTATGGGAAGAGTGAAATTATTAATAGTCCTTCAAAAACCCAAATTGAACCTTCAAAATCCCCCATTAAGCACAAAGAGAGTGCATGTGGATAGCAGAATTACCATCATCAATAGCAGATAGAGGCTAGAAGGGGAAGAAAATAGAACAGAAAGATTGTAGGTGGGTTTCTAATTTCCTGTGATGCCTCCTGCAACAGAAAGAGAGGAAATAAGATCATTCATTTTGGTTCTTTAATCATCGTATAAACAATAAGATAATGGAAACTAACCTGCTTCCGAGACCTAGATCTTGCAGCAGATCTTGATTTTACTCTCTATGATTTGCTGTTTAGACCCATGGTTTTGATTCCGATTTTGAAACCCGAAACTGAAGCGACTTTTTGACATTTAGTGAATCATCTACTTATAAGAGGTTTCTGAGGTCTCATGGATCCTCGAATGTCATCTCCATAAAACCCATGGAGTCTCCATTTCAACATCTGGTTCACAATCATCACCGCTCTTTTCTTCCTCCACCAAATCCAACCCCAACCGCTAGTCCTGTTGGGTTTTGAGCATTCTAACACTCCTAAGTGTACATGCAACCCTAAATACCTTGGATCTATGTTTTCTCTATTATACATGCAAATAAGAACATCCAAGGTATTATCCTAATCTAGCATACAAAACAATGAGTGTAACAAGATAGAATATATACCTCTTTGATGTAGAAAGTCTTCATGAAGCTTGAGTGCCTAGCCCCAATAGTGTGGAAGCCTCAAATGGAATCACAGTTATCAAAACACTTAGAATAACTTGAGAGAGTTCTACATTTCATGAAATCGGCTAGCCCTCTCTAGAATAATACTAGTGGCCGATTTTTGTCAAGAATAAGATCTTTATATAGTGTTACAATTAGGGTAAATCCTTAATTGTCATGGCTTTCCATTTCCTTGGATCCATGGGTTCAAATAAACCATGGAGCATCCATGGACCATCCTATGGGTTTTAGCCCAACTTGATTATCCATGGAGCATTAGCCCACTATATAAGTATGGATGATTTACACAATCAACCCATATATTTAATTAGTCTTCTTTTGATCACTTAATTAATCCTAGATTAATTCTTGATCAATACTAATTAAATAATCTTATTATTCTTATTATTAATATACTAGAACTTATAATATATTAATAACCATAAGTGTCTTATTTCTCTCATTATAGTCTATCCAAGTGCATGAAGGTTTGCAACCCAAATGGACCATGCCGGGTCGGGTCAAGTCTTACCAATTATAGTTATGGACTTAGACATTAATCCAATAGTCTCCCATTTGGATAAGTCTAAAACTATTATTGCGTATGACTTCAGGAACCAACTGGCAATCGTAGCTCTCAAAAGCTTCTATCGAACTCTGACCTTGTAGATGAACTCTGACCTTGTCAATGACTTGTCCATTAGATAAGGGATCATATAATCCTCTGTTCTCATGATATCAGCTGGACAAATATATGGAACAACGTCGTACTTATTGTCGAACAGTTTGTTTCCCGATTTTCGATTTGTTTGACAAAGAACTTAATCGAACACATCAATTCAGTTCTGACCGGCCAGTACATAGGTCACAACAAAATCATCGAGGGGCCCAGATATCGCTTCTATTTCTAGAAGGAACAGATAAACTTCGACTCATATGCTTGTTCTACTACTTGTTGAATTGTACACAAAGGCACGTTTTATAACATCAAGTTACTGATGCGTTTACGTGCAATCAATGCACAACCAACTCATAGGTAACAACTCATATCTCTAGGTTTGAAGATTTATATGATATTACCGTCTCACGATCACTCAAGATAAATTCCATGAAGTAATACAAGTGAGTGTGGGTTTATTCCAATACTCATAACTTATGAGCACTCATGAATGTTGTAGCAACCATTGCCATGACTAAACCCATTTAGCCATCTACAAACCCGATTCATGACAGTCTTGATTCATACCTACTTCCAACATATGAACTACTGTGGAGTGTTTAAATAACTTAGTCATTCGAAAGAATAACCTAGCTATTTTGGAAGTCAAAACATGCAAAGTGAAACACAATAATAATCGAATCTAATATGGTCTCAGAACCCTTTTGAATATAAATAAAACCACTTTTTATTTATCACCATATTGATTACACATGTTTCAAACAATCAACTTAAGACTTGAATAAAAAACAACAGTTGTCCCATGCTCCTAGCATGCACACTTTGTTTTCTAAACAATAGTTATGCCACACACCAAGTATGCATACTATGTTTGTCTATGATCCTTTTCTTTGTAAACTAGATCCATTGAACACAACTTCAATGATTCTCTTTTAACACTCCCAAATCCTTACTGCAAATGCAAGAATTCCAAATTCATGTCATTTACTGAAATCTGTTAGATTCTAAACTTTTATGCAATGTTCCTCTTGTAATGATTATGCACAAAGGCACCAAGACCTTGTCACCAATCATTACAGAGTATTCCAAAGAAGGTCAACTTCTATGGAACGGAAGTCTCATATTCAAAGTACATTGCTTTGAACATCCTTCTTGCATTAAGGTTTTCTAATCTTACATAGATTGAATAACTTCCACCTATGGAGACATTTCCATAGTCCCATTTTGACTATCACTTCTGAACAAGAGTTACCTCTTTTCAGAAAATGTCAATATGGTCCTACCAAAATTAACACTATACTTCCAAATGTCCTTGAGCAACCAATCTTTGGCAAACCTCAGATTGTCCTCGACAATTGCTTAATCACTTTAGTCATATCCAGTTCTATACTTTTCCCTTCTAAATGCCTTAAGTATTTGGAAAATTTAGAAAGGATGAATATAGCACATGAAATCGATCCTATATCCGAAGCATATGGGACACGATTCATGATGTTTGACATAAAGACATGATACTAGACCAGTATTTTGCTACAATATTTTTTATTTGCCATGTTTTGAAAATTTAACTATGAAGAGGGATGTCGTAATCATAATCGAATTTTGAAAACGCAATATATATGGAATTTCTTCAAGTTGAACCATTCCAACACAAAATTCATATATATTCTTGACTAAAGATGATTAAAATCTCAATCTAAGCTTTAGAATTGAAATGAAGTATAATTTCCTCTCCCTTAATTATAGCAAAACAACTTTTCAACCCCTGCAACTTCACGAATTGAAACTTTGTTTTCTATAATTAACGTTGCTAACTTGCAACACTAAATGTAATTATCATGCTCCCACTAACATGATGATTATTAGCATAACACTTATGCTCCCACTAACTCTGACATATTTCCAGAAATCTGCTGGACTTTTGAAATTTAGATTCATACACCCTTTCTTAGATAGCTCACATGTGTGTCTAAACAATTTTCAGAACTATGAAAAGGGATGCCGTAATCATAGTCTCAATTGCTTAGGCATTTGCCATTTCTCACAAGTCCATGTTAGTGTGCCGGTTAACCACACGCGCTCCACTAACGACTTTTGATAATACAAATAACACAATTGATATCTACGTAAAATCTACTTAGTGAAAGTGTTTCCTTACCATCATTTTCATGAAGCGGAGAGAAACCTTATGACACTTAGATTTTAAAGTGTATGAGTTCCTATCCATGCGAATTTGTCAAAACCATAATCACAAGATAAGGTTAGTGAGAAATTCAGCCTTACATGGATTAAACTTGTTCAATCTTAGTTTCTTATCACCTTGGTAGCACAAGGCCCACCAATGCTTCCAAGTTGAACTCTGATAACTCACATGCAAATTCAACTTATTTGAACTAGGTACAGAAATAAGAATTATGTCAACACGATAGGTTTCAAACCTTAAGTCGTGTGCTAGTGATAAATTACAGGTTTCACTCTTGATTAAATCTTGAAACTCTTTCAAGATCTTTAAGGCTCCCACTGTCCCCTTGACATATAAGTTTTCCTAGTCAAGAACCATTCCTTGACAAAACAAATATTCAAGGGATAGTGCGGATTCTTATCAAGACTAACACTTCACACAATTGGTCTTAGTTGGTCTTTGTCTCATCCAAGACACCACAACTTACCAATCTCAAATGTACAAGAGTAGAAACATTTCACACTACATTTGATAAGTGTTTTAAACCTTACTTTATGTCACTCAATGTTACAATCTTGGAGTATGACTCTAAGAATTGTTTTGGAACGAAGTATGACTCATCTCCTTGATCTTAACCAATCCAACAATTCATGACCTCTCTTCTTAGCCATAACAATGCACTAAGACGTCCTTAGAGTATGAATTTGTGATATGGTTTCTAAATCATTAAGATGATCATAAAACTGATACTAAAGTACTCTCCCGTCTTTTCAGATTTGAGAAACTTTTATCCTTCTGCCTAATTTGATTCTTCTTATTCGCTCTGCCATACATTGGAACCTTTCCAATGTTACAGAATTATACTTAACCTTATAAGTATAATCATATTTACTAATCTTTAGTAAATCATGACAAATCAATCTTTGTGGTGGACCTTGACCAGTGCACACCCAGTGTACCTAATTCCTTAGTCCTTCAATTGACTCACATATACATGTGATCAAAGAATTAGTCTTAATTTTTTCAAGATGAAAATTCTCATTCATCATACAATACAACTTGTATGATTCCAAGTTTCTGTCCAATTGAAACTTGGGTGATGAAAAACTTTCTTCATTTGGTAAATTCAGACACTACCACAAATGAAAGAATCAAATCCACTTTCCAATATTGCTATTACTGGAAACATATAAGCAACAATTTTCCACAGATGCCATTGTAAGGATATTTTTAAAATAAATAAAATTAAAACCCTTTTTTTCTTTTATTTTAAAGCTTTGCGAAAAAACTTATCCTTACAATCCACATGAAAACCTTGTTGTTATCTATTCACAAGCAATATATTATAACTCTTATGCAACAGCTCAAAATTCTGATTACCGAACCATGCGATCGAAACCCATCTTCGCAATCAAAATCAGCATATACTTCTTTAAGCTTCCTATCTTTTCTTTGATTCTTAAAAGACATCAGCATGTGACCCATTCACATTATGTAATAAGAATCTCCAAATAGAAACTTAGCAGAGTTAGATAGTGGACTTTACCTGAAGTAGAGTCAAACTTATCGACTTTAACATCCTTAGGTAAATTATGGCATCTTTGCAACCAATGCCCATTTCTTTGGCAATATAAACATATGGACCCTTTGATAATGGAACACGGGACTATCACAGACTTAGTTTTTCTCTTTACCATTTGGTCAACCGAGTTGACTATGGCCGGTCCCTTTCCATTGGGAAGAGAATGCTTTTCTGGATTTCCTGTGTCACTATTGTCAATGTCCATCAAGTTTTGAGGAAGTTGATCTTAACAAATAGATAAAATCATTAAGGGTCTTGTCATAGTCTTTTTCATAGGTGTTCCAAAAGAACTCACTATGTGACTTAGAAAGTGATTGAACCACCAACTTTCTCAAGACTTTGACACCCAACTCTCTTGGCTTGTCAATATGTGACTACATCTCCAAGATGTGACCACACCAAGACCTTTACTTGCCAATAGGGCTCGAGTGACCTTAAACTTTTCAAGAACTTGTGGGTGAGGGAGAATAATTGGAGGAGATAGAGGAAGTGAAGCATGATGTTGAGGAATATCATCTTCAAGAGATTTGGGAAGATCATAAATGTCTAAACCATACATGTTTTGGGAGATATTCAAGATAGTTGATTTAAAGTCCTTAATATGACACCCAATATGAAATATTAAGGCTAGGACCCAACACAATATTTTATAATTTGGAAGAGGGATACCGTAATCCAAGCTATAAAATATTTGAAGGTAGGCGAATGACGATTCACCAATTTCCACCATGAAAAACGAAATAATTTATTAGGTTTTAATTGGATTTGAAATTCCTAGATCTTTTGAGATTCATTGAACTTTTCAACGGCATGTTTAAATCTCGAGTGTGCCCTCTCAAATTTTGTGATTGGGATGCCGAGGATCACAAAACAAGGTGTGAATAACCATACCAATTCACTTGGTACCCTTAATATTATCACCTAATCAATGTGCCGGTTAACCACACACGCTCCATTGATCTATGACAAACATTAAGTCACCCTTCGTGGTCCTTACTAGTCCAAGTTAGTGTGCCGGTTAACCACACACGCTCCACCAACGACTTGGTAAGGTACAAAGTGTGAATTCCATGGGCTAGCACCAAATTCACATTTTTCCTAAAGTAACTAAGATTGAGAATTATTAAGATTTTAGTTACTTTATTATTTATCATTAATACTTTTAATGAAGGGAGAATTTAAAGTCATTGTCCTACCCGTTCGGCTAACGACCCTCCACCAGTCAAGCAAGCGGTGGGTGAGAGTATACACCCATTAAGTCGCCATTTTATAGGCAACAACCTTATACCCACCTTATAGACCGGCTTCGTGAATGAGGCCTACTAACGGTAAAACGACGTGTTCTTATACATATATATATATATATATATATATATATATATATATATATATATATATATATATATATATATATATATATATATATATATAATTAACCATTAATGTTATAAATAGTATAAGTGTTGAATTTTAACTCTTTAGAATTCTAAGGGCTAACTTGGAATTAAAGTATTCATAAGTGAAAACTTTTCAAATTCCAAAACTTGAGGGCAAGTTTTGAAACTATTCAAAACTAATTAATTCCATAACTTATGTGTTTAAAGTAGTTTTAATCCAAAAAACTCTTCAAGTTCCATAACTTATGGAAGACTTTAAACTAATAAGAGAATTAACTTTTCTTTATTTTTATAACTTATGGAATTAATTAAGGTTACACTTTATTTATTTATTTATTAATGAAGTGACTCTTGAACTTCCATAACTTGAGGACAAGTTATGGAGTCATAAAAAAAAATCAATGACACAAGACTCTTCATTTTGTAACCATTACCAACTTTTATGAGTTTTATGAGTCTTTAATGTGACTCTTCATGTAACTTGAGGACAAGTTACACAAACACATTTTATACTCAACTCTTAGATTAAAATGGATTGAAAACAACTATTTCAATTAACTTTTCTATTAATCTAAGCAACTCATAAGAACAAGATAATTCAAATCAAACTTTCTCATGTAATTAGTCTAAACCTTAAACTAATACAAAACATGAATCTATTGACAATTATCTTTGAAAATGGATTAGCATGAACATTACCACATTAAAAACAAGTTTATAAGTTTAAAAACAACTTAGGGTAATGTTCCTAGTCCATTTCTAGCCAAAAACCTCGAAAATATGCTGTCTGGGGGTCCAACTCGTCGAGTGCATGAACAAAACTCGACGAGTTGGATACATTTTGCCTTGGACTCGTCGAGTCCCTACATGGACTCGGCGAGTCTGCTGGGTTGACAGCATCAAAACTCGATTTTTCAGCTCCATTTGCAAGTATAACAAGAAAACAAACCTGGCTTTGATACCATTGTTGGGTTTTGAGCATTCTAACACTCCTAAGTGTACATGCAACCCTAAATACCTTGGATCTATGTTTTCTCTATTATACATGCAAATAAGAACATCCAAGGTATTATCCTAATATAGCATACAAAACAATGAGTGTAACAAGATAGAATACATACCTCTTTGATGTAGAAAGTCTTCATGAAACTTTAGTGCCTAGCCCCAATAGTGTGGAAGCCTCAAATGGAATCACAGTTATCAAAACACTTAGAATAACTTGAGAGAGTTCTACACTTCATGAAATCGGCTAGCCCTCTCTAGAATAATACTAGTGGCCGATTTTTGTCAAGAATAAGATCTTTATATAGTGTTACAATTAGGGTAAATCCTTAATTTTCATGGCTTTCCATTTACTTGGATCCATGGGTTCAAATACACCATGGAGCATCCATGGACCATCCTATGGGTTTTAGCCCAACTTGATTATCCATGGAGCATTAGCCCACTATATAAGTATGGATGATTTACACAATCAACCCATATATTTAATTAGTCTTCTTTTGATCACTTAATTAATCCTAGATTAATTCTTGATCAATACTAATTAAATAATCTTATTATTCTTATTATTAATATACTAGAACTTATAATATATTAATAACCATAAGTGTCTTATTTCTCTCATTATAGTCTATCCAAGTGCATGAAGGTTTGCAACCCAAATGGACCATGCCGGGTCGGGTCAAGTCTTACCAATTATAGTTATGGACTTAGACATTAATCCAACAAGTCCACCATGACTTAAAACCCAAAAACATTCTTCTAGATCAAAAATTTGTGACCAAAATCAACGATCTAAGGTAGGTGAGACTTGTACCAACGAGAACAATGGCAAGCAATGCCGCCACATAACGGCGACGGTGGGGACGCTTTAGAACAAACAGAGATATTTGGGACGAACTCGAATATCTGATCGTCCGAGGTAATTTTGTTAGAGCTTGTGAAGATTCGACATTTGATTTTGGTTTAGTTTGATTTGATTTTAGGTTAGGTTTTCTATAAATAGGTTTATAATTTTTATTTTTGGACTTAACACAAAAATAATCCAAATTATAAGGACTATTCTTGTAAATTAACATGTGTTGCTTTTGTTGGATTAGGTGTCTAAGTTCATAACTATTTCTGGAATGTACTTGACCCGCTTGGCATGGTCCATTTGGGATGCATGGCATTGCAACACTTGGATAGACTAAATGAGAGAAAGGACACTTAAGAATTATTAATATATTATAAGTTCTAATATATTAATAATATTATTTAATTAGTATTAATCTATGACAACCGTCAAATTCTGGTCAATTCAAAGTCAAATAAAGTCAACAAGTCAAACCGATCAGCTCAACTAACCCTTGTGTACTTGGACTTACGTTCAGTATTTACTAAACAACTCGCTATTCTGATAACAAAACATAAATCGAAAAGTAGTTACAACTAGATCTCTTTAACCTAAAAACTGTAGTACGTGGCGAGCCAAAGCGATAAAACAATGATGCTTACTCATTGGGAGTGTGTAAGATCCTTAAACGAGGCTTAACAGGGTTTACGAACCATGCATTGCGATGCCGGACACTTACAACTGTCCCACACGGAACCTCTCTCAATCGTTTTCACTCTATCTCTCTCTATGTCAAATCTCTCCCAAATCTCTCCAAGTATGTGAAATCTCTCTCAAATATCTCTCGGTAATAGAAATCTCTCCAAGAATGTCAAATCTCTCCCAAATCCCTCTAAGCATGTGAAATCTCTCTCAAATATCTCTCTGTATGAGAAATATCTCCAAGAATGTCAAATCTCTCCCAAATCTCTCCAAGTATGTGAAATCTCTCTCAAATATCTCTCTGTATGAGAAATCCCTCCAAGAATGTCAAATCTCTCCCAAATCCCTCTAAGCATGTGAAATCTCTCTCAAATATCTCTCTGTATGAGAAATCCCTCCAAGAATGTCAAATCTCTCCCAAATCTCTCCAAGTATGTGAAACCTCTCTCAAATATCTCTTTGTATGAGAAATCTCTCCAAGAATGTCAAATCTCTCCAAGTGTGAGAAATCTCTCCCAAATCTCTCTCAAAAGTTTCCCGTAACTTTTTGGAATCATTCGGGTCATTCCGACCCTTAACCGGGTCAAAAACGGCTCAAAACAAGGCGAAAACGAGAAAAATAGGCTTTAGGAACCGAAACCAAGAGAGAAGCTTCTTAGGACCCGAAGGTCCTCTTAGGGACTGAGAGCAAGAGGAGCCGAACCTAACCCTCCTGAACCGAACCGAACCCTCCTGAGCCGAACCGAACCCTCCTGAGCCGAACCGAACCCGAAGGTACTGTTCACCACTAACCGAAACCGAACCCTGCTCAAGAGGAACCGAACCGAACCTCGCCATGGAAGAACCGAACCGAAGGTACTGTTCACTACTGTTCACTACAGTTCATTCGGTTCTGACTTCTCGCCTTTCATCGCCGGACCGAACCCTCGCCTTCGCCTCTCACTTCCGGTTCGCGCCTTCTCGTTTCTCACCTCCTCGCCCCTTCGTTTCCCTCTGTTCGTTTCCGGCTACAATCCTCAGCATGGACCGAGTCTCGGCCTAGGGACCGAACCTCGGCCTAGGACCGAGAGGTCTCGCTGGGAACTCATTTTCTCTCGGTTTTCGCGTAGTTTTGCGTTTAAGGCCCGTTTTTAATTATTTTAACGTGGGAATTTCACCCAAAATCATATTTTAACATAATAAACCCTAAATATTCACAATTTAATCATATTTTCATAAAAATCTTTATTTAAATAATGAAAGCAAGTGGGTAAAGTACAAAGAGGTGGAGTGTTGACTTTGCTTTACCTTATAACACAAGCAACCACTCCCACACCCACTCTATGACCAGCCACACCTCCCCACCTTACCTAGGTCACATCAATGTCCTTTCCACTCAATTATCACTCTTTCCCACGTTTTTGAGAGCTGAATATTCATCCTCTCTCCTCACTTCTCTCATTTGCTCTCATTTCACAAGAAGATCAAACTCTTTCCTCTCTCACTTTCTCTCTCTAGAAATTCGAGATTCAAGGGCTGATCTTGAGTTTTTCCTCCACATTTGGTAAGCATAATCCATTCTCTTTATGATTATCTCACTTATTTCCACTCAAATCATGGATATCTTAAACAAACTCTCTCATAATTGTGTTAGATCTTCAAATCTTCAAGTGATTCTTCAAGTGTTCTTGGGTTGAACACTTCTCTTCTTCAACACTTACCTACTGAAATCACTTAAGGTGAGTCCATACCCCTACATTTTCATGTTTTCTCAAGTTTTCAGGGGGGGAATACAAGTTAAAACATCAAGAACATAACTAAATATTTCTAACAGCCTTCATCAGAAAAGTTCAACTCCATTCACAGACTGTTTTGGGCATCTTAAACATTTTTGTTTTCAAAACTGTACAAGGTGCAAATAGTTCAAGTTTGTAGCTTTAAAATGACTACTTGCACATCTCCATACGATTTTTCTACAATTTATGGTGATTTTTACAAAACTGCCTATCATTTCAAACAACAATCCGGACCAGTCTGTGATTATGGACTTTTTCACCCAAGTTAGAGGTCATTAAAAATTGTGATAAAAATTATGAGCAAACTAGACACATTTTGTGAACTCTCAGAATTTACGGATCTAGTTTTTGACTTCGTATGATTTTTCTATGATTTTTCCAAAACAGGGCAGAATTGCTAAATTTTGCCAACAGCATGTAAATATCATAACACTTTGTATTATGTTGAGCAAAGTGTATAATCATAAGTTCTAATATTTGAATGTGTTTCCTTGCTAGTTTATCATTATGAACTGAAACTAAGTCATTCATATTAATATTATTCATTCATTTAGAACACGTATTATGTAACTATAAAAGTATAGTTTGATAAATTCACAACACTAATACATTTCCATAAAAGAATTCATACATATTATATACATTTTAGATGAACTATAATAGGTATAGTTTATGATACATCACTCAACACACTTATACAAAAAGGGGTACAAATACAAAGTGCCGAGTCTCTATACAAAAAGGGGTACAAATACAAAGTGCCGGGTCTCTATACAAAAAGGGGTACAAATACAAAGTGTCGGGTCTCTATACAAAAAGGGGTACAAATACAAAGTGCCGGGTCTCTATAAAGAAAGGGGGTACCGATACAAAGTACCAGGTTCACTTAAGTTAGTTATTATGATATTAAAACTATATTGCATCTAGAACTGTTAGACTTCAACTATAATCGCTGAGCGTACATGTTTGAGTCCTATAAGAATTTTGTCTCGATTGGCCTAGAATTAGTGATGCCTGCCTCATCTCCTGTTCCTTGTTTGGTTGTGGACCTAGGGCAGACTCACTATATTCAACGTTTTATCTAATTTAAACCTTATATAACTTATATACGTTGGACGATTATAGAGGAACTCTACAGGTCATTCTAGGGTTCATTAATGCATCATATAGGAATATTTCTATTCACACTTAACTAAGAAAATATTGGATTTTCTGGAAATCAAACTATATCGATTTTACAAGGAAAACGGTTTCTACTTCAAACAAAACTCTTATGAACTCACCAACTTAATTGTTGACACTTTTAAAACTACTTGTATTCTCAGGAAATCAGTGAAACAGGAAAACTTCATCGCTTTGAGGATGGGACGTTAAACCGTCAACAATTTATTTTGTCATCATAATGTAATTGCTTTTGAAACATATAAACATATACTTTGGTGTAACTTTTGCAATTATATATATGGTGGTTGTTTTTACTTTGAGCACTATTATACACGTTGTTGTGATACTGTACATGAAGTCCTCCACCCCCAGACGTTTCCGCCATCCTTGGTTTGGGGGTGTGACAGATCAAAGAATTAATTTGGAACTAATTAAGTGATCAAAAAGAGACTAATTAAATATATAGAGTTGATTGTGTAAATCATCCATTCTTGTATAGTGGGCTAATGATCTATGGTTTATATGAATTGGGCTAAACCCATAAGGTGTTCCATGGATAGTCCATGGGAGTTATAAACCCATGGGTCATGGAATATGGAAAGCCATGACAATTAGGGTTTACATGGTGTAACTCTACTTGTGTCACAACTATATAAAGACCCCATGTCTAGCAAAATCGGCCACCACAAGCAAGTGTAAGAGTGCTAGTCGAATTTTGAGCGTAAGTGAACTTCTCTCAAGGTTATTCCAAGTGTTGTGGTGTTGTGTGATACATTTGAGGCATCACATTTGAGGTGCTAGGCTCACAAGGTTCTCAAGGAATCCAAACAACAAAAGGTAAGTAGTTCAACTAGCTATTATGCTTAAAAGTTGCACATGCCATGCTAGTTAGGTTAAGAACCTTGGAAAATCAAATTTGCATGTATCTTAGTAAAACATAGATCCATGGTTTCTAGGGTTGCATGTACACCTTAGGAGTGTTAGAATGCTCAAAACCCTTTAGTGGTATCAGAGCATAGGCTTATTTACTTGATACTTGATGCAAACTTGTTGGAAAAACTTAGAAATTTGCTATCTACTAAGTGAACTCGCGGAGTCCATGGGGGACTCGACGAGTTCATGTGTAATATCGTCCTACTCGTCGAGTAGGTTCTTACACTCGACGAGTAGGAGCCCCTGATTGCAGATTTCGAGTTTTGTTGCTGGAAATGTACTAGAAACATTACCCTAAACTGTTTTGGTTTTGTAAAACTTGTTTTAGATGGTGTAATGGTTATCCTAATCCATTTTCAATGGTTAATATCAAAATTTCAAGTTTTGTATGGTTTATTTATGATTCTTGAAATTGTTGATATGAACATTCATGAACTTATGAGTTTAGAAGATCATAGGAATTATTTGTACCTTGCTTGTTAGTTTAATTTTTTATCTTGATGTGTTTTAATGGAATCCATAATTTGTCCTCAAGTTATGGATTACCAAAAGTTACAATTTTAAAGTCCATTATGAAACACATAGGTTACATAAAATAAAAAGTCTCTCATTTTAATAAACCATTAACTCATTAGTTATGAAAGATGAAAAGTTTTGAAAGTTACAAAACTTGCCATCAAGTTTTGGAGCATGTAAAGTCTCTTTAAAAAACTTTAGTTCCAACCCCTAGAATTTTAAAAGTTAATATTCAACCCTTATACTTTATAATTTATAAGTTAATAATATATATATATATATATATATATATATATATATATATATATATATATGTATAAGAACAAAAGTCGTTTTTAGCGTTAGTAGGTCTCATTCACGAAGCCGGTCTATAAGGGGGGTATAAGGTTGTTACCTATAAAAGGGCAGCTTAATGGATGTCCACTCTCACCCACCGCTTCCTTGACTGATGGAGGGTCATTAGCCGAACGGGTAGGACAATCACTTTAAATCCTCATTAAAAGTATGATGAATGTAAAGTAACTAAATGTTTTTAAAAAATTCCCAATCTTAGTTACTCTAGGAAAATGTGAATAAGGTGCTAACGCATGAAATTACACTTTGCACTTTGCTTAAAGTCGTTAGTAGAGTGTTTGTGGTTAACCAACACACTAACTTGGACTTTACAAGGTAGGAAAAGGGTGACTTACGGTTTATCATAGGTCAGTGGAGCACGTGTGGTTAACCAGCACATCGATTGAGTGATAAACATTAAGAGTACCAAGGAATTTTCATGGTGACTTCACACATTGTTTTGTGATCCTCGACATCCCTGTCACAAAACTTGAAGGGCATACTCGAGATTGAAACATGCCATTGAAAAGTTCAATGAGTCTCAAAGAATCTAGGAGTTTCAAAATTAATTAAAACCTAATAATTTATTTCGTTTTTCATGGTGGAAGTTAGTGAATCGTCATTCACCTACCTTCAAATATTTTATAGCTTGGATTACGGCATCCCTCTTCTAAGTTATAAAATATTGTGTTGGGTCCTAACTTTAATATAACATTTGGGTGTTTTATTAATGACTATATTTATATCTAGTCTAAACTTGTCTTTCATCTTTTTCGGATGTCTTCAAACAATGCTGCTTCTGGCTCAAAACCCTACCGACTCCTTCTCTCTCATGAACCTTTCTGGGAGAGTCATCTTCGATGGTTCCAACTTTATGGATTGGATCCGGAACATCAGGATGCTTAATACTTATGAGTACAAGGAATATGACCTAGACAAGGAGCTAAAGGAAATTGATGAGTCCATTGCTACTCCAGAGGAGATCACTAACGTTAGGGCAGATGAGAGAGATGCCACGAAAGTGGCATGTATCATCTTGGCCATAATGACAGCCGAGCTCCAAAAGTCCTATGAGGACTATTACCCTTTTGAGATGTACCAGGAATTGATAGACCGCTACCATCAAAGTGCTCGCCAAGAGAGGTATGACATCATCTACTCCATGATAACAACCTGGATGAAGAATGGTGAACCCATGACCGGCCACTTGCAGAAAAAGCAAAGGTATGTGGACCGATTGCTGAAGCTAAATGTGAACTTCCCTAAGGAGTTGGAAATTAACATCATTTTGCACTCCTTACCTTCTTGTTTTGATCAATTCCGAATGACATACCACATGAACAAGGAGGAAGTTACACTCATAAAACTTCAAGGACTCTTGAAGACCACCAAAAGTGGTCTTAAGGGTAAATCGATTGTTACCACTCCTACTCCTACCGTGGCCCCTATCTTGGCAATCGGGCAAGGCAAAGGGAATTAGACAAAGAGCCCTTCGAAGGGTACCAAGGGAAAGATAGATGAAGTGATGAATCGAGAATATATCAGAGTAATTAAGTAAATGAACACAGAATGTAAATAGAATCTAGTTTAAGCTCATATTACCCTTTCAATGTTTTACAAAGAGAGAATGTAGACAAGACGAATACTGACTCTTATCTAACTCTAAGTAAAGTCCATATTTATACGAGACGTGAAAGCATACAAAAAAATTACAAGGACTAAACATTAAGTTTCGATATAAAATGCCTTGTAAAATAACATTACAGGTTTCGACATATTACAACTAAAACTTCAACCCTTACAATCTCCCCCTTTGTAATAATGTCGAACATTTCAATTCGTGATGATTTGAGCAGCAAAAAGCATCACCCTTCGAATCTCAGTATACCGGGACAAAACCTTCTTTTAACTCCTTCTTGTCTCCTTGATTGCTCTTCAAACAATTATTCATACGAACAATGAAGTTCATATATTGAGAAGTGGTATACCTTTCTACTTCGGATTCCTGGAAAAAAAATCTTTTTGCCTTCCCATTTTTATCCTTTCCTGCAAAGACTAGCCAAAATGGTGTCAAGCATATTTCCCCATCTGGATACTTCTTTAACTCTGCTTGAGTCTTTGGAATTTCCATAGGAACTTTTACTTCAACCCCTTCTGCTGTAGCCAACTCAACATCAGTCAAAGCCAAACACTCATAGTAATTACCGATAAATATTTTGATGTGAGCAAGGCCTAGTCTAAAAACTTATGGGTCTATTACTTGTAGATACAAATCAGTCTTGTCTTTAAAAAGTAATGCAACTTGTATGAGATCATACAAGTTCATTAATGGAAAATCAGCTACAGAGAAATCATAGTTTTGATTGTTTGCCCTTATAACATGATATCGAAAATTCTACATCATGTCCTCAAACTAAACATCCTTTGTAATGCCAAACACCCTTTCGATCTTTATTAATGATTATACCTCCTCTGGAACCTTTCCAAGAACAACATGGAACCTAAGTTTCATGTAGGTATAATCATCTTCATTTTTAAACTTTTCAACAATCTTGAATTGAGCCATCATGAATATCATCTCATTCACTGGAAAATCAAGTTGGCTCATATCTGTGTTTGAAACCACATTGCTTTTTTTTTTGGCTTCTTCTCAAAAGCATACATGTGATTATAAGACACTCTTGCTTCGATTGTCTCATAGTTGTAGTGCTTGCTTGGATCTCCCTTATTCATTCCAGGAGGATCATTTGCACGAAGTTGAAGAATACTTTGAATAATTCTTTGTTTCTCCATCTCTACTTCAACTTTAACTTTCCTTTCTTCTTTTGATTTCTCAATAAGAACTGTTTTTCCTTTGTCTTGATTTCCAGTAGTTTCAACAACCTCTTTTGGTTTCAAACTGATTCCCCCATCACCAGATGGTCCAATCACTATCCCTTTGGTGATTGACCTCGTAGTCATTGTTGTCGAACTTACTGGACCAGCAGTCAAAATAAATGGTTTTGTTGTTGGTATCTTTGTCGAAAATACTTTCCCAACCACCTTTACTTATTCCTTCAAACTCCCACCAACCTTCCGTTCTCCCCCTTGCACCCTTGTGACAACAGGTGGGGCATCTGTTGGTAAAAGATTTGAGATTCTTAACAAAGGAGCCAACTGTTTCTGTAGAATAGCCTCAAAATGAGTAAACTTCTGAGCTAAAAATTCAGGAGTTATCAGTGGAGAAGAGATGGACTTCGATATTAAAGCTTTCAGTTCTTTAAAGTGATTATTGATCTCTGCAAAACTAGTGGATGCTGTAGTAGATAATTGAGAAAACTGTGGACTCATGGCTTCATAAAACTTTACAAACTTGGCAACAACCTTAACAATAACATCAACTTGCTGATTCAGAGAAGCATAGTCTCGTTGCACCACTTCAATTTCTTTTGTTATGTCTTCACGAACTTCTTAAAGTTTGAAATTGACATCTTCGCGAACCTTTTTCACATCTTGAACGAACATGACATGTCGTTCTTTGGCAAGCCTTCGAAAGTCTTGAACTTCACCATTAAATGTTGAGGATTGAGATTTGATGCGAAGTTCATTATTCTGATCATTTAAATCTACTTTCTCCATTATGCGTGATTCGGATGCTTGAATCAGATCAGAACATTTTCTAACCATTCGGGCTTCAACTGCCTTAAGTATACCATCAATCTCCATACCTGATATAGAATTACTACCCCCCATATCCGCCTGAGATTGAATGATCAAATTTAACTTCTTGTTAAGAATCTTGAATTGCTTCATAGACATTAACATATGATCTGGAAAATTTTCCTCTTCATCGTCAAATTCAAGTTCTTTAAAAGTTCCTCCAAACCCTGTATCTTCATTTTCAAAATCTTCAAGAGGTTTGGGTGGCTGATTCGATTTTGGTGGATTAGTGGATTAGGAAGAAAACAATGTAATGAATGATTGGTTAAGTATTTGTGTGGAAGTCGGTGAAGATGATGTTGGAATGGTAGAAATGATAACTGGTGGTAACGAAACAGATTCGTAGGATCAAATTTTCAAACAGATTTGTGTGGAAGTCGGTGAAGATGATGTTGGAATGGTAGAAATGATCAAATTTAACTTCTTGTTAAGAATCTTGAATTACTTCATAGACATTAACATATGATCTGGAAAATTTTCCTCTTCATCGTCAAATTCAAGTTCTTTAAAAGTTCCTCCAAACCCTGTATCTTCATTTTCAAAATCTTCAAGAGGTTTAGGTGGCTGATTCGATTTTGGTGGATTAGTGGATTAGGAAGAAAACAATGTAGTGAATGATTGGTTAAGTATTTGTGTGGAAGTCGGTGAAGATGATGTTGGAATGGTAGAAATGATAACTGGTGGTAACGAAACAGATGTAGTGGAGATGGGTGCAGAAGAAACAATAACTGGAATACCTTGGGATATGCTTCAAATATTCCACCAATATCAGATTCGTAGGATCAACCTTCTTTAACATTCCATCAGGAATTCTAGCAACACTTTGAAATATATCTGCATCATCCTCAACGGTTTTTGGAAAATTATATTTGTCAAACTCTTCCGAACTGCAATACCCTCCTTTTGATAAACAGATTGAAGGATCAGACTCCAATACCTTGCACAAGAAATACCCTTCACCACATTTGTATTTTCCAGACTTTTGATGAACACTTTCCACAATTGAGTAGGATAATCAACGTTTAAATCATAGTATAAACCTGTAACCATAGCATAGATTTCCATCCTTCCCTTATCTAACCCTACACTTCGCCCGGTTAAGGAATGAAGATAAATGCCAAACAATAAATTCCAGATACAGGGTTGACGAGACTTCTTGAAATTGCTATCTTTGAGAAGAGGTGGCTGATGTCCCATCTCATTAAACATATGCATGATCTGAGCACTTGTGACTTGAATGAAAGGAGAAGAATTTGGAATTTCCAAGATCTGAGTAAAGGTTTTCTTCGTAAGCCTCACTCGTTTGTCATTCACTAGGTTGAATGTAATGACATTAGTGGCTCTGTTGTATGATGCAGTAGAACCCGCCATTGACAACTAGGAAAGCGGAACATCAAAAGCAGTGAACATGGGCATCGCAAGACCAGAGTGTTGAAGAGCCACAATCAACATCGGCTTCAACCTGATAATTGGTGCTTTGGATCTTCATGATTGGTTGAGAAAAATTTTCTTCAATAGTAGTATTCTGAGTATCAGCCATTGTTGGAAAGTTTGAATAGAAATTTTGAAGATCAGAGAATTAGGGCTTTTTGATTGTATGTGAGTTTGAACGCGTAAGTATAAAAGGATATAAGAATCGCCTTTTATATGTTTCCTAGGAAATTTGAAATTGAAACGGTTTGAGCATTAAATGAAATCTGATGTGGCTCCTTCAAACTCACACCCTATATCCAATAAAGTAACCATGTGTGAAAAAGCGTCCATCACATCACCTTGAAACCCATAAGGAATACAAAGACTCAAGTCAAACAGCCTGTTTGTACTATTCAAGAAAATTGTAACTGTCACTATCCTTCGTTATGAGGTAAGCCTCTTTCACTTTTAGGTTGAAAAGCGAAGTCATTTGCCAGAGTTTCGAAATCATCAGCCTAAAGTGGTAATACTTAGAACCTCAAGGATTTCGTGAGTGTAGTGTGCCAAAGAAATAAGATGAGAATAAATCTTAATAAAAATTTGGAATTGGTGATGTCGAAAATGAAAATCTTGACACAAATGCAGTTAAACCTCGGGAAAAGATTTCATCATTAATCATCAAGAGAGATGATCAACTGCTTGTGCGGTTTCCTGTGAAATACAATCGAATACTTATAAAGAAGTATCGAAGGGCTTCTTTTCCAAGGTTTCGTGGGTGGATGTAAAATTTTCATACATATCAACCTAAACATAAGGTGAGTAACTGTAATCAAAATTACCTGTTTGACCAGTGTAGCCAGTGACAAGTTTGCTTTGAAATGTATTTTAAGTGACTTAGAAAGCAAATGAAACTCACACGTAAATCATAATCAAGAAAAAAAATTAGGTTGGATCCTGTTGGGTAACAAACATCGTGGGTTTCGATAGTTAGTTCAAGACCACTCAAAAGAATTGAATATGATTTGGAGTTTCGAAATTTTGGTACTGAAACAAATGTGTCATTAAAATCTGGAACATTGTTCCCAGTCAATTCCATAACAAGGTTTAGAAAATTGGGTTTCACTTTCATCACGACCCGATGATGTCAGATCATTAACACCGAATCTAGATATGTCTAAGTCTTGACTGGTTTGATCTAAGACCTCTTAGACATATGCCATTGTGTGTGAAAGGTGTAAGAACTTTGAGATGAAAAAATTGGTTTGAAGAACTTAATTGTGCCTCTGTTTTGTTTGGAACAAACAGAAAACTCTTAACTCAGTTGAGAAGAGTTAGGTAGCTCAGAAAACTAATGTGAATACAAGCATGATTGGGAAGAAATATTTCGTATGAAAAGATTTTATTAAGGCATTCGAAATTACACATTGAGTCAATGGAGGTTTGAGTTGACATGCTGCAACATGCTCCTAGGGACAACCTAACTAGTACAAAGTTTCTCGAAAAATTACCTGACCCCAGATCTTCAAATAGTAATCATAATAACAATTTTAAATGATTGCAACAAATCACTAGAAAAGAACTATTAAACAAATAAAAGACTAAAAAATGAAAATCTTTTTGGTATTTTTGATTTTTCGAAAATGAAAATACTAAACAAATAAAATTCTTTTTGGTATTTTTGATTTTTCGAAATTAAGACAAATAACAAAAGAAAATCTTTTTGGTTTTTCAAATTTTTCGAAGAAAGTAAAAAACAAAAACTAAAAGTTTACCAAACTTTCGAATCTTTTCTTTCCCAAATGTCGAAAGCGAAGCATATCGAAGCATTGTCTATGAACAGTAACCTTTGACTTTGACAACTATCAAATTTTTGTTATTCTTTCGAAAGAGACTCCCCTTCGACCATTCCCAAACCTGTTAAAATTCTAATAAATGATTTTCCATCCAATCGCTTTGTAAAAATATCAACAAGCTGATTAGTAGTTTTCAAAAAATGAACTTCAATATTGCCATCTTCAACATGATCTTTTATGAAATGATGACGAAGTGCAATATGTTTGGTGTTTGAATGTTGAGCTAGATTGTGACAAATATGTATAGTACTTTGTGAGTCACAATATAATGGAATCTTTTTCATGTTTATTGCATAATCACGCAGTTAACTTTGAATCTAAATGATTTGTGAAGTACAAGCTGCGATAACAACATATTCAGCTTCCGCGGTCGAAATTGAAACACATGTTTGCTTCTTCGATTGCCAGCTTACCAATTTTCCATCTAGTAATTGACAACCTCCACTTATGCTTTTCCTATCCCAATTGCAACCACCTAAGTTAGCATCCAAAAATGCTTGAATGAAGAATCCATATTTCGAAGGATACCACAATCATAATGAAATTGTTCCTTTAAGATAACGAAAAATATTCTTGACTGCAATGAGATGTGGTTCTCTTGGATTTGATAGATACCTAGCACAATTACAAACAGAAACATAATATCAGGTCTACTTGCTGTGAGATAAAGTAACAAACCTATCATGCTTCTGTAAAGAGTCAAGTCAATAGTAGGTTTATCTAACGAAGGTGGCAGCTTGGTGCCAGTTGCCATTGGTACTCGTAACTTTGTGCTATTCGTCAATCCAAAATTTTGGAGTAAATTTTTGGTATATTTTTCTTGATTGATGAAAATTCCTTCTCTGTTTTGACGAATATTTAAACCAAGAAAATTATTGATTTTTCCCATCATACTCATCTCAAATTTGCTTTTCATTAGTTTTTCGAATTCTTTAGACAAATCAGGGTCAGTAGAGCCAAAAATAATATCATCAACATAAATTTGAACAAGCATTAGATGATTCCCAACTTTCTTTCGAAATAATGTGGGGTCAACTGATCATTGTTTAAACTGCGATTGTTTTAAGAAAGAAGTTAGAGTTGCATACCAGGCTCGTGGTGCTTGTTTTAACCCATACACTGCCTTATCTAAACTATAACAATAATTAGGATATTCTTCATTTATAAAACCTGGAGGTTGTTCCACATACACCGTTTCTTCTAGCTCTCCATTCAAAAATGCACACTTCACATCCATTTTATCGACATCAAAATCTTTGTGAGCTGCATAAGCCAAAAATATTCGGATTGTCTCGAGTCTTGCGACAGGGGTGAAATTTTCTTCATAGTCTATTCCTTCTTGTCGTGAATAGCCTTTTACAACAAGCATGGATTTATTTCGAATAATATTTCCATCCTTGTTGGTTTTATTTTTGAAAATCCATTTTAATCTGACTATCGAAATATTATCAGGTTTAGGAATTAACCTCCAAACATTATTTCTTTCAAACTCAGCCAATTCAGATCGCATTGCAACAACCCAATATGAGTGTTCTATTGCAACCTTAATGGTTTTTGGTTTAATTTTCGAAATAAACACATTAAACATACAAAAATCTTGATGTTCATTTCATACCAAATTCGTTGCTGGAATTTGTGCTCTAGTCATAACAGCTTCTTGAAGATTTCCAATGACTTGTACTTTTGGAGGATCTCTTATCCATTTTTTCAAAGGTGGATATGATGGATCAAAATCCAATGGTGTATCTTCAAAAAATTCATCATATTCTGACCCTGCAATAGAACATTCGTCATTAGTATCATGAAAATTTTCAACATGACCAGAATTCGATTCTATTGGATCATTTTGATCCTTCTCGATATTCACTACAGTTGGATACTCCCCCTCAACAGGATGCTCCCCCTCAACATCCGAAGTTATTCTCCCATTCTCCCCCTCAAAAGGATCCCCCTCAACCGGAGTATTCGAATCCAAGTGCTCCCCCTCCACTGGATTATTTTGCATACTTTCGGCAACTATGGGAGAGTTCAATGTTGAATTCAAATCTAAAATACTTTGACTGAATGTCGAGTCATCAAGATGCTTCATAGATTTTGGAAGATGATTATCTTTTTCATGAACTTTAGCATCAACAACATTATCTACAACACCAAAAATTAAATCATAATCAATAACCATCGAATCTGAAGTATTAGATTCATCAGTAGACTTTGTAAGAATTGGATGATTTTCAAAATGCTTTTCAGCTTGTTTAACATAATGATCATTAAACATAATATTAAACATTTCTTTGACTTTTCTTGTTCATTTGTTCAACACACGATAGACCACTAAATTATGTGAATATCCCAAGAAAATTCCTTCATCTGCTTTAGCTTGAAATTTCGAAAGATTATCCTTGAGATTCGTAATAAAGCACCTACATCCAAAAACATAAAAGAATTTGACATTAGGTTTACGATTGTTTATGATTTCGTAAGGAGTGACGTTGAAACATCGATGAATAAATGATATGTTTTGAGTATAACATGTTGTAGAAACCGCTTCTGCCCAAAGATATTGAGGAAGATGCGCACATGCAAGCATGGTTCGTGCTGCTTCACAAAGTGAACGATTTCTCCTTTCAACCACACCATTTTGTTGAGGTGTATATGGTGAAGATAAATTATGAGAAATGCCTTTGTCGACCAAAAACGAATCAAGAACATTGTTCTTAAATTCAGACCCATGATCACTTTTGATTTTTCGGACAATCTTCTTTAAACTTGTTTCCATCTTTTTGATAAAGTCAATCATGATTTGAGCAACCTCTGATTTCAACCTAAGAAAATACACCCAAGTAAATCTAGAAAAATCATCAACAATTACAAGAATGTATCATTTCTTGTTAAGAGTTGTGACTGTCGACGGTCCACACAAGCCAATGTGGAGTAATTCCAAAGGTTCGACAATTTTTGAATCTATTATTATCAGATGACCTAGTTTATGTTGCTTCCCTTGTTCACAAGCTACACATAAAGAATCATTATCAAACTTTAAAACAGGTAACCCTCTTACCAATCTTGAACAACTTGTTTGTTGAAATTTCGAAAATTCAGATGTGAAAGTATTCGACGCCAGAGCCAGCTAATGTCTGATGAAGCTTTCAAAAGTAAGCACACGGATAGTTTACCAACAATAGGATTGATATCCAGAGTAAACATGTCTCCTTTCCTTTTGGATTAAAGCAAAACTTCTTTGGTATAGACATTCAAAATTATGCTTTCCTCTTCGTTGAAAAGTACTTGATTACCAGTGCCCACAACAAGTTGTGAAACACTTATCAAGTTATGTTGAAGACCTTCGGCATATGCCACGCTTTGTACAGTAAACTTGCCATTTGTTATTTTTCCATAACCTTTGACCCGACACTTGTGATTGTTACCAAACTTAACAACTCCTGCATTCTTTAAACTTTGATAGTCGCGTAAATTTTCCTTCTTCCCAGTCATGTGACGAGAGCAACCACTATCAATATACCATTTATCATCATATTGCTCGTCACACAGAACCTGCAATTATTGAAAGAATTTAGGTACCCAAGGCTGTTTGGGTCCTTGGACATTAGTGTGAAATATAGAATGAAATGTAGAACCTCTAACCCAATCACAAACTTTTGATTTGAAACTATCAATTAAGTCCACATCATTAGACAAAGGAACTGAAACATAAGTTTTCAATGGTTTAAGATTGTCACTAACACATTCCTTCGTCGTCTCAGTTTGTTTTTGTATCTTCGTGTATCATGAATCAGGTTTCCATCCTTTGATCGAAACATTCGATTCTTTTGATGATAAACTTTCATTTGATGAAGTATTCACATACTTCTCATAAGCTTCTCGAATTTGTTGCTATGAAAAGTTTCGTGATTGATACAACTTAGCTTTCCCTTCAATCCAATGATCGATGTTTTTCTATGAAGTTAATCCCTTCGTATATGAAACTTTCAAATTCTGTTTTCCAGAAGGATTTGGAAAATTCGGTTTTTGTGGAATGAAATCATCTTTTAACTTTGGACAAAATTTCTCAACATGTCGACTGTTACTTTTTGTTTCGACATTTGTGTTTTGAAAATTTCTTTTGTGAAAACTTTTGGAATTATTTGAAAAAGAAGTGGGATTGTAATTTTGATTTTAAGAAAATCTTTGTTGTGAAGAAAATCGATTTATGGGACCGTGATTTTAAAATTGATTTGCTGAGAAATTTCGTTTTGGATTTGATTTAGACCTTGAATTAGTTCTCTGAGCAAGATTTTTCTTAATGTCTGAATGTGATGAGAACTTTGTTTTAACAATTTTTTCTGCTTGTTGTCAGAAATTTTTGTGGTCAAATCGTTGGATTCTTTTTGAAACTCAAAAGTTTTCCAATAAAGTTTCTTTCGAGCTTGTCTCTTAGAAATTTCATTTTCTTTCGAAAATTTTGTAATTTGATCTTTGAATTCTTGTGAATTTAATTCGACAACTTTTTAAGTTTCCTCAACAACTGATTTTGAAACTTCTTTTATAACTTTTAGTTTTTCAATCCATTTTCATTGAGGTTTTTGTCTTTGAAATGTATATGAATTCTTTGTAAGATTATTTTCGATAGTATTTTGATTTGAGAAAAATCCTTCATTTGTTGTTCATTTATTATCTGCTTCAACCAATTTGTGAAAATTCCGGTTTGATGTTGTCAACATTTCCTGTTGTCACAAAGACTTGGTTTGGAAAAACAACATCATTTGTGCATGTGAAATTAGGATACACCACTGTATTCGTTTCGAGATAATGAGCACCGTTTTCAGTCATCACGTTGTCGAATTTTCTGTATCACCATGCACTTGATCGGCAACAATTCATGGAACTTGTGTTTCTTTCGAATCTTTGTTGGTTGAAATGTGTTTCTGTAAAACTTCATCATCGTTTTCATCATCAGTACTATCAGTCTAACTGTCTCTAACATCCACATGATCAAAATCACAAACTTTCAAAGTTAAAGGTTTATCTGTGTCAATCTTAACCAACGAATCCTCACATTTTTCTTTTCCTTTAGACTTTGATGCAACATTAACAATAGACAACTGAGAACAATCAACATCCTCAAGATCACTAATTTCGCTAATATTATCAGAGTTATCTTCGATATCAGCAAAATTATATTGTAAATCAGATGTCGAACTTTCAGTCTTTTTCAAAATTTTCATTTGTTCATTCTTGGTTAAAGTATCATTCACAATATCAACCAATTCATTCGAATCTAAATATTCGTCAATTTTCACTATTCCGTAATCATATCTATCGTCTGGAATTTTATCAAACTTTGCTATAGTTTTCTCACAATCATACGAAATATTATCAACCTTCTCTTTTTCAAATGTTAGAAAAGGTAATAATTTACTATGTTGTTCCTTACTAATATCGGACGAAAGATGTAAAGCAGTAAAGCAATAAGTTTAGCATACAAATGTTTGGCAAAATTAAAGTATATATTTGTTTAGGCTAGTAAGAGTTTTACATCACTACTTAAATTGTCCCTGTCACACATAATGTTTGTAATCTGCAATTCTAAACATTCAATTTTTATTTTTTTGGCATCTAACTACTTCTGTACTTTTAACAATTGAGAAGTTGATTTCTTAGCTTCGTTGCTAGCAAAGATAACCAAAGTATCGAAATAAGCAACAGTATCATCAAAAGCAATTAATTCAGAATCATATGCACTTAAAGGAATATAAAGATTGAAGAATAAAATGTACCTTGGTGGTCATTGGGCATTTATCAACACTTTTGATCTTGAAACAATGACCTCTCATAGTTTCGATAGAATATTCTTCATATTTCGCAAACATGGCTCCATGCGTTGGATTACGCATTTCTTCATCATCCGAACCCAAAGACCATATTTGATAAGTGCCTTCATTCTCATCATCGACCTCTCCCTTTGCCACCAGTGACATTCCTTTCGCCTTTACCCTCACTTCTTGGAACCTCTCAATGTAATACGCTTCGTCCTTCACCTTGTTTTTCTTTTCATCCTTTTTACGAAGTTGACAGTCACTTGCCATATGATGGCTCCATGGCAATAAAGACAATCTATTCCTGAATTATCTTTAATTGTCTTCTCAACTATTTTCTCTACTTTCTATACTTCCTTTTTCTCATTCTTCTTCTTCTCCTCTCCTCCAGCCTTCGACAAAAATCATCCTTTCACATCAACATTTTTCGACTTCGAATTGAACGGTTTCTTGAAGAACTTCTTCACTTTGTTATTCAAATAAAATGCAACAGCCTCATCATTTGAATTAACAATGAACCCTTCTTCATTAGAATCCTCTTCTTCAACCTGTTCCTTTTCTGACACTTTTGAAACTAAGGCTAATGGTCCACCCAAACTTAATTTCGATTCCTCAGCTATTTCATTCACTTCTCCTTTGTAAGTCTTCAGCAGATTATACAGATCATTCAATGTTGATGCGTCGAAACTTTGCTGAGTTTTAACCATCAGAGTAACATTCCTCCATTCCTTTCTCAGACCCATGATGAACGTCAAATTGAATTCAATGGTTATCCTTGTAATGCCATGAAGATGACACTTGTAGATCAACTCATTGATTCTATCATAGTAACATTTGATTGACTCACCATCCTTTTGCTTGAAATCTTTCAATTCAATCAAACAGTGCTTCACTGAATTGATTTTCATCTTCTCACTTCCTTGAAATTTTTTTTTGAGATTATTCCAGATTTCTTTTGCAGTTGTACAAATTCTGACATAGTTATACACAACCGGAGGTAATGCACCGTGTAACTATCTCATACACCATTTTTCAAGTTTCTTCAATCGATTAGTTTGAACATCAACACTTGAAGTTCCAGATGAAGATCCAATTGGTTGAACATTTTCTGGAGGAATAACATTCCCAGAAATACATGACTAAAGCTCCTCATTGAGCCCATTTAAGTAGTCTTGCATAGGACCAGCCCATTGATCATAGTATTCTGGTATGAACATAGGAATCTTAGTTGAAGATCCTAGCAGATGAGAATATGAAGTCATTGAATTTAGGTTGAAATTCTCCATTGATGTACAGATTAAATTTTCTAAGAAAACAACGAGAATTTGAAAGAAAATTGCTGAATTGATCAGAAAAATCAAGTAGAACACTCGATTCAACAAATTAGTTGCAGAATTGAATCACAACTGAAGATCAAGAACACTTTTTCACTTCAGATGGTGCGGAAAAATTTGAACCAGAATTTGATTCAAAAACCTTTTGAATCAGAATGAAAATCAGATTGCAGCTTATGATTCCTGCTCTGATACCAATTGATGAAGTGATGAATCAAGAATATATTAGAGTAATCAAGTAAATGAACACAGAATGTAAATAACATCTGGTTTAAGCTCATATTACGCTTTCAATGTTTTACAAAGAGGGAATGTGGACAACATGAATACCAACTCTTATCTAACTCTAAGTAAAATCCCTATTTATAGGAGACATGATAGCATACAAAAAAATTACAAGGACTAAACATTAAGTTTCGATATAAAATGCCTTGTAAAATTACATTACAGGTTTCGACATATTACAACTAAAACTTTGACACTTACAAATTCCATTGATGGCTCCTCTTTAAGAGGAACCAAGAAAGGTTCTGTCACTCCTTCAGCCAACCCTAAGGAGGCTGAATGCTTCTATTGCCACGAAAAGTCGCACTAGAAGCAAAACTGCCCAAAGTACCTGCACGATGTAAAGGATGGGAAAGTGAAACCCAACCATACAGGTATTTACACTATATTTTCTAATAACTCACCCCAGTCTAATTCTTGGGTCCTTGACACTGGTTGTAGTATTCATATTTGTTCTGATTTGCAGGGACTAAGAAGAAGTGAGGATGTGAAGCATGGGAAGATAAGCTTAATCATGGGGAATAGGAAAGCTTCACCTGTCACCAAGATTGGAGTTTATATTGTGTTGCTAAGTAGTGGGTTAACATTGGATTTAAATAAATGTTGTTACTCATCTGAAATAGCGAGAAATATTATTTCTTTTGATGCTTTGTACAAACAAGGGTTTACCTTTTCTTTTGATAATGAATGTTATGGTATTAATGCTTTTTTTAATATTGTTCTTTATTTTAAAGCATTACCTTGTGATGGTGTGTATGAAGATGTTTCTATTGTAGATAACCTAGGAAATAATGTGTTGTGTATTGATTCTTCCACTAACTTGGATAAAACATCATTATGGCATTATCATCTTGGACATGTAAGCAAGAAACGCATAGGCCAACTCCAAAAGGATGGAGTCTTGGAGTCATTTGACCGAAAGTCGGATGATAGTTGTGAATCTTGTCCACTTGGAAAAATGAAAAAATCACGCTTCACTTGTTCTTGGGCTAGGGGTGAAGGTTTGTTGGATCTGGTACACACGGATGTGTATGGACGCTTCAGAACCGCCACAAGTGATGTTAACCGATTCTATGTGACTTTTACTGATGATTATAGTAGATATGAATATGTCTACTTAATCAAGTATAACTCAAAAACCTTTGAAAAGTTCAAAGAGTTTAGGAAGGAAGTGGAGAATCAATTGGGCAGGAACATTAAGATGCTTCAATCCGATCGAGGTGGTGAGTATCTTAGTACAGAGTTCCTTGACTATCTTAAGGAATGTGGGATTGTCTCACAATTGACACCTCCCAGGACACCACAACTTAATGGTGTGACAGAGAGGCGTAATCGAACCTTGTTGGACATGGTTCATTCCATGATGAGTCGAGCTTCGCTACCAATCTCATTTTAGGGGGTATGCCTTAGAGACTACCGCCCATATCCTTAATCTAGTCCCTACAAAGAAGGTTTCCAAAATACCTCACAAGATGTGGACTGGTAAAGTTCCCAATCTAGACCACATCAAGATTTCGGGTTGCGCAGATTTCGTGAGGTGCGAGACTCACGATAAGCTTGAACCTCGAAGTGAGAAGTGTATTTTCATCAACTACCCACAGAAATCCTTTAGTTACCTCTTCTACAGACCCAATGAGAATGTGGTCTCTATAGCAAGGAAAGGAGTCTTGAGAGAGAGAGAGAGAGAGAGAGAGAGTTTATAATCCAAGGAAACAATGGGAAGCAAAGTTACCTTGAAGAAATTCAAGAGTCAAGTGGTGAAGGAACCTCAAACCTTAGCAATCAACCCGAGAAGGAAACTCATGTTGATCCGACTGACGAGTCTGTACCTCTGAGGCATTCCACGAGAGTTAGGAATGCATTTGAGCATTACTATGGTTTCCATATTACTGCAGAAGGTGATACACTTATCAGTGATAACACACTAATTGGTCTGGATGAACCTAACATCTACACAAAAGCCATGGTTGGCCCTGAGGCTGCTGAATGGAAAGAGGCTATGGACAACGAGATACAGTCCATGTATGACAATCAAGTTTGGAACTTGGTTGACAATGTACCAGGTCATAAGACAGTCGGGTGCGAATGGATCTTCAAGAAGAAGACCGACATGGATGGTAATGTACACACTTATAAGGTGCGACTGGTTGCAAAGGGTTTTTCTCAAACTCTGGGAGTTGATTATGATGAGACCTTTTCACTAGTAGCAAAGATTAATTCTATTAGCGTTATGTTAGCCATTGCTACATTTCATGATTATGAAATATGGCAAATGGATGTCAAAACCTCTTTCTTTATTGGAAAGTTGGCTGAGGATGTTATATGAGTCACCCAGAGGGTTTTGTTAGCATAAAGTAACCTAATAGAGTGTGTAAGCTTGAGAAATCCATCTATGGATTGAAACAAGCACCTACAGATGGAATCTTTGTTTCGATGAGAAAGTCAAAGAGTTTGGATTTTCGAGGAGCGAAGATGAATCTTGTGTATATGTCAAGGCTAGTGGGAGTATAGTTAGCTTTTTGGTATTGTATGTGGATGACATACTACACATGGGAAATGACATCCCGACTTTGCAGGAGGTTAAGTCCTGGCTTGGGAAGTGTTTTGCTATGAAGGACCTTGGAGAAGCTGCCTATATCCTATGGATAAGGATTTTGAGAGACAGGAGTAAAAGACTAATCAGACTTAGTCAGAGTACCTAATTAGATAAGGTGATGAATAGGTTCAACATGCAGAATTCCAAGAAAGGAGAGTTATCGATCCAGAGTAACGCCAGATTGAGTAAGACTCAGAGCCCGATTACAGAGGCTGAGATAGCTGAGATGAGTCGATTACCATATGCTTCCACTGTAGGGTCGATCATGTATGATATGACTTGTACTCATCTTGATGTGGCCTTCGCATTGAGCATGGTCAGTAGATATCAAGGGAACCCTAGTAAGGCTCACTGGACTGTAGTAAAGAACATTCTCAAGTACCTATGGAGGACTAAGGACTGGGTCCTTACCCTCGGTGGGAGTGATGACATGAGAGTAGTAGTGTATAGTGATGCTAGCTTCCAAAATGATAGGGATAATTTTCGCTCTCAGTCAGGCTGGGTCTTTACCTTAAATGGAGGAGCAATTACTTGGAAAATTTCCAAGCAGGAGACAGTGGCTGATTCGACTTGCGAATCAGAGTATATAGTAGCAAGCGAGAAAGCGAAGGAGGCTATATGGCTAAAGAACTTCATTGGAGACCTTAGAGTTGTACCTGCTATAAAGGAGCCTATGGAAAATTTCTTTGATAGTGAAAGTGCAGTTGCCTTAGCCAAGGAACCAAAGGATCACAGGAGATCCAGACACATCGATAGAAAATATCATTTCATCAGACATCAAATAAAAGAAGGACTCCTCGTGGCAAAGAGGGTATCATCAAATGAGAACCCAACAGATCTCCTCACAAAGGGACTGGGTAGGGTTAAGCATCTCCAGCATGCGAGGCGCATAAGGCTGAAGGATGATATTAGTTTTAGTAGTTAGATAGCTTTAAAATTTCTAAAGTGTAATTAACATTTGATGATAAATAAAAGTTGTGTTTATTTATAAGTATAAGTGTTGCTATCCTTTTTCAATCGTTTACTATCATTTCATTTTGCATGTTTTGACTTCTAGAATAATTATGTTATGGTATATCATATTATTCAAATACTCCACAGTCGGTCATATGTTGGAAGTAGATATGAGTCAAGACTCTCATGAGTTGACTTGTAGATATCTAAGTTGTTAGACATAGCAAGAGGTGCTACAACACTCATGAGTGGTCATAAGTTCTGAGTATTAGATTCAACCCACGCTCACTTGTATCACTTCATGGAATTTATCTCGAGTGATCGTGAGACGGTAATATCATATAAGTCTTCAAACCTAGAGATATGAGTTGTTGACTATGAGTTGGTTATACATTGATTGCACGAAAACGCATTGGTAACTCGATGTTATAAAACGTGCATTTGTTTATGATTCAACAAGTAGTAGAACAAGCATATGAGTCAAAGTTTATCTGTTACTTCTTGGATTAGAAGTGATATTTGGGCCCCTCGATGATTTTGTTTTGACCTATGTACCGGGCCCAGTCAGAACTAAATTGATGTGTTCGATTAAGTTCTATGTCAAACAAATCGAAAATTGGGAAACAAACTGTTGGACAATATGTAAGACTTTCTTCCATGTATTTATCATGCTGATATCTAGAACAGAGGATTATATGATCACTTATCTTAAATGGGGTATCATCATCTTGGAAGAGATATGATTGCTGATAGGTTCCTAAAGTCATTATTGCAGTTATAGTTATTAGACTTATCCAAGTGGGAGACAGTTGGATTAAGTGTCTAAGTTCATAAGTATTTATGGATTATACTTGACCCGGTTGGCATGGTTCATTTGGGTTGCATGGCATTGCAACACTTGAATAGACTAAATGAAAGAAAGGACACTTAAGAATTATTAATATATTATAAGTTCTAATTTATTAATAATATTATTTAAATAGTATTGATCAAAGAATTAATTTGGAATTAATTAAGTGATCAAAAAGAGATTAATTAAATATATGGGGTTGATTGTGTAAATCATCCATTCTTATATAGTGGGCTACTGATCCATGGTTTATATGAATTGGGCTAAACCCATAAGGTGCTCCATGGATAGTCCATGGGAGTTATAAACCCATAGATCATGGAATATGGAAAGCCATGACAATTAGGGTTTACATGGTGTAAGCCTACTTGTGTCACAACTATATAAAGACCCCATGTCTAGAAAAATCGGCCACTAAAAGCAGGTTTAAGAGGGCTAGTTGAATTTTGAGTGTAAGTGAACTTCTCTTAACGTTATTCCAAGTGTTGTGGTGTTTTGTGAGACATTTGAGGCATCACACTTGAGGTGCTAGGCTCACAAGATTCTCAAGGAATCCAAACAACAAAAGGTATGTACTTCAACTAGCTATTATGTTTAAAAGTTCCCCATGTCATGCTAGTTAGGTTAAGAACCTTGGAAAATCAAATTTGCATGTATCTTAGTAAATCATAGATCCAAGGTTTCTAGGGTTGCATGTACACCTTAGGAGTGTTAGAATGCTCAAAACCCTTCAGCTTTATTATTGGTCCAATATTGGTTGCCCTACTTATTCATTTTCTATTGATTATATATATATATATATATATATATATATATATATATATATATATATATATAGGGAGGTTCAAACGAAAACAATTATGAAATCAAGAACACAAGAACTGTTGGGTTTTATTAGCATCAATACACTTTCTAAAGGCAACAGAAACAAGCAAAGATTTACCTAAGTCTACATGCACCCTAAGATATAGGTTTTACTAGTTATAACAATGCACTTTAAAAATGTAACATTCGAGATTATTGGTATGTTCCTTTTTAGCTGTTAATGTAAATTTCTCTCATTTTAGTCCCTAGCTTAGTACGTGGGTTGTACTATATGAGTACGCTAAGCATACTTGCTCGTTAGTTGGATCGCGGATGCACCCACATACGTTGGACATATGTGGGAGTACACAGGTCATACGCAATGCAGGGGAAAACCTTAATTTTTAGTGTTGTGCCCTATTTAAACAACTTATGACACCCTTGGACCTCCTTATGAACATCCTCCATCTCTTTATACCCTAAGATCGAAACCCTAATTGCCATTTGTGAGAATTGAGCTTGCAAGTGAGTTTTGGTGAAGTGAAGGAAGAAGAATACTTGGAGGTTTCTTGGGAGTGGCTTAAGCTTGTAGATCCAAATTCATCTTCATCTTTTTAAGCTATTTGAGGTAAAAATCTCTCAATGTGATGGTTCCTTATGCTAGATCCAACTTAGGGTGCTATTTGTGCATTTTTGGGTCCTTTAATCCATATTTGAGATTATGGTCTACTCCAGAAGCCATGTATGTTAGATCTTAGCGCCTTTGAAGTCCATTGTCCATAAAAATGCAACCTTTATGAGTTATTTTGGTCCATGCATGTGTTAGGATCCTTAATATGGTTCTTTTTGAGTTTTGGGTCCCATTAAGTCATGCATTGGAGTAAAGTTGCCAACTTTACATGTTAAGTCACCATTTAGGAACATATCTGAGAGTTTGGCTTAATGGCTTAACTGATTAAGTGCTTAATAGGTTGGGTTGGACGTGTGTGGAGTACACAAGGCATACCTATCTCGTACGATGCAGGTACTACCCCTGAAAGGAGTACGTTGAGCGTAAGTCCGAGTACATTAAGCCTACTCACCAGTTTGACTTTCAGTTGACTTTCACAGGTTTGGGCCATATTTTGGATTTTTAGGGTTTGAGCCTTGTTGGGCCATTAGACTTCTCACTTTAGGCCATTGCTAGGCTATGGGTTTTCTTGGATTTAGGCCATGATGGGTTTTGGGCCCATTTAGGATGTTAGGCCATAATGGGATTTGTGATGCCATTTAGGAATATGGGCTTCTTGAGCAAATGGGTTAGGCCTTGGTTTTACACCAAGTACGAAAAGGGTAAAACAGTCTTTTACCCTGGATGTTGGAAAAGTAATTTAGATTCTTGATTAAGGGTTGAGATCCAATTATTAATTGGATATTATTTTATGGTGTTAGCACGAGGATTTTCCGGATCAGCAAATCAAGATTTTATCTAAGAGTTTCGGCATCTTGAGGTGAGTTTCCTCACTGTGTTTGGCGAGTCGAAGACATCAATGTCGGCCCATGGTTTATTATGATTAGGATTCTAGTTTTGTGTGTGTGACTCTACATGTATGTTATTTTTATATGTTTACCGAGCGGGGCACGATGCCAGTCGGGGCCTGATGACTATTTTGTATGCTATTTATCTTTGTGATTCGTACATTGTTTATGTGTTTTGTTATATATTGTATGTGGTAGTTTGGGGAAGTCACTAAGCTTTATGCTTACAATTTTTAGTTTATGTTTCAGGTACTTCTGGTTCGAAAAGGAAGACCTCAGGATGACTGCATTGAACACACCACATTGTTCTGCATTTTACACGACTCTGATGTATTTGGATGTTTATTGACATAATATGATTTCACTATGGTTTTATGAAATTGTTTTGGATAATGGTTTTACTAATATAAAAATCAAAATTTTTGGTCTTAATTTTTGGGACGTTACAAAAAATCAACAATAAGATGGAATACTTGCGTCGTTGTTCTTTGCTCAAGATCTTGTGGCTACTAAAACTTACACCAGATGAAGGACCCAAAGTAGTTACCCACTAATGTACTCAGACCCACAAACTCCAAAATAACACTAGATTAGGGTTTTTCGAAAACCTTATAACTCTAAGAGTGGGGTTTTAAATCCTGATTTTCAACATAAAATTTTCATTTTTAAAACATATATTGAATAACTCCAAAATCCCATTTCCATTAAAAGATCACAATTATACATTTATTAGACGTAAAAGAGTTTTAGCAATAGTCTAAAAACATAATTACTTGTTCGATGCGAGTACGATAATGTGGGAGCCTTTCCACGATCAAAGAGACATACTGAAAAAGATTTATTCAATAGTTGTAAGCAAAGAATTAGTGAGTTCCCGAAATACCATATACAACAATATACATACAATGCAAACAAATAATGGCCTTCAACACAAGGCGGGTCCCCCCTTGGCATTCAGCATAAAGATAGCCCGCCTCGAGTATCTTGGCCATTAGTACAAAGCTGGTCTACCCTCAACTCGCAACATAATTTATCTTTATATATATTTACCAGATAACATGTAGTTCAACATTATAAGAAACTTGACTAACTAGCATATCTCCTTAAGAGCACAATTTAATCCTAACATACAAGGATGCATATTGCAATATATATTATACTGAGAAAGCTCACATGATTAGTCTCAAAACAGCTATGTAGGTAGCTTTACAAGCAACTTGACCAACACATATTAACCAATAATATATTATTAAGGTTATTAACTATTTAAGCACATCGACTACTATTTTGATCTTTCACTAATCCTAAAATATACTTTCATGGATATCAAACAAGGATCAGCCAGTCAAGAAAGTCGTGTGGCACGACCACTTCAATGTATAGCTTTTCTAATATCTAACAACCATGACAATGTCTCTATCCTAGAACCTCTCCCATAATAGACCATTCAGGACATTTAACTGGGATAAATGACTAATATAGTACTTATAGGTCCATAACAATAACTAAGGGTATAAGCAATGGTATATAGGAGTAGGTATAACTTACTTGATTTCGACGAAGCCCGAATATCCGTGAGAAGAACTTCGACACATACTTTCTTTCCTTCTTTTCAAACTTCCAAAGTTTCGCTAATTATACTACAAAATGAGAGGTCGTATCATGAGGGACCAAAATGCTCGAGTGTGATAGACAAATTCCCAAGAGAGAATGGTGTAAGAAATGAGGAGGCTTAGGCCCCCTAATATAGGCTGTCCCATAAGGCGTGTTGTGCCCTTCCCATAGGTGCATAACACTTGGTAGGTAGATTGGATGGTCTCCGATGTTACCATGTATCCTTGTGGTTGTTGCGATTCTTGGCATTGGTGATGCCACATGTCCTTCCCAACTATTTTCTCATTTTCTATGATAAATCGTAACTTTCTCATATGTGTTTCGTTTTCAACGTTCCTTATATCCATGGTTTCATAATTACGAGTACTAAGACATTCTTTTAGACTTCAACAACTGAATTGAAACCTATTTTTATTTTATGATTTTAAACAAAGACTGACACATTGTATTTTTGAAAAGTCATAGCTTCTTTATACAAACACCATTTTCAATGTTCTTTATATCCACGGGTTCCTATTTATATATTCTGATACTTTCATATAGATTACTTTGGCTAAAAAGTAATATATTCATTCTGAATTTTATAAACAAACGTTTGTATTAAAATATACTGTAAGTAAAAATGGGGGTGTTATAAGGGTTATAATTTTCGTAGATGATAAGAGGGGGAGAAAGAGCAGATGAAATTCAGTGGGAATTACTAGCATGGTTTGACCCATAACAGTCTATTTATAGGATGCACATTAATCCTTAATGAATTCAAATTCTTCAAGTTAATCCTTATTTGATTCAAACCTGACTTATTCCTATCAGGGACTCTCTCAAAACCATCATCATAAGGATCAAAGAGTTTCTAGAATATTTCAGTTAATGTCTAGGAATTAATTAATTCAAGCTCTTTAATTAAGTAAATCTATATAATTAATTATCAAAATAACTTCCAATTAACTTATTAATTACTTAATAAATTAAGAAATTATTTTATCTATTTCCTTTTAGCTATTTGTATTATGAGGCCAACCCAAAAACATTTTTCTATTATTAGAAATATTACCAAAACAGTTAATGATCTTGACCATTATTTCCAACAAGAACATGGTTTAATCACATATGAACAGCTTAATCACATGAGATTAATATATATTATAAAAAATAATAATAATAAACAAATTTGTGTTTTAATAAAAAAAATTATATTGATATTAATATTTATCTATAAAGAATTAAAAATAAAAAGTTGATTTGAAAAAAAATTCAATAAAAATAAATGGTCAACAATTGTTTTCGCGTTTTCGATTTCATAATTATTCTCGTTTGAACCTTGTTCTCTCTCTCTCTCTCTCTCTCTCTCTATATATATATATATATATATATATATATATATATATATATATATATATATATATATATATATATATATATATATATATATATATATATATACACTTATAATTAGTGTGTGTGTAATGTGTGTAATAGTTCAATGAATAATGTGTGTTATTTTTAGAAAACAAATAGTTTTGTTTTTAAATACCGTATTTGTTTGTAACGAATTTTAATACTAGCTCTTATGAGCCATCTAGCATCATGAATATGATTAATGTTTAAAAATGTACCTAGATTAGTAGGTTTATAAGAATCTTTAAGATTTTACTCGGAGTTATTTATAGATTCTTGTATTTTTTGTATTCTTAAATGAATATTTCTATTAGGAATACAATTCATCAAGATTTTGTTAGACATAATTAAATAATTTAAGCATGAATTTGATTAATTTGATTATTAAAAACGAGTACGATTTTAACAAAAATTTCAAATCTTATAGAATTAATAGTTAGAATAACTCGAAACGAAATTATCATGGAGAAATAAAAACAATACAACGATAAAATATTTTAGATAGTACCTTCTTGAATTAAGCTTGAATTACAATCAGTACATACTTCTGGAGAAAGAATTATATGAAAATCTAAAGACTTTGAACATCTACTAGTAGAAAGAGAGACTCTTGGAGATTTTTTAGACATGGGATGAACATTTTTAAGAGAATGAATTTTTTCTTGTGTCTTCAACTAAAAGATAGTCTCTATTTATAATCATCTTGGAGTCCTCAAAGTCTTGAAATCTTCTAGTGATATCTTTGCCGTAAGAACCCATGGCCAATCAATAGAAATAATTACTTGTAAGTGGTTGTCCTTGAAAGTGGTTGACATTCATCTTTTGAAGCAATTGTCATTTGTAATCAATGACCATCTTCTTTTGATAAAACAAGCCATTATAGAGCATCTTCTAAAGTTTTTTTTGTCTTCATATCATCATTGATGATAGATTTGATAATAATTTTGATAATAATTGTTTATACATAAATACATAAATACATACACAGTATATATGCATCCGTATTTGAAAAACAAAATTTTGATTATAGAAGAAACGAAATATCCTACATTTAAGGTATTACATCAAATTTACGGATAATGATTTCTTATTCTTCATAAGGATCATCAAAAGGGTCTTGAGCGTCTTCAAATAAATCATTCTTTATAGATTTTGGAGAATCGTCAGAAACTGATGGAGTTTAGCGAATTTTTTGAAGTAATTTTTGAAGTTCTTCAGGGGAAGAGGTAGCAGCATCTTTAATTCTTGAAATTAGATCCACATCACTTTTGGGAAGATTGTTGATAAAAGTGGCTTCAACTTCTGGTTTTTGAATATATATTTTTTGCTAATGTTTAATTACTGCTTGTTCACTAGCTTGAGAAATCTTCATTTTATCCCACCATTTTAAGCGAAATTGGCGATTAAGCTAGGGAGGAGAGGAATCCTTTGCTTCTTGATATTGAAAAGTCCAAGATATTATCCATGGAACTTTAAATATCATGGTGAATTGTAACATATATTCAAATCTGGAATTTGTTGAATAAACAATTCTTTAAATTTGAGATATTCAGCGTAAATTTCTTTTGGTAAACAATTTGGAAGAATTCCCATATATTTGTACCAATTGATAAACCATCTTGGATATTCATAGTTGAAGTTCAAATCAACGAACATAAACCATGAGTGAGAATAATTCCGAATAAAGAATGCCTTAGTCCAGGCGTCTTGATAATCATAGTAAGAAAATATGGGATAAGCAGGATAAGTTATAAGAGGTTTTTCAGAGTGAAGGTTTGGAACCCAACTTTCTGGAGAAATGATTTTGATAATATGAGCTTTGCTAAAATCAATGTTTCCCTCTTTTAAATTAGAACAATGAACAAAATTGATTGAACCAGATTCTTGCAGAATAACTTGATAATATTCTCGGGTTTTATATGAATCAACATAAAAGGTTTTCCCTTGACCAAAGAGATGATTTGAGAGAATATGAAAACCTTGATGTAACTTATGGATTTGAAAAACTTCAAGAATTTGAACTCTTAGGAAATTTAGATTAAGAACATAAGGAGTTTTTGTAGAAAGGCTAGGAGTAACAAATTTTTGAGTTTGAGAAGTGATAGGTTTTGCAAAAGGGCTTATTGTGTCGGTTGAAGTAACTTTTGGAGTAACAAGTTTTGACTGAAGGATATTAGAATAAAGTTGTGAATTCTTAGAATTAGGAGTTAAACGAGAAAAACGATTTTGATTTTGAAATGGAACTAGCTTTTGAGAGACTGGAACAAGATTATGAGAGACTGATTTCTTGTCATCATGTTTGGAAGAGGACGACGAACTCATTTTCCCTGCAAAAATTCTCGAGAAAGAAAGTCATGAAGCGAATTATTTTCTCACTTTATAAATTCTATTTCGAAATCAAAGTTACCTAAGAGGGCTTGCCAACGAGCAAAAATTTGCTTGGAAATAATATTTTTTACATCTTTTTCTAAAATAGTTTTTGCAGATTGACAAACTATTCTTAATAAAAAACTTTTCATAAATAAATCATCTTCAAATTTCTTAATACATAAAAAAATGCTTAAAATTTCATTTTTGACAGTTGAGTAATTTTTATGTGTATCATTCCATGCACCAGAGTAATATCGAACCAATTGTTCTTCAGTTGAGTTAACAAATTTTTGTTTTAAAATTCCTCCGAATCCAATATCACTAGCATCGGTTTCAACTATGATTTTGGCATCGGGATGAGGTAAATTTAAACATAGCAAAGTAGGGACCTTTTGTTTTATATATTTAATTATATCTGTATGTTTTTGAGTCCATGGTTCAGGATTGTCTTTTAATTTATTATAAAGCGGTTTACATATGATCCCTAAATCTTTGAAAAAATCATGGATATAATTTAAGCATCCTAAAAATCTTTGAAGTTGTTTTTTATCTTTAATTTCATCAGGAAATTTAGTAGAAAATTGCAAGCTTCTTGTAATAGGTCTAATAGTGTTTTTGATAATATCATGTCCTAAAAAACGAATTTCATTTTTAAATAAATGCATTTTTGCTGCAGAGACAGCTAAACTATTTTGATAAATTAAATCATGAAATTGATTTAAATGTTTAAAATGTTGATTAATTGATTTTGAAAAAATTAGGATATTGTCAATATAAGCAATAGCAAAACTACTTATAGGAGTTATGATATCATTCATAATATTTTGGAATTCAGAAGGAACATTTTTTTAATCCAAAAGGCATTACATTTCATTCAAAATGCCCGAAGGGAACATTAAAACCAGTTTTGTATTTCTCTTCCTCATGAAGTTGTATTTGCCAAAATCCTGATTTCATATCAAACTTTAAAAATATTTTTGAATCATAAAGCTTTTTTTAGCAAATTTAGTTTATTAGGCATAGGATAATGAATCCATTATAAAACTTTGTTTAAAGTTTTATCATTGATAACTAATCTTGGTGATCCTCTTTCTAATTCTACGACATTCATAGCATAAAATGTTGAACAAGACCACGGTGATTTAGAAAATCCTGAATTTCATTTTTACAATGACTTTCTAATATATTATTCATGTGAATGACTCTAGATTTTGAAGGAATATCCTTTTCATTATTATTATTATTATTATTATTATTTTATATATGGTAGTTTTACAATATATTGTTTTCTATTCCAAAAGACATTATGAATATTAGAACAAACATTTTTTTTTCAAATTTTAATTTTAAACCTGTTATTTTATTTTGAATATTATTATCATTTAATTGATTAGTTATTCGAACATTATTTATTTCGTTAATAAGATATTTTGCTTGTTGAGTTTTATAATTAAGGACATTAATTGTTGAATATAGAGGAGGTTCACAAAATTTAAATATAATTTCCTTTCCAAAAACATTGGTTCTTATACTATCATCATGAACCATAAAAGGATATAGTTTTGTAATGAAAGACGTTCCTAGAATTAAAGGAGAAGAGAAATCTTTTACTAAAATTAAGTGAGTTTTATAACAGTAATCTTGGTCATCACAAATATGAACATCGGAAACTTTATAATTTACAATTAATTTTGTACCTCCGACACCAGTAAGTCTAGATGGAGTTTTTTCATAAAATTGTGTAGAAAAAAATTTTGTAGGAAAAATTCCTTCTTGAATACAATTCATATCAGCACCACTATCAATTAAAGCAGTTAGGTTGATTTTAAAATTATCCTTAACTAAAGTAATTTGAGTGTTCCATTTTTGAGAAACTTGATTATTTATAAGTTTACCAATAGTTACATTTTCAATTTTATTTTCTTCTTCGTTATTAATTTCTATATTTTTGTTTTTAAAACTATAAGGTTTTTCCTTTTGTAAAATTAAAATTTTATTTTTTATTTCTTATTTTACTATTTTTAATTCTTCTTGAAGTTCTTGCATAGAAATTGGCTTTACTTTAGTAAATCTTTGATTTATATATATATATATATATATATATATATATATATATATTAAATTAAAATTTTCATTATTAGCAGGAGTTATGTTATTAGTTTTATTAAGCATCTGTTTTATTAATAATTCTTGGATACTTTTATCTTTTATAGAATCAAGAGAGTTTAAAAGATCTTTATCATCTTATGAAAGAACATTAATGGAACTACTAGTAATTACATTGATTAAATTATTACAGTGATATTTACCAATACACTTGCAAATATCAGAATCTTCTGAACTTGAAGTAGTATTTTCGAGAATATTTAAATCATTTGTTTGAAAATCAAAAATACTTTCATCGGAATCTGAATCAGTATTTAAAATATTTTTCTTATTTGTTCTTTCAAATCTTTAGAGACATTTAACTCATTTATTTTTGTCTTAGCATAACAATTATTAGTTGTATGACCATTACGCCCACATTTGTGACAACTAATAATATCTTTTGATTTTCTTTTAGATTTTTTATAATTTGATTTATAAGGTTTTTTAGATTTCAAAGCGTAATCTTTGCCCTTTTTATAACTTTTTGGAAGATTATATTTCCTTTTCCTGAAATATTTTGAAGATCTTTTCTTAAATACTTTAGATTTTGAAGTAGACGGACCATTCAAGAGCTGATAACCATATTGTTGGTAAAAATTTCTCAATTCATTTTTACTGTTAATTCTATCTTTTTTGAGTTTTTCTTTAAACCTAAGATCAACACAAACTGCTAATCCATCTTTATTAATATAGTTTATTAAATCTCCATAAGTTAAATTTTGATAAGGGATGGTATTATTAAAATTTTCTCTTAATTTTTGTCAAACTCTTTCTGCAAAGAGTTTTGGAAGACCGGCAATAAAACGTTCTTTCCAATAAGACTCTTTACAATCAGGTCTTGAAAAAACTTTAACAAGATAATTATCTTTATACCATCTAAAATCAGTAAGTTTTCTGCAATGTAAATTCATTAAAATTTCTGAAGTTTTTTCTTGAAAAGTAGTAGGATCTCCTACAAAGTTTTTGATAATAGCAAAAATTAAAGTGTTAACCATATCATCTTCAAACGTTTGTATTTGTTGATTATTTTCTTGTTTTATAATAGTTTTCTTAGCAGATAAAATATAATTTTTTTCTTCTTGTGTAATATAGAAATCCCATCAGCCTTTAAGATTGCCAGTAAAACCAAAAGTAATAATATTAACAATTTGAAGCTGAGTATTATTATGAGATTTATAAGCATTAGCAGCCATAGTCATTTCTTGTACAATATTCATAATTTGATGTTCAGGACGGCCATCAATATTCCATTTATAAACAGAATTACCATCATATTGAGAATGATCAAATTGAAAAGTTCGTTCTTCAAGTTGAACATCTGGAAGAGAGGGTTTATTCCAATAATTTCTTATGGTTGGTTTTGAATTTTTTCCGAAAGTGCTTTTCTTTGATTGATGAATTTTATTAAGATTTGAAAAGTCATTAGTAAGTTGATTAATATCATCATTTTTATCAAGAAATTGTTGAGCAAGAGTTTCAAATTTTGTTTCACTATTTTCAGATTCGTCATTTGTAAGTGTATTAATATTGTTAGTGTTTAAGATATAAAGTTTTGAAAGTATTTTTTCTAATTCGTTAATTAAATCTGTATTTCCTAGATTCAAATTATCATCGATTTGGCAAGGAACAAAACTTAAATTACCAGTGCTTGCCATATCTTGCTTATTAACGTTTTTATCTTTGAAAATTTTTTCTTCAATTTTAACTAAATGCTCGGTAATACTAGATAAGGTTTTATTTGCATAATTATTTTGGTAAATAATTTTTTGAAGACCATTTTCAATAGTTAATTGATTTGGGGCTTGAACTAAAGGAGTTGCAATAAACATATCGTTAATAATAATTTCTCATTTTGGTGGAAAATTAGCAATAATTTCTTTATTAGAAATAATATCTTTATATTTTTTCTCTAAAATAGGAGTGATAGAATCATTTTTTAATGGGTAATTTATTTTATGTCTAGGGGCATAAATTAATTCAAACCATTGAAAAAAAGGAGAATGAATTTTATTTGATAAAACATAATTTTCCCAAATGCTTAAATGGAGAAATCTTAAGTAGTATGATTTTTTTTTTTCGTACCACGCTCTTTTTTTATTGTTATAATCTTTATAATACTCAATATCTTTTAAGTAATCAAAATCAACTTGATACTCTAAATTCGAGAAATTCATTTTAACAGGTTGTTTTTGTTAGGATTGAAGAAATATGTTTTATTGATTCTAAATTATGACTTCTTGATTTTTTTTTTATTTTTTTATTCCTATCTTTAGCCTAGAAATTTTTTTATTTGATTAATTATATTTATTAGTATATGGAGGTATTTTGTATAAATTATAATTTTCATGAGTTCTAGTTTCTTCTAAATGTTGAATGGTTTTGCATATATTAAAATTTATCTTCCAATGCCTTTTTAACATATTAGCCCAAAGCTTATTATTTTGTGAACAATTAATTTGTATTTTAGAACTCATAATTGTTGTTTAAAATTTTGAAGTTCATCAATAAAATCTGATTTAGTAGGACTAGGAAAATTATTTTCACTATTTTGATCATCTTGATATAATGGTTTGGGAATAGAATTAGTATAGTCAACAATTTTTAATTTTAAAGATCTCGACTTTAATAACGAAGATTTTGAAAAGCCTGTTTCTAGGATAAAAGAAGTTGATAACCTGGATGATGAAATATTTAAGGAAGAAAAATTTATATCTACAGAACCATCATTATATTCAATAATATATGAGATTTGTTTTGAAGAGTCTAGTGGTTTTGGATCAATAAGATTTTGTAAGTTCCAATTACATAACTGAGTTATATCAGACCATTTTAATCTTTTTGGTGTGTGAACTTTGGTATGGTTAATATTTGCTTCAAAAATAATTGTTTCATTTCTAGGACTTGATAAACATGCTTTTGGTTCAAGTGTAGTTGTCATAGTTTTGTAACAAACACGATAAATAATTGCTAAAGGCTTTGTATCATCTTTAAATTCTAAATTTTTTGTTTCTATAGTTAACACCAAAGTATCTAAAATATTTTTATCAAATAATCCTACAGAGAAATTTGGATAACAATTGAAATAAATAGGTCCGTTAGCAATATTTTTTTCAACCATAGCTAAAATAGAATTTTGAAAATCTTTATGTCTCTTGTCTCTTAAAATAAGGAGAACAGAGGCATCTATTCCAATTCTAAATAGATGTTTGATAGCAATTTGGACTAAACCGACAAGTAAAAATTTATATTTCGTTCTATGCTCTAGAATAGATCATGATGATAACAAATTTAAAATTTGTTGGTTTTGACCAATAGACAAAGTTTGTTATGTCATTTTAATAGAATAACCTTGAAAATAATCAAAAGTTCATGTTCTATATATTGTATTAACATTAGTTTTAGGTATTGTCCAATTATTCAAACTTTGTTCTATGTTATTAACGGTTTTTTCAATACAATTTATTTGATTATCATCATAATCTTGTTCGTTGTTGATATTTTTACCAGAAATAAATTTTTTGGATAGTATGCCTGAAAATTTACTCATATTTAATTAATTTTGCTTTAAAATTCTATAAGAAAACTTACTTGTTTTAATAATAGTGAACAGAGGGGGATCGTCCCGACGTTGATTGTGATCCGCTACCGCGACTTACGTCTTTATCTGCGTGCTTTACGCTAATCCAACCAATCACTGGTTTTGTCTTTGAATCATGCTTATTAAAACTTATAAATTTCTTATAGGATACTAAACCAAAATTAAATAAATTTGAAATAAATATATCATGCATAAACATATATATATATATATATATATATATATATATATATATATATATATATATATATATATATATATATAAAATAAAAGAAGTCATTCAAAAAAATATGTTTAGACATATGTCATACACTATATTCACTTGAAACCTCCACAAGTTCTTGACTTTCAACCAATTAATTATAACCACTCAAGAGTTTTCAACTTATATCTTATAGTTACTTAACTAAATGAATTTTTATATTCCTAAATTAATCTCATATACTAATGACTTTTTAATATGATGCTGCTGTTAAAAAAATGACATTTTATTTTCCGCTTATATATATATATATATATATATATATATATATATATATATATATATATATATATATATATATATATATATAGAGAGAGAGAGAGAGAGAGGGGTAAAACTCTCGTACAAAAACATTATTTCTTTGAAGTGGTTGAAAAAAATAGGTTTTATTACATAAAAATGAGAATTTATTATTTTTCTCGATGTATCAAATATATTAAGCGTACTATGCGTTATATGTATTATTTTTGTATGATTTTATGAGTGTGTAATAAGTTTATTGAATACAGATTTTAGAATACATGCTTTAGTGTGTTTCTATTAGTAAAACTTATAAGTAAAATTTCTAGTACATTCATATTATTTGGTATTTGTCATATCCAAGAATAATATATATATATATATATATATATATATATATATATATATATATATATATATATATATATATATATATATATATAGATTTGAAATTCATATCTTTTCAACTTTCATTATTATTTAATTTATTAAATATAAGATATTATCATTAATATGATAGATTAATTGAACTATTAATAAAATATACTTAGCTGATTAATTTAAATATGGTATTAAAAACAATATTCATATTTAACTTTTAAATTATCATTATAATATATTAATTTAATAATTTAAATATGGTAGTGGATTTAAAACCTAAACTAAAATCTCAACTAAACATAAAAAAGATCATATATTTTTTAATAGTTAAAGTGTTTCAACATGTTAAATACAAACATTAATCGAATTGTGAAATTAATTAAAAGAATATCCAAAAACTATTTTCTTCAACAATAGTTAAAATATAACATGAATTTATGTTTATCTATATCTGTTATCGAAATTAAAAAAATGATCACATAAGTAAAATTTTAAATTAATCGGTCATAACAGTTATTAAAAACAAAACTAAATTAAAAATTATATTCAGTTATAATATATATATATATATATATATATATATATATATATATATATATATATATATATATATATATATATATATATGTTAAAGTATTCTAACTAAGTATTGTGGATGTAGGAATGATTATGGACCAATCAATTTTTTTGAAATATTAAATAATTAATAAACTATTTAAAAGGTATAATAGTAATATTGAACTTATTTAATTTTAGTAAATATTGAAAACATTTAATATCCCCTTTGAATTATGGAATTTAGTTTAAACCCCTACAACACATCTGCATTGGCACAATCTTCACCTCATCCCTCACCATCATCTCACTAAACATCAGAGCTTCTTCTATTTAGAGTTATGACGTAATTCTAGGTTTAAATGATCGACCTTGATGCTGAATCCAATGCTCAAATGATCAACCTCGCCATCACTCCGCCACCAGCAGGTAACCATATATATTAACGCCTCCTACTTATCTAGGTTTAGCTCAGCCATTCCCGATTTCTACTCATCCACCAATCGCTGACTTGTTGGTGTCGTTTGTAGCCTCCCTGTCCCAACAAGGAAACTACGCAGACCCATACCCCCCTCCATCGTCGCACTATAGAAGAGCCCACGCCTCAACTCTTATAGTTTCCAATTCTAGCCTCCACCCCTATATGTCTTCAACGACTCCTCGTTCAATCGTCGGCCAAAAAAACCCAATGATCTTCTTTCTTTTGCAGAATGTGCAGATTGATACCAATTCATCGATGGCATACTGACATTGCATAGGTAAAACACCTTTCTATTTTGTATAAGCTTTTTTATTGGTTTGATGAAATTGATCGTTATAATGAAAATCGAAAAGGGTAATCAAAAAGTAAATTGCATATATTGTTGTTTTGTATAGGAAATCGAGAAGGCTTATGAATTATGTATATTTGTTTTTTTTTTTAATTTCTTTTACGTTTGTTTTAATTTCTTAATTATCTAATATGCAAGCAAGCTGTAGTTATAGTTTGTAATGGAGATCAAAAGCTTACTCCAAAAAACAATATATATCATCATTATTTTATTTAAACAGTAGACTATAGATATCTCAAATAGATTGTAATCAAATTCCTTTTATCACTTCAAAATGTGATCTATTTTTCGATAAATTAGTTATTTTGTATATCTGTTTAATGTCATGGGTGCAACTTTAAAATGTGATCTTTAAATTTTGTATGTTAATTGCTTGTGAAAAGTCCTTAACGATAGTTTGCTTTTAGAAGAACATTTTGAGGTTGAGAAATAAGAACCTTATTAAGTGCGTTTATTATTGCATTGCTAGGATTGGTTAGAATTTGAAAGAGTGAAGACAATTAATGTAAATTTTTTCATCTGTAAAAAAACGAATATTTTTACCTTTGTTTTTTTCTCTGTTTTATTTTGTAAAATAAACGAACAATTAAATCTGCAACGAATTTGTTTTCGTTTTGTTCTTTCTCCCAATGTGGATGTTATGTTTTTATTGAATCTTCTTGTGTTTGTTCTCCATGTCTTTTTTTTAATTGCAAATTTGTTCTTTACATTTTTTTCTGTAGGTGATGGCAGCAGAAAAGAAAGTCCAACGCCATAACTGCGATAACTTTTAATGCAATTGATAAGGCTACTTTGTTATTTAGAATACAAGGTTCATTCCTACAAGGGAAGTGATTCGTACACAACAATTTTTTACCGTACACAACAATTTATGCATTATAGAGTTGTACAATACAACACTTTAAAGCACAAATTGTTGTGTGCGGAGAAAAAGTGTTGTGTACAAATCAGTTCCATTCCTACAATAGAAATGGTATTTGGGCTTTGGGTTTATCTATAATTTTTATGTTTTAATAAACCTTAAAATGATCATTTGTTAATTTTTGAATGCAAATTGTAATTTTGGAATCAGGTGTATATGAATAGTTTCATTGTTGGAATGGAATTGCAAGTTTGGAACGAACAAAAATAAAGATTAGGATTGCATCATAAGCATATTCTTTCAGAATGCATCAGCCTAATACATCAACATATTCTTTCAGATTGCATCATCAACATATTCTTTTTAGAATGGACCAACTTGTAATACTTTTTACATGATTGTTTAATATTGGTGTTATTAATGTTTTACTTAGATTTCAATGTTTTTATTTGATTTTTAACCATTCTTAATTTCATTTCTTTAATAATAAATACAATTGTTAACCATTATTAGTCGTATTCTTTCAGAATGAATGTAATTTATGTTCATAATTGTATATTTTAAAAATGAATGTAATTACTAATTCTAAAATATTAAAATTCGTTTCATATAAAATTTGTATTCATTAAAAATAGTTAATTTTTATAATATATATTTAAAGTATTCTGTCAGAACATTTTCATACAACATCATTCTAATAAAATAATATTCTGACATAATAAAATCAATTATGCTTATAATTTTTGAAATTGAATTAATTTAAAAAAAATCAGGTTTTTAAAATTAAGAAAATTAATTATTTCCTAAAATCCATAATTTTCCTTTTTTAAATTTATGTTAATTGACTAAAATACTCTTACAATGAAATTAGATGATATTTTTTAATTATTTTTAATTCAATAATATTTATTAATCACTTTTTAAAATAACTAAAATGATTGACACACAATCGTTCATGTATCCACATAATAATTAGTTAGAACACTATATATATATATATATATATATATATATATATATATATATATATATATATATTACCACAAAAATACTATATTATCACAAAATATTGATTTTGACGCCGAGTTTTAAATTGCAAGAAATACACTATATTACCATAAAATTTGGATTTTGACACGGGTTTTTTTTCCCCAATCATGTCATTGCATTTATATTTTTATTGAAATGCCAACCAATTGACCGATTCAAGAGATATTATTATGGTTTAGAAGCTAGATTTGTTTAACAAATAAATGAAGGTCGGTCCAACGGTTCAAAATCACTTACAAATCAGTAAGATGTACAACAAGTAAATAAAAACTTCTACAATGTCGATTTAGTTGTTCAAACTTACTAAGCATCTCCTTGATCGAGAATTAAACATTAAACGTTATAATTAAATTTGTCACCTAAAAGGGTGGGTACAACCTTTCGCTGACTTTTAAGTGACTTTAAACCAGAGGATTGAACTAAAAATATATGTGAAATTTGTTTCAATATGGAACCTATATTTGAAACTTAATCCTACTACATAAGATCTCACATGGCTTCTACATCATAATATTATCATGTCATTTATTTAGTAACCTACTAATTGATGGTAATCGGTCAATTGGTTTAGAATCGAGTTTGTAGGGATCTTCATTTTTAGGGGTCTTTATTTATTTGTTGTATAAATAAATCGACTTTGTAGGGGTATTCATTTAGTTTTTGTACAAATCGAGCTTTTAAACCACAATAACATCTTCTGAAAGGGTGATTATGTCATTTTCGCTGACTTGTAAGTGTGTTTGAACCATTTGTTTAACCTTCATTTATTTGTTGTACAAATTGAGCATCTAAATCAATCTTTGAAACTACAATAACATCGCATGAATCGGTCAATTGTTTGACATTATAACAAAAATATAAATTTAATGACATAATTAAGAATAAAAAAACTGGGTTTTAAAATCAAAATTTTATGGTAATACAGTGACTTTCTTGTAATTTGAAGTGGGTGTTAAAATTGAAATTTTGATAAACTTAATGACTTTATTGCAATGTGGGAAAAAATGGTTACCGGAAGAGTAGAGAGAATTGATCATTTAATTAATATTGCAGTAAAATTATAAATATAATGATATAATAGAAAAAAAATCGATGTCCAAATTAAAATTTTATTCTAATATAACGATTTTCTTACGATTTTTCTTTTATAAAATGTAAGAAACTATCAAGTTTAGGGTGAATTGTCGTGTTGACTATTGACTAATACACGAAAATGAGAAATTTGCTATAAGTCGTGAAAAGTCTATTTCTCTAAGGTGGATTGATATGAATTTTTGCATTTAAACATGTTTTATGATGTCATTGTTTTGGTATGTATTGTGATGTAATTGGCCCGTGAAGTAATATGATTGGCCACGTGAACTAAGATGAAGGTTATTACGGTACACGTTTAGCTATAGTTGGTACATCGTGCAATTTGTCTTTTAAGTTGATATCAATGTCAACCAAGACTTTATGCCATCCTTTGTCAACGGAATAATTTTAACAAAGCCAAAGATAGAAATTCAAAAAAGAACCCCAAGTATTTTTTTGGATTAAATACCATATTATATCCCTTTATGTAAACTTCTCATATAATCACGAATTTATCACACTTACTTTTTTTTTACATAAGCGTTATTTATTTTCTATTATTTTTTATCTACTATATGTATTGTGCATCTTGTTGATGGTACTCAACACTATACATTTACGATAGTCAAAATCCAAATTTAATTATCATTGTATAACGAGTAAAATGACAAACGGATAAAAACCTGCGTCGCTACATCTTTTCGTATGGTAAAACTAATTCTTTTGAAAACTACATTCATAGATCTAGGGGATATAATATTGTTATGCATGATCCGTTGTACTCTATTAAGAAGCTCAACCGTATCCGGTACGAGAAACCAAACATATTAAATGCAAATGGTATAAACACGTGTTGATTTTACATGCACGATTTCTCATGTTTGGTGAATTTGTCTGTAGCAGCTTTTAAAGCAGTCTGTCCCGCCGTGAAACCCTTAGCCCTCAAGCCCATGAGAGGGGATACCCATATAAAGTTCACACATGCGTGTTTCCCTCAGACCCATCCAAAAATCAAAATGTCAGCTGGTGTAAGGGTTGACTTTCCTTCTGCCGAGTCAGTCAAGAAATTCACATGTGCCTCTTTCTTTGCGGAAACCCTGACACACTTAAAAATGTCAATCAAAACATCCCTAACCATATCGTGTCTGTATTTGAACCCCGAGAGTTCTTTACAATGGATATATCTCGTCAGCTGGCAATATTGGAATCATGAGTCGATATTTGAGGATAGTATGATACTCCACAGGAGACATATGTTGGCCAAGCCCATCTATAGGGATAGCTAGAACAAAATCTTGGGCATGTGGTGCACGTAAGCACTGGAAAACTGTTTTCTGCCGAGCCTTCATGTCGAGATGCATTTCCATATCTTGGATAATTTTACGAAAATGGCACTTGCCAGTGTTTTTTAGGATTTAGGGGGGGGGGGGGAGTGTGTCTTCAGTAGTAAAACTGCTAAGGTCAATATCCAGAAGCTTGTTACGAAGAGAAGCCAATGCACAATCATAATCAGAATCCATATCATATATGTTACTATCCCGTAAGATACAATCTTGCAATACCCTAGATTGGGCCCTTTGAGGCAACGAAAGCATATGAGGTAGAGTTTACTACCGAGTATAAACCCAAATAACCAAACCTAATGGTTAAGGAAACAATTGTCCATTGTATGTTGCCAAAGAAATGGCCACCATAAACCACAACGTCCTCAATCGTCCCGCGTAACCCATTGTCAAATAATAAAGTCGCCTCCTCCATGTGAACGAGCTGGCACGTCCTCAGCCCAAAGAAAAGCCTAACAATACCCATACAAGATTGAAGCAGAAGGAGCTCACTCTGGGCGGACAGATAATTGTGGAAGAAGGCACATCAAATTCACAGCGTTTTCAGCTCTCTTCATGGCTAAGCTGCTAATAAAACTAACATCTCTACTAACAGCTCCCCCAAGTAGTTTCACCCCCAAAGGTGGCCTCCCGATGCCAGCCGGGAATAGCCCCTCACGTAGCTTCCTACCATCACACGAGGGCCAAAAGAGCTTGGTTTTCTTGATCTTCAAATGAAGCCCCAATTTTGGGTCAATCACCGTAATTATGTCAAACGCTTTGGCCACCTCCTCCGAATCTCCAATAAGTGTGCCATCATCAACGTACCATGCACGGAGAAGAAGTTTGCAATTGCCTATAATATTATGTAAGAGAGAGTGCAATACAAGGGAAAAGAGAAGGGGTCCCAAGGAGTCCCCTTGTTGAACCCCAGTAGTGGACCAAATATGTATGTTGCCTAGATACAACCTTGCTGCCTAACCATATAGGAATTCTACCAATAAGGATATAGAAGGACACCTCTATCTGACCTCATAAAGTAATATGGATATGTCTACAAGGTTAAAGGCATTAGAGAAGTCCACGGTAATCATGTAAAGTGATCCATCATCATAGTGCTCACTCAACACCCTATTGGCGCTATGTAATATGGCCTCAGCGCCACCCGATACCTCAACCCCAAACTGAAAATCATTGACATGCTTGGTTATTTCTTTACCAACACCTTTCATAGCCAACTTAGAAACCAAACATTTCCATATAGTGCCTACTGCAATAGGTCGTATTCCCTTGTCATGTTTTAAGAGCAGCGTGAGAGGAGCAGATGCAATAAATTCTGCCAAACTCGAAGGGCATCTTCCCCCTAGCCATAGATTAACCCTAGATGTAATAGTACAGAGGAGGTCTTAGGCTATAGCTGAACCTTCTCTACAAAGAGCATCCAAAATGTGTTGAGCTCTCAACCTGTCTCACCCATGCGAGGTGCCTTTAGGGAAGGATTTAATTCCCGCAAGGACATTGTCAACATCCACTACAAGGGGATTTACTGAAAATATGGTGGTCGACATGGAAGGCGGTGGCTCGTAGGGATGCTTATCCTCCAATTTCTTCGTGGTATCACCCCCAAATCGAGCAACCCTCGAAGAACATACAACTTTCACTATTTTTGTAAGATGTCCATCGGCAACCTTAAGGAGACATTGCCTGACATTGGTGTTGCCTAAGTGTTCTTTCCCCCCTGAATGTAATCTTTTTTTATGCCTTTGCTCTAGTGTTGCATTCTCAACTATGTTTTTAACTAGCTTGACGATACCGTCTTTAGTCCCCTAAGTAGCTAATGTGCTGAGGATATTATGATGCTGCAAAGACTTCCTTTTGCCAAACCTACTTTCTTTCCTATTATTGGGCCTAAACACCCGAGGAGTACACCTAGGAAGAATTAACAATGCAACCCACGCTTCAACGGACCCAAGATGAGCAAACTCCTTTGAAAGGGCTACTTTCAAAGCCTGAGAGAAAGCCATATGACAATTATGAGGGATGCTTTTGACAGTGGTGATAGGTAGTTTAGAAACATGATCAAGTAGTTGGGCATCCATCACCAACCCATCATTGAGTTCGGCTTTCGATCCATTGGGTGGCAGCTTTGGAGTGCCAACAATATGTCGCTTATGTCATCATCCCCGTCAATAAACTTAATCAGATCACCCGGGTGGTGACGTGAACAACTCAAGACATGAAGCCTCATGCAATTCCCACATATCCATTGACCAAACTCCTTCAAAGTTGCTAACACAGACATAAACAATTCATAGTCAGAAGTAATAGCGTCCCGTAATATAGCTTCGCATTCATCTGTATAGAGGTGTAAGCTCTTGAGATGAGATATCATACGGGAAATCCCCTTACTTCCAACAATACCATTTTGGCAGCAATGAAACCCCCAAAAAAGATACGGCCAAGTCCCACTCTCAAAGAAATGAGTGGACGCCATAAACACACAAATAAGCTTTATTTAAGCCTCAATGTGAGACCCGCAATTAGAAGCACTAACCCAAATGAAAATGTGACATTCCAACAAAAGGTTGGAGTGTGCATAATGAAACCAACACCGGGTAGAAACTCTACATCTTCTTAAGTATAAAATTGGCGTCAACACTTGAAAACCTCATTTAGACATTTTATCAAACACTTGGCGGACAGAAAAAGAAAAACCTTGTTTGCACCACAAACCCTTAAAATTTTTAGCCGAATGTAATCTTTAAGATAGAAGCAAGCAATCAAAACAATCCAAAAACATTGGTTTCATTCCGCTATCACAAATTTTGATTATTAAATGCGGGATTAAAGTTGGCCAAGCGTTGTGGATTTTTGGTGTTTTTTTAAATGGTATTAGGACACTTCTAACCCACATAAAATTTGGTTTTAACATTATTTTTGGTGTATAGTTACTACATTATAACATCATTATTTACTTATATATAATGTCATGAATAATATAACATTGAATATAGTTTTATAATTTTATAACACCAAATTTGATTTATGCATTTTGGCCGTTTTTACTTTAAATTGATTTTTTTCATAATGATCCATTTAAAATGTTCACAAAGACCTTTATACTTGATAAGGTTAAAAAGAGTTGATTTTATTATATTAGTCTTATTTTGTCGTGAAAAAAGTTTAGATTTTCCAAAAACTGAGGCAAAATAGTAGAACTATATTAAAGATTTTCCATAAAGTTATTGTAATAAAAAGATATAAGACAAATTAAAAAAATAAATAAATAAAAAAAAATAATAATAATAAATATAATATAAAGAATATTTTTTAAAATCTAAATAACTTAAAAAGGGATATACTTGTAATATATTATTTTCTATGAAAATGGTATAATAAGTTCCTAGTATTTTGGTGAGATGATCTTAATATATATTTAAGCTACATTATTGAACATACTATTTCGAATTTAGAAAAGATATTTATCAATGATTCAAGTATATTTAAATTACAAGATTACTTTTTTCGGTGGACCCTATCATTTAGATGTTGTTTGTTTTTTTTCGAAAAAAAATTCATGAAGCATGCGGACCACATCTGGAACCCTTTATAGCAGAAGTTGTGAACAAAAAGACTGCAGTCTGTAGTAAGAAACTTATTTGTTTTTTAACATCTGCAGACTGCTGCAATAAAATAAAATTTAAATAAACTTATTTACAAACTGAAAATAGTTCTCAACACCAAAATTTTAATAATTTTAGTTTTAAAACAATGAAAGAATACTAAAAAGAACATGTAAAAAAACTAAAATATAAAATTTCTAAAAAAATATAAAAAAAAATATCAGTTTAAAAAAAACAATTTTAAAACACGTAAAAAAGTTATAAAACAATTTAAGAAAATATTATAAACAATATCTATAAAATTCGTAAAAGAACAACGCATATTAAAAAAGATGCAACCGAAATTGAAAATATTATTCAAAGAAACATTAAAAAAGGGTATTTTGGGTTTAGGTCATTTTTGATCACTTAAATTTTCATTTTGAGCTTATTTGGTCACTTAATTCATTTTAAGTTTTAAAATGTCGCCGAACTTTTGGATTTGTGTTGATTTGGTCACCTAATTTTTGGTTTGGTCATTTAACTTTTAGATTTGTGGTCATTTAGTCAACTAACTTTTAAAATTATGTTCATTTAGTCACCTAACTTTTAAAATTGTGCTCATTTTTATAACTTTTTTTTTTTAATTTAGTGACAAAATGAACATAATTTTAGAAGTTAGGTGACTAAATAAGCACAAATCCAAAAGTTAAGTGACCAAACCAAAAGTTAGGTGATTAAATGAGTACAAAACCAAAAGTTCGATTACCTTTCAAAAAAAAAAAAAGTTAAGTGATAAAATAAGCACAAAAGCAAAAGTTAAGTGATTAAAAATGACCTAAACACTTAAAAAAAATTTAAAAAATTAAGTTATAAAAAGTTGTAGAAACTATAGAAAGAAATTCTATCAAATCCGTAAATCAAATCTTTTATTTTATTTTTATTTTTATTTTTATTTTATTTTATTTTAAAGAAATCAAAGTTTAAAAAAATAAAAGTTTTAATGTCACTGTAGCACAATGAAGTTTTGGGTTTGGTCCGATTTGACCATTTATGTATTTTTTTTGTGCAATAGGTCGTCTAACTTTTACTGAACATGTCAATTAAGTCATTATCGTTAGTTGTTAACAATTCCTTCATTAACCAGTTATCTAAATTACATGAATGGTCCCTATGATTAAATTTCTTTCATAGTTGGTCCCTTACCAGCTATGGTTTAAATAACACGACCAAAACTACCACATTTATGAAAATCTAAGGACCAACGTGTAAATTTCTCATCTTCTTCCCCATTAAATCGCCTGCTGGATTGCCTAAATCAAATTCTATTTTCTCGATCGCCTTTTGGAACAAAGTTTAAATTTCTTATGGTTCAATCAATCTACTAACAAGCATTCTAGACAACACTTGTGAAATTTCTTTAACATCAGCAATCAAAACATAAATAGAAACTAAAGAATTCTAAGAAACAATGTCTCAATTATCCATTGATTCAAACAAGCTCTTAGCATCAAATATACTTCCATATTTACCATATAAACTTAGGAAACAATTGGCTCATGGAAAATTACAATCATACCCGTATTAGATTATAGAAGCATGAAGAGACTGGATGTGAGTATATTCTGAAACGCTTGAAAGCATGACTAATATGGTGATTGAACTTAGCTTAATTGCTGATCGAACATAACACCCGATAATGGCGGTCCAGGGAACAACATTTCTCTCAGGCATATTGTCAAACACTTTGATGGCAACATCAGTGTACCCAAACTTGGCGTAACGGTTAATCAATGAAACATCAAAGGAGTACTCATAGTTAATGGAATGTTGGTGGAAAGAAAGGCTGTGTGAGAAGAGATTTAGAGAAGCAGAACATGATTAGATACCTAGATATCTTAGGCACTAATGTCGAAGCTGCCAAAATTTTGACCAACGACTCAATAATGTGAGTTCTTGTGAAAATGCTCCACTATCAAAGGCCTCCACTTTGGGGGTTCAACTTGATTCAGTTCTTGGCTTGCTAATATGACATTCTACAGTTATCAATGATGAATTGTCGAATTCTAGAATATTAGGTGCTTTGAATGAAGGTTTGGTAGATAGGCAATAAAAGGTTAGAAGATTCTTGATGGCTGCTTTGGGTGAACCAGCTCAGATGTTATCAATAACCTCTGCTACATATATCAGGCTGCCGTAAAACAAGAAACCATCCGACTCACTGTCAAATCATATTTAGTGTGATTATTCTGTTTTATCCCTCCCACCAAAAACTATCTTTAAAGAAACCGCCAGAGCCATCGCTAAAGGATCCACCTTCAAAGAAATCGTTGGTCCTTTGCGGCAGTTTCTTCCCTAACATTGGTCGTCACCTTCTCCCACTGGTGGGGGACAAGAATTTAGCCTTGCATCTTATATTATTGATTGAACACGAAGGAGAGGTTTTGAGAGGGAAAACCCTAGTTTTTGTGACATTGCTTTGTAAGAACGGGAGGCGGTGCTTAGGGCAGTTTTTGTTAAACTAAAAATTAGTGTGATTGTGGATAAGCTAGTGGTGAAGGAGAAGGAGGCTTATTTGAAATGTTACACTTTGGTCCCCAAAGTTTCAGAAATGTAGCAGTTTTGGTCGTTTAATTTTAACCATAATTAGTAAAGGACAAACTACGAAAGAAATTTAAACCATACGGGTCATTCGTGTAATTTAGAAAACTTTTTAACAGATGAATGGTTAAAAACTAACAATAATGGCTTAATTGACATGTACAGTAAAATTTAGATGGCCTATTGCGTAATATATATATATATATATATATATATATATATATATATATATATATATATATATATATATATATATATGGCCAAATCGGACCAAACCCAAAACTTCATTGTGCTATAGTGACATTATCCCTAAAAAAAATCAAGTTATAGCAAATTTCTAAAAAAAATAAATTGGAAAAAATGAAAATTGAAGAGGTTTAAAGACGTAACATAAGTGTTGTTTGAAGTAGAACACACATAGACATTTTGTAGTCCGAAGCCTTCCAAAAAAACAAATTGATGCGAGATGGCAAGTGTCGTGTGTGTGTTGCGCCGCACAACAAAAAATGATCTGAAGAGGTTTTCTAAAAAACAAACAACCTCTTAGACTCAATTCTTGGAACGTCTTAATGCTAGATGGATAAGATCCCACTGCGGTTCGATCTATCAATACAACTTAATTCTTGAAACCTCTTAACAAGTTTCTTTTAAACAACTTTTCCGTGTGACATCAGATCATTCCCGGCCCACTTATCTGACATGGGCAGATGACACTTCATTATACATGTTATTAGTGTTAGGTTTTAAGCATAACATCATTCCTATGGTGTACATGCAACCCTAATTTCTTTGTATCTAGGTTTTTCTAATTTGAACATACAACTATGAATACCAAAGCAATAACCCTATAACTAGCATACATATATTGAAAATCACATATGATTAGGGTTAGAAATTTTACCTCACTTGTTATATTGTAATAACAAGAATTCCTTGACCTTTGAAAGCTTAGTGCCTCACATGTTGCACCTGTAATGGAGTCACCAACACCACTAGCAACAAGGAAGAATAAGAGAGAGGATGAGGAGTCTTTAAAAAACGTCTAGGTTTCTCTTAGAACTCATAGGCTCGATTTTGGGAGTCTTTAGGGTTCCTTTTATAGTTGAGGCTTCTAGGGTTATCAACTTGGAAATCCTAATCCCATTGCTTAGGCCCTAAGCAACATATGAACTCCCATTGGAAATGTCTTGGACAAAATGCTTATGGAATCTAATATAGATTTTGTCCACCTTATACCAATAAGGTACATGAGCCTAAACTATAAATATAACTGATTTACATAATCGGTCCCTGCTAATTTAATCCATCTCTTTTGATCACCAAATTAATTCCAAATTAAAATCTGATCAATACGAATTAAATAATATGATTTCTCAATTAATTTATTATTCTTATAATATATTAATAAATTATAATTAATCCTCTTTCTCCATAATTTATCCTATAAGTTGTTGTGGTGAAGGCAACCCAAAAGGACCATGTTCATAATCAAATAAAGTACATAGAAAAATAGTTATGGGCTTAGAATCCTAATCCAAAAGTCTCCCACTTGGATAAGTATAATAACTACTATTGTGTATGACTTCAGAATCTGATTAGCAATTGTAGCTTTCAAAAGATGTTGTCGAACTCTGAACTTATCAGCAACATGTCCTTTAGATAAGGGATCATATATTCCTCCATTCTAAATATCGTATGAACTGAGACATGGATTATAATCATTCTCTCTGTTCATGTGTTGTTTCCTGATTTCCGATTTATGACGACTGACAACAGACTACAACTGAACACATCAACTTAGTCCAGGCTTGACCAAGGGCTTAGCGTGTCATCACTAAATCATCGAGGGGCCCACATATATCACTTTTATCCCACATTGGGTAAATTATGGGATTAAAATCCTTAATGATCGACAAGATTCAAATAGGTAAATAAAGAACACGAAGATAACCAAACAAATGTTGAATGATTAAAAGTCACGCCTCAGATGAACTCGATGAATAATTTCAACTGTAGAGGCATGCTAGGGTTACAAGATCAATCAAAACCTTTAACTAAAATAAGATGCATGCATGCACCATATATACTCTAACCCTAATATTAAATATGGGAGGACATGCCTAACCCGTTTAGAAAAAGGACTAATAACAATGTCCAATGACGCAACACTTAAATATTCAACAATCTCTCCCTTTGCGTCAATTGAGTCTGTAGCCCATCATCCAGTGATTCGCTTTTGTACTTCGTAGATTTTTGGAATAATGCTCAACAGTATCTTGCGAACATGGATGTACCACAAATATCATATTAGAAAAGCACATGAGATCGTCCTTGTGGTTGCCCTTGAACTTGGTAATCAGGTTCAATATAAATTCCTAATAGGCAGTGTTGTAAAAAGTTTTGTCTTCAAGATAGAAGTAAGACTTGCGAAAGTCAGCTTCTGTTCGTTCTCTGAGTTGATACACTACGAACCATCCTTCCTTGTATATCTTCCCTAGTTTTAATTTCTCAAAGTCTTTCGGAGCTTCCTTAGGAATGGCAGTCGGCTTCTTCAAAATAGAGGCAATATCTACATCCATCGATACAACCTCTTGAATACAAGATTTGAACATAAGTTGGAGATGGGACGTTACAGGCTCGTACTTTCTCTCTCAGTAACATGTTGTAAAGTACGATCCAGTCATTAGGATTCAAGCAGGGAAAGTCTGCGAGGGTGAATTCGTAGGCTTGACAAGTTGATCCTCTCGCTACTTTAAACTTTGCATTGGGGAAGCTTTCAGTCTCGATCGGCCCAGTGACCTTCACAGCAACTATCTTGTGTGTGCTCCAAGTTTCATACTAGGGCTTCATGTGCTTTAAGTAAAAGGAGAATAATAGTTGATCAACACTATTGTCTGTGAAAGTAGCATCCGCCACCTTCACAAAAGCACGAAACCTAAATGCTTTTGGAGTGATTGGAAGATCAAGTTGCATATCCTGAGAATTTTGATGATCAAAGGACGCAACAGGATCAAACCAATATTGACTAGGGATCTCCACAACATCATGTTGAATCTTCTTCAAGGTCCACTTAGGAAATAATAACATTTTGTTCTTGAGAGTGGCCTGAGCTTCCTTTTCTTCCATTTCCTTCTCTTCAGCCTCTTTGATGATTCATTGAGTTTCATTCAATTCAGTATCACGAGCCTTCTGCCTTTTAAGTTCAGCTTCATCATGATTTTCGTCTTCATCGTCATTGATTATGGGCTCATCTTCGATCAACTTTTCCTTGCCCTTAGGTTCTTTCTTGATAATGGGCTTGGCAAGGACTTTCAGAGGTTCTACTTTAGATGCTCCTTATCCCCCTTGTATATGTTCATACGATTAAGGAGAAACACCCTGTAAGTGATACACATTGCGAATACGGGGCTCAATGTCTCAACAAGGTGTTTATGAACCATAATAGAAATCATTGAGTCCCTTGTCTCAATGATATTTGAGAGAAAAATAATGACATATGTAATGCATCTTCGTACAACTGCCCTCCCAGATAGCAAATCCTTAACCTGTTTCTCAAACTGTTAAAGCTTTTGATCCAACACTTTGATCTTCTCTGACTTTTTGGCTAGGGCATCCATGACTTTATTTTCCATCGCCAAATCATCCTAAAGCTTTGTAATGTGTGAAGTGAGGGATGTTTGGAATGATGCAAGGTCTTGTGAATCTTCTCTAAGTTGATCCTCTCAGTTTTGAACATTGCTCCCAAGTTCTGAAGAGCTTCATTCATAGAGCCAATATTGTAGTTGTAGGTGGTTCTATAATTTTCCACGAAAGTAGTCATTTCAGAGATTAATTTATTGACTTTTTCGGTCGGGGATTTGTACACATCAGCAAATTCCAAAACTGTTGCATTCATATTTGCAGCATCCACAACATGTTCTTTTGTTATTCGCTAAAAAAATGACTCAACAGTTGCTTTTGAATAGGCATCAGAGGAGGAAGCCTTGGAGGCTAGCAACAGTTGGTCAAATTTCCCATGAATGGCTTTAAGCTGCCTTTTTGAAACTGAGGCTTCATCTTCACTTTCAGTCCTGATCTGAAATGGACTATAAGTGAATCTGCCAAGATCATCATCATCACCAGAATCTCAAAAGATCATATCTGGATCACCATTGCAAATATGAGAGATTGATGAAGAAAAATAAGGAGTGAATACTGAGTTGTAGCCCCCGTATTAGTTACGTTGACCAAAACTTCAGGATTCGTTTAAGTGATGGGTGTGGTAGTGGATTCAGTTAAGATTGGTTTGGAGAAAGGAATAATTGTAGGTTGAGATGAAGTAACAAAAGGGGGACAGGGAGCAATTGTGATAGGGGTTGAGGTTGTTTTTGGTGAAGGAGGAGGAGAAGGAACAAACTCATTAACAATTTGGTTTACCTCTGGGTTCAAAGTTGCCTCTTCATTGCGAACTGGAGGCTCTTGGTTCATAATGGGATCCTCATTTCGAATAGGATCTTCCTCCTCGTTACGAATTGGTTGGTTTTCTTCAATGCAAACATCAAATTCAGTCTTAGAATCTGACTCTTTGCTTGCTGATGGTGTAGGGGTTTTTCGTTTGCGAGCCGGTTGTTTTCTTCTTTTTAGAGTAGAAGCAGAAGATGTTCCTTATGCCTTTCACTTTTTAGGCGAAGGTTTTGTAGCACCTGATGGGCCTTCTATTGTAGCAACCTTCTTTACTCCTTTCTTTGATCCCTTACCTCCTTTCTTCAGTTTATTAGCAACAACAATGGCTGCTTGTATTTTCAGAGTGAGTGGCCTAAACCCCGAAGGTGTAAGTTGGTGAAACGCTTCTAAAATTTTTCTTGATGTAGGAATGTACCGAAAACATGACCTCTGGAATAGGTACAATAAATGAGAATTTTGAGGCATCGACAACAATTATCCATGTTGTATGAAGGGTGGAAACTGTGAAAGCTAGGGCATCCTGCATGATTGCGATGTTGTGTTTAACAATTGCCTTGCGAACAATCAGGGACCAAAACCTTGCGTAAGAAATCTCAATGTGACGAGAGGTTGAGATAGTACTTTGAATCACCTAAGCCCATAGAACTGCTCCAAAATCTATATTCATCCTTGTATATAGAGCATAAAGGAGGGTCATGAATAACTTACTTGCATAGTTAGACCCCGTAATCGTTTCAGAAAAGCTTTTGAACAAAATAGTGAATAAGACATTCCATTGGGGAGGAAGGTTAGGCTTGTGAAATTTTGAGAGTGTAGACAAAGTCTTCTTGTATCCCATTTGATAAAACATCTCCACGAGAGCAGAACTGGAGATTGTTTCTGTATTGATCATGTCCTCTGATTGTGAAAGCCCTAGAAGTGAACAAAATCTGCTTTTGGTGATGGAAGTTTTCTGATCGTGAATATCAAAGATAATATTGTTCTCATCCCCGATGTAACTTGCAGAAGAATACGCCCTAGATAGAAAAGACATCGGAACATCGTCCATTTTGGTTAGATGATGAACCAATGGCGAATATTTGAGACACTTGATTATTGATAGAAGATACGGCTCATATTTGCAAGGATTCAGATCGATTAGAATATTCTGATTCAGTTTGACAGCCAGAAGAGAAGATTAGACAGTTTGATCTTGAACTGATGACGAAGTCACCATTGTTGAAGGTTTGAAGAAGATGATGAACAGTAGAGAGCATTTTGTGTGTCGTATATCTTTTGAGAAGATTTTGAAAGTGATAATGAGAGAGGAACCATTAAAACCTTTATATAGTATTCAATTTGTGAGAAAAAATCCAGAGAGAGAGTGCATTGGGTACTGAACCCTCACCTGAAAAGCGTAACTTGAAAGATGTAGATGTCAGACCCGTGCGTCATGCGGCGGAAAAACAACTGGTTGTTTCAAATTTTGCACGCGCCCGTTTGAATTCTTATCATCAGAACTTGCATCGTCAGCATCTATCGTTCGCAGTTAAATATTCTTTGTCCAACTATTACGAACCTTCTCTTTTAGAAAACTTAGGTTAAACTGCGAACATGAAAGAAGTTATAAAGACCCACAAAAAAGACTTTTGGAAGATCATGAGGATCTTCATGCAAGAATGTCAAAGATAAAGGAATAAATCAAGTATATCTGGGAATTTTTTAATGTCTATACGACGACATAAAACAGGTAATCCTGGGCAATGATGAGATTAAACAAACCTTTAATCTATAAAGATCGATTAGATCTTGAACAAGTAAGTAAACAAAGACGATATAAACACAATAAAAAGAACAAGACAAGATGGAATCAAACGTGTCGAATGATTAAACAAAATCCTCAGAAGAGCTCGATTAAGAACATCAACTGTAGAGGATTGGAAGGTTACAAGAACGATCAAAGAAACCTGTTGTCGTCTAGATGTATCGCTATTCTCAGATCTCTGAAACCTTAACCTAATATGCATGCAAGCGTAAACTTATATACAAAACATAAAAGGTTCACGGTTGGACAGACCCAAACCGAAATACAAAATAGCATAATCAGTCGAGCCCAAAAGACGCAATCGACAAAGCCCAACAATCTCCCCCTTTGCGTCAATTTGGAGCGAGACCTTCACTCTCTTTTCACAACAGAGGGCTTCTTTACCGTTTCAAAAATCTTCGGTATTAAAGCCAGAATATGATGCCTGAAGGTAATATACCAACGAAGCATGTCAGTAAAGTTCTTCTTGTCTGCTGTTGAGTTCTGTTTGCATCGGTGAATGATATTGATGATATGCTCCAGACACTCTGTAGAAAACAGATGCTTGTCTACCAAAGCAAACAGAAACTTATGCTTGTCGCCCCTGGTGAACATAACCGTCAGATTGGAAGAATCAATTTGCCCTAACTTCATTTTATGAACATCTCCAGTCTTGGAAGTGGGCTTGACAGTCGGTTTCTTGTTCATTACTTTTGCTATTTCCTGATCCATAGTGGCGAGCTCATAGACGTAGGAAGCCAACATTCTTTTAAGATGTGAAAGAATTGGTTCATATTCTCTCTGGTTGGAGAGAAGAATGTTGTATAGCAAGATCCAATCATGCGGGTTCAGACTAGGAAGATCTGCCAGAGAAATAAGATGTTCGGTGTTGGCCGTTCCTCTGTTGATTTTGAAATTGACGTTTACAAATTTCCCATCCTGTGTCGGTTTCAGTACCTTGACTTTAATAATTTTCTGAGCACTCCATGTCAAGTACTGCGGTTAACCGTATTTCAGATAGAAATCGATGAGCTCTCTGTCAACCTTCAGGTTCGGATGAGGGACATTGGCAGTGATATCAAAGCAATGAAATGTGAAAGCTTTGCGCATTATGGGCATGTCGAACTGCGAGTCTTTTGAATTTTCACACTCAAAGGATGCAATCGGTTCCAACCAATAAATAGAAGGAAACTCAATCGCTTGAGTGATGAGTGTGTCTCTGTCCCAATCTGGGAACAGAGTCTTTTTGGCTTGAATGGCCTCCTCATCCTCTCTGATTTTTCTTTCCTTGGCCTCGGCCTCACGAGCTATCCTTAAAGTTTCATCAAGCTCTTTGTCCCTTTTCTTGCGTTGAAGAGCTTCAGTGATAGTTTCGTCTGATTCTGATTCGCTCTCAACTAGGACTTGTTTACCAGAACCCGAAGCTACATTACCCTTCGGTTCTGTCTTGGACACACCTTCCTCTCCCCCTTGTCTCGGAAGAATAAGTTTCTCCGAGACACCCTTCATTTCACTTAAGATATTAATTGTAGGAAGGAGTTTTGCCTGGAGATGCTGACGAATAGTGAGGGTCAGGAAGGGATCACGGGTGTCAAGAACACTTGTTAACATAGTCTTAACGTCACCAGCGCAACTTTGAAGAACTGCCCGCTGAGTTTGTAGCAAAGTTATTTCCTGTTGTGCCTGGGCCAGTTGGATCTTTTGTAAGTCAATGGTTGCCTGGTGTTTTACAAGATCTTCCTTCAGGGTGCTCTCGGCTGCCAGAGAGGCAAAACGTGAATCCAAAGATTTGAGGAATGAGGTGGATTCAGTTTTGAGGTCAGCACGCAGAGCCTCAAATTTTGTGGTTTCTCCCTGAAGGGTAGCTGAAAAAGAGTCTACTGACGCTTGAAATTTGGACGCATTAGTGTCAGCATGAGCCTTGAGGGAATCAAGAAAGATCTGAGTTGTATGAACAACCTCAGAAACTTCCTGAGTGGCTTTGGAGCATGAAGCTGTTGAATTATCTACGGCGTCAGTTGAACGATCCAAGGCTTCAGTGTAAGTCTGGATCGCAGACTCTATGAAAGCTTTCAACACAACACCCCCATAAGCTTTACTGTCAGCTAGCAGACTGTCAAGTTTGGCGTGAATTTCCTGAAGCTGCTGATTTGACACAAGGGTATCTGCATCGGTGTCTGTAGGAATCCGTTAGGGGCTATAATAGATGGAATCGAAGTCTTCATCATCACCCCCTAAGGTAGCACCGGAGTTGGAGGATGGAGAAGGAGATGAGGGAAGGTTGATGACCGGGGTTTCAACCACAGTAGCAGCCCCCGTATCAGATACATTGACCGTTACTGGTGGTTGGGAAGTGGTGATGGTAACAGATTCGGTGATAATGGGCGTGGAGATAGGTGGGGAGGGTGATTTGGGAATATGAGGAGATACTGGTGAGGATGGTTGTTGTGGAGACTGAACGGGTGTAGTTTCGGTTTGAGGATCAGCAGCTTCTGTTTCTGATGGTGCATTCGGTTCTGATTCAGAACAAGGAGACCCTTTGGCTCTTTTAGCCATCTTCTTTACCTTTTTCAATTTAGACTGAGAAGGTGCCTCTGCCTCGGATTTGCGTTTGGAGGACCTTCTCTTTCTCTCCTTTTGTGGTGCAGTTTCTTTCTTCTCTGCCTTCTCCTTTTTGCTCACCCTCTTGCCTTGGATGGCAGGCTGATCCAAGGCCTCAAGAGCAGCACGTTGTTCCTCAGAAAGAACCCTAGGAGGCAAGGGGGTTCTGGTGCTGTAGTCCGCCATGATCGTGCTGTGGGGCGTGACGCACCTATACATGGACTCAGGGATTAGTCCATAGTGAAGAAACTTAGTTGGATCGGAGACTATGATCTTCTTGGTGCGGTAAGTGGCAATTGAAGCCGTAAGAACATCCTTCATTACCGGGATGTCAAGAGAATCAATAGCCCTTCTGGTGATAAGGGTCCAAAACCTGCCACAGGAAATCTCGGAGTGCCTGGAAGTAGTGTTGAGACTCTAAACAACTTAAGCCCAGATGATGGACCCATAATCAAGATTAATGCCATTGTAAAGACCGTACATGATTGTTAGAAACCCTTTGCTTGTGGTGTCGGAACCACCACATCTCTCCGCTAAACCCTTAATAAGAAGGGTAAGCAATCCGTTCCATTGAGATGGAAGACAGGATTTCTTGACTTTGGCAATGGAGGTAAGAACATCTGTATACCCCATCTCATACATCATCGTAAATAGTTGTGCGGTGGTGATGAAGTCCGGTGAGATGACAGAGGAGTCGACGGCAAGCCCTAGAAGAGAGCAAAACCGTGTTTTGGACACTGAAGTCTTCTTGTCGTGAATGGTGAAGAAGATGCGGTCTTTATGTTTGTCGTAGCTGGCCGTGGTGTAGACTTGGGAGAGCAGGGACATGGGAACGGCCTCCACTTGCGTAAGTGCCAATAATAGTGGGGAATATTTGAGGCATTCCACCACGTATAGCATGTATGAGTCATAGAGGAATGGGGACATCTCTATGATCAAATTCTGATTTGGTTTGATTGAGAGCAAAGAAGAAGATGCAGATTGATCTTGAGCGGAAGAAGAAGTCGCCATTGTTGAGTTGTGGAAGAAGATGAACAGTGGTAACTTTTTCAGAGAGAGAATGCTTGAGAGGTAACTGCCAAAGAACACGATCGCGTCTTATTTATACCGTTCACAGGAGAGAGAAAATCGTGATGATGAAGAAACCAAAACGTTGCCTGAAAAAGCGCGATTGGAAGTTATGGTGTATCCCAGGAATACGTCAGCACACGTGGGTTTGAAACGAATCATTTGCACGCGCCCAAATCTTGTTCGTACCGTTTGAAATTCCTTGTGCCCTTGTTTGGTTACAACTGAAACTGAGAACTATGTACCAAACAGCAATCAGAATGTTGGAAAAAAAAATTCGTGCATAAGAGTGTGAAAGACAAAGAAATAAATCAAATGTGTTTGGAAGTGGGTGTTGTCTAGAAAGAAGACAGAAAGCAGAAGATTCCGAGCAAGAATCGCTTCCTTCAAAGCCAAGAGAGACCTGAAGTGCTTGTGTGGTTTCCCCAGAAATACGATCAGTTGTCTTTAAAGAAACAATGAAAGGCATCTTTTGATAATGGCTGAAGGGTGGCTGAACTCAAACCAAGCATTAAGTCTTGACATAAAACTGAGTGTTGGTAGAGTTACCTGTGAGACCGATGAGATCTGTTGAACAGGTAGGTGGGAAGTATTTCGTGAAAAGAATGATATATACAGAAATCTCAAAAAAAAAATTAAACTGGACCTCTTTGGGAAGAAATGTCTTAGGACGAGACAATTTCATAAAAGATCACGCACAAGGAAAAAGAGATTTCCAAGTAATAGCTTGAGTTAATTACTCACCGTCAATTCATTTTAGGTGTTGGATTTTGGGTTTCACTTAGAACGTGGTAAACGAATCTAAGATCATAAACATAGATGTTGTGCAACCATAAGCCTCAGTGGTAAAGACCGAGAGCATGAAGGGTTACTTTGGGGAATCGAAGGCAAATGAAGAAGATGCAGAGAGGGTTAAGAGACCGAACGTACCTTCTGCTACAGAAATGGGACAAAGCAGAGCAACTCATGTTTCAGATGAGTAAAAGAAGGTAGCTCTAGACCGAGTATGAGAGAATAGCCTGATTGGGAAGAAACGATAGGTATTGATCGAATCATTAAGGCATGCTCGAGGTCATAGAGGCTTGCGACAACATACAGCAGCATGCTTCTAGGGACGTCTAACTAGTCTGATAAAGATAAAACAAACCTGGGTAAACAATATAAAAGGAGATGCTAGTATTCAACTGTGCAAAACGTACACCTACTAGAAAGATAAAATGTTTTTGTAATTTTGGAATTTACTGAGAGATATATAAAAAAAAACTGAAAGACAAAATATTTTTGTAATTTTGGAATTTTCTGAAAAATAAATAAAACAGAAAGATAAAATATTTTTGTTATTTTGGAATTTTCTGAAAAATAAATAAAAACAGAAAGATAAAATATTTTTGTTATTTTGGAATTTTCTGAAAAATAAATAAAACAGAAAGATAAAATATATAAAAATAAGAAGCAGAGATAGACCGATCGATCTGTGTATTTTGGTGATAGTATCAAAATCGAGAAGAACCGAGCGGTCTGTGTAAATCTTTTAGAACAGAGAGAGACCGAGCGTGCTGTTTGCTTGAGCGCCTTTAAATTATTGGGACAGAGAGGGACCGAGCGGTCTGGTTGTTTCGGTTCCTTTATTTTACCAGAGCATAGAGTGACCGAGCGGTCTGGTTGTTTCGGTGCCTTTATTTTACCAGAGCAGAGAGTGACCGAGCGGTCTGGTTGTTTCGGTTCCTTTATTTTACCAGAGCAGAGAGTGACCGAGCGGTCTGGTTGCTTCGGTTCCTTTATTTATTTATTTATTTATTTATTTATTTTTAAATAGAGACTTGAGGATTTGGGACCGATTCTGCAACCATCATTCCTAAGCCTTGCAATATTTTATTGAATGATGCTTCAGGAAGAGCTTTTGTAAAGACGTCAGCCAGTTGATCAGTGGTTCTTACGAAGTGAACTTCGACGTTTCCATCTTCCACGTGATCTTTGATGAAGTGATACCTCAGTGCTATGTGTTTGGTTTTGGAGTGTTGCACTGGGTTATGACAGATCCTAATTTCACTTTCAGAGTCACAATATAGTGGGATCTTCTTCATATTGAGTCCGTAGTCTCGAAGTTGACTTTGGATCCAAATCACTTGTGATGTACAGGATGCAGCTGCAATATATTCCGCTTCGGCGGTAGACAACGACACGAACGTTTGTTTCTTGGATTGCTAGCTGACTAACTTCCCGTCAAGAAATTGACAACCACCAGTTGTGCTTTTACGGTCGAGTCCACATCCTCCGAGGTCAGCATCAGAATAGGCTTGAACAAAGAAGCCTGAGTTGGATGGATACCATAGACCTAAGGAGGTGGTTCGCTTGAAATATCGTAAGATGTTCTTCACTGCAAGCATGTGAGGTTCACGTGGGTTTGCCTGAAATCGAGCACAATAACACACAGAAAACATGATATCTGGTCTGCTAGCAGTAAGATACATTAATGAGCCAATCATTTGACGATAGAGCGTGATATCGACAGCCGGTTTGTCTAGGGATGGGGTAAGCTTGGTGCCGAATGCCATTGGGACTTTGACTTTTGAGTCTCCCATCATTCCAAACTTTACTAGGAGAGTCTTTGTGTAAGCTTCCTGATTAATAAAGATGCCTTCAGGTCCCTGTCTTATGTTTAAACCAAGGAAAAAATTAATAGGACCCATTGAGCTCATTTCAAACTTAGTCTCCATCAGCTTTCTGAATTCAGCTGTTAAGCTAGGATTCGTGGAGCCAAAGATGATGTCATCAACATAAATTTGAACTATCATAAGGTGGTTACCTTCCTTTTTGCGAAAGAAGGTTGGGTCAACCGAACCTTGTTTGAATTTAGACATCTTTAAAAATTTTGTAAGCGTTTCATACCAGGCTCTCGGAGCTTGCTTAAGGCCGTACACAGCTTTATCCAGAATATAGCAATGATTTGGATGCCTTTCGTTCACGAACCCAGGAGGTTGCTCCACGTACACCGTTTCTTCGAGTTCTCCATTGAGAAATGCACACTTGACATCCATTTGGAAAACCTCAAAGTTCTTGTGAGCTGCATAAGCCAGAAATATTCTAACAGATTCTAGCCGAGCTACTGGAGTGAAAGTCTCTTCATAGTCTATCCCTTCCTCCTGACAGTATCCCTTTACCACCAGACGAGCCTTGTTCCGTGTAACATTACCTTCCTTGTCCATTTTGTTCCTAAATACCCATTTGAGACCAACAACCGAAGCATCTGGAGGAGTTGGAATGAGGCGCCAGACTTTGTTCCTTTCAAATTCGTTCAGCTCGTCTTGCATTGCTTGAACCCAATCAGAGTGATCTAGAGCAGTATTGACTGTCTTTGGTTCAACTTTTGATACGAATGAGTTAAACATGCAAAACTCAACCTTTGAAAATAAGGAAGTCTGGTTTGCCTTCAGTTGTGATCGGGTCAAAACCTTTTCAGAGACATCGCCAACTACTTGAGACACAGGATGATCTCTGGTCCATTTGATAAGAGGAGGGTAATTTTGATCAAAGGTTGGGTCTAGTTCAGCATTAATTATTTCGTCTGGCTCAGATTGGCTATCGTAACCGAGTGTCATATCTATATGTTCCCCTTCAGTTGATGAGCTTTGGAAGACATGAGGTTCAGGTGTTTCTTGTGGTTCTGAGCTTCCTGGTGTTGAGGCTTCTTCGGTTGATGTTGTAGAATTTGGCTCCCCCTGGACATGTGAGCTTGGCTCCCCTCGACTTGTGCGCTTGGATCCCCCTCGACTTGAGCGTTGTTGGATGGAGAGTCGTTAGAGGTAGATATTTCTTCATGCATTCTTCTTACAGCATCTTCGACAATCTGCTTCATGTGATCAACTTTGTTGTCTGCTGCACCTGCTTCGGAGAGTGACGCGTTCTCTGGCTCGTCAAAGAGCTCCAGAAATGTCTCGTATAAGTTGGCGACCGAGACTGTAACCTGGCCATTTAGAGGAAAGATTTCCCCAGTGATATCTTCTTTAGCCTGTAGCTTCTTGACATAGTTGTCGTCAAAGGTCACATAGTATGTCTCTTCAATCTTTCTCGAACGCTTGTTTAGGACCCTGTATGCCTTGGATGTGAGCGAGTAACCCAGAAATATTCCCTCGTCGGCTTTGACATCAAACTTGTTGCGTTGTTCTTTAGAATTAAAGATGAAACACCTTGAGCCGAACACATGGAAAAATTTCACATTTGGCTTTCTGTTGTTCAGTATCTCATATGGAGTGAGCGTGAACCTCTTGTTGAGATATGACCTGTTCTGTGTAAAACAAGCAGCCGAAATAGCGTCAGCCCAAAAATAAAGAGGTAAGGAAGCGAAACTTAGCATAGTTCGGGCAGCTTCACACAAAGATCGGTTTCGTCTTTCGACTATTCCGTTCTGTTGCGGTGTGTAGGGAGCTGAGAAATTGTGACTAATTCCCTTTTCTGCAAGAAACTCTTCAAACTCCCTGTTCTTGAATTCGAGACCATTGTCGCTTCTGATGTTGCGAACAACCTTCTTGAGCTGTACTTCAATTTGCTTGATAAACACTTTCAGCTTTTGAGTCGCTTCAGATTTGAGCTTTAGAAAGAACACCCATGTAAATCGTGAAAAGTCATCAACGATAACAAGAGTATACTTGCTACCACCGATGCTTTCGATAGATGAAGGACCACACAAATCAATATGAAGTAATTCGAGTGGTTCAACAACTTTTGTGTTGATTATAGATGGATGACTTTGACGACTCTGCTTCCCCATTTCGCATGCAGCACACAGATGATCCCTGTCGAACTTGAGCAATGGAAGGCCCCTAACATGACCTCCAGTAACAAGACGGTTGATATCTTTAAAATTAAGATGAGATAATCTTCGGTGCCACAACCAGCTTTCGTCAGATTGAGCTTTTGACAACAAGCATATAGCTGGGTTTCCTTTGATGGGTTTAAGGTTTAAGGGAAACATTTCACCCTTTCGCTCTGACTTGAGAATCACTTTCTTTGACTTTTTCTCTATGATTTCAGAGCCTTCATCATCGAACGAGACTTTGAGACCTGTACCTCCAACAAGCTGAGATACACTAATTAGGTTGTGTTGGAGTCCTTCCACATAAGCCACCTTCCTTATAGTAAAGTCCCCATTTGTTATCATCCCGTATCCCTTTATGGTGCCGAAAGAATTATTTCCAAACTTGACGTTGCCACCATTTGCAAGAGATCTGTATTCCCTAAGCTCCTCTTTCCTCCCTGTCATGTGACTTGAGCAGCCACTATCGATGTACCATTCTTCGTTGAACTGCTCGTCACTTATAACCTGCAAAAATTAGACAGATTTAGGAACCCAAAGTTTCTTGGGTCCACGTGAGCTTTGCATGGGAACGGGAACAATAAGAGAGACATCAACAAGATAAGTTCGTTTTATAAGAGTTGTTTCATCTTTCTTTTTAATGGTAAAAACTTTTATTTTGTTAGGATTGGGTGAGTTAGGTTTGGACTCTGGTTTGGATTCATTGACCTTTTTCTTCCACTTTTGCTCAGCTTCAGAGTAAGACGGAGACGAATCGGTGGGAGTAGAAGAATTAGAAGAACGAGAAGAAGAATTAGAAGAACGAGAAGAATTTGAATGAGAGGGTTTGGATTGAGAGAAGTTCCGGGCTGGAGACTCTAGGTGACCCTTTTGCTTTTGATCATTGGAGGGAATGACCTTAGAGTTTTGTTCTCTTTTGACTTCAGAACCGAACCTTTGCGTTTGGTTGGAACTGTCTTTGGAACCGAACCTTTGGTTTCGGTTGAAGTCCTTTTCAGAGCCGAACCTTTGCCTTCGGTTGATATCTTCTTGTGAACCGAACCTTGGCTTTCGGTTTTTGTGACTTTCAAGCTTTCCTATAGGATTGTTTTCATACTTCAGATTCTTGTCTTGATGAGAGAAATATGCATTCTGGGAATGCCAGAATTGTTTCCTTTCAGAAAGGTTCTTCCTGTATCTATTGTTCCTTTCTATCTTCCTATTCCTCATCTGAGAAGGTTGATGATGAACATTTGCTTTCGTTTTTGGTGACTCCTTGGCTGGTTCCTTTTGAACTGCAGGAGTTTTACTTTGAGCCGAAGGAGTCGAGGGAATGTCTTCTTTTGCCGAGTGATCATTCTTCTGAGGAATATCTTTTGTACCACTGGTGCTCGGCTCATCGAAGTTGTTCGGCTTATTCAAGGGTTCAGGTATGTATCTTCTTTTGCTCTTCCAGGAAGTTCTTTCAGATAAACCAATGGTTTCGTCTGCATTATCAATTGGAGCTTCCCAGAAGTACTCATCACAGCCATCAGCATTGTCTTCGTTTACAATGGCTACAAGTTCAGCTGTTTGATGTTCGGTTACTCCTGTTACCTTGTATACTTGATTTGGAGTGGTCCTGACCTTTTGATACACAACAGCTTTCTCAACTAATTTTGGGGACTTTTGATGGGACAACCGAGCGAACTCCACTGAATTTTCAGAAATTAGATTCTTGTGATTTTCAGGTTCGGTTTTAATAAATTCTGAGCAGTCAACCGTGTCCTCTACAGAAATTTCGCTCATGTTATCGTCCTCGTTAAGCTCAGATGCATTTTCAACATCAATTTTGTTTTCTGAGCTTACGTTGGCGTTTAAAGAGTCAAATTTTTGCATGGTTTCGGTTCTCAGTTTAAGTTTGTCATTTTCATCCAAAAGATTTTTAAGCATGTTCTTGTGGTCTTTGGATTTAATGAAGGACTCAATTTTGTCCAGTCCATACATGTAGGTTGGATTGACATCATCAGACGATATCACACTCTCACAATTATAGGCTTCGGCATCGATTTCATCTTCCTTAAACTCTAGGAAGGGCAAGATCATGCGGTGGATCTTTTGGCCTATTTCACAATCCAAATGAAGCTGAGTAATATTAGAATACAGACGTTTAGCAATTAAACAAAAAACATTTCGTTGTTTTAACAATTTTAAATTGTCTCTTTGCAAATAAATGTTTTCATCTTTAACTTTGACTAATTCTGACTCCTTTAACTCTATCCACATTCTCCGCTCCTCACTCTTCGACGCCGCCCTGCTCAATTGATCAGTTAGGTTAGAATTTGTGACTCGAGTTTGAGTTAAGCTACTATCTAGATGAGAAATTCTTGTATTGACGTTTTTTAGTTCTTTCTCATAAGAGGATGATGGTACTTTGCATGAAATAAAAACAGATTGTACCTTCTTTATCAGTTCATCGAGCTCATTGAACTGCTGGCTGAGCGGTTTGGCCGTAAAGCACATGTCCTCCTTTGCCTTCGGTCCATCACTGCCTCCATCGGTGTTGTATCCCCTCATATGAGATACGTCAGTTACCATGAAGCATCTTCCACCACTGCTTTCTTCCCTAGACATGTAGGCCTTTCCATGGGTAGGCTGCCTCACTTCCTCGTCTTCTGAGTCAGTAGACCAAACTTCCGTGCTACCGAACTCATCACATTGAACCGAACCCTGCACAATAAGAGCATTAATAGGAGGGTTAGCGGTAGACTTCTTCTTTCTCAACTCGTCCAGTCTTTTCTGCAACACAGCTTCCTCGTCATTCCCATCATCTTTTTCAGCCATTTTCTTAAGGACACAGTCCTTAGCATAATGATTTTTCCCACCACAGTAGAAGCAACTTACTCCAGAATCACCATCCACCTTCGGTTCCTTCTTGTGCTCCTCAGCTTTTGGTTCATTAATCACTTTTTCAGAGCTGTAACTCCCCTGCCAGTTTCGGTTTTTGTTGCTGGGGAATCTCTTCTTTATGAACCTCTTGGGATTGGACACCATCATGGCATAATCCTCTGATGTGAGATCATATTCCTCCAGGTTGAGGTCTTCATCCTCCATAACAACTTTACTTTTTGACAGGAGGGCCAACGAACCGAGATTGGAAACGACGTTCTTTTCTTGCAGCACAATCTTCTCTTGGGACTTGAGAATACCCACCAGTTTCGCCAAAGAATATGATTTAAACTGCTCATGGGCTTTAACTGTGGAAACCACTGCTCTCCATTCAGACCTCAGACCATTCAGGAATGTAACCTTCTGTTCGATAAGCTTCCTTTCAATATCGTGTTTGATCATCTTGCTGAGAAGATGATTGAAGCGATCAAACGTCTGGGTCACAGTTTCTTCAACCCCTTGCCTGAATTCTCCAAACTCAGATAGGAGCAAAGTTTGAATAGAATGTTCAAGATCCTCGTCTGTAGAATACAGTTCGCGAAGTCTATCCCAAACATCCTTTGCTGTCGTGCATGAGCTAACCAATCTGAATGTATCGGACTGAAGGGCGAACCTGATCAACCTTAATGCCTTGATATTGCACTGGAACTTATCCTTTTCATCTTGTGCAATATCTTTCACGTCCTTTAGCAGATCATTGTACTCTTTTTGTGTCTTGATGATTCTGGACGTTGCAGAATGAGAAAACGGTCCATTGGTGATGGCTTCCCAAATGAGATACCCATTATCCTCCGATCCAATAACGTAGTCTTCGAAGTGATGCGCCCATACTTCATAGTCATGGGTGTATAAGATCGGAATCTTTGTCGTCGAACCAATGCTGTTGGAAATATTAATAAGGTTTGATTGTGTCGCGTCCATTATGATCGTAAAAACCTGTTCAAAGATCAGACTTGTAATAAAGCAGATTAGGGCAAAATAATAAATATCAAGATACGTCAATAAAGAGATGACGGCTCAATAAATATTGATGCTTGCGGAAAAACCCTAATGGAAATCTTTTTCACAGAAAAGATGTCTATCAATTACACAGCCTCCTGCTCTGATACCAATTGATGAGATTAAACAAACCTTTAATCTATAAAGATCGATTAGATCTTGAACAAGTAAGTAAACAAAGACGATATAAACACAATAATAAGAACAAGACAAGATGGAATCAAACGTGTCGAATGATTAAACAAAATCCTCAGAAGAGCTCGATTAAGAACATCAACTGTAGAGGATTGGAAGGTTACAAGAACGATCAAAGAAACCTGTTGTCGTCTAGATGTATCGCTATTCTCAGATCTCTGAAACCTTAACCTAATATGCATGCAAGCGTAAAGTTATATACAAAACATAAAAGGTTCACGGTTGGACAGGCCCGAAACGGAATACAAAATAGCATAATCAGTCGAGCCCAAAAGACGCAATCTACAAAGCCCAACAGGCAAAGATTTCTTCCTTCAAAGTCAAGAGAGACTAAGAAGTGTCTGTGTGGTTTCCCATTGAAATACGATCAGATGTTTTATAAGAAACATTGAAAGGCTTCTTTTATTTTGGCTTATTGGGTGGCTAACTCTCCAACCAGAGAACGAACTTGATATATGAACGAATGTAAGATGAAGTACTCGTGTGAACAGTGTTGTCAGTTGAACGAGTAGATTCGGAATTATTTTGGTGACTAGATAAAACTTTCAAATCTCAAACAAAAATAAAATTGGATCCTTTGGGAAGAAGTGACTTGGTAATAGTGTTGGAATAGTGTCCAAGGCTGCAACTATATTAGGCAAGTATTTGATCCGGTTGTGCATGGTCCTTTTGGGTTGCCTTCACCATAGCAACTTGATGGATGATTTGTTAAGAGAGAGTAAATATTATAAGGAATAATATATGGTTATTTGATTAATATAAGTCATAGATTAATTGGAATTAATTTGGTGACTTAAAGAGATTAATTAAATAAGAGGGTATAAACTGTCAATTGTTTGATAGTTACACTTTAGACTATAAATCCTTATCCAAGATAGGATGGACGATTTCTAGGGCTTGGATAAGCCAAAATCATCCATAGGGTTATCAAGGAAAGGATATGGATTAACTTAAAGTCTAAGTTATCCAATTAGGGTTAAAGCTGTAATTCTTAAGGAGTCTACAAGTATAAATAGACCCTAGGGGTGAGGGAATTCGACACACCATCTAAAGTAGAGATACTCTGGCCGAATTCCTCCCCTCTCCTCTCTCCTAAATCATCTTTCTTGCTATTGGTGTTTGTAACCCATTAGAGGAGTGACATTTGTGACTCTAGAAGCTCCAAGACAACAAGAACAACAAGGAATTCAAAGGTATGGTTCTAGATCTGTTTCAATGTTGTTATTTATTCTAATTAGCCATTAGAAGTCTTGGATTCAAAGCATGTTTAATTAGAAAGCCTAGATCCGAGCATTAGGGTTTTGCATGCGCACATAGGAAAGTTCTTATGGCTAAAACCCATCAGTGGTATCAGAGCATAGCTTGGTTTTCTTTAAATTGTTGCTTGATTAACTAAAACAAACCTGCAAAATTCGATTTTTTGGTTTCTGAGTCATGGACTCGGCAAGTTCCAAAGTGGACTCGGCGAGTCCCTTTGTCTAGTCGGCGAGTCCGGGCGTCAGGATTAGGCAAAACCGGGATTTTTCCATGTTTATCTTATGGAAACTTACCTTAATCATATTAGAGCAACACTAATCTGATTTTTTGATATATATGACTATAATCTTGATCTAATTAAAGATATTTATCATCTAATAAAATATTTAATTTCCTTATATGATAATTGATTAATTAATTTGATAATTATCTTAAAAGAAATCTTGGATAAATCAAATAAAGATAATTAGGATATTAATTGTTAATTGGAATTATTTGTTATTTGATCCTCTATGTTTTAAATGTTTAAAACTTGCCCTCAAGTTTTGAAATTTATATTTGTGATTAAAAGTTTTAATTTAGACAACTTAAATTTCAAACCCTACGTTTTAAAAGGTTTAAAACACAACCTTATACTAATATGATATTACTAGAATAATATATATATATATATATATATATATATATATATATATATATATATATATATATATATATGTATAACTAAATGCTAGTCTTACCGTTAGTAGGCCTCATTCACGAAGCCAATCTATAAGGTGGGTATAAGGTTGCGGCCTATAAAATGGCGCTTAATGGGTGTACACTCACACCCACCGCTTGCTTGATTGGTGGAGGGTCGTTAGCCGAACGGGTAGGATAGGGCAACCTCATCCTCTCATTAAAAGTATAATAAGAAATACAAAGTAACTACACATTTTAAAAAATTTCCCAATCTTAGTTACTTTAGGAAAAGTGAATTGATGCAATCCCATGAAATTACACTTTGCACCCTTGCTAAGAAGTTAGTGGAGCGTGTGTGGTTTACCGGCACACTAATTGGTTCTAAGCAAAGGTGGCAAAGGGTGATTCATTGTTTATCATAGTTCGATGGAGCGTGTGTGGTTTACCGGCACATCGAATAGGTGATTATTACAATGAAGGCACCATGTGAATTTGCATGGTAATTCACACCCGCTTTGTGATCCTCGGCATCCCAGTCACAAACAAGAGGGGCATATAGAGATTTAAACATGCCATTGAATAGTTTCAATGAATCTCATCCGAACCTAGGAATTCTCAATACACTTAGGACTAATAGTCTAGGTTTTGTAATGGAGAATTAGTGAATCGTCATTCACTAACCTTCAATTTATTTTCATGTTAGATTACGGCATCCCTTTTCTAATATGAAAATGTTATTGTTGGATCCGAACCCTAATTTTTCTTATTGGGTGATAATTAGGGATTCTTATTCTAATCTATCTTTGTCCTTTCTATAGATGTCGAACGCAAACAACACTGCTGCTAGTTCTTTCACGTTGATGAGCCTTTGCCAAAAGGTCACCTTCGATGGAACGAACTTTAGCGAATGGATAAGATACATTCGCACCATTGCTCGCTATGAGGATAAGGAGTATGTCCTCGATGAAAAGCTTGAGAAAATCAACCCCGAAATCGCTACTCCGGCCGAAATCACCGCTTTTGAGACTCATGAGCGAGATGCAACGAAGGTACATTGCATCATGATCGCCACCATGAACTCCGAATTCCAAAAGTCCTATGAGGACATGTATCCATACGAGATGCATCAAGACTTATTGGAGAGATACCACCAAAACGCGAGACAAGAGCGTTATGAGATTTTCACTAACATGATTTCCGCTAAGATGGGTCATGGAGAATCTCTTACCGTGCACCTGCAAAAGATGCAAAGGTATGTCGATCGCCTTCGCAAGTTAAATGTTGACTTTGGGGAAGACTTGGCGATCGACATGGTTCTTCACTCTTTGCCTCCGATGTACAACCAATTTAGGATGACCTACCACATGAACAAAGAGGAGGTCACCCTAAGCAAACTCCAAGGTCTTTTGAGAGTCGCTGAGAGCAACTTCAAAGACAAGTCTGTTGCACCTACTCCCAATCCGTCTGCTGCTCCTGTCTTGGCAATTGGTCAAGGAAAGGGAAAGAAGAGGAAGGCTTCATCAAAGAACTATCGCAAGGTTAAAGCCCGAGATGGTGCCTCTTCTAGTGGGACCAAAGTTGATCCCTCTAAGCCCTATCCTAACCCGAAGGAGGCAGAGTGCCACCACTGCCACAAGACAGGACATTGGAAGAGAAGTTGCCTAGAATACCTGCAAGCAATCAAAGAAGGAAAGATCAAGCCATCTTTCGCAGGTATATACACAATTAAATGTAACGATTCTATCATGCTATTTCTTGGGTTCTTGACACCGGTTGTGGTTATCACATTTGTTCAAATGTGCAGGGACTAAGAAGAAGTAGGGATGTGGAGCAAGGAAGGATCAATCTAATCATGGGGTACAGAATATCATCGCCTGTTACCAAGATTGGAGTGTATTCTTTAGTGCTTAGGAATAATTTATGTTTACATTTGAACAATTGTTGCTATTCGCCAGAAATGGCTAGAAACATCATTTCATTTCATGGTTTATATAGAGAAGGATTTAGATTTTCTTTTAATAATGAGAATGGTTCTATTTTGGCTTATCTAAATAGTGTCTTTTACTTTGAAGCTGTACCATGTAATGGAATATATGAAACTGTTATGATTGTTGATAACTTAGGAAATGATGTTTTGAATATTGATTCTTCCACTAGTATGGATAAAGCATCCTTGTGGCATTGCCGTCTTGGACATGTCAACAAGAAACGCATAGCCCAACTCCAAAAGGATGGAGTGTTGGAGTCATTCGACCTTAGGGAAGATGACACATGCGAGTCTTGTTTACTTGTAAAGATGACTAAGTCACCCTTCACAACTGCTTGTGAAAGGGGTGAGGGGCTATTGGACCTAATACATACCGATGTATGTGGACCCTTTAGATCAACCACGAAGGATGGGAACCTCTTCTATGTGACTTTTACCGATGATTATAGTAGATATGGCTATATCTATTTAATCAAGCAAAAGTCAGAAACCTTTGAAAAGTTCAAAGAGTTCAAGAATGAAGTGGAGAATCAATTGGGCAGGAAAATCAAGATGCTTTGATCCGATCGAGGAGGAGAGTACCTAAGTCTTGAATTCCACGATTATCTCAAAGAGTCTGGAATAGTTTCGCAATTGACACCTCCTAGGACACCGCAGTTGAATGGTGTGGCAGAAAGGCGTAATCGAACCTTATTGGATATGGTTCGCTCTATGATGAGTCGTGCTTCACTACCTATCTTCTTTTGGGGGTATGCCTTAGAGACTGCCGCCCATATCCTTAACCGAGTCCCTACTAAGAAGGTTGCCAAAACACCTCACGAGATGTGGACGGGGAAAGCTCCCTTGTTGGCACACATCAAGGTTTGGGGTTGCGAGGCTTTCGTAAGACGAGATACTCACGACAAGCTTGAACCTCGAAGTGAGCGATGTATTTTCATCGGCTACCCGCAGACATCCTTTGGATATCTCTTCTATAGACCGAAGGACAATGTTGTCTTTGTTGCGAGGAGAGGAGTTTTCCGAGAGCGAGAACTCATAAGCCAAGGAGACAGTGGGAGGCAAATCGAACTTGAAGAGATTCAAGAGTCGATAGATGAAGGAACCTCTACCGCTGGCATTCAACCCGAGGAGGAAACTCCGGTTGAACCGATTGACGAGTCCTTACCTCTTAGACGTTCCGATAGAGTTAGAGTTCATCCCCAGTTTTATGGTTTTCATATTACTACCGAAGGGGACACGTATATTAGTGATGGTACACTAGTAAATCTTGATGAACCTAATAGCTATAAGGAAGCCATGGCAGGCCCGGAGTCTGCGAAATGGAAAGAGGCAATGGATAGCGAGATCCAATCCATGTACGATAACCAAGTTTGGAATTTGGTTGATTATGTGCCCGGACGTAAGACCGTTGGGTGCAAGTGGATCTTCAAAAAGAAGACCGATGTGGATGGGAACGTACACACGTATAAAGCGCGATTGGTTGCGAAGGGCTTTACTCAAACTCCAGGAGTTGACTATGATGAGACCTTCTCACCAGTTGCGAAGATTAAATCTATTAGAGTGATGCTAGCAATTGCCGCTTTTCATGATTATGAAATTTGGCAAATGGATGTCCAGATCGCCTTCCTTAACGGAAAGTTGGCTGAGGATGTTTACATGGCTCAGCCAGAGGGGTTTGTGAATCCGAAGCATCCAAATAGAGTGTGTAAGCTTGAGACGTCCATTTATGGACTTAAACAAGCGTCTCGCAGATGGAATCTTTGCTTCGATGAGAAAGTCAAAGAGTTTGGATTTTTACGAAGCGAAGACGAATCTTGTGTATATGTCAAAGCCAGTGGGAGTATAGTAAGCTTCCTCGTTCTATATGTCGATGACATATTACTCATAGGAAACGACGTCCCGACTCTGCAGGAAGTCAAGTCCTGGCTCGGGAAGTGTTTCGCTATGAAGGACCTCGGAGAGGCTTCTTACATTTTGGGAATAAGGATAGTAAGAGAAAGAAGTAAGAGACTAATTGGACTTAGTCAGAATACTTACTTAGAGAAGGTACTAAAACGTTTTAGTATGGAAAACTCAAAGAAGGGAGAATTACTGATACAAGGAAATGCCAAGTTGAGTAAGACTCAAAGTCCGAGTACTGAAGCTAAAATAGCAGAAATGAGCCGAATACCGTACGCTTCCGCAGTTGGCTCAATCATGTACGCTATGACTTGTGCTCGACCTGATGTAGCCTTCGCTTTGAGCATGGTTAGCAGATATCAAGGGAACCCTGGCAAAGCACATTGGATTGCGGTAAAGAACATCCTTAAGTACCTTCGGAGGACGAAAGAATGGTTCTTAGTCCTTGGAGGGAGTGATGACTTGAAGGTGCGAGGGTATAGTGATGCCAGTTTTCATACCGATAGGGACAACTACCATTCGCAGTCGGGCTGGGTCTTTACCCTAAATGGAGGAGCAGTAACTTGGAAGAGTTCCAAGCAAGAAACCGTAGCTGATTCAACGTGCGAATCAGAGTACATCGCAGCGAGCGAAGCGTCGAAGGAGGCAATATGGCTAAAGAACTTTATTGGTGATCTTGGAGTTGTGCCTGCCATAAAGGAGCCTATGGATATTTTCTGTGATAACGAAGGTGCGGTTGCCTTGACCAAGGAACCGAGGGATCATGGTAGATCAAGACATATCAACTAGAAAATATCACTTCATTAGACATCGTGTAGAAGAAGGACAACTCATAGTTAAGAGGATATCATCAGAAGATAACCCAGCAGATCCGCTTACGAAGGGACTGAGTAGGGTTAAGCACTTGCAGCATGCTAGGAGTATTGGGCTGAAGGATGATATTAGTATAGATTAGATAGTATTAGAAACGTATAATAGATAAATGTAATTAACATTTGATGATTAAATAAAGGAGTTTTATTTATAAGTAAAGTTACTGTCATATGTTAATTGTTTAACTATTGTTTCACTTTGCATGTTTTAACTTCCAGAATAATTGAATTTATTAGGAATAATCGAATTATTCAAATTGTCCACAATCGTTCATATGTTGGAAGTAGATATGACTGAAGATTGTCATGAATTGGTGTGTAGATTGTCTAAATGGTGTTAGACATAGCAAGGGTTGCTGCAACATTCATGAGTGCTTATGAACTGGTTTTGAGCATTGGAACAAACCCGCGTTTGCTGGAATCACTTTATGGAATACGATATAAAAGGTGATCGCAAGACGATAATATCATATAGTCTTAAAACCTAGATATATGGTTTATTATTTGTTAATTGATTGTACATTGATAATGCAAAAACGCATCAGTAACTTGGTGTTATAAAACGCATTGTTGTGTATAGTTGGTTAATGAATAAGTAAATGCATATAAGTCGAAGTTTATCTGTAAATTTTATCCTAAGAGGGTAGAAGAGATATCTTGGCCACTCGATGATTTGATTTGACTTATGTGTCAGGCCCGGTCAGAACTGAATTGATGTGTTTGATTAAGTTCTATGTCGAATAAATCGGAGATCGAGAAATCAAATGCTAGACTAACCATTCCATAGGATTGTCAGCATGATATCTAACAGAGGACTGTACGATCCCTTATCTAAAGGACAAGATTGATTAGATCAGAGTTTGATAGCGTCTTTGAGAGCTACGATTGCAAACCGAATTGTACTTGTATAGTTACTAGACTTATCCAAGTGGGAGACTGTTGGAATAGTGTCTAAGGCTGCAACTATATTAGGCAAGTATTTGATCCGGTTGTGCATGGTCCTTTTGGGTTGCCTTCACCATAGCAACTTGATGGATGATTTGTTAAGAGAGAGTAAATATTATAAGGAATAATATATGGTTATTTGATTAATATAAGTCATAGATTAATTGGAATTAATTTGGTGACTTAAAGAGATTAATTAAATAAGAGGGTATAAACTGTCAATTGTTTGATAATTACACTTTAGACTATAAATCCTTATCCAAGATAGGATGGACGATTTCTAGGGCTTGGATAAGCCAAAATCGTCCATAGGGTTATCAAGGAAAGGATATGGATTAACTTAAAGTCTAAGTTATCCAATTAGGGTTAAAGCTGTAATTCTTAAGGAGTCTACAAGTATAAATAGACCCTAGGGGTGAGGGAATTCGACACACCATCTAAAGTAGAGATACTCTGGCCGAATTCCTCCCCTCTCCTCTCTCCTAAATCATCTTTCTGGCTATTGGTGTTTGTAACCCATTAGAGGAGTGACATTTGTGACTATAGAAGCTCCAAGACAACAAGATCAACAAGGAATTCAAAGGTATGGTTCTAGATCTGTTTCAATGTTGTTATTTATTCTAATTAGCCATTAGAAGTCTTGGATTCAAAGCATGTTTAATTAGAAAGCCTAGATCCGAGCATTAGGGTTTTGCATGCGCACATAGGAAAGTTCTTATGGCTAAAACCCATCAAATAGAACACTTCATAAAGATCTCACAAAAATAAAAAGATATTTCATGCTACAATCCACAAAGGTGGATTTTCGTTAATTCAATGGTGAAAATCTAGAACTTTGATTTGTTCACCGTCAATTCATGTAAGTGTATTGGATTTTAGGTTTCACTCAGTTCGTGGTGAATGAAGCTAAAATCATGAACACAGATGTTTTGTAACCATAAACCTCAGTGGTATTGATGAGAGTCTCAGGGGTTACATTTATGAATGTGAAGGAGAATAGAGAAGAGTAAATGTGGTTAAAGAACTGAAAGTACCTCTGCTAAACTTAAATGACCAAACAGATAACTCTTAACTCGATGCGAGAAGAGTAAGGTAGCTAATGAATAATGCAAATTTAGCAGCCTAATTTGGAAGAAACGAATGGTAGATTCCATTCATGAAGGCTTCACATATAGTCGAGTGAGGCTTCGAACAACATGCAACAACATGCTTCTAGGGACACTTAGCTAATACAAAGATAAAGAGTTTTATAACTGCCCCATCACCTGAATTGATAGAAATCACAAACATACTCCATGGTTTTTGTGTGTCTAATGTTTTTGGTATTTTATCATATGAGAGAAATAAAATAAACAAGAAATAAAACATAAAGAAACTGATTTTTGTAATTTTGATTTTCTGAAAAAGAAATAAAACAGAAACTAATAGATTATTTTTGGATTTTGTGATTTTCTAAAAAAGATATAAATACAAAAATATATGAAATAAAAAGGATATAAGAGACCAAACCACAAATGCACAGTGAACTGCGAACGACAATGAGCGTTCGCACCAATTCACATCGATAAAAAAAAGTTGTGAATGAACAGTTGTCTGTGAAATACTACGAGCGTTTGTACCAATTCATAGTTACTTCTTTATTAGTTCGAAATTGGTTTTGGTACTGATTCAACTTCCATCATCCCTAGCCCTTGAAGGATTCTATTAAAGGTTGTCTCAGGAAGGGCCTTTGTGAATATGTCAGCTACCTGATCAGCGGATCTTACGAAATGTATCTCAACGTTGCCATCTTCCACGTGATCCTTGATGAAGTGATACCGCCGTGCTATATGTTTCGTCTTGGAGTGTTACACTGGGTTGTGACAAATGAAAATTTCACTTTCAGAGTCACAATAAAGGGGAATTCGCTTCATACTCAAGCCATAATCATGAAGCTGGCTTTGAATCCAAATGACCTAAGATGTGCACGAAGTTGCAGCTATGTATTCTGCCTCAGCTGTTGATAGTGATACGTGTGTTTGTTTCTTGGATTGCCAACTAACCAATTTACCATCAATAAATTGGAATCCACCAGTCGTGATTTTTCTATCTAATCCACATCCACGAAGATCATCATCCGCAAAGGCTTGAACAAAGAAGCCTGAGTTCGCAGGATACCATATGCCTAAAGAAGAGGTCCGTTTTAGGTATCTGAAAATATTCTTTACTGCCACCATGTGAGGTTCGAGATGGTTTGGTTGGAACCTTGAAAGATACAAACGGAAAACATAATATCCAATCTACTAGCTGTTAGATACATTAAAGAACCAATCATATGACGATAAAGGGTCATATCCGCAGCTGGTTTTTCCAGAGATGGTGTAAGTTTCGTTCTGAATTCCATTGGAACCTTCACTTTAGATTCACCCACCATGCCAAACTTAGAGAGAAATGTTTTCGTATATGCTTCCTGATTAGTGAAAATACCTTCTAGTCCCTGTCTTATATTCAATCCAAGGAAAAAGTTAATAGGACCCATTAAGCTCATCTCAAACTTAGTTTCCATCAGCTTCTGGAATTCAGTTGTGAGGTTGGGATTAGTAGATCTGAAAATGATGTCATCAACATAAATTTGGACAATCATCAAGTGGTAACCCTCTTTCTTACGAAAGAAGGTTGGGTCAACCGAACCTTGTTTAAACTTAGACATTTTAAGGACACAAGTAAGAGTTTTATACCAGGCTCTTGGAGTTTGCTTCAGACCATAGACTGCCTTGTCCAAAATATAGCAGTGATCATGATACTTTTCATTCACAAACCCATGTGGTTTCTCTACGTATACGGTCTCTTCTAATTCTCCATTTATGAAAGCACATTTAACGTCCATCTGAAACACCTCAAAATTCTTATGTGCTGCACATGCTAGGAATATACGAACAGATTCCAACCTTGCAACATGTGCGAAGGTTTCTTCGTAGTCGATACCCTCTTCCTGGAAATATCCCTTAATCATGAGTCTCTCCTTGTTCCTTATAACATTGCCTTCTTTGTCCAATTTGTTACGAAATACCCATTTCAAACCTAAAACCGATGCTTCAGGTGGAGTAGGAATTAGCCTCCAACCTTTGTTTCGTTTGAACTTATTGAGTTCGTCTTGCATCGCTTGCACACAATCAGAATGATCAAGAGCAGTGGTGACGGTTTTAGGTTCTATTTTGGACACTAATGAATTGAACATAAAAAATTCCATTTTGGAGAATAAAGCAGTTCGTTTCGCTTTTATTTGAGATTTCATAAGAACACCTGCTGAATATTCACCATTGACTTGGGTTTTGGGGTGATCTTTGGTCCATTTGACTAGTGGAGGATACTTTGGATCATAGGAGGGGGTCCAATTCAACATTTACTTCCTTGAAATTTGATTGAACATCCGAATCGTCATTCGTATTCTTGTCCCCCCCCCCCCCAATGACGAGTGATCTTCTTCATTAGGAATTGAAGTGTCTTCTTCACCCTGCGATGGAATGTTCATTTCCTCCGTAGTCGGTTGCTCCCCATCAAGAGGTGCATTAGAGTCTGAATTCTCCCCCTGGATTGGAGTGCTTGTGTCTTAAAGCACATTCGTAGTTGGTGGTTGATTATCTATTAGTTTCACGACTTCATATATTATCTTCTTCAATTCATCGTCTTCGTTGTCAGCAGCTTTCACTTCAGAAGAAATAGCTTTTTCAGGTTCATCAAATAGAAGCATGAATTCTTCATAAAGATTAGCCAAGGGAACAACCACTTGGTTCGTTGAAGGAAATATCTCTTTTGCTTGAAAATCATTCGCTTGAGTCTTCTTTAAGTAATTATCATCAAATGTGGCATAATAGGTTTCTTCAATCATTTTGTATATTTTTTTGAGAACCCTATATGCTTTTGATGTTAGCGACTATCCCAGAAAAATCCCTTCGTCAGCCTTCTCATCAAACTTGTTTCGTTGCTCCTTGGAATTGAAAATAAAACACCTGGAACCGAAAACATGAAAGAATTTTATGTTATGTTTTCATTTATTGATGATTTCATAGGGACTAACAAAAAATCTTTTATTGAGAAGAGATCTATTTTGAGTAAAATAGGCGATGGCAACAACATCAACCTAGAAGTAAAGCGGCAACGATGTGAACAAAAGCATAGTCCTTGCTGCTTCACATAGTGAACGGTTTCTTCTTTCAACGATCCTATTTTGCTGTGGAGTATAAGGAGTAGAAAAATTATGAGATACTCCCTTGTCAGTGAGGAATTCTTCGAATGCTTGGTTCTTAAACTCCAGACCATTGTCGCTTCGAATATTGTGAACCACCTTTCGCAGTTGTAACTCAATTTTCTTGATTGAATCTTTAATCTTAGGAGTTGCTTCAGACTTCTGCTTAAGAAATAACGCCCAAGTGAAACGAGAAAAATCATCTATAATTATGAGAATATACTTATTACCACCAATACTTTCGATTGCAGATGGGCCACAAAGATCGATGTGAAGAAGTTCGAGTGGCTCAATAACCTTCGTGTTTACTATTGTTGGATGACTTTTCCTGCTTTGCGTTCCTAATTCTCAGGCGACACATAGACGATCATTGTCATACTTCAACAGGGGAAGACCTTGCACACAATCACCAAGAACCATCTTGTTGATATCTTTGAAATTAAGGTGCGAAAGTCTCCTTTGCCACAACCAACTATTGTCTACAGCAGCTTTAGTAAGTAGACATATAGAAGGCTTCCCTCGTATTGGATTGACGTTTAATGGATGCATCTCGCCTTTACATTTCGATTTAAGCAGCACTATTTTTGCCCTCTTTTCGATAATTTCTGATCCTTGAGCATCAAACGAGACCTTCAATCCTGTACCAACAACCAACTGCGAAACACTTATCAAGTTCTGTTACAGTCCTTCCACATACTCCACTTTGCGAATTTAGAATTCACCATTAGTAATCATGCCATACACTTTGATTTCTCCAAGTGCATTATTACCGAACTTCACAAGACCACTATTCTTTAGATCCATGTATTCTCTCAGCTCCTCCTTTCTTCCTATCATGTGACGCGAACAACCACTATCGATATACCATTCCATATCAAACTGTTCATCACAAATAACCTGCAAAAGTTAAGTAGATTTAAGAACCCAACATTGCTTGAGTCCTCGTGAGCTTTTTACAGGAAAAGGAAATGAAATAGCAAGATCAACCATATATTTTCTTTTAACTAATGTAGTTTCATCTTTTCTTTTAACTAATGTAGTTTCATCTTTTCTTTTTATAGTGAAAACTTTTTTTTGTTATGTATTTTCGCTTTTTCAGAATCAGATTGATTTTGTTTATCTTTAGTTTGATTCTTGATGAATTCTCTCTTAACTTTCTTTGGGTTAGTAGTCGTTTTCTCAGTTTGAAATTCCGAATTCGAGACTATCTTTCCCTTTCCCTTGACATCCTTGCGTGATACATGTATGGAATGAGATGTTGGTTTCTCAATGTGCTTCTTAGGAAAAGAGGGTTTTCGAACAAAGTTCGCCTTTGATATGCAGGAGTGACAATGCGAACACTGACTTGGGCTTGCTTGCAAACGAGCTTTCGTACTTTGATTTGAAGATTTTTCTCTGCGAACTTAGTTAGAGTTTTGGGATTGCCAAAATTTCATCCTTTCATCAAACGTTTTTGCTCAACGAGTTTTCCAGCAGACTTGTGAATATTTACTTGAGGTCTCGCTTTTCTCACATGAGTTTCGTCCTTTGCTGACTGAGGTTTGTTTTTGCTTTGAACTTCCTTGGTACCATTTAGGCTACCCTTTTCAAATGTTGAACGATTATTCAGTGGTTCTGCAACATATCTACCTTTAACTCTCCAAGAGGTTCTTTGATATAAACCCTTCGTTTCATCTGCATTGTCTATTGGTCGCGACCAAAAGAATTCATCACATCCATCTTTGTTGTCTTCAATATCGAGGGACGTAAGTTTGACTGTTTGATTTTTTACTAGTCCTCCAGTGGCAAACACTTGATTGGGAACAGTTTGGACCTTAGGGAAAACAATTGCTTTCACTTTTTAATGTTTTTGGTTCACTTTGAGAAATACGAGCGAATTCAACTGAATTTTCTGAAATGAGAACTTTCGCCTTTTCATTTTCCTTTTGAAGGAATTGCGAACAATAAACCTCATCTTCTACAGATATTTCACTCATTTCACTGTCCCCATCGAATTCAGAAATATTTTCAACATTTAATTTATTGTTAGAACTCAATTTTGAACTCAATGAATCAAATTTTCGTATAGTCTCGATTTTGATTTTTAATTTGTCATTTTCATCAAGTAACTATTTCAACATGTCCTTGTGATCCTTGGTCTTAATGTATGATTCAATTTTGTCAAGTCCAATTTTATTGGCCTCAGAGGTTTCATCTGATGAAACAATAGATTCACATTAAAGCAATCAGCATCAATTTCATCTTCCTTTAAATCCAAAAATGGCAAGATCATTTTATGAATTTTCTTACCAATTTCACAATATAAATGCAATTGAGTGATATAGGGTATAACAGTATACCAAGACCATAAGACCAAAAATTAGATGGCCCAACAAGGCCCTAAACATCTAAGCCCAAAGCATGGCCCAAACCGAAGACCAAATATCTGAGGCCCACTCTGCTAATTACGCGGGGCGTACTCAGTTGTACACTAAGCATACATGCTTTAGGGCTTGTACGTTGTGCGTACAGGCTTGTACGCCCATCGTACTCTTCCTGAACAACCACCTTTCACATTCAACCCTCAATCCCTTAAGACATTGGTATAAAACATACCTCTGACTTCCTTGTGCTGGATAATTACACAAAGTTGCTAATTGTATGTTCATGCATGACTAAATGAAGCTCTTAAAGCTCAAATAGACTTATTGGGTGACTTCACACATGCATGTGACCTTAAACCTCATAAAACTTGCACCTTTATGCATATGAACCTCATAAAAACTCAGTTTCAAAAGAATAATCCTTCAAACAACTTAACTCATGAATCAACCAATAAAGGGACCCAAGAGCATGAAAATCAAGATAACAAGAGATGTAAGCAATAACAAGTCAAGATTTGAACTTGATACCTCTAGGATCTTGTAAAGTTATGAAGGATTCTGGATCTTTTAATTCCCTACCAAGCTATGAACCTTCCTCCTTCTTCAATTTCTTTGAAAAGAAAGTAAAACAACACCAAATTCTCCTCGAGACCTTAAATGCACAACAATGGAGGTTAAAGGACGATTTCTAGGGTTTTAGGGGATTGGAGGTTGGTAAAGAGGCCAACCCTAATGACTTAAGGTGTTTATATAGGGTATAACACCTTAAAATAGGGTTTCCACAAACTCCTTGTACACCCCGCATACCCCTCGTACGCCCCACATACCCTTCGTACGCCCAATGTACGAGGCCTCACACTCCTGATCCACCATTCGCAGTACGCTAAGCGTACACCACATTACGCCTCAAGTACTCTCCTCCGGGGCAGTACACCCTGCGTACTCCCTAGGTATGCCCCCGTGTACTAGAATTTCCTCTTAAGCCCTAAAACACTCCGAAGGCCATAACTTCTTCGTTGCAAATCCAATTCTAACAATCCTTATATCCATGAAAAGTTAACGAGAAGCTATATGTTTTCATCAAATTATACATGCCATAAAATTTCCCGAATAGGAATCCAATTTTCATAAAATTGAACTGACACTTTACCGAAATACCCTCTTCACTCCAAAACACAAACCGAACACCCAAATCATCCAAAAAACATCACCTAACTCCAAATGAAAAATGATTCAAAACATGGCATGACACTACATCTTTTAGTTAGCACAAAATAATTCCAAATTCACTCCAATTAATTCCAAACGATTTTCTAATTAACTAATCATCACATGAATAATTGATAAACTATTTGTATCTCTATCTTATAATATTCTAATAATATTTGGATCATTGAAGGCAACCCAAAAAGGACCTTGCTATTAATGTAAGTCTTACCAATTAGTTATGATATTTGACATTATTCAAACATTATTTGACTCACAGTGCAACGACACCGATCATGTCGTCATCATATGACCTATTTGGCGTACGATGTCGCAACATTGATCTTGTCATTAGCCAACAATTAATTTAACACACAATGTCGCAACACCAATCTTGTCATAAGCCGATGACCTATTTGGCTTATGATTTTACAACATCAATCTTGCCATCATCCAACCACAATATGTAACATACAAGTAAAAAAGAAAGACCCTACTAGTCTAGCTAAGAATATAATCATGACATAGTATTACACAAACATCCAACACACATAGGATCCAATAGTTATATAAAAATACAATGAAAAGACTCACCTGAATGAAGGAGCTTAAATAACTACTCGAAATCTCACAAAATCAGCTACACAAACCTCCTAAACTAAATAAAGTTCAAACCTTACTGTATAGCTTAAAACTCATTAAGTTTGACTAAAAGTCAAACAGGTTAAAAAGTCAATGGTGAACACCTTCTCATGTAACGACTACTACCATGGTCACGTCACGATCACTATAGGACTAGACACTTACGTCACTCTAATGACAGCGTCGTAAACTACGTAAAAAATAGCTTAACTCATTAAACTCTTAATCCTTAAAGTCTAGATATCAATAGCTTAGATCTGGTTCTTCAAATGATTTTCATAGATAAAGTTTTCAACTTTATCCATTTCATAGGTGTAATCAAAGAAGATCTTAAGCCCTAACTCTCTAAGCAACAAAAATTACCAAAACTCAATTATGACACAAAAATGATGCATGAAATCCCAACTTTCCAACTCAAGGATGGTCTAGAAGTTATTCCAATCCCACCATATTATTCTGAAGTTCTCCAAATTCCAGGAGCTTCAAAGGGAAACACTAAAAGGGACCAAAATCTCACTTCACGCCTAGATCTATGCATGGATATGAGAAAACCAATGAACTTTTTAACTTACAAAGCAAATAATGTCCAACATCCAATTACTTTTGTTTCGTTCTACTTATGATATTGTTTCTGGTACGTAGGTATACTTGTATACTTCATATAAAATACTTATATTTTAAAAGTATAATTTTAGTTCAGAGCACTTTAGCCCATTAGTGTTTATAGTTATGTACCTTGTAAGGTTTGGTATACTAAGTTCACTGTAAACAATAGCTCTGATACCAATCTGTCTCACCCCCAAACCGTAAAACAAACGGTAGAAACGTCTGTGGGTGGAGGACATCATGTGTAGTATCACAACAACTGCATCATAGTAATCAAAGTAAACACAACCATTACATTATAATATGATTATTTACATTTGTTTGATATAAGATTCGTATACATCAAAATTAGCAAAAGATAAAGACGAGACTCCAAAATGCTCCATCTTCTCCAAAAGTCAGCTAGTGTACCTGTCTACTGATGTCCTGAGAATACAAGCAGTTTTGAAAATATATCAACATAAAGTTGGTGAGTTCATAACCATGTTTTTGAATTGAAAACTAGTCACTGAATTTGTATAAATGTTTGTTTGCTTTTCAAGAAAATCTAATATTTTCTATCATGTTTGTTGATTGCAGTATAAATAGTATGATCCGTTAAAAACCCTGGCTACCACCGGTATGTATGTTCTTGTTTGGAAAACCCTGGCTACCACCAGTATGTATGTTTTTGTTTGAAAACCCTGGCTACCACTGTGACATCCCTATTTTCTCGGACAGAAAAGACCGATTTTGTTTATGCTTTATAAAAATCAGAGTGCCTCTTTTAATAAAAATGTTGCGGAATTTATTCCCAGAAAAACACGATAAATATGTTATCAAAGCATTTCCGAAGAAACTTATTTTATTCATTTTAAAACATTGGGATGTCATCGTCAATATAGAAACATAAGCATAAACAAAACTAACATTCATTTACACTAGTGATCTATATCTCCTTAATCTCTCACTGTAATGTCACTTCATATCGATAATTGTGATATAAATAAATTGAGTGGGTCAGGTTGCGAAACCTGGTGAGTACATAGGGTTTTCAACCCACAATAATATAATTATTATGTTAAAAAAATCAAACAATCAACCCAATTACCCATCCCCATTATCTTCTTTATTCTTAAGGATCTACCCTAACAATCAACTATTCCTTATTCATTTATTCCTAAGGATCATCCTAAGGAATTGGCATGAAGTCCATCGTTGCTACGGTTTACACAACAGGCACTAAGTCTGCATAGTTGCCAGGGGTTAGGCATCAAGTCTGCATGATCGCCAAGGTTTACACAATGGGCACTAAGTCTACATAGTCACCAGGGTTTAGGCATCAAGTCTGCATGATCGCCAAGGTTTAGGCACCAAGTCTGCATGGTTGCCAAGGTTTAGAGTACACCGGGTGAACACATCATTCACAACACCTACAGGCTGCGAGCCTGCTAGTATTCCACTGGACTGTCTAGAATAGTCCGTGGTTGTCATCCATACTCTGTTGAATGATGGGGCATCGTTTGGGAAAAGGCTTCTCACATCATCCACCTCTCACCCTCACCTCGTGGTCTATAACACCTATCAACTCATCATCAAACTCTTATTCCATCTATTACATCTACCCATGTTTTACCCCAACATTATCGTAGATATAAAATACATATACAGTTTAAATCATTTAAAACATGTATAAAATCGCTCATCCAACATAGACAACAAGTATTCAGATAATATGCACACATAGCACGTAATTTATATAAAATACTTTATATCTATGTGTAAGATGAAAGTAACTATACACTCACTTGAGAAGGTGGTGACTCGGTATTCGAACAAAGCTTCTTTTACTTTAAAATAATTTCCTTCGACGAAACCTAGAATTATTACCACTAGATTTTAGTCTAATATTTACCGTGACTCATTATTAGTCTTATTATTATTATTATTATATAAGTGTTTAAACAATACTTTCCAACCACTATGTAGAGACAGGGGCCAGACATAAAACACTGGAGGGTAGGACCATTTTGGCATATAGCACTTCTGAAATCCAACAACCCTATGCGACCCTTTAAACCAGATTTCTCGTACCGTGAGTATTTAGAAAGATATTATAATAACACTTATATAATAATAGCTCAAATATTTATTATAAGTTCATAATAACAATACTAATTTTAAATATAAGTTATATTAAAATAGGGTAAGCATAACTTACTTACAAGGGGCTTTTAGCTAGGAGTCGGGCACTGCACGGGCAGAATTTCGCCGCTGAATCTTTCTAAGAAAGACTCGTGCAACGCTTCAGCGCTCATCTTACTATACTAAAACTACAGAAAGAGAAGTCGAATCACGATGAACCAAAATGGTGCAAGAAATATGAGAGCTAGAGGCTCTTATTTGTACTAATTGAATTTTCAAAAACTACTCTCAATAATTACTTAATGATCTTATAGTTATATAAACAACTAAACACCCCTTTATATTACTATTTGAAATAGATTTAACGATATTTGTACTAAACTAATGTCGAAAGAACTCAACATTAGTCTTATAATGACCGCATCGTCGATACATTTCTAATGATATATACATTGTTATATATGTGTATGTATATATGATTTATACTTTATTTTAATACGTTAATATGCTATTATAATTTGTAACTCGTTCATAAGAACTCGTTTTTTGACGTTATCTAGGTGTAGACGTACTCTACAAATTTCGTTTAGACTCCGTCGGCTAATTTTGACTTTATTTTTAAAGTTATATTTTTAACAGCCCGATACAGGATTGGTCAGTTAAAATCTCATAACTTCTTCATCCGATGTCCATTTTTGTCTGTATTTTTATCGTTCCGCTACCAATAACGAAATCTTCGATTGTCGTTTAGGTTGTGTCGGCTAAAAACCACGCGATCTAATACTCGAACTTCGAGTTGTGCACCGCTAAGCTGAAACTTCGAAAAATCATAACTTCCTCATACAAAGTCAGATCTGGGCGTTCTTTATATTACTAGGGCTAAAATTTGCTCTATCATAAATTCACTATTTACGTCTTCGCGGTGTCGTGCCGGTTCCGTCGCTAAACTTCGATGGGTCATAACTTCTTTGTTATAACTCGGATTTCGGCACTCTTTATATGTATGGAACCCTTGATACATATTATACAACTTGGTTAAGATTATTTATTCTAAATAATATTTTGTCAAAAAGTAGTTTTCGACCCCTATTATCTCTAAATTGACTAGCCCGGATCTACGAGCGTTACAACCACTAGTATGTAAGGTAGTCTAATTACTTAGAACAAAAACAAATGTTGTATCCCTGGAATACCCTCCAATGTAGTATGTAAGTAGTCTTATTAATTAAAATAAAACTATTGAAGAATGATAATCCCGTAAACAAAGGTTAGTGTATACTATTGTGAGTTTGTATAACCATGCTAATATGACTGATGACCTCCGTGACGTTTCTTCAGGCATCGTATGTTACGAAATTTGTCACCCCAGGCATGCCTGCCTAAATGTAGCTAATAGTTCAGGTGTGGGATTTTTGCTCCCGAATATATCTATTCACAAATCTCACGCTTTCCCTCCAGGAGACTCTGGTTATACTAAATGTTGAGGATTTACCCATACCCCGAAGGATACAATGAAGAGATGTCTCACAATCTTGTATTAACTAGTTTACGTGTTGTTCTGTTGTTCTCATGTTTGAAATTATTTGTATACTGGGTAGAGTATAAATAACTATACGCAAAATAATTATTTAGTATGATACTCTTGTTATCTGTATGTAGAAATGGATAAACTAAATCTATCATAGTTTATATGTTCGACCGTGTGCGTAGTTTGAATCTGTAAAATTGGTGATGAATTCCCCAAATTATACCTATTATAGTTTGACTGATATGTTATGTTCATCTATTGTTCTGAAAACTATGCAATTATGTTTAGAAAAACGTCCCTTATGCTCTACATAATACAAAAGGGAATAAATGTCTATATGTTTTATGAAACGCGTTGGATCGTATTAATTGCATAATTTTTAACTTGTTGAAAACATTTATGTTTTAGTTCACAAAAATCCTTTTGTGTTTGGCTTGTATCCCCCTGAAAATGTTTAAAAACCTTAAAAGCATATAGGTATGAACTCACTGTTTTCTTGTGCAATTTGAATGTCGTGTCGATAGGGATGCTGAGTGTTAAGTGAAGCCTCGGACACAACCAGATCCTATTTAACATATAATAGAACATATATGTATTAGATTAGGGTGCAATACCATTAGATGAAGAAGGAACCACCTTAGGGACTAGGAAACACTTGAAACTAAGTGTTAGAATCACATGTGATTGAAAAAGGGGAGTTTGCGGCCGCACAAAGGGGTGTACGGTCATGGGTTTTCGGCTTAGCTGAGTTTGCGGCCCATGGGTTTACGGCCCAATGGGTGTATGGCGAAGGAGTTTGCGGCCGTACACTCATGATAAATTGTGCATTTGAGGTGTTTTAAGGTCCTTTCTAGCCCCTTGGAAGTGTTCTAAGTCCCATACTTAGCTTTAGGATGAGTTTAAGGCCAATAATGGACCAACCACTAGGGTTTGTGGCCAATGAGGGGTGTAGAGTCGTAAACATGGGTTTACGGCCATAAAACCTCCATGTTCATATCTTTTGGGTCAATTTTAAGGTGAAAAATAAGCATTTCTAGTAGATAGCAATGATAGGAAGCAGTTACTTACTATAAGGAAGCTTGAAATGGGGTTTTTAGCCACTAAGAACTAGTGTGTTGATGGTGTTCTTTGTGAGTGATAAAGATCTAGCCAAAGATGAGATCTATGAGTTAGGAACATGGATTTAACACTAGATAAGAGATTGAATTACAAATCAAGATGGACGAACACTTACATTTTTAGGGTCCTTGAGAAAAAAATCGATGGATGTAGAGAGAGAGAGTAGAGAGAGAAAGTCTTTGAAGTGGGTAAAGTGACAAATGGAGGCCAAGCATCCCTTATATAGGGGTGAATTTTCGTCCAAGGGGCGGGTGGGGGTGTATGGCCGTAAACTCGATTTTGCAGCCGTACACTCCTCTCGAAGAGGTCTTCGGCCCGGATGCTATGATATGACTTAGGAAAACACATTCTTGGACCCTAACTTTGATTGTACTGAACTTGAACACCCAAAAAGATCCAAAACATTGCTAAATAATAGCAAATATTAAAATTTGAATTGATTGATTTTAAACGTTTTGCACAAATGAAATTTTAGGTTGTCACATTCACCAACTCGACAACCTTGCTCCTCAAGGTTTTCGTATTCCAATCCAGAATCGCCACTGGTCTCTCAATATAATTCAGACGGTTATCCACATGAATATCCACCAATGGTAACACTACGGAATCATCCACCAAACATTTCCGGAACTGAGAGATATGGAACATGCTATGAATCTAACTGAGCTCATCTAGAAGATCCAAATGATAAGCAACCCGGCCCACCCAGGCCAAAACCTTGAAACGACCAATATACCAGGGGACAACTTACTGGCACGTGTCAGCATAACTCTTTTGCTGATTCTGAGCTATGTGGAGCCTTCTCCTAACCTGCTGAATCAGATCAGTGGTCTTGAGTACCACTTCGGTACACCCCATAACCCACTGACCAACCTCGCCCCAACAAATCAAGGTCCTACACTTCCTTCCATAGAGCATCTTCAAAGGATGTCGATCAATGCTGGCATGATATCTGTTGTTATACGAAAATTCCGCTTACGTAAGATACGTATCCTAATTCGCACCAAAGTCCAGAACACACACCCGCAACATATCCTATAGGGTCCGAATAGTCCGCTCTCTCCAACCATCGGTCTGCGGATGGACTATTATGCTGAAATGGAGACGAGTACCCAACTCATCATGAAACCTTTTCCAAAACCTAGAAGTAAGCCACACATCTATGTCAAAAACCACGAATACCGACACCCAACAATGTGTCACAACCTCCTTGATATAAATCTCTGCCAACTTCTCAACAGAAATACTCTCCTAAATAGGGATGAAATCTGCGATCTTGGTCAAACGATCCACGAAGACCCAAATAGAATCTACTCCATGCACAGTCTGGGGTAGCTTCGTGATAAATCCATAGTAATATCTTCCCATTTCCATATGGGAATATCCAACAGTTGCATGTTTTCGTGAGGTCGTTGATGCTTGGCCTTGACATTCATGCAACTCCATGAACCAAGCCACATCCCGCTTCATGCAGGGCCACCATAATCAGGACGAAGATCCCTATACATCTTCGTCTCCTCAGGATGAATGGAGAACTTGGACTTGTGGGCCTCCTCCATCAGAATTGACGAACACTACCCCAATACAGAACCCAAATTTCCGATGCAAAGTCAACAATCCACAACTATCATAATCGAATGAAGCCACCTGACCCACAATATGCTCGATCTTCTGGTAGTCTTCCTTCATAGCCTTAGCCTATGCCTCACAAATCCGCTCCAACAATGGAGTAATCATGGTCATCCTCAAACATATGTATCTGATCGGAGCAGCAACCGCCTTGTGGCTAAGAACATCATCCACCACATTGGCCTTTCCCGGGTGATAAAGGATTTTACAATCATAATCCTTCACCGCATCCAACCATTGACACTACCTCTTATTTAGATTTGGCTGATCCATGAAGTACCACAAGCTCTTGTGATTCGTGTAAATAGTATAATGGATCCCATAAAGGTAATGTCACCAAATTTTGAGGGAAAAAACCACATCCCCTGACTCCATATCATGTGTCGAATAATGTGCCTCATGAGGCTTCAACTGCCTAAAAGTGTAAGTGATCACACAACCCATCTACATCAACACTCCCCCTAATCCTGTGATTGAAGCATCACGATAAACCATGAAATCATCAACACCCTTTGGCAAGGTTAGAATCGGTGCCTTGCACAATCGCTGTCTCAACGTCTCAAAAGTTGCATGTTGCTTAGGCCCCCAACAAAATGTAAACATATTCTTTGTCATTTGGTTCAATGGAATAGATATCTTGGAGATATCCTAGATGAATATCCGATAATAACCCGCCAAACCAAGAAAATCCAGAATCTTAAATAAAAACCTCGAAACCTCCCACTGCATCATGGCCTCAACCTTGGCCGGATCGACCAGAATACTATTTTTGTTGACAAGGTGCCCTCAAAACTGAACCTCACGCAACAAGAACTCATACTTGGAGAACTTTGAAAAAAGTATCTCCCTTCTCAATGTCTCCAGTACTTCCCTCAAGTGCTCCTCGTGGTGCTCCCGAGTCATGGGATAAACCAAGATATCATCTAAGAACACAATTACAGACCGATCCAGCATCGGCCTGCACATGCAGTTCATGAGATCCATGAATGCAAATGGAGTATTGGTGAGTCCAAAAGGCATCACTACGAACTCGTAATGACCATAACAAGTCTGGAAAGCTGTCTTCTACACATCCTCATCCCTTACCCCCATCTGACGATAACCTAATCGCAAATCAATCTTAGACAACCAAGATGCACCGTGAATCTGGTCAAAAAGATCATCAATCGTTGGAAATGGATAACAGTTCTTCACTGTTACCTTATTTAGCTCCCGATAATCAGTGTATATTCAATGAGACCCATCCTTCTTCTTCATAAACAAGATCGGTACTCCCCAAGGCGAACTGTTCGGCCGAATATACCCCTTTTTTAACAGATCCTTTAACTATGTAGACAACTCTTGCATCTCAGGAAGAGCTAGCCGATATGCTGCTTTGGCTATCGGAGCCACATCAGGAACTAGATAAATCTTGAACTTAACCTGTCTCTCCGGAGGTACCTCAGGAAAATCCTCTAGAGACACATTAGGATAGTCCCGCACAATCGTCACATCATCCACAGTCGCCTTACCCTTATCCTAGGTATCCATGACATAGGGGACATAACCGAAACAACCATGTTGAAAAAAGCATCTAGCCCTCACTGCTAAACACAAAATCAGCCGACGCTGAGATCTCTCCCCATGAACGCCTAACTCTCACCCACTTGGGGTCCAAACCCGTACTAACTATTGCTCACAATCCATCACTGACCCATTAGGGATAATGTAACACCCCAAAATATCAAGAGTAGAGTTTAAGGGCTAAAAGTGTAAATCTTGAAGGGCAACTCGGCGAGTCCATGGATGGACTCAGTGAGTAGGGTCACGAATTTGGTCGCGTGTCAAGTTGCCTACTCGGCGAGTAGGTGCTGAGTGGAGAAAACCCTAATTCTCGGGGTTGAGCCCTATATAAAGAACTTAACATCCATTCCCCTAGCCTCTTTACTCATCCTCAAGTCCAGAAACCCTTAGCATTCGTGTGTGTGGATCAAAGTGCATTTGGGAGCTTGAAGGGTATTTGTTGAAGAAATCTTGGGAGTTTGGAGGCTTGGATCAAGGAGCTTTGCTTGGATTCAAGTTTCATTGCATTTGGGGCGTTCTTTTGAGGTAATATCTCGTTCTTGGGTTCTTACTCATATGGATTCATCATTTTGGGGTTTATGGGGAGCTTATCTTGGGATGTTTTGGAGTTTTGAGGTTAGATCTGAGGTTGCTACCTCAGATCTGGAATGGGGAAGGTCTAGAGTGCATTAAAGTCCATGTGTTTGAGTGCTTAGTGAAGCCATCATGTCCCAAAACCTAGACCTAAAGTGTATAAGGCCTAGATCTCTTTGGATTCACATAAAGTTTGCCACTTTACGTGATGGATGGGTTGTAGGAGGCTAGATCTATGTTTTGGATCAATTGCATGGCCTGGAATACTTCTGTATGGATTCAGACCGGTGGTACTCGGTGAGTCACATGGGTAGACTCGACGAGTTGCTTGAAGATGAGCTGGAACTCGACGAGTTGGACGAACAACTCGGCGAGTAGGTTGAAGATAGCCTTAGACTCGGCGAGTCTGTTCTTGTACTCGGCGAGTCTTGTCGAAGAATCCCAATATTTTCTGGTTGAGTCGAGAATCGGTGAGTCAAGGGATGACTCGGTCAGTTGGGTGCGAGTGGACTCAGAGTTGTTGGACTCAGCGAGTCTCGGGGTGACTCGGCGAGTCAGGTCGCGGACTGAGGGAAGTTCTGAGCGTGGGACTCGGCGAGTCATCGAGTTGACTCGGCGAGTAGAGTCAGTTAGGGGTTGACTTTGACCGTTGTCCAGAGTTGACTAGTTTGACTTTGTAGTGTTAGTCAGCCAGGATCAAGGTGGTATTAAATAGAGATATGCTTGTGTTGTAGGAGGACGATAGCTCGGGAGATCGAGCGCTAGTGATTCCGAGATACGCGAGGTGAGTCTTCTCACTATACTTTACCTTGAGTAGGTAACCAAAGTTATGTGACAGAGTATTTGTATGCTATGTATGTTATGTGTTGTAATGCATTATTTCTATGTGATTTATGTTGTGCATGTTTACAGAGTTAGAACCGGAAGGTTCCCAGAGTTAGAACCTGAGGGTTCACAGAGTCTGGGTGCACGGACCCATAGAGTTATAGCCTCGAGTGGCCAATATGTTTATGTGGTATTTTGGGGAACTCACTAAGCTTTGTGCTTACAGTGTTTGATGTTAATTGTTTCAGGTACTAGTGACGACCGCAGGAAGGCGCCGGCTTGATCAGTACACACGCACGGGATTTATGATTTTGAGATCTTGGGATTTTGTATTACTTGGATTGAACGATTGAAAATGGTTGTTTTCTGAACATTAAATGAATCATGTTTTATAAAAATTTGAAAAATTTGTTTTGAAATTTACGGTGTTACAATTTGGTATCAGAGCCTTGGTTTGAGGGATTTGGATGCACCTTCGGGCGTATTTGAACTCAAACCGAGGATTTGAGAAATTTTTACAACAGAAACTACAATATTTCTAAAAAGAAAAAGAAGTTTTGGAGACAAGCGGAGTGGAAGGTGTGTACGGTCAGCCAGCGCCCGAACGGTGAATCCCCAAAATACCCTTACCTTTGTGTTATGAGATATTTATGATGCACTTTATGAGACATTAGTGCATGCTAGAGACAGGCTAGGTATTCCATATCTTAGGACTAGAGTGGCCTGATTTGTGATGCCTTAGCCTAGGGATTGCTGTTTTATGCAATCTGCTTTTGAGTATGTGATGAATGAGAATATTTAGTTGGAATCCTTGAGGGGATTCGAGTAGAAGAGTAATCGAGGGGAGATACCTAGATAAGTACCGTGGTACCTAGCAAAGGAGTAGTTAAAACCTGTGAGGGGAAGAGTTGCAGAGTTCGGTGGTACTTTCGGGGATGAGCTGAGCAAGCGAAGTTATCACCCAGAGTGAGTTATATATATATATATATATATATATATATATATATATATATATATATCCTTCGATGCTCGAATGCTGCTTGCTTCGTGCTTTTTGGAACTCTCGATGATGGGAGTCAGCTACCAAGCGAATATGACGATATTCAGGAGGTAGATGGCTGGCATCATTAGGAGCTCTTCAGCAGCTGATGGCAGAGAAGTGTGAGAATCTAGGAAGAGCCTAGGGAGTATCTGTAGCCAAATGAGTGCGCTGGTAGAGTAGCGAATTTCACTGGAGAGCAAGCACGCAACGGAATTGGGGATCGAGAAGGTCGAGCAGCTACTTAGGGGCTCTGGGATAGTCCGTGTGGAATGTATGGGTAGATGTGGCAGGTAGTATAGGCCCATACTACTGAAAGCAGAGAACCCATACTTGATACAGGGGGTATTCTAGAGTTTCTAATGAGCGTATTGAGGAGTGATGTTATGGTTCGAGTACCATACATCGAAGCATATTGAGGAGTGATGTTATGGTTCGAGTACCATACATCGGAGCAGGTGGAGGATTGATGTTATGGTTCGAGTACCATACATCGGAACAGATGGAGGAGTGATGTTATGGTTCGAGTACCATACATCAAAGCAGATTGAGGAGTGATGTTATGGTTCGAGTACCATACATCAGAGCAGGCGGAGGATTGATGCTATGGTTCGAGTACCATACATCGAAGCAGATTGAGGAGTGATGTTATGGTTCGAGTACTATACATCGGAGCAGATGAAGGATTGATGCTATGGTTCGGGTACCATACACTAGAGAATATTGAGAAGAGATGGCATGGGATGGGTACCATGGTTCGTAGTGAATGATGCTTATGGTTCTTCGATTATCCGGTCTCGATTGATGAGGTAGAGATTGGATGCTATGGGTTTTAGGTCTGTGGGCCATGATTTAGTTCGAAGAGGCGTCCTTTGAGAGGGAGGTTGAGAGCCTTTCAGAGTATTTTGGTAAGGAGTCAGAGGGAGGGGAGAATTTCGGTCTGAGTGGAGCAATCAATCGATAGAGGAGATGTCACCTTCTATGACCTGAGTGGTGTTATTTATGTTCGTGTGCAAAACATGAGAGGCATGATGTTTAAGTTTTGGGTTTGGGGGTAAACCCTACAGGTTGTCATTGATGATGATTTTCCCTCCAAAGTATCAGGTAGCATGTGTGCCGCGAGGCAGTGATTATCATGAGCAGATAGTCAGTTAGGACTGAGATAGTCGAGGACCACGTTACACCTATTTGAGTATAATAGGGCGTATTGTAGTGGTATCAGTGGGGAGTCCAATAGATTTTATCAGAGCAGTAGTTTTCGATCTATGTTGGGTATTGAATATGGGAGTAGGTCCCTGTTCTTGGGACGATCCATGTGTCGGAACATTGGTTGATGAGTCGAGGTGGGGGAGTATGATGATTCGTGGTTCAGTCTATGGGTCAGTGATGTTATTGGACAGTTGAGTTGTTTGGTATTGGATTGGTACGAGACCTGGAATGACTAGAGGCCATCGTGACAAGAAGTTCTTGAGGATTTCATCTGAGGTTTAGAGTCCATGAGATCGATTGATTTCCTTAAAGGGGATTTCGGACGTTGCGCAGCACTTGCCAGGGGCAGGTGCGATTCTACTGGTAAAAAAAAATTGGCACGATGGTTGTATGCCAATTGGGGACAATTCGAACCCTAGTGGGGGAGAACCGGGTATTTTATTGAGGGAACCAGAGATTTGTGCAAGAGCGGTTAGGGGTTGAATACAAGAACCTGCGGCTTCAATTCATGGGATCAGGGTCATTGGTGATCAGGGAAAGTTGCAGGGCGAGAAAATGCAGGTGGTATATGTCTGAGAGAGAGAGAGAGATGCACGTCTCCACAGCAGGTGGCGAATGGACAGGAATCTGGCGGTGGTCAGGGTCGTTTCTAATGGAAGGCTCGTGATGACAGTATGGGTAGTCGAGAACTTCTGGGTCGAAGTATGGATTGTTTATGCCTTTTTGGGGTGGCTAGAAGATCATCGAGCAGCCAACTTCCAGGCCGGTATGTGTATTCTTGCGTGGATTCTGAGCAATAGAGGAAAGGATTCCGGAGGATCATCAGTGTGTTCTGAAGCATCAGCGCTTTCTTTGTATTCCAAGTGAGTGTCTGGATACACTGAAGTTGCGCATTGGGTACAATGAAGAATTATTATAAGGATCAGAGGAATGTATTGTTGTATATGTATGGTGCTGGGAGTAGGAGAATCAGTGGTAGAGGCAAGACATTGTGATGTTCGGTGATGGTGTTCCGTGGTTTCCGCGTATAGCGTCTTGATTTCGGAGTTATTTAGAGTCTTGAGTTTGAAGCGACTATTGATGTATCATGTATCTAGGGTTACAGTGGGAGCCCTTCACGTATTGTCATCAAGAGGGAATTATTTAAGGAAGTGGATCTCCGTATAGATGGGTTCTGCGTATAGCGGTTGCCGCTAGAGTCTGTAATGCATATTGGGACAAGTGTGTAACCACCTATGATAGTCTTCGGTGCATGAGTTAGTGAGCATAGTGTGGCGTTGTAATGAGAATGAGGGTATAGGGTGATACTACGGGGGCATCGTAGTATTCGCCAGTCAGAGGGTGTTGTGATGCTACGGGGAGCCGTAGTACTCGCAAGCCAGAGAGAGTCGTGATACTACGGAGAGCCGTAGTATTCGCCAGTCAGAGGGTGTTGTGATGCTACAGGGAGCTGTAGTACTCACAAGTCAGAGACTGGGAGTCGTGGTACTGCGGGGAGCCGTAGTACTCACTAGTCAGTTGGCGTTGTGGTGCTACGAGGAATCGTAGTACTCACTAGTCAGAGTCTGTCGTGATATTGCAAGAAGCCATAGAACTCACTAGACAGCAAGAGAGTGTGATGATGGAATGTTCTCTGATCAGTGTACGATGCAGAGGAGTTTTAGGCTTGTGTAGCCCTAATATTGAGTTTTGGAGCCTAGTGGTTAAACCGAGGCGAGGCTGGGGCCTCCGCCTCTGTCGAGAGATTCAGCAAGGTGCACAGGAGATATGCGCAACAGACTCCAAAGGTCAGAGTTGATTCAAGCTTCGATCGGATTGTATTTTTCGTATAAGGAGAAGAGAATTTACTGACTTGCGTGTCACTGGGCCGGAATATTTGTCAAAGGGAGGAAGTTGGTGTGATATCTTGGGTCATGATATGTGTGACCTTTGGAGGTTCAACTGTGGGGTCAAAAGCTGATCTGGTGTTCAGTATCGAAGAGGGATATGAGAAATGAGGTAGAGTTTACCTTAGTGATGTCTGAGGACACTGCAGATCAATCGAACGATTCAGACGCTCGAGGACATACTTCGGGCATATATTTAATAGATTTCGGAGAGAGTTGCGACACGTATTTGCCCTTGGCAGAGCTTTCCTGCAACAACAGCCATCAGTTGAGCACCAGTGTGCCACCCTTTGAGCTGTTGTATGGGAGGAGGTGTCGTTAGATCGGTAGTCATTGAGCAGTGTGATTGCGGTGGTGGTATGGAATGACATCATGTTGGGGTGACTGTTGAGGACACGGAAGGGATTCCACGGGTGTAGAGCCAATAGTCTCAGGATGGATGCAGGTATGGAGTCTGGGACTCCCAGCTTGATTCTGATCAGGGAGTCGTGTGTGTAGTGGTGGTTTCCCCTGGGTATGCTGGAGATGTCGTCAGTGTGACGGGTTTTCCTAACTCGAGAGTGCGAGGTCTGGTGCAGCATGTGCGTGTGATTGCAAAAAGAGGACTCATGGGAGTTACACTAAGATTGAAGAATGGGTCTTTCGGTCAGCATGGAATGGATAGAGTGGGTTTTGGATCAGGGATCCGGTGGTTCATGGTTTTCTATCTCGTATGGGTCGAGTGATTGTTGAGATTTGGAGCAGTGATGCATCATGGGAAGTACTCAATTGTTGTGTGTGGATATCAGAGGGTAAATCCGGTGCCCGGGTTGAGACGGTGGTCAGGACACCACAAGGAAAGAGAAAGTGAGTTCGAGTTTCGATGGGTATGCCTTGAGGGACCTGGTCCGGTTAAGGCCAGGTGGCGTGTTGCGGGAGTATTTTTGGAGATGAGTTGTCGTAGGCTTCGAGGACGAAGCCTAATTTAAGTGGGGGAGAATTGTAACACCCCGAAATATCAAGAGTAGAGTTGAAGGGCTAAAAGTGTAAATCTTGAAGGGCAACTCGGCGAATCCATGGATGGACTCGGCGAGTAGGGTCGCGACTTTGGTCGCGTGTCAAGTGGCCTAGTCGGCGAGTCCAAAGATGGACTCGGCGAGTAGGTGCTGAGTGGAGAAAACCCTAATTCTCGAGGTTGAGCCCTATATAAAGAACTTAACATCCATTCGCCTAGCCTCTTTACTCATCCTCAAGTCCAGAAACCCATAGCATTCGTGTGTGTGTGGATCAAAGTGCATTTGGAGTTGAAGGGTATTTGTTGAAGAAATCTTGGGAGTTTGGAGGCTTGGACCAAGGAGCTTTGCTTGGATTCGAGTTTCATTGCAGTTGGGGCGTTCTTTTGAGGTAACATGTCATTCTTGGGTTGTTACTCATATGGATTCGTCATTTTGGGGTTTATGGGGAGCTTATCTTGGGATGTTTTGGAGTTTGGAGGTTAGATCTGAGGTTGCTACCTCAGATCTGAAATGGGGAAGGTCTAGAGTGCATTAAAGTCCCTGTGTTTGAGTGCTTAGTGAGGCCATCATGTCCCAAACCCTAGCCCTAAAGTGTATAAGGCCTAGATCTCTTTGGATTTACGTAAAGTTTGCCACTTTACGTGATGGATGGGTTGTAGGAGGCTAGATCTATGTTTTGGATCAATTGCATGGCCTGGAATGCTTCTGTATGGATTCAGACCGGTGGTACTCGGCGAGTCACATGGGTAGACTCGACGAGTTGCTTGAAGATGAGCTGGAACTCGACGAGTTGGATGAACAACTCGGCGAGTAGGTTGAAGATAGCCTTAGACTCGGCGAGTCTGTTCTTGGACTCGGCGAGTCTTGTCGAAGAATCCCAATATTTTCTGGTTGAGTCGAGAATCGGTGAGTCAAGGGATGACTCGGTAAGTTGGGTGTGAGTGGACTCAGAGTTGTTGGACTCGGCGAGTCTCGGGGTGACTCGGGGAGTCAGGTCACGGACTGAGGGAAGTTCTGAGCTTAGGACTCGGCGAGTCATCGGGTTGACTCGGCGAGTAGAGTCAGTTAGGGGTTGACTTTGACCGTTGTCCAGAGTTGACTAGTTTGACTTTGTAGTTTTACTCAGCCAGGATCAAGGTGATATTAAATGGAGATATGCTTGTTTTGTAGGAGGACGATAGCTCGGGAGATCGAGCGCTAGTGAGTACGAGATACGCGAGGTGAGTCTTCTCACTATACTTTACCTTGTGTAGGTAACCAGAGTTATGTGACAGATTATTTGTATCCTATGTATGTTATGTGTTGTATTTCATTATTTCTATGTGATTTATGCTGTGCAGGTTTACAGAGTTAGAACTGGAAGGTTCATAGAGTTAGAACCTGAGGGTTCACAGAGTCTGGGTGCACGGACCCACAGAGTTATAGCCTCGAGTGGCTAATATGTGTTTTATGTGGTATTTTGGGGAACTCACTAAGTTTTGTGCTTACAGTGTTTGATGTTAATTGTTTCAGGTACTAGTGGCGACCGCGGGAAGGCGCCGGCTTGATCAGTACACACGCACGGGATTTATGATTTTGAGATCTTGGGATTTTGTATTACTTGGATTGAACAATTGAAAATGGTTGTTTTCTGAATATTAAATGAATCGTGTTTTATAAAAATTTGAAAATTTTGTTTTGAAATTTACGGTGTTACAGATAAACCAATCCATACCCGCGATAACCTTGTTCCCACGCAATGGAATAGGAACCAAATCAATCAAATACTGCTCACTGAACAACTGAAGAGTACAACCCCGATGAACTCTCACAATCCCGAACAGACCTATCATCAGCAATCTCAACATCAAGAGGACAATATAGCTCCCCGGAAGCTCCAGTAAATCTCTTGGTAAGCGCAATCGATACAAAAGATTGAGTAGCCCCGGAATCAAACAATACCAGAGCTGAAATACCGTTCACTAGGAACGATCCTAAAATAAAAAACCTAAATATAAGCAGCAATTCGTAATATATAAAGAGACAAGGAAAAGATACATACCCATCACCACATTTGGTGTCGCGCGAGCCTCCATGGTTGTCAACTAAAAGACCCTAATCTTCTCTACAGGTGAATCTGCCCGGCCCTGGCAACTGTCAATAATTCAAAGAGTTGCAGGAATGGGTGCTGACACCATTCGTGTTGCCGCCAAACTCGGACAATGGGCCTACTTGTGGCCCCTCTGGTTGCAATGAAAGAAAATCAGATCAGATATTAGGGTGGTGGTGGTGGTAGCAGTGCAATCTCTGCTAATATGACCCGTGCGACAACACTTGAAGCATCCAGAACCACCCACCCTGAACACTCCGTCGTGCACCTTGTTGCACTTGCCACAGTGGCTCCAGCCCCAACGCCGTCTCGATCTAGAATCAGATACCTTGGGCCTCTTGCCTGAACCCTCAGCACTCGACTCATAATATGGCTTCCTCCTCTTCTCCATCTTCAGGTCAATCTCCCTCTCCCTAGCTCTCACTAACATATCCTTCAGCCTCTTACATCGGGATCAGCTCACAAACTGCCAAATGTCATTCCTCAACATCTCATGATACCGAGACTTCTTCATCTCCTTATCTGCCACATATTGCGGAGTCACCAATGCCCTCTCTTGGAACATCGTGGTAATCTCAATCACCCTTTCGGTAGTCTGGTGTAGATCCTGAAACTCTCGTGCCAACTGTTGCATCTCAATCATCTCAATCACTAATGGAGCACCCCGGACCTCCTCCTACCAACCCCGTGCCCTCTCGGAGAAACTGTTAGTGTGGAAGGCATTAGCAACATCCACTAACCACCTTTTTCTCGCTATCAGGTCTTTCGTCCCATGATAGTCCAGTGCACCACATGCCTGAAACTCCTTGAAGCTCAATGAATGCACCCCAACCAAGACCACCATCTCAAAGCAAAAGGCGCTCAATCCCTCATCCATAATCTCCAGTATACCCTCCTTGACCGTGCCAAAGATCACAAGAATCTGCTCAAGAATGCAACAAGTAATATTACACGAGATGAACTCCCAAGTCTGGTCATCTAACTGAACGATTCCAAAACCTAAGCCCGATCCCTCACTAGTGCCAGAACTGCCAACAGGTATGCCTCACAATGTCACCATATTGAAAATAGACCAATTATACCATCAGAATACGCATAAGAACATATACATCGATGGATAAAAAAAACTCACAAGCTTATTGGTTTCATCACAACTCTCTTTGAATCGATTATAGATCCTATGCTTCCAGTAGTACTGGCCCATACTACTATCCACATATATGCTTACTTTTCTAGAAGATTGCCTTAACTCCTCCAAGTCACTTATATCCACACAACTTCCCCTCACAGATAAGGCTCCCAACACTAAATCTTATCCTAGGTTTTTCTAGGGAAAACTCCACACCATTCTCCATCATCAGCTGCAAAAGGAATTCCTGCTAACTTCCTCTAACTAGCTCACAAATACAGTTATATATTACTAAAACCAGATAATTCTTCGAATGAGAGGTCTCACACTAAAATGGTTGGACTCAAACACGAGCTACGCAATAGATTTAAAACCTAACCTTCTAAAATTATTTTGGTTCCCATAATATGTAACTTAGCATATTCGCTTGCTAGTTAGCTGAAGTTAGTAACAACTCCTAAAAGCACAAAGCAAGCAGCGTTCGACCATCAAGTAATCAGAATCAAGCATCACCCAATCAAGCCACCCTATCACAGATTGATCAGTACTAGCATGCAAGTCTACAAGCTCATATAATAGGCATATAAGGGCATCACACCTAGCATTCTATCATGCAAAAACTGAGCATATCCTTAGCCCTAAATAGCATGTGATTCACATATTCACAGATCAAATCATATTAGATAACATGTATAAGTAATTTGGGAAAACTTACTTGAGCTTGGGTAATTGCATGCACCACACCCTTACTTGTCTTAGAAAAACTATTTTCTTAAAAAAATATATTTCTTTTTGAAAAACTTTACCAAATCCTAAGCTTGACTTCAAACACACCTAAGATGTAACGTCTTAATTTTCAAGTCCAAAAATTTCAGTTTAAATATAACGAATTGGAAAACATTTATCAGAAAACACCATCAAGTCATATCATTTGTAAACCATAATCTCATGTCTAAACATCATATTATAAAAGTAGTAACATTGTTAGAGTACAATCCTAAGAAAGCTCGTAATGCGGAAATCCAATGTGTGTGTATGATGTGCAGCTACCGCCCCGACTCTTTCCTCTTCGCTGAAGAGGTACCTGAGACAAAATTAAAAGCTCTAAGAACAAAGCTTAGTGAGTTCCCCCATCATACCACATACCATACAATCATATAACATACATACTTCTGAGCAATTTTAGGGTGCCCAACCTACCCGGTATGGCCATTCTGGGGTGCTGACCTACCGGTACGGCCATTCTGGAGTGTTGACCTACCCGTGTCACGCCATTCTGGGGTGCTGACCTACCCGTGTCAAGCCATTCTGGAGTGCTGACCTACCCTTCGGTCCTAACAACCGAACCTCGGGTACTATTCTCGTCCTACTACCACAATCACATATAACATATCATGCTGGCATATAAACATATCATAACATACTGCCAGGCATATCTAAGGTGCTGACCTACCCTTCGGTCCTAACAACCGAACTTTGGGGATTATTCTCCTCCTACACCCACTATCACATATAACATGTCATGCCGGCATATAACATATCAGGTAGTAGCAAACCTAGATGAATATCACAAAGACAATCATCTAACATACAAATCCTACTGGTGGGCCGGCATTGTGGCCGTAGACCCACCGCTACTGGAAGGTAACTCACCTCGTATGAATGAATGCTGTCAATTCGAGTGAGAAGTCTCTATCTGCTGCTCCGAACGATTCTCCGATTATAATTCCCATAAAGACACTTAGTCAATAGCTGATAACTACTCTTAGGGTAGATTATTTTACCCCTGGCCAAAGTCAAATCCTGGTCAAAGTCAACTTCCAATTGACCTGACTCGCCGAGTTGGACCGCCAACACACCGAGTCCCTATTCTTTCATCTGACCCCCTCCCGACTCCACCTGTCGAATTTAGCAAAGACTCGACGAGTTCTCCTTCTATAATATCATCGAATGAACCTTCATCCGACTCTCCGAGTTGTATGAACAACCCATCGAGTCCATCTTCAAAGGGTTGGGAGATCGCCTTGGACTCGCTGATTTCGTTCATACACTTGTCGAGTCCTATGATTCCCAAGTCTAATGCTAAGTCTAATATGGTGAGTCACTCCCCTGGACACTTCCAAGACCCTTCTAACACTCATCTGGTTTCCTTTAAACCTCAACAGACGAGGGACACAAGTCCTGGACTCGCCGACTTCCAAGAACAACATGACGAGTCGGTGCTATCTAAGTCTTATATCTTGATTTCTGATGTACAACACTCATCCAAAAGACAGACCTGGGTTTCTAAGATCGATCTAGCATGTAAAGTTATGAACTTTACATGAATGCATGGGGGTATCAGCTTAATGGACCCAAAAAATGAGGTCTAAAGGTGCATGTGGCTCTCAAAGGCTACAAAGTTGGCCACTTTAGGCCATGTAGTCCCCTAAGGACCCTGGATCTAGAACCTTAACCCCCAACCATGCTTGCATTCATGATTGGTCACCAAAAATGGTTCCTAAAAGCCCTAATTCACTCCAAAAAGGGATGTAGAACATGAGTAAACAAGGTATAAGCTTTATACCTATAAGGAACTGCAGATGCTGCACAAACTCGAAATCTCCTGGTTTCCTCTTGGCTTCTCAAGCTTTTCCTTCTTTCTTGTGATCACAAACTACCAAAATTACCAAAAAGGTCCTTAGATCTCACAAAACGATTAGGGTTTAAGTATGAGGTGTTCTGGGAGTATAAGGGACGATGTAGGCTGCATTAAGACGTTTAAATAGGGTGCAATCCGTTGGATTTAGGGTTTTGTCCAAACATTGCCTACTCGTCGAGTCGGATTGCCGACTCATCGAGTAGGTCACTAAACTCCCGCGTCCAAAGTTGATTCTACTCGACGAGTTGGACCTTCAACTAGCCGAGTCCCAGGCCAAAATGTTATAATTACTTGAATGAAAATACGTACCAGGAATCGGGTGCTACAAATCTACCCCACTTACTTTAGACTTCGTCCTCGAAGTTTGCTGTTCGATCCTAAAAAAGCTATGGGTAGTGGTCCATCATCTCATCCTCCGGCTCCCACGTTCGCTACGAGCCCTTTCGGAGCTGCCATTGCACCTTCACCAGCTCGACCCTCTTGTTCCTCCGATCCTTCGACTTCCGGTCGAGGATCGCCACATGCCACTTAATGTAGTTCAGGCTGTCATACACCTGAATATCCTCCAGAGGTACCACTGCCGAGTCATCCAACAAGCACTTCTGCAGTTGGGAGACATGGAAAGTGTTATGGATTTGACTGAGTTCTGCTGGCAGATCAAGCCTATACGCCACCTTGCCCACCTAGGCTATCACCCTGAAGGGTCCAATATACGTGGGGCCCAGCTTGCCTCGCTTCCTGAATCGGATGACGCCCTTCCATGGCGACACCTTTAGGAGGACCATATCCCCGACCTGGAACTCCAGGTCCGAGCGACGCTTGTAGGCATAACTTTTATGCTGACCCTGAGCAATCTGAAGCCTGCTACTGACCTGCTAAATCCTTTATGTCATCTTGAGCACCACTTCGGTGCTCCCCATAACCCTCTGGCCCACCTCACCCCAACATATCGGGGTCCTGCACTTCCTCCCGTATAACATCTCAAAGGGAGGACGATTGATACTCGCGTGGTAGTTGTTGTTGTAGGAGAACTCAACTAATGATAGATAGGTATCCTAACTACCACCAAAGTCTACACACATGCCCGCAGCATATCCTCCAGAGTCTGGATGGTCTGCTCACTCTGTCCATCCGTCTGTGGGTGAAAAGCGGCGCTAAAGTGTAGATGGGTAGCCAAATCGTCGTGGAATTTCTTCCAAAATCTGGAAGTAAATCGCACATCTCTGTCAGAAATCACGGAGACTGACTCTCCATGCCGAGCCACCACCTCTCAAATGTAGATGTCGGCCAGCTTCTCAGCCGATATACTCTCCTGGATCTGTATGAAATGGGCAGCCTTGGTCATTCGATCCATGATGACCTATATGGAATCCACTCCCCGCACGGTCTTGAGAAGTTTGGTGATGAAATCCATGGTAATATCTTCCTATTTCCACATGGGAATATCTAACGGATGCATCTTGCCATGTGGCCTTTGGTGCTCGGCCTTGACCTTCCTGCAAGTCAAGCACCACTCCACATACCATGCTACATCCCGCTTCATGCGGGGCCACCAATAATCAAGGCGAAGATCCCTAAACATCTTCATCGCTCCGAGATGGATAGAAAACCTGGATTAGTGCGCCTCCTCCATCAATATCTGGAGAATGCCTCCATGGTAAGGGACCCACACCCTGTGGTGAAGAGTCAACAACTCTCGGCTATCATAGTTGAAGGAGGAAACCTAACCCACTATACGCTTGATCTTCTGATGTTCCTTCTTCATAGCTTCCTGCTGGGCCTCTCGGATTTGCTCCAACAGTGGAGTCACTACTGTCATCCACATGCAAATGTCTCTGATCGGCGCTGCCTTATGGGTAAGCGCATCAACGACCATAGTGGCCTTCTCCGGGTGGTAAAGGATCTCGCAATCATAATCCTTCACCACATCTAACCACCGATGCTACCTCATGTTCAGATTCGGCTAATCCATGAGGTATCTCAGACTCTTATGGTCTGTGTAAATGGTACATCAAACCCCATAGAGATAGTGTCGCCAAATCTTGAGGGCGAAGACGACCGCCTCCAAATCCAAATCGTGCTTTGGGTAGCTCACCTCGTGGGGCTTCAACTGCCTCAAAGAATAGGCGATGACATGCCCTCTCTGCATCAATACTGCGCCCAAGCCCAAAATAGACGCGTCACAGTATACTACCAAATCCTCCACACCCTCTAGTAGGGCTAAGATTGTAGTCTCACACAATCTCTGTCTCAGTGTCTTGAACGCTGCTTGCTGCTCAGGCTCCCAATGAAAGACTATAGCCTATTCGTTAGTCGAGTCAAGGGTACGGCTATCTTGGAGAAATCTTGGATGAATCTCCGATAGTAGCCGGATAATCCCAGGAAACTCCAAATCTCAAGTGGAGACTTTAGAACCTCCCATCTCATCATGGCCTCCACCTTGGTCGAGTCGACCAGAATACCGTTCTGGTTGACAAGGTGCCCAAGAAATTTCACCTCACGCAATCAGAACTCACACTTGGAGAACTTGGCGTACAAGCTCTCCCTCCTCAGAATATCCAAAACCTCTCGTAGATGCTCCTCATGTTGCTCCTGCATCTTGGAGTAGACCAGGATATCATCAATAAAAATTATCACAGACCGAACCGGCATCGGTCTGCGCACATGGTTCATGAGGTCCATGAACGCGGCAGGAGCATTGGTGAGCCCGAAGGGCATCACCACAAACTCGTAGTGGCCAGAGCGAGTCCGAAAAGCAATCTTCTGTATATCCTCCTCTCTGAACCTCATCTGATGGTAGCCTGACTGCAAGTCTATCTTGGAAAACCAAGATGCTCCCTGAAGCTCGTCGAACAAGTCATCTATCCTCGGAAGTAGGTAACGGTTCTTCACCGTTACCTTGTTCAGCTCCCGGTAATCTATGCACATGCGATGCGACCCGTCCTTCTTGTTGACAAACAGGATCGGGGCTCCCCATAGTGAGCTACTCGGCCTGATAAATCCCTTGTCTAGCAGCTCCTACAGCTGCGTAGACAACTCTTGCATCTCGGGAGGAGCCAATCGATATGGTACCTTGGCTATCAGAGTTGCACCAGGGACTAGGTCAATCCTGAACTCCACCTGTCGCTCCGGAGGTATCCCAGAAGCTCCTCTGGGAACACATCCGCGTAGTCCCGCACCACCGAAACATCGCTCACCATCGCCTTACCTGCCTCCCGCGTATACATAACATAGGCGACATACCCAGCACAACTCTACTATAGGTAGCGCCTAGCCCTCGCTGCTGAACATAATGTGCGTCCACGTTGTGGCCTCTCGCCATGAATCACCAATTCTCCCCTACTTTGGGTCCTGACTCGCACTAACTGTTGCGCGTAGTCTATCACCGTCCCATTAGGGCTCAACCAATACATGCTTATAATCACCTTGTTCCCACGTAACGGGATGGGAACCAGGTCTACCAGGTAGCGCTCCTTGAATAGCCTCAGTACGCAATCTTTGAATACTGTTGATGATCGCACTGATCGATCATCGGCAATGTCAACCTCTAAAGGGAAATCCAACATGAATGAAGACTTAGGGAACCTCTTGCTAAGTGCAAGAGAAACAAAGGATCGAGTGGCACTTGAATCAAAAAACACCTGAACTTGAATATCGTTCACATGGAATGATCCTAAACATGTATACACATAACACATCAATATCATATGCATCATATAAATAAAAATCAAGGAGAAGAAATCATACCCGTCACCACATCGGGTGTGGCGTGTGTCACCTCGATAGTCAACTGGAAGGCCTGACTCCTCACCACTGGAGCCTCTGCCTTGCCCTGCCAGCCATCTGTAATTTGCAGGGTCGCTGGTGTTGGCACCTTCACTGGCGCTGCTGTTGTCAACTAGAGGTAATTGGCCTTTTTATGGCCCCTCTGGCTTCAGTGGAAACACAACAGCTTGGATGTCTGAATGGTAGGTGAAGGGGCAGTACAATCCCTGCTGAAGTGCCCCGTCTTGCCACACTTGTAGCAGCCCGATGATCCCAACCTACAAGCTCCCTTATATGGTCTGCCGCATTTCCTGCAGTGGCCCTGTCCTGACTGGCCTTTCGGCTTAGTGTCTGATCCCTTGGGCTTCTTCCCCAATGCCCCAATCATCTGTCCATCCTCGGCCTTTCTCTTACGGATGTGCTCCAAATCAATCTCTCTCTCCCTTGCCCTAACAATCATGGAGTCTAGGGTAGGGCAAGATGAAAAGCTGACATGCTCCCGAATATCGGCTCGCAGCATGTCGTGATAGTGGGTCCTCCTCATATCCTCATCTCCCACATACTTGGGCACCAATAAAGCCCTCTCTCGGAACTTGGCGGTGATCTCCGCCACTGTTTCAATCGTCTGCCTCATATCCAGGAACTTCTGGGCCAACTACTGAAGCTCCACCGCAGGTGCAAACTCATCCCTGAACCGGGTCACAAAATCGGGCCATGTCATAGCCTCAATAGTTGAGGCTACCAGAGAGTCACCAACTGACTCCCACCAATCTCTAGCCCTGTCCCTCAAGCATCCTGCTACATATCGTACCTTCGACCCCTCGGGGCAGAAGCTAGTCAACTATGCAGACTTAATGTCTGCAATCCATCGTCTGGCAACAATGGGGTCCTTCGTCCCATGGAAATCCGACACACCATTTCCCCTGAAGTCCTTAAAGGACAGTGTGCGTGAACCTAACTGGCTGGTCGCCATGTCACTCCTGAACCCCCTGAGGCGATCCTTCAATAGCTCTACTATCCCTTCCTTGATCGACCCAAAGATAATCGGGGTTGCATCAAGGATGCCTCTAGTGATCGCTGAAGCGATAAACTCGCGTAGCTTCTCATCCACTGGTTCGTAACCCGAACCCAAACCTGATCCCTCTTCTGAACTGCCAACTGCTGGTCTAGGACGTAGTACCACCATTCTGTAAACACATAACTACAATCGTTAGAAATATTGCTATATTTAGAGGGACCAAATCTACCACAAGTTCCCTGGTCTTATCTCAGCCTTCCTCGGTTTATGTACGGATCCTCTGCTTTCAGTAGTACGGGCCCATACTACCTTCCATAGCTATCCGTACTTTCCTCAAGACTGCCTTGACTCCACCAAGTCCCTTCTACCACTACTTTCCTCTGCTACTCTCATCCTAGGCTTACCCTAGGGAAATCTCCAACTCCAAATCAGTTCTTAGCTGCAGAAGGCCTCTTCGTAATGCTAATTAGCTATCACCTGAATACTATCACATGCGACAAGGCTCGGATAATCCTTCGAGTAAGGGACTAATCCATACAACGGTTAAGACTCAGACAAGAGCTACGCAATAGGGTCAAACCCAATACTCTAAGATTATTCAACCCTGATTGCATGTGAGCTAACGTATTCACCTAATATCTAACTCCCATTACTCAAAGTCCCACAAAGCACAAAGCAAGCAACATTCAAACAAAAAGGGAACAAACTGAAGCAATTCTGTTCACATAGAAAGAATCTTTACTAGCATGCGATGTAAGCTCATATAATCAGGCATAACCTAAATAGGCTATCCTACCTCTATCTAACCAACACTATCATGCAACTCAAAAGCACTTATAATAGGTACATAAGGCATCCTTCCTAGATCCTTAGCCCTAATCTAGCATGTTGTTCTACTAGCTGATAATCATAACATAGACTTGTATGGGTAATTTGGGGAAAACTTACTTAAGCTTGGCCGGTCGTGCACATCACACACCTTGTTCCTTCTCAAAACTCTTTAACTTAGATTTTAGAAAACCATTTTCTTGGTAAAAATCTTTTAATTCCTCGGTTTGAGTCCAGACACTACCGAGGGTGTGTCCAAATCCCTCAAACCATTCTGGGGTGCCCGACCTACCGGGTACGACCATTTTGGGGTGCCGACCTACCCATGTCACGCCATTCTGGGGTGCTAACCTACCCTTCGGTCCTAACAACCGAACCTCAGGGATTATTCCCCTCCTACTACCACTATCACATATAACATATCATGTCGGCATATAAACATATCATTACATACTATCAGGCATATATGGGGTGCTGACCTACCCTTTGGTCCTAACAACCGAACTTTGGGGACTATTCCCCTCCTACTACAACTATCACATATAACATATCGTGTCGGCATATAATATATATCAGGTAGTAGCAAACATAGATGAATTTCACAAAGACAATCATGTAACATACAACTCCTACTAGTTTGCTGACATTGTGGTCGTAGACCCACCGCTACTGGAAGGTAACTCACCTCGTATGAATGAGTGTTGTCAATCCGAGTGAGAAGTCTCTGTCTGCTGCTCTGGCGATTCTCCGACTATAATTCCCATAAAGACACTTAGTCAGAAGCTGACAACTACTCTTAGGGTAAAATGACTATTTTACCCCTGGCCAAAGTCAAATCCTGGTCAAAGTCAACTTCCAATTGACCTGACTCGCCAAGTTGGGCCGCCAACTCACAGAGTCCGTATTCTTTCATCTGACCCCTCCCAACTCCACCCGTTGAGTTTAGCAAAGACTCGATGAGTTTTCCTTCTATAATATCATGGAATGAACCTTCATCTGACTCGCCGAGTTGTATGAACAACTCATCGAGTCCATCTTCAAAGGGTTGGGAGACTGCCTTGGACTTGCCGAGTCTGTTCATACACTCGTCGAGTCCTATGATTCCCAAGTCTAATGCTAAGTCTAATATGTTGAGTCACTCCCATGGACCCTTCCAAGACCCTTCTAACACTCAGCTGGGTTCCTTTGAACCTCAATAGACGAGGGACTCAAGCCCTGGACTCACCGAGTTCCAAGAACAACTCGACGATTCGGCGTTATCCAAGTCTTATATCTTGATTTCTGATGTACAACACGCATCCAAAAGACAGATCTGGGCTTCTAAGATCGATCTAGCACGTAAAGTTATGTAACTTTACATGTATGCATGGGAGTATAAGCTTAATGGACCAAAAAATGAGGTCTAAAGGTGCATGTGGCTCTCAAAGGCTACAAAGTTGGCCACTTTAGGCCATGTAGTCCCCTAAGGACCCTGGATCTGGAATCTTAACCACCAACCATGCATGCATTCATGATTGGTCACCAAAAATGGTTCCTAAAAGCCCTAATTCACTCCAAAAAGGGACCTACAACATGAGTGAACAAGGTATAAGCCTTATACCTATAAGGAACTACAAATGATGCACAAACTCGAAATCTCCTGGTTTCCTCTTGGCTTCTCAAGCTTTTCCTTCTTTCTTGTGATCACAAACTACCAAAATCACCAAAAAGGGCCTTAGATCTCACAAAACGGTTAGGGTTTCAGTATGAGGTGTTCTGGGATCATAAGGGACGATGGAGGCTGCATTAAGACGTTTAAATAGGGTGCAATCCCTTGGATTTAAGGTTTTGTCCAAACAGTGCCTACTCGTCGAGTATGTTTGTCGACTCGTCGAGTAGGTCACTAAACTCCCACGTCCAAAGTCGATTCTACTCGACAAGTTGGACCTTCAACTCGCCGAGTCCCAGGCCAAAATGTTATAAATACTTGAATGAAAATACGTACCAGGAACCGGGTGCTACATGAGAGTATGTCTGAATCCCTCAAACTAGGGCTATGATACCAACTTGAAACGTGCCAAAAATAAGACCCAAAAATTTCATTTTTAAATTAATAAAACTAGTATTTCTAAAACATTGTCATACAAATCCAGATTAACAAATATATCAATCATCATCGGAACAAGGTGGTGTGTTCCCTACAATCATCCCGAGCCATTCCCTTTGGAACTGGAAGTACCTGAAACATAAACTGAAAACCATAAGCACAAAGCTTAGTGAGTTTCCTCGAAATACCACATATCATACATAAAAAAACACATAATGGGCCCCGCTCGGTATACAAATTGAGCCCTGCCCAGCATACATATAACATATATCAAATAAATAAATACACATGCAATAATCACAAAGATACATACCATACATAATGTTCATCTGGCCCCGCCCGATAAGAATAAGTGCGTAACACACACAAGAGTCACACATACATCTAGCACCATAATATAGCATAATTATAGGCTAACATTGGTTCATTCGACCCACTAAGCACGGTGAGGAAACTCAGTTTGCACTACTTAATCACACTGAAAATCCCTGGCTATTGATCCGACAATTCCCCGAGCTATCAATACCAAATAATACCCAATCAGACAATTGGATTCCAAACTATAACTATCAGTCCATACTTAGGTAAAAACACTATATTACCCTTACCTACTTAGGTACAAGACTAATGCCCAAGCCTAGAATCTAAAAGGCCCAAAACCATGTAATCATCCAAGGCCCATACATGGCCTAATTTTCCAAATTGGGCCCAAACCCTTACGTGGGCCTTACACCAAGGCCCAATAATGTTCCGAGTCCAAAACACTTGCATTCAAATGGCCAACAAGGCCCTAAGAATCCGAACCCAAAAAGGATGGCCCAAACTCGAAGCCCAAAACGCGAAGTCCATCAGACTGAGTACGCGGGGCGTACTCAACACGTACGTGCAACGTACTCGCTTGAGGGCTTGTAAGCTAAGCGTACCTACTTGTATGCCCAACGTACTCACCCATTCACCCAAATCTCCATTTTAACCCTTAATCCATTAAGACATTACTCCAAAACGTAGATCTTACTTCCTTGAGCCAGATTATCACGTAAAGTTGCTAACCTTACGTTTATGCATGGCTAAATGAAGCTCTTAAGCTTAAAAAAGGACTTAATAGCTTACTTAAGGCATGCGTGAGACCTAATACTCCATAAATTTGGCACTTTTATGCTTAAGGAACTCCTAATAAGCTCAGATCTAAAAGAATAAGTCCTTCAAACGTCTTAACTCAACAACCAACCCAAAAGGGGACGAAAAGCATAAAAAATCAAGTCATAAAGAGATCTAAGCATCTAAAAGCCAAGGTATGAACTTAATACCTCTAAAGTCTTGCAAAAAGGGTGATGATTCTGGATCTATAGACTCCTCACCAAGCAAAGCACTTTCAATCTTCTTTACTTCATTCAGAAAGAGAAACATAACCACACAAATCTTCTCAAGAGCTCAAGAACACCATAATGAAGGTTTAAGGGTCGATTTAGGGTTTTAGGAGGTTTGGGGCCTGGTAAAGAGGTCATCCTTAGCGACTTAAGGTCCTTAAATATGGTACAACACCCTCAAATTAGGGTTTCATAAATAATGAGTATGCTACCCGTAACCCTCGTATACCCAATGTATGAAGCCTCATAATCCTGATTGCCATCTCACTTAGTACACTAAGCATACCATATGGTACGCCCAGCATACTATCTTTTTAGCTAGTACACTAAGCGTACCATGGGGTACGCCCCGCGTACTAATTCAAGGCTAAAATGCAACATTTTCAAAATAAAAGGGCAATAAGGAACATACCAAAAATCCAAGTGTTACGAAAAAAACATATAAAACTAATTCACATACTAACTAAAGACATAGAAAACTAGTATAAATCTTTATGCATAATGTACAATTACATAAACCTTGAAAGAGAAAGATAGAGTATGAAAGAAAAAGCCAATAACTATGTAACACATGACCATACACTTTAGCATTATCCTTTTTTGCTCGGACCAATCCATTAGCAGTATTGCCCTTAAACTACCCCGCCAAATGGATGACTCTTTCATCCCTAAAAAAACCTATTACAAATCAACAATATATAATTAATCATTGTTTTTAAAAATAAATATTAATAAAAGCCTAACTAAAATTATTTTATTTTAAATATCAATTTGCATCATTATAAACAAATACCAATTAAAAAGACTAAAACATCTCATAAATTACATTATTATTTAAAATGTAACTTCAACATTTACCATTTGTACAAATTTGTATAGGTAGATATTATATCAAAACCAAATATCATTCGTTATAACTTATAAACTCTTTTACGGATTAAACCCTATTGATACATAAGACAGAATTGTAGATTTGGTCATTATGATTTGTCAAACGTTATAACTTTAGTCCAAAATGTTTTGGAGTCGAACCATTGGTCCAAAATAGGCTTTTGTTGTAGTTTTGATCATTTTTTAAAATGGAAAGTATTTATAATGATTGTTTTGCCTTTTCTATTTGTTTCTTCTTTTTTATTTACTTTATCTTGTTAAAAAAAACAAAACAAAATATAAACCTAACACTAATAACCTACCCAAACCCCACTCCATCCACATCCCTTTTTTACAAACTCTCTCTCTCTCTCTCTCTCTCTCTCTCTCTCTCTTCAATGTACACCAGAAAATTGACCGGCCACCAATGCCTCCCTTTATTTTGAACCACCGTCGAAGACCTATCGTGGAAGATCTAGAGTTAGTGTCACAACAATGTTCGTCAGATGGAGCTAGGGTTTTAGATATGTTATCACATTTTTTCTCTCTTTTCTACTCATTGAATGACCATCAGAGCCGCCTTCTTTCTCATTTCATCTTCACTAGTAAGATCAATTTCATGTCTAGATATGGAATCACCTAATCGTCATCGCCAGAAAACACTAATCACCCATCACTGCCACCGTGAAACCCTAATCGACCAGACGTTAGGTTTGTCGTCGAAGGCATAAATACCCAAGGGTTTTCAACGCCACCTTCATTGAAGTTCAAGATCCAATTTTTAGCGACATCAGAGCAATATATCTCGCTTTGTCTTATTCGCCAGAAAATGGAGGGTTTTCCAAGAGGCTCAATCTTTGATCGGAGTTGAAGATTTGGTGGTATTGACTGGTGGTGGTGGTGACATTCACATCTTTGGTCGGCGACGATGGTGGCAGCGTTCATATCTCCGGTTGTTGACAGTGGTTGCGACATTTTTATCTCCAACCGATGCAGGTGTAGTGGTATTTCTCTTTATGAAAATCATGTAGAAGATATGTATTCTAGAGAGAGAGAGAGAGAGAAGGGGAAAGGTGGGGGTGGGGGTTGTATTTTATTTATGTTTTCTTTAATTGTTGTAATAAAAATAAAATGAAGAAAGAAAATTAAAAGGATAACTCCTTCATTTGAAATATATTCAAAAACGTTTTGAACCAAACCCCAATATAAATCTTATTTTGGAACAATGGTGCAACTCCAAAACATTTTAAACCAAATTATAATTTTTGACGAATCACATTGACCAAATTTGTCAACCACACATGTTGTGGAGACTTAATAAGGTATGTCTACGATATAGTGGATAACCTATTACTTCATGTTCAAATTTTGACACTAGTTATGCCTTGTGATCATTGATGTTCGTTTGCAGTGACTTCACAGTATCAAACATAACCTCATGTTTACAATAGGATATTAATCGGTACGCCGAAGCTTAGCCCGAAACCCTTATTATGGAAATTCCCTTTCCAAAAAAAATAATAAGAAAGATTATCGATATAGAAAAACAGAAAATGTAATAATTGGATTAAGAATAAATAATCAGAGGGTTTTCACTTTTCACAATAATTATGTGATTTTTATCAGATGAATCTATAAATCTTAAACTTGATACCATTTTAATTAAATAGTACTCTCCTTCCTAGTAATTTTGTGGAGGCCCTTGATCCTATGTCTATTAGACTAGTATGTTTACTCGGTTCGATGAACATAAAAAGAAGGCAAACCAACATATGACACTTTAACACATGAATTAGTTTCGGTGCGACTTTCAAAATTAAAAACGTGAAATTCTAAAGTTTTGAATTATGATAATTGTACTAACTTTTTGACAAGTTAATTATTATTTTGAAGAAACAACTTTAGAATAGCATAATTCATAAAAATGAATGAAATGAAGATGTACATTAAAAAGTATCACTACAGTTATAATTATCACATTTTAAAAAGATTACAATGGGTGACAAAATACCGTTGAAATCAAGTCGAAACCGAAACTCATTGGCAACCATATATATGGAGAATTTCATATATATCTTTTTTAAACATTAAAATATCATATTTATCCAATTTAATTTTTAAATATCATATTTATCCTTCATAATTTTTTTAAATATCATATTTACCATTTTATAAAATTTCAAAATATCATATATATCTTTTTTAAACATCAAAATATCATATATATATATATATATATATATATATATATATATATATATATATATATATATCATTTTTAAATATCAAAATATCGTATATACACTTTTTAAACATCAAAATATCAAAGGTAATATTTTAAAATATCCTCCATCTACAACATGACAACAATCAACAACTACAAAAAATAAAAAATCAAAATATACATTCCATAGAAATGGTTGAAGATGAATCTTTTTGTCTGTCAAGAAGCCGACATTCCGACAATTTAGAAGTTCACATTCCATTATCATAGACGTAAAGATAATATGGTTAAAATTCTTAATTATTATGATAATTCTAAGGTATAAAAATGATTATAAAATATTAAAAACATTATAAAAGAATATTTGGGAAAATATGATATTTTGAAAGTTTATGAAAGGTAAATATGATATTGAGAAATTAAACTGGACAAATATGATATTTTGAAGTTTAAGAGGAACATATATGAAATTTTTCCAAATATAAACCAAACCGAAACCGGAACAAATTGGGAACCAAATATATAATTTCTTTCAATTCTCGGTTCATCCATATCCATATAAGAAAATAATAGAGTTTTCGATTTCCGGTTCGGTTATGTTCCGGACCCTGACAACTGGAAATGAGCAGAATCTTGGTGGAATTAAACCAAAACCAATTGAGAACTAATTTGGTTTGGTTCTCGGTTCATCCATATCCGTAAATTCAGTTCTCTATTGGTCATGTTCTGAAATCGAGCACACCCCTATATAATACCATAGTTAAATAACTAGTAATTCCGAGATGGTTTGCTAATTTTCCATTTCACGCTAGAAAATAATATTGGATGATGATATTCCATCCTAAAGCAAGTACATTTTAATCCAAATGATAAAGCAACTATTTTCAATCAAAATCTTTTACAAATGAACACCTTTTGATTTAACAATTTTTTTTATTAAAACACATTTCAACAATTAAAACCAAAAGATACCTTTGTTTGGTGTATCGGTAGCATCATTAAATAATTTTGTTTGTTCTTATGATTAACAAACATAAAACTTGAATTAAATATTTTTCAACCATTTTAAATATTGTCAAAGATTTATTTTTTTATATAAAATATGAAATAGACAAATAGTGTTGTTGATTTAGCGCACTTGGCATAATGATAATTGAATAGGGTTTAAATTGTAACTTCTTTTAAAACGTCCATTTTATTAACAAAATAGTAAGATGCTAGAAATAAAAACATATTACAAATCAGAAATACTCTAATAACAACAACAAAAAGCCTAATTAACCTTTAAACTTGTGTTTCAATTAAAAAGTCAATAAAAGATTGTGTAATAATTGTGTCAAATAAACCGTTTTTCTTGGTGTTTCTTGTCCAAAAATCTAGGAGTTTTGAAAAAGTCCGGATAACACAAATTGTAGTAAGAATGACCACACTGAAACTCTTTTTGTATAGAATGTACTAGCGATTGATATGACCATAATTATTTGTATGCAGTTGATGAACAATCAGGAACTAAACCTGAATAATGGTTAATTAAATCCCGAATAGAATATGCGACATGGAAACATATAAAATGGAAAGAGGCCGTCTCTAACAAACTAGTTGGAATATGGAGATCAATTATTAAAATGCCAAACCCTTTGAAGAAAGTCAACATTAATCTTGACAATCATTTCTCATAAACTCTTGGATCCAACCTATAATGTTGTTTTGGAAAGATATATTGTTGAACGGGGTATTTTTATGCCCAGAGTTTTAGAGGCTAGAGGCTGATTGGATAAAAATCTATTCCAAAATGTTTAGTTAAATATCATTTAACATATAATTGTTGGGTTAATGTGTTTAAGATCTTAACTAAATTTGTATAATCTTAGTGAATAAAAGTAAATGCATTTTTGGGTTGCTCTGAAAAGCTATAAATAGCTAAAATGACTTTAAGATAGAGATAAATTGATTTGTTAATTTATTATACGATTAACAAATTAATTAGAATTAGTTAACTATTAATTAGAATTAATTTGGAATTAATTGAGGATTAATGAGAATAATTAAATATGCAATGATTGAATTGTAATTGTTTGATGGTTGAATAAAAGAGACACTTCTAGAATGGTCAAAGGCATGGGCTGTTTTTAGAGGGCTTCTAGGGTTTCTGGAAGCCTACTAGTAGCTGATAAGGAAAACGATATGAATTACGGATTAAATTTAATATTTAATTGTTCAAATCTAGATTTATCTGCAAGTTACTTAAACTATAAATAAAACCCTTGGACATCACAATTTCGTGGTTAATACCTTCTAGGATGCGAAATCTAAATTTCTCATAATCTCTTCTTTGTACTTGTCTTTCTAGGTTTCTAGGGTTTTGGGTGTTAACCATTACAGACATCCATACTATTGGTGTTTGCTTTCTAAGGAAGAGTTCAAGAGGGTTGTTGGTAATATTTAATTATTTCCTAAGGTATGTGTTCTAACTATGTGTTTTTCGATTTTATATAGGTTAGATGATTGTTTCATAAGTGTGTTGCTATAATTGTGAGAATGCCATAGATTCTTAGGTTGCATGTACCCACAAATTGTTTTATGTGAATTTTGTTGTGCATATATGTTTTAATGTAACCTAAAAAACTCATTAGTGATATCAGAACCTATGATTCTATGTTGTGTGTGCATATATGAAACTAGAATCAAAACTGAATATCGAAGAGAAAACTGCAAAGTCGCACCACAATGTGGCACTTTGCTTGCCACGACGTGGTGGAGCCTCCAACGAAATTTTAGTATTTCATGCATTTCTTCGAATTCATAGGATAATTACTAGTCTTAATTGTTATTTTAATTGTGTAAAATTTGAACCTTTTAGGTAACTAGATAAATACTAATTTGAAAATTGAGGCAACATAAAAGGAATTAATACTAATTAATTATAAAATTAATTAATTTTTAAAAGATTTAATATATCTAATTAAAGGTTTAATTAAAAGATAACTACTAAATTTTAAAATTAGTTTGAATATTATTTAATTAGAGGTTAATTAAGATAATTGAATTTAAACCTCGTATAATTAGAAGGTTTTAAAATATACCTTTACATACATACATATATATATATATATATATATATATATATATATATATATATATATATATATATATATATATATATACGGGCTTAGGGAATATGTAACTATCATGTACCTAATGTTAGGTATAAAACCATCAAAAAAACCATCAAAAAACTATATATTTTTAACAAAATGCTATCGAATCTCTCTACTATCTTTCTTGTATCATTTATTAGAACTTATGCTAAGCTTTGTATATATTTTTATGGAATTTTATAAGTTTGATTTTGCACCACAAACCATATATAAGAGCACCACAAACCATATATAAAAATATTTTACCAACTATTTGTAGGTCTTCTAATTTAAATTTAATATAGAAAATACGTTGAAAGATTGAAATTATTCATTAAAAAAACTCAATAAACCGCTTTCCATAAGACATCATAAAAAAAACCCATACAAGTATACATAAGATAGGTATTGAAGGAAGTTATGAAACCTATTAAAGGTCTAATAAAAAACACATTTGAAATAGATAGATATTGAAGATAAATCACGAAATAAAATATAATATAAGTTTAAAGGCAATAGGAAGCTAAAAATTAAAGAAAATGTGTTTTTTAATCAAAATAAAGTTGATTTTGATGGTTCTATACCTAACATTACATACATGACAGCCACATATTCACTTTTCCCAATATATATATATATATATATATATATATATATATATATATATATATATATATATATAAGAGTTATGATACTATATGTACAACATTAACTCAATCACATTAAAAGTATAATATAAACTAGTAGAACTATCCAAAAAATCCCACTCTAGTTACATGAGGATAAAATGTGAAATTGTATACGAATCTATGAAAACACATGTATTTTCTTTGTGAGTTGTTGGTGGAGTGTATGTGGTTAATCGACACACTAATTTAGGACTACAAATGTTAAATGATGGTACATATCTTGGTAAAAAAATTACACAAGTATAAATCAACCAAATTGAATGAGAGTTTGTGATGTTCAATGGAAAAAGGTAAAGAGAATGATACTATTGTTTACAAGGATAGCCCTTAATCCTTACTAGGATCTCCGGAAGAAAACCTTCGGAGGTGATAATGATCACCTGCCTTGATGATTTTATTAATATAAAATGATGATTACAGAGAGTATTTTAGTAAGAACAATTGAAGAAGTTCATCTATTAAGATAAGAGTGTGTCGTATGCGAAATACATGTGTCAATTTATAGTCTAAACTAGCTAACAAGATGTCCGATATTCCCGGGATCCTCTATGACCAACCTTGTGAACATTGTTAGACTTGGTATTCCGGGTCTTTAGCATAGTTGAGACGACTCTTTATTGAGAATAAGTCTTCTCTTAACTATTTTTGCACATGTTTTAATTAAAAACGAAATATAACCATTATAAATGTTAGTAAATAATAATAACGGTAACAGTCGGGATCCTGAGATAGTTGATGATCCTAAATAGCTTATGAGATTTGTGGATCCTGAGTATTTTGAGGATCCTGGCCCTAACAACTGCCCCAAGTTATTCCTGAAAATAAGTGAGTTAGTTTCGATAATATTGAAGGGATAACTTAAATTAAAGAGGTAAATGGAGAGAGAAATGTAATTTTCAAAATTAATCCTTAACGGCTAGGTGATTTTGAAATCCAACGGGTGGATAACTAGTTGTTAATGGTCAAATCAACCTCAAATTCTCAGTATAAATAAAGGTGATCAGTTCCACAATTTTTTACTCATCTCGATTTTCTTTTCTTTACTTGTGAGGCCTTTCGATTACCGGCGATTTATTGGAAGGTAATTATCTTTTTTTTCTTCTGTGTTTTTACTTCTTCCATCATGGTTAGAAAAATGGCAGATTCTCGCAAAAACATCTTAACTCTGTGTGAAGATGACTTCACCGACCAAGGGATTCTCTCCTACGAGGAGATGTGTTCCTTCGGTGATGATGATATTGAGTCTTTGAGAGTCAATGGAGCCTTCCCTCATCAAGCCATTTTTAGGCCCTTCAACCCTCTCATCCAAGCTGACTGTGTTTCTCCTACCTGGGTGTGCTTCCCCGAATACCCCTTCTACATGGTTTTGAAATACTATTTCCCTGGGATTGTCTCCAAATTCTATAGGGTAACTGGGATCTCATACATTCAGGCCTTACCCATTGTTTGGAGAATCCTATATTGGATTGACCAAGTGAGTCAGTCAAAAGGCCATCATATAGGTCTCCCTAAACTGACCTACGTGTATGATCTCACAGCCTTCAGGAATTCTTACTTACTCCTCAAAGTCAAAACCCACATATCTCCTATGGTCCTGAAAACCAAACATAATGACGGAGCTTGGAAAGAAAAATACTTTTTTTGTGAGATGTGACTCTGTTCCTAGTAGGGATCTCCTACCGGATACCTGGGTCAAGAAGGGTAAGATTCGTTTATATTAATATAACGATCCTATAGTTCACAACTTCTTTTTTTGTTTGCTTTTTTGTAGCTTTAAAAATCGAAGAGCTCGTCCCTGTTGCTGCAGAATATGAAGAGAATATCGAGAAGTTCTTAGCTCTGTATGAAGCTGAGAGATGCTTTTGATTTGATAAAGCCACTCTGCAAGAAAGCTCTTATGCCACTAACCTCACGTCGACAGGAAAAGATCCTTTATTCATTTCGCTTGTGATGAAGCTTATTAATAATCTTCTGGGTCAAGAAGGGTAAGATTCGTTTATATTAATATATAGGATCCAAAACCACTCGCTCTAGTGCTTGCTTCACACTCGTTGATCTTGACACAGCCATGTCAAAGGATCAACTGACAGTAAAAAAGGAGAAGTCTCATCTTCTCTTCCTCCTGAAACATCGACCATTGACTTGACAGGGAAGACGTTGGGATCCCGAAAAAGGAAAATTGTTGAGTCTACATGTCTATCTTTGGAGAGCCTTTGGCTGAGGAAGCGTTCCAAAAATTGGTCTTTTTCTCCCAAGCTGTAAGTTTTGGTTTTATTCTTGTTTTATTTTTTATTCTACCTTTTGCTGACCCCTTCTCTCTTTGTTTTAAGTTTCTGATCATGAGTCTGTTGATCTAAGGATCCGAGCGGAGATGGATAAACAATCCCTTCAGGGATAGGAGAGGATGTGGAAAGTGAGCAATGAGGATCTATTGAGGAGAGTAGAGTTGCTCAGTAAGGAGAAGGCTGAGAAGGAGGAGCACTTGCTCGAGATGGAGGAATTGATCTCTGATGTGAAGGTCAGTGCTGCAGTGGCTGTTTGGGAGGCTAAGATCTATCTTGAGGAAGATCTGGAGAATGCAGGTTCCTGGGATGTGGACATTTGGCGCGACACACGGGCCAAAATGATTGGCAAGCATACTACCGCCAATAAGAATCTTGTATTGCGGCTGACCGAAGGGGGGAGAAGAAGTATGCGGCCGATGATGACCGGGCTAAGGTCTAGGCTTGAAAGAAGTAAGTTTAGGTAGTTTTTGTTTTTATCAGTGATGTATAACAATTAATCTTTTGGCCGGGTTGGTGCACAACCCCTTTTCAGTGCAATGGTTGTGTTTTCTCTTTATATATATCTCTCTCTCTTGATTTCTTTGCATGACTGTTACGATAATAGGATCTTTAAACAATCAGGATCCCGAAAAACTTGATTCCTGCAAATAATCCTAATTGTCTTCAAGTTTTTTCTTAAGCTTTAGAAGTATCCAATCTTATAACCTACTAAGGATAAATCTCAGCTTAGGAAAGGACTTAGGATCGTTGTTGACTTTTGATGATAAGGTCCTTACTGATGAGTTTCCATACTGACGAGGATCCTTAAAGATGAGGATTCTTATCGATTAGGATCCTTGATGATGAGGATCCTTAATGATGAGGATCCTTTATGATGAGGATCCTTAATGATGAAGATCCTTAATGATTAGATCATAAGTAGGGATTCCCTTCTTAGGATAACCTGTTTATGTTATAAACCTTAACAAAATTCCTGGGTAACATTATAAGTTCAACATATTAATGCTATGTACTGGGGAGGATCCCAACTTGTGACATATTTCATTTGAAAGATCCCATGAAAATCTTATGATTCGTGTGTATTTTCGGGGGAAAATTCCAACGTGTGATAACATGAAGATGTTATAAAGCTTATGTAATTTCTGGGGTAAGATAACAATTTTAGATAACATGAAAATGTTATAAACCTTATGTAATTACTAGGGTAAGATCCGAATTTTAGATATCATGAAAATGTTATAAACCTTAAGGATCATAACTTATGTTCAAAGAAAAGAGGGTTGCTAAGCCACTATGTCATGAAATGATCCCGTTATTCGTATCTGATAGTTAGATATCATTCATTCAAGCGAGGTGTATAAACCATAGTTCATGTGATAGAGGTAATTAGCTCTTTAAACCTTAGAGGGGATTAAGTACCCTTATGCGTAGGAGAGATGATCAGTCTCTAGCTTATGTATATGATAGTTTAAAAATCATACCGTTATTATAATAGAATTGTCCAAGGTTTAAGATGCAAATATCTTCGTGTGTCAAGATCCTTACATTTCAAAATCTTCAACCTTTAGGATCCTTATATTTCAAGATCATTGCTTATGGAGATCCTTAGTTGTTCTGCATAGCAAACATTAGTTACGGGTGGGCGTTAGTCTTGCTAACTCCCCTCCAATGCTTAAGTTAGTAATGCATTCGAGGAGAAAATAAGTAATGATGAAAAGTTTAAGGTAAAGAACATGTGTACCTTGGTTTTGTTAAAGATCAATCGATCTTGTTTACATATAGTATGTTTTGAGGTGTATATCATTCGAGGATCTTTGAAAAATGTCTCCTTCGAGTGTTGCTAGCCAATATGCTCCTTTTCCTACTTCAGCATCTATGAGATATGGTCCTTCCCACTTAGGAGCTAATTTACCTACACTAGGATCCTTGGTGTTTTAGAATGTTTTCCTTAATACCAAGTCTCCTATTTGGAATCTTCTGAATTTTATGTTCTTTTTGTAAGCCTTGGTAATCCTTTCTTGATGAGCATCAATGCGTATCTTGGCAATATCTCTAAGTTCGTCAACAGTGTCAAGATCCTGGGCTAGGATCATGTCTTTGTTTTCTTGATTATGGAGCAAGTAGCATGCAGTCGGGATCATTGCTTCCATCGTAAACACCAAGGAGTATGGGTCTGTCCTGTAGCTACTTTGGAAGTAGTTCTATCTACCCATAGGATGAAAGGAAGCTCTTCTGTCCATCTTCCTTTCTTTTCACCGAGTCTTTTCTTCAAGTTGTTCACTATGATCTTGTTGTTGGACTCTGCTTGACCATTAGCTTGGGGATGAACATGAGTGGACATTTTCATTTTGATTCCCCAACTCGTGCAAAAGTCTTTTGTCCTCTTGCTTATGAATTGGGATCCACTTTCGCATATGCTTTCGGCAGGGATCTCGAACCTAGTCAAGATATTACGTTTAATAAATGATACTACCTCTTTGTCTCTAACATGAACGAAGGCTTCAGCTTCGATCAACTTCGAGATGTAATTAATCCTCACCAACATGAATACTTTTCCGCCTAGAGCTATTCCTAATTTTTGTACTATATCCATTCCATATTTCACGAATGGCCATGGAGAGATGATAAGATGTAGAGGTTATGTATTTGGCAAGCATCACACTTTTGACCATGTAGAAAAGAATCTCTCTTCATGGTTGGCTAGTAGTATCCTATTCATAATACCTTAGAGCATGAGGATCTTCTGATGGGTTTTGGTCAAAAGAACATCCTATGTGCTCATACAAACCCTAATGTTTGGATCTACGTTTCTCTATTGTACATGCAAGATATCCAAGACTATAAACCCTAATTCTAGCATACAAGTAATCATATTATATAAGAATAGTTTTAAGATCATACATTGATTGTTATATAGCAATAACAATCCCAAATCTCCTTGTATTGACTTTAGAAAGCTTAGAGTCACAAATGTCACTCCTCTAATGGTTCACAAACACCATAAGCAAGAGGATGAAGAGGAGAAAGGATGGAGGCTGCCAAAAAACGTGTTCTAACCCTAGAAGAGAAGTTCTCCACGTTTTTGAGCCTTAAGGGTTCTATATATATTGAGGCTATTAGGGTTATCTAACAAGGAAACCCTAATTTGGATGCTTAAGCCCTAAGCAACCCATGGACCCCCTTTCCTTAAGGCCATGGACGATTTCTCATGGGTTTCCCCATAGAATTCGTCCACCCCTTAATATAAAGCAATCCATGGCCTAAATTGCAATTATCTTATAATTACAATTCCAGTTACTTAAGTTTAATTAATCTCTTTTAGTCACAAAACTAATTACTAATTAATTCTTGACTAATATTAATTAAACAATATGATTTCTCCTTTAATATATTATTCTCATAATATATTAATAAATCATATTTAATCCTTTCTCTCCATAATTCATCCTATCAAGTTGCTTTGGTGAAGGCAACCCAAAAGGACCATGCACCATCGGGTCAAGTACATACCAAAATAGTTATGGACTTGGACACTAATCCAACAGTCTCCCACTTGGATAAGTCTAATAACTATTCTGCGTATGCCTTCAGATCCTGATCTGCAATTGTAGCCTTCCAAAGCCACTGTCAACTCTGATCCTATCAGATACGCGTGTCCTTAGATAAGGGATCATATATTCCTCCATTTTGGATATCGTATGAGATATGTTTTCTAATCATTCTCTTTGTATTATTTCTCGATTTCCGATTTATGACGACTGACTAATTGAACAAATAAAATTAGCCCTAGCCCGGCCGAGCATTTACGTTTGTCATCACTAAATCATCGAGGGGCCCAAAGATATCGCTTTTATACTTCTTTGGATAAAAGGAACGGATAAACTTTGATACAATGCTTGCTTGCACTCACTCACCGAATCACACACAACAATATGTTTTATAACACCAAGTTACTAGTGCGTTTTCATATTATCAATGTGCAACCGATTAGCAAGATACAACTCACACATCTCGGTTTCAAGAATATAAGATGTTATCATCTCACCAATCACTCGTGATACAATTCATGGAGTGATCCAAGTGAGCGTGGGTTTAATCCAATGCTCAAATTCATATTCATAAGCACTCATAAACATTGCAGCAAACATTTGCTTATGTCTAATACTCTTTTAGACAATCCACACACCAATTCACGACAGTCTTCATTCATATCTACTTCCAACATATGAAGGAATGTGGCCCGTTCGAATAACTTGACTGTTCTTAATCAATTAAGTTATTTAGGAAGTCAAAACATACAAAGTGAAACACAAGAATAATACTAATCCCATATGGCCTCAAACCTTTGAGTATAAATAAAACTCCTTTTATTTATCACCATATCGATTACTCATTATTTGTCGTTTCGGGTAATCAACTTCTTACTTGAATTATTACCCTTGTCCCATGCTCCTAGCATGCACACAATGTTTACCTATGGTTCTTACCTTGTGAAATAGATCAAATTGAACACATTCCCAATCATTCTAATTTCACAACTCCAAATCCTTTTTCATAAGTGAAAGAATATCAAATTCTTTCTACTTATAGAATATGTTAGATTCTAACATTTTATGCAATGATCCTTTCGTAATGTCACTGCACCAAAGTCACAAAGACTCTTGCCAATGATATTACTGATGGGTTTTGGTCATAAGACATCCTATGTGCTCAAACAAACCCTAATGCTTGGATCTAGGTTTCTCTATTGTACATGCTTTGAATCCAAGACTATAAACCCTAATTCTAGTATTCAAGTGATCATATTAACATAAGAATAGGTTTATAATGTTACCTTGATTGTTATGTAGCAATAACAATCCCAAATCTCCTTGAATTGACTTTGGAAGGCTTAAAGTCACAAGTGTCACTCCTCTAATGGCTTACAAACACCAAGAGCAAATGGAGAAGGTATAAAGAGAGAGGAGAGAGGTAGGAATTTGTCCTTAGGACTTCTTGGGAAGAGATACACGAATTCATGAGACAAGGGGTGTTTATATAGGTGTAGAGATAGGGTTTCAGTCATTATCCTTATCTAGTTGCTTATCCAAAAAGCAACCCATAAGATAATCCTTGAATCCTTATCATAGTCGAATTCTAAGGCCTTATCACCTCAAATTCGTTCACCATATATTTAAGATAATCCTTACCTTATTTTGTAACTATCATATAATTACAAATCAGCCCCTCTAGTTTAATTAATTACACTTGATCACAAAATTAATTCCTAATTAATTATTGACCAATATTAATTAAACAGATATGATTTCTCTTTTAATATATTATTCTTATAACATATTAATAAATCATAATATCCTCTCTCTCTTTATTTATTTCTCCAATCAAGTTGCTTTGGTGAAGGCAACCCAAAAGGACCATGCACCATCGGGTCAAGTACATACCAAAATAGTTATGGACTTAGACACTAATCCAACAGTCTCTCACTTGGATAAGTCTAATAACTATTCTGCATATGACTTCAGATCCTGATCTGCAATCGTAGCTTTCCAAAGCCGTTGTCAACTCTGATCCTATCAGATACGCGTGTCCTTAGATAAGGGATCATATATTCCTCCATTCTAGATATCGTATGAGATATGATTTCAAATCATTCTCTTTGTACTACTTCTCGATTTCCGATTTATGACGACAGACTAATTGAACAAATCAAATTAGCCCTAGCCCGGCCGAGCATTTACGTTTGTCATCACTAAACCATCGAGGGGCCCAAAGATATCGCTTTTATCCTTCTTTGGATAAAAGGAACGGATAAACTTTGATACAATGCTTGCTTGCACTCACTAACCAAATCACACACAACAATATGTTTTATAACACCAAGTTACTAGTGCGTTTTGATATTATAAATGTGCAACCGATTAGCAAGATACAACTCACACATCTCGGTTTCAAGAATATAAGATGTTATCGTCTCACCAATCACTCGTGATACAATTCATGGAGTGATCCAAGTGAGCGTGGGTTTAATCCAATGCTCAAATTCATATTCATAAGCACTCATGAATGTTGCAGCAAACATTTGCTTATGTCTAATACTCTTTTAGACAATCCACACACCAATTCACGACAGTCTTCATTCATATCTACTTCCAACATATGAACGACTGTGGCCCGTTTGAATAATTCGATTATTCTTAATAAACTCAATTATTCTGGAAGTCAAAACATGCAAAGTGAAACACAAGAATAATACTAATCCCATATGGCCTCAACCCTTTGAGCATAAATAAAACACGTTTTATTTATCACCATATCGATTACTCATTATTTGTCGTTTCAGGTAATCAACTTCTTATTCGAATTATTACACTTGTCCCATGCTCCTAGCATGCACACAATGTTTACCTATGGTTCTTACTTTTGTGAAATAGAAAATTGAACACATTTCCAATCTGTCACACCCCCAAACCAAGGATGGCGGAAACGTCCGGGGGTGGAGGACTTCATGTAGAGTATCACAACAATGAGTATAATAGTGCTCAAAGTAAATACAACCAACACAAATATAATTGAAAACGTTACATCAAAGCACATGTTTACATGATTCACATCAATTACATTATAATACAAAATGAACTGTTTGACGATTTATCGTCCCATCCTCAAAACGTTGTTGATTTCCTGTTTTCACTGAATTCCTGAGAATACAAGTAGTTTTGAAAAGTGTCAACACAAAGGTTGGTGAGTTCATAAGAGATTTCGTTAGAAAAGTAAATCGTTTTCCTTGTAAAAGCGTCAGAATATGTATCCAGAAAATCCTATATTTTCTGTAAAATCTGTGTAAGGTAGTCTTATGACTGAAGACCAAAATGTATAAGTAATCTTTCTTATTAATAGAAAATGTTATGTATTTAAATGGACATGGACATGTTTGAACTAAATGAAATTTCTATATGTTCTCAGGTTTGTTAATACATTATATATACGTAGTCCTAAATTAGAGGACCGAGTAATAACAAGTATTGACCATACTTAAAAGTGTAAATGTGGTTTCAAATGATGTGTAGTCGTAACTACCAAAACCAAAAGTGTACAGTAATATCTGTACTCATAGAGATAAAAAGGTGATTTTGAATCGACATAAAACTCATTTAGGTTTTAAAAATAAAATCCCGTAAACTTATGGATTGTTCCCTATGTGAGCCGTTATAATCATACTATGACTATGTGAACCTGCCACGACGTTCTCAGTGTCGCGAAAAATAAAATGACATTTGTCACCCGTAGACCTGCAGGTCCAACTGTAGCTAGCAGCAAGGTGTGGGGTGTCAATCCCAATATAGATCTATATACAAGTATCACGTTCTCCCTCAAGGAGATTCTGATTATAACTACCAGGAATTATATTCCCGCACTCGGACGTACGGGGAGAGAGAGAGAGAGAGAGAGAGAGAGAGAGAGAAATAGAGAAACTCACAATATAGGATAACAAGTTTACGTTAAATGTGTGTGAATATAAATATTTCTTGTATGAATGTACCCTTCTTGTACGAGTGCGCAGAGTGATGTATCATAAACTATACCTATTATAGTTTATCTAAAATGTATGTAATATGTATGAATCCTTTTATGGAAATGTATTAGTGTTGTGAATTTATCAAACCATAGATTAACTTACGTGAAATGTGTGCGAATAGAAATCTTTCTTATATGAATGTACACTTCTGGTACGAGTGCGTAGAGTGATGTATCATAAACCATACCTATTACAGTTTATCTAAAATGTGTATAATATGTATGAACCCTTTTATGGAAATGTATTAGTGTTATAAATATATTCAAACTATACTTTTTATAGTTAAATAATACGTGTTCCAAAATGAATGGATAATATTTAATATGAATGTCTTAGTTTCAGTTCATAATGATAAACTAACTAGGAAACACATTCAAACATTAAAACTTATGATTATACACTTTGCTCAACATAATACAAAGTGTTATGATATTTACATGTTGTTGGTAAAATTTAGCAATTCTGCCCTGTTTTGGAAAAATCATAGAAAAATCATACGAAGTCGAAAACTAGATCCGTAAATTCTGAGAGTTCACAAAATGTGTCTAGTTTGCTCATAATTTTTATCACAATTTATAATGACCTCTAACTTGGGTGAAAAAGTCCATAATCACAGACTGGTCCGGATTGTTGTTTGAAGTGATAGGCAGTTTTGTAAAAATCGCCATAAATTGTAGAAAAATCGTATGGAGATGTGCAAGTAGCCATTTTAAAGCTAAAAACTTGAACTATTTGCACCTTGTACAGTTTTGAAAACAAAATGTGTAAGATGCCCAAAACAGTCCGTGAATGGAGTTGAACTTTTCTGATGAGGGCTGTTAGAAAACTTTTGATAGGTTCTTAGTGTTTTAACTTGTATTCACCCCCTGAAAACTTGAGAAATCATGAAAATGTAGGGGTATGAACTCACCTTGAGTGATTTCAGTAGATGATTGTTGAAGAATGGAAGTGTTTAATTCAAGAACACTTGGAGATGCCTTGAAGGTTTTCGAGAATCTAACATCATAGTTAGGGAGTTTGTGTAAGCAACCAAAGATTTGAGTAGAATGAAGCGAAATAATAATAGGGAGGATGAATTTTTACTTACTAAGTGTGGAAGAACACTTGAATCCAGCCTTGGATCTCGAAAATTTGTGTAGAAGAGTTTGAGAGAAAGAGTGATGTTTGTTACTTAGTGGGATGAGAGAAATGAGAGAAAATGAGGAGTGTGGTTGATTGTTCCAGCTCAAAAACGTGGGAGTGAGTGAAATTTGAGTGTAAGGGAACATTGAAGTGACATAGGTAAGGTGGGGAGGTATGGCTGGTCATAGAGTGGGTGTGGGGTGGTTGCTTGTGACTGCGGATCAATGACACTGCTTTGAATGCGAAGTTGGATTTAGCTTTGCTATAAGTTTCAATCGATTTTGAAATTGAGTATTGTTCGCATTTGTATGAGTGTAGTCGATGAATCGATAAAGCAAGAACATATGAGTTTTGATTCGCAATTGGATTGATGATTGAGGGATGATTCGTGAAGAAAAAACGCGAAGTCAAGGACTATGAAACTGTTGTTTGCAAGAATTTAAAAACTCGATTGTGGAGTTGTTGATGCTCATTTTGCGAAAGTAAAACAATCGAGTGTTCGCATCTATGAATCAATTTGAAGTCAATTGGGTTAATATTCGCATATGGGTTCAACATATGAATTTTTGATTTCGCAAGTTTAGAGTTCATGAATTAAACTGTGTTCGCATTTTTTTTTTTTTGGAATGAAAATTTTGTGAATCGCATTTGATTTATTTGGTTAAAATGCGAAGGTGATTAATGCGAAGGGATGCGAAAGGTGTAAAAATGAAAATGCGAAGTATTTCACAGTAGAATGCGAATTGGGGAAGAAAACAGAAGATTTCAATTATTGTCCCTGGAGTTTCGCATTTTTGGAATGAAAATTTTGTGAATCGCATTTGATTTATTTGGTTAAAATGCGAAGGTGATTAATGCGAAGGGATGCGAAAGGTGTAAAAATGAAAATGCGAAGTATTTCTCAGTAGAATGCGAATTGGGGAAGAAAACAGAAGATTTCAATTATTGTCCCTGGAGTTTCGCATTTTTGGAATGAAAATTTTGTGAATCGCATTTGATTTATTTGGTTAAAATGCGAAGGCTTAGGAAATTTTTTTAACACAAACTTTTCTCCTGTGATGTTTTCCCATTATCATAACAAGTTATACAATACGAACATAACACTTACCCTAATACATAAGGTTAGTTGAGCTGACCGGTTTGACTCGTTGACTTTATTTGACTTTGAATTGACCAGAATTTGACGGTTGTCACATCATCCCCCCGTTAAAGGGAATTTCGTCCCGAAATTTGAAGTTAGGCAAGGGGGTAGGCATGAATAATCAAGCCGAGAAGTGAGGATACTTCCTAATCGACTGACTCATGCGCTCCCATGTGACTCTAGGTCCGTGGTTAATATTCCAGCGAACTTTCACTAATGGGAAGTGGCGTTGTTTCATCCGCTTGAACTCGATCCATGGTCACCATGGTTCTTCTAAGAAGGTGAGGCTCTTGTGGAACTCGATCTCGTCGAGGGGAATTGCAAGAGTCTCGTCGGATAGGTACTTCTTGTAAATTTGGGACGTGTTGGGTAGAGTGTACTTTACCAAACTCGCGGGAGTAGATTGAAGGAGCGAGTTACAGGGCTGATTCTGACAAGAATCTCGAAAGACACAATTATTCGGGGTGTTGGCTTTCCATGCTTTCCGAAGCGTACTAAGCCTTCCCAGAGTGAGTGTCTCTAGAGGAATTTGATCAGTTATACCGGCGTTCTAAAGGTTTCTTCCTCTTGCTTCTCTTCCTGTCAAGGGTTGCTTCCTTTTGGGTCAAAGTTGGGAGGGGTTTCGTATTTTTCGAGAAGTTCCAAAGGAACTAAGACAGTAGGTCAGCAAGACCCAAAATCTTGGCGTATTTCTGCTAACACCTTCGGTGCTGACTGTTTCTCAATGGTTTTGATCAATTGAAAGGTTCCTTATGAATTTCCACCCTGGGTAACGATGTGTCTTGAGAATTGAACTCCTCAATTCCTAAACTCGTATCTGGAGAACTTCGGGTAATACTTCTCTTATCGTATTTCTTCCGTGGTTTGTTGTAGCTGCTCTCCTTGGTTTCCTTCTTACTACGAGGGTAGATAAGTAAGTCATTTGTAATGACGATGATGAACTGATCCTAGCAAGAAGGGTATATCCTATTTATTACGTTCATGAATCCAACGAGTGGGTCTGGTCCTATCCGAGGGTTATCACAACGAACCTTCGACATCTTTATCGAAATTGGAGGATTATTCTTGGATATCCTTCTTCCATACTCGTGACTGGTGATATTCAGATCTCAGGCCCAATTCCTGAAGGGTACCTCGTTTCTTGAGGTTGGTCGGCCTATTCGTCAATGCGAGGCAGATAGTAAAGGTTTCTATTAGAGATGTTGTCGGGGCCTCTGAAATCGATGGGATTGTGAGCAATTTGTCTTTCTAATTGTAGAATAAGACGAGAGCTTTTCATGGTGAGAAACTTGGTTCTTCAATTTCACTGTTGAGTAGTTCGACAGGTTTGACCTGACAGCTCTTGTAGCTCGGTAGGAAGTATGTGGGTTTGGTTTACACGACTAGGCCTTTTTGAATGGTAGGACATTTACTCGTCCTTCTGGGCAACCTTGGCCTGAAGTTCATGGCAAGATCCGTACCTGGTTGTATCCATCCCAAGCTTCCTTGCTTGAACTTTGTCTGTTGTATGCATGACCTTCCCGAAAGGTCTCCTGTAAATACTTGTGATAGGGCTTTATGAAGTATAACACTCCTCTGGTGCGTGTTTTGGAGTTCCACAGCGAGAGATGACCCAAGGGTCCGTGCTGGATATTTATGAGAGACGATGGTTTCGATATTCAGGGGGTTAGGCGAAAGGCCCTTTTGTAGTCGTTAAATCGGGAAGACGAGGGCTATATCAATCAAAATTGAATAACGACAACACTATCTTTTTCGATAACATGAGATAAGTTGTATACAAAGGAAGAGATCAATAGAGTGATAGAGTGTCCTGTATTTCTTTTCTGTGTGTTCCGTTTTGTTTGATGTTATGATTATCGTAGATGATTCCTACTACAGTGTCTAGCACTGGTAGTGGGTGTGTTTTCGATAGCCAGTAATGATACTTGATATCATGACTCCTGAAAGGTCTCCTTACGATCGAGCGGTATATGATTGTCGTATGTAAATTGACATCGTGAAATTTGTCGAGTGGGTGACCCCACTCAACCCCTAATACTAGACATGGAATCGGAGTCAGGATGGAATTATCTATTTCAAGACTTAAGTATTTTGATTTTTAAATTATCCCCGATGTATGGACAAAGTCATTACAACTTACAGGTAATGCTCCTAAGGTCACATATAAATGTCTTTGGTTTGATTTGTATGAGAGAGAAAATATTTTAGCTACTTTTTAGAAAGAAGGTTACTTTAGTAAGTGTACCAAATTCATTACAAACATATAGTACTTAAACGTTTTATCGTTGGGAACATTACAAAAGTCCTAACATGGTTCCCTTGCTGCTCCTGTTGGTGTGTCCATCACATTCCTACTGTTCCTTCGTCGTTCTTCTCAGTTGGACATTCTCTCTTGAAGTGTCCCGTTTCACCGCATAGGTAGCATACTGGGCCTACCTTGGTGCAGTTGATTGAAGGGAGGTGATGGGCCGAGGCCCTACAGAAACGAACGGTATGCCCTTTCCTGTTGCAGTTTTTACAGTGCATCTCCCGGCAAGCCCCATGGTGATGAAAACCACATTTGTTGCACTTTGGGAGTGATCCCTTATATGGTCTGGCAGGCATTTGGGTGGCAGACCCCGAGGCTAGTGTCGAGGCATTTGTCATGACTGTTGTTGTAATGGTAGAGGCGGCCTTAGGCTGTTGTCTTTTAGTGTATCCCTTTGATTGGTGGCGCTTTTTCATGTCCCAAAACTTTCTCTTCTTGTTCGAAGGTTCGTGGCCTGATGAATTTTTGATGGTAGGTACCCATTGGTGTCCCTGATTGTTACCACAATTTGTATTGCAAGTATCGCTTCCACCCTTGTTGATGTTGTTAGTATTGAAATGCACCATGACGGCTGCCACGGCTGCCGTGACTGCAGCTTGAAATGTAGCAGCGTCTATCTGAAGTGTTGGTGTCTTGCTAGTTGGTTTGTTGCCTCTTGGTGGAGACATAGCTCTGTTTCATGACGAAAAACGACTTCGTTAGTGGAAATGATTGTCTTAAGTGCATCTTTACAATTTATATTTACGCATATAAATTTTTGCACATTACTGTACTATCCTTAGTGTCTCTGCTAACGCTCCCGAGATAGAGTTATGGCAGTAGGTAGGAGTAGGTTTCATACGGACGTTAAGCTTTACTCCTCTTAGAATCATGTTCGTCCGAACACCTTGGCTGAGGAATTTCGATGGGATTCCGGTGCATTAGTGCTGGTATGATAGCACCCATAGGTCTATGAAGAAGAAACTTCTCAACTAATGTTAAAAGGGTGAGACGATAATGAGTTTATAGAATGGCTATATGTCGCGAGTTTTCTAACTAAGTTTATCTCATATCGATTTGTATCAAAGTTCGGTTGTTTAGGGTGTTCTGAAAACAATTATAATGAGATTCTTTGTATAATAAACTCATGTATTTTAGTAGTTCGGTATTCAAGTGAAACCTTATACTTGACCCAAGCTAAGTCCTTATCACGACCTATTGATGTGTGCTTAGTTATATAATTAAGGCTAGTTAGTCCTTCGAGTCTGATAGGTACATCCTAAGCCCATCTTGTTAATATGACTCTAGAAATCATGGTTTCAGTGAAAATTTTTGACCTCAATGCAGGTCTACTTCACATTCGTGCATGGGCGGGTTTTGATAGAGGATAGATTTCTCGATTAGAATGACCACTTAATTTGTTGTGTCGCGATTTCACTTACAATAGAGTAGCACCAGCACATACTTATGAAGTTAATTTACCAGGTCTGGTGAGCGGTACGAACTCTACTTACGATGATCCATCCCTTGTGATGCCTGAGGCAAGGTCGATGTAGTTTTGTAGCTTTGCCAATCAACGCTTGGCTACAATCATCCTTTCTTTGAATGCTGTGTGTCCTACCCTTTTTCTCTCTTTCCTCTTCACGAGTGGTGATAAGGTTCTGGAAAGAGAGTTGGTCTCGGGAATAGTAGTATAATTCTGAGTCACCGGTACATGAGATGATGGGGTTTATAGTGGCGCGCAGTTTTCTGAACTCAGATTGTAGTCTTCCTGTTTTGATCCCCGATGATCGTGATCTGCCGGGTCTTTGCCAATGCTCAAATTCATATTCATAAGCACTCATGAATGTTGCAGCAAACATTTGCTTATGTCTAATACTCTTTTAGACAATCCACACACCAATTCACGACAGTCTTCATTCATATCTACTTCCAACATATGAACGACTGTGGCCCGTTTGAATAATTCGATTATTCTTAATAAACTCAATTATTCTGGAAGTCAAAACATGCAAAGTGAAACACAAGAATAATACTAATCCCATATGGCCTCAACCCTTTGAGCATAAATAAAACACGTTTTATTTATCACCATATCGATTACTCATTATTTGTCGTTTCAGGTAATCAACTTCTTATTCGAATTATTACACTTGTCCCATGCTCCTAGCATGCACACAATGTTTACCTATGGTTCTTACTTTTGTGAAATAGAAAATTGAACACATTTCCAATCTGTCACACCCCCAAACCAAGGATGGCGGAAACGTCCGGGGGTGGAGGACTTCATGTAGAGTATCACAACAATGAGTATAATAGTGCTCAAAGTAAATACAACCAACACAAATATAATTGAAAACGTTACATCAAAGCACATGTTTACATGATTCACATCAATTACATTATAATACAAAATGAACTGTTTGACGATTTATCGTCCCATCCTCAAAACGTTGTTGATTTCCTGTTTTCACTGAATTCCTGAGAATACAAGTAGTTTTGAAAAGTGTCAACATAAAGGTTGGTGAGTTCATAAGAGATTTCGTTAGAAAAGTAAATCGTTTTCCTTGTAAAAGCGTCAGAATATGTATCCAGAAAATCCTATATTTTCTGTAAAATCTGTGTAAGGTAGTCTTATGACTGAAGACCAAAATGTATAAGTAATCTTTCTTATTAATAGAAAATGTTATGTATTTAAATGGACATGGACATGTTTGAACTAAATGAAATTTCTATATGTTCTCAGGTTTGTTAATACATTATATATACGTAGTCCTAAATTAGAGGACCGAGTAATAACAAGTATTGACCATACTTAAAAGTGTAAATGTGGTTTCAAATGATGTGTAGTCGTAACTACCAAAACCAAAAGTGTACAGTAATATCTGTACTCATAGAGATAAAAAGGTGATTTTGAATCGACATAAAACTCATTTAGGTTTTAAAAATAAAATCCCGTAAACTTATGGATTGTTCCCTATGTGAGCCGTTATAATCATACTATGACTATGTGAACCTGCCACGACGTTCTCAGTGTCGCGAAAAATAAAATGACATTTGTCACCCGTAGACCTGCAGGTCCAACTGTAGCTAGCAGCAAGGTGTGGGGTGTCAATCCCAATATAGATCTATATACAAGTATCACGTTCTCCCTCAAGGAGATTCTGATTATAACTACCAGGAATTATATTCCCGCACTCGGACGTACGGGGAGAGAGAGAGAGAGAGAGAGAGAGAGAAATAGAGAAACTCACAATATAGGATAACAAGTTTACGTTAAATGTGTGTGAATATAAATATTTCTTGTATGAATGTACCCTTCTTGTACGAGTGCGCAGAGTGATGTATCATAAACTATACCTATTATAGTTTATCTAAAATGTATGTAATATGTATGAATCCTTTTATGGAAATGTATTAGTGTTGTGAATTTATCAAACCATAGATTAACTTACGTGAAATGTGTGCGAATAGAAATCTTTCTTATATGAATGTACACTTCTGGTACGAGTGCGTAGAGTGATGTATCATAAACCATACCTATTACAGTTTATCTAAAATGTGTATAATATGTATGAACCCTTTTATGGAAATGTATTAGTGTTATAAATATATTCAAACTATACTTTTTATAGTTAAATAATACGTGTTCCAAAATGAATGGATAATATTTAATATGAATGTCTTAGTTTCAGTTCATAATGATAAACTAACTAGGAAACACATTCAAACATTAAAACTTATGATTATACACTTTGCTCAACATAATACAAAGTGTTATGATATTTACATGTTGTTGGTAAAATTTAGCAATTCTGCCCTGTTTTGGAAAAATCATAGAAAAATCATACGAAGTCGAAAACTAGATCCGTAAATTCTGAGAGTTCACAAAATGTGTCTAGTTTGCTCATAATTTTTATCACAATTTATAATGACCTCTAACTTGGGTGAAAAAGTCCATAATCACAGACTGGTCCGGATTGTTGTTTGAAGTGATAGGCAGTTTTGTAAAAATCGCCATAAATTGTAGAAAAATCGTATGGAGATGTGCAAGTAGCCATTTTAAAGCTAAAAACTTGAACTATTTGCACCTTGTACAGTTTTGAAAACAAAATGTGTAAGATGCCCAAAACAGTCCGTGAATGGAGTTGAACTTTTCTGATGAAGGCTGTTAGAAAACTTTTGATAGGTTCTTAGTGTTTTAACTTGTATTCACCCCCTGAAAACTTGAGAAATCATGAAAATGTAGGGGTATGAACTCACCTTGAGTGATTTCAGTAGATGATTGTTGAAGAATGGAAGTGTTTAATTCAAGAACACTTGGAGATGCCTTGAAGGTTTTCGAGAATCTAACATCATAGTTAGGGAGTTTGTGTAAGCAACCAAAGATTTGAGTAGAATGAAGCGAAATAATAATAGGGAGGATGAATTTTTACTTACTAAGTGTGGAAGAACACTTGAATCCAGCCTTGGATCTCGAAAATTTGTGTAGAAGAGTTTGAGAGAAAGAGTGATGTTTGTTACTTAGTGGGATGAGAGAAATGAGAGAAAATGAGGAGTGTGGTTGATTGTTCCAGCTCAAAAACGTGGGAGTGAGTGAAATTTGAGTGTAAGGGAACATTGAAGTGACATAGGTAAGGTGGGGAGGTATGGCTGGTCATAGAGTGGGTGTGGGGTGGTTGCTTGTGACTGCGGATCAATGACACTGCTTTGAATGCGAAGTTGGATTTAGCTTTGCTATAAGTTTCAATCGATTTTGAAATTGAGTATTGTTCGCATTTGTATGAGTGTAGTCGATGAATCGATAAAGCAAGAACATATGAGTTTTGATTCGCAATTGGATTGATGATTGAGGGATGATTCGTGAAGAAAAAAACGCGAAGTCAAGGACTATGAAACTGTTGTTTGCAAGAATTTAAAAACTCGATTGTGGAGTTGTTGATGCTCATTTTGCGAAAGTAAAACAATCGAGTGTTCGCATCTATGAATCAATTTGAAGTCAATTGGGTTAATATTCGCATATGGGTTCAACATATGAATTTTTGATTTCGCAAGTTTAGAGTTCATGAACTAAACTGTGTTCGCATTTTTTTTTTTTTGGAATGAAAATTTTGTGAATCGCATTTGATTTATTTGGTTAAAATGCGAAGGTGATTAATGCGAAGGGATGCGAAAGGTGTAAAAATGAAAATGCGAAGTATTTCACAGTAGAATGCGAATTGGGGAAGAAAACAGAAGATTTCAATTATTGTCCCTGGAGTTTCGCATTTTTGGAATGAAAATTTTGTGAATCGCATTTGATTTATTTGGTTAAAATGCGAAGGTGATTAATGCGAAGGGATGCGAAAGGTGTAAAAATGAAAATGCGAAGTATTTCTCAGTAGAATGCGAATTGGGGAAGAAAACAGAAGATTTCAATTATTGTCCCTGGAGTTTCGCATTTTTGGAATGAAAATTTTGTGAATCGCATTTGATTTATTTGGTTAAAATGCGAAGGCTTAGGAAATTTTTTTAACACAAACTTTTCTCCTGTGATGTTTTCCCATTATCATAACAAGTTATACAATACGAACATAACACTTACCCTAATACATAAGGTTAGTTGAGCTGACCGGTTTGACTCGTTGACTTTATTTGACTTTGAATTGACCAGAATTTGACGGTTGTCACACAATCATTCTCATTTTACAACTCCAAATCCATTTTCTTAAGTCTAAGAATATCAAATTCTTGCTACTTATAGAATATGCAAGATTCTAACATTCTATGCAATGTTTCTTTCGTAATGTCACTACATCAAAGTCACAAAGACTATTGCTAATGATGTTACAAAATCTTCCATCGTAGATTGTTACACGACAATTCCTTAGATATGATGTCTCTCACTCAAAGTACATTCCTTTGAACATCCTTTTGCATAAAAGTTTCTAATCTAGACATAGAATTTCAATATTTACTTCCTAATATGAACACGCTTCCATATTTTCCTCATGACAACTCATTCTTAATAGAATCTTTTCTATTTGTAATGATGTCGATATGGTCCATCCAATATGGAAACATTTCCATACTTTCCAATACTATACTTCCAACTACTCACAAGCGACCAATCCTCGTCGAACTTTGGATTGTCCTTTGATAGTTGTTTAATTATTTTAGTCAAAACCAATTCTAGTCCCTTTTTCCCTCTAAATGCGCTAGACATTTGGAAAATTTTAGAATGGTCAAACATTAAAGCATTTGCAATCGATCCTATACCCGAAGCGTATGGGACACGACGCATAATGTTTTATTTGCTATGTTCTCAAAATTCGAATTGTGAAGAGGAATGTCGTAATCATAATCGAAATTTTAAGAACACACTATGTACCTTTGACTAAATTTATCAACATTTCTCAACCTAATCCTTTAGATTTGAAATGAAGCATAATATTCTCTCCCTTAATTATAGCAAAACAACTTTACAACCCTTACGACTTTGCAAGGTATAACTCTTGTTTTTCTATAATTAATATTGCCAACTTGCAATACTTTCTATAATAATCATACAATCATAACTGTTATGCTCCCACTATCATGATGATTACTATAAAACATAACACTTATGCTCCCACTAGCTTCGACATGTATTCATAAACATCTTAACTTTCAGAGAGACAATACCTATTGAATTTCTTAAGTCCATGTTTCTAATACTTAGTGCTTTGATAATCTTTTATCATGGCTTCTTGAACTTATACACCTTTGCCTTTAGATAGTTCATATGTGTGTCTCAACAATTAAGACTAATTGTCAAACCTCACAATTCAAATTATGGAAAGGGATACCGTAACCATGATCGAATTCGAGAATGCAATTTTACAATCATTATCTTCTTAAAATCTTTCTTAGTGAAAGCATTTCCTCACAATCATTTTCATGAAGGAGGAAATCTTATGACACTTAGATTTAAATGGTGTATTTGTTCCTATCCATGTGAATTTGTTAAAACCAAAGTTTACGACAAATTCAAACTCATATGGACCGAGCCTTTTTTTTTTAATCTTGATTTCTTGCCTTATGGTAGCACAGCTGTCCACCACTTCTTCCAAGTAGTTAAGCATCTCACCCTTTTCCTATCAATGTACCTTTCATTGATCAAGGTGCTTTGCCTTTTATGTGTTCAAAATGAGTACTCATAGGACTCACATGCATAATTAACTCAATTGGAACAGCACAGAACCAAAATATCGTCAACACGATAGGTTGTAAAACTCAACTCGTGTGCTAGTGATGATCTTTAAGGTTTATTTGATTTGTTCTTGAAACTTTTCAAGACCATTAAGACTCCCACTGACTCCTTGACATATAAGATTCTCTTGTCAATAAACATTTGTTGACAACCAAATATTCAAGAGTTAGTGTAGCTTTTATCAAAACACTTCATAAATTGGTCCAAGTTGGTCTTTGTCTTATTCAAGACATCACAACTTTCCACATTTTATGAATGTTATAAACCTTTAATACTTTTCACTCATTGCCACAATCTTAACTTTAAGACTTGTTATTGGAACGAAGTATGATTGACTTCTTGATTTAACCATTTCTTCAATTCTTGATTCCTCTTCTTAGACATACAATAGTACTAAGACTCACTTAGAGGATCAATTGAGATATGGTTCTTAATCATTAAGACCCATCATAAAGCATAAAAGGTGCTCTCCGTTCTTCTTAGAATGGAGAAACTTTTATCTTTCTGCCTACTTGATTCTTCTTATTCGTTCTACTATTGATTTAAACCTTTTTTCAATCAATCTAGAATTACACTTAATCTTGTAAGTATAATCACATTTACTCTTATGGTGGACTTGATCAACACGCAACTTTGTGTGCTCGATCTCCTAGTCCTTCACTTGACACTTTGTCAATGAATTAGTCTAATTTCCAAATGTGAAATTTCTCATTCATCATGCAACCAAGTTGCATGATTCCAAGTTTCTGTCCAATTGAAACTTGGGCGATGAGAAACTCTCCCTATTTGGTAAATTCTTGACATTTCCATAAATAACATAACTAAGAATCATATCCATTCGTTGTAGAAATATGCAAACATCAATTTTCACATAACGATTTCATTGCAAGGAAGTAAATAAATAAGTCAAACAAAATTTATTTTATTTATAAAAGCAGCGGAAAAACATTTGTCCTTACAATGCAAAATCTATTGAAAACTATGTAAAAGGAAAATTTCTAACAACTCTATCATAACTATCTAAGCTCAAAATCCAATCTTCAAGTCCATGAGATCAAGATCCATCTCTTGTGATTAGATTCATCTTGCTCTCTTATCAAGCTTCCTTTCTTTTCACCGATCCTTCAAAACATTCAAATGCAATCTTATCACATCATGTATTAAGAATCAATGAATAGGAACTTAACGAAGTTAGATAGTGGATTTTACCTGAAGCGTGGTCATACTTTTGACTCTCCCATCTCTTAGATCTGTTAGGTAAATAGGGTAACTTCGTCTCCAATGCCCCTTCTCTTGGCAATAAAAGCAAATTGACTCTTTTGGAACAACACATGGAACTACTTCAGACATCGCCTTTCTCTTGTGATCAAACTTTTCGATCATTGCATGTTTTTCATTGCCATTGTCTATATCCATAGAGGTCTTGAAGGCAGATTCACCAATCAACTTTGCTTTTCTATTGCGCAAAACCATTGCTGATTCAGCAACAATAAGCATATAGGTGAGATCAATAGGGGTTACGTCGTGGTTCATCAAATAGTACTCTCTTACGAACTCACTATATGAAGGTAAGTGAATGACGATTCACTAATTTCCACCATGAAAAACAAAAAAGAAATTTAAGTTTTTAAATCTATGAAAACTCCTAGATCCTTTGAGATTCATTGAACCTTCAATGGCATGTTTAAATCTCGATATGCCCCTCTTGTTTGTGACTGGGATGCCGAGGATCACAAAGCGGGTGTGAATAACCATGCAAAATTACATGGTGCCCTCACATGTTACAGTCACCTATTCAATGTGCCGGTAAACCACACATGCTCCACCGAACTATGACAAACATTGAGTCACCCTTTGATACCTTTGCTTAGAACCATTTACTGTGCCGGTAAACCACACACGCTCCACTAATGTCTTCGCAAGGGCACAAAGTGTAATTTCATGGAATTGCATCAATTCACTTTTGCCTAAGTAACTAAGATTGGGAATTTAAAAAAATTTAGTTACTTTGTATTTCATTATACTTATAATGGAAGGTTTCGTCCTATCCTACCCGTTCAGCTAACGACTCTCCACTAGTCAAGAGTGCGGTGGGTAAGAGTGGATACCCATTCAATCGCCATTTTATAGGCAATTTCCTTAAACACCCCTTATAGACCAGCTTCGTGAATGAGGCCTACTAACGGTAAGACTGACTTTTACTCATACATATATATAATGTTAGACTTTTAATGTTATATATATAATATAGGGTGCATTTCATACTTTTAAAATACTATGTGGTCAAATTTAATAATTATACCTTTAATTCAATTAAATTGCAAACCAAAACTTTTATGGATTTATTAAATCTTTTTTAATTATACACCTTAATTAATTAATAAAACCATAAGGGTGTGATTTGAACTTTTCAAAACAATACTAGGGTTTTAGAATTTAACACTCCTAATTAAACCTTTTTAATCAACTTTTAAATTCCAAAACTTGAGGGAAAGTTTTGAAACATTTCAAAACAATTTAGTTTTAATCTATCTTAAAATTTCGAATTTATGACATTTAAATTAAAATTTTAAATATTAAAACTCTTGATTTAATAATTATCTTGAATTAGACTATTAATTTAATTATTAAATCATAAGGGATTATCTAAATAATGAGGATAATTACCATTTATACATTTAAGTTATCCTAATCTCTTAAATATCTATATAGATTTCGAAAATATGGATGGACAATGCAAGATCTTGAATTACCATATATAACAATTAAAGGATAATTACAAGATATGGGATAATCCAAATCCCTAAAAATTAGGATCTTATCTTGGGGAGGAGGCAAATTTCGAAAATCAAGGGATTATAACAAACCCTAGATTTCGAAATTTAAGGGTTTAAGGAAAGGATTTGATGATCTTATTCAAACTCTTGCAAATTAGGGTTTGCAAACCCTAATCTCAAAAAACCCTAACCTCCTAGGGTTTATTGGCAATAAACCCTAATATATCAAGTTCATACAATTGAAACCAAACCAACGGCTCTGATACCACTGATGGGTTTTTTGGTCATAAGACATCCTATGTGCTCAAACAAACCCTAATGCTTGGATCTAGGTTTCTCTATTGTACATACTTTGAATCCAAGACTATAAACCCTAATTCTAGTATTCAAGTTATCATATTAACATAAGAATAGGTTTATAATGTTACCTTGATTGTTATGTAGCAATAACAATCCCAAATCTCCTTGAATTGACTTTGGAAGGCTTAGAGTCACAAGTGTCACTCCTCTAATGGCTTACAAACACCAAGAGCAAATGGAGAAGGTATAAAGAGAGAGGATAGAGGTAGGAATTCGTCCTTCGGACTTCTTGGGAAGAGATACACGAATTCATGAGCCAAGGGGTGTTTATATAGGTGTAGAGATAGGGTTTCAGTCATTATCCTTATCTAGTTGCTTATCCAAAAAGCAACCCATAAGATAATCCTTGAATCCTTATCATAGTCGAATTCTAAGGCCTTATCAACTCAAATTCGTTCACCATATATTTAAGATAATCCTTACCTTATTTTGTAACTATCATATAATTACAAATCAGCCCCTCTAGTTTAATTAATTACACTTGATCACAAAATTAATTCCTAATTAATTATTGACCAATATTAATTAAACAGATATGATTTCTCTTTTAATATATTATTCTTATAACATATTAATAAATCATAATATCCTCTCTCTCTTTATTTATTTCTCCAATCAAGTTGCTTTGGTGAAGGCAACCCAAAAGGACCATGCACCATCGGGTCAAGTACATACCAAAATAGTTATGGACTTAGACACTAATCCAACAATTACAAAGTCCTATATCGGAGATTGTTACAAGACAATTCCTTAGATATGATGTCTTTCACTCAAAGTACATTCCTTTGAACATCCTTTTGCATAAAAGTTTCTACTCTAGTCATAGATTTTTCAATATTCAATTTCCCAATATGGACACATTTCCATATTTTCCATATGACAACTCATTCTTAATAGAATCTTATACATTCTTAATAATGTCGATATGGCCCATCCAATATGGAAACATTCCTATATTTTCCACATGACAACTTATTAATAGAATCTTTTTATTCATAATAATGTCGATATGGTCCATTCAATACCATGCTTCCAACTACTCATAAGCAACCAATCCTCATCGAACTTTGGATTGTCCTTTGATAGTTGTTTAATCATTTTAGTCAAAACCGATTCTAGTCCTTTTTCCCTCTAAATGCTAGACATTTGGAAAATTTTAGAATGGTCAAATATTAAAGCATTTGCAATCGATCCTATACCGAAGCGTATGGGGCACGATGCATAATGTTTTATTTGCTATGTTCTCAAAATTTGAATTGTGAAGAGGAATGCCGTAATCATAATCAAAATTTTAAGAACACACTATGTACCTTTGACTAAATTTATTAACATTTCTCAACCTAAGCCTTTAGATTTGAAACGAAGTATAATATTCTCTCCCTTAATTATAGCAAAACAACTTTACAACCCTTACAACTTTGCAAGGTATAACTCTTGTTTTCTATAATTAATATTGCCAACTTGCAATACGTGCCTTAATAATCATACAATCATAACATTTATGCTCCTACTATCATGATGATTATTATAAAACATAACACTTATGCTCCCACTAGCTTCGACATGTATTCATAAACATCTTAACTTTCAAAAAAAACAATACCTATTGATTTTCTTAAGTCCATGTTTCTAATACTTAATGCTTTGATAATATTTTATCAAGGCCTCTTAAAGTTATACACCTTTTCCTTAGATAACTCATATGTGTGTCTAAACAATTAAGACTAGTTGCCAAACCTCACAATTCAAATCATGGAAAGGGATACCGTAACCATAATCGAATTCGAGAATGCAATTTTACAATCACTATCTTCTTAAAATCTTTCTTAGTGAAAGCATTTCCTCACAATCATTTTCATAATGGAGGAAATCTTATGACACTTAGATTTAAACGGTGTATGCGTTCCTATCCATGTGAATTTGTTAAAACCAAAGTTTACGACAAATTCAAACTCATATGGACCGAACTTTCTTAATATTGATTTCTTGCCTTATGGTAGCACAGCTGCCCACCACGTCTTCTAAGTAGTTAAGCAGCTCACCCTATCTTATCAATGTACCTTTCATTGATTAAGGTTCCTTGCCTTTTATATGTTCAAAATGAGAACTCATAGAACTCACATGCATAATTAACTCAATTGGAACAGCACAGAACCAAAATAATGTCAACACGATAGGTTGTAAACCTCAACTCGTGTGCTAGTGATGATCGATAAGGTTTATTTGATTTGTTCTTGAAACCTTTCAAGACCATTAAGACTCCCACTAACTCCTTGATATATAAGATTCCCTTGTCAATAACCATTTCTTGACAAACAAATATTCAAGAGTTAGTGTAGCTTTTATCAAAACCCTTCATAAATTGGTCCTAGTTGGTCTTTGTCTTATCCAAGACATCACAACTTTCCACATTTTAATGAATGTTATAAACCTTATTAATACTTTTTTTTACTCAATGTCACAATCCTAACTTTAAGACTTGTTATTGGAACGAAGTATGATTGACTTTTTGATTTAACCATTTCTTCAATTCTTGATTCCTCTACTTAGACATACAATTGTACTAAGACTCACTTAGAGGATCAATTAAGATATGGTTCTTAATCATAAAGACCTATCATAAAGCATAAAAGCTACTCTCCCTTCTTCTTAGAATGGAGAAACTTTTATCTTTCTGCCTACTTGATTCTTCTTATTCGTTTTGCTATTGATTTAAACCTTTTTAATCAATTCCGAATTACACTTAAGTATAATCATATTTACTAAACCTTTAGTAAATCATGACGAATATCTTTGTTACTCTTTTGGTGACCTAGATCAACACACAACTTTGTGTGTTCGATCTCCTAGTCCTTCACTTGACACTTTGTCAACGAATTAGTCTAATTTCCAAATATGAAATTTCTCATTCATCATGCAACCAAGTTGCGTGATTCCAAATTTCTGTCCAATTGAAATTTGGGCGATGAGAAACTCTCCCTATTTGGTAAATTCTTGACATTTCCATAAATAAGAATCATATCCATTCGTTGTAGAAATATGTAAACATCAATTTTCATAACGATTTCATTGCAAGGAAATAAACAAATAAATAAATAAGTTAAACAAAATTTATTTTATTTATAAAAGCAACGGAAAACATTTGTCCTTACAATGCAAAATCCATTGAAAACTATGTATTTCAAAAAGAAAATATCTAACAACTCTATCATAACTATCTAAGCTCAAAATCTAATCTTCAAGTTCATGCGATCGAGATCCATTTCTTTGTGATTAGACTCATCTTGCTCTTTCATCAAGCTTCCTTTCTTTTCACCGGTCCTACAAAATATTCAAATGCAATCTTATCACATCATGTATTAAGAATCAACGAATAGAAACTTAATTTAGATAGTGGATTTTACCTGAAGCACAACCATACTCTTTGACTCTCCCATCTTTGGAATCTTCAGGCTCTTTGGGCAGACTTCTATCCAACGCCCTTTCTTTTGGCAGCAAACGCAGGTCGCTTCTCTTAGAACGTCCTCGGAAGCATGGTCAGTTGACTTTCCCAACAAATACGCTCCATTGCTTCGCCAAATCATTTCCGATTCAGCAGCAATGAGCATGTAAGTTAGGTCAATGAGGTTGTCGTCATGATCCATCATATAATACTTTCTTTTAAACTCATTATATGATTCAGGAAGTGACTGCAAAACCCAATTTACAGCCAACTCATTCGGGAATGGCACACCCAACATAATCAACCTATCGATGTGTGATTTCATTCCCAGAATGTGGGCACACACGGGTTTACCATCTTCATGTTTCATTTCCAATAGGGCTTTAGTGATGTTGAACCTTTCAATTTTTCGATCTTGTGGGTTAGGGAGAACAATTAGAGGAGGTGGAGGAAGTGAAGCATGATATCTTGTTCCTCGATCGAATCGTGGAATACCATCTTCATGTGGAATGCTTGTTCCACGGGATTTGGGAAGACCATAGTTGTCGAACTTTGACATCTACAAAACAGGAGAAAACGAATTCAAGTTAGTTGATTGATTGAGTCCTTGGTAAATCACCCAAATGAAATTCCAAGGCTAGGACCCAACACAATACGCTACAACATAGAAAAGGGATGTCGTAATCTAGTTGCAGAATATTTGAAGGTAAGTGAATGACGATTCACTAATTTCCACCATGAAAAACGAAAAAGAAATTTAAGTTTTAAATCTATGAAAGCTCCTAGATCCTTTGAGATTCATCGAACATTTCAATGGCATGTTTAAATTTCGATATGCCCCTCTCGTTTGTGACTGGGATGTCGAGGATCACAAAGCGGGTGTGAATAACCATGCAAACTTACATGGTGCCCTCACATGTTACAGTCACTTATTCGATGTGCCAGTAAACCACACACGTTCCACCGAACTATGACAAACATTGAGTCACCCTTTGCTACCTTTGCATGGAACCATTTAGTGTGCCGGTAAACCACACACGCTCCACTAACGTCTTCGCAAGGACACAAAGTGTAATTTTATGGAATTGCATCAATTCACTTTTGCCTAAGTAACTAAGATTGGGAATTTAAAAAAATTTAGTTACTTTTGTATTTCATTATACTTATAATGGAAGGTTTCGTCCTATCCTACCCATTCGGCTAACGACCCTCCACTAGTCAAGAGTGCGGTGGGTAAGAGTGGATACCCATTCAATCGCCATTTTATAGGCAATTTCCTTAAACACCCCTTATAGACCAGCTTCGTGAATGAGGCCCACTAACGGTAAGACTGACTTTTACTCATACATATATATAATGTTAGACTTTTAATGTTATATATATAATATAGGGTGCATTTCATACTTTTAAACTACTATGTGGTCAAATTTAATAATTATACCTTTAATTCAATTAAATTGCAAACCAAAACTTTTATGGATTTATTAAACCTCTTTTAATTATACACCTTAATTAATTAATAAAACCATAAGGGTGTGAATTGAACTTTTTAAAACATTACTAGGGTTTTAGAATTTAACATTCCTAGTTAAACTTTTAATCAACTTTTAATTTCCAAAACTGGAGGGCAAGTTTTGAAACATTTCAAAAACATTAGGGTTTAGAATTTAAATATACATCAAAATTAAACTTTTAATCAAAATTTAAATTCAAAAACTTGAGGGCAAGTTTTGAAACATTTCAAAACATTAGGGTTTCAACTATTTAAATTTCAAAACAACAAAACTTTTGGGTTCAAATTTAAACTATAAAACCTAAAGGGGAAAAAGTGAAACTTTTCAAAGCACAAGTATCAAATAACAAATAATCTAAATTAACATTTAATCACATAATTATCCATATTTGATTTATTTAATGATTTCTTGGAAAACAATCTACTAATTTAATCAAAATAATTAATCAATTATCACATAAGGAAACAAATATTTTATTAATTGATAAATATCTTCAATTAGATCAAGAATATAGTCAAATATATCATAAAATCGGGTTTATATTGATCTAATATGATAAGGCAACTATCCTTAAGCAAAAACATCAAGAAATCCCGAAGTTTGCTCCATCTGACGAGTTGACTCGTCGAGTCAAGCATGGACTCGGCGAGTTCAGCTATGGACTCGGCGAGTCCAGCCCCCAGAAACACAAAAAATGAATTTTTTAAACATATAATGCATCAATACAATAGAAACCAATCTAGGCTCTGATACCACTGATGGGTTTTGGTCATAAGAACATCCTATGTGCTCATACAAACCCTAATGCTTGGATCTAGGTTTCTCTATTGTACATGCAAGATATCCAAGACTATAAACCCTAATTCTAGCATACAAGTAATCATATGATATAAGAATAGTTTTAAGATCATACGTTGATTGTTATATAGCAATAACAATCCCAACTCTCCTTGTATTGACTTTAGAAAGCTTAGAGTCACAAATGTCACTCCTCTAATGGTTCACAAACACCATAAGCAAGAGGATGAAGAGGATAAAGGATGGAGGCTGCCAAAAAACATGTTCTAACCCTAGAAGAGAAGTTCTCCACGTTTTTGAGCCTTAAGGGTTCTATATATAGTGAGGCTATTAGGGTTATCTAACAAGGAAACCCTAATTTGGATGCTTAAGCCCTAAGCAACCCATGGACCCCCTTTCCTTAAGGCCTTGGACGATTTCTCATAGGTTTCCCCATAGAATTCGTCCACCCCTTAATATAAGGCAATACATGGCCTAAATTGCAATTATCTTATAATTACAATTCCAGTCCCTTAAGTTTAATTAATCTCTTTTAGTCACAAAACTAATTACTAATTAATTCTTGACTAATATTAATTAAACAATATGATTTCTCCTTTAATATATTATTCTCATAATATATTAATAAATCATATTTAATCCTTTCTCTCCATAATTCGTCCTATCAAGTTGCTTTGGTGAAGGCAACCCAAAAGGACCATGCACCATCGGGTCAAATACATACCAAAATAGTTATGCACCCCAGTGTCATTGTCACAGTCTCCTCCATTTATGTCCTTCAAGACTTTTGCAACTTTAGGATCTTCCAAGCATTTGAGGTATGGACCTGCCATAAAATTTTTATAGAGTGTACCTTGGATTACTACGAATCTTGAGACTCTTGTTCTGAATGCTATTTCCCTTTTTTCCTCTGTTAGGATCGTGTCATTTTGGAGATACTCCATAATGGGTTGGATCCATGATCGTGGACTTCTTCGAGAATCATATTCTTCGGGACCCTTTGAGGATGGATCTGAAGGTCAAGATCTTCGATGGTGCTATACTTATTGGTTGTTCATGATCATCGGGATTGTCAGAAAGGACTTCTATAGCTAGAGTTATTATGTGGGTTATAAGGATCTTCGTTTTTGGTGGGATAATTAGGGAGGATCGTAAGTTGGCTAATGCGTCTGCCTTTGTATTTTCTTCTCTGAGAACTTGGATTAGGCTAAAGTTTTCAAAATCAGAGGCTACTTCTTTTAGGATCTCAAGGTGTAGTGTTGATCTTTCACCTTTCACTGCATAAGATCCATTAAAGTGATTCGTTAATAGTCAAAAATCAACAAATACCTGAAGATCCTTGAGTTGAAGATGCTTATCCAATTGTAGTCTCATGATGACTGCTTCATATTTCGCTTCATTGTTGGTTGTGTTGAATTCACAACTAACTGTCTGGGGTAGGATGTCCCCCTATGGAAATTTTAGTATGATCCCTATCCCTGTTCCTTTTTGGTTTACAGCTCCATCCGTGAGCAACGACCATTTTCCCAAGTGTTCATCTTATAGGAGTTTTTTTAGCTTCAATGTCTACTTCGTTTTGTAGATCATCACTAAAGTTAGCCACAAAGTATGCTAATGCTTGTGACTTTATGACGTATCATGACTCATATTTGATGTCAAACGTGTTGAACTCCACTGACCATTTTACCATCCTTCCTGACATCTCTGGTTTTCTCATCACATTCTTAATAGTATAATTAGTTTTCACATGTATAGTATGCATCTCGAAATAATGTCTTAACTTAGTAAAAGTGGTTACTAATGCAAGAATTAATTTTATGAGATGAGAATACCTGGTCTCAGGATCTAGAAGACTTTTACTTACATAGTAGATAGGATGTTGGTCTCTATTAAGATCCTTGGTTAGGACAACACTTAAGATCCTCAAAATCTTCTTCGTGTTCTTCAGTCCGTTCCAACTTCTTGTTCTTCTTACAGATATCATAGAAGGGATTACACCTTTTTGAGGATCTTGAAATGAACCTGTTGAGTGCTACTACTCTTCCGGTTAGCCTTTGGATGTCTTTTGTTGAAGATGGAGATCTTAGCTCGATGATTGATTTGATCTGCTCTGGGCTTGCTTCTATTCCTCTCTTTTTTACCATATACCCAAGGAACTTTCCCGACTTCATCCTAAAGTGGCATTTAAATGGATTCAACTTCATGTTGTATTTGTCTAGAATATTGAAGGCTTCTTTGAGATGCCTGAGATGATCTTTAGCTTTCATAGACTTTACCACCATGTCGTCAATGTAGACCTCCATGGTGTCCCCCAGCTTGTCTTTAAACATCCGGTTCTCCAGTCTTTGATATGTTGCACCTACATTTTTCAGACCAAAATGCATTGTGGTGTAACAATATATACTTGTTGGTGTTATAAATACTGTATCTTCTTGATCGGATGGTTCCATCTGGATTTGTTGGAATCCTGCTGAAACATCCATGAAGGTTAATAGTTCATGTCCAACTGTTGCATCTATCATGGAGTCAATGTGTGGTAGAGTGAAAGGATCGTTAGGACAAGCCTTGTTAAGATTCGTGTAGTCTACACATACTCTCCACTTCCTGTTCTTCTTCTATATGACAACTACATTGGCTAGACATCAGGGGAACTTTACTTCCTTGATCATCCCTATCGTGAGGAGCTTTTCCACTTCTTCTTGGATGATCTGATGCCTTTCGAGTGCAAACTTCCTTCTCTTTTGATGTATCGGTCTGAAGGAATAATCAATATTAAGTTTGTGAGTGATAATACTATTGTTTATACCTGCCATATCTTTGTGTTTCTATGTGAACGTCTTGCGTATGGTTCGAAGGAAGTTTAACAGGTCTTGATCAATTTGATCAGGTATTGAGGATCCTATGAGGACTTTGGCTTCTGGATCTTCGTTGCTCAGGGTCACCTCCTTTACATCTTACTCCTTCATTTCTAGAACATGTTGTGCCCCTGTCTTAATTGCTATGCTTGTTGGGGTTTCGTCGCAGGCTTCATAGAGGTTTTATAACATTCCTTTGTATCTTATTGATCTCCCATGATTTTCATTGTTCCCCACGGAGTTGGCATCTTTACACACTGATGATATGTTGATGAAACCGCTTTCATCTCATGGATCCACAGTCTAACTAATATGTTGATAAAACCGCATTTAACTTCCCAATGGTGTGTTTCATTTCTTTGCTAATGAGGACCGACGATCTTCTGATTATCTCTGATTCTGGGATGTTCATGCTCTTTAGTGTGTCCAAGAGCATGATGTTCACTAGGGATCCTCCGTCAACAAGGATCCTTCTAATGAAGTGGTTGGCAAAGTATAGTGTTATCACGAGTCCATCATGGTGAGGATCCTGGATCCCTTCCCTATCTGTCTCGTCAAACGTGATTTCATTTTCATTGCTAACCAAGGTATTCTTCTGTGGTCTATCCTCCTTTTCTGTTTTAGAGACCTTGATGTGTCTTTTAGCATGAGAATAAAGAAGTACCACAAATTTTAGATCCGCCTGAGATAACGTTAATTATCTTGGCGTTTGGGGGTGGAGATCATGGTTTCTCCGGGATCCTGTGACCATCCTAGTTGTTTTCCTTGGACTTTTCTTTCTTTCTTCTGAGGATTTCTTTAAGATGCCATTTTCTAAGGAGGTAGTTGATCTCTTTCCTTTGGACTTTTCTTTCCAATTGGTAGATTTGTTATCCTTCTTTGGCCACCTTGCTTTGTCTCCAAGATCCTGCATAGCATGGATTAAACCTGACACGTCCACAGAAAAACAATAGTCAGTGATCTTAGGGGGTTTCCCTTCCTCTCCTTCATCTTTGAGGGTGTTAACCCTATGATGATCTAGCTTGGAATAGGGCTTCGACTTATAGGATCTTAGAGTTGGGGATTCGGCCTTCCTATTGGGATTCTCATACTGACTTGCAGGTTTGCTCCTCTTTTGGACTTCTTTATCCTCTTCAAGCCTTTTGAACATCAATGCTCAACATCTAACTCCGTCCAATCTCTTGCATGGAGTCATCACGAGATCTTCATAGAAGGGTGAATCCTTACTAAGATCCATCTGTTGGGTTATGAGCATTCTAACACTCTTATGGTGTACATGCAACCCTAAATACCTTGGATCTATGTTTTCTCTATTATACATGGAAATATGAATATTCCAAGGTATTACCCTATCTAGCATACAATCTTTTGATACTAGGGTAATATAACAAGTTAGAATACATACCTCTTGATGTAGCTTGACTCCATGATGCTCGAGAGCCTAGTGCCCCAAGTGTGACACCTCAAATGGTTCACACAACATCATCAACACTTGGAATAGCCATGAGAATAAGACACTTCATGATCAAATCGGCTAGCCCTCATACATATATCACTAGTGCCAATTTCTTGAGCTAAAGGGGTCCTTATATAGTACGCATGTAACATCCCTATTTCTGGTATGTTATTTAAATGTTTATTTTTCCAAGTTTTCAAGGGGGACTCGACGAGTCTTTTACCCAACTTGTCGAGTAGAGACGGGATTTCGAGCATGTGAAAGTGGGCGACTCGACGAGTCTATATTCTGGACTCAGCGAGTCCGCCAGTCTGGAAGAAACCCTAGATCCACGGGTTTTGCACCCTATATAATCCCCCTTATGCACCCAATCTAGCCTCCCTCACCCTCAGAACGTTTCATAGCAACACCTTAACCTATCTTGAGTGTTTTTGGGTATTTTTTGTAAAGAGTGAAGATTGGAAGAGAAGAGGAAGGCTAGATCCAAAGGAGAAGAAGGGAAACAAGATCTTGCATCCATTTCAGAGTCATTTGAGGTATTAATCGGACTCTTTTTGTTCCTTGGTTTTTACTCTTTAGAAATCTCATTTAGGTTACCTTTTTTCCCATTTATGAGCTTAATCTAGTAAGCGGAGCTTGTTTAGTGGTATAGCTTTCAGATCTAATCATATTTCTACCCCAAAACCCAGATCTAATACCTTTATTGAACCTTGTTGCATATAAGACCTAGATCTAACCTTATTCATGCATTTTTAGCCTATAAACCTCTTTAGGAGTCTATGTGCATGTAAAGATGGAATCTTTACGTGTAAACCAAGCCTTAGGAGCCTAGATCTATCAGTTGGATGCGTTGGTTTTGAGCAGAATCGTCTAAATAGTAATTGCATGCATGCGACTCGGCGAGTCGAGTCGCGAGTCCAAAACAATCTTCATACCATTAGATCAGACTCGACGAGTTGTTCATACAACTCGGCGAGTCACAGCCAGAGTGTTCATGCATTGAAGGAGGACTCGACGAGTTGTTCATACAACTCGACGAGTCGGATGCAGATTGACTGAGTGATAGCATCGAAGAGGAACTTATCGAGTCTATGCCAAACTCGACGAGTAGTAGCGAGCAGAAGCAAGGAAGTAAGGGTGAGGACTCGACGAGTTGGTGACCCAACTCGATGAGTCGGGTCAACTGTATGTTGACTTTGACCAATAAGATTAACTTTGACCAAGGGTAAAATAGTCATTTTACCCTCAGTATAGTTATCAATATTTGATTTAGTGTGTTATGGAAATTGTAGCTGGGGAGATACCGGAGCAGCAGCAGACAGTTTCCAGAGCAGTTCATTTACCAGCCAGTTTACGAGGTGAGTTTCCTTCCAGTAGGAACGGGTCTAAGGCCACAATACGGGCCCGTTTAACTAGCAGTAGTTTCCGGACTTCGATATGATGCAGTAGTTAGGATGTTTGATAGAGTGGTAACCTTTGTGTGATCGGAGGGTCTTATGTGCTTATATTGAGTACTGTGATATCCTGCATTATGTCTTTGTGATTTATGTTGTGTATTATTATAAGCTTACTAAGTTAGGACCAGAGGGTCCACCCGAGTTGTGGGACCGGAGGGTCCCACTGAGACACATTGACCAGAGGGTCTTATCTGAGTATAGTCATAAGAGGCTAATGAGATATATGTGGTATTTTGGGGAACTCACTAACCTTCGTGCTTACCGTGGTATGTGATATGTGTTTCAGGTTCTTCTCATGATCGCAGGAAGGCGTCAGCTTGATTGTACACACCAGAGAAAGAGTTATGTTTTAAGGATCCTGGATTATTAATCAAACAATCATGGAGTTACGTTTTGTAAATTAAATAAATGAGATTTTTGTGAAATGTGTTATGAGAATTATGTGATTTTAAAATGAAAATTTTATTTAAGAATTTACGGTGTTACATAGTTGATGAAAATATATTTAGTGATAACGTAATTTATTAATCCGAATAAATGTAAATTTAACAAAATTCAACCAAGTACTACTTCTAATATAGAAAATTAGAACATTAGTAGGAAAATCTCTATAAAGTTGTTACATTTTGACTTCATATTCAATTAATTTTCTCTCTCTCTCTCTCTCTCTCTATATATATATATATATATATATATATATATATATATATATATATATATATATATATATATATAGAGAGAGAGAGAGAGAGAGAAAGAGAAAGAAACAAAGAAAGAGAGATAAAAAGAAAGAAGTTGGATCGGATGAAGACTCAAAAATTGATTAGAACTGCAAAATAAATCTTTATTGTAGGATTGAAAAAAATAAATGGTTGAAAATTAATTTTATTATCGTCAAAATATCGCAAGATTAAATGACAATTTAATAATTAATTACTAGATATTGGTAATTTCTAAAATAAGTTAAAAGTTTATGGGGTTTAAAGGGAAATAAAAAAAAAATGAGGAAAAAAGGAAAATCTACCTATATACGATAGCACGTGTGCTTCACCCTTCCAATCTCACTCTCCCCCACTCTCAGCGCCATGTCTCAGCCCCTCAGTGTAGGGTATTTTTTTTTCATTCATTTGGTTTTTTTGGATATAAATTTTTGACAAAATTGCAAAAATGGTCCCTGTGGTATGCATTTTTTTGGGGTTTTGGTCCAAACCACGAGTTTTTTGGGTTGGTGGTCCTTTTAACCATGTTTGCTTGTGATTTTGGTCCCTCGAAAAACTAAAAAGACTAAAATGCCCTTTATGATATATTTTTTATATTTTTTCTATTTAATTTAAAAGAAAAAGAAAATAAATAACTAATTTGGCCCACATTTTTCTCTCTCTCCTCTCTCCTCTCTCTCTCTCTCTCTCTCTCTCTCTCTCCTTATCATTCCTTCATTCATCGGGTAGAAGACATTCCTTCATTCCTTCCCATTTTTTTCACCACCAGCCAAGGAAGAGGTTGTCGGCCACCGGAGGTGCCTTTTCCTTCCTCTTTTGGCCGAGCAACGCTACCCAAACACCCCTACATATCGTCATTCTATCCTAACAGATCCAAAAACACCACCTTGATTGGAGACTGCTTTGCTCCTCCTCCCCTTCGTGTGTTAGTGCCGAAGCAAATGAACCATGGAGGGCTCGCCATAGATCGATTGCCCATCCGTTCCTTGTGATTTCTCAACCATCACCGGAGCTTCCCGTTAGCTGCCTTCGTTCCTTTCTTCTCGATCTGTCGAATCTCGTCATCTGGAGCTTTGGGGGAAATACACTTACGTTCTCAATCGGCTTCAGGTAACATTTTATTTTATCCCCGATGATCGGATTTTGTGTTGGATCGAATTTTTGAGTTTATTGTTGTGTGATTGGTTTAGGGTATACTGGAGTTGGCGTTCTCTAAACCACGGGCAACGATGAACCCATGTTTCCATATGCAATTTCCGACTTCCTATTAGTAGCGATACCACAGGGACCGTATTTGGTTGATGTTTGTTCTACGTATTCCAATCAACAACCTTTGCTTCAATCTAAGGATGAGTTTCTTTCTTTTTCTTAGTTTGGTGGCTTAATTTCGGATTATGAAGGTTGACGCCCCTTAATTTAGGATGGTATAGTTTGGGTATTAGATGGTATTTAATTACTTTCATTTAGGTTGCATCGAGATTGTCTCCGGCAGTCGAGTGGGGTTGGGATGGTTGGTTCCTATAGTAATCAGGAGGCGACCTTGTTGCCCTGTTTCTCTTCTGCTGGTAACGAACGTGAAGGAGAAGGGGGAGGGAAAGGAGGTGGTTTGGTGGTCGTAGGTTGCTCCAATAGTCGAGTGAGGTTGGGATGGTTGTTTCCGGTGGGGAGAAGGTGGTGGCACAGGGGTGGTGTAGTTGTGGGATTTACAGTGGCGTTTAGTGGCCGACGGGAGGCTAGCAGGTGGTATGGTAGCTGGCTCTAGATCACCAGAGAGAGAGAGAGAGAGAGAGAGAGGAGTGGACCCACTTTTATATTTATTAATAATAACAATTTTAAAAAGTAAAAGAAAAATGAAAACTAAATTCATTAAGGGTATAATAGTCATTTTAGTTTTGACAGGGACCAAAACTGCAAACAAACTAGCTCAAAAGAACCACCAACCCAAAAAACTCGTGGTTTGGACCAAAACCCCAAAAAAATGCATACCACAGGGACCATTTTTGCAATTTTGTCTAAATTTTTTTACTTTGAAAAGAAATCTGAAAAAACCAAAGTTGTTAAAATTTAACTTTTTTCAAAATGAACACAATTACAAACATATATATATATATATATATATATATATATATATATATATATATATATATATATATATATATATATATATATATATATATATATATATATATATATATATATATATATATATATATTATAAAAGCGTCAAAAAAAATTCTCCAAAAATCATAAAAATTTAAGAGATACTTTTACTCAATATACTAATGATTTTGTAAAAATATTTTTAAAAAAAATAAGTTTTTTAAGTATTTACTTTTAATTTTAAGAAATATTAGTTTTTTTTTAATATATTGAACATAATATGATTCAAAATATTTATGATTAAAAAAAGCTTTTGATTCAACGGATCCTTAATTTGTTATGATCAAAAAATATTTACACTCAATATTTTATAATCATTAATTATATCTTTTATAATTGAAAATATATATATATATATATATATATATATATATATATATATATATATCCATGATTTTTTTTAGACAAAAGTTATATTTAATTGAATATATTGTTGAACCAAAATCATATAATTCAAAAATGATTTAATTGAAAATACTATGATCCAAAATAATTTGATTCACAATTTTATGATCCAAAAATAATATGATTTAAAAAAAAAGTATGAACGGAAAATATTATGATAATTAATAATCTTCTTATTTAAAATTTTATAATTCTTAAACATTAAAAACTCGAACTAATATTTTGTTTAAAAAATAAAAAAATAAAAACAAAAATAAAGAAAAACCCTAATATCTTCAAGTATGTAGTAAAGATATTAAAAAGAGAAAAAAAAAAACAAAAAAAATGAAATATATATATATATATATATATATATATATATATATATATATATATATATATATATATATATATATATATATCAAATACCGGCTCGTTAATTGAATTGTCCCAAATTAAATAATTTAACCGGTATTCAGAACTTAATCAGAAAAAAAAATAATACGAATTTGAAATCAAGGATATATAAAAGACTCCCAAATATTTAATCTAATTTATCTATTTTTTAATATGTGTATACTTGTTGGTTAGGCATGTTTGTACGAATAATAGCAAAATCATTTTGAGTATATATATTTTATTAAAAAAATAAAGATATCAAAATTTATATTTTTTTCATTGACATTTATATTGATATTTAATTTATTTAAAGTTTAAAAAAATCAATTCGTTGACATTCAAATGTGGTTAGCACTGTTTTTCTAGATGACATTAAAGTGTGGTTAACACTGTTTTTCTAGATGAAAAAAAAAAAACTATTCAATATCTTCTACTAACAAACCTTAAAAAATATTATAAACATATAATGAACCGTGATTTTTTTATTTCCGCTTGCTATACTATAACATGCCATTTTAGTTTTTACGTATTGTCAATGGCAATCCAAGTGTTTTCTTCCTAGTTCGTTGTTAAGGGGCATATACATGTCATAAAAATATATAAAAATAGTTATAAAGAATAGTTGTAGCAAAAGTTGTAAATTTTTTATTAAAAAGGTATATAAAAGTTCATAAAAAGTCTTTAATTTTTTTAAGAAAGGTTGTAAATAAAGTAAATTTGCAAAAAATAAATAAATAAATAACTAGTTTTGCGACGAATTTGTGAAAAAAGAGTTTAAACCATGTTTGTAACAACTTTAAAGTTTTGACTAAATTCGTAATAAAAATTAAAACATAGAATAAAAATGTAAAATTGACATTGGCATGCCTATTCATATCACGTAGAAAAAAAATGTCCCTTGCTTTTTGGTAACATTTTTTTAGGTTGTTGGTCACTTGAAACACTGAAATAGTTTGTTTCACAAAACATTATTAACCTTTTATATGTGAATTTGAACAGCTAATTCACATTTAAATGACCATTACATCCGATTTTTGTAACAACTCCCATGCATTAACATGTGAATTTAAATGGGTATTTGAATAGTGAAAAAAAAAAAAAGTAGTTGTTTATTGCTAATTGTTTATTCTCACCACAATAAGAAGAGTTGAAGTGTTTGGATAGGAAACTTAAAAAATCAGCTTATTGTAGTAGGAATAAGTTAAATAAACTAATTTTAATAAGTAATGGAGGGAATGGTTATTGCTTATTGTGGTAGGAATAATCTAAATAAGCTAATCCAAACATTTTTTAAAAAACTATTTGTTCCCATCACAATAAGCTAATAAGCTAAAAACATATTTATCCAAACACCCCTAAATAAATTCACTTTTATTAATCGTAGTAAATTTATTTGTAAATGAATTAGCTTCCATTAGAATTATATATAATAGATGCATATGTGGATTTGAACCAAATTTTCGAAGAAAAAAAATAATTTTTATATATAGACAATGATGTCTAAAAAAATATTATAATTGGTTAATGGTCCGATGTCGCGAAATTAGAGAAATCTCCATTCGTTTCATAAAATTATAAGGACCATTTTCTCAATTTACTTTTATTATTTTACGTGAAGTGATTCTACCATCACAAGCATCCAAAAAGGAGGGAGTAAAAAAAAAGGTGAACGCTACAAAAATCTTTCTTGGAGATAAAGAAAAATATTTTATATATATGTTGAAATCTTGGATTTGGTTGGACATTTATTACATATTCAAGTTGTTGAACCAACCACCAAAGCAAAGTGAAGCTCTGAAAACTCTCGTTGATTCAATCTTTATCTATTTCGTTCCAATTCCATTCAAGGTACTCTCTCTCTCTCTCTCTCTCTCTCTCCATTGGGGGTTCTTGTTTCTTGTCGTTACTACTTGGGTCATTTTCTCTAGTTATTTTTGTATTAATTCTTGTCTCAAAATCTCTCTTCATCGCTTCAAAATTATACGTTTCTTGTGTATATCCAACCTATATTTCGATTTTGTAAATAAAATTTGTCACCTTTCATTGAAGTATGCATCTATATATCTCGTGACTTTTGATCAAAGATAACGTCTCTCTCTGGGTTTTCTTGTTCTTCTCAAATCTTGTGTGATGTTGCCACTTTGAATTTTGAAATTGCGAATTAAACCTTGTCAACTTTGATTGAAACCTCTTGTGGGTTTTGCTTGGTTTTCTTTGTTTTTACCTAATCTTGAATCTTTATGAAAAAACATTAGAGAAAGTTGTCGACTTTTCTCGAAAACCTGCCATTTTAACCATTTCCGCATCTTAAATTTGCAGATTTGTTATCCATAGCCATTCGTTAGCTATATTTAAACCAAAAGAACAACAATTCGAACTTAATTTTCAAAACACTTTTGGTGTAGTGTATGCACAAAAAGCTTTCAAGAACAAGATGAAATGTTTCCACTATTTCAAAGATAAAACCCGAAGCAGAAGTCAAAGATCAGCACCTATACTAAAAGCGGAAACCAATTTAAGCCTATCAGAGGACGTGTCATCATGTAAGGATCGAGTCACAAAATCCTCAGGATCCACAAATTCGCCACGTGGCATCATTGAATTATACGAGGAAAAAGCTGAGAAGTTGAGGGTTTTTACGTATCCGGAACTTAGACATGCGACTAACGACTTCACGAGGTTAAGAAAGATTGGGGAAGGTGGATTTGGATGTGTTTATAAAGGAACAATCAAGCCTATTGATGCCAAAGGTGATCCCATTGTGGTTGCTGTTAAAAAACTCAACCAAGATGGTTTTCAGGTATACTTTAATTTATTAACCTTCCCCAAAGAAAGCCCAATGGCTTTACGGTTAGGGAATTCATAATCATGTGTATTTTTATTTGTCTTATAATTTCCTTCTATTATATATTTATTTATATTTTCTAATTTTTATACTATTTATATATGTCTCATTAAACTTTGAAATTTTATTTAAATCTAAAATAAATAAAACTTCAAACCTACAATATAATAAAAAGTAAAATCATTAACATATGTTTTTGAACCATAATCAGATTACTTGTTTTATTATCGTTGTTTTCGTTGTTGATCATGCCTCAACTAGCTTATTTTGTAAGTTTTATGGAGTTTTTTTTATAAGACAATTGTCTCAATATATCATTTATTAATTTTAAAAAGAAACAAAACAAAACAAAACAATACTCAATCTCCAAGCTATATTTTCATCGTCAAATATAACCTAGAATTCATCATCTGTGTTTTTTCTAAGTTTTTATTTTTAACTTAGATTTTGAGAAAGCTCTCTTATTGTTATTGTGGTTGAGGGAAAGTGAGAAAATTCCTAATTTTACAAGCTCTTGTACTTGGTTTTTTTTTATATTCAGCCAATTGTAGGTATAGCCCAATTATACAAAAAAAAAAATACAATTTATGAGTCACATAAATATATAATGAAAAAGCTCTTTTTTGTATGTATTAATACGTTTTTGGGTAAGTTACGTTACAATAACATATAGCATCAAAAAGTTTTGAAGTGGTTGCTCTTTATATAGAAGTAGCAATTTTAACCAGTTTCTTATAAATACCAATTTGATTTGTCATTGATACTGACATATAACTATAGTTGGAAGCCATAAAAACGTGAAATAGTAATCGATCTAATTAATGATTGTGATTTGTGCATTGATCCAACCCACATGTCTCATGATTCATGCATGTACTGTGCATTGATAATTGTACTGTGTAATGAATCTGTACTATTTTTTCCTTTTCACACACTGTGCATTACAAGATGTACATTACGAATGATTAAAAGTACATTCCTTCTTCATCTGCGATACAGGGACACAAACAATGGGTAGCTGAAGTACAATTTCTTGGTGTAGTTGACCACCCGAATTTGGTCAAACTAATCGGATACTGCGCCATGGATGGTGAACGAGGGATCCAACGCCTGTTGGTTTATGAGTTCATGCCGAATAAAAGCTTAGAAGATCATCTCTTCAGAAAATCTCATGATCCTCTTCCATGGCAAAGAAGATTACAAATTATGCTTGGAGCAGCACAAGGACTTGCTTATCTGCATGAAGAATTAGAAGCTCAGGTTTTTTATTTTATTTTCTTTCTCCAAATAAAAATTATAAATACACATATTTTATATCGTTTTTTTTTTTTTTTTTAACTTTGTAAATGTTTCAGGTGATATTTCGTGATTTTAAGACGTCCAATATTTTATTAGATGAGGATTTCAACCCGAAGCTCTCAGATTTCGGGCTTGCTAGAGAAGGCCCAACTGAGGGTAACACACATGTCTCAACCGCTGTGAGTACACTATGTCAATAGGACAAAAATTGGGCTTCTATAAATAACTCACGCGTAATGATTTTTTAGGTTATGGGTACACATGGTTATGCAGCTCCAGACTACATTGAAACGGGTCATCTAACAGCAAAAAGTGATGTGTGGAGCTTCGGGATTGTTCTATACGAGATCCTAACAGGAAGGCGTTCATTAGAAAGAAGCCGACCAAAAGAAGACCAGAAACTGATAGATTTTGTAAGACGATATCCAATCGATAGTAAAAAGTTTGGGATAATCATAGACCCACGCCTTGAAGCTCGATACTCCCTCACAGATGCTAGAAAAATTGCGAAGTTAGCAGATAGTTGTTTGCTGAAGAGTGCAAAAGATCGACCTAAAATGAGTCAAGTGGTGGAGTCTTTGAAGCAGATTTTGGATGTTTCAACTGAAGGAAGCCCATCAAATAAAAGTTATGAGGTTGGTGATGATGAACCAGGGGAGTTGACTGAAAAGTCAAAGACGGGGGAAGTCTCGGATTCATCCAAGAGGAGATTGGCTCAGTTGGCTAAGCTGAGTGAACATGTTGGGGGAGTTAGTAAGAAAGGGTTTATGATAATGCATAGAGCTAAAGTGTCTTAAAACACATATCATGGTTACTTTCTTGCATAATATATAATAATGTTTAGAGATTTTTTTCTTTTTCATTTTGAGCATCAGTGGAAAGAGTAGTAATCAAACCTTTATGAAATTTGCTAAATCACTTCAATTTTGACCTGTATGTCTGACTCATCTCCTCAATCACCCCTGCAAATTTTAGATCAAAATCACATAATAAGAAAAGCAGATTCTATAATAAAATATAATAACAAAGCGTCTCATTTTTTCTAAATATTTAAATATGTTTCAAGATACCTAATATCAAGATCTCTCTGAAGCTGAGCAGATCATCAAACTCGAATTTTGATGAACAATTTCATCACTTGTTTATAAACATAATCTTTCTCTTTGATTCCCATTCACTTGTTAACTTCCAACATTGGTTGTTCAACATTACAAGACCTACCAGATCCACTTTTGATCATTCTTCTAGAACTATAAAACTTATTTCTACACAAATAGTCATAAGTAAGGTGCATAAAAAAATCAATAAAAAACCCTTTTTCAGATATATAAACAGCATCTTCTTCTACACCCTGATGACCTCTTTCTTTAACATCCAAATCAGCTCTTTCCAAAATCTTACAAGTCACTTTATCAAATTCAAGACACAATTCCTTCAAATCCTCCCCCCACTTCAAAGCCATTTGTGGCAACCCTTGCTTACGCAAATGTGACAACAACAAATTTGTTGTCACAATATTGGGAACAAAAGCCATTTTCAGCAGTTTTGCAATCAAGATCATAGCATCATTATGTCTATCACTGCAAACAGCATTCAGCATTGTGTTATAAGTGATTGTATTTGGAACAATTCCAGATGAAAGAAGTTGATTCAGCACCAATACAGCTTTTTTCATTTTTCGAGTAACGAAAAACCCGTGGATCCGAATGTTGTAAGTGGTTATATCCGGGTCCCACCCACTGGTGTACATTTTGTATACAAGATTATCTGCAGTATCCATGTCAAACGCCTTGCAGTATCCACTTAACAAAGTGTTGTAAGTAACAATATCGGGTACTAAATTAAACCGATGCATGTCTGTATAAGTGTCACTAGCATACTTCATCCTACCCTGTTTACAATACCCGTTGATAAGAATATTGTTAGTGAAAATATCAGGAATAAGATCCATTTGTCTCATCTCTTTTTTCAACTTTAACGCCTCGTTTAATCTCCCAACATTACAAAATCCAGCAATTAAAGAATTGTAAGTGTAATTATTTGGGAAAACCCCTTTGTTTTTCATTTGTAAGAACACATTATACGCCTCTTCAACAAGACCAGATTTAGATAATCCATCAATGTAAGCAGAAAATGCAACAGTATCTGGGGATATACTTTTACTTTTCATAAATGCCCATAATCTTTGAGCACCCATCAGATCCCCAATCTTGAAGTACCCATCTATAATTACAGTGAATGCCACTTTATTGACTGGAAACTGATTCTGTATCATATAATGCATAAGCTCCTTGGCTTCTAGAAGTTTTCCATTTCTTGATAAACACATGAGCAAGGAATTACATGTGGAAGATGAGGGGGTTAAACCATATTTCATCATCATATGGTATGCATCGAATGCCTTTGTTTCTAATCCTTTTTTGCTATAAGCACAGATAATAGAATTGAAAGCAATTACTGATAGGGGTAAACCCTTTTTGAGCATGTCTTCTAGATGTTTAGTGGCTTCATCTGTTCTTCCTTCTGAACACAATATTGCTACTGTTACATCTGGCCATGAGTAATCTGAAAGTGGGCCACACATGGATCGATTCAGATAACTTATTGAGTCATCTAAATTTTCGACTCTTTCATATTTATGGTATCCTGAAACCAATATGTTATATGTCACACCATCTGCTTTGATATGATTGTTCTTCATATCCTCAAAAAGATCAGTTGCCTTATCAATTTCTCTAGCTTTCACAAAACCATCCATTAATGCATTGTAAACAATAGTATTTGGAGATACACCGTTTTCTTGCATTTCATCAAATATGTCTCTTGCTTCCTTAATTTTTCCCTCTTTGCTCAAGGCATTGATGATTGTACTGAAAGTGGCAGTGTTTGGAGTACAACCCGTTTTGACCATTAAGTCAACCCAACTCCAAGCTTCTGATGTTCTTCCATGGATGCAGTATGCATTGATCAAAATGTTATATGTATAAACATCTGGTTCACATTGAAACTTATTCATTAAGTGTAACAAGCTCTCTCCAGTTTGAATTTGACCTTTCCTACAGAACCCATGGATCATTACATTGAATGCGATGTTTGAAGGAAGAGGCCCTTTTCTGATCATATCTCTGAATAACTTCCAAACACTTCCGTAATCACCTATTCTAAGTAACAATTTAAAGAGAATTGAAAGTGCTGACAAACATGGTTGCATTCCTAATCGTCTCATTATTCTTAAAATCTGTAATGCATGTGAGTCCATTTCAGCATTCGTGAAAGCGCGCATAAGTGAATCAAGAACTGAAAAATCTGATTCGTAACCAAAATGTCCTCTCCACATAAATTCCATCAAATCCTGACCTCTAGAGACTCCAATTCTTCTTATCATCCATGATAACACATCCTGTGCTATAATCCTGAAACCATGGCTAGCCAAAACATGGCATGCAACGCAGCAAGACTTAACTAATCTATCCGACTCCTCCCTGAACACGAATTTGAAAAATGCAAACGCGCCATGTCTGTTTTCAAACTGTGTCATGATCTTTACTAACAAAAAGGGGCGAAAATCACGAGAAAACTTCTTCAAGACAAAACCTTGCTTCCTTTTTATCAGTTTCCCCAACCCTAATACGATTCTACGCCTCTCATTCGGACTTATAATAGCGCCTTCACTATTTAAATTCTTTAAAGGTGAGAAATCATCAAGATAATCACATTTACGATTGGAAGATGATGAGGTATTGAAGCAGTGTGAGCATTGAAAAATTGGGGATTTTGGGAGTAGAGCGAAGGCAGTATTAGATAATAGAGAGTTACACACCTTAATGAGAATGATTCGAGATCGACCACTCACAGTAGCAGACATCCGGCGATCTGCCGGAAGGCTATTTTTTTAATGAGCTGCGCCGTCACCGGAGGCCCAAGTCTTGCACGAGAGAGAAGCAGAGCTACTGCGCCCTTGTAGCAGAGTGGCGGAATGATAGAGAAGAACTAAATTTTCAAACATACCTCTACACTTAGAGATTTAACCAATTTGAACCTCGTACGTTACGAGTTTGACAATTAAGGATAGATTACAATTTCATCGTATCCTAGAAAGATAGATATAGATTGCAATTTACCCCTCGTTTTATTTTATTATTATCGGTTATCAATGAGTATTTGAACTTTCAAGTATTTGCTAGACAAGAACATAAAAATAATCATTACAAAAACTAAAAAGACATGTCTTACAAAGTAAAACAAATTGGAAAATCGTTGTTATCGACAATCAAACTTTGTATAAATTATAATCGACAAAAACACCAAACAATCATTTGCAATCGTACTCCTCTCTAACAAAATCTCTTAAAAAAAACACGAAATCATCCATTCATTTACATGATTACATCGAAGGCTTTACATATCTTTGATAACAACATACAAAAATTGGGCTCTTACATCAGTGTAAAACTAAATAACATCATGTATCTAATAATTAATCATCAATCAGTAACAAGCCACCCGGGTTTAAACACCGGATCATTTGTAAAATCCCGACCTGTTACAGATGTCGACTCACCCTGCCGTCTGAAGCACTACAGACAATAAAAGTAAAACATTAAGTCCGGGTCAACAATGTGGTCAAACTTTTTGAGTTTATGAGAAGAAAGAATACACACCTTGTAGCAAACAATGGTGTCATCTGGATACATTGCAAATAACTTTGTTCCAAGTCTTGCATGACAAGAATCACATAAACTTTCATCATTAATTTGTACATGTCGTGATCTTTCCTCCAATCTTGCTAAATTTGCATCAAGCCCAACAGCTCGTGACATATTATGAAGAATCTAACAAGTTGAAAACTTTGCACAAGTTATAAATATATATATTTTCCAATTTGAAAAGCAGTTATCTTTTTCAAGAAAGATGGGCAATTTGCAAAGAACCTACTTGTCCTTGATAATGATGATGAAGACGAGCTCTTAGCATTCTTAATATTGTATCCGAAGCAAGCTGTAAGGGCATATTTGGGGATAATCTCTGCAAATTTAAACCTACAACTTTTGAGACCTTTTGGTAAGATTTATAGTAACTTTTTTACTTTTTACTTTTGTTTTAATACCTCAAGAACTTGCAGAGGATCAAGAGATTCTCCATGATTATGGAGAAGCCTAACAGCAGCTTTGAACATGGGTTTCTTCCCATCTGTTGGGTTTAGATAAATATCAAGCAACCTGAAATCATAAATCCAGAAAAAAATATAAAAATGAAAGTTTTCCAACATGTATGTGTGTGTGTGTGTGAGAGAGAGAGAGAGAGAGAGAGAGAGAGAGAGAGAAGGGACCAACTGCATATAAGCATCTGGTCTTCCAATTTCAGCACAATAGTGTTCAGCAGCATCATTGTCCTCCAATTTTCTGAACATTTTTTATTATATAAATTGTGAGCTTAAGAAATTGTGAAAAAAGTTATAAAGTTTGTGAAAAAAACTTACACAGCTAGGATCTGGAGCACCAATGTTTCTTGCCCTAGTTTTCGATAAAGAATAGCCTGCAAAAAAGAACAAGAAAACATATTTTCAAAACCATGTCCATGTCCATGATACAAACTTTCTACCACATAAACTGAAACAATTCCTTTTTGAATAACTTTTTAATCTTAGTATTACACACCGTTATAACAGACCTTTTCTAACCATAATTCTGATTCTTGTATCAAATCAAGAACTTCTTCAGGGTCATACAGATCTGAAGACTGTAAGAAGAATTGCAGTCTCTCTCTCACAGGATTTTGGAATATGGATTGCTTTTCAGGCTCCAAACCACTAATCTGCTTTGAGGTTCCAGCTTCAGATGAAATTTCTGTTTCATAACTTTCAAGTGCTGATTTGGTGAGTAAAAGAGCATATGATGTATGAAACTGAGGATCATCAGAGTCTTGTTCTTCAATCAACCATTGCAGATATCTGAAAATTTGTAAGCAACATCAAAAAAGATCATAACCAACAATATTTTACAGATTCAAAAGCAGAAAATCTCATTACCTTTGAAGAATTTCAGTCTTTTTCGTGTCAATTGCAGCAATTACATCACTTGGTGGAAGCTGATGACTCCTTTTTTCAGATGTCAATACTCGAACAGCAAGCACCTGGTTAATATCTGCAATCTAATTTATAAAAAAAAAAAAAAAAAAAAAAAAAAAAAAAAAAAAAGGTTTCCATGAGCAAGAAAAATGTAAACTTTAATTCAAAAAGAAAAGAGGGAGTGATTGTTTAAAAGCATACCCATCCAAGATGTTGCAGAATGAGATCTTTATCAGATAATTCTTCAAGAATCCTTGAAGCTTCAGTTGCTGCAGTCTCTTTACCAGATATAATGTTTACACCTTCCCCGCTTGTTTCATTTATCCGTGTTTGGTCCTTCCAAAATCCGGATGAATAGTTTCTTGCCAATATTCTCCAAATGGCAAGAGCCTTAGAACTCATCCCTTTGCTTTCACAAAGAAAAGCAAGTGTCCTTAAATGCCCTGACTCATTCAGTAAAGTTTCCAACTCTTCCTGCATTGCCCATTAAAACTATTTAGTTTAATTACATTTTTATTAATTATCTTTCCTCAATTGTGAATAAAATAATTAAAACCATACCACTATGCACCAGTTTTCAGAAGAAGCAAGACTCTCCATTTCATCAACTAAATTCAGAGCTCTATAAAGATACATTAATAACGTGTCAACTCCCTCCTTCACAGATGATGTCAGCTCTTTCTCACGTGAAGCCTTTAAGTACCTATAAAGTTAAAGAAAAGGGTAAAATAAGAACAATTGAAATTGTTGGTCTGAATTTGTTGTAATGAATAAATTTCTTGAAACAAATAAGTTACTAACAGTCAAGAGTATATAAACCTGATTAAGTTTTTTATAGCAGAGTCCATTAAATCGTCTCTATTTGGAGGATTCAAAAGGAAATCATCATCTACAGCTGTCTCCAAACCTGCTTTTTTAAGAAAAATAGCTCTTTGAATAGCTATCAATCCATTGTCAATAACAGTTTCCAAAGGGGCAGGTGGAGGGTGTAAACCCCAATAACGATTCCTAGGTACCTGAAAAACAACTTTAATTTCAGTAATATTATTTTTTATCAATGAAAATATATCAATTATTAATTAAATATATGTAAGCATACCAGCAATGACCAACGATTTGGATCTGGCATGATGAATGGAAAGATCTCAGAAGGCTGCATGGTTTCTGATAAAAGAAAGTGGTCAACTGCTTCTTCAAAATGCAAGTCAAACATTAACAAGAATCCCACTTGAGCATGAACAAATGACATTGCTTCCTTTGTTATTTCACCATCATCATGAAGCTCCTCAACCAAAGAAATAGCCTCCTTGAAATCCTTCTTTCTCAAAAAAACCTTAATTTGTTCTTCAGAGGGTACTTTCAAGTAGCAAATTACCTTTGATGATGTTGCTACAACCACCACCTTGCCAGTTTCATCTTCATCATCTGCTATGACACGTTGACCAGTTCCTTCTACTGAAAACACAATCTTCTGAACACATTTCCCTGTTTTTTTAAGATACAACTCCATTTTTCCATTGTGAAGAGAAATGACACTTGTGCCCATCTCCCCTATACCATCTGGAGATCCATGAAAGACCAAACTTCCACCCACTGGTTGACCTTGAGAGTCAATAATAATCCCAACATTGTCAACAAGCATAAGAACTTTATACTCTTTTTTTAAAACCTTAAGACATGGTGTACTCATGTCTGGCAATGAAAAGATCAAACCACATTGACCTGTAACACATGAACACAGATAATAACCACTTGAACTACCCACAACAATGGAATCATCAATCCAGACCATCTCTTTAACTAAATCAACACATTGAATCTCTTTCATGGTCACAAGAGTACCTGCAACACTATCATAACTCTCATTACTCCTACCAACAAGCCCCACTAAAATCAGTTTCTTCCCAACAGCAGCAGCAAAAACACAGTTATCATCAATAGGTAAATCATTCACAACACCACCGTTTAACCTCCCACCACCACCACCACCTAACCTCTGCAAGAAACTCGAGCCACCACTTGCATCTGCTCCACCTCCCACGGTTAACTTTGTGAAACCCTCATTTCCTTTACTCCTCAACCTCCTAGCAACAAAACTAACATCTTTCAGAGCACCGATCTTTTTCACAGGTTTAACTAATTCTAAATCAACAAAATGTATAAACCCGTCGGAAACAACTAAAATCTTCTCAATTTCACCAAATACATGTATTGATTCTACTGCACAGTCGCTTATCGACATATGCCGCACAAATTTAATTTGATCATCGTTATCTCTGTTCTCGTTGTTACTACTACTCTCTTGGTTATGACTATTACTAGAATTGGAACTGGGATGATGAAGAGAGAGTAGGAGGAGTTTACCGGAGACAGTGCCGACGTATATTAGGGTTTTGGAAGGAGATGTGGAAAAAAGAGCTAGAGATCGAATTGATGAGGACGATGCGTTGAATTGTGCAAAAGGTTCCAGGATCGTGCGAGATTTCAACAGGGGTTTAGCCATGGGAGATGAGGTTTTGGGTTTAAAGCTTCGAAATTTCCGCCATAATATAATGTAGAGCAAGATGAAGAAGACGATGGACTGACGATGAGTAGTAGCGATGCGATTCGGTTTAACGACTACTACTCTACGAGCGTAGAAAATCGCACATTGACTCCAAAATTCCCGATTTACTTTTAAAGTACTACAAATCTACAATGATCTCTAACAGTAATGAAATAAAATTCCTCATTTACCCAAAAAAAAAATGTTTTTTTTACAATCCTCTTAGAAAAACTCAACATATTTTCGTAAAAGTCTTTAAAAAAAAACTACTATATTATTTATTTGTACGTTTAAAATGTATCATTTAAGGTAGGGATAAGCATATGAACAGGGAAACCGGTCGGAACCAGTCTCGGTACCGGAATCGGAACCCGATGGAATCGGTTGGTCCGGGACCGATACTATAATTCGTCAATTTTTGGAATCGGGCCCCGGTAAGAACCGGTCGTTGGAACCAGGTACGGTAAGAACCAGACCGGATAACTCACTCAAAATTTGAAAGTTGCATAACTCACTCAATTTAACTTTTTTTTTTACCTGAGTTTTTTTCCTACATGTAGATTATGATTTATAGTTAAGTTTAGACTATAAAAACGCTTGATTTCATTAAAAATTGAATGAGTTACAAGCCCCGCAAGGAAGGGTGTCAAATCAGAATTTTTTTTTTTTATGTTTTAGCAATTAAATGTAATCTGACTATGTTGTTCAAATGTGCATAACTCATTCAATTTAACTTGTTTTGACTTGAATCTTTTTCTTACATGTATATTAGGTTTTGTAGTTAAGTTTAGACTATAAAAACGCTTGATTTGATTAAAAATTAAATGAGTGACAAACCCAACAACGAAGGGTGTCAAATCAGAATTTTTTTATGTTACAACAACTGAACCTAATCTGACTTTGTTGTTCAAATGTGCATAACTCATTCAATTTATGTTTTTTTTACCCGAATCTTTTTCCTACACGTAGTTTAGGTTTTGTAGTTAAGTTTAGATTATAAAAACGTTTGATTTGGTTAAAAATTGAATAGGTTACAAGCCCTGCAAGAAAGCGTGTCAAATCAGACCGGTCCAAAATTCGAAAACCCAACAAAAATCGGATCCGGAATTAGAACCGGTAAAACCGTCGGGCCGGTTCGGTTCTTGATTTTGGCCGAAGCCGGTTCCCAGGTCGGGCCGGTTCGGTCTGTTTGCTCATGCCTAATTTAAGGCATTGAGTTTGGTAAATTTTAAATAGCCGTAAATGATAGACAATTGATTTTCAACGTTTTAATTGTTATAATTCATTAGATTAAAAAATTTCAAAAAATATAAGGGTTTAAATGCACTAAAAAATATATAATTTTTTTTAATCATTTCATAAAAATAAATTAGGTTTTTCTTATATCAAAAAACCTTAATTAAGAATTTCATAAAATATAAGGCTTTTAGTGTACTAAAAAATTATATAGTGGTTTTTTTAAGCATTTAATGAAAATACGTTAGGTTTTTCGGAGGTTTTCCCATTAAGAATTTCAGAAAATATAAGGCTTTTAGTATACTAAAAAATTATATAGTGATTTTTGTAAGCATTTGATGAATGTACGTTAGGTTTTTCCCCTATAACATTAACCTTTTATCCTATTTTTTATTTTCTACGCTTTTGACAATCAATAATGGCCCATTTTATTTATGTGCTAGTCTGGTAGATCACATGAAGTAACGTGACACTACTTCCATTTCTTAAGGTTAATTACAATTAAAGTTTCAATATTTGACGATAATAACTTACATGTTTTTTTCAATTTAAAACAGTGAATCTTTACTTTTGACCATTTTAAGATGTTACATGTTAATATTTGTTGATAGATGTCTTGGTTTTGCTTATGTATGTAACATATTCTAACGTAATTCTCATCTTAAAATAAACATTTTACAAAATGCTTAGATATTCTCTCATGGTTGTACCTATTTGATATGTATAAAACTTTCATAAATAACTCAAATCACCTCAAATCATATGAAGTTGTTCATGGTTGCTCTCGGCATTTTGACGTAATACACATTCTAAAATAATCATTATAAGGCATAATAATGGCATTTACATATGGTTGTACCAGCTATCGCAAATAACTTAACTCTACTCGAATATGGACGGGTGTTTGTATAAGCTTATTTTTGGGACTTAAGTTTATGAGTATGAGCTTAAGATCTTATAAGATAAAAAAATGTTTGAATTAGCTTATGACTTATTAGCTAATAAGCTTTTTAAAAGTAGTGTTTGGATTCGTTTATTTTTATAAAATGACTAAAAATAAGAATAATGTAATGTTGGGAAAATAAAATTTCTTTAGGGTTGAGGGTAAATATTTAAATATAGACAAATAACCCATTCATTTGAAAAAAAAAAAAGATGTTTTCACTTGGCTTATGAAAATTGCTTATTTTTAGACAAAATAAACTCATAAACTTAAGCTAATAAGCTAACCCAAACAGTGATATTTCATAAGCCCAAAAATATAAGCAAAAAATCTAAAAGGCCTGAAAAATAAACTAAAACAAAAACCCCGAAGTAACTCATTTGTTCTATAATCAACTTCCTAAAGTGATCATTCTAACATTTGTCAAAATAATAAAAACATTATCATCCTAACAACAAATCAATATATGAAATATTCCAAAATGGACTCCTTAGTATTCTTAAATATAAAGCCATAAAGTATAAATAAGTTTAGTTACCTAATATTAAATAAAATCTATAATCGTTTCTTAATTAACATTATACAACCAATTGACTTAATCAACTTTTTTCTTGAAAAAATAATTACTAAAATCTTTAAAACTTGATCAATATGTCCATACAAGCTTCATATTAAGCAAATGGCATTAATTGAAAGTGTTCCATCACTACAATGCTACATTGCAACATCTCTTAAGTTTTATTAACATTAATACACATAAAAAACGGTAGCGGAATAGTCTACAAATTTATCTAAGTGTACATGCACCAAAATCTAGTTTTTACTAGTTATAACAACGTGTTTATAAAACTACAAGAAAGAACATAGTAACATCTTGGCTTCTTGCTTTAAATCTTGTGATTGTCAGTTGTTGTAGTGGATGAAGAATCAAAAGTAGAACAACTTTAATGAAGTCGGACCCACAACTCCAAAAACAAAAAGGAAGAACCCTGTAATAAAGTTTAGTCAAAATTCTCTAACCTTAGGATAGAGGTTAGAAATCTTATATAGATAAGAGAGAGAGAGAGAGAGAGAGAGAGAGAGAGAGAGAGAGAGAGAAGAAAGAAAGAGAGACAAAATGGACTATTTTTAGAGTGAATAACAACTCCATCATTTGATCCATAATAATCTATTTATAGCTAGCTGATGAAATACTAAAGGATACAACCTCTTTAGGGTTTATCATTATCTTATTTGAAAGTTGTTGCACATGCAGTCAATGACGAGTTTTATAGGTTATAAATCTATGCATGAGGCGGAAAAAATACTTAACTCTTAATTTCACATGCAACCTATTTAGATCTATGTTTTCTCTATTAATAGCAATAAACTATGAACATCAAGAACCCTAGCGAACCCTATGTAACTTAGAAAATACAAGAGAGTTAAAGTTTACATACCTTTTGATTATTATAGCAAATAACCAATTCAAATCCTTCTTCAAAAGTCTTGAAAATCCAACACCATAAATCTAATGTCTCTAATGGTTTCTACCTAAGCCCTAATAATAAGAATACTTGACGAAAGAGGAAAGGAAAATGAAAATTCGTTCTTCAACCTTCTAGTTAGTGAGGACCACGAAAATAATGAGCTAATGGGTCATATTTATAGCTAGAGGATCACAAGGATAAACCTTAATTTGAGTTTTAAAATAATTTAGTTTTAATCTATTCAAATCATTATCCTTATCAGCAATTAGGAATATTTTAGAAACCCTAAAAAGGTTCCAAGAAATCGTCCAATCCTAGAAACAATCTAGAATTATATCTATTGTTCAACTATTAAACAATTACAATTCAGCGATTACACTTTTAATTAATTCTAATTTATCCCAAAATTAATTTTAATTAATTTTTGATTAATTATTAATTAAAAAATACTATTTCTAATTAAATATTAATCACATAATATATTAACAAACAATTTATTGCTATTGATTAATCATATAATCGATCAATAAAATAAATCTACATCTCTCTCCAAAAGTTATTCTACACCATTACTAGTTCTGAGGGAAACCAAAAATGATTATACTTCAATTTGCAGCTTTATACCAATTTAGTTATGATCTTATATATCTTAATCCAACAGTCAAAAACGTCCATTATCAATGCTCTGGGAACTTCTGGAATATTCAAATTAACCTCTTGAATTAATTAATATTCAAGCACTTTAATTAATTAAAACAATTTACTTATAATTAGATTATTAATTTCTTAATAAATTAACAACTTATTCTTTCCACTTCCTTAATGTTATTTGGGTCATAAAACCAACCTAAAAGGATATTGTTATTATTAGAAATATTATCAAAACAATTAATGACCCTTGACACCATTTCCAACAACCTTCACTTGCAAAATTCTGCAAGTGTATACATATTGTTATCTCGATTTAAAATTAAAAGATGTTGGTGTTCTATTACTTATCTTTATGGACATGTCTTGTACAAAATAAAAAAAACTTTTACTTAAAAACTTGTTCTTATCGAGGGTTTATGGTTGAGTAATTAAGGTACAATATTTGTTCGCTTTGATAATACATCAATCGATGGAATGGTAACATGTAACCTATTAAAAAGGGTCAAAACCAATGTTCACCTGTCTTTTTTGTTTTTATTAAAAAAAATGTTAGGACATACTCGCAAAATAGCCAAAATATTAGACTTTTTACCAAATAAATGTATGTTTTACGCAGTTGACATAAGACTCATAGTAATGTCAAAAGGTATAAGGTCTATTTAGTATGAAAGAATCAAGTTAGAAATAAGGATAAAAGATTGTTTGTTAGCCTTTTAATTGAAAATTTAAGAGGCAATGTCTAGATTTATAAGATTGAGTATGCTTGGTAGGAAAAAAAAACTTTTTAATTCTCAAAAACCTTCTTAAAGTTTCAGACGTAATATTACATCAACGTGAGATCATATTCACTACATTTTCACTAACACACCACTAACCATTAAAAATAGTTACCACTCCATATTATTCCATATTATCAAACCAATTAAACCCAAAAAAATCGCTCTATATTACCAAAACCAATAGCAATCAAGAAATAAAGTTTAAATATCATTTTTTTCTTAACTCGGTAAAATTACCACAATTAAACCAAAAAACCAAAAACTTACTCCAAAATTGCTACGTAGGCAAATTAAACCAAGTTTTACCTAAAAGAAAACTAGTCCACTAAAAACATGCATAGCCCACTTAAATTTAGATAAGCCCAACATTTTAATTGCGTGCTCTATTTCCTATTTTCATTATCTTTTGCCACCCAAGACCCACCTGTTTTCTTCCTCTTTCTCGTTTGCATCCGATGTGGATTTAGGGGTCCAAGGTGCCAACAGCACCCCTTACTTTTCCGGTCATAGTGAAAAAATTTTAAAAATTTAAATTTTTTTTATTTTTTCTACTATCGTGTTATTCCTAACTTTTATGTGCAACCCCTATTAAGAAATCTTGTGTTCACCCCTTTTTACAACCACCCTTTATTGTTGTAATTCTTTTTCCGGTGAGCTTCCTTCAAGAACAACAACCATTTTTCTGACCGTTTGAAGAAACAAATCCCATTGGTCGTGATAACCTGTAGAGCCGTCTGCTCCACGCCACAACCACCCACCCTTGGGGCGGTGTTAACTCGTGGAAATGTCCGCCAGCTCAACTCTTCACGCGGGAGCATCTCTCCTTGCCGGAAGGAATAAGAACATCTTTCATAAGATATATAGATAAATATATAGAGATATAAAAATAGATATAAATATAGATTGATATAATCACTATGAAAAGTCAAGGTTCAAAAAACGTTCTAAATCATGTTATATCAAGTTTCATGAAAATTTGTAATTAACTTATGTTTTCTATTGAAACATGGTGATTGTCACCGGTTTGAAAAGAAAACTATGAAAACATATTGGAGTTGCGAGATTTTTGCTAACTAATCTTAAATAAAAAAATAAATAATAAATAAATAACCAAACTGGCAATAGCAAATCCTTCTCGCTCTTCTAGGGTCTTAACAACCAATCGACATGCTATATGTCGATTACAATATCCCTCATCAACCCCGATTACTTTGCTATGGCCTATGTATGGCCTACGCTTGCTGGTTTCTCAAATGTCAATCCTATGTTTCATTCTATAATTTTGATTTCAGTGATTTGTGTACGTGGTGTTTTCTGTTTATTTGTAGATTGATTTTGTAATAATATGGTAAGTGAAGAATTTGTTACATTTCGAGAGGCAGATATATCAAGTGTCCAATGAGTTTGATCGGTTTGTCTTGGTTAAGGGACAATGTTTGAACCAAGTTACTTAGGTACTTAATGGGACAATAATGTTTGTCGTCCTCTCTCCATATCTAAAAGTAAAGTATTAATATGCTACATAATGTAAACTGTTTAAAATTCACAATGATTTTGAGTTTAGGATTGATTGCATTTGGTTATGGCAGGAGGAGAACTTCCACGTTTACAGAGCACACAAATTCCAGGAAAACTTGGACTTTTGGGAAAGCTACATATCTTTTCTTTTGGTAAATTTCATGTTGAAATCTCTTGAATTTTTTGACTTTAGAAATAAGACAACCTTCAACAAGATTCAAGTTTTTTGAAGGTATACTTTGTAAAAACAGTATTACATACTTCAAAAAAAAGTTACAGTACGTTCTGATTTGATTTTTTTGAAGATTCAAGTTTTTTGAAGGTATACTTCGTGATTTGGTTATGCAGATGAGGTTCATAAATCTTAAATTATTCATATGAAGAACTTAGAACGGTTGTGGGATAGGTGTGTTAAAGAAGTAAGTTCTCATTTTTTATCTTTCAAAAGCTTAAAAAAGATGAAGAGTAAAAAATCATAATGGTAGTAATATACGTTTTAGATGTAATAAATAATTTTGAAGTTAAAAAACTAAAACAACTTAGGATGTGTTGTGACCATATCAAATTTCTTGATTTTTCTGATTTTATTTATATTAACCCCATGCAGGATTTCTGCTTGGTTTTTGGATGATGTAGATTTTTGCTAGTATTAAGAAAAAATGAAAGTCTAATTCTGTAATAAACAAACTGACAAAAATATTTTACATACTTTTTCCATGTGATCATTTATGGGGTTATGCTTATATAAGCGCAACCCCCATATAGGTATCGTTCAAAGTCCATTTTTAGAAGGATCAAAATTTTTTGTAGAAATTATTAATATTTAAAAGAAAAGATACTACAATTAACTATCTTTCAATTTCAATTATTTTGAGTTATTATGAAAAACTTGATGACTATTTTAAAGCCCTATTAAAATATGTTTGGCCCAATAGTTTAGTAAATGTTTTGTAACTTGGGTGCTAAGTGCTAACACACTTTATTCCCTTTTGGTTGCCCCTTGTTAAAATAAAAGGCTTAAAGAAGTAAACAGCACAAACCTAAAATATAAGGTAAAAAAGAAAGCAAACACATAAGAAGGGTTTAAACGTTTATCATAATATAATTGCAGAATTAAAAAACTCAAAATTTACCACATGGTTAAGTGGGGTAATTCTCATTTTTATAAAAAAAACCCAAGACATGATGGCTTAAAAAAAACAAAAACATCGCAGAAATTTAAAAATAAAAGAGAAAAGGGCAAAATTTGTCTCTAAGGGTATCTTTGTCTTTTCTCTTCGTCATCACCAACCATCATCATCATCATCATCATCATATGAGTCTTGACAAATGACAACACCCATCAGGCCACCATCACTTCTATACAAAACCAAGCCAACCCTTACTCATCCCCTCCCCTCATATTTTCTTGATCAGAAAGGGGGTAATTATGTAATTTACATAATATTTTGTAAATTGATTAATTTGAAGCAACAAGGGTTCCAGTTTGCACAGTTGCAGATTTCTTGGAATTCTCTGTTGATTTCTTGGATGATGATGATGATGATGAAGAAACCTTCTTCCATCTCCTCTCTCTTGCCTCATCATTCTCAATCTGTTCTTGTCTACACTCTTGGCTACAGAATGGAGTGTTCCCTCTGTGTCAAATTACAAAAATACCCATCAGAATATGTAACCAAAACAGCAAAACTAACATACTACAACCACCCCATATGCATATAAAATACAACTCTATATGCCTCTTTAGACATGTTGACTTCATCTCAAAATTAATTTTATATGGTACCACTCTTTATGTATAAAGTACAACCCTCCTATGCATATGTTTTTTTTTTCAAAAGAGTTGAATCTTTATGTTGGTTTCGTTCATTGGGTTGAAAACTTTAGAAGTTCTTTTGTGTCCTGATACAATGAATCTTTTCCCATGTAGGAATTTACGGAAATACCCTTTCACAAATCTCAAAACAAATCGACATCGTACAACAGAGTATGCAACCTTCTTCAAGACTACAACTCTTTATGCATAAAGCACAACCCTTTATGCACATGCCGTGTTTTCCCAGAAGCATACGAATCTCCTAAAAGATTCCATGACAGAATTTCCATGGCACATCTGGTTCTTTCCTTGATGATCTTTATAAAAAGATTGCATCACTACGTTGATTGATTCGATCAATAGTTATTTTGTCAAAGGTAGAAGTCTATGATGCAGATATTGGGAAAGAAAAAAGAATTGATTTTAATTTTATACCTGTACATGAATATGTCACTGTTATGACCCAGCGGCTTGGAGCAAAGAGTACAAGCTTCAAGAAAATGAGGCTCTTCGTACCCGGCGTAAGATAGCGCAGCGGACTTCATTGTGTGTATAAACTAAACGAAGACGTTGGCGATCGCTAAGATGAGCGAGGGGTGTGTAGGTTAAAGATCAAGGGACTGTGGGAAGGAATTCTTGCTGTAGAGAAGTGATCATTTATAGAGTTTATAGAGGAGAGGTGCTAGGGATCGGGTGTGAGATGGAGCAGGGGTCATACGTGGTTCTTAGTTTATAGATTAATGACACGTGTTGGTGAGATTGGGGTTCTTCTTGATTCTAGAGTGGTCCGTGATGCAGGAGATTAATACAGTTTTTTCAAACCACTTTCCTTTTCCAAAATTCAAGGGGCCTGAATCCAGTGGCATAGCCTATTAATTATTGAGGTACTTTTTCTTCTTTTTTCTGTTGTGGTCCTTTAGGTTTATGGGTTTTACAATTTCGGACATATATTTTCGTTTACCTGCCATTTTACACATTATCAAAGTGATTGCTTATCAGTTATCAATTTATCATATTTATCTATTGTCGTGGTTAGAAATTATCAATCATACGTTGTTGTTGTATAATAATAGTCATCCAAATGGTGATAAAATATATAATAATAATGCTTATTTTGTACTTATGACAATCAACATATAAAATTGAATTAACAAATCCTCTAATCTGCATCATTAGAAATAGTATTTTATATTTGTTTAATCACTGCATAAAATATGCTTAATAATAGCCAAATATTGTTTTTAAAATTGTTAAGAAGGTCTCGGATTGGTCATATAGATGAAGTTATACGATACTCATAATAAAAGTTTATATTTTAAAGTTTAACACACTCAAAATGTCATTATTGTTTCATGGTTGACTTTTTACATATGTTTTGTGTGGGTTTGGAATTAGGATCATATAATTTATCAATATTTTTTAGATTAAATTATATGAGGGTAAGTAACAAGAAAACATATGAAATATATATAAAATAAAATTGCAAAAAATGTTGAAACTATTATTTTTGTCCAAAAAAGTTTGGACTAGTACAATCGATTCAAAAGTTTCATTTTGTTGTGAGTTTTGTCTAAATATTTTGAAACTTTTTATAATGATAGGTTTACCTCTCATTATTTAATTTTGCATTTTTTATTACAACAATTAAAAAACAATTAAAAATTGAAATAAAAATAAAATTCCATGTGTTGACCCAATGAGTCTGATTGTTTTTATTTTCAATAGTAGGGACATTGGAAATGAAGGTGTCTAAAATACTTAAAAGATTTTAGAGATAGTAAAGTCAATTCATGTGATTCAACTTCAGGTACATCCATTATCTACCCCCATTTTTTTTATAAATTCTTATTCATAAAGTCACATTTAGATTATATTACATGATCCAAGAGAAAGAATGAAGCTTGAGCAAAGCAATATAAATATGATTGTGAGAAATGGATTTTTGTCGCATGGTTCGATGGTCAGAATTTTAAGCTACTACTAAGGAGTTAGGATAGATCTAATAGTTTACTATTACTCTTCGGAGATGTCTAGAAACATAGTTTTCTTTTATGCATTGCAATATCATGCTTGTGGTATTGTCAAATTTGACCAAGTGAAAGGAAGTCTCATCATACAATTCAAAGTGGATGATGCATGAGAGTTTTGTTCATTAGAGAATTTATGACAGAGTCATTGTTCACATGTTTATGTGAGGCGGGTGATGGATTAATGGATCTTGTACATATTGTTATGAACTCTTATGATCCACCGCGTAAGACGATAACTTTATTCGTCATGATTTCCTGATGCTTCAGTAAATATGGTTGTGTTTATAAGATCAACCATTATTCTAATACTTTGAAAAGATTTAAAAAGTAGCAGAACGAATAGAAGAATCTATTAGGCAGAAAGATAAAAGATTCTCCGATCCGAAAGGAAATGAGAGTACTTTAGTATCATGTTTTTTGATCATCTTAGTGATTGTGGAATCGTATCACAATGATCCTTGAAGAACATCTTAGTATAATTGTATGACTAAGAAGAGGAATTGGATATTGTTGGAAATGGTTCGATCAAGACATGGCTCATACTTCATTCCCAATCGAGTTTCAGAATTATGCTCTAGTAACTCTAAATCGTATTTTGAAATTCATTTTGAACTAAGAAGGGTGATAACACCTCGTAATATGTAAACTAATAATGCTTTCTCGAGCACATTGAGAATTAGAGTTACGATGTTTTTCGGCAGTCGAGAAACAAAAGATGAACTTAATCCAATTCTAAAGAGTGTTATCATGTCGGAAATCTGCACAAAACTTTTACATATTTTTTTTATCTCGTCAAGGAATTTTTCTTGAGAGAAAACTTATATGTCAAGAAGTCAGTGGGAGTCGTATTGATCTTGAGAGTTTCAAGAGTCAACAGAAAATGATCATTTTAATTATCATTAGTGTGTGACCTAAGGTTGAATACTTGTTGTGTTTATTGATACATTCTTATTTTTGTTCACTTACAGTTAAGTCGGCAATGCTTATGAGCTTTATGTTTTTCATTTAACTACAAAAGCAAAGCGCGATGTTCAATGAAGGTACACTGATAAATACGAGTGAGTTGCTAACAAGAACGAAAACACTGGTGGGCTTTGAACTGCCAGAAAGTAAGAAATGAAGAATAGCAACATTCAGTGCATGAAGGAGACCTAAATGTGATTTTGGTTTGTCCTAAACCTTGAAAATAGGTTGAAAATGAAAGTTCTACATGGATGGGAACGTATACACCTTCAAATCTCGATGACAAAAGGTTTTGCTCTAATTCATGAAAATGCTTATGAGGAAACACTTTCGCTAGTAGATTTTAAGGATCTGATAAAGATCAATACGAATATTGGTAGTATTAATTGCATTCTCAAATTCACAATATGATTATGTCATCCCTCTTCATATTTCGAATTATGAAGAATGAAAAGGAATTGCTTAAAGCTTTAGGAGATATGTTTATAACATCTTGAAAGGCTTTGAACACATACACTATCCTGATAAAGTGCATAAACTTAATAAGCATAATTAGAGGCTTGACGAAGCATCACGAAATAGGAATCTGCACTTCCAAGAGAAAGTCAAAGGGTATTGATTTCTAGAACTCCAATTGATTTATGAGTATATGTCAAAGCTAATGGAAGCATAATTATTATGCTGGTATTACATGTTGACAATACTATTCATAGGGAACAATGTCTCTAGTTTGCAAGTTGGGAACCATTCTGCTATAGTGGACTTAAGGGATAGGGCATTCATACTTCGTTACGAATCTAAAGTTTAGATTGTATAATTTAATAGAACTTAGTCAAAATCATATATGATTAGTGTGTTGAAATGTTTCAACATAAAAGGTCCTATATGGAAATATTATAGCAAGAGATTGAACAAATATCAAATCGCTATATAAGATATAATGAGTCGTATCCCATATGCTTCGGATATAAGATCGATTACATATGCTATATGTAACACCTGGTTCCTAGTTAAATTATTTTAAAGTTTATATATGTATTAATTTTGCAAGGTCGATCGTTATTTGGGGCGTAACTAAGAGTTACGCGGAGCGTAACCCATTAAACTTGGTCGCGAAACTTCCTTGAGTTCGCATGGTGTACTCGTGTTGAATGTGTTGGATTAGGTGTCTAAGCCCATAAGTATCTTTGGTATGTACTTGATCTGATTGGAGCATGGTCCTTTTGGGTTGCCTTCACCATAGCAACTTGACATGATGACTTCGAAGATAGGGGTTATTTAATGGTTTATTAATATATTATAAAAATAATATATTAATTAGAAATCATATTGAAACGACCCAAAATTTAAGACCAAAAATTTCTTTAATAAATCATTACTTAAAGTAAAGTCATCATTCCAAAACATAATATAAGTATAAGTTTTCAAAAACACATGTTTGTCATCAGAGTACACATTCCCAGGCTGTCTAATCAATGGTGTGTGCCATGCGATCACCCCGAGCTCTTCCCTCCGCTGCCGGAAGTACCTGAAACCAAAACTGAAAACCGTAAGCACGAAGCTTAGTGAGTTCCCCACCCTACCACATACCATGCATAACCACAAACTGCACATGCTGGACCACGCCCCCTATCTTGGGCCTCGCCCCCTACCTCGAGCCTCGCCTGCTACAACGGCCCCGCCACTCCAGGCCCCGCCTGGCTTCGAGCCCCGCTCGGATACAGATCTGTTTTACTTAGGCCTCGCCTGTCACAAGGCCTCGCCCGTCAACAAATAATAACACATACACATTTCACAACACATAACTGACACATGCAACTAGTTATGTCCTAAGGCCTCGCCTATCCTGGGCCTCGCCTATGTCCTGCTACTGATGAGTCATGGAACCCCGTCCATGATCCTAATGGTAGTGAGGTACGGGCCTAGCCCACTCTCACTCCCGTTCTAGTTCGGGCCTCGCCCCTAATCTGCTACTAGTGAGATATGGAACCCCATCCACACTCTGCTATTAGTGAGATACGGGACCTCGCCCACACTCACCTCCCTACCAGGCACATACATGTATCCCACAGACAACAAGTACAACTATCATATATAAACAATTCCTTGGGCACCCGCCCGCTATTACTAGACCTCGTCCTGCAAACAATACTAGCATACTGTGCCTAGGGCTAACCCCCCGGGTCTTCTACTCATAACTACATGAGCCGGCATTGTGGCCTTAGACCCATTCACACAAAGGGAAACTCACCTGCACTGGCTGAACTTGCTGATGCTCTCACTAGTTGCTGCCCGAAAACTCACGAAACTCCTGCTCCTCTTGCTCCCCGAACTACCAATATCAATGCAACAATGAGTCTAACTGAACCCCGAAAGACAACCAAGTCCACCTTGGTCCAAAGTCAATGTCCTGGTCAAAGTCAACCTTCCAGGTCAACCCTACTCGCCGAGTCACCCTACTGACTCGCCGAGTTCAAAATGGTCAGATTCCTTCCATTCCTGACTCGACTCGCCGAGTCAGTCCATGACTCACCGAGTCTACCGATTTTTGAGTCCAGACCTGTCCAACTCATTGAGTCTCCACCCGACTCACTGATTCGAGTCACAACTCGAACGGTTTGGGGTTTCGCGACCTGACTCGCCAAGTCCAAGAATAGACTCGCCGAGTCCAAGGCAATCTTCATACGACTCGACGAGTTGTTCATCCCACTCGTCGAGTTTCTCCACAACTTCATGCTACTCGCCGAGTCCACTCAAAGGACTCGTCGAGTCCCTTCAGATCTCCTTACATGCAGAGGATTTTTGAATCATGCATGGACTCCAAACTATAGATCCACCCTTCCCAAGCCTATTCCACACGTAAAGTTGCAAACTTTACGTGTAGAGAAGGAGATCTAGGCGAAATACGCCATAAACTAGGGTGTAAGGCCAAGGGGCTTCAAAATCGACTTAATGGCTGATACTTTATGCTTCTCCAGGCCCTAAAACACTTGGATCTGAAGTAGCAACTCCAAATCCGGCTTCTAACCCAAAATAGTAACATTATGGCAAAAGAGCCCCAACAACCACACATAGATCTAGGTGCAAAAAGGGTCCAGGAACTAGTTTATTACCTCCAAATGCTCAGAATGAACTCACAATCCCAGATCTATAGCTCTTTCTTGCTCCTCCAAGTTCCTTCCTCCTTATCCAAGCTTTAATGCACCTTCCAAGGCTCAACTAGGAGATGTGACGGCTAGGGTTTGATATCCAGGGCTAAAGAGGCAGTAAGGAACCCTAGGAAGAAGATTAAGACATTTATATAGGCTCCAAGTCCCGAATTTAGGGTTTTCCACGCACAGACCAGACTCGCCGAGTCACCTTGAGTCGGTCGCGTACAACTCGACCCGGATCCCGCTCGGACTCGCCGAGTCCCTCCTTGGACTCACCGAGTCGACCCTTAATTTAGGGCTTTCCTTTCCTTTCTTGGCCTTTGAAACTTTTGGTGTTACAACTCTCCCCCACTTAAACTAAACTTCGTCCTCGAAGTTTACTATACTCTACTGCCGGCGATCAGCCTCCGAAGCCCCACCATCCATTCTAGCACCAGCTGCCTAACTTTACTGGCCTTCTGTTCAGTCATTCAGACCAATATCAATCCTTACAGATAATAATCTCGGGTCCATCCTGAGCCTGAACATCCTATAACACAACTTACTCAATCGACAATGTTTTGCAACTTAATGATACTTGCAGTATTGGGATGATGGACTCCCTTTGAAAGGGTTGGACAAAATCTATATGAGTCCCTATAGAAATCATCTAAGCCCTTCTAAAAAGAATTTCATGGGCTGCTTGGAGCCTAAGTAAGGAATTAGGGTTTCACCTAGAAACCCTAGCAGCCACAAGTATATAAAGGCCCCTAGACCACTTGAAATCGGCCACTAGCTTCCAAGAAGAAATCCTAGCCGATTTATACCCTCTTTCACTTATCCCTTGCTTTTGGTGTTTGTGATTCCATTAGAGGTGAAACACGTGAGGCACTCAAGCTTTCGAGAGTTAAGATCACCATTGGATTAATTGTTATTACGATATAACAAAGGAGGTAACAATCAAACCCTAGTCTTTATATTAATTTAGAAAATTATATGCTAGTTTAGGGTTATTACTTTGGAACTTCTATTTGCATGTATAACTAGAGAAAAACTTAGATCCAAAGCAATTAGGGTTGCATTAACACATAGGAATATTGCTATTGATCAAAACCCATCAGTGGTATCAGAGCCTAGGATATTTTCTGTTATGTTTGATCCAATAGTGATTTGTCCAAACCAGAAAATCAAGCAGATTCGCAATCTGCCTAATGAACTCGATGAGTTCCATGAGGAACTCGAGGAGTTGGATGAACTCGATGAGTCAATGCCCTTACTCGATGAGTTAGCTTGTCTGTTAGATGATTTTCCAAACTTTTGATCTATTTTGGTTTAGGATAATTACCATATTCGTTTTTATCTCCAAAAATTGATTTTGTTGAATGGCAGTTTTTAGACCGACCGGGACAACTTTCGTTCTTAGTCAGTCTGGGTGTTTACCCTTAATGGGGGAGCAGTTACTTGGAAAAGTTCCAAGTAGGAGACCGTGGCTGATTCAACATGTGAATCATATTACATAGCTGCGAGCGAAGCATCAAAGGAGGCTATATGGTTGAATAACTTCATTGGAGACCTTGGAGTTGTACCAGCCATAAAGGAGCCTATAGAGATTTTCTGTGATAACGGAGGAGTGATTGCCTTAACCAAGGAACCGAGGGATCATGGTAGATCTAGGCATATCGACAAAAAATATCATTTCATCAGACATCGTGTAGAAGAAGGACTCCTAGTAGTCAATAGGGTATCGTCAGAAGAGAATCCTGCAGATCCCCTCACAAAGGGTCTGAGTAGGATTAAGCACATTCAACATGCGAGGAGCATTGGTCTGAAGGATGTTATTAGTTTTAGTGACTAGATAGATAGTTAGAAACTTGTAACAGTATTAATGTAATTGACATTTGATGATTAAGTAATTGAATATTTATTTATGAGTAAAGTTTACTATCTTTTGTCAATTGTTTATCTTGTGTTTCACTTTGCATTATCTACTTCCTGAATAATTGGATTGTTCAAATTATCCATAGTTGTTCATACTTTGGAAGTAGGTTATGAAGTAAGGATGTCATGAGTTGGTTTGTAGATTGTCTAAGTGTTTAGACATGAAATAGGTCTGCTACAATGTTCATGAGTACTCCTGAAATAGGATTTGAGTATTGGATTAAACTCACGCTCATTTGAATCACTTCATGGAATTTATCACAAGTGATTGTGAGACGATAAAATTGTATAATATTTAAACCGAGATATATGAGTTGTCGTTTACAAGTTGGTTGTGCATTGATAATGTGTAAACGCATTAGTAAGTTGGTGTTATAAAACACATTGTTGTGTACAATTTGATAAGTAAATAGTACAAGCATATAAGTCAAAGTTTATCTATTCCTTTTATGCCAAGGGGTGAAAGCGATATCTTGGGCCCCTTGATGATTTTGTGTTGACTTATGTGCCCGTCCCGGTCAGGATTGAATTGATGTGTTCAATTAAGTTCTATGTCAGACAAATTAGAAATCGGGAAACAAACTGTTGGACCTTGAGAATGATTTTGTTCCATGTATTTGTCCACACGATATATCGTACAATGGAGGATTATATGATCCCTTATCTAAAAGACGCATCATTGACTAGGTCAGAGTTCGACAACGACTTTTGAAAGTTATGATTGTTGATTAGATTCTGAAGTCATACTTTCAATTATAGTTATTAGACTTATCCAAGTAGGAAACTGTTGGAATGGGTATCTAAACCCATAACTATCTTTGGTATGCACTTGATCTGATTAGAGCATGGTCCTTTTGGGTTGCCTTCACCATAGCAACTTGACAGGATGACTTTAGATAGAGAGGTGATTTAATGGTTTATTAACATATTATAAGAGCAATATATTAATTAGAAATCATATTATTTAATTAGTATTCAATTAGAAATTAATTTGGTGTTAATTTTGGGATTAAAGGAACTGATTAAAAAAACGGGGGACTGATATTGCAAATCAATGATAGTTGCAATATTGGACTGATGGACTCCCTTTGAAAGAGTTGGACAAAATCTATAGGAGGCCCTATAGAAATCGTCCAAGGCCTTCTAAAAGGAAGTCCATAGGCTGCTTGGAGCCTAAGTAAGGAATTAGTGTTTCACCTTGAAACCCTAGCAGCACAAGTATATAAAGACCCCTAGACCTCTTGAAATCGGTCACTGGCTTCCAAGATGAAACCCTAGCTGATTTCTACCCTCTCTCACTTATCATTTTCCTTTGGTGTTTGTGATTCCATTAGAGGTGCAACACGTGAGGCACTCAAACTTTTGAGAGTCAGGATCACCATTGGATTACTTGTTATTACGAGATAACAAGAAATGTAACAGTTAAACCCTAGTTTTCATATTAATTTAGAAAATTGCATGAGAGTTTAGGGTTATTGCTTTGGAACTTCTATTTGCATGTATAACTAGAGAAAAACTTAGATCCAAAGCAATTAGGGTTGCATGAACACATAGGAATGTTTTTATGCTCAAAACCCATTAGAATGTAAACCCTAATTTTAGGGTATTGGACCATATTAAGGACCTTAATCCCTTGGAAACCCTTCTTACCATCAACCACCACCCTCTCTTTTCGCCCCCACGAAACCCTATCTCTATTTGTGAGAATCTCAAGCTTTGGTGTGATTATTTGGTGTGTTATAGTGAAAAAGAAGAACTTGGAATGTGTACTTGGAGTCCATAGCTTGCAGATCTAGACTCTACTCTTCTTCATCATCTTCCAGAAGTGTGAGGAGCCATTGTAGCAGTAGTTCGAGTGTGTGCGATTTGTTTATCATCAGATTTAGGTGAATATATTTATTGTACTCTTGGGTCGAAGGCACCAATTTTTGCCCACTGGATTATGTTTGTAGGATGCTAGTTGTCTATGTGATACTTTCATGATTTGTATGTTGGGGCGGGGCCAGTTATGCAAGTTAGGTGAAGGCCCTTTATACTCATTGGGCATGGCCCATTATGCGAGTTAGAGTGAGGCCCGTTATACATGGTAGGTGTGGCCTATTATGCGAGTTAGGATGAGGCCTATTATACTCATTGGGCGGGGCCCATTGCTTGTATGGTATGTGGTATTTTGGGGAACTCACTAAGTTTTGTGCTTGTGGTTTATATTTGAAATATTTTCAGGTACTTCAGGTTCGAATGGGAAGGGCCTGACATGATTGCACATCATCCACCTATGTTCTGCATTTTATGATTTTGGGATTGTACTCTAATAACTATTTCCACATTATCGTACTTTGATGGTTGGAAATGAATGATTTATGGTTTCGGTTGACTTAAAAATAAAAAATTGTACTTAGTATTTTGAGATGTTACACAAGTTGTTATCAGAGCCTTGGTTTGAGGGATTCAGGCACACTCTCGGGTGTGTTTAAACTCAAATTGAGGAATTAGTAAAATAAAAGGATTTTTATACAAATAAAGTGTGATGTGTGCGACCGGTCGAGCTTAAGTAAGAATTCCCAAAATACCCATACATGTTTATTTGATTCACTATGTGAATATGTGAATAACATGCTAGATTAGAGTTAAGGATCTACTCAGAGTTATATGTAGGGCGAGATGCATGTGTATGCCTACTGTATGAGCCTCTAGAACTGCATGCTAGTATGGAGTACAAATGATATGATAGGATGGCTTGTTAGGCAATATACTAGTTAGAACTCGATGCTCTAATGTTGCTTGCTTTGTGCTTTTATAAACTACTGTTAATACTAGTTAACTATCAAGTAGATATGCTAGGTTACATGTTACAAAAAACAAATAATTTTAGAAGGTTAGGTTTAACTTTATTGTACAACTCTCATTTGAGCCCAACCATTGCAGTCTGAGACCTTTCAGTCAAAGAATTATCTAGTGTCTATTGCATGCAGTTATATTTGTAAGGTAGTTAGTGTGAGTTTCTTCTGTAGCTGATGGAAGAGAGTGGCGGGAAGGGAATCCTAGGAGAACCTAATAAACATATTATCTTAATAGATGCATTGTTTAGTTGGAATGTAGAATATTGGGTAATAAGGGAGTTACTTAGGGGAGTCAGAACGACTCTTGAGGAAAGTATTAATAGATGTGGAAGGTAGTATTGGGCCCGTATTATTGAAAGAACATGATCCGTACTCGAGTCAAGGGGGGTCACGAGGATAATAAGGAACTTACATGGTGTGGGATTCTTCGAGTGTTTTCTGATGGATTGCATTGATTATTTTTTAGTTGAATGTGGTAGTCACTTGAGGTAGTTCAGGCCCTAGAGAAGGATATGGTTCGAGCTCTGGAGCCAGACCCTTGGATGATCAAATGAGAGAGTTTATTTTGTCTGAGATTACCCGCAAAATTTTGGAGCATACTCCTATGATCTTTGGTACGATCAAGGAGGGCGTCATGGAGATTTTGGATAACCGTGTGGCACATTCTGTACCGAGATGGTGACTATGGTGGGTGCACTATAACATCCTAAAAATACGACCCAAAAGTTTTTATTTTAATATTTCTAAAAATCACATCTTCGAATGTCATATATAATAAGAACCATGAGATGAGTAACTCAAAAGTCATAGTAACTGTGTCAAAACAAAATTGTATCAATGATAACAAAATATCTGAATAAAACTCCTAGGATAAAACTGAAGTTATGGTGTGTTCGATGCCATCAACCCGATCTCTTCCCTTTGCTAGCGGAAGTACCTGAAACCAAAACTGAAACTGTAAGCACGAAGCGTAGGTAGATCCCCCCAAACTACCACATACCATACAATAACACATAAATAACTATTGGGCCTTGCCCAATGCATCGAACCGGAGTCCGGAAACTACATCGGACCGAATTCTGGGACTAACCATGGCCTTGCCCTCTGCATCAGACCGAAGTCCGGAAACTACATCGGACCGAAGTCCGGAACTGACTGGGACATTGTCCCCTGCATCGGACAAAAGTCCAGAACTAACTGCATCGAACCGAAATCCGGAACTGACTGGGACATTGTCCCCTGCATCGGATCGAAGTCTGGAAACTGACTGAGCATAACATAGTATAGCATAAACATATTAACTAGCATAAACACATATACTGCATACTGCATCGAACCGAAGTCCGGAACATATAACACAAAGACATGCTTGAATCACAAAGAAATCAAGCACACTAAACTACTGCATCGGACCAAAGTCCGGAACTACTGCTAACTAAACGGGCCGGCATTGTGGTCGTAGACCCGTTCCTACTGGAAGGAAAACTCACCTCGTAATGTTGGCTGCTGAGATGCTAACTCTAAAACTGGCTGACTGTTGATCCGGAACTGTCCAGATACAAATCCCAAAAACATTAGATTAGGTACTAATAAATGCCCTTAGGGTAAAATGACTGTTTTACCCCTGGTCAAAGTCAACTCCCTAGTCAAAGTCAATTTTTAGTTGACCGGACTCGCCGAGTCCCTCCATTACTAACTTTAACTTTAACTCACTGAGTCCCTTCCCCACTCACCGATTCACCTTGAACTCACAAAATCGAGGAAAGACGGGGGACTCATGACTCGATTCGTTGAGTCCGAAGAACAATTCGTCGAGTTCTAAGCATGCAGATTCCATACAGCTGATTCTAATCCATTTCAGAGCATCTAACTCATAGATCTAAGCTCCTGGGACTATCTGAACACGTAAAGTTGCTAACTTTACGTGTAACCAAGAATAAATGAATCTATTTCACTCAAACTCTACTATTAGGGGGTTAATAAGCCAAAACAAAGCCATGGCTGCCAAAAAGGCGATCTCCTTAAGCTCCTAGATCCCAAGAGAGGCTAGATCTGAAGTATAACTCGATCATAAGGCTTTATCACAAAGGATTTGGGGTTTTTGAGTTTAATACCAACAATTTGGGGACAAACTAGACCTATTAGATCAATAAACAAGATGGAGACTTTATTACCAGAAAAGATGACCACAAAGGAGTGTGTTCTGGATCTATTTCTTCCTTGAGCTCTTCAACCTTCTCCTTCTTCTACTTGATCCAAAATGCACCAAAAGTTCCTTCACAAGGCAACAATCACTCACACACTCTTCAAGGAGGCTAGGGTTTGATAAGAAATGTTCTGATGGTGATGGAGGCTAAGTTGGGGCGCATAAATGTGATTAAATAGGGTGCAAACCCTTAAAATTAAGGCTTCATCCAGACAGGCGGACTCGCCGAGTCCCAACATATGGACTCGTCGAGTAGCCAACTTAAATTGCGTGATCATCCCATCTCTACTCGACGAGTCGGGCTACAGACTCATCGAGTACCCCTTAAGAAATGAAAATACTTTATTTAAATTACATACCAGAAATGGGGCGTTACATGCACGCTCTCCGACTTTTCGAGAGTTCTGTGCATGTGGGACTCTCGAGTTCTTCAGGAAGAAGGACCCCATTGTTAGTAGATGATGGTTGGTGTACATCGCAAATGCTTTCTAGAATAGCTTTTTCCCCGAGGAGGCGAAGGTCAAACTTGCATATTGTCTTTAGAAAAACAGAGCCCGTGATTGGTGGGATGAGGTAGGTCATACTGTGGGAGGTGATGCTATTGAGAAGATGACTTAGGATGATTTTTTTGGCAAGGTTTAGAGCTGAGTTTGCACCAGTGATTGAGGTGTAACAGTTGTCGAGAGAGTTTCAGGACCTCCATCAGACTATTGAGTCTGTGGCGGCGATCACCACCATGTTTCAAGAGAGGGCCTTACTGGTTTAGCATGTGGCAGACAAGGAGATGAAGAAGGCCAGATACCATGACACGTTGAAGGATGAGATACGGGAGTTTGTGGGCATGTACAGTTGCAAGACCTTGGAGAATATGATAGCTCGACTAGAGAACGGGAGATTAGTCTGGTGACAGTGAAAAAGAGGAAGTTGGTTCAAGAATAGGTATCGGAGGGCTCAGGTAAGAAGCCTAATGTCATAGATTCGAGATCGAGGGGCCAACAGGGTTAGGACTGATGTGGCAAGTGCATCCGGACACACGAGGGAGCTTGTAGTGTGGGTGGTTCTGCTGCTACAAGTGCGGCAAGACTGGTCACTTCAGCAAGGATTGTACTGTTACTAGCACCACCAAGGGATTAAGTCTGATTTGCTTTTATTTCAATCGGAGAGGCCATTATAAGGCCAATTTCCTGAGTTTGGCAGTAGGGGGTGGTTGCAACACCCTTTTCGACGACATTGAGGATCACCGACGACCGATAGGGCAAGGCGGAGTCACCAGTTGTGAGGAACAAAGCTTTCCAACTGACAGTCGAGGAGGCTTGTGTAACACCATATGTGGTTACTGGTATGTATTTTCTCCCTATTTCATTTATTAATTTGATGTTTATGCTTATTGTATTTTGATGTTATTTAGGGACCTCCCTAGTGAACGGTGTTCCAACTTTAGTTCTATTTGATTTAGGCGCCACCCAATCGTTTTATCTCTTGCGCTCAACAAGAGGTTCGATGATGCTCTTAGGGAGATTGATTATCCGTTAGAGGTAGAGATTGCTGACGATTATCTAGTGCGAGTATCGAGGGTTCATCGAAGTTGTATTCTAGAATTATTTAGCAAGCGGTATCCGATTGATTTAGTTCCCATTTCTTTTCGTGAGAGCAAGGTTATCATAAGGATGGATTAGTTAATCCCTAATGGGGCGATGATTGATTTTGGGAACTAGTTAGTTCGGGTTCGAACACCGGGGGAGAACTAGTATTCATGGTGAATGTGCTTAGCATAGACCAACTCTCTCTTTAGCTGCAAGATCTAGGAAATATCTATAGCATGGTTGTTTTATTTTTATGGCTTATGTATTAGATACCAGAGAGGAGAGGAAGAGTATGATTGATGAAGTAATGATAGTTCGAGAGTATTCAGATGTGTTTCTAGAAGATTTTCCTAGAGTGCCCCCCGGAGAGGCTGGTAGAGTTCCTTTTTGATTTGGTTCCAGGTGCGACTCTGATAGCCAATGCTCCTTATGGGTTAGCACCACCGGAGATGCAGGGGTTGTCTACTCAGTTATAGGAACTGTTGGACAAGGGTTTATCAGACCGAGTAGTTCACCTTAGGGAGCGAGGATTCTATTTGTGAAGAAGAAAGATGGCTCTCATAGGATGTTCATTGATTATACAGAGATGAATACGTTAATGGTGAAGAACCGTTATCCGCTTCTGAAGATTGATGATTTGTTCGACCAATTGCACGGTACGTCTTGGTTATCCAAGATTGATCTATGTTCAGGCTATCATAAGATGATGGTAGGGATGAGGATGTTCAGAAGATGGCTTTTTAGGATTCGTTATGATTATTACGAGTTCGTGGTGATGCAACAACATTCATGGATCTCATGAACAGGGTTTGCAGGCTGATGCTAGTTCGGTCCGTGATTGTTTTCATTGATGATATTTTGGTATATTCTAAGACCAGGGAACAACATGAGGATCATCTGTGAGAGGTTTTGTAGACTCTAAAGAGGGAGAGTCTTTATGCCAAATTCTCAGAGTGCAAGTTCTAGTCACGCGAGGTGCAATTTTTGGGACACCTTGTCAATCAGAGGGGTATACTGGTTGATCTGGCCAAGATCAAGGTTGTGATGCAGTGGAAGGTTCCGAGGTCTCAATATGACATTCGAAGTTTCCTTGGTTTAGTTAGGTATTATCGGAGGTTTATTGAGAATTTCTCCATGATTGGAATTCCGTTGACTAGGTTGACGAAGAAGTCGGTTACTTTTCATTGGGGCTTGAGCAGCAGGCGACATTTGATACTTTGAGACATAAGTTATGTGAGGCTTCGATTTTGACATTACCAGAGGGTTTGGATGATTTTGTGGCATTTTTTGATGCATCGATTACAGGATTGGGTGCAGTGTTGATGTAGAGGGGTCATGTGATTTCTTATGCTTCGAGGCAGCTGGAGCCTTATGAGGTGAACGATCCCAGTCATGATTTGAAGCTGGGGTGGTAGTTTTTGCCTTCAAGATTTGGCGTCATTACTTGTATGAGGATCCTTATATCATCTACACGGACCATAAGAGTTTGAGGTATTTGATGGATCAACAAAATCTGAACATAAGACAGCACAGGTGGCTCAATGTGGTGAACATTATGATTGTGAGATCCTTTATCACCCTGAGAAGATTAACGTAGTGATCGATGCTCTTAGCTGCAAGGCTTCTGGTACTTTTATCAGGGATGTATGTATGAGGATGACAGTGACTACCCCACTCTTGGAGCAGATCCGTGAGGCTCAGGTAGAGTCTATGAAAGAGGAGCACTAGAAGAGTGACCGCATAGTGGGTCGGATGTCCTCTTGACGTCATAAAAAACATGTAAATTTGTGTATATATTTTACCCAATAGTAATAATAATCACAATTTTGGTATACGTACATTTACCATTATCAAGTAACAGTTTCACTAGATAACTAGAAAGGGAAAATGAATTTTCAGGGTAACTAACTGTTGCGTCTGTTTTCATTTGGTCTATTTCCTTTTTTTTGTACTCAATATACCATCGAACTTGTTGTTTGTGTTCACCATAAACCTTTTGATCAACTTTTGATATGTGATAGCCGGTCAAAGGGTTACGGTGAACAAAAACAACAAGTTCGATGATATATTGAGTACAAACAAATGAAAATAGACCAAATGAAAACAAACTCAACAGTTGGTTACCCTCCTGAGTTATTTTTCCCGAAAAATTAAATGAAATTAAAATAGTTTGTTTTTTAACCACTATTATTATATACTCGTTACATGAAAACTACCGAAGACATATAAAATAGTTTGTATTTTTGTTATTCAATAAAAGTTGATATAATGTTAGCATCATTGATAAAACCTGAAGTCCAAGTAAAAAGTACGTTCTAAAATTATATTTACAGTCAAACGTTACAATTTTCAAACCCGATGAAAGCACATCACTTTTCACGACTGTACCATATGCATTAAAAGCTTGTACGCCAAGCGCTTTTGCACTTTATCAGATGACCCAAAGACTAAAGCAGTCCACTCATAAAACAATGGCAAGGCTGTAATTAATGATGAAAGAAGGGACGATAAGTTAAACAGTAGTGCCAAAACTTCATCAATCGTGACACATAGACCCCGGTTGGTTATTCAACAATCACATAGTCATCTTTCATTTTATATTTTATAATAATATGATTTTATGCTATGAAACATACCTAATATATGTAATAAAAGGTCATGCGAGCATAATGTCGTTTTCTATAACTCTAAATTCTCCCACCTTGGAGATGACGAGGCATGGGACCATGGGCCCCAATGAATACAATGAAAATCAAGTAACCACAAGATAAACCCTATATACACGTATCCATGTTGAATTTACCTATTTAACGGGTGTGATTATAAATTATATCTTTTTAGTAATTTGTATGCAATCAAAATATATTGTTTGATATAGGTTAATGTGATAAAAGTATTCAGTTAATAGTTAATCAATGGGATATCTTTCAAAACACAGTTAAAATTTAGATACACTAATGAATAAGATCTTTTGGACTAGAAAACAAACATACATTCATATTTTAACAATGAATATTTCATAGATGAAGAAATGTATTATATAATAATTATCCCATCACTAATAAAAATATAAAACAACTTCATTTAAAGTCTTGTGAACATGCAAAACAAGTATAGAGTGAATATTTTGAAGATTGTGAGGAATTTCAAATTCGTAAAGTGAAGGGACGGAAACTGTAAATATTAAAATAGTAAGTGGGGGGCTGGGCTCACCGGCCACTATGGTCTATGGACACACTTGCCGAGTGGGCACCGGCATTGGGCTCCATCTTCTATGTCATTGTCTCTGCTGCCCGAGACTCACCTGCCCGATACGGGCAGACCCTTTTTTTAATTTACTTTATTCTATTTCTTGAAAACGATCAAAATTGACAGACTAATATTTATATCTTTTTGAATATTTTATTGAAACCTTTTTTATAAAATTCCTGACGATGCCATGTAGCATGAGAGGTGAAACGTCATCTAATTCACATAAAGAAAATTATTTTGATTTTACATTTTAAAGCTATCAAAAGCATATATATAACTCCATCATATTTATAAAAATAGTAGCTTTATAGTTCTATTTAATCTGATATACATAGAGAGTAATACATCATTTCATCTTAATCAAAGCACTTTTCATGAAATTACAAAATATATTAGTTATAACTAATTATATATTATTTTGTTTTTATAAAAGTTGCAAAATAGATCCCTGTGGTATCTTAAAAAATAAAGTTTGAGTCGTTATTTTTTTCATTCGGATGATCAATCCAAAATTATAACTTCCTCCATATAGATTTGGTCTCTTGAGTTAATTCATATTTAAAAAAAAAAAGATTCAAATTGTATTTTTTAAGATACCAAAGGGACGAAATCTACATAAAAGCTTTAATTTTAAAATAACTATATCAATACAAATAAAAAATAAACTCAAACACTCTTTAAAATAAATAAAAAAAAACTCAAACTGAATTTCTTAAATACTACAGGGACCATATTGTAATTTACTTAAATAAAAATGAATCATATAGTTTTTTATTATTATTTTATGAGTCTCATGCACAGCGAAGCAGTATAGGCTTCGTTTCATTAAAAGGAAAGAAACCTTCTTGGTCCACGTTTCTAGACGCCATTATTTTCCCTTGATGAGTCATCATATGATTCAACGGCCACGATGTTGTTAGTTCAAAATCGACGGCTGCTAGCACCACCACTAAGATTCCTTTTAATTTTTATTTTTAGTTTTAAAATATTCAGGCGCTTGATCCCATGTAGTTGATTTGATGAGTCATTTTATATTACGAATGGTTACGTGGAGCTTTTTTGTTTGTCTTGGAAAATTATAAAATATTAGAACATAGATTTAATCATTTAATAAATACGGTTACTTTTTCGTTTATGTATTTTAGTAGAATATCAATTATTTGCATTCGTATAATATTGAGGGAAAATGATTCGAAGAAAAACAAAAGTTTCATTTTGTTTAAAACATATCATTTTAATTTTGTTTTTGTAATATTATATAATTAAATTTATTAATTTGTTAGAAAGAATATTTCAATATAACCCGTAGTCACAAGTTTAATGCTGTTTGACATTTTTTTTTTGTTTAATTAGACATTTATATCCCGGTCACATAATATCCATGTTATTTCTTATTAATATCATTAATATCATCAGGTAATTCAAGCTCTTATAGGCAATAAATAATAATAATAATAATTTTTAACTGTTTAATAAGTTTAATAATATAATTTATAAAAAAGAAAATTTGAGCAACACCAAAATTTTATTGTTCTCATAAACGGCTTTCACTAATATTAAATACAACATTTGTTCTTACTTTTTATTTAACTTTAAATAAAAAACAATTTCTATGAAAGATATCATTTCAATCTTCATTATTTATCTAACTTACGACTCGAATTTACTAAAATAATTTCACAAGTTAATAACTTGCTTCATACCCTGGATGAGTCCACGTGCAAACTATGTAATCGATGCAAATAGAAAAAAGACGAAATTCCAAAAATGGTCCATTTAGTCATCAAAATTATATAATTTTGGTTTTCGTCCAAAAACGTTTGGTGGTGTATAAACAGTTAAATCTTGGATCTTTTTAATGTTTTTGGTTCGGTACACTTGATATTACATTTATGCCCTTATAATTTATATTTTCCATTCTTTTTAATTGTTGAAATACGTTATTTAAATTAAGATAATTGCAAAAATGCTAAAAAGGCTCACCCACCTCATATATATATATATATATATATATATATATATATATATACCTGCCAGAGCACCCACGAGATATCAACCTCTCAAGAACACCTTCCATATGCCACCATCATCCACATGCCACCATTGGCATTCTCCACCACTCTCTCAAGAACAACCAAAACACATCTATTATCAAGAACACACATACATTCTCTCTCTCTCTCTCTCTCTCTCTCTCTCTCTCTCTTCCGATCATCACCACTCGTCATCAATATTCGTCGACAACCATCTCCAATCTCCCTTACCTTTATCTCTCACAGGGAAAAATCAACCTAAAAGCTCCGTCAACCTCCACCATCTTTTCCCCATCCACAACGACCCGAAAGGTCAAAAATCTATGAATTTAAAGACAATGACTTTGAGAAGAAGGGTTTATCACCGCTGTCTTCTTCCTCTGTGTTTGAATCTACAAATCAACATGTTTAAAGAACATATCAGTTGTATTTAATGGTTTTCGATGGCTTTACAGTACAAATTGGTGGTAGCTGACGATGGTGGTGGTAGAGGTGGTCGTGGATGGTAGTGATAGATAGGTGGTGGTGTCCTTGGCAGATCTCGTTTTTCTAAAGACGGGGCTAGGGTTTTTTTACCATGGTATATGGTTGTGTCTTATATATGGTGGTGTCCGACAAGCGACGCTAGGTTTTTTTTACCAAGACAGGGAGTTGTGTCCGATAGCAGGTGGTTTCTTGTAGAATATATATATATATATATATATATATATATATATATATATATATATATATATATATATATATATATATATATATATATATATATATATATATATATATATATATAGGAAGGTTCACTTGAGATTCTAAAAAAAGATCTTAAGATTCAACCTCAACCACATATTTCTCATTTTCTTTTCTAACGCTCCAGCGTATCGGCAACATCGGGGTATGCCTAATTATAAATCATTATATAGCAGAGAAGTATATGATGGAAACATGGTGTTCAAGATTTAAGTTTCAAAACATAAAACTTTTGAGTTTACAACAAAAGACTTAAAATTAAAACTTGAACATCATAAAATCCTACAAAGGATCACATTACATGAACATCCAAGATTTAAATCAACAACCATAGAATGATAAGATTAACAACCTTTGCTGTCCTTTGGTCCTCACAGGAGGTTGAACGATGACGATAATGGCAAGAATCCAAAGTAGAATCCCTTTAGAGAAAGTTCACCATCAAGCTCCAACACTAGATGAATGCTCGTTTAAATATTGATAATACAACCTCTTTAAGCTTGAACCACCAAAAATAAATTTTAGTGTTCAAGAGAGTATGTATTCTCTTCTTTTAGCAACTAACAACTTATAGAGAGAAGGGAGAGAGTTTGTGAGAGATCATTTCGTTCATATGCATAAGCTTAAGAAGAAATGAAAGCCTTTCACTCCTTTTAATCATCCCACACATGCAAAACTCAATTACGACTAACACAAAAGCTTTTACATGCATTGGACTATCCATAAAGGTGGTGTTGGGATTGCTTACACAAAATCACGAGTGAGAGAAGGGAGATTTAGTCAAATACTCATTCGCTCTCCTCTTTAATACTCCAAGTCTTCTATTTTATAAAACTAGATTTTATATTTTATAGACTTTCAAATGTATACATATATATTTGTTAGTTTTATTTATTTAATCTAACTCTTTAAATTAAATAAATAAATTTCACACAAACTAAATCATTTAAAAATTAAGCAATATAACTACCAAACTTATAATAATTCATACACTTATGAATCATGGTTTATCATTATCATCATCGTCATTATTATTATTATTATTATTATTATTATTATTATTATTATTATTATTTAATAATAAATTTAAGAGTTCTAATATTTTAATGTGAATCAAATTCATATACTAAAATATCAATTTAAGTGTCTACTTGTTATTGGTGTTACCATATAGGATCATATGTAATTAGCAATATGATTTTACGATCATTCTTGAGCATATGGAACCAATAATCTCCCACTTGTGCAATATTGAATCATAGAAGGATATAGACAGTAGTGAATTTCTAGCAACATTTCAGTGCCACCAACGGCACATGATGATGTGTCATTTAACAACATTCAATTCCCATAAGCCCAAAGCTTCAATTGATGTAACTAGGTGATGTATCTACTATCTCTTTGTTTCAAGCATCATGTTAAACATGAGACATGAATTGTAATCATTCTCATATTGTGTTCAACTTTAGTCAAGCGCCTTAGATGGATCACTCTTAACACATAAGAGGAATAAATCCCACTTTGACTATATATGCCTCTTATGTAGATCATATTGTACCTAATGATGACCTTACGACTGACTAGTTAAAGAAAAAGAAAGAATCATATTAAAACACAATACTCCTCATACTTGAGTCCCTAATATGTATCTCGGATCTAAGGATACAAAGGTATTACCTTGTTTAAGATTCAATGGTATTGCCTCATTTATACATATTTTTAGGAAATATTGAATACATTTTGTTTAATATTTTGGTTATTTGCATAGATAAGTGGTACTTATAAGATTAAATTGTATTTTGCAGCCAAAAGAAGTCATCTTGAAGAATAAGGACTAAAAGCGACAAGGATTGGAACTTTAGAGGTTAAAAGCTTAAAAGATGAAGAATTCAGCAAAAAGACGACCTCACGACGTGAGGAATCATGCCTCATGACGTGAGCATTAATGTTCTAGAAGACAAGAATCCGGAGGCAAGAGTCCGTGATCGTTACAGATTAATACCGAACTCACGATGTGAGAATACTTTCTCATGACGTGAGGATGGTAAATTCGAAAACCACAAATACTCTTGATGCTTATGGATTTGAGAGGTTCGCTGGAGATAACAGAGATTCCAAAAGTAGTTTTTCAGAGGAATGGCTTATTTGACACACAATAAGTTTTTGGGGCCGTTGCCGGGGAATGACTTATTTGATTGTTAAATTTATTTGTTTTAGGTTGATTGACCCTTTTGTGGGGTAAAACCTGCAAAAAGTTAAGTTTTTACATTAGTTTTTATATCAATACTGAACTCACAACGTGAGCGCAATAGTTTACATTTTCTTTCGTTTTTCATTTTTGTTTATATTTTCTGCGACAACACGACATAGTGCCCTTTACCACGTCGTGGTAAGCAGTCAATAGGCATTTTTAAGTAGTTTTTGTTCGTTTTTACGTTTGTATTTTTGTTTTTGTTGCAGTAGTTTATGACCTAAGGATCCAACACACCTTTGACACCACCACTTGAAGATCCAGAGTCAACCCTTCACAAAAAGACGGATAAAAATGTAAGGGAAGCCAACCCGCCCAAGAAGTTACCTTTCAAGGACATTAAATTAATTTTTAGGAAGAAGAAATGGAAGAACGTGGGAGATTCGAGCAATCAAAAGAAAGACGAAAACAAGATTGAAAGCTTTGAGCAAAATCCTAATCCACAAGATTTCGAATACAAGTTCGAACCCGAATTCGAATTAGAACATAGTGAACCCGAAAAGAAGCCGAAAAACGAGATGAAAAACATTGCTGATATATCCATGGAGGCATATAAGAAGAGAATCCAAGAGGACACCGGTCCCGGTCTAGTGCATCCCGCGATTCCAACCACCGCCACATTCGAGCTTAAGGGACATATTGTTTCCGCGCTTAAAGACATTCCATTTCCCAGGAAAGATCATGAGGATGCATACAAACATGTTGACGAAGTCAATGACATAGCTGATTACTTCAACATCCCGAATGTTCCAAGAGAGACGGTGCTTTTGAAAATGCTTCTCGTTACTTTCAAGGGAGCCGCTATGGATTGACTAAAAGCACTTCCACTCGGTGCAATTACTACTTGGGCATAGATGTGTGACCAATTTTTAGAACACTTTTGCCCACCTCCAAAGTTGCTAAACTCAAGAAAGCTATAGCCAACATTAAGCAACAACCAGGGGAGTTATTATACGAAGCATGGGAATGCTACAAAGGTGTTAATAAGGAATTCCCCCCAAAATGACTTAAATGAGCAACAAGAAGTATCTATTTTTTATGATGAGGTTAATGTCATGACAAGGAAACTCCTTGATTCTCAAGGACCATTGACTAAGAAAAATCCAGCTGAAATCAAGGAATTAATTGAAGAATTTTTCAATCACTCTCGTGAGTACCATAATCCTAGACATGATGGGGCGAAAGGAATAGGTAATGGAACTTCTGAAGACATGGCTGCTGTGTTAGACGTGCTGAACACTATGTACCGGAGGATGACAAAGATGGACCGATCAATTCATGCTATAAGAGTTGGTTGTGAAAGATGAAATGGTCCACACTTGACAAAAGATTGCCACTTGGATGATAATGGAAATAAGAAGGTGCAAGTTTGCTACTCGAGTGGAGATAAGTATGATGAAGATTGAAGTACGACAAATAAAGAGTGGTGATACTTGCAAGATCTAAAGTTCCTGAATATGCTCAGTTCTTGCAAGATCTACTTGACACTCTCCGACAATTAGAGAAGAATTCCATGGTGATACTTAGTGAGCAAAGTTCTAAAGTAATATTAGGAGAGTTACCAAAGAAAATGGGAGATCATGGATGCCTCACTCTTCCGTGTGAATTTGGAAATAATACAAAGACTTATGTTTTAGCCGATTCTGGAGCTAGCATAAATCTAATGCCTTTTTCATTATATCAAAAGCTAAATCTTCCAGATTTGAAGGCTACAAGAATGACAATTCACATGACTAACCGTTCAGTGACACACCCAAGAGGCATCGTAGAGGATATATTGGTAAAAATCAGGAAATTTGTGTTTCCAATTGATTTTGTCATTTTAGATATGAAGGAAGATGCAAATGTCCCAATGATTATTGGCCGCCCTTTATTAAATACTGCTAGAGCGTTGGTAGACATTCGCGAGTCCAAACTTATTTTGAGTGTAGGAGATGAAAAGATTACCTTTGGAGTAGAAGATGGATTTCAGAAAAACCTTTCTCAAGATGAAGTTTTCAACATAGGAGAAGAAAATAAGCTTGAAGAGTTGGAGAAGTTAATGGAAGAAGAACTTAAGTCAATCCAACAAGTTGGGCATACAAAGCCGAGAGCATCCATTCCAACGGTTTTTGAAGTAATTGCTTATAAAACTCCGACATCTTGGGTAAGTAAGGAGAGTGAAGAAGAATTAATTTCTAGTGATGATGAAGAGGTTACTTCACGGTTAAACCTCACAACTATGGAAGTTGAATCATTAAATTTGAAAAGTGAAGGCGGTGCAAAATTAAAGCCAGATGTGAACAAAGGGATAAAGAGAAAAATTGAAGAAGAGGATTCGAAGAGTAAAAATGAGAACTCTAAAAAGGTTTATATTAGAAGAGTTCAAGCCAACAAAAGAAAATGGAAGGAGCCAAAAATACAAGTGGTGTTGGGAAATCCTACAATTTCAACGTGAAGAAGCACGGAGTCCGACTCATGACTCCAACAAAAAGAAGCGCTTCTTGGGAGGAAACCCAAGCTTGGTTTGCGATTTTCTTTTCGTTTTGCATTTTCTTTTAGTTTTTGCATTTTTAGTTGAATTTTATGATTTTAATCATCAAGTCATCTATTTTGTTTTAAACAATGGTAAAAATAAAGTGTGGGTTCCTGAAAATTGAGTGGTAAAGTTTTATTGATTTTTTTTAATAAAATGGAGTTTTTATATAAAAACCTCGACGACACGTCGTGGGTCAAAAGCCCACTTCGTGTTCATTTGATTAAGCCCGTAATTGAGACCCAGTGACGTTCTCACGACGTGAGCCCCATAAGCCCAAGACTTGAGCTTTTAGTAGGTAGGGGGGGGGCATTGCATATGACCTCATTCTTGACCACATTACCACTAAACTACTTGTGCACGAACGGAAGTAAGAGGCAACCCCCACTTCGATTTTTTCCAACATTTTCCTCCTTCGTCTCTTGTTTTTGTGTTTATTTCCATGATTTGGTAAGATTTCATCCCTTGATTTTTGTTAATTTCTTCAATTTTAGAGTTAGGGTTTATGTTTAGACTAAATGTTGAAATTGCTTCCAAATTAGTGCGATTTACTTGTTGCATGTTATCTAAACATATTTTATTCAAGTCTTAAGAAAACCCCAACCATGAATTTAGTCAGATTTTACTTACTGCCATGCCCGATTTACATGCCAGTTATGAACTCATGACGTGAGCTTCGGGCTCACGACGTGAGTCCTGGGATTTTGATTTTCTGTTGCTGATCAATTTAATAGTTTTGGTATCTTGTTGGTTGTTTCTTGTTTATTGATTTTACAGGAAATGGCTTCAAGAAGGGAAAATGAGCAGTTTCAAGGGCACATTTCTAACCGCAACCCGTTGTATCAAATTCCTGTTAACATGCTCTCGAATGTGATTAACAACTTCACCAACAAATTAGAATGGCTTCATAATAGAGAGTTCACCATTACCCCAAGAACTGATTGGGTGTGTTTGGGAGAAGTTGGACTTATGGAAAGAATGGCTCTGTATTTAACAAAGACTTTTTCAATGGATGGATTTACTTTCATTTGTAACGGGTGGAAAATTTTATTTTCCATAAGCGAGTCGGTTTTCCAAGAACTGTATGTGGAGTTTTTCGCCTCACTTTCATTTGAAGAGGTCACTGTTGATCCTTTTTACACACGGGCTTTGGTTTTTCGCCTCGGTGGCGAATTTAGGGAGTGTAGCCTCGCGAAATTTTTCATGGCGTATGGGGATATATGAGGAAAATGAGACACATTTACGATCTTTTGAACTTTTCTTGAGAATAGTTGTTCAAGAATATTTGTCGGGTGCCAGTGGGTATGATTTTTGGGACACAATTGCTAACAAAGCATTCCATTCGGGCGTCTCACAAGAGAGTCATATTCCATCCCCGATTCATCGATTATTTCACCGGTTGATTACTTTTTCTATCAACCACATGAGACATGGAGATAAGGTTACAAGTTTGAACTTATTTTTCTTGTGGAATGTTGTTACACTGGGAATATTTTGTAACCCTCATCATTTAGCTAGCTACTTGGGTAGCAAAGCAGCCATCTCCCAAGCCGGTAGCCCTATCAATGGGGGGCACTTTATTACTCGCTTAGCAAGATCTTATGGTCTTATTACACCCTGATTGGTTAGGACTTTAACATGTATACCGAGGGACGAACCTTCTATGGGGTATTTGGAGTCGATGCATGTTGTGGTAAATATGGGTTTACATTAGAGTATACCTATTGACAATGCTGTGGAGCCACAAGCTCAACCCGAACAATAGCCACGACCGCGAGGAAGGAGGAATGTGAGGGTGCGTGGCGAGAGAGGATAACCGGTGCATCATAATGCACCCATCGGAGGTGCTTTTTTTTTGGAGAAGATGCTATGGTTGGTTATTTTGACCAATTATCTTTAAGTATGAATTGGATTGGAGGCACAATGGAAAACATGGTCCGACACTTCAATGTTGAGCAACTACCTCACTTAGGAGATCATTATCGAATCTGTCCTACATTGAGTGACCATCAGAGTCGGGGTGGAGATGAAGTAGGAACAAGTGGAACACACGATGATGAAGAAGATGCTTGATATTTATCCTTTTATTTTTAGATTTTGTTATTTTAGTCTTGTTTATTTTTGGTGTGTGTTTTTTTTAATTTTTGGTTGGATTATGTACTAAAACCTAGTTATGATTGTTATGTTTCTTCTTTTCCACATATTTTGGTTGTTTATTGATAGAAAAATGTGAGAGAAAAATGCGAAAGGATAGATAATTAGAGATACGAGAGTGTACAAGTTTTAGCCATGTCATTCAGAGTCAAGAATCAAGACACATAATTTTTCATAAGTGTGGGGTTGATCTTGAGAGATACAAGATTAGCAATGAGTCAAGAGTAATGAAAAAAATAGAGATTTAGAAGAGTCCTAATCAGTTAAGACGTTTATATATGTGACACTTTCAAGGAAGAAGTCTCTACAACATCACACTCTGTGATACCCAGTTCTCACAACGTGAGGCTTCATATCTCACGTCGTGAGCCCGTTTCCAGTAGTATTTTGCAACTAAATTTTCGCATGATGCCATGCCGTGGGCTTGATACCCCACGTCGTGATTCCTATTCTTTTACAAATTCGGAAGCCTTTTACTACATATTCATTTAATAGGTCGCTATTATCCTTATCCGAGTTATCATAAACTTGGTTGTTACTATTTTTATCAATCATGCAGTGTGGCGTATGCTTTCCCGTATTGGTACCTTGAAGATTTTTATACACCACATTTATTGAAGATTTAAGTCTCGGTTTCACATTTTCACGGCATATTCACGCACTTATGAAGATCCAACTTCTATAATTGAAGATGTCCAAATTCAAGATGTTCAACATTTTCCATACGTCAAGAAATCGATCTCGCCGCTACTATCCCAGGGGAGTCTGTTTCTTTTCTCCCTTTTATTGCTTTATATTATTTTATTCATACAATGAGGGCATTGTATGTCATAAGTGTGTGGTAGGGGGTTGAAAAAGTAAATTGCTAGAAAATTTTAAAATTTTGAAAATTTAGTAATAGATTTGAAATAATAATCTAAAATTGAATCTAGTTATAATTTAAAATTTTAAGTTGCTAGTGTTATGTGGGATGATCCGATGAGAGTTCAAATGTTTAATTGAGCCAATATATGTTTTTAGTATATTTGTGGCTTCCCAAGTCTTAGTGAAAATCCATGAGATATGGAAGGTAACCTGGTACTTTATATGGCATAATAAGTTTTGCAGCCTAAACCAGAAATCTGTCCAGGAGAGCTTATGTAGTCATTGCACTAAGACTAATACATCTAACCAATAAAGGTTGAAGTTAAGCTCCCTTGATTAAGCATGTAGGATTTGAGCGAAAAGAAAGAGAGAACTTACCAAAAAGTTGAAGAATTGAGGAGCTGTCATAGTATAAATCCAAAGATTAAAAATTTTGAAGAATCAAAAAGTTGAATATACCAAAAATCAAACAAAAAAGTGGTGAATTCAAAGAAATCAAATATCAATCATATCAAAGAAGTGAATAATTCAAAAGTGCTCTATGAATTAATGTTCTAGAAGACAAGCATCCGGAGGCAAGAGTCTGTGTTCATTACAGATTAATACTGAACTCACGACGTGAGAAGACTTCCTCACGACGTGAGGATGGTAAATTCGAAAACTACAAATACTCTTGATGCTTATGAATTTGAGTGGTTGGCTGGAGATAATAGAGATTCCAAAAGTAGTTTTTTAGAGGAAAAGAATGCAGAAACCTAGTAATAACATCGAAGGAGGAAGAAGAAGATCATACTTTATTCTTAGTTTGGTACATTACTATGTTTTCAATTATGAAGATTACTAGTTTAATTTTTACTATGAGTAGCTAAAACTAGCTGCTTCTATTAGTTAGATGAAGCTTGAACTCATGAATTAGTTATTTTATTATGGATATTTCATGTTGGTTGAATGCTTGTGTTTGATTGCTAATACCTAGCGTGTTAGAATTTAATACTTTAATTGCTTTAACTCATGTTCTGTATAGTTTAGTGCATATTAAATTGCATGAACTTGGTACTTACTAATTTAGTGACCACTGAATTACTAAAGCTAGGATCCAACCAATCTTAGTTAAGTGATTAAAGTATTAGTTTCGCCTGTGCCAGAGAACATATATTGAGACTATAATATTGTGTTTGTTTAGTCAATCTTACATAGCTCCAATAATAATTAATAATTGATTATGTGCTAAATTATGTGTGACCATTCATAGATCTACATGAATTAATTCAACATTAGTTAATTTGTACTTGAATTTCGAATAATATATTAATTGGTAACCAACGGGAATTGTCCATAAATAATAGCTAACCATTGAGGGAAAGTGGATTTAAACTAGCAGAAGTGTTTTTAATATTTGATTGAATAAGTTGTTGAGAATTTAAGTTTGTCTAAACTTGCAAAATTAGATAAAAACCATTTTATCTTTGCTTAAAATTTTAGGTTAATTTAATAGTAAGTAGGTTAAATAATTAATTTCGTTTCCTGAGATCGATACCCGACTGTTTGTGCTATACTATTTGCGAAAGGGTACACTGCCCTAGGTCAAATAGCTAGTAGGATAGGAGTTAAAATTAGGTATAGTAATATTTCGACATCAGTCACTTATGACAACGATCCATGAAGTGATCTCAAAGCGGGTCATGTCCAATACGTGTTCCCTAGCAAGTACCTATAAACTTGGTAGTAATCCGCTTTGCAAATTTCACCTTGTGAAATTGAACCAATCCACTTCATATTATTCTTTGTTCATATTTGTTCCCACAAATATGGATTTGTTCCCACAAATATGATTGACTATGGACCTTTGAGAATAAGTAGTATTATTCAAGGATTAAACATTCTAATATAGAACACAACAAATATTGATGAAACTATCATATCACTTATATCAAGATCATTACATAATTGTTGCTTACACTCTTCTGACATCCAAATATTAAATCCAAAGTAAATCTATTCACTAGAATAACAAAGCCCCATAGCTCTAGCATGATGCACATTCTTGGCTGGTGGTAATGGCTTCGTGAATGGTTCCGCCACGTTTTCATATGTATAATCTTTGTGAATACAAACATCACCATCTTCAACTATATTTCAAATGTAGTTCTCCATTGGTCGTGCCTAGTTTTCTGAAAGACCCTCACTTTCATAATATTAAAATAGTTGTTACTCCAAAACATGCTACATGCATATTCACAATAATATTTTACATTGATAATTTATTTACAAACAACTGGATACAAACCGACTAAGTTTAATTTTATTACAAAACTACACAAGATATTGTATATTTTATACATACCAAAACTTAAATACAAAAGTAATAGTATAAACTATTTTAATTCTTCCAACAGTATAAAGCTATACTAGATGCTTATTTCCTGCAATATATTAAAACATTGAGAGGGTAAGCGGTGACGCTTAGTGAGTTCAACAATAGATACAATATAATTTTATGCTATATATATATATATATATATATATATATATATATATATATATATATATATATATATATATATATATATATACTTCAATATGGCAGAAGCAAAGAGGAACAATGAACAACAAAGACATATATGAATTATGTGACAAACTTTCCATATCAATCAATGACTTGATTCAAAGATATACAATCTATGAGACATAACAATTTCCAAACTTGATATAAATTAATAAATCTTCAGTCCAAATGGCACAAAAGACATACAATTTTTGATTAACATTTTGGTAGATTTCAGGCTTATAACCCTATCTAACCATTTGCCAACACCATAGAATAGGAATCATTGTCTTACGGAGACATGTTCTACATGGCCAGAGGCTACATACCAGTACCAATGTGAATCTAAGCCCTTTCACTGATCACATGGTCAAAGATATTTCTTTGTTATTAAAAATAGCAAATAAAAATAACACGGGAAAATAACCCGGAATAATAACACTGAAAAGTACATAGCATGTATAACACATAACATACAATTGTTCCTATATATTCAACTCATCGTGAAATAACCGGGGCTAAAATATTAATTTGGGGAGCACTTTGGCTCTAAATATGACCTTCTTCGTTGAAAACCAGGCTCTAGGAAGGTAGGGCTTCAAACCGAAAACATAAATTTCTCGGGCTTCTCGGGCACTTTGGGGCGTGTTTCGGGTATTAAAAATAATACCGGGGCTTCAGGGAAAGTCAAAATACTAAAAATATTGAAAAAGGGTGAAAATTGGCAATTTCTCCATTTTACTTGGCAAGGCTCGCATGCCTTGTATTTATAGGGAGAGGATGCAAGGCTGGATCAGAAGGGCACGTCAGCGGCAACGGCTAGGTGGCAGCGAGGGAGAGAGACACGCGGCTCATGCGAGGCGTCTTACGAGCCGTCTTAGATGTCGCCTAAGACGCCAGGCACGTCGCATGCGCAGTGGACCTCACTTTGGTCCAATCAGAGGAGGACACACGGGTTAGCAGCGAGAAGGGGCGATGTGGCATTTTCGGATAAGGCTTATCCATGCGAAAATTCTCGAAAAACGTGCCCAAATATTCTAAAATCCATAACTTTCGCATATAGGCTCCACTTTTTACGTTCTTTATATGCACGCGTAGGCGGGAATATATTCTACAACATTCGTTTAGACTTCGTTGGCTAATTTTGACTTTATTTTTAATATTATTATTTTTAACAGACCGCGACAGGATAATCCGTTAAAAATTCATAACTTCTTCATACAGAGTCTGTTTTCGTCAGTCTTTTTACCGTTGTACTACTATTGACGAGACTTTCAATTATCGTTTAGGTTGTGTAGGCTAAATATCCCTTGATCTTTATTTCAAGTTTTTAGTTGTCTACCGTTATTCCGAAACTTAGAAAAATCATAACTTCTTCATACGAAGTCAGTATTAAAAGTTCTTTATATGCAAGTTTATTATTTTAGCGATTTCTACAACTTTCATTTAAATAACTAAAGCTATAAAGTAGTTTATCGGAAACTCACTTTTTACACGACATAGTGTTTGCCGGTTTTATCGCGGATCTTCGATTGATCATAACTTCTTTATTATAACTCGGATTTCGACGAGGTTTTCGCCTAAACTTTTCTAACGAGATTCTTTACAACTTTAAATAATAAAATTTTACATATTTCAAATTTTATATTTTCGCTAAAGTTCACTATATGACATTTGATTGGATTCTCATAAGACTTCCAATACCTTCTGAATGATTCTAAGCATAACTTTACTTTAGTTCTAGTAAAAACCATCTGTTAGAACTCAACATTCAAATTCACATAATATTTCATAACATTATTCACTTTTATAATTTACAATACACGACAACTGAATGTGTATGCTACATTTCCTTTTGTGATCTGGGTTCCTTAGCAAAAGCAATGGCACCCTCATTATCATAAAATATCTTTATGGGATCCTGAATAGAAGGGACAACCCATAGATCTTCTATGAATTTCTTCATCCATGTTGCTTCTTATGTTGCTTCCGAAGTGACAATGTATTCTGATTCTGTAGTAGATTGTGCGACCACGCTTTTCTTAGTGCTCTTCCAAGAAATCGCCCCTCCTTTCATATTGAATACAAACCCAGATTGTGATTTAGAATCATGTACACATGTTTGGAAACTAGCATCAATGTAACACTTTACACTAATATCTTTTTATAAACTTCCATATATAAGGAAAATTTCTTTAGTTCTTTGCAAGTACTTTAGAATGTTCTTAACAACAATCCAACGACCTTATCATGGATTTTGTTGGTATCTATTTTTCATGCTCAAATCATACGATATATCTGGTCTCGTGCATAACATTGTATACATGATGAATCCAATTGCAGAAGAAAAAGGTATGTCACTTATTATTTCTAGCTCATCTTTTGTGAAAGGGCATTGAGACAAACTCAATATAGATCCATGTGGTATTGGCAAGAATCCTCTTTTATAATTCTCCATCTTGAACTGTTGTGATATGAGCTCAGACCGTTGGGTCTTCTGTGTTGGATCCAGATTGGAGATCTGGAGGCGATGCCATCAATGAGTTTCTGGCGAGATACCCAAGCTTCAATCACAACAAAGTCATTAGAGTTTCCCCATGGGTTGTGTCTCGAGAGCAAGCTCTGACGATCAAGTTAGATCGGTTGGTAGATATGAGATGGTTCTCCCTAGCTGGAGAGAACCATCTTAGTGTGTGGATGTGTGTTTGGCCATGGAGGCTGATATGTAGGGCTTAGAAGCTCTGGGTTTCAGATCCCTACTCATGGATGAGATCATGTTCTATTAATAGGGGAAAATTAGGTCAGTTCTTGGGCCAGCCCAACTCAGGCAAGAACCAGGCGTAGACGCTAGACAAGGCTAGAAGATGAGCGCTAGGAGAGTGTTAGGCAAGGTTGGCGTGTCAAGTGTTGACGTCTGGGCGATGCTAATGGACCATATACCAACAAGTCCCCTATTACGATGTTATTGGTAAGCGGTCAATTGTTGTATTAGGTGTCTAAGCCCATAACTATAATTGGTATAAATTTGAATTGATAGCAACACAGTCCTTTTGGGTTGCCTTTAAACCTAGCAACTGGGCAATATGTTTTTTTGGAGAGAAAGGTTGATTTATTATTTGATTAATAAATTAAAATAAATAATTTATTAATATATTATGAGAATAATAAATCAATTAGAAATAATAATATTTAATTAGTAATTAATTGGAATTAATTAAAAGTCTAGGGTCTAAATTGCAATTGTTCAATAGTTAGGAGAAAGGCTCCAAAACCTTCCACCAGGAGGGTAGACAGAATTTAGGGGATATTCTAGGGTTTCTAGATTATCCCATGTGGATAAATATGGAGTTGGATAATTACTAATTTGAAATATTATTATTATATTCAGATTAGGGTTATCCAGGACATCCTTGTACCACTATATAAAGGACCCTATGCCTAGAAATTTCGGCCACTCATACTCTTCGAGAGATAGGCCAAAATTTTCTCCTCCTTCCTCATCTCTCCATAATATCCTTCTTTCTTGTGTTGGGTGTGAACCATTTGAGGCACGACGCTTATGGTGCTTGCTTCCAAAAGGTCAACAAGAGGATTTCTAGTTGTTTGCTATAACAACTAAAAGATATGTAACCCCAATCCTTCTATTTAGTAATTTTCAAAAACTACCTAGGGTTTCTAGGGTTCTTATTTTCATGTACATAGTTATAGGTTCAATAGTGAAAACATAGATTTTGTTTTAGGTTGCTTGCACACTTAAGAGTTTTAAGTTGTTTTATTATGCCTAAAACCCATCGCCAATGACATTAGAATGGACACAATCAAGGCATAAATGCAATAAAGAGATAGAAAGAACAACCAAACATTGAAAATGAGAGACATGGTGCTGCACAATAAGGTAGACATGGACTTATGCACCACTGGCTAACTTGATACTCCTTTCTTCTTGAGAGTATGATATGTTCAATGTGATGCAGCGTAGCTGTTGCTGGTAATGTAATGAAGGGAAAGGCTGCTAATGATGTTATGCAGAGCAAGGCTGCTAACATGACAAATGGTGTTTATAAGATGTTAGGCAAAGGTAGGTAAGAAGCGTGACATCGCGATACAAGCTCTAAGATTGTAATTTGGCGGGGCTGGTGTACCAAGCTCCTAAGTTCGTAAAGCAACTGCAACGTACTCGATCCATGATTCTCGGATCCCAATCACACCCAAAATTTATCGACAGAAAGATCGTTGAATAAACTGTGCATTCTCCGGGAAGGGGGGTTTTAGACCCGCAGCCAGTATCGGGTAGAGGATATATTTCTATGCCCAGGGGGAAACTTTGGGAAACTAGTCAATATTAGACTCTTTATGAGTCCCCTACAAATGCTTTACTGACCGAGCTTTTCTCCACGATCCTGTTGTCGGTGCGCTCTGACTGTCGTGAAACTAGAGCGGTTATCTGGAAATACAACACAATCAAATCATAAGTCAATTCAAATTTTCTGTTGTGATCGTTTTGAAATGCTTCACAGAGCAAGAGTAGTAGCGTACTTATCTTTTTCCTCCTTTTTATTTGAAAAAATCAAGGGGACCGAGCTACAATGCTTAACTTGGAAGTGTATTTTGTTGAGTGGGGTCATAGCACGCGAACGCTGAGCGAGACTAATTTTTTTCTTTCAAAGTTAGTGGGCTATTTGTTTCCTTAAGCTCTCTTTTTTCTAAGTGAGAGTTTATTTGTACCTAGCCAAAGTTCTTTGGCTTTGTCCTAGGAGTTTGCAATCGCGAGATCCGGGATTGTCTTTCCATCGAGTCCCTAGCCTGTGTTTTCAGGTTAAGGCCTTGTTTGGTCCCTTCCTATGAACCTTGACTTGTTCGTTTTTCTAGGGTACTCTTTTTAGATAGAGTTTTCAAGTTACCCTTTAAGACTTTGTTCTAAGTCTTGGACTAGTGAGGGCTGGACTTCGAGTCTAGTCATCTAAGTTAAGTCGTGATTGTCACCTCAAGGCGTTTAGGACTTAGGTATTTTTTTATGTCAAGGGAAAGGTTATGAGCCTTTAAAGCCGTTGTTCATGTCATGGGCAAAGGTAGTGGGCCTTTGGATTAGACTAACATGTTTAAGGAAAGGTTATGATCCTTTGAAGCTTATTGGTTGCATTCTTGCAGCGATTTTGCTCAAGTGATGCGGATGACCAGTCCTTCTTATCACTCGATAAATGTGCACAACCTCTTATTGAAATGATATCAAGCTTGAATAATCTTTGACACGAAAATGAGCCTAGAACAAGAGCTAACTATTGTGGTGTGGTTATCTACTTGGAGTTAGATCACACTGCCCCGACCTTTATTGTGTCTTATTCTATATTTTCTCCTTGCTCTAGGAGTAAAAGTGGCACGAATTGTGCATATTCCAAGTCCAGGGGATGGTCCTCCTGTCGTATGCTTCCAAAACACAATCTATATTCTGGTGTGTCTCCACTATGTGGCCGGTACGCCAAAGTTGTCCAGGACATGCTAATGGTCCTGATATCAATAAGTCCTCCTAATGATAACATATAATGTGAGGATGCTATATGGTATGCAACATAAATTTCATCTTCAATGTGTTTCTAGCATGGGCTATGCCTAGCTGATTTCTCCCCATTCTGATGTGGGTAAGGTAGGTAGCCATATCAGACTATGATGTGTATGGTGTTAAGCATAGAATAGGCTTGTGACACGTGACTTATATTGAATGGCTTAGCAGAACAGACCAAGCTTAGCAGACAAAGATCATGGAGATGTCATAAGAAAGAGCGTTACGTGGAAGAGATTGGGCTTAGCAACCAGTGGTCGTAAATACTTCTCGCGAAAATTGCATCGCCTGGAAATGGACTGGGCTTAGTAGCAAGTGATTGTGGAGATTTCACACGAGAGAGCGTTATGTGGAAGAGATCGAGCCTAACATCCAGCGATCGTAGATACTTCATGTGGAATAGCATGGCGTGGAAAAGGATCGACAAAGGTTGTGAGTAGTTAATCCTTTTTCGTGGAGCATGCCATTATAATAAGGTTAGGCTAAGAAGCCAACCAATTCAAGGCGAAAGCTATAAACCTTCTGAGCCTTGTAGGCAAATCATGTCGCAGTAATGGAGTCAGGCGGGAAGGCCAAATAAATCAAGGAAAGGGTATTGACCCTTGCTGGTGGAGCTTGCTGCTGTAATAGAGTCGGTCCGAGAAGCCAAGCAATTCAATCCATGTTCTTGACCCGGGTAATCGGTCCAGGCCTAAATGTAAAGTCACCTGATGCTTTGTTGCATCATTAGTTGTTGTGACAATTGATGTCTCGTTGTCTTAGCTATTTGTCAAAAGCTAAGGCTTCTGAGAGCTAAATAGTCAGGTCGCTAAGAGTTGGACATCGAGCTGTTAGTGATACTACCGAGATCTAGTCAGCATGACTCTTGAGAGCTGGACAATGTGGTTGCTGAGTTGGGCAAAGAGACTGCATAGGGTTGGTTGGCATAATTGATGATATATGAGTAGTGAGACTGCTTGACACTCATCCACACAACTGCTGGGAGCTGGAAAATGCAGTTGCTGAGCTGGATAATAAGATTTCCCAGAGTTGGTCAGCATGGCGGATAAGAGCTGAGTAGCGAGACTGCCCAAAGCTAGTTGACATGACTGTTGGGAGTTGGGCTGCATGACTGTAGGGATGGGTAGTGGGACTGCCTAGAGCTAATCAACACAATAGTTGGGAGCCATTAGTAAGAGCTTTACAATAGGTTTAGCAGTGCACACTTCGCTAGTGGCAGTAGTAACATACTACTCTTCTCCTTCTTTTTGTTTTTTTTTTTTCTGAAAAAATCGAGTGAGTCCAGACTGCAATATGTATTCTAAAAACGTATTTTGTTTAATGGAGCTAGTGACATTCGAGCATAAATGGTTGATTTTTATCTTGTAAGTTGGCCTATTTTTTTTTGTTGATCCAGCCCATTAAAAATCAAATGTAAGGGAAGCCCAAAATAATTTTGGCATCCCATGTGATAGAAGGAGTCCAAGATGAGGCTCTTTGGAGCCCATTTCTGAATTTAGGCCCAAGGAGAGCCCAAAATGGTAAAATGAATTCAGCAACCTATTTGAAATACTTGGCCCAATTCTTTTCTTTTGGTTGCGACTAGGGCATACATGTGGCGCACTCCCTTTTTTGAATAAGCTTTTAAGGAAAAAACGTTGCAGCTGCCTCCGCTCTTCACAATATGATGCCAAAAGAGAAGAACAACTTCGATAGCGATTGCAGGTCCCTCGCTAAAGGTTATCGGCCGACGATGAGATTAGCCTTGTGAGTTTTGTTACCTGATGAGGACGCTTGGAGACCGGGAGTGACTGCAACGGTGATCGACGATGTTGAATCTTTTTTTGTCAGAGGTTGTTGTGGTTGAAGTAGCATGGTTCGATGATAGGACAAAAGAGATGGTTGAGTGGCAGTGCTGGTTGCAGGAGTTGCTAAGTGAAAAATGTTGTTGGAGGAAGACGATGATGTTTGATATTTTCGGCTGACAAACGGAACTTTCGCTCCGGTTGACAGCAAGCATTGCTATAGCTCCGTTTAAAGTCGGATGCTAGTAGAGAAGCTTAGTCGAAGGGAGACCAGTGATCAAGACCCCTATGATGTTTTCTTTTCTCTCGCCAGATTTCACCATCAGTAGAGGGAGATCGGAGTTGTGAGCTTGTTAGCGGTGGCTTTGTGACCTGTAGCACTAGCTGGTGGCGATGGATTGACCGGGTGGGTCCCGATTCTTTTGTCTTTTATGTTCATGGAGAATTGGACCGGTTGGGTCCCAACATTTGTCTTGTAGCTTTTAGACGTCACACATAGTGATAATCTATCTCCCTTCATTATCTCTTTTGTTTTTGTTGGCTCAAGAGAGACAATAATGCCTTTGCCAGTTGTATATTTTTTTGAGAATTATTTACTGAAATGATAGACTATTGATGTTACTTTATGTACAATATACTGCGTTTTCCCCTCTTAGTTTGTTTTGGTTAAAAGACATACGTTGTCGTGGGTTCGAGTCTCACGAATGGCGTCAAATGCTGCGATATGAGCTTAGGAAGTCGGGTCTTCTGTGTTGGATCTGGATCGGAGATCTGGAGGCTGTGCCATCAACGAGTTTTTGGCAAGACACCTAAACTGCCATCACAACAAAGTCATTAGAGTTTCCCCAGGGACTATGCCCCGGGAGCAAGCTCCGACGATCAAATTAGATCGGTTGGTAGATATGTGATGGTTCTTCCTAGCAGGAGAGAACCATCTTGGTGTGTAAGGTGTATGTTTGGCCATGAAGGCTGATCTGTTGGGATTAAAAATTGTAGGGTTTTAGATCTGCCTTTGTGATAACTCGAACCTTTTTCAGTCAACGAAAGTCAAATCCTATTAAATAAAAATTTGAATTTTTTTTTGTTTCGTTAAATTCTTATGGGTTAGAAAATTATTTAAATTATATAAATAAAATTTATATAAGAGTCGGAACCAAAAACACGCGAAAAATCAAGTTTTCCTTAAAAAATCAGCAAAAATCCCGTCCAGCCTTGCGTTTACGGCCGTGAACCCCTAGTCATAAACCCTGGGCGGTAAACCCGTTTACAGCCGAGATCCCGACCATAAATCCAACCGGTTAAATCACGAAACACTGAAGAAGCATAACTTTTTCATACGATGTCAGATTTCAATGTTCTTTATATGTACGAAACCCTTGTCATACATATTATAACTTTGGTTAAGGTTATTTATCCCAAATAACCTTCTATTAAAAGTCATTTTTATAGCTTATTCTATTTAATTGACTAGCCTGAATCGACAGACATTGCAACAGTTTTCAACATCGCATTCAACAATGTTATAGGCTTTTTGTAACAACCCAAAGATTAAGACAAATTTTCGTTTCTAAAACCATTCTAGATAATCCATAAATCATTTTAAACATTCTTCCAAAATCCATAATGGTTAATAAGAGTATCCCAAAATCATTTATCAAGAAAATATCCAAGTATGATGTGCATAATGATGCATTCGCCTTTCTCCGATCATCTGATGTACCTGAAACCATAAAATCAAACTGTAATCCAAAACTTAGTGAGTTCCTCCAAAGTTCCCACACAACCAAAAAGATAACAACATGCAAACATGAGCATTCAGCCTGACTGGACCCCCTCCCAGGCCTACAACTTATCTAGACCGCTCTTTGGGCCTTCGGCCTAACTGGATCGCTTCACAGGACCTACAACCTATTCAGATCGCCCTGGGTATGTTGGCCTTTATTACAATGTTGGACCGCCTCAACCCAACTGCAATATGTCGACATATACAATATATAAACATAAACACATCAATACATATAATCATACAGATCTACCAATATATCATATAACCAGCATAACATCATCCTATATAGCAGGATACACAACCTAGTGGGTGGACATTGATGTCTTCAATCCATAAGTATAGTGAGGGAAAACTCACTTGAATAGCAAGTCATCCAGACAATGAGTTCTTGTTATAACGTTTGGAACAAAGAGGCACAATCGTAACATTATCCTCACATGTTGAATCCTCCTAAAAGACGGAATATAATTATTTAGGCTAGACATTATTTATATTCAAGTTTTCTTTAATGGCTTTAATCACTATGCTTATCTAGAACACACACATACACATACATACATATATATATTGGGTTCAATAAGGAACCATTTTAAACCTTAGAACTAAGAAACCAATCTTTTCTCAACTTTTAGAGCAAATATTTCATCAAAAAAAAAAAAAAAAAAAAAAACTAAAAATGTAGATATTCATAACTTTTTATCCTTCATCTATTGATATAAATTTGATTTTAAAAAATTGATCTGTTCAAATTCATACTGAAAAGTTGTTTTGATTCACATTGTGAATCTATACAGATTCACTCTATGAAATCTGCGTAAATTTACAATGTGAATCTAAGCATATTCACACCGTGAATTTGTGTAAATTCATACAGTGAATTTATACAAAATTAATGATTTATAATATAGATTCTTAATATGACTCTGAACAGATAAAAAAAATATTTTTTTTTCGAATTTGATAAAAAGTTATGAATTTATATATTTTTAGAATTTTTTTCGATAAATAATAAGATCTAAAACTTGAAAAAATAGTAATTTCTTGGTTCTATGGTTTATAATGATTCATTGTTGAATATATATATATATATATATATATATATATATATATATATATATATATATATATATATATATATATATATATATATATATATATATATATATATATATATATATATATATATATATATCAAAGTAGAAGTTTATTATTATTATTATTATTATTATTATTATTATATTACTACAATAAGAACTTAACAAATAATCTTGTAAGAAAAAGGAGTAATAATTAGGTGGTAGTTTATTCCTCATTATGTGGAAGTGAGTCATCACAAGCATCTTCACATGTCATGTGACCGATTAATGATTCACTTGGCTTGGTTTATTAGTTCATATCAACATTTTTCAACTCATTTATCACTTACGAAAAAGACTTGCTATTTATTTAATTCAGATATAATATTTGGTCTTCCACTTTTAAAATCATAACAATCCCATTAACAAATTTATTATTTGTCCTAATAATGTAACTGGTCGAATATTATTCCTTATGTATTATTGATCTTCCACGTTTGTTTAAATACACATTAAAGAACATTGCTCATCAAGGAAACAACTATCCATCATAATGAAAATATATTTGTAAACTCATTGTACTACTAACAAATGATTAATATTTTAATAAATATAATAGTCCACCACAAACGAAGCGAACAATAGCAATGCCCCAATATTATGTTTCTGCGCTAGCTAGACCATGAAAATGTAGGTTGACGTTTGTATGAATAAGAAATCACGGGAAAAGTGTAGGCTCCGAGGAGTAGGATTTAGGATTTTAGATCCGGAATTGATCTAATGATTTAACATAAACATATCCATATCTTTGATTTTATGATATCCCTCTAAAGTTTAAACCACCCAATTACCCGCTTTATCCCTCTCTTCTATGCAAACCTGTTTATTTCATATATCTCTCAATCAAGATGGTGCATGCATAATAGCATGTTTAACCATCATGTACCCATCTTGAATAATCGTAAATTATCATGAACACCATCATCTCCATCCTTCTTTCTACGTCTTCTGTATATATATTATGAACTCCCCTTCATATTCTAGGTCTCTTTAATAATCAACCTCTTCTCCAATTTATGAAGACCATTTTGAACAAGTGTATGCGTACCATGTACGAGAATCTGTTGAACTCAACACATTGTATCCCTAGAACCGCCGGCTTTGCCTTTGAGTTCATCTTTTATCCCATGATCCTTAAATTAAAAAGCTAACTTGTAATTAATAACCTTGCATATATATGCGAGAGAGACAAAACATTATATGAAGATAGTGGTGGTCAATTCGAGGTTACTGAATCCTTATTGATGCTAAAAGATTTTTTTTACTAGTAATCATCAATTCATCATGAAGAATGAACATAAAAGAAGTGAAAGTGTAATTCGTAGCAGGAATTAGGTGTATATTAGTGATGTTTGTAATGTTTTTGTTATGTATTCTATGATTTTTTTTTCTATTACCGCATGAAAGTGATTGTTGCTATTAAGAATATGCTATATTTCATTGATTACACATTTATTCAAATCATTTAAGAGTAGATGCCAATAAGTTGGGCTAGCCCATTTCATTAATATGAAAATTTTTAATCTAACAACTAACTAGGAGATCATGTGTTCAATCCGGAACAGAGGAGATATTAATTATTTGTTGATTAAAAAAAAAAGTAGGTGCCATGAATATTCACAATGATTTTTTTTTTGAACGACAAATAACTATATATCTTCTCTGTCTGAGATTGAACGCAGAACCTCCTGGTTAGTAGTTAGATTAGAACATCCATGTTAGCCAAGTAGGCTAGCCCCAACTTGCAATATTTACAATGATTATTAAAGAATGGATAACATGATGAAAGTCATGAAAATCTGATATCAACTTGAATACCATTTATTTATTATTTTTTATACAACAATAAAGAACACCATTTTATAAACATAACACCAAAAACTGTCTTTAGGTGAAGGTGGTTCACAGTATTCATGGTGTTCATGGTGGGTTGGCGAAAAATTCTCCAAAGCCGAAAGGAGGCGGGGAGTGTGGATTAATCTTGTGAAGTTATATGATAAGCTTGATGCTCTTCACATTGTTCCCCGTTCTTTTTTATTAGACGAGTTGGTAATGGAAGAAATAATATATTTTGGAATGACATTTGGATTGGCGAAGAGAGCCTTTCTTTACGGTTTCCGAGACTGTATGCTTTGGAAGAGGTGAAGGATTGTTGTGTTGTTGATATATAGAGGGATAGTGGTTGGGTTTGGAGTTGGAATCGTCAAATTCAGGACGGTAGTGTCACGGCTTCCCAGCTCTCATGTTTGATTGAGCTTATTTCTCATGTGTCATGTGTTGATCGGTCGGATACTCAAGAGTGGGAAATTAGTTGCAATGATGGTTTTAATGTTAATAACATTAGAAACCATTTTGATAACATCACTTTGTTGGACGGTATGACCGAGACACGTTGGTGTAAGCTTGTTCCTATTAAACTTAATATTCATCTTTGGAGAACCATTCTTGATAGACTCCCTACCAGAGTTAATTTGGTTAACAAACTTAATATTCATCATTGGAGAACCATTCTTGATAGACTCCCTACCAGAGTTAATTTGGTTAACAGGGGAATTGATTTGACTTCTGTGATATTCCCTATTTGTTCTTCTTAGATTGAAGATTGTAGTCATGTTTTTCTTATTTGTGATGTGGCTAAAGAAATTTGGAACAAAGTGGTAAAGTGGCATGATCTTCCTTTTCCTCTGTTCCTAAATGTCCCTGAGATTTTGTGTAACGACCCAAATTTTCAAATAAAATTTTCATCTTTAATTAACCAAAACATTCCCATAAAATATAAAGTGACACTGACAATTGTTTTCAAAATCCATAACATCAATATTTTATTTCAAATATCAGAGTGTCCCATAAAATCAAATGTCGGAGAGTGCATGTCGCGCCATTAGACCTTGCCCTTACCCTTAGGCTTTGAAGTACCTGAAACCAACAATAAACTATAAGCTAATGCTTAGTGAGTCCCCCAGATCATACCCCACACAATCCACATAATCACATAATCCATATTAGCTATAAAAGCTACACAAACCACATAAGCCATGCATACAAACATATAGGGAAGCCCAGGAAACCCTCCAGGGTCTTACTCCGGGTTCCATGGGAACCCCCACATGGTCTTAGCCTAATGCCTCGGGAACCCCCGAGGTCTTGACTAAGGATTCCATGGAAACCCTCCAGGGTCTTATACCCTAATGCCTCGGGAACCCCCGAGGTCTTTACCTAGGATGCCATGGAAACCCTCCAAGGTCTTACACCCAAATGCCTCGGGAACCCCTCGAGGTCTTTACCTAAGATGTCGTGGAAACCCTCCACGGTCTTACACCTAAAAGCCTCAGGAACCCCCCGAGGTCTTTACCTAGGATGCCGTGGAAAACCTCCAAGGTCTTACACCTACATGCCCCGGGAACCCCCCCCCCCCCCCCCCCCCCCCGAGGTCTTCCATGCAAGTATCATAGATACAAATAACATACCAAATATCACATAATCAACTAACACATTACATAGCAACTAATGGGTTGGACTTGGTGCCTTCGACCCATTGGTATGGTGAGGAGACTCACCTCCCAAGGAATGCTGAACTGATAAGGTCAATCCCAACTTGCAGCTCCAACTCAACTGCCTACAATCATCATGTGACCAACTTTGTCAAAACCCCGAAATACCAGAAATACCCTTACGGTTAAACTTTGTCAACCATGGTCAACGTCCAAGTCAACAGTCAAGGTCAACAGTCCATGTTGACCCCAACTCGTCGAGTGCATCTAGCAACTCGTCTAGTTCCTTCAAAGTCCATAAAGCTAAAATCTCGAGTCAACTCGCCGAGTTACCTGAGTAACTTGTTGAGTTCCTTAATATCCAGAAGAACAAAAACTCGTGTACACCAAAATCTCTAATCATTCACCGAAATCACTCAAAATCCCAAAAACGGGTAAACCCTAACCAACTCGTTGAGTTGGCTAAGCATCTTGTCGAGTTTCTTTAGCCCTTGTTGTGTTCAGTCCTTTCTAGTGGAATCCAAGGCTCCAAACTACAGATCCAACCCCTTATGGTGTAGTTATCACTAGGGTTCTAAACGAGCTGAGCTGAGCCCGAGCCTGACCAAGCTCGAGCTTGACTCGTTTAATTTTAAGGAAGCTCAAGCTGGAGCTCGAGCTCGATTCGAGCCTTAAAATGAAGCTCAAGCTTGGCTCATGAACAATTTAGTGGGCTCGCGAGCCTAATCGAGCGTAAACGAGCATCTATGTGTGTGTGTGTGTCTATATATATATATGTGTGTGTGTGTGGGGGGGGGTGTATGTGTGTGTGTATGTATGTATGTATATATGTATGTATGTATGTATGTATTTATGTATGTATGCATGTATGTATGTATGTATGTATTTAGGCTCGTTTAAGCTTGTTTAGGCTCGCGAGCCCATTAATTGAAGCTTGGCCCTAGCTTGTTTAATAAACGAGCCTCATATTTAGGTTCGAGCTCAACTCATGCTCGTTTAATTCGATCTCGAGTCGAGCTTTTAACGAGTTGATTTAGAGTAGCACAGCTCACTTACAGCCCTAGTTACCACGTAAAGTTCCAAACTTTACGAGCATGCAAGGCCTCACAAGGCTAAAACACTAAAACTAAGGTTCATACAAGGTTTAGTGCATGGAAAAGGTACTAAACTGGATAAAGTGGGCAACTTTATGTCCATGGAGGTCTAGAGGTGTCTAGATGTGGAACCATATCCTCATGACAAGACCAAATATGAGTATGACACCATTTTACACCAAAAGTGACCATATTCTTTTATAAGATGAGAACTAAACAAATAGAAGATAACAACTTTTTACCTTCAAAAGGATGCTAACACCAAGTAGATGTCGGATCTAAGGTTCTCTCCTCACTTCAATCTCTTCAATCTTCAAGTTTCCTTCCACAAAGCACAAGATTCACTCCCAAAATCTCACACACACTCAAGAAGGCACTAAAACACAGCTAGGGTTTCTCTCTGGACAGTTAGGACAATGAGGGAGGCTACAAATGGCCCATAAGTTCCTAAAATAGGGTGCAAACCCCTGAAAATTAGGGTTTTCCTTTACAACACCTACTCTTCGAGTTGGGCTTTCCAACTCGTCGGGTAGATCCCAAATCCCACGTCCCTCAAATGATCTTTACTCGACGAGTTAGAGCTCCCCAACTCGTTGAGTTCCAACCTAACCCCTAAAATCCTGAAAAGAAATTTAATACCTGAAACGAGTGTTAAAAATCTCCCACATTTGAACTAGACCTTGTCCTCGAAGTCTGCTAATGTGCACAAATTTGGGTAGTGCTCCCGCATCTCATCCTCCGGCTCCTATGTCCATTTAGAGCTCCTTCGGTGCTGCCATTGCACCTTCACTAGCTTCACCTATTTATTATGAAGGACCTTGACTTTCCTATCCAAAGCCGCCATGGGCCGCTCTATAGTTCAGGCTCTCATCCACCTAAATGTCATCCAAAGATATAACTGCAGCCTCGTCTATAACACACTTCCGAAGCTGAGACACATGGAAGGTGTTGTGAATCTAGCTAAGCTCGTCCGCTCTATGTTTTATCCAGATATATGCCAGCGACATAGCTTGATTTGTTATCTTCAAGGGAAATTGTTTGGTCTTGTTGAAAATTTGATCGTTACCAGGGTCGGTCCATTGTAATTTAATATCCAAGATAAGAATTTTATTCCCTTATGTTTATTCCATACCATAGACAAATCACACACATATAAAAAAATCATAAAACAAAGAGGCAATACAATTTAAAGTCAAACAAAATCAATACTAACACAAACCAAAACCTACAAATATCACTTAAAAAGAATGCATTCATGTATTTTTTTGAATAAAAACTGTTATTATTTTTCAATAATCAAGACTTTGTAAAAATTGACGTTCAATATTTAAATTTACTAATTCATCCAATCTTTCTAAGCTCGATTATTTGAATAGATGTTTATGGACTTTCACATTTGTATGCTTCACCCGACAATAATTTCTACAAAAATATTAAAATAACTTGGTTTAACTTTATTAGAACTTCATTATTTTCACAATCATTAGAATTATCAACCAAATCATTGGAATTTCCAATCAGATTATTAGAAATATTAGGTGGATCATTAAATTAATAGCTGGTTCATCAAAACTATCTTCACTAAAATTTTGGTTCCTAACAAAAATAATAAGTGAAGATTCATACCTAAATTTTATGTTTTTAATTACACTATCAATATATGTTGAAATATGTATATTAAAGGTCAACATCAAGATTGATAAGAATGTGTTATTGGGTTATATTTTTGTAAGTTATTGGTTCTTGGAGGGTGTATTTTGTCAAACATATTTTATTCATGCACTGCAGATCACTTTCTTTAAACTTATAAAATATGCGGACTTTGGGTTAGAGAGTGGATTTGGGTTTCATACCGGTTTTACCCGTGTTTTCTCTGATTCCTTATCCGATGTATATAAGGTGGAAGCTCAGTGTAATTGTGATCAGAAGTCTCATTTGTTATGTATTCACTTGCTCTTGTCTTCACCTGTTCTCTCTGTATGTTAGGTTTTTGGTGTTCTTGTTTTGTTCATCTTAGTTGTAATCTCAGAGTTAGATTTAGATTAATATTATTTTCATCTGAGTGTGAGTGTGATTGTAGTGATATTTTCTCTTGTATGTTCCTAAAAACCAATTTGATCTTGATTTAATCAATAAGAGATCTATTGATGTTGTCATTGTAACACCAGGTATCCGAAAGACCAAGAAAGGAAAGGAAAACCCTAAGTAAAAGGGGTCAACTCGTTGAGTCCATGGGTGAACTCGACGAGTCGGAGCGGGTTCTGCGTCGAGATTTAAGTGACCGACTCGGCGACTCGGAGGAACCGACTCGATGGGTCAGGTTTGGGTTGGGAAACCCTAATTTCTGGATTTGGTGCCCTATTTAAGCATCATTTCAGGCCTCCACCCTAGCCTCCATCACTCCCTTTACCTACTCTCGAAAACCTAAGCCTCCATTGAAGTGCTCTCAAGCTTCTTTACCATTTTTGAGTGATTTGAAGCTAGAAGGAAGAAAGGAACCTTTGGTGATTCAAAAAGGGGTAGTAGATCCATAGTTGATGTGATATTTCAGATCATTTGAAGGTATGAAGCTCATATCTTGGTTGTTACTCATTTAGATCCCCTTTCCTAGTTAGATTTTGTCACTTTTGGGCCATTTCCAAAGCCAATATGAGTATTGTGCCTTTAAGGACGAAGGAGACTTCAGATCTGAGTACTTTTGGGTTCTAGAAGCTCAAAGTTGTTAGCTTTTCCATCCATGGCTCCATTCTATGTCATAAACCACCATTTTTGCTTGGATTTGGTGTTTTAGCTTCATAACCCTTTGCATGCACGTAAAGTTAGAAACTTTACATGTGATGCTAGCCTTAGGAGTCCAGATCTACGATTGGGAAGCAATGGAATGGACTGAAATCGGCAGAATGTAAATGATGAAGGTGGACTCGGCGAGTCTGTTCCTACACTCGGCGAGTCGGGTCAAAACCCTAACCTCTTCTGGATGCGATTTGAGTCAGTGAGTCAAGGCGGTGACTCAGTGGGTTGGTCAGAACCAGGACTAGGACTCAGAAGTTGAAGGACTCGACGAGTCACGGGGATCTGAATTCATGAACTCGGCGAGTCAATAAGCTGACTCGGCGAGTAGGGTCATCCTGGAAGGTTGACTTTGACCAGGGCTTTGACTTTGACTAGGGTTTACTTAGTTTGATTTCTGGAGGTCAGTTTGGGACAACGGTTGGGGAGTTGTCAGATAACATTCAGAAGAGTATCAGTCAGAGCTTCAACAGTGCAAGGTGAGTTTTCCCTTTGTGTGGATGGGTCTACAGCCACAATGCCGACCCATGTAGACATGAGTAGGAAGACCTGGGGGTTAGCCCTAGGCACTGTATGCTAGTATGATATTCAAGACCAAGGTCAAATGCTAGCGGACGGGTGCCCAAGGATTGGTTTACATGATAGTTTATACTTGTTGTCTATGTGATACATGTATGTGCCTGGTAGGGAGGTGATTGTTGGCGAGGTCCCATATCTCATTAATAGCAGAGGGCAGACAGTGTTCCATACCTCATAAATAGCAGAGCAGGGGCGAGGCCCGAGATAGGAGTGGAGTGAGTGTGGGCAGGGGCCCGTATCTCACTTACAACAGGAGCTTGGACGGGGTTCCATGACTCCCTAGTAGCAGGTCAGGGGAGAGGCCTTAGTACAGGAATACAGTAGGGTATGCTCAGTTTATGTGTTATATGCCATTGTTATATGTAGTATGTGTTCAGCGGGCGGAGCCTAGAGATAGGCAGGGCCTAAGAGAAACAGATTTGTATCCGAGCGGGGCTTAAAGACATGCGGGACCTGGGATCGGCGGGGACGATGTAGCAGGTGTGGCCCAATATATGTAGTATGTAATTATGCATGGTATGTGGTAGGTTGGGGAACTCACTAAGCTTCGTGCTTACGGTTTTCAGTTTTGGTTTTAGGTACTTGGAGTAGTGGAGGGAAGAGCTCGGGTTGATCACATGGCACACACCATTGATAGTCAACTTGGAATATTTTACTCTGATAATAAGAACATGTTTTGGATTGATTCTTTGAATTTATGTTATGACTTATGTTATGGTTTTTATAAATATGGTTTTAGTAATATTTTTAAAGGAAAATTTTAGACTGTATTTTTGGGTCGTTACAGTCATTATGTGTGATTTTATCTTTTTTTAACATGGTATCAAAGCCATTTTGAGCTTGATTGTTTTTTTGTCTAGGTCTATGTAGATCTAGAGTTTCCTCATGTTTGTCTAGATTAGTGTTGGTCTAGGGTTTGTGTTTGCTTTTTTGGTTCCGTTCATCTTCCGATCGTTTTTTGTGTTTGGGTTTCCTCATCTCAGAATCCCTCGTTTTAGGGTTTCTTCGTCTAGATTTTTCTTGTCGCTGATCGTTTTCTTGTTGATCTATTATCTGTTGGTCATCGTAATCTTAGTTGTAAAAGAGTGGTTAAGAGTAAACACTAGTGTTACCCTGATCTTATCATCTAGTGGTCAACGTTAACTGATTCAGATAACACCAAGGTTTATGCAAACGACTGATATATCGATGGTGTTTCAGGAATTTGAATGCCTAACCTTCATCAATGTTAGATTCTATCAAGTACAAATGATAGATCTAACAGTAAACAATACAACTTCTTGCAGAGCATTTTTGAAGGAGCTTGTAAGTTTTCGTGCACTTTTTTTGTTCAGTTTGTATGTCTTGGGTGTTATCTGTTTGTTTATGTGCCTTATGTGCTTATTTGTTCTTATCTTCTATTTTTTTCCTTGATTACGTACAAATTATTAGATGCAATTCAATTGTTCTTGGTTTGTACTGACTTGTCTTTCCCTAAACTGGTTTTAGATTCTTGTTCAGTATAAATCTTTGTTTGGAACCACTTCTGTTGTAATGTAATATAAAGTAATCATGGTGGTAGAAACTCCCGGTGCCTCTTGCACTAAACTTGATCATTATGATTATGATGATCTCTTGTTTTTGCATCCTTTTAATAATAAAGTTGTTTCGATAATAAACATTAAGCTTACTGGTACTCAAAACTAAAGGATTTGGAGAAGCTCTATGATAAGAGATTTGAAGAGTAGAAAAAAATAAGGTTTGCTGATAAAACTTTTTCTAAACCTATTGATGATGAAGTCGAGATTCATAAATGGGAACATATAGATGTTGTTGTTTGTTCTTGGCTGTTAGGTTCTATTTATGAATCCATATATGCTAGTCATGCTTGTTCTGAATTTGCTTTCTATATTTGGTCTGAATTATATGAAAAATATCACAAATATGATGGTTCGGTTGTTTTTAATTTGCATCAAAAAATTAATTCTCTTACTCAAAGTGACATGTCTCTGTCTAAGTATTTTAGTAAACTTGATGCATTGTGGAAGGAATTTGATGGTCTTGTTAATCTTACTAAATGTGTGTGTCATGCTGCTATAAAATTGAATGATCACTCTAAGCTAAGAAGTTAATGCAATTCTATCTGGTCTTGATAACACATTTACTCAAGTTAAAAGTCATATCTTACTGACGGAACCACTTCCTAATGTAAAAAGTTATCTTTTCTATTATTTCTCGTGAAGAGTCACATCAAAGAAATGGTTCCATTAGTCACACTTCCACAAGGTCTCAGGGTACTGATTTTGTTGGTAAATTCAATGATAAAAATAAGTGAAAAATCGCGAAATAATCAGAACTTTCAATGTAAAAAGTATGGCCTCAAAGGTCATATTATTGAACGTTGTTACAAACTTATAGGATATCCTAAAGATTTTAAATTCAGAAATGATTCTTAGAGTTCAAAGAAAACTATAATTGGTAATAATAATGTAGTTTTTAATTTACCTGATGATTCCATTTCTGAGAGTGAAACTAACATTTCTAATGACAATTTTTTATGACTAGAGAACAAGGAACTACAATGGTTGCAGCAAATATGCCAAGTATTTATTGTAATTCCATTGTTTCTAATAAAAATTGGGTTATAGATTCAGATGAAAATCATCATATGACATGAAATGAATGTTTTTTTAAATAATATTGTTGATGTTTCTAAACTTTATTTAAGGGTGGATCATCTCAACGGTTCATTTGCAATAATAGATAAAATTGGAAACATGAATTTGTCTGAATCTGTAACCTTGTTTGATGTTTTTTATTGTTCCAGCCTTTAATGTAATTCTTCTTTGTATTAATGAATTGTGTAAGGATAATAAATGTCAAGTAGTATTTAATGAATCTAATTGCTTTGTTCAGGATTCATAGTCCAAGGTGAGTGTGGGGACTGGTAATGAGTCTGGGGTCTTTACTACCTTGAGGGAACTAGTTCTTCAGGTAAAGGACTCTCATATTTTAGTTCTTATTACAATGTTTCTAAACTTTCATGGCATAATACGTCAGGACATCCTACGATTCAGTCCTTAAATGTTCTTAGGGAGAAACTTTTTGTTGGTTCTGAGCGTCTCACACCTTGTGATGTATCTCACAAGGCTAAGGAATCTAGGAATACTTTTTAGTCTAGTGAACATAAGTCTAATGCTTTAGGTGACCTTGTTCATATAGACGTTTGGGGTCCTTATAGGGTTACTGCTTATGATGGATTTAAGTATTTTTTAATCATTATGACTGACTTCACTAGGGGTGTATGGATTTATTTGTTAAAGTCTAAGAACTGAAGTGTTTTATTAGTTTTCTATTTTTTATAATTTAAACAAAAAAGCAGTTTAATTGCAATGTTAAAATTTTAGGTTTTATAATGGTATTGAATTTGTTAATAATCAGTTTAAAACCTTTTTTATAAGAATGGTATTACTCATCAGACATCTTATAGCTACACCCCACAATAAAATGGGGTTGTTGAAAGGAAACACAGACATTTGTTGAATGTTTCTAGATCTTTAATTTTTCAGTCTGGATTACAAGTTAAGTTCTGGGGTGAAGTTGTTTTAACTTATGTTTTTCTTATAAATCGACTTCCCACTCTTCTTCTGAAAGGGATTTCTCCTTTTAAAATGATTTATAAGTGCTCACCTAATTTCAATAAGCTTAGAGTCTTTGGTTGTCTTTGTTTTGGTATGAAACTAAATATGTCTGATAAGTTTGGTGAGAAGTCTGACAAGTGTGTTTTAATTGGTTACTCTAATGAGAAATGTAACATCGTAAAACTTAGAACCAAAATTTTTGTTTTTATATTAAATAAACCATCAACCAGACATGTTTATTAAAACCATAAGGAAATCATGGTATATTATTAAACATCCAAAAATGCATTAGAGTCCAATAAAGCGGAACTCATAGTGTGTGCAATGCAATAATCTCGACTCTTTCCCTTCAAACCGGAAGTACCTGAAACATAAACTTAAAACCGTAAGCACAAAGTTTAGTGAGTTCCCACAAAATTACCACATACCAAGCATACAATGGGCCCCGCCCGATGTCCATCAGGCCCCGCCAGGTAAAGATCTGACAATAACATGCGACGGGCCCCGCCAAACACACTCATTAGGCCCCGCCTGGCATCGGGCCCCGTCCGACATACATACAAATACATACAATACATAAAAGAGTCACACATACTGCTAGCATTCTAATATCAATGATCTATGGGCTGGAATTAGTGCCTTCGACCAACTCACTTGTAACGCCTCAAAATCACAACCAATTTAAACTTTTAAAAACAACCCATTGACTATTAAAAGTGTTTGCAAAACCATTGTTTCCAAAATGTTATTTAAAATCAGAGTTTCCCAAGATCAACAACATAAAAGCAGGATGTGTATGGTCACGCCTTCGCCTTCCCATGATCCTCGGAAGTACCTGAAACCATTACCCAAAATCTGTAAACTAACGCTTAGTGAGTTTCCCCTAAAGTACCACCACATAAATATAACAAAAAAATACATGCATAAATGAGTCTTCAGCCTGATTGGACCACCTTGCAGGGCCTTCAACCTATTTGGACTTCTCCCGAGCCATCAACATGAGTGGACCGGTAGGGCCTACAACCTATTTGGAGAGCTCGCAAGGTCTTTGAACTGACTGGACCGCCTCATAGGGTCTACAGTCTATCCGGACCGCCTCGAGTATCTTGGCCGTCAGCACAAATCAGGACAACCTCAAACCAGCCACACATAACATGTTGACATATACATAATAGATAAACAAATAACCAGTCAACAGACAAACATGCATATCTATATATCACTACCGCATGCTAACATCCTATATACCAGGATACAGATCTAACAGATCACTACAGCATAACAAGATCCTATATATTAGGACTCTAACATAGCAACATACGGTAAACCAGGATATCAATCTAATGGGCCGGCCTTGGTGCCTTCGACTCGCAAGTACAGTGAAGAAAACATACATTCTCAATCTGAACAATAGTTGATGAGGTCCCGACTCCGAATCTCATCTCTAACCGTCACCTGTCCATCCAAATGGAAAATTCTCAAACATAATCCAAAATACCCCTAGGTTAAACTTTGTCAACCTTGTTCAAAGTCAAAGTCAGCAGTCATTGTCCCAAAAGTCAATATCGCTTTCCAGCAGAGTACGCCCTACATACCAAGAGAGTATGCCCAACGTACTTTGATGTTGACCAAAAAGCAAGGCGTTGACCATGTACACGCAACGATTCACAGATTCATAATCAAATCATAACAGATAACAAATGTGGGTATTCTGGGGAAACTTACTTGAACTCGGCTGATTGCATGCACCACACCCTTTCTTGTCTTATAAATTCTTCCCTTAAAACAATTTCTTTTGAAAACTTTACAGATCCTCAGTTTGAGTTTAGACACACTTGAAGGTATACCCGAATCTCCCAACCCAAGGCTCTAATACCAACTTGTAACGACCCAAAAATCAAAGGTAAAAATTTCATTTTTAAATATAGCTAAAGCATTGATACCATTTATTTCGAAAATCTCAAATCATCATTAAGTAAAATATTTATCGAAGTTTATCCCAAAATCATTCATTGTGGAAATCATAGGTGCTTGCACTGCGATCGATCCGAGCCCTCTTTTCCAAATCAATGATACCTGAAACCATAAAAAAATTTTAAGCACGAAGCTTAGTGAGTTCCCCAGAGCATACCCCATACAATCCACATAACCACATAAACCATATCAACTATAACAGCTACACAAATCATATCAATCACATATCCATATCAATCACATAGCCATGCATATAAACATATATGGATGCCGTGGGCTCGTCCCCAGGGTCTTACTCCAATATGCCATGCACTCCCCACATGGTCTTACTCCTAAGTGTCACAGGCTCTCTCATGGTCTTTAATAGGAAAGCCATGGGCTTTCCACATGGTCTTATATCCAGGTGTCATGCACTCTCCACATGGTCTTTAGTAGGAAAGCCATGGGCTGTCCACATGGTCTTACATCCAGGTGCCATGGGATCTCCCATGGTCTTCCATGCAAGTATCACAAAGTCAACTAGCATAACACATACCAAATAGTTAACTACCATACCACATAATCACTAGCATACTCCTTATCACATAACCAGCTAACATACCACATTACATAACTTTAGCTAGTGTATCACATACCACAAAATGGGCCGACATTGGTGCCTTCGACCCATTGGTATGGTGATGAGACTCACGTAGCACTACTGAAGTCTCGTTGTTGCAACTCTAGATGTTGGTTGACAGGTTCCCGAACTGCCAACATCAAACAATACCCTATTAATAATTGGGTTCCACTACACATCCACAACTCCAGACTTGGGGTAAAATACTATTTTACCCTAACTTAGCTTTACAAAGTCCAAGGCCCAAAAGTCAAACCATGGACCAAAGCCCAACATCTGGCCTAATTTTACAAATTCAACCCAAACTTTTACATGGTCTCATTCAAAGGCCCAACCATTTAGTCCAGTCCAAACATTTGGCATTTCTAATGGCCCGATATCTCATAATCATAAAGGCCCAATTATGGCCCATCTATGGCCTAATTTTCCAAATTAGGCCCAAACCTTCACTTGGGCGTTACCCAAAAGCCCATTAAATTATTATAGTCTATATGATTGTTCTTGGATGACCAATCAATATCCTAATCACCAAAGCCCAATAGAAACGCCCAACTCAAAGCCCAAGTGAAATTAGGGTTTCACGTAAAATGAAAATTAGGGTTAAGTGTTTCTCACTTAAACCATTAAGGAATTAATCCATTAAGTCCACCACTATACTGTTGGAATAGTGTCTAAGGCTGCAACTATATTAGGCAAGTATTTGACCCGATTGTGCATGGTCCTTTTGGGTTGCCTTCACTATAGCAACTTGGTAGGATGATTTATTATGAGAGAATTGATATTATTAATATATTATGAGAATAATATAAGGAATAATAATATAGTTATTTGATTAATATAAGTCATAGATTAATTAGTATTAAAGTGGTGACTTAAGGAGATTAATTAAATAAGAGGGTATAAACTGTCAATTGTTTGATAGTTAAACTTTAGACTGTAAATCCTTATTGGATAAAGGGTTGGACGAATTCTAGGCTAGGATAAGTCCTAAATTCGTCCAAGGCATTATCTTGGAAGGATTTGGATTGCTTTGAGTAATAGTTATCCAACTAGGTTTAAGTTCTAACCCTTAAGGAGTCTACAAGTATAAATAGACCCTATGGGATAGAGAATTCGACACATCTTCTAAAGTAAGGATACTCTGGTCGAATTCCATCCCCTCTCCTCTCTCTCAAATCATCCTCTTTGCTAGTTGGTGTTTGTAAGCCATTAGAGGAGTGACAATTGTGACTCTAGAGCTCCAAGACAACAAGATCAAACAAGAGAGTCAAAGGTATGTTTCTAGATCTGTTTTGTGTTGTTCTTACACCTAATAAGTCATTAGAAGCCTTGGATTGAAAGCAAGTTTAATAGAGAAACCTAGATTCGAGCATTAGGGTTTGTATGCGCACTTAGGAATGTTCTTATGTACAAAACCCATCAGTGGTATCAGAGCCTTGATTGGTTTCTATTAAATTGATGCTTGAATGTTTGAATCTTAACTAAAAAATTCAATTTTTATGTTTCTGAGTCATGGAATCGGCGAGTTGGCCTGACTCGGCGAGTCCAGTATGGGTACTCGGCGAGTTCGAGCGTCAGGATTAGCCAAAAACGGGATTTTTTTCATATTTATCTTATGGAAACTTAACTTAATCATATTAGATCAACCCTAATCCGATTTTGTGATATATATGACTATATTTTTGATCTAATTGAAGATAATTATCAATTAATAAAATATTTGATTTCCTTATATGATAATTATTAGTTAAATATGGATAATTATGTGATTTAGATTATTTGTTATTTGATCCTTTATGTTTTAAATGTTTAAAACTAGTCCTCAAGTGTTGAAATTTATGTTTTGTGATTAAAAGTTTAATTTAGACATTTTAAATTTCAAACCCTAGAATTTTACAAGTTTAAAATACAACCCTATACAAATATGATATTACAAGATTAATATATATATATATATATATATATATATATATATATATATATATATATATATATATATATATATAACTTAAATGCTAGTCTTACTGTTAGTAGGCCTCATTCACGAAGCCGGTCTATAAAGTGGGTATAAGGTCGCGGCCTATAAAATGGCGCTTAATGGGTGTACACTCACACCCACCGCTCGCTTGATTGGTGGAGGGTCGTTAGCCGAACGGGTAAGATAGGGCAACCTCATCCTCTCATTAAAAGTATAATAAGAAATACAAAGTAACTACATGTTTTATTAAAATTTCCCAATCTTAGTTACTTTAGGAAAAGTGAATTGATGCAATCCCATGAAATTACACTTTGCACCTTGCTAAGAAGTTAGTGGAGCGTGTGTGGTTTACCGGCACACTAACTGGTTCTAAGCGAAGGTGGCAAAGGGTGATTCATTGTTTATCATAGTTCGATGGAGCGTGTGTGGTTTACCGGCACATCGAATAGGTGATCGTTACAATGAAGGCACCATGTTAATTTGCATGGTAATTCACACCCGCTTTGTGATCCTCGGTATCCCAATCACAAACAAGAGGGGCATATCGAGATTTAAACATGCCATTGAAAAGTTTCAATGAATCTCATCCGAACCTAGGAATTCTCAATACATTTAGGACTTAAAGTTATGTTTTTCATGGTGGAGAATTAGTGAATCGTCATTCACTTACCTTCAAATTGTTTGCATGTTAGATTACGGCATCCCTTTTCTAATGTGTAAATATTGTTGTTGGATCCTAGCCCTAATTTCTTATTGGGTGAATATTAGGGATTCATATTCTAATCTATCTTTGTCCTTTCTATAGATGTCGAACGCCAACAATGTTGCTGCGAGTTCTTTCACTTTGATGAGCCCTTGTCAAAAGGTCACCTTTGATGGAACGAACTTTAGCGAATGGATAAGATACATTTGCACGATTGCTCGCTATGAGGATAAGGAGTATGTCCTCGATGAGAAGCTCGAGAAAATCAACCCCGAAATTGCTACTCCTGCCGAAATCACTGCTTTCGAAACTCACGAGTGTGATGCAACGAAAGTGCATTGCATCATGATCGCGACTATGAACTCCGAATTCCAAAAGTCCTACGAGGACATGTATCCATACGAAATGCATCAAGACTTATTGGAGAGATACCATCAAAACGCAAGACAAGAGCGTTATGAGATTTTCACGAACATGATTTCCGCTAAGATGGGTCATGGAGAGTCTCTTACCGTGCACTTGCAAAAGATGCAAAGGTATGTCGACCGCCTTCGCAAGTTAAATGTTGACTTTGGGGAAGACTTGGCGATCAACATGGTGCTTCACTCTTTGCCTCCAAGCTACAATCAATTAAGGATGACCTATCACATGAACAAAGAAGAGGTCACCCTAAGCAAACTCCAAGGTCTCTTGAGGATCGCTGAGAGCAACTTCAAGGACAAGTCTGTTGCACCAACTCCCAATCCGCCCGCTGCTCCTGTCTTGGCAATTGGACAAGGAAAGGGAAAGAGGAGGAAGGCTTCGTCAAAGAACCATCGCAAGGTGAAAGCCTGATATGGTGCCTCTTCTAGTGGGATCAAAGTTGATAACGCTAAGCCCTGCTCCAACCCGAAGGAGGCAGAGTGCCACCACTGCCACAAGATAGGACATTGGAAGAGAAGCTGCCCGGAATACCTGCAAGCCATCAAGGAAGGAAAGATCAAGCCATCTTTCGCAGGTATATATACAATTAAATCTAATGATTCCCACACTACTACTTGGGTTCTTGATACCGGTTGTGGTTACCACATTTGTTCTAATGTGCAGGGACTAAGAAGAAGTAGAGACGTGGAGCATGGAAGAATAAATCTAATCATGGGGAACAGAAGATCGTCGCCTGTGACCAAAATTGGAGTGTATTCTTTAGTGCTTACGAATAGTTTATCTTTATATTTGAACAATTGTTGCTACTCGCCAGAAATGGCTAGAAACATCATTTCTTTTCATGGTTTGTTTAGACAAGGTTTTAGATTTTGTTTTAATAATGAGAATGGTTCTACTTTAGCTTATCTAAATGGTGTCTTTTACTTTGAAGCTATACCATGTAATGGAATTTATGAAACTGTTATGATTGTTGATAACTTAGGAAATGATGTTTTGTACTTGGATTCTTCCAATATTATGGATAAGGCATCCTTATGGCATTGTCGTCTTGGACATGTCAACAAGAAACGCATAGCCCAACTCCAAAAGGATGGAGTGTTGGAGTCATTCGACCTTAGGGAAGATGACACATGCGAGTCTTGTTTACTTGGAAAGATGACTAAGTCACCCTTCGCTTGTATGTGCGAAAGGGGTGAGGGTCTATTGGACCTCATACATACCGATGTGTGTGGACCGTTTAGATCTACCACGAAGGATGGTAACCGCTTCTACGTGACTTTTACCGATGACTATAGTAGATATGGGTATATCTACTTAATCAAGCACAAGTCAGAAACTTTTGAAAAGTTCAAAGAGTTTAAGAATGAAGTGGAGAATCAATTGGGCAGGAAGATCAAGATGCTTCGATCCGATCGAGGAGGAGAGTACCTAAGTCTTGAGTTCCACGATTATCTCAAGGAGTGTGGAATAGTTTCACAATTGACGCCACCTAGGACACTACAATTAAATGGTGTGGCAGAAAGGCGTAATCGAACCTTGTTGGACATGGTTCGCTCTATGATGAGTTATGCTTCACTATCTATCTCTTTTTGGGGGTATGCCTTAGAGACTGCCGCCTATATCCTTAACCGAGTCCCTACTAAGAAGGTTGCCAAAACACCTCACGAGATGTGGACAGGGAAAGCTCCTTCGTTAGCACATATCAAGGTTTGGGGTTGCGAGGCTTTCGTAAAACGATATACTCACGACAAGCACGAACCTCGTAGTGAGCGATGTATTTTCATCGGCTACCTGCAGAAATCCTTTGGATATCTCTTCTATAGACCGAAGGACAATGTTGTCTTTGTTGCAAGGAGAGGAGTTTTTCGAGAGCGAGAAATCATAGGCCAAGGAGACAGTGGGAGGCAAATCGATCTTGAAGAGATTCAAGAGTCGATAGATGAAGGAACCTCAACCGCTAGCGCTCAACCCGAGGAGGAAACTCCGGTTGAACCAATTGACATATCGTTACCTCTTAGACGTTCCGAGAGAGTTAGGTTTCAACCCCAGTTGTATGGTTTTCATATTACTACCGAAGGGGACACGTATATTAGTGATAGTACACTAATAAATCTTGATGAACCTAGTAGCTATAAGGAAGCCATGGCAGGCCCGGAGTCTGCGAAATGGAAAGAGGCAATGGATAGCGAGATCCAATCCATGTATGATAACCAAGTTTGGAATTTGGCTGATAATGTGCCCGGACGTAAGACCGTTGGGTGCAAATGGATCTTCAAGAAGAAGACCGATGTGGATGGAAAGGTACACACGTATAAAGCGCGATTAGTTGCGAAGGGCTTTACTCAAACTCCTGGAGTTGACTATGAAGAGACCTTCTCACCAGTTGTGAAGATAAAATCTATTAGAGTGATGCTAGCTATTGCCACATTTCATGATTATGAGATTTGGCAAATGGATGTCAAGACCGCTTTCCTTAACGGAAAGTTAGCTGAGGATGTTTACATGGCTCAGACAGAGGGGTTTGTGGATCCGAAGCATCCGAATAGAGTGTGTAAGCTTGAGAAGTCCTTTTATGGACTAAAGCAAGCGTCTCGCAGATGGAATCTTTGCTTTGATGAGAAAGTCAAAGAGTTTGGATTTGTACGAATCGAAGATGAATCGTGTGTATATGTCAAAGCCAATGGGAGTGTAGTAAGCTTTCTCGTTCTATATGTCGATGACATATTACTCATAGGAAACGACGTCCCGACTTTGCAGGAAGTAATGTCCTGGCTCGGGAAGTGCTTCGCTATGAAGGACCTCAGAGAGGCTTCCTATATTTTGGGAATAAGGATAGTAAGAGAGAGAAGTAAGAGACTAATAGGACTTAGTCAGAACACTTACTTAGAGAAGGTACTAAAACGTTTTAGTATGGAAAACTCGAAGAAGGGAGAATTACTGATACAAAGCAATGCCAAGTTGAGTAAGACTCAAAGTCCGAGTACCGAAGCCGAGATAGCTGAAATGAGCCGAGTTCCATACGATTCCGCAGTAGGCTCAATCATGTACGCTATGACTTGTACTCGCCCTCATGTAGCCTTTGGTTTGAGCATGGTTAGTAGATATCAAGGGAGTCCAGGCAGAGCCCACTGGGTTGCGGTGAAGAATATCCTTAAGTACCTTCAGAGGACGAAGGAATAGTTCTTAGTCCTTGGAGGGAGTGATGACTTGAAGGTGCGAGGGTATAGTGACGCCAGTTTTCAGACCGACATGGACAACTACCGTTCGCAGTCGGGCTGGGTCTTTACCCTGAATGGAGGAGCAGTAACTTGGAAGAGTTCCAAGCAGGAAACCGTAGCTGATTCAAAGTGCGAATCAGACTACATCGCAGCGAGCGAAGCGTCGAAGGAGGCAATATGGCTAAAGAACTTCATTAGTGATCTTGGAGTTGTACCTGCCATAAAGGAGCCGATGGAGATTTTCTGTGATAATGAAGGTGCGGTTGCCTTGACCAAGGAACCGAGAGATCATGGTAGATCACGACATATCGATAGAAAATATCACTTTATTAGACATCGTGTAGAAGAAGGACAACTCGTAGTAAAGAGAATATCTCGGAAGATAACCCAGCAGATCCGCTTACGAAGGGACTGAGTAGGGTTAAGCATTTGCAGCATGCTAGGAGTATTGGGCTGAAGGATGATATTAGCATAGATTAGATAGTATTAGAAACGTGTAATAGATAAATGTAATTAACATTTGATGATTAAATAAATGAGTTTTATTTATAAGTAATGTTACTGTCTTATGTTAATTGTTTAACTATTGTTTCACTTTGCATGTTTTGACTTCCAGAATAATTGATTTTATTAAGAATAATCGAATTGTTCAAATAGTCCACAATCGTTCATATGTCGGAAGTAGATATGAATGAAGATTGTCATGAATAGGTGTGTAGAGTGTATAAATGGTGTTAGACATAGCAAAAGATTGCTGCAACGTTCATGAGTGCTTATGAACTAGGTTTGAGCATTGGAACAAACCCGCGCTTGCTGGAATCACCTTATGGAATGTGATAGTAAATGGGTGATCGCAAGACGATAATATCATATAGTCTTAAAACCTAGATATATGGTTTGTTATTGGTTAATTGATTGTACATTGATATTGCGAAAACGCATTGGTAACTCGATGTTATAAAACGCATTGTTGTGTGTAGTTGGTTAATGAATAAGTAAATGCATATAAGTCGAAGTTTATTTATAACTTTTATCCTAAGAAGGATAAAGTGATATCTCGGCCGATCGATGATTTGATTTGACTTATGTGCCGGGCCCGATCAGAACTGAATTGATGTGTTCGATTAAGTTCTATGTCAAATAAATCGGAAATCGAGAAACCAAATGCTAGACTAACTATTCCATAGTATTGTCAGCATGATATCTAACAGAGGACTGTACGATCCCTTATCTGAAGGACAAGATTGATTAGATCAGAGTTTGACAGCATCTTTGAGAGCTACGATTGCAAATCGGTGTGTACCTACGCATATAGTTACTAGACTTATCCAAGTGGGAGACTGTTGGAATAGTGTCTAAGGCTGCAACTATATTAGGCAAGTATTTGACCCGATTGTGCATGGTCCTTTTGGGTTGCCTTCACCATAGCAACTTGGTAGGATGATTTATTATGAGAGAATAGATATTATTAATATATTATGAGAATAATATAAGGAATAATAATATAGTTATTTGATTAATATAAGTCATAGATTAATTAGTATTAATTTGGTGACTTAAGGAGATTAATTAAATAAGAGGATATAAACTGTCAATTGTTTGATAGTTAAACTTTAGACTTTAAATCCTTATTGGATAAAGGGTTGGACGAATTCTAGGCTAGGATAAGTCCTAAATTCGTCCAAGGCATTATCTTGGAAGGATTTGGATTGCTTTGAGTAATAGTTATCCAGCTAGGGTTTAAGCTGTAACCCTTAAGGAGTCTACAAGTATAAATAGACCCTATGGGATAGAGAATTTGACACATCTTCTAAAGTAAGGATACTCTGGTCGAATTCCATCCCCTCTCCTCTCTCTCAAATCATCCTTTTTGCTAGTTGGTGTTTGTAAGCCATTAGAGGAGTAACAATTGTGACTCTAGAGCTCCAAGACAACAAGATCAAACAAGAGAATCAAAGGTATGTTTCTAGATCTGTTTTGTGTTGTTCTTACACCTAATAAGTCATTAGAAGCCTTGGATTGAAAACATATTTAATAGAAAAACCTAGATCCGAGCATTAGGGTTTGTATGCGCACTTAGGAATGTTCTTATGTACAAAACCCATCATATACTAGATAAATCATATGGTGTGATTGGGCATAATACATAGTCTAATTCCAATGGACCAAATGTGGGTCCTGATAAGTCCAAGGCCCATATATCCAGATTTAATGTTTTCTAAACCCTAGTTAGGGTTTCCAACCCCATCTTAGCCCAATATGCCCAATACTTAGGTCTTTTGATCAATTAGGGTTCATTAGGTCCATTAGGGTTTCACTAGGCTCATTAGTCACATGTTTAGGCTTTTAGGTCAATCCGGGATTCATTGGGCCCACTAGGGTTTATTAGGCCCATTAGGGTTTTGCTAGTCGGGAACCACCCACTACCACCTTGGGTAGTGGTGGTCAACATCGGCTTATGGTGGTGGTTAGGTTTTCTAGTCGTTTTTTTTTCAAGCATCCAAAAATGAACTACATGCAAGCAAAAGCGCACTGCCACCCAACACGGCATTTGGTGGCGGCAACCACCAGCTCACAATGGTGGTTTGAGTTTTCTTTTTATTATTCTAACTCCGGTTACAATGTTACAATGGAAAAGATACCAAACGGACACACACACTCACTAAAATACACCCACACATGGTGGTACATGGTGGCAACTACCACCTCACGGTGGTGGTGGTTGTTCTTGATTTCTTGGCCAAACAAAGCCACCCACAGCACACACACAACATAAATAACACGCACACTAACACCAACACTCATATCCATCGCCGAAACGCACTAGTCTCGGTCACCCCAGTGGTGGCGTGAAGCAGTCGAACAGAAAAACGTCGATGGGATAATCATCGGAACCATACCAGCGTAGTAGCACCGAACATAAACAAAGAGGGAGAAGAAGAACACGGTATGGGAGTGGTTATCCGTCATCTGAACAACAGCAACAACCAAGCTATCTCGAACCTCCACTACCCATGGCTGGACATCGACTTCACAACTTGCGGTTTCGCCGACAACAAACTAGTGGTCGACGGTCCTACTTGATTCCAGCAACGTGAGTTGTAGCGACAACAATGGAGAGAAGCAGCGGTAACGAAATAGCAGCAATGACAGAAGAGTGGTGGCTGGCGACCTCAACGGAGGTGCTGCGACGCCGGAGGTTAAGAGGGTGAATAGTGGCAGCGGAATGCATCATATTAGGGTTAGGGTTTGCGGAACCTTTAAATACCCAACTCCATTCCAAAAGTTTTCCATAATGACAACAACAGTCCCTCCCTTCCCTTTTTCTTTCAAACCAAGGCCATAGTTTACCCTTCCCACCCCTGTTCACATAATTCCTTTCATATTTAGTCATACAGTTACCATTCAGCCCCTCCTTTAAAAATTATTCTCAAATAAAGTCCATATGTTACCCTTTTTACCCCAACCTTCAAAACTCTTTACAAATTGAGTCTGAATTTACCATTTAACCCCCTAAACTTTCATATTTAGTCCCACAGGTCACCGACACTCGACCTTGATTTTTCTACAACACAAACACCTCTCCACATAACAGGCCACATCTCGCTTCATGCATGGCCACCAATAGTCAAGCTGGAGATCTCTATAAATTTTTGTCGCTCTGGTATGAATAAAGAACCTCGGCTTGTGCCCCTCCACCATTAAAAATTGATGCACACCACCCCAATATGGAATCCATACCCTCTGGTGAAGGGTCAATAATCCCCGTCTATCATAATCAAAAGAAGCCACCTAATCCACTATGCGCTCACTCTTCCAGTCTTATTCCTTCATAGCCTCAACATGTTCTTCTCAAATCTACTCTAAGAGTGGGGTAATCATGGTCATCCTTAAACACACATCCATAATCAGGGAGGTAACTACCTTGCGCCTGAGAGCATCGACCACCATGTTGGACTACCCCTTGTGATAAAGGATCTGATAATCGTAATCCTTCACCACATCCAACCATCTACGCAGCCTCATGTTCAGATTCGAATGATCCATCAAACACCTCAGACTCTTGTGATCTGTATAAATAGTTCAACGGACCCCATATAGGTAATGTCTCTAAATCTTGAGGACAAACACCATGACCCCCCAACTCCAAATCATTATTAGGGTAGTTCGCTGATAGGTTTTATACAAACAATCCAATGTGTGCATGCAACCCTAGAGTTGGATCTATATTTTCACTATTAGTTATACAACTTTATGAACTCTAAAAGAAACCTGGCATGCTACTACTAATTTCGAAATCCACATAGAAGAATAGAATACATACCTTTTGTTGTTATATAGTAATAACAACTTGTTCCTTGAATCTCCTTAGCTTTGAAAGCAAGTACCACAAGTGTAGTACCTCTAATGGCTCACAAACACCAAGAGCAAGAGGATGACTTAGGAGAAGAGGAAAGGCACCCAAAAACGTCTAGAAACCATAAGGATACTCTTGGCCACATTTTTGGTGCTCTAGGGGTCCTTAAATAGTGATGTTATTAGGGTTATCAAACAAGGAAACCCTAATTTAACTGCTTAGGCCCTAAGCAGCCCATGCACTCCCTCCTTAGAGGCCTTGGACGATTTCTAATGAGTTTGCCCTTAAAATTCGTTCACCCCTCTAATATGGAGTCCATTAGCCCAATATTCAACTATCACACAATTGACAATTCTAGTCCCCTTTATTTAATTAATGTCTTTTAGCTACAAAATTAATTCTTATTAATTCTTGACTATTATTAATTAAACAATATGATTTCTCTTTTAATATATTATTCATATAAAATATTAATAAATCATAATTAATCCTCTTTCTCCATAAATCATCCTATCAAGTTGCTTTGGTGAAGGCAACCCAAAAGGACTATGCATAATCGGGTCAAGTACATACCAAAATAGTTATGGACTTAGACACTAATCCAACATTCGCCTCATGAGCCTTCAGCTGCCTCAAAGCGTAAGCGATCACATGACCCCACTGCATCAATACTGCACCATACCCCATGATCGACACATCACATTATACCACAAAATCCTCAACTCCCTTAGGAAGAATCATAATCGGTGCCTCACACAAGCTCTGCCTCAGAGTCTCAAAATCCGCCATCTGCTTAGGCCGGAATGAAAAGGGACAGTATTCTTCATCAACCGGGTCAAAGGAACTGCTATATTGGAGGAATCCTGAATAAATCTCCAATAGTAACCCACCAATCCAAGGAAACTTTGAATCCCATATAGAGACCTCAGAATCTTTCGTCTCATCACCACCTCAACCTTGGACGGATCGACGAGAATACTGCTCTTGCTGACAAGGTATCCCAGAAACTACACCTTGTGCAACTAAACTCATACATGGAAAACTTCAAGTGCAATTTCTCCCTCCTCAAAGTGTCCAAACCTCTCTCAGATGCTCCTCATCCTATTCTCAAGTATTGGAATAGACCAGGATGTCATCAATAAACATAATCACGAACCAGTGCAACATAGTCATGCATATACGATTAATGACATCCATGAATGCGGCTGGAACATTGGTGATCCCGAAGGGGATCAACACAAACTGGTAATGGCCATAACAAGTTTGGAAGGTTGTCTTTTGTGTATCCTCCCCTCTGAACCTCATATTATGATATCTTGAATGCAAATAAATCTTGAAAAACCAAGTTGTTGATGGGAATTATGAAAAACATATAAATCCTATGCGTGCATGCAACCCTAAAAATTGATCTATGGTTTCTCTAATTGAATATACAACTTTGAACAACAAAATAGAAAACCCTAGCATACTAGCATATTTTCAAAATACACAATTAGGGTTAGAAGAATCATACTTTGATTGTTATATAGTAATAACAATGCAAATCCTTGTGTTGTTGAAGCATTGAGAGCATGCGTCACAAATGTCATGCCTCTAATGATTTACACCTAACACTAGCAAAGAAAGACAATTGAGAGATAGAAAGAGAGAAGGGGGTTCAAATTTTTGGCTAGCTCTTCAAAGAATTGAATATGGACGAAATTCATTGGATTATGCCCTATTTATAGTGTAGCCAAGAAAACCTAGATAAGCCTAAATTCAAGATCAACTTAAAATAGGTAATTATCCACTTTCCTATTTATCCACCTAAGACAATTCTTGTAGCCCTTAGGCCTGAAGAAAAAGTCAAAAAAAAGGCTTCTAGATTGCCTCTTGCTCAACTAGTTAACAAGTACACTCTAGTTCCTGTACTTTTAATTAATTCCTTTATTCCAAAAATTAATTCCAATTAATTTATGATTAATTATTAATTAAATATTACTATTTCTAATTAATATATTCTTATCATAATATATTAACAAATTATTTATTTCAATTTATTAATCATATAAAAAACAAAAACTCTATATATATATATATATATATATATATATCATGTCTAGTTGCTAGTCTTGAGGGCAATCCAAAAGGATTATACTACTATCAATTTAAATATATACCAATTATAGTTATGGACTTAGACACCTAATCCAACAGCCTCACACTTGGATAAATCTAATAATTATAGTTTTCAGTAAAACTTCTAAAACTGATTAGCAAATTGTAGCTCGCAAAGCCGCTATCAAACTCTGAACTAGCCAGTTACGTGTCCTAAGATAAGTGATCAAATTTTCTTTCATTTTACAAGATATCATACATACATGAGACATGGTTGATATACAATCTAATTTTCGAAGTTTTTGTTTTCCGATTTCTGATTTATGACGACTGAATTCAGATTACTAATTGAACACATCAATTTAGTATAAGCTTGGCCAAGCACTTTTAAGTCAACACCAAATCATCAAGGGACCAAAGAGATCGTTTTTACCGTTGAGGCAAAAGGACCGAACAATACTTCTCAAATCATGCACAACAATACATTTTATAACATCAAATTACTATGCGTTTATGTATTGTCAATGCACAACTGACTTGTAAACAACAACTCATATATCTCCGTTTATAGAATTTAAGATATTATCGTCTTAAAATTACTCATAATAAAATACTGAAGTAATTCCCTGAGCATGGGTTTATCCAATACTCAAAATCCCTATTTTCAAAGTACTCATGAATATTGCAGCTAAGCTATTGCTACCTCTAATTCGCATAGACAATCTATAATCAGTTCATGACAATCTTAATTCGCTACTTACTTCCAAAAGTACGATCAACTGTGGAATTTCGAATAATGAAATTTTTTAGGAAGTAAAACATGCAAAGTGAAACACAATAATAACATAACTAACTCTGGTCTCAACTATTGAATATAAATACAACTCTTATTATTTAATCACCATATTAATTAGACTTTATTCATTATATAATGTTTCGAGTAATAAAATAAACTCTTGAATTAAACATCAGTGATGCCATGTTATTAAACATTCATGTTATGCTTCTCTATGGTCCTTGCTTTCTGAACATATCGATTTTACGCTAATCCAATGATGCTCATTTCACAATTCCAAATTCTTGTCACTACTAAATGTGCTAGAATTCCAACCTTACATGCATTGTCCTTTAGTGATGTCGAAGCTTCAATGTCACAGAAACTTAGCCAACGATATTACAAAATGTTCTATTGGAACTTTGTTACTAAAAACAATTCCAAACTAATGAATATTCAAATTCAAGGCACACTCCTTGAACACATTCCTTGCATTAAAGTTTCTAACCCACATGTAGATTTTAATCATCAATTCCCTCTATGGACATTTCCATATTCCCATATGACCGTTAGTTTCGACCAAGAATCATCCCAATCTTAAACATGTCGATATGGTTATTCACAACCATACCATACTTCCAACTATCCACAAGTAACTGATCCTTTAGTAAACCTGATAATTCTAACAGTTGTTTAACAACTTGAGTCACACCAAGTTCTAATCATTTTGCCTCTCAATGCCCTAGGCATTTGGAAAATTCCGAAAAAGTGAATATTATAGTATATGTAATCGATCCTATATCTGAAGCATATGAGACTTGATTCATAATGTCCTACATAGAGACCTGATATCTGTTTAGTCCATTGGTATAATATTTTCCATATCTCAAATTTCTTATGTTGAATCATTTAAACATGATATTTATATATATTTCCATGACAAAGTTATATTAAACCCTTTAATCTAAATTTTTAGATGTGAAACGATGTATGAATACCCTCTCCCTTGAAGTCTTACTATATCAAAACAGTTTCCAAACTTTGCAATTTGCAAATTTTGTAGACTCAGTATTGCCAACTTGCAACACTGAGCGTAACAATTATGCTCCTTCTAGCATAACAATTATGCTCTCACTAGCTTTGACATGTACCCAGAACTTATAGCTATATGTCCTAAAGGTTCAAAAGATTCATTGCCATCTCTCACAATTCTAACTATGAAAAGGGATGCCGTAATAATATTGCGAATTTGAGAATGCAATTATTACAACTACTAGCCATAATGATATTTTCAGATCTTTAAATCTACTAGCGAAATTGTTTCCTCAATCATTTTCATGAATTAAAGAGAAACCTCTTGCCACCTAGATCTTACGGTATATGCATTTCCATCCATGTAAATTTATCATTTCCATTCTACAAACATAAGACAAGCTTTATGACAAAAATAAAATTCAAATTTAGTTTTCATGGACTAAACTTTTATTATTCTTAATTTCTTGCCATTTGGTAGCACAAGGGCCTACTAGTGCTTCCGTGTTGTTAAGTACCTCACTTATATTGATTAATATACTTTCACTGACCAACATGCTCCGCATTTTGCAATCGAATGAAAATTATAGAACTCATAAGTATTGCTAACCCAACTGGAAGGTGCACAGAAACAAGACGATTGGTTATCAACCTTAGGTCGCGTGCTAGTGATAACTAAAAGGTTTATTTTTTATTGACTCCTAAAATTCTTCAAGATCAATAAAACTCCCACTGACTTCTTGAAATATAATTTTCTCTATCAAGGAACATTCCTTAACGAGCAACAACAAATATTCAAAAGTTGGTGTAGATTCTAGACAAGAAACACTTCATGGAATTTGTCTTAGTTTATCCTTTGTTTTAACCAAAACATCACAAATTCCAATTCCAAATGTGCTAGAGTAAGAAAACATTTTTACTCCACATTTTATGACGTTATATAAACCTACGTAGTATAAAATTAGTTTCAAGATATGATGTGTAGTAACTAGAGCATGGCTCTAAAACTTGATTGAAAACGAAGTGTGACTCATCTTTTGATTTGAACCATTTCAATAATATCTGATTCCTCTTCTTAGTTAAACAATTGGACAAAGATGTTCTTCGAGGATCAATTGAGGTATAGCTCTACAATCATTAAGTTGATCACAAAACACGATACTAAAGTACTCTCCTTTCCTTTCATATTGAAGAAACATTTATCTCTCTGCCTAACATATTCTTCTTATTCATTCTATTACTCTTTGAAACTTTTCAAAGACTCATAATTATGCTTAATCTTATTAACACAACCATATTTACTGAATCCTCACTAAATCATGATGAATAGAATTTTCATCCTTTGTGGTAGATTTGAATCATCTATATCGATGGACTAGATTGATTAGTCCTTTACTTTGATTCACATTAAACATGTGATCAATGAATTAGTCATAATCTTCCAAAGATCAAGATTCACATATATCACACAATTCGAATTGTATGACTCCAGATTTCTATCGAATTAGAACTTGGGTGATGAGAATTCTTTATCACTTAGTCAGTTATGACATTTACCACAAGTGAAATAAGAATCAAATCCACAATTAATATTTCTAATAATATAATAGTAACCAACACTTTCATAGATGCCATTGCAAGAAAATATAAAATAAACCAACTACATAAACCAAAAGTTCACTTTTATTGATAATAAATGAAAATTTAGAACTTGTCCTTACAATACATAAAAATAAAACTATGTTTCTAGACATTTCCTAAGCAATATATTAAATTATCATAACTCCTAAGTAGTAGCTTCAAACATCTGATCATCGAACCACGCAATCGAAATCCATATCTCACGATAAGATTCAACTCACTCTTCTTATGCTTCATTCTTTCTCTTAGATCCTACAAAACATTAAAATGTGATCATCACATCATTTACTAAGAGTCTATGAATAGGAACTTATTAAAATAATGAGATTAGATAATGGATGTACCTGAAGTAGAGTCACACGACCTGACTTTACCATCTCTAATATCGTTCAAGTAATCTGGGTAGCTTCGCAACTAATGTCCCTTCAAGTTTCAATAGAAACATATAGATACTTTGGGGATAACACATGGAACTATATTAGAACCAACCTTTCTTTTTACCATACAATCAAACTATTTGACCTTGGCAGACCCCTTTCCATTGGGAAGAGAAATATTTTCTGTACCACCACTGTCAATGTCCATGGAAATTTTCGAATCAGATACTTCAAACACTTTTGATTCACTTGTAGTCTTAAGCATTTATGCTTCAGCAACAATCAACATTGCTCGAAAAATGGAACATACTTTCACCTTGATAAGAATGTGGAAGATCATCTTCAGAAGTAAAAAAGAAAACCACTTCCTAAAGAACGAGGAAGATCATTGTTATCTTGACTTGACATCTATAATAGGAGAAAAGAGAATTCAAGTTAGTTGATGTTTAATACTGAATTATTAACCCATAAATTTGAATTAAGGCTAGGAACCATATTTTCGATTCGAACTTTGAAGAGGGATGCCGTAATCAAATTCTAATCTATTTTAGGTAGGTAAGGCTTTTACCAGTTTCAATCTTATAAAACTCCTAGATCATTTGAGATTCATTGGATTTAATTAATGACATGTTTAATCTTGATTATTTTCTCACTTTTGTGACTGGAATGTTGAGGATCACAAACGAGATGTGAATAACCATGCAAATTAGCTTGGCACTTTCGATGTCATTTATCATCTCGTTTTAATGTGTCGGTTAGCCACACGGGCTCCATTAATCAACGATAATTTTCGAGACACCCCTTACCACTCTTTGTTAGTCCCTTATTAGTATATCGGTTAACTACACATGCTCCACTAACGATTTATAAAGTGTAATGTGCAATTTCATGGACTAGCATACAAATTCACATTTTCACAAAGTAGCTAAGATTGAGATTTTAGAAAATAGTTTAGTTACTTTTTATCATTGTCTTTTAATGAGGCTATGTCCTATCAAACCCGTTCTACTAATGAGCCTCCACCATACAAGAGAGCAGTGTGTAAGAATGGATACCCAATGGTGGTCCTTTCATAGGCCATTTCCTTAAACTCCCCTGATAATATGGCTTCGTGAATGAGGAGTACTAGCGGATCGAATGACTTTTCTTATACATATAATATATATTAAACTTTTAATTATATACATCGTATAAGGTATATTTATAAACATTTTAAAATTCCAAGGGTTTAATCTTTTAATAAATTAAACTTTTAATTTAATTAAGTTTAAACTATTTTATGGATTTATTGATTATCTTTTAACTAATCACTTATTTAATTTATTAATAAGATCCATAAAGATGTATTTTAAACTTTCCAAAATACTAGGGTTTATATATATTAAAAATAAAACAATCATGAATTCAAGATAAGGATATCAAATTAGTTTTTAAAAAATATTCAGTTTTATACCATTAAAACATTATTAAAGGTAATTATCCTAATAAATTCACGAGGTATCTTTAAAACGGAATTTTGTGGATCTGACTGTCCAACATGTCATGGTAAACAATCACCACACCATGTTTAGGCGATTTTGCAGGTCACCATGTTGTGGTGGAAGAACACCACACTGTTGGCGGAACAGAATGACGATTATGTTTGCTTCTTCTCGTTCAAGTTCAACAATTTTATCAACTCAATAGAAAACTAAACTTGGCTCTAATACCACTGATGGGAATTATGCAAATCATGACAATCCTATGTGTGCATGCAACTCTAAAAATTCATCTATGTTTTCTCTAACTGAACATACAACTTTGAACAACAAAATAGAAGAGCCTAGCATACTAGCATATTTTTGAAACACACAATTAGGGTTAGGAGAATCATAGCTTGATTGTTATATAGTAATAACAATCCAAATCCTTGTGTTGTTGAAGCCTTGAGAGCAAGCGTCACAAATTCCACGCCTCTAATGATTCACCCAACGCTAGCAAAGAAAGACAATTAAGAGAGAGAAGGGAGGTTCAAATTTTCGGCTAGCTCTTCAAAGAATTAAATATGGCTGAAAATCATAGGCTTATGCCCTATTTATATTGCAGTCAAGAAACCCTAGATAATCCTATATTCAAGATCAACTTAAACTAGGTGATTATCACTTTCCTGTTTATCCATCTAGGACAATTCTAGAAGCCCTTAGGCTTCAAGAAATTTTCCAACCCATATAGATGGCTATAGATTTCCTCTTTCTCAACTATTAAACAATTTTATTTCAGTCCATACACTATTAGTTAATTCCTTTAATCCCAAAATTAATTCCAATTAATTTCAGATTAAATATTAAATAAATATTACTATTTCTAATTAATGTATTATTCTTATAATAAATTAACAAATTCTTTATTTCAATTTATTACTCAAATAATACATCAAAACTCTCTCTCTCTCTCTCTCTCTCTCTCTCCCTATCTCTAAATATCATCCTGTCTAGTTGCTAGTCTTGAGGGCAACCCAATAGGACTATGCTACTATCAATTTAAGTATATACAAATTCTAGTTATGGACTTAGACACCCAATCCAACAGATGCGCCCTAAAGTTGGTCAAATAAGTCTTCGATCATCAGGAGTGGATAGTGGTTCTTCACCGATAGCTTATTCAACTCCCGATAGTCGATACACATCTGATGAGACTCATCTTTCTTCTTCACAAACAAATTTGGTGCTCCCCAGGGTGAACTACTTGGTCGAATCAATCCTTTGTCCAATAGATCCTACAATTGCATGGATAACTCATGCATCTCTGGAGGTACTAATCGATAAGGTGTCTTGGCTATCAGAGCCGCACATGGAACCAAGTCAATCTGAAACTCCAACTTCCTCTTCGGTGGCACTCCAGGAAAATCTTCTGGGAAAACATCCAAGTATTCCCGAATAATAGATACATCACGCACAGTCATTTTATCCATCTCCCGGGTATCCATCACATAAGCCTCAAATCTGGAACAAACCTGCTAAAGATTACATTTAACCCTTAGTTCCAAATAGAGAGTTGGTCCACGCTGAACACTCTCTCCTAGAATCACCAACTTTCCTCCACTTGGGCTCCGAATACGTACAAACTGTTGCTTGCAATCAATCATTTCCCCATTGGGGCTCAACCTATCCATTCCAACAATAACTGTGCTTTCCTGTAAGGGAATGGGAACCATATTGATCCAGTACCGCTCATTAAAAATTTCTGAGGTGCATCCCCAATGAACCCTCGATACTTGTACGGGATGATCTTTGGTAATCTCAACCTCTAATGGATAATCCAACTCCCCCAGAGCATCAATAAAACTCTTGTTGAGCACAAAAGATACAAAGGATTGGGTAGCCCCAGTATCAAACAAAACCAGAGAGGAGATACCATTCATAAGGAATGAACCTATATGAAAAACACAGATATGTATGTATGTTAAGAAACATAAATAAAGAGATAAGGAGAAGACATATACCCATAACCATATCATGTGTTGTACGAGCCTCCATGGTTGTTAGCTAAAATGCTCTGCTCCTAACGACTGGCGCCTCCGCCTTTCCATGGCGGACATTAATGATCCTCTGGTTCGTCGGTGCAGGTGTTGCTATTGGTCCTACCGCCGCTAAACTTGAAAATTTAGCCTTCTTTTGGCACCTCAAATTACAATGAAAGCAAAACAGATCAGATACATGAACGGTGGTGGTGGCAGTGCAATCCCTGCTAAAGTGACCCATCATGTCGCACTTAAAGCAACCAAAACCACATGTCCTAAAGACCCCATCATGCATCTTGCCACACTTGCCACAGCAGCCCCAAACCTGTTGACCACACAATCTTGAATCAAAAATCTTGGGCCTATTGCCCGAACACTCAAAACTCTAAACCTGATCCGCCCTACTCTTCCTCTCCATCTCTAGATCAGTCTCACTCTCTCTGGCTCTCGCTACATATAATCTAGTGTCCTGCAAATGGATATGATCACAAACTGTCTGATATCTCTCCTCAATGTATCGTGATATCCAGCTTTCTTATTCTCTTTGTTTTCCACATATTATGGAACCAATAAAGCCCTCTCACGAAACATAGTGGTGATCTCCGACATCATCTTAGTAGTCTGGCGAAGGTCCTGAAACTCCCTCGATGGCTACTGGTCCTTAATCACATGTTCGAAATCAGCTCGAAACCTCGTCACAAAAACCTATCAAGTCATCGAATCAACCACCTCTCCTCCCATGGCATGACCAACCACCTCCCACAATCACCACCATCTCAGAATGAAAAATACCCAATCGCACATCTAGAATCTCCATGATACCCTCTTTGATCATACCGAAGATCACAGGAGTCTACTCCAGAACACTACAGGTCAGGTGAAATGAACTTCCGCATCTAATCATCCATATTTCCGATCCCAGATCCCGAACAAGAACCATCACTTGCACCAGAACCATCACCAGCACACATAACTCCACCATAACTTCTTCAAGTGACCACCATACTGAAAATAAACCACACAAACCATCAGCATAAACTTAAAGAATCCCACATTATACAAGTTTAATGGCATCATCGTGACTTTCCTTGACTAGAGCTCAAATCCTCTGCTTCCAGTGGTATGGGCCCAATACTACCTTCCATATCAATCAGTGCTTTTCTCAATGATCATCCCAAATCCCCCAAGTTACTTCCCTATCAATCTAAATGATGTATAGAAAAGCTAAGCCCAATACACCAAATCAACACCTAGGTTCTCCTAGGCCTACCATCATACCACTCTCCGCCATCAGTTGCAGAAGGAACTACCTCTAAAAACCTTCTAACTAGCTTACGGACATAATTACATATCACTGACACTAGATAATATTTCGAATGAAAGGTCTCACACTACAACAGTTGGACTAAAACAAGAGTTGCACAATAGTGTGAAAACTAACCGTCTAAAATTATCTAATATATGTCATATGTAACTTAACGCATCCGCTTACTAGTTATATGATATCAATGAGAACACCTAAAATCACAAAGCAAGCAACATTCGAGCATCAAGTAATCTGAATCAAGAATAACCTAAAATGCCATCCTATCACCAACTGATCAAAACCATCATGCAAGTCTATAAGTTCATACAGTAGGCATATAAAGGCATCTCTCCTAGAATTCTCTCGTGCAATACTGAGTAGATCCTTAGCCCTCATCTGGCATGCGATTCAGAATTCATAATTCAAAACAAATCACATAGGACAAATATGGGTATTTGGGGAAAACTTAATTGAGCTCGGTCGATTGAATGCACCACACCCATTTCTTTTATTAGAAAATCTTTTAATAGAACATTTCTTTTTATGAAAAATCTACCAAACCCTAGTTTGAGTTCAGACACACCCGAGATTATGCGCAAACCCCTCAAGCGAAGGCTCTGATACCAACTTGTAATGTCCTAAAAATCAGAACAAAAAATTGTAACATCCATAAAAATCATGTCAATTTAAAACCTTTTAAAACATTTAGAAACCAACAGTTATTACAAATTTGTTTTCAAAATAGTTCTACATCAGAGTATCCAAGAAAGAAAGTCATAAAATGTGACGAGCTGTACGATCACGCCTATTCCTTCCCGCGATCATCGGAGGTACTTGAAACCAAAACTGAAACTGCAAACCTGATGGTTCCCCAAAAATACTGATACATAACAGATTATATATATGTATATATATATATATATGTATATATATATATATATATTATAACAGCACGTAATGGGTCCACAGCTCTACAGACTGGATTACCCTTGGGCCCATAGTGTGAGTCCGACTTGCCTTCTAGGCCCACAGCTAGCATCTGGCTTGCCTCCGAGCCCACAACATAAGTCTGGTTTTCTTTCGAGCCCACAACTTATGACTGGATTGCCCCCTTCAGTCCTGAGACTGAAATATAATTGATTAGCCCTCAGTGTGAGTCTGGCATGCTCCCCTATCCCTCAGCTCACAACTGGAATGCTCCAATGTTCTCAACCCCTCATTACAAGTTTGGTATACCACTCAGTCCTCAGCTCGTATCTGGTAAGCTAATGAGTCCTCAGTATGAGTTTGGTATGATATCCCGGTCCTCAGCTCATATATGGCATACTCCAGGGTTTGTTGGTCACCGCACGAAGCAGTGCAACCTCAACCCTTCCCATACAACATGTCTACATATACAGCTAAATACACATACACATAATGAAACAGTAACACAAGTAGTCCTACAGATCTACCAAGCTAACATTACAAACTAGCATGTATAACTATCTCATATTCAACATAACATCAACTACTGGGATATCAAATCCAATGGTCCGACATTAATGCCTTCGACCCCTTAGTATGGTGAGGATAACTCACCTCTAAAATTTTGAACTGTAAAGATCAAACTCTTGAATCGCAACTATGAACTCCACCACCTATATTCACCATAAAACCACTTCCATAAATTCCTAATTTACTAAAATACCACCAGAAGTCAAACCGGTCAACCCTTGGTCCAAGTCAAAGTCAACAATCCATGTTGACCCTACTCGTAGAGTGCAACTAGCAACTTTTCGATTCTCTTAAGAACTCAGAAGTCACCCAAAACCCTAATTGAATCGCCGAGTTTCCAAGCAACTCGCAGAGTCCATGTATGTCCAAATGTCGGGGAAAACCCTAACTGACTCGTCGAGTCCTCTTGGTGACTCGCCAAGTTCATACATAATCAAATACGGGAAACCCTCATCCGACTCTTCGAGTCGACTAAGAAACTTGTCGAGTTGATATAGTTCATTGCTTGTACAGATGTTTTTAAGCCACCCCAAAGCTCCATATTGCAGATCCAACCTCCTAGGCCATGGTTTCCACGTAAAGTTGAAAAATTTACATTCATGCATGGTCCAAAATGCCAAAACTACACTATAGGAAATGTTAACTCAAAGGGAAAGGTCCATGCTTGCTAAATCTCATAACTTTATAGCTATAGGAACCAAGGGAAGTCCAGATCTGAAGTTACAACTTCAGATCTTGTCCCAATACTCGAAATGACTTCCAAATGTGCTAAAGATGCCCCTAAACCCACACATAAAGACATTTAGCTAGAGATAAACCAAGGTAACGACTTGTTACCTTCAAAATGATGAAAATAAAAAGTAGGGTCAGATCCACAAGCTCCTTTTTGATCCAAGCTTCTTATACTACACACCTTCTTCACACAAAGCACCAAAGATCACTCTTTAAACATCACAATCACTCAAGAAACAGATTAATAGCAATTAGGGTCTCTCTTAGCCGTCATGAGGGTGGTAAGGGACTGGAGGAATGGACTTAACATCCTTTAAATAGGCTGCAAACTCTAAAAATTAGGGTTTCATCTCCCAGCTCCTACTCGTCAAGTCTGGGTCCTCTGACTCATCGAGTAGATCCAATGATCCACGCGGAATAACCTACCTCTACACGACGATTCGGGGGAAACCAACTCATCGAGTAGGTCCATTAATATGTATATAATGCTTTTAAACTTGTACCTGGGAGTCGGGGTGTTACAAAATTTTCGTTTTTATATTAAATAAACCATCAACCAAAGATGTTTATCAAAACCATAAGGAAATCATAGTATATCTATAAACATCAAAAAATACATCAGAGTCCAATAAAGTGGAAATCATGGTGTATGCAATGCGACCATCCTAAGCTCTTCCCCTTCGAACCGGAAGTACATGTGTAACATCCATAAAATTCATGAAAATTTAAAACTTTTTTAAGCATTCAAAAACCATTATTTATTACAAAATGTTTTCAAAATATTTCCATATCAGAGTATCCCATAAATCAAAATTATAAAATGTGAGGAGGTTCATGATCATGCCTTCACCTTTGCACGATCATATGAAGTACCTAAAACAAAATCCAAAAATGTAAGCCCGAAGCTTAGTGATTTCCCCCAAAATACCAACGCCATACAAACATAACCATATCATAACAAATAAACAACATGTATAATGAGCCATCAGCATGACTGGAGAGCCTCGTAGGGCCATCAACCTATCCGGACCGTTTTTCGAGCCATCGCTACGTCTGGACCGCCTCGCGGAACTTCATCCTATCTGGACTGTTCGCCGGGCCTTCGGCTTGACTAGTACGCCCTTACCGGTTTGCAGTCTATCCGGCTGCCCTGGGTTTGTTAGCCTAGAGCACAAAGCAGGTCTGCCTCAACCCAACTCCATATAGACAATCAACATATAATATCATAAGCTAGCATATACAACAGTCAGACTGATCTAACATATCACTAACTATAGCATCATCCCATATACTAGGATACCGGCCTAACATGTCACTAACATAACATCATCCTATATACCAGGATACCAACCTAACAGGTCACTAAGAATATCAACTTGCAATAAACCCAGATACAAATCCGAAAAAGGCCGACATTGGTGCCTTCGACCCTGTTAGCATAGTGAGGAAAACTCACCTCACACAGTCGAAGTCCCGTGGATAAACTATAGCTGCTGGATGACAAATTCCTGAACTGTCAACATTAAAACAACACCCAATTAATAATTGGGTTCCAACAATTAACCATAAGTCCATGCTTGGGGTAAAAGACTAGTTTACCCCCAACCTAGCTTGATTTAAGCCTAAGGCCCAAGCTCATACTCCAAAGGCCAACAAAAAGTCAAATAATTGACCAAAGCCGAACATATGGCCCAATTTTCCAAATTGGGCCCAAACCCCTTACATGGTCTTCCCTTAAGGCCAAACCATTTATTCTAGTCCAAACACTTGGCATTCCAATGGTCCAACATCTCATAATCATCAAGGCCCAATTATGGCCCACTTATGGCCTAATTTTCCAAATTGGGTCCAAGCCTTTCCAATGGGCTTTATCCTAAAGCCCAATCCAAATATTCTAGTCCATATACTTGTTCTTGGATGGCCCATCAATAACCCAATCGCCAAAGCCCAACAAAAGGCCCAAGCAAAATTCGGGTTCATCACATAAAATGATGATTAGGGTTAAGTGTTCTTACTTAACCCATTAAGGACTTAATACATTAAGTCCATCATCTTACTAAGTAAATTATACGGTGTGATCGGGTGTAATGCATAATTCAATTCTAATGGCCCAAAACGCGGGTCCCGATAAGTCCAAACCAACAAATTCAAAATTAGGGTTTTCTAAACCCTAATTAGGGTTTACAACCCAATCGTGTGCTCATTAGTCAAATGGTTAGGTTTTTAGGTCAATTAGGGTTAAATAATTCGTGCACCACCCACTACGACCTCGGGTAGTGGCGGTCAATGGCGGCTCACGGTGGCGGCACCACCTCGTGGTGGTGGGTATAATTCTAAACCAAAACCTATCCAAGCATCTAAAAAACAAATTAACCATGCACAAATGTACACCGCCACCCAACATGGCGGTTGGTGGCGGAAAAATGCAGCAGCCATCACCTCACGGTGGTGGTGGTAGGTTTTCTTCGAGTTTTCCAGCCAAATAATATACATACAACATATTATTAAAAATAAATACACACATAGTAAAACACACAAACACATACACACACAGCCACCCTTGTGGTGGCAGGCGGTGGTCGGAGGTGCTAGCCACCACCTCACGGTGGCGGTGATGGATTTTCTTTTTAAGCTTCCTGTCAAACAAAACACACACACCCTTTATGTTCGGAGAATGAACCCAACCACCCACCTGGTGGTGTACGGCAACGGCAACGACACAGGAAGGCGGGCAACAGGGGTGTTGACGGCGGCAGCTACCATGGTTGGCTGCCATGGTGGTTCTTCTCGGTCATCGGCCAACAAACACACACACACCTATAGCTTACAATCAGCACCGCCATGGAACCAAAACACACACCCATGTCCTCCACTTCGGGGTGACATACTCAACCGAAGCATAGCAAATAGGTAGCCGCGTGGAGCTATAGTGGCGACGAAACACGGGCAGGGGCATAGCAACCGAGGACGGAGAAGATGTTGTGCTTGAGAATGACAACAGCAGTGTAGCACCATAACAGAAACGGAGAAGGAGATGGGAGAGGTTCATTCTTCTTCAACCACAAACAACAGAAGCGACAGCCACCGTTCGTTGTAGTCAACGGCAATGGAGCAGCAGCAGTGAATAATTTTGCCGACAACAACGATTCGTGACCTTGAAAGCGGAGGGGGATGGCGGTTAACGGTTGGAGGGGTGATAAGGTGGCAGGGCCGAAGACTGGATGAAGGAGGGAGTCGGTTGGTGTATGATATTAGGGTTATGGTTAAGGACGCACGGTGACGGGTTATATATGTCTGTCGCATCTCAACATTTGGCCATATTTACGAAATCAGTCCCTCCTTTCCAGATCTTTTTCAAGCTAAGCCCCAAAATTTACCCTTTAGCCCCTGCCCCCAATAATCTACTCAATATAAGTCCAAATGATACCAAACACCCCCGGACTTCTGAAAATCATTACAAAATAAATCCTGGAATTACACTTTAACCCCCAAAACTCCAAATCATATCATTTGACTTCCCGAAACCAACACCCCGATAAATATTATGGATTTTAGGGCTACTATTCATTTATTAATCTTTATCTATTTATTTATTTAAAAACGGGATGTTGATAGTCTTGTTTTTATTACTTCTTTTCATAGTTTATTTTTAGTTAAAACCATCTCATTTTAGTTAATCTTCATGCATATTTTCTCTTTTTATTATTTTTTCTCCTTTACCAGGTGCTTTCCAGTCTTTTGAGCTTATTTGCATGATTTACCAAAGACTGTTTGTCATTAGAGGTATGGAAGGAGTGCGGGACTGCTAGAAGTTTACAATCCATTCTTGGGCTTGAAGTGGTGCAATTGGGCTTGGTGTTAGTATGAGTGAGAAGCGCGTTGGACTTAATCTTCGAACTAGGATTCGAGTTAAGGAAGATTAATGAGGCATTGAACCATCATTGGAGGCTTTGGAATAACATACTTGGACTTCCGAGAATTGATGCATTTGGGTTGGGATGTTAAAGGAAGATTGGGCTGGACTACATATTAATTGGGCCAAGGCGTGCAATCAGCGAGACCCACGCTGTCCGTGTTGATCTACAAACGGTTTGCGTGGATCTCGCTAAAGTGAATTCGGGTTTTGCCCTTTTTACTCTAATTTAGGCAGGTTGGTGGATGGCTTTTAGGGAGCTTTTGAATCCAGAAGTAAGCACTTTTTAATGAAGATTTAGGTGGATTTTCATTGTCAACACATGGATGAGTCACTTGATTTCTCTCAAGAAGGCTTGGGAAGAATTTGAAGATTGGTGTCATTTCATTTCATCTTGAGCTTTGAATCATGTTGGGTATCTCTAAACTATCTTGTATTTCTTTTATTTTGGCCATGCTTGGCTATTCTCATTTGGTTGATTAGGGATAAATCCCATGGATGATTGGTTTCTTTGAAGACTAAATGATATCTTGTGTTTGAAGTTTATGGAAATGTTTTATAGTTGAACATCTTGTTGTGTTTATTTATCTTTGATCATGAGCATTCATGGATGAATGCTTATTTTTGTTGACTAATTTCTTGGTTAAGTAATGGACCCTCAAATTAGTAAGCAAAAAATGGTTTATATTTTTAATTTCGTTTAGACCATGGAAATATTTCCTCTATAATGATAATATAAGCATTTAATTATCTTTTGGACTTGGTAACTCTTAGAACTTAAAGCTAATTGATTTTCACAAGATTATATGATTCATTGATTTTGTGACTTTAATTAAAGAAATGTGTTAAGAGCTCCTCTAGCCATTCTGATAACAATGAAGAGTTCAGGTAATTTGTGCTTATGAATTTCTATAGCCAAGTTAAATTAATTCACAAGTGTTGTTCCATTTAGTCTAATGAAAAGTCAACCATGTCATCCAGGTGGTATACCAAAAATCAACCAATTTATCTTCATTGAATTTAATCAAATATTTTACTTGTTCACTTGTTATACTTATATTCTAGCTTAGTTTTAACTTTGTCAAACAATCAAAAAGAATTAACCCCCCCCCCCCCCCTTTTACTTTTACTTTTGTTTTACAAGTACTTGAACAAGTGATTTACATAGAGATTCAAATTGAACCAATCTCTGTGGAAATGATTCCTTTACCACTATACACTCTTTTAGTGTAAAATATTTAGGGTTATTTATTTTGTTGGCCTCGACAGACACCAGATCTTACAACCTGAAACATAAACTAAAAACCGTAAGCATAAAGCTTAGTGAGTTTCCTCCAAATTACCACATACCAAACATATAATAGGCTCCGTCCAACCTCCATTAGCCCCCGCCCACTATAGATCTATCAGTAACATGCGATGGGCCCTACCCAACACACTCATCAGGCCATGTCTGGCATCGGGCCCCACCCAACATACATACAAGTACATACGATACATGCAAGAGTCACACAGACAACTATCATTCTAATATTAATGATCTATGGGCTGGTATGGTGCATTTAACCCGCTCAATACACTATGAGAAGACTCACCTCAATCGGTTGATAAACAAATAACACTTGGGCCGCTGAACCACAAAATCCCCACACTAAATCACAAATAACAAAATTCCAATTAGCAATTAGGCCATTAACTGAGACTGTGAGTCCAGATCATCATATAAAGGGTAAAAGACCCTTTTACTTTCCTACCCTAGGCCTAACAACCCATAGCCCAAGCCCAAAATTCCTTAAGTCCAAGAAATGGCCCAAAAGGGTTTTGGTGAGTACGCCCGCATACCACCTGGTTACGCCCTGCGTACGCTTTCGTACACCTGGTGTACGCCTCACTTAGCCAAAACGTTACTAAGCACATAATTCTTTAAGTCCAAATGTACAAAATGCAGATCTGAGTCTTGGGGAATGTCTTAAATGATAAAGTTTCTAACTTGATGCCTTTTCATGGCCCAAAGGCACTCAAACCCTACATTTAGCATTCTAATTTCACCAAATGAACATTAATCCACACATGGTTAATATTTAATCATCAAGATGCAAACTTTATACACTAGGGTCCTCAGAAACATCAAGAGGAGCAACTTAAAACTTATGGAGTGACATTTAGTCACTAGAACTTATTCATGGGGCCAAAATATGACCAAAATTCCACTAGATATAGATTTAAGCATATAATGACCAAGGTCAAGTCTTTATACCTCAATAAAGCTGAGAAATATGAGTAAACACTGGATCTTCAAGCTCTACCATGATCAGTGCTCCTTCACAAAGCTTCTTCTTATTCAAGGTTCACTAAACACACACCAAAGCACATACACAATGATCAAATATCTCTAAATGAGTTAGGATTTTAGAAATAGGGCTCAAAGGGCAATGGAGGCTGAAAAATGAGAGAACCTTGGGACATATGGTTGTTTAAATAGGGTCCAAACCCTAAAATTTTGGGTTTGTCCCCTGACCACGTATGCCCAACGTACATGAATGTACGCCCAACGTACGCACACCGCCTTAATTTTCATATAATGCCATTTGGGACCAATTTTTCAAAATATTTCAATACCAAGGGTCAAAATGTAGAATACCTTGAATAAGGTGTTACAAGAAAAAAGGATATAAACTTTTGAATCTTGAAATAACTCTACTTTCTTTTCTAGGGATGTAGAGTTTTGGAAGATGTATTTCCATTTAAAATGAAAAAGAATTTGAGTGATAACAACTTGTCTTCTTTTTTTGATACATTTCATTCTATTCATGTTCATGCATATCCCTATGATGATGTCCATCATTTATCTTTTATAGATAAAAATTATGAACCTGATTCATCTGCGATGAGCTACCAAACTGACAACACCAATATTGTTACTCCTTTTGAGCCTACTTGTGTTAGCAACCAAGATGTCTTGGTACAAGTATGTCGGTCTCAAGAGGTTGGTACAGGTGTCAAGTCCACCTGAGGTATACTGAGCCATCTACTAGTGAGCATATAAGCATTAGATGGTCTAGGAGAGAGGCTAGTATGCCACTTAAGTTTAGTGATTATATCATAGAAGTTAAGCATAAGCATAGTATAGAAAGAAGAAATGGAAGCTTTGTATCATAAAACTGTTGAACCTAGAAATTATTTAGAGGCTTCTATTGATCCTAAGTGGATTCGTGCCATGAATGAAGAAATGGAAGCTTTGTATCATAATAACCCTTGGATAATAATAGATCTTCCTCCTAATAGGAAGCCTATTGGTTCTAAATGGGTATATAAAATAAGATATAAATCAAATGGTGAAATTGAAAGATATAAAGCCAGATTAGTGGCTAAAGGATATAATCAAAAAGAAGAAATAGATTATAACGAGACTATTTCGCCTGTGGCTAAGATTATTAATGTTAGGGTGTTAATTTATTTTGCTATAAATAATTCTTGGAATTTATACCAACTGGATGTGAATAATACATTTTTATATGATAACCTTGAAGAGGATGTATATATGTCCCTTCCTCAAGGGTATCATAGTCACGGTGATAATCGTGTATGTAAACTATTAAAATCCCTTTATCCTCTTAAGCAGGCACCTAGGAAGTGGAATGAAAAATCAAGTGCTTCCATTTATGAATTTGATTTTTTGCAGAGTCTAAATGATTATTCATTGTTTGTTAGAAATAAGGGTGATTCTACTGTTATTCTCTTAGTCTATGTTGATGACATTGTTTTAACTGGAAATTGTGAATAGGTTGAAAATGTTAAGCATTTTCTGAAATTAAAATATTTGATTAAAGATTTAGGGAAGTTGAAATTTTTCTTGGGAATTAAATTTTTTTATATTAAAATGGTGTTTGTCTTAGAGGAAATATTGTTTGGAACTAATTCATGATTTTTGTTTGTTAAGTTGTAAACCGATTAAGACTCTTCTAGATTTGAATACTGTTATAAGTGACATTGGTATTGATGCTAAAGATCATATTTGGGCTAATATTATAAAGTATTAGAAATTAATTGGGAAATTGATATATTTAACCATCACTATATATATATATATATATATATATATATATATATATATATATATATTATTGTTCAAACCCTTAGCCAATTTACGCATTCACCTAGGAGGTCTCATTTAAATGTGGCTCTTCGTGTATTGAGGTATCTGAAATTTAATCCTGGAAGGGTTATTAGTATTGTAAAAGATATGGATGAGTATTAGGCATTGACTTCTATTACTTATGAAATTATGTGGATTCTTAAATTGTATTATGATATTGGTGTTAAAAGTTTGATTCCTACAAAAGTTTTTGATGAAAATGATTCAGCTAATAAATTAGCTTTGAATCCTGTATACCATGAAAAAACAATACATTTCGAAGTGGATGTTTATTTTGTAAGAGATAGGGTTTCAAATGATATTTTGTAGATTGTTAAAGTTTCTTCAGAGAATCAGAAAGCTGATATTTTTACAAAACCATTAAGTGCAAGACAACATATTTTCTTTGTAATTTGTTTAATAATAGTTGATTTGTGTTTCTTCTCAATGTTTACCTTGAGAAGGGGTGTTAAAATAATCATATTAAAGGTCAAGATTAACATTGATTAAAATGTGTTATTGGTTTATATTTTTGAAAGTTATTGGTTCTTGGAGAGTGTATTTTGTCAACATCTTTTATAAAGGGATGTCAACTCACTTTTTTCAAACTCATAAAACATACGCACTTTGGGACAGGTAGTGGATGTGGGTTTGATACGAGTTTGCCCCTTGTTTGCTCCATTCCTTACCCGCGGATCCAGGTTTGATATGAGTTTTACCAGTGTTTGCTCCATTCCTTACCTGACATATATAAGGTGGAAGCTCAGTGTAATAGTGATCAGAAGTCTCATTTGTTCCTTATTCTCTTGCTCTCGTCTTCACATGTTCTCTCTATAGATTAGGTTTTTGGTGTTCTTGTTTTTTTCATCTTAGTTTTACTCTCAGAGTTAAATTTAGGTTAATATTGTTTTCATCTAAGTGTGAGTGTAATTGTAATGAGATTCTTTCTTATATGCTCTTGAAAACCAACTAGATCTTGATTTAATCAATAAGAGATATGTTGATGTTGTCATTTTGTGTGATTTTATCTTTTTCAACAATATGTAAAAATAATCTGGAAAATGAATAATGAAATATGAAAATAAGAACCCTTTTTTAAAAACTACTATATACTAGCAACAACGGAAATTTATATACATACTTGTAACGTCCCGAATTTTCAAACCAAATTTTTTATTTTTATTTATTAAATTTCCAATTACATCAAAGTATAATGCGGAAAACATGATTGTGAATGTGCATGAGTACAGTCAAATCTTGTATTTTTCACGAACCAATGAAGTGCCTGAAAAACATTTATAACAACTGGGTAAGCATTAGGATTAGTGAGTTCCCCAATATACCATATACCACAATACACATACATGCATACAAATAATATACATATTTTAGACTTACGACCTACACACCATTTTTTCTTCAACACAAGTTTACACGTACTTACGACCTACATGTCATTTACTTAACACATATTATTGTGTACTTAGAGCCTACATACCATTTTGTTAACATGTGAACCTTTAGACTCTCGACCTCTTTATCTTTCCGCCATCATCCCCTAACAAGTTTGTAATAGTTTATAAGCATATCAACAATCACGCACATAAATACTACATATTCGGCTCTACAGACACATAGAAAACTATACTATGGGCTCTACACTATTAGTTCCTATATCCTAACATACATGGATATATATATATATATATATATATATATATATATATATATATATATATATATTGGAATACAAAATATAGTAAGATGAACTCATCTGAATAGTCACTTAGACGATTTATAGGATCTCGACGAACCGATTGGTGATCCAATAGATGGGTAACACACCTAACGATTATTAACCTCTAATACTACAACTTATTAATTTCTACGACGATCTTGTAACGTAGGCTAGACCTATAAATAATCCCAATGAATAATGATAGATCTATCATGTAAGGATCAGTCAGACATGACAGTTGGGAGGCAGGATCATTTCGGCATACAATTTTTCTGAAATCTAACAACCAAGCCAATGTGACCATTTTAGAGACCTCTACCGTAAGTAGATTAACTAATATTATACTATCGAATTACTAATAAATCTTAATTATAGGTTCATAATAACGACTATGATTATAAATTACATAGAGGTGGAGTAAGTGTAGCTCACTTACAGAGTACTATTAATGAGAATCGAGATCTAAACGAGTAGAATATTGACTTGAGATCTCCTACTCGAAGGCTACTACTTAGATGAGTACTCAGGGGTGTTGTAGAACTTCATCGCAGGCCAGAAACAAAGGAAAATAAGGCTTGTGTCGAGAGTTTATCGAGAGAGACTGATTGGAGAGGTGTGGGGGAGAGAATGAGGGTTGTTGCCCTTTTATAGGCCATTTTTGGGGTGTGCGGTGTGAAAAGGGGGTGTACGTCATACATTTTAAGACTACATCTCCCCAGCCACTTTGTGACATGTATCAACCTCTCCGTGGTCCGAGTTTCCACATTCTAGAAGCGTGTGTCATGCACGGGGTGCCCACTGCACGGGGCGCAAATCGTAGATTTTGTAAATTCTATAACTTCTTCATACATAATTCATTTTCAACGTTCTTTATATCCCCAGAAAGCTCCCAATGAGATCTACAACTTGTCTTTAGGCTTCATTGGCTAATTTTGACTTTATTTTTTAGCTCTTATTTTTTTATGATTTAATGATTTTGCAAAAAAACATAACTCTCTCGTATGGACTCCGATTTTGGTGTTCCTTTTACCAAAATTCATATCTTAAATAGTAATAGGATTTTTTCATTTTGGTGACTTTACCCAAAATTCATCCATTTTCTTTGTACCTTTTGATGTTAATAATTTTAACTTACATGGTTGATTTTTATATCTTATAAAATTCATATCTCCTTCATATGAACTCGGATGTTTTCGAAATTTATGTTTTCGGGATCACGTCGACGTATACTTTCAAAATATATATCTTATAAAATTCATATCTCCTTCATATGGACTTCGATTTTGGTGTTCCTTTTACCAAAATTCATATCTTAAATAGTAATAGGATTTTCATTTTGGTGACTTTACCCAAAATTCATCCATTTTCTTTGTACCTTTTGATGTTAATAATTTTAACTTACATGGTTTATTTTTATATCTTATAAAATTCATATCTCCTTCATATGAACTCGGATGTTTTCGAAATTTATGTTTTCAGGATCACATCGACGTATACTTTCAATATATATATATATATATATATATATATATATATATATATATATATATATATATATATATATATATATATATATATATATATATATATATTGGCGCACTCATTTTTACGATTTACAGATAATTCAATTTATTTTCCTTTTTTTGGGCTAAAGAGTAATATATTTATACTTCAAATTATATGAATACTTGTTTATATTGAATACTATGGAATGGTAAAAATAGGGTGTTACAATACTACTACCTCCTTATTAGAAATCATAATAATCAGAAGTTCAATTGATTAGTATTTTTTATACCTCCAGCCTTATGAATCGCACAACATAACACAAAAATTTAGAATTTTAATTGAGTAACATATGGTATACCTCAAAATGAAATCAAGAAAGTGATAAGAAAAAGGATTTGGGAATTACCAAATAACAAGGCGTCGAACTCTGGTATGCAACTCTTTCAAATAAGGAAATATGAAATGAAGGCTTCGATCTCGTAGTCACAAACAGTCCAACTTCAAAAGCTAAGTGTACTAACTATAAAAATCAGGAAATAGGAATCACCAAATTAAAAACGTTATAAGCTAAGGAGAATAAGAGAAAGGAATCATGAAATCAAAAAATGGTAACCCGTAACTGGAATCGGTGAATTGACGAATCCTTACAAAAGTGACAAAGGTATTCACAAATTTGGAGAATAATATAATAAAAGAAAAGAAAACAATAATCAGATTTAAATCTCAGATTCAGTCAATTTGAATTTAATCAAGAGGCTTCTCGGTCTTCTATAACTTCCGGATTTCGAGGTTTCGATTGGCAATAATCCAATCACACATGATGACATAACTTGCGCCCCTTGCTTGTTTCCAATTATTTTACGTTTTCCATCTCAGATCGCATACCTTGCAAGAAAAGAGTATTAGGCTAAGTTTTTTGGTCTGAAACATATATAGACTTGTTGAACTAATCTCATTACCCTCAATTTATGTTTCCCTCGGCCTTTCCCTATGTTGCCCATCTATTTGGTCGGGACTGATCGTTACGTGCTCGTCGTAGAGATCAAATGGTCGCCATTACGATGATACTTGTTAGTTTAATCTCCATCTTTGTGTAATGTCCCACATTCCACAAAAAAATGATTTTTAAAATAGAATAAACACTCATTTTCGTAAAGTTACATTCAAGTCAAACCATTTATTCATAAACCATAATTAAAATTAGAGTTATAAGGAAAATAGTAAGGAATCTCGAATCATAAAATTGTTGAAGTGTGTACAGTCCCGCTTTCATAATCTGATATAAACTTGAAAAACATTTGAATTCATAATTGAAAGTCAAAGCTAAGTGAGTTCCCCAAAATATCCCATACAACAATACACATACAATGTAGGCACACATGAGCTTGCTGCCTGACTGGACCACTTGACAAGGCTTATAGTACACCTCGACCGCTCTCCTTGGGCCTACAGTCTGACTAGACAACCTCGTAAGGCCTAGAGTACACTTTGACCGCCTGGGTATCTTGGCCTACAACACAAAGCAGGACCGCCTCATCCCAACCACAATATGTTGACATATTCATACATATAAACAATAACCAACAAAGCACATGTAATCATAACAGATCCACCAATCTAACAACATACCAACATCCTACAAACAATGATACATATTGCAGTACAAAGTATAGTGAAAAAACTCACATGAACTAAACATTAGAAGCTCAACAACATTCTCAGTAATAGAACAGCTAACCCGAGTTACCTGAAGTCAAACCAAGACTATCCCTTGGCTAGATACTTAATTCTACCAAAGTTTGACCAAATATCAAATTGGTCAACAAGTCAATGGTCAAAGTCAACTCAACAGACCACCATGTTGTGGCAAGACCATTTCCACATTGTGGGTTGCTCGATCATAAACACGATGAAAATTACCATTACATCTAGCAAGGCCTTGGCCACGTCTTGATTATGTTGGAAGTTCATTTTCCCATTAAGTCATTAATCCATCAAGTCCAAGTGTCATACTTTCCAAAAGGCCTTAATGCACTCACATGGCTCATAAAAATCATGACTTTATGAGCATGCATGTCCAATGCATGTCCCACACCATTCTAGGTCAAAATGACCAAAATTAGATCCTAACTCCAAGCATGGTGCCAAAAAGAACATGAAAAGACTAGATCCATAGACCAAAATACTATTGTGACAAAGTGGAATGATAAAGTTGCAAACTTTATCACATCTATCAACACAGTCTTCACTTAATGCACAAAAAACATGCTTAGAATCTAGATCTAGCAACTTATAAGAATAAAGATTGGAACTTGAATCATACCCAAGGTCCAGAAGATAGATGAAAGCTGAGATATTTTGATGCAAACCTCCAAAACTCAATCTTGCAAGTAACTCCCTTATAAAAATCCCTAAATGTCTCACATAATGGATAAAAGAGGATACGGGGGGCTCAAAGTGGTGAAAGTAAGGCTAGGGTTTCTCTCAAGAGGCTCTAAATATGATGGAGTATAGAAAAATACCCTATAAACATGGAACCATCCTTTAAATACATAGAAAACACTAAAATTTATAGGCTTGGGCTGCACAACGGCCACCTCGTGGCAACTTCCATGCCACCTCGTGGTGACTCACCATGTCATGCTGGCCTGCTCACCACCTCGTGGTGACAATTTTTCACCCAATTCCATTTCAGCTTCAAACAATCATAACTTTTTCATTTAAACTCCTTTTTCATTTCACCTCGTCGTGACAATTTTTCACCCAATTCCATTTCAGCCCCACAATTCTATCTAATTATTGACTAAAAACATGTCGAACTAAAATTATTAATTCATGTAAAATGCCCGAAATATCACATTTCCCATTTTACCCTTTGCTTCAAATCGGGGCTTTAATCATGTAACCGCTATTATCAATATCTGATAGGGTTTAAGCTCTATTCCTTTGAAGCCCAAGACCTTACTCAACCAAATTACAACCCGATATCCCAAAATTAGAGACATCATGGAAGCTAGGTGTTACACTTTGAATAGTAAAAAATTCTTCGCATTGGAGAAAACTTCTCAGATAAATTTGAGACTTTAAAGCCACTTCATCCGTTAATTATGCTTCAATTGTTCGATGTTGTCGGATAAAGGAGAAACAGATGCGAAGTCATTTATGCTACTCTAGAACATTACACACAGTTTGCTTGAATTGAACTGATGCCCCAATAGATGAGATCGCTAGAAGATGTGATCCTGCCATAACCTCCAACAAAAAGTGCTAATCTTGAGAGGTAGCCATTTGATCCATGAAAAATCTATGATTTCTTGATTTCTGTGATTGACACAAAATTACTTAGAGATCCCAATATGAACAACTTGGCGTTATCTCTCTTCCAGATCCATCCATCATTCTCCTCGGTCAATTTCATGTTTGATAGTATATTTTATAGTTCTGAAACTTGTTCTACGGTACATTGGTGGTCTTCTCTAGTTCCATATCCAGCTTGTCATGTTGTACTTGTCACATATAAAACAAAGTTTCTATGATTCTAGATCGAAAAAGTTAGGTAATAAAGTTTTAAATAAGTTGGTTCCAACCCATTTATTTGTCCAAAAGTAACAATCAATGCCCTTTCCAATTTTCCTAGAGAATAAACTTGGTAGATCCACGTTGAAGTCTTTAAGATCATTTTTGGTTTTTGTTATTTCCTTCTAGTTACCCGAGCCATCTTAGTATTATCGTGATTATCTATTTTGTGAATCGTACAATCACTTTGCACCATAGTGTCTTTAGGTCTATTTTTAACATTCGTCGTCATTTTACTAAAAGTGATAAATTCATGGTACAAAGACATATCACACCCAAACCCCATTCTTTTTTTAAGTTAGTATTTTTTTTCCACGACATCAAACAAATCTTGTTATTATCATTTTTGCCACCTAATAAAAATCTCTTTTTAATTTTGTCGATTGCTTCAATTACAGCTAATGGTGCTTTGTAAATAGAAAAGTAATAGAGCGGAAGACTTGCCCGAAAACCCTCGTTAGGGAAGTTCCCTTTCCAAGACTTGCTTAGTATCGAATTGATTAATGTTAACATGCCTCCAAATGATAAATTTCTTGCTTTCCAGGTGGTTATTTTTTCTAACACCGGCTTCCACGACTTGATTAGGTTCATGTTCGCTCATACGAGTAGTCCTAAATAGGAGAAGGGAAGTAGTAAAATACTATTTTACTATTTTCAGCCATTAAAAATATGAAAATTAAAAAATGACTTTTTGAAAGTATTAATTTTAGAAAATGACTTCTTAAAAGTAGTAAAAAACTATTTTCGAAAATACATATAGCTTTTCGAACATTTTTCTAAACTTATTGACATAGTCAAATACTAATAAACAAATAATAATTTGTCAAACTCGATCCCAAATACTCCTAAAACAACCCAGGGTTATTAATACATAAACATTACAATATGAAATATTTAAACGTTTATTAATTTAGACATGATAAAGTACACAAAGCTAAACAGGTTGAATAACAAGTAGAGACAAATAGTTTTTGAAAAAGATCAAAATAAATGGGTTTATGTTATGCTCACCTATTAGTATCTTTTTGTTTAGTTTTATCAGTGATTAATTTATTTAATATCATTATAAAACAATATTATTAAAATAACAGTATAATTTATTAACAATTAAGTCGTAAGTTGATCGGTTCAAACCTTCATATGGTGATCCGTAACCTTTGTGATAAATTAATCACCGTATCTAAAAAATCCTTTAATCGAACACTCAATCTAATGATTCGTATAAATAACAAATCAACTCATCAAAAATATTAATTGATTTCATTTACATCCAAAATAAAATAAAATAAAAATAAGGGTATATAACACAAAAAACACTCTTTTTACATAGAAATTCGATTTTGATACCGTGTTATTTTTTGTATCAATTTTGACACTGTGTTTTCCAATTTGTTACAATTCTGATCACTTGACCGGTTAACCAGATTACATGCTGACGTGGCATCTTGACGTGTCAGTTTTGATGACGTGACATGCTGACATAATATGCTGACGTGTCAAAATTGATTTTTTTTCCACAAAAAACACCAAGTTTTTACTTTTTTTCGATTTTGACACTAAGTTTAATTTTTTATTTCAATTTTGACACTATGTTTTTTTTGTTCCAATTGAACATCATTTATCAAATTTTGTTCAATTTTGTCTATTTTCCATTTGAAACCGTATAAATATATATTTTTTATTACATTTTAAACTGTATAAACATATTTTTTTCGTTTAAAAACCATATTTTTATTTAAATACAAAATGTTTTTTTTTCTTACATTCAAAGCATTAGTTATATCATGAGAATCAAACTAACCATAAGCTTCTAATAAGATGTAAAAATTTGATGGGTTACAAATTTGATATCTGAGTTTTGATCGACTACACGCCTCCAAACCTACAAACACATTTTAAGGTTGCATATTTAAAATAAAATACAATTTTTATATAACTAATACATATTTATATATAAAAATATGGTTTGAGTGTAAAAAAATGTATTTATACAAAACTATGGTTTTTAAATGAAAAAAAAAACATATTTATACGGTTTAAATGTATTAAAAAATATTTATACGGTTTCAAATAGAAAATTCTCAACATTGAACAAAATTGGAAAAAATGATGTTCAATTTGGAATAAACAAACACAGTGTCAAAGTTGAAAGAAAAAATTAAACTTAGTATCAAAATCGAAAAAAATTGAAAACTTAGTGTTTTTTGTGAGAAAAAAATTTAGTTTTGACACGTCATCATATAATGTCAGAATGTCACATCATCAAAACTGACACGTCATCATATCACGTCAGCATTAACCTGGTTAACCGGTCAAGTGGTCAGAATTGTAACAAATTAGAAAACACAGTGTCAAAATTGACACAAAAAATAACACAGTGTCAAAATCGAATTTCTGTGTAAAAATAATGTTTTTTGTGCAATTTACCCTAAAAATAAATAATAAGTTTTGCAACAATTGATTTTACTAGTAGTGATTTGGGTGGACTATTTCCAACGATCACAACTCTAGCGGTTGCTGGAGTTTGTTTATCATTTTTAAGTCGACGATCATCTTCTTGATTGATTATTACATTATTTATAACTGCTAATAATTTATCCCTCTTTTAATTTTCTTTGTTTTGCAATGGGATTTCGATGGTGGACCAAGGGTATCATGATTCTAGAGATGATCGTGGATAGGGGTTGTTGAACCATTGGAGCTTCACATTGTTCCACGTGATTCGAATTCTTCGGCTCTACATTGTTTGTCCTATACTTTCTTCATTACAGATTTCCCACTGTTAGTGAATTGCAGGACCTTTGTGCAAAATACGAAATAGTTGCAGATGTGTAATGTGTTTATTCCAACAATCGTTTTCGAGATTGTTCACCTTTGTTAGAAAATCGGGATATAGATATACTTGGATCAGTGAGAGTTGTAAAACACTTTCAGATTAAAGCAATTCGAGGGTACATTCAAAATCTCTAATTCGATGAAATTCACTGTTTTTCTAGAATGGAGAATGAAGAACATTTTATGAAAATTGTACCCAAAATGCATCCGAAATTGATAATATAACAAAAACTAACTTCATATCTTAAAACTGTCATATAGTAATTACAGGAAAACAACTTCCTGTCCAAAAACGGTCATATTACCTTTCACAAACTAACTTCAAACCGGATCTATAAATAGACCACAAAATCGGGTGTTTTTACAAAAATACGGATTTCTTAGACATTTTTTATATAGCAACATAACTTATATAGCAAAAATACAGATTTCTGAGACATTTTTTATATAACAAAAATACAGGAAAGCAGTTCGACCTCACCCAGGGGCTCTGCTCCTTGGACCCCGCTCCCAGTGATGTTGCCCTGGACCCCCGTCAGTTCATGAGCTTCGCCCCTAAATAGCAATATATTATCAACAATAACAAAATTAAACAAATGTATACTCCGCACCATACTAATTTGTTTACTAATTATCAAAGTAATATTGATCAACAAATAATATTAGTGATATAAAATCACCAACAATCTTGAAAACCAATAACAGATGTATATGGTTAAATCGTGATGAAGTTATGATGTATGATTGGGGAATTGGCTTTGATAGACATGGGGATTAAGAAACGCAAATGAATGATTGACTTGGAGCTTGATTCGATAAGAGTGTTCACCGTGTGATTGGCTTCAAAGTTCATTGATGTCGAAACTTTGGTTGTGCAGAAAAAAACTACTAGATGAAATAAATTGGATCCCATTAAGTTAAATATTGGAGATTCGAGACTTTTTTTTTTTTTTGGATCCATTACCTACTAGCGTCAACTAGGACAGAAGAGGCGTGGATGTAGATTATTTATTTTGTAGGCTTTTGAATCGAGTTGAGTGATCATTTATTTATTTCTTGTTGGTTTCTTCTATTTGGAGGCAAATTGAGAGTGACGGGACATTGATACTACTTTGGCACAGTTATAAAAGGTGCTATTATATTTATACCTTAATTCATATAAATTGAATACAAACATTATTATAGTCACATAAAAAAAATATACAACAACGAGGGATACATATAGAATTTTCCTTATAAAATAGATTTGTTGGGTGGATAACTATGGTCTTTGCTTGATGCAAAGAAATGTTTGGATGTGGTTTTTTTAGGTTCTTATTTGGTGATTTGGATATACCAAAATGTTTTGTTCTTTTGATCGAACAAAAAAAAAAATTGACATTTTTAGTTGTTTAACAGATGTTTGGTTGAAAGTGAATTGAGTTGGTTGGTTACAAACTCTCGCTTTAATTATTATTATATGTTGTAACATTTTTTTATATAGTTTCTAGCTATTGATTAATATATTCGCTCATTCTTTCATAATAGTTTAAAGGTATTTGGCAAAAAAAAATCATATAACTTTATAAATATGTTTAATATATGTTAACTTTTAAGAAAAATATAACACGGTTGTAGCTAAAATGTCATAGGCTCATAACACAGTTTTCTCTATTACGTGTTTAGTATTGAATAACTTTAAGTTAAAATATCATATAAAACAAAACTAAAATCAATAATTTTTAGTTATGATACTAAAACAGACAATCAATTTTAAGTCTAAGATTTTATTATTTATTATTTATTTTATTATTATTATTATTATTATTATTATTATTATTAGTATTAGTAGTAGTAGTAGTCGTCGTCTTTTTTGGCAAGAAAGACGTTAAAAAGGATTACGCAATTCTTATATAAAAAGAATGAAAAAAAAAAAAAAAGCACATCCACCCCATTACAACCAGCATCCTATAAAAACTTAGTTTTATGATGTTAGTGATCCAAGCAAAATCTTGACTATTTCTAATCTCATCCTTATATAATGGTGGAAATCCATCTTGTATTACCAATGAGGTTTTACCATCATTATTTATTTCTACTTTTTATCATATGGTTATCATATATTTACATTAAAGGACAAAAATATAAAGTTTTATACGTCAACACATATAGCTATTAGCTTTCATTCTCGTTCTTTCCAACTCAAAATATTAGGTTGCGTTTAGTTACGAAAAAACACTTTTCATTTTCCGTTTTTTGTTTTTCTTTTTCGATTTTCGTTTTCCGTTTTCATTTTTCACTGAAATTTTTTGAAAACGCGCTTAGTTAAACTTATTAATTTTTCATTTTCAGTTTTAGAAAATTAGAAAACGTGTTTAGATGTGTATTTTTCTATCGGTTTTCATTTTTAGAAAACGATAGCGGTGGTAGGGTATGGGTGGGGGCGGTGACGGTAGCGGGTCGGCAGCGGTGGTGGTGATGACATGCAATGGTGGTGGCGGCGGCAATTGTGTCAGTGGTGGTGATGTCGGCGGCAACGATGGTGGTGGTGCTAGTGACGGGTTAGTGGTGATGGTAGATCGGTGATTGTCGTGGTGGTGTTGGGTGAGTGGGGGTAGGTGTAGGTTTGTGTGTGTGGGTGTGTGTATCTGTGAGGGTGGGGTGGGTGTGGGGGTAGGTGTATGTTTGTGTGTGTGGGTGTGGGTGGATATGTATGTGTGTGCGTGCAGGTGTGTATGTGCGGGTGTGTGTGTATAGGTGGGTATGTATGTGTGTGTGTGTGCGGGTGGGTGTGTGTGTGGGGGGTGAGTATGTATGTGTGTGTGTGTGTGTTTGTGGGTGGGTATGTATGTGTATGTGTATGTGTGTGTGTTTGTGGGTCGGTGTTTGTGGGTATGTATGTGTGTGTGTGTGTTTGTAGGTGGGTGGGTGAGTATGTATGTGTGTGTGTGGGTGGGTGTGTGTGGGGGGTGGGTATGTATGTGTATGTATGTTTGTGGGTGGGTGTGTGTGTGTGGGTGGGTGGGTATGTATGTGTGTGTGTGCAAGTGTGTATGTGCGGGTGTGTGTGTGTGTATAGGTGGGTATGTATGTGTATGTGTGCGGGTGGGTGTGTGTGGGGGTAGGTATGTATGTGTGTGTGTTTGTGGGTGGGTATGTATGTGTATATGTATGTGTGTGTGTTTGTGGGTGGGTGTGTGTGTGGGTATGTGTGTGTGTATGTGTGTGTGTGTGTGTTTGTGGGTGGGTGGGTGGGTGGGTGTGTGGGTGAGTATGTATGTGTGTGTGGGGGTTGGTGTGTGTTTGTGTGTGCGGGTGGGTGTGTGTGGGGGGTGGGTATGTAGGTGTGTGTTTGTGGATGGGTGGGTGTGTGTGTGGGGGGGGGGGGGGGGGTTGGTGTGTGTATGTGTGAGTTGGCATGTATGTGTGTGTGTGTGTGGGTGGGTATGTATGTGTGTGTGTGTGGGGGGGGGGGGGGGGTTGGTGTGTGTATGTGTGAGTTGGCATGTATGTGTGTGTGTGGGGGGGGTATGTATATGTGTGTGTGGGGGTGGGGGATGTTAAGGTGGGGGTAGGTAGAGGTGGATTGGGTGAAGTGGGTGTGTGTTTATAGAAAAATTTTGGAATTAGAAAAATGTGGAAAACAATGATTATCAATTTTCCAAAAGTTTCCAACTTCTTTGTAATTTTAGAAAACGAAAAAATTTCATTTTCCGTGAAAAATTTAGAAAAATAGACAAACTACACACGTTTTCAAAATTCTCATTTTTCTTGGAAAATTTTTCCAGAAAACGGCTCATTTTTCCGCTACTAAACGCACCCTTAGGGTTTTCTTTAATTATCATTATTACTTCTTCTTCTTCTTCTTCTTCTTTTTTTTTGCTTTATTTTCAGTTTCTCTCCAAAATAATTGTGGAGGGAAAATGCAACACGAAAAGAAAACAACCAGATATTACATATTGATGAAAAGGGTAAATGCTTCATTCAGTCCAATTTAATTCTCTAAGCAAATACACTATTGTGTTCCTACTGTTTATTGATAGCTATAACTTTATCCCAAGATACCCACTGTATCTTCAATTTTCCTTCCGACCATACCATAGAAAACATATTCTAATTTTCTCTAAAGTTTCAAGTACTCCCCCCTTGGCGTAATAAAAAGCGAAAGAAAATAGGTTGGAAGATTACCTAGTACCAATTTGACAAGCATCAAATCGCCCCCAAACGAGTGTGTTTTCGATTTCCAAGTCGATAATTTATATTGGAACCTATCAAGGACCGGTTTCCAATGCTTCGTGAGCCTCATATTAGCGCCCATTAGAACCCCTAAGTAAGTGAACGACTTAACAGAAAGCTCACAGTCAAGAGGCCGAGCCCAATTAGAAACTTCCTGAATGTTGGCGCCAACACCAAAAACCCTTAACTTATTGAAATTAACATTTAGCCCCGAAGATACACGAAAACAACAAAGAATTCTAGCTAGGTTTCTTATGTTGTGATTTGACCATTCACCTATGAACAACGCATCATCTGCATAAAGTATGTGGGAGATTAGAGGTTCGCCATGTGGCAATCTAGTACCTTGGAAGATGTCGTTATCGCAAGCCGCTCTCATTGCAACGCCGAGCCCTTCGAAGGTTGTGATGAAGAGAAATGGGGAAAAAGGTCCCACTAATGTACTCCTTTGGAAAATGAAAATTCATTTGTAGCGTTACTATTTACTATTTACCAAAACCGAAGTTTTTGAAGATTGAAGACATCCCCTGATCGACATTCTCCATTTCCCTCGAAGCCCATTTGTGCAAGGTTTGAATCCAGAAAACCCAGGTTAATTAAGTCGAAGCCTCGAAGGCCTTGTTGAAATCAATCTTGAAATAAATAGTTTCTTTTTTATTCTTTGTTGCCCACGAACATATTTCGTTCACAACTAATGCCCGTTCAAAATGTTTCGACCTTCCACATATGTCGATTGAAGCTCGTCGATACAATGACCCATAACATGTTTTAGTCTCGATGCAAGAATTATTATTATTATTATTATTATTATTATTATTATTATTATTATTATTATTATTATTATTATGGGTTATTGTCACTCTAGTCCAACAAAGTTCCGTATAATGGTTTAAATGGTCCCTCGTAACTATTTTTTGTATTTTAAGGGTTTGTACTTGTGTTTTACAGTTTTAAAAGGTCATTATAAAAAATGTGAAGGGGTCACCCGGTGAACCCCTTCATAATCACCTAAATTAAATCAAGGTCTTGCATTCGCTCATTCTCGTCCATTTCTTTGACTTTGACTTGCTTCCATAAACACAATAGTGAAAGACTGCTTGAGCTTCGGTGCTTCACTGGAAAACTGCAAACCAGAAAACAAATGTTGTGTTCCTTTCAGTCTCCTGTACCTACCTCATCATCTTCTTTGCTTCTTGCTCTCAACTCCATTCTCGCTTCACAAATCCTCACATCAAGATACTTGCAGAAGACCCAAACTTTTTCTATTAATGATATTAAAATACATATCTTGAAATACATGTAATTACTAACAAACTTTTTAAGGGCACCTACTTATGTTACATAGGATCGCTAGTGGATGAATCAGATACTTGCAACGGGAACCATGAATCTATTCTGGACAACCAACTGAAAAGGAACCGTGCAGAAGACCCAAACTTTCCAACCGACTTCCGATTGGATCCTAAAACCAACTGAAGTCAATTAAATCAATGTTATAAGTGAATTCATTAAATTAATTAAAAGAAATCAGTTAAAAGTCACGAAATCAATTATAAATGTAAAAACAATTATGTCAAAGAAATCAATTTGAAGTCAATTATGTAAATCCGACTTTGTGAAATCAATTAAGTCTATATATAAGTAATCAACATAATAAACCTTCCAATTTTATGAAATCGACAAACGATTTCAACCCAGAACATTCCAAATCGACGAAAATTTGATGAAATCAACAGCAATTTTATGAAATCAACAATCCGAAGTTGCAAAATCGGTGAAATCGGCATTCTAAAATCGTGTTCCCAAACCGATAAAACATGTACAAAATTGAAGACGTTAAATCTTATGATCCACATCGTGTTCCTCGTGCGTACCAGACAAAAATGTACCACGAATCGATACGAGGTAGCAGATTGTGGCATGTTGTGCGATCCCTGCGATTATGGAGGGGAAGTTCGGTGAGTCTAATGAACACCAATCAATCATTATAGACAGAGATTCATCATTGACTATAAGCCCGACCAGGACTTCGAAGGAGTAGGTTTCTAGTTAGACGACAAAGATGGAGGAATGGCAAATATGGAAGTCGATGGTGGCTGGAGTTGATCAAATGCAGGAGACGGTGATCGAATACAAAAGAAAAAGGGATGGCTTTGTGCGATTTTGAGCAGATAAAAGAAGAATGAGGTAAGAATAGGGTATTTGCAACCAATTTTTAACAAGAAGCAGGGTTTGAGATCGATTGTAAAGGTTGAGATAAAGAAGAAACTCACAATCGTGAGAACCCGTAGCTACAAATTGATTCATTAAAGAAGAATGAGGTTTTTCTAAACAGGTAAAATATACAGTAATAAAAAATCAAATTAGCTTGTAACCGGTAAAACCGGCTTAAAATGTGGCATATTCCTTTATTAGCAGGTAAAACATAAGTAGGTACCCTTAAAAAGCAAAAAAAAAAATCACATGGAACCTTTTAAACTAATATACTAAACATCTTTGGATTACAGTGACAATAACCCTATTATTATTATTTAATGTCGTGAAGGAATGAAGGGTGAAATGTGAAAAGCCGAAGACTTCTAAATAAAATGTTTCGGCCTTCCACGTGTATTTTTATTTTTTATTGCACGATTTTTTTTCTTTTATATGATTTTATTAATTCATAACTCGAATTAAATTTTACCAAATTTTCCACTAATTGATCTAATTTGTCATATGTATTGGAGCCCAATGAAGCTGACGACCGAACTCTTTTTCTTTTACCCATCCTGATCCGGTGTTTGACCCATTATGTTCTAATCAGTATTGCTCCAGCACCCCATTGAAAAAGTCCAATTCATTACAACCACTCCTACGTTGATTTAAAAAACTGTTGCTTGAACTTCTTCACATTCCACCTTAAAACTAAAAGTCCTTCCACTTTCAGTTGAGGTGGCATGGTATGCCACATCAGCACCCCGCAATGCTGTAAGGCATGTATAACAACACACAGTCTTATGAATTCTCATCTCCTTGCTAGTAGTAGGCCACTCATGCATTGACATGGAAAAAGTAAATATTATTTCTTGAATTTCAGTTCAAATTTCAAGAAACCCAAATCTGATAAAATTGGATATCAAATGTAACAAATCTTACATCCCACGTTCATCATGAACACAAAACATTCTACCAAAAGTCTTCCCATTTCCATAAAGTTAAGAGAAAACTCTTATTTTGAGTTTAAAAAAAAAAAAAAAAACAAGTAATGAACTCTCACCATACTTATTCTAGCCTGTAAGAGCAGAGTTAAGAGCACTATGAACATCCACACCAATTTGTGCTTCAGCCTTGTCTAAATCAGTTGATGCAGACCCCAGCTTCTGTGTAAACTCACTTAATCCCTTTTGTACTTGTGCTGGATCAATTCTGTCAAGTGGTACAGCTTCTACAGCCAATATGTCTGCATAAGAGTTTGAATGAACAAAAGCAAACCCACTGCTGATGAAGTATTTCTTCACATCGTTTCCTTCATGGACTGAAAGAAGGCCTGGTTTTAGCTCAGCGATTGTTGGCACGTGTCCTGGTAAAATACCCATTAGCCCTGTTGTTGCAGGAACTATCACCATATCAACCTGTAGTGTTGTAATCATCACAAAACATCAACAACATTTCCAGAGTTTCAAGATGACACATGGTGAGATACTAAGATTAATCATATTCATATGTAGTGCAGAAATGAATCAATTTAAAACTTGTGATTTGATTCTAATGATACACGATCAAGAGGCTGTTTTCAATAGATCTCATGACTACAAACTCAGAGAAATGCCCAAAATGAAACTGATTATTTAAAGTGCAAACGTTGTGATTTTGTATAAATAAACCAAATGATTTCGATAAATGGTACAAAACCTAGGATATTTATCGTATACTGGAAGAGATAATCAAGCTTAACCGCATTATTAACTATATCAAACCCTAGAAAATTCAAATAGGCGAAATTAAAGCGGCTTGCACGATTTGTTAAAACAAGAAACACCGACCTCTTTTTTAGAAAGTTCTGAAGCGTAAGGGAGAACGAAATTCACAGTAAGTTTAGAGGGCAAGGTGGAAGGTGTAGGAGGACGGGGTTGCATAAACTGGATCGGTGTCTTTGGTGGATCGATGTTGGGAGCCACTTTCTTCCATGCCTCGACGAATGCACTGTCACCGGGTGCGTTATCAGCAGAGACCTCGGTCGAGTAGGGCCGGCGAAGGGTAGCAGCGGCGCCGGCGGGGTAAGTGTTGGTGGATCGGGCGAGGAGGCGAGAAGCCACTTGACGAAACATGGTTTTTATGGAGCTGCAGAGATCGTTCGGATCGCAAGGTCGGAGATCGATTGAAGAGAGGATTGGCACTTCTGATTCGTCTTTTGCTTATGGTTTTGATCGGATTTGGGGAGGTTTGAATTGGGCAAAGCAGACAGGGCAACCGCAAACTTTGGGGATTCTTGGGTTGTTTTTAGGGTAGCAATATTTTATTGTATCTTTTTAATTTTAATTACATATATTTTTTAAACATATGAGTATGAAAATATTAAAAAAAATGAAAATTAAAAACTAAAAAAATATGATTTTCATTTGAATAAAAAGTGAAAATTCGAAGGGTAAAAGACTTTAATCGACGTTGGTAAACGGTTTCCCAAGAGTAGATCACCGTTACAAAATTAATTAAACTTTAATAGTTAGAAATAAAATTATTAATTAATTATAATCGTTAATTTAAATAAATATGTGGAATTATATCACCTTATAATTTGTATTAATTTTATTTTAATTTTTATTCTATTGTTATTAATTTATTGTAATTAAAGTGAAAATTTTAAAATTTGAAATACATAATTAATAGGTTTGACAAGTGGTATGCATTAATTAATAGGTTTAATAGAGTGATACATGGCAAAAAAAAATGTATTAATTAGGATGTCTAATATGATGACACGTGTCCAAAGAAGATTAAAATTATTCTTTCATTAGAATAGGAATTAACATTTTGATAAAACATAAAAATAGCTATGATAGCTTATGTTGGTTTGAAATAACTTATGTTATATTAATTAACTTATTATAAGCTAGGTTCCAAACTAATTTATAAATTATGATAAGTTATTTTTATGATAATTTATAAACATATACATTTTAATATTTTAATATATTGATAAATCAAGTTAATAGGTATAATGAAGTGAAAGTTCAGTAAATGTATTTAAATGTACATAATATCATCATTCGTTTTATTTAAAATGATTATATTATTAATTTAAATATCATTTTTATAGTTATGTTTATATATACAACTAGTTTATAACTCGTTACAAAATTAACTAGACTTTTAAAATAAAAATTCATAATTATTAATCAATTCTTTTAAATAAACCATTTTAAATAAATTATTGATTAAGAGATATATCAAAATTTTAAACTTATTATAACTTCAAATTTAAAATATATTTAGAAAAAAGTAAATTTGAATTTTGAAATGATTTGCCTAATATACATCTCCATGACATGTAACATAATATTAATGAAAAATTGTATTATAGAACAAAAGAAGATTAAACTATTCTTTTATTAGAATAAAGCTATATTATTAAAAGTGAAAACGACAAACTAACCTCTATTTTAAGTTTTTCAAAAATTAGTAAAAAAAATAAAAAAAATCATATATGATACGATGAGTCCATGAGGATCATATGAACTAAGGGTGAGCATTTGGACCGAACCGGACCGGAACGGACTGGCTCTTGGACCGAACCGGTTATGGAGAATATTGTGGACCATGGATCGGACCGGATGAATCGTGTCCGTGTCCATGTCCGTGTCCGGGTCCAAGTCTAGGTCCGAGTTTTTCGGTTCTTGGACTCATTTGAACCGGTACAACTTTAATTACATAGAGTACAAGTTATTAAAATAAGTTTTTGTGTTTGATAGAACTCTTTAAAACGGGTATGTTATTGGGTTTGATACGATACAACTTGTAAAAATGATTACATTTCTGTTTCATGCATAACTAATCTACATTGATATTATAATATTATAACTTTCAAATTTAATTTTTCAAATAAAAGCAACTAACATATAAATAAACTTCACCAATATCCCTTTTATATGATTTATCTGTCAAAGACACATAAAATTCATAATTATAGTCTAAAATAATAGTTAAAAAGTTAAAATATTTCAGTTTTGATAACTCAACTTTGAAGGATTGTAACTCGTTGAATATATTACCAAAATCAACAAAATTATAGTCTAAATTCATCTAGAAACTGTAAACTAAATGCTGAAAAAAATCGCAGGTCAATCGATTTAAAACAAATCAGTTATGGTTGTTTAAAAATTTTCACAGATTACAAAATTTTAAAATTTTTGCTAAAAAACTGAAAAATTTCAGCTTTGATAGCTCAACTTTGAAAGACTGTAACTAATTGAATATAATACCAAAATCAACAAAATTATAGTATAAATTCATCTACAAACTGTAAATTAAACGTTGGAAAAAACCATCAGTCAATCCGACTTAAAACGAATGAGTTATGGTTGTTTAAAATTTTTCACAGATTACAAAAAATTTAAAAATGTTGCTGAAAAACTAAAAATTTTCAGCTTTGATAACTCAACTTTGAAAGACGTTAACTCATTCAATATAATACCAAAATCAACAAAATTATAGTCTAAAATCATCTACAAACTGTAAATTAAATGTTGGAAAAAATCGCGTGTCAATCCTACTTAAAACGAATGAGTTATGCTTCTTTAAAAAAAGTACATATTATAATTTTTTTTTTTTAAATCGGGTCAAACCGGTTCTAAACCCGGTAAAAACCGGACCGGGCTGGGAAAAAACCGAACCGGTTTTGATGGATTCCTAGAACCGAGAACCGATCCGGTGGTCCAAAAAAACGGTCCGATCCAGTCCGGTTCGCCGGTCCAAATGTTCACCCCTAATATAAACTTCTTGTGAAATGGGCCCAAAACTCAAAAATGGATCAGTCAGGTGAACATAGAGATGACCAAAAAAACCGGTTCACAAACCGAACCGGTCAGTGAACCGGAAACCGGTTTACCTCCGAACCGGTTCAGGCATGAACCGAACCCCCGAAGAACCGAACCTCCGGACCGAACAAATTCGCCCTTTTGAATGTGTGATCCGGTTTCGAACCGGTTTGTTAAGAACCGGTTTTTTGAACCGATGTATAATCCGATTTTGAACCGGTTTTTTGCATATTACCTTTTTTTTTGTCTTATTCTAACGGCTATATAGCCGTTTATGGCTGTTAGATACTCGTTTTTTGGTCCCTTTTGGCCATATTCCCCAATATTTGATAGTATAAATACCTATTACATGTTTTGGGTTAACCAAACCTCAAAAAACCTCTCTTACTTCAAAAAACGCTCTTAATTCAAACAATGGATTCGGCTTCCGTTGGTATTGGAGACTCATCAAACAATCTCACCGTTGTTAGCATCAAAGAAACAAATAGAAATCCGGCTATTTGGTGCAACTATGATTTGTGTGTAATGTCGAACGGTATAAAAAGAGCGCGATGCAAGAAATGTGGTGCTTTTTTTAATGAAGAAGAGAATTCGACATTGAAAACTCATATGACAAAAAGATGCCTCGCGGTGAAATTTGGGCCGGGTCATAATCAAACAACAATGGCGAATGATGCAACATTGTGGAGTTACGATTTGAGTAAAGTTCGAGATAGGATGGCAAAGTTCGTGATTCAAGAATGTTTGCCTTTTGACCACTTCGACAACAAACGATTGACTTCACACATCCAAGATACTCTCCAACCACAATATTGCCATGTGAGTCGTACTTCTATTAGACGTGATTGTATTGAAATGTGGCAACTTGCAAAAAATGAATTGATTTTAGGATTTCAATCTTTAGAAACCGGTGTGAATTTAACTTGTGATGTTTGGACGGCTCTTCACGGTTCACCGGATGCGTACCTTTGTGTTACCGCTCATTGGATTAATCCAACTAATTGGGTAATGATGAAGCGTACGATTACGTTTGAATTGTTTGAGTACCCGCACACCGGTAGAAATTTATTTAAAATTTTAGATTGTGTGATCAAAACTTATAAACTTGAAGGAAAGATTTTTTCTATATCTTTTGATAATGCTTCAAACAACAACGTCGCGGTTGGACAACTAAAACTAAAATATAAACCAATTTGCGATGGTGTTTTTTTTCATAGTGGATGTGTTGCACATATCATTAATTTGGTTGTGCAAGATGGACTAACTAGCATTGAAACTATAAAAGATGGTTTCAAAGACATGCTAAAAGATATTTTTAGTTCTAGTAACGCTCGATATCATAATTATATGCAATTTTGTGTCGATGCAAATGCCCTCTTTTTAGGTCCGAATTGGGAAAATAATACCCGATGGAACTCCACTTGCAAAATGTTTGAATGTGTCTTACGTCAAAAAGATACTTTAAAAATGTTCCATGACAACCTTGCGGACCGTAATAAGGTTACGGCTTATCCGGAATCAAGTTGGGATACTATCAAACTTGTTACGGACATGCTTGATGTTTTTAAAAAAGCAATTACTTTTTTATCGGGTGTTTATTATCCTACAAGTTGTTTAGTTTTAAACCAAATTTTTTTAATGTGTGCGAAAATAAATGAGTTTGAAATGAGGAGCACAATGTTTGCTAATATGATGAAACCGATGAAAGCAAAGTTAAAAAAATATTTTCAAGAAATGCCTCCCATTATTATTTGTTCCGCCGCTTTAAATCCGGCTCTAAATGTTGGGGGGGTTGAGACTTTAATTGAAAATATTTGTTACGATTTGGGTTTAATGGATGATGACATGGATTATGCATCAAAGGAAGTTTCAAATTTTAACAAAGTTTTTCAAAATTTGTTTGAAGTTTATTTAACAAAATATGGTTCAACAAACATTCATGACATGATGCAAAATACGGGGGCATCCGGATCCACTTCTCACCAAAATAACGAAACAATTAGGCTTTATAATACTTTGAGGAATGAAAATTCCAAACGAGCTCGGTCTAACACCCCAAGTAGCGAGCTCGGGAGGTACATTGATTCCAATTTCTTATCTCAAATGAGTATTCAAGAGTTTGAAAATTTTGATATCTTGGCTTGGTGGAAAGGAAAGGAAACCCAATTTCCGATTCTAGCCGCTATGGCCCGTGATCTACTAAGCTCCCAAGCTTCTACGGTAGCTTCGGAATCGGCTTTTTCTGTTAGTGGCAGGGTAATATCACCAAGAATAACAAAACTAACCCCTTTGTCGGTGGAAGTGTGCATTTGCTTGAAATGCTACCTTGATGGCGTGGAAAGGATACAAGACATTAAACTACTAGAAGGCACATCGTTGCATGTCGAACCACAAGTACATGAGGAAGAAGTAGCGATGGGAATGTCGGTGCCACTCACCCTAGAAGAGATCGAGTATGAGAGAGGATTACGCAACGACATGGCGGATGACGAATAAAAAAACAAAAACAAAAAAAAATTGGATGTTTTGTGTTTTTATGTTTGAAGATGTATTAGTTTGACAATTTGGATGTTTTGTGTTTTTATGTTTGAAGTTGTATTATGTATTTCCAATATAAAAAAAAAACAAAAAAAAAATGAAAAATAGGTTGAAAATTACTCCAAAAAATGCGTTGATTCAAGTTGAACAATTTTTTTACATACATTATGTTTTTCTACATATACACAAACATAAAATTTAAAACCAAAATAAAAGTTAATACATGAAAAGATATGATATTATTAAACAAGAAGAAAAAAAAAAAACTTTTGGACATGGTCCATAACTCCATATGGACGTGTATATGTAAGGCTTATAAGCCTTTGCCTCCCCAATCACCCAAACCACCTACTCTGTAAGCCAAAAAAATTTATGGTTTAAAACAATTTAGAGCTTTTTACTCTTAAAAAAAAAAAAAAAAAAAAAAAAAAAAAAAAAAAAAAAAAAAAACCATTCCTATTTTACACTTATTAGCCCAAAAACAAAAAAAAAATTAGAAAACCTTATTTGCGTCGAACCGGTTTTGAACCGGTTTTTTGATCCTGTTTTGAACCGGTTTTTTCCCGTTTTTCTGAACCGGTTTTCGTTGAACCGGTTTACATATGTTCGGATATTTTTGGGTGTGAACCGGTGTGGAACCGAACCGGTTTTGGTGTGAACCGGTTTTGACTTGTTGGACTTGAACCGAACCGGTCCGGTTCATAAAAAAAACCGGTTTTTGCATGCCTAGGTGAACAGTTTGTTAATAAAATGTCTTAAAATATAGTAAATAAATTAGACATAAAATAAGGTTAATAGATTGAGTCAAAGTCAAGTTATTCAAATGTATATAATATTATTAATCATTGTTGAATAAGTTATATGATAATTTTAATACTACATTTTTTATAGTCATATAACTTATATTTAGTACATTATATATAAAAATAAAAGTAAAAAAAAATACCAAAATAGCCATTTTTAAGTTTTTATAAAAATAAACCAAAAAAATCAATAATAAGAACATGACTTTCACATAAATATTTGAGAATTCAAATATCCTATTATTATTTTTTTTCCTATTTATCTTTCTACTCGTATAAAATCCTATAAAATTAATAATATTTTAAGATATATATCATTATTTGGTAGAAAGATGAATAGGAAGAAAAGTAAAAGGATATTTAATTTCTCTAAATATTTTGAGTGGTGCCATGCAAAATGTATGGTTATGTGTAGAAATTTTGATTTTTTTGCTTGACCTTTTGAAAATTTAGAGAATAGTTGTTTTTTGTAATTTTTAAAGAGAGATATAATTATACGTTTTAATTGTATTTAAAAACAAAAATTTTGTTCAAGCTGATTATAAATTTGGGAAAATTTCATATATACCCTAAATAAACAATGAATTATCATATTTGCCCTATTTAATTTCTAAATATCCTATATACCCTAAATAAGTATCTATAATATCATATTTGCCCTGAATGTTTTTTTTAATATTTTATAATCATTTTAAATCATTATTTTTATTCATTGACTATTGTACTCCTTTTATAAAACTATATTTAAAATTTCATATATACCCTTAAATTGTCAAAATATCATATTTACCCAAAATGCTCATTTTATGACTTAATATAAACAAAAGTGTTTTAATCCATTAAGACGTTATTTTATATGTTTGTGATTACATTTGTCATTAGAAAGATAAATAATAAAGATGAGAAATGATAACAATAAAAGTAATTATTAACCTATTAGTCTATAAGAAAAACCATCCGACATATATATAAATGCAATCTTAAAAAAATCAAAGTACTACATCTAAGAACAAGAAATCAAGTTTATCAAATTCAACTAATAAACAAGTTTACCAAGTTTAAAAAATTAAAAACTAACGACATATTTTTTTCATGTTGACACTTAACCTTGTGTGTCTCAAACAACTTTACAAAGTTTTCAAAAACAAAATAATTTTAACTAACAATAAAAACTTTTGAAAACAACCAACTGTCACGAACACCGGTTCATTTTTTTTGAGGTTGATGTTTCACTTGGATCTAAACCTTGAAGTGCAGGGTTCTTGCATGTCTTTTCGCGATGTCCGTACTTCCCACATCGTGGATATTTGTGTCTTCTTTTCGATTCATCTGATGATTTGATCCTATTTTTTTTGGGTCGTCCAACCGGACGTTTGATAATAGGTGGATATATTTTATCCCTATCTTTTTGCATCTATTCATCCGCTCCAGGCATCGGAGAAATTTCAAAAGCATATGCTTCTTTGAATTTCTCTATAGTGTAACACGAATCAACATGTTTGTCCCAATTAACATCCCTCGTAAAAGCAATAAAAGCTGCTGCGTGTACACATGGAAGGCCCGTAACTTGCCACACCCGACAACTACATTTTCTTTCATCTAAGTAGACCTCCCAACGTTGTCCCTTGCATTTTACTTCAACTTTATTGTCACAACTTCTACAAACTTCATATTCACCCAAGTTCTACATAAAAAAAAAAAAGATATTGGTAAGATGATTATAGATATGTAATTCAATTATAATTTAACATACTTACCTTTGAAATGTCGTTAACATGATTCTTAGCAATAGGAACCAATGTACCATTCCATTTGTTCACTAACATTCTTTTATTATCAAATCTTTTCATAAGTTTTTCTCTAATTGCATCAAGTAGATCAAGCACGGGTTGATAGCGCAATACACCAATCCAAGAATTAAATGATTCTGAAATATTATTAGTGACATAATCACACTTCGAAGTTATGCCAAACTTGCTTCTACTCCATACCTTTTTGTCGTTGGTATTTAGATATGTGATGGCGTCTTGACTTACATCACCAATGTCCTTCAATAATCTATCATGCTTGGTAGGCAAGTAGGTTTTTGCAGCCCTCCATAGTTTCTTGCTGAAGAATTTACCACGAAAACGTTTCTTGAAATTGCTATATAAGTGTCGTATACATTCTCTATGCTCAACATTAGGATAAACATGCATGATGGCAACTTCTAACCCTTTTTGCATGTCTGATGAGATAACAAGACCACTTGGCGTCCCAATTGCTTTTTGAAGTGATTCAAGGAACCATGTCCATGATTGTGTGTTCTCTGATTCAAGCACACAATAGGCTATCGGGAAGATGAAATTGTTAGCGTCAACACTAGTTGCAGCGGCCAATACACCGTTGAATTTTCCTTTTAAATGGCAAGCATCAAGACTAATATAAGGACAACAACCAGCAAGAAACCCTCTCGAACAAGCGGACAGAGAAATAAAAAACCTTTTAAAGCGTTTCTTGCCACCAACTACATCAAAGTCAATTTCGACAACGCTTCCTTGGTTCCTATTTAGCAATTCTTCCCTAAATACATCCATCTTCATGAAAGAGTCTTCCCATTTACCATGCATATCAGTATATGTTTGCTCTTTCCCTCTGAATACTTTTAGGCATGGTACGTTAACATTGTAAGTTTTCATAATCCACTTTCTAAGATCCATGGGAGAAATGTCCCTATCTGACTTCAACTTGTTAGTAACTATATTTGCAATCCATCCTTGAGTGGCACGCTTATTACCACCCATGTTACTTCGAGTACAAGTATGTCCTTCTTCAAGTTTCCTAACCTGCATAATAATTAAATGAACATATATAAATATATTTTAATTGGAAATCATGTTAAAAATAACTTAGGTATGTACTTACTTCAAAGGTAATACCATCTTGCATGACAGACGAATAAATTCTCCAATTGCAATCTATATTTTCACACCTTGCTGTGAATCGTGTCGGGTCACTTTTTTGAATATAGTAGTCAAACTCATTTATGATTGCGTAATGGTTCAAAGCTCTCCGAAAAGCAACCACATTTTCAAATTTTGTGCCAACTTTCATGCATACAATATTCTTACTAAAAGAGTAAGTTGCTTCATCATCATTTGTTGGCTCATCTTCATTCTCAGAACTAAGGTGACTATAATAGCATTCTTCACTAGGACAGTAGTCTGAATCATCATGGGGTTCATCTATATTGTCACATAAGTGGTTATGCGCACAGTGATTATTTGAGTTGTGGTTATTCTCTGTTGTGATGTAAATGGTTACTTCTTTCTCTTTTTCATACATATTAAGCATAGCCATGAACTTCTCATCAGAATCAAGCTCAATAAAGGATTGACCTGATGCACACTTATCAACATAGGAAATTGAAAATTTTGGATTGTTCTTTGATGAATAATGCTTTATAACTTCTTCGTTTAGTTGACTAAAATTGTAGGACCATGTGTCTATGTGGATGCATTTTTGAGAGCCAAAGCAATATATTTTCTTACAAGTGTTCTTCGCTAACCGAAAGAAACCCCCATATTTTAATTTTAGCTTGTACTTGCCCATTGGTATACTTGCAGGAACGTAATCGATTATTGGAGACTCGGCCCTATTTTCCCATACCGGTTTCGAGGTGTCGTCAAGGATAATATCAAAAGTATCTTCCATTTATCAATTCTCGATATTGGTAAAAAAAATCTTAAAAAATAAGCAAAACATTAATATACATTAACATCTCTAAAAAACTAATAATCTTAAACATATAGAATATTATGTTTTTTGTTGCTTTATCATAAAATTGAGCAAATTCGGCAGCCTCATCATAGTGGGAAAGAACTTTAAGAGTCATGAACTAATCATCCACTTCTACTCTTTCTGGAATAAAAAGGCATAATCTGAAATTTGGGGTAGGCATGACCATAAGATCCTTAATCAAAGAAGACAAAGGGTTGCCTTTAAAGTGTTGATACATGCCTTTGTAGACAGAATACTCAGCCATCAATACATGTAATATAATATGGGCTTGATTAGGTTTATAAAGTAGTCAATTGCTTTGAAGACTCAAAATTTAATTAGACACTTCTTGAAATTAGTGTACATTAGTGACAAAGAGCTTTAAAGCAATTACTTGTTTTTGTGTGATTATGCATGAACGTATCGACAACAAGTTTTTATGGGTCATAATCGTGTAATTAATGTACATTAAATTAAAAGTTTTAGTTTTCAAAAATAAAGTAGATAATTAATGACATTTAAACACCCAACACAACCATCAATGGTATTGAAACATTCGACGCAGGTGTATAATCACATAAAACACACTACACACATGTATTATCACACTCCACGCAGGTATAATCAAGAATCCAGAGATGAAATCACTAGAGATATGAATGACATATTACCTGGTCTCAAGCCTCTAATGATTAGAATCGCTAATTGGCTGTGATCAATCGAGGTTCTGTGGAGCAGATGACAACGGGGCAAGAATCATGGAGGCGACGGATGGCATCTTTCATCAACGTAGGGCTTTGGTAATGTGTTTGGAAAGGGGTATTATGGTCAATTTATTTGTTGTTTTTAATTAAAATGATTTTAAATACTAATTACTGGTTATAAAAGTATTAAGATTTAAAATTAGGGCAAATATGATATTATGGTTGTTCATTTAGGATATATATGATATTTAGATATTAGTTAGGGTAAATATGATATTTCCTTGTTTATTTAGGGTATATATGAAATTTTCCCTATAAATTTTTAATCTTCTATAATTCGATTCAACCTTAATCTTTAGGATAATTCTATTTGTCATCCTTAAAAATAATTGTGGCCGATGTATTTATAATTGTTATCTGCTTGATGTTAATCCTGTGATAGTGTGATATATCCTAATTATCCTCTTGGGTAATTAAAGCCCAATAAAAGTGAGCCCAACTAATATTTGGACTACGGTTTCTAAGTTCTATTTTTATGAGTTATGAGGCCGAAAAAAAAAAACAAAAAAACCAAAAAAAAAAAAAAAAAAAACCAAAAAACCAAAAAACCAAAATCAAATCCAAACGGTTCGTTTTGGGTTTAGATTTTTCAAAACCGACAAATTTGGTTTGGTCTTGGTTTTGCACATTAAAAACCAACTAACTGAAACCGAACCGACCGAATGGTTTTAAAACCAAACAAAAATCAACCCAAACCAACAGGTTTAAACTCAAAACGTATCAACTACTTTAAACTTTTAATATTTCCTAGTTTCTTAAGACCAGTTGGCTTTTGATCTTTTTTAGTTTCTTTAAACTAATTTGTTGATTTTAGTGTTTTTGTTTGGTATTAAATTCAGTTGAACTTGTTGTAATTTTATTTATAATTATTTGAAAATGGGTTAAAACCTAAAAGTCACGGGTTTGGGTTTAAACCTAACGCATCCAAAAACCGAACCCAATGGTTTCAAAACCCAGAAACCAAACTTATTACTTTGGGTTTTGGTTTTACACCGAAACTGGCCCATACTCGTTATCACATTTAAGAACTGTGTGGCTTAAATAAGAGTGTTTTGGTGAAGTTGTCAACGGTTTCATGAGATACATATCGAACAAGGCCGACCCTGAGGGGTGTAGGGTACAGTTCTCGAAAACAATAGGCCCTAAATTTTAGCCGAATGATCTATTCAATATGTAATATAGAAAAAAAATCACAAATGATCCTTTAACTTTACAGTTTTTCCTTAAAATGGTCTTTACAAAACTTTTTTTTTCCTAAGATGGTCCCTAAGGAACAAACATTGCACACAAAAGTCCTCTATGACTAACTTTGTTAACAGATTTTGTTAAGTTTTGTTAAATGACAAAAACACCCTTTTGTTTTGTTAAATCACACGCTTTTGCCCATTTCTATTTGTTTTTTGCTTTTCTTTTTGGTATTTAATTACTTTCCTAACTAAAAAATAAAAATAAAAGAAAAGAAAAGAATCTCTCTCTCTCTCTCTCTCTCTCTCTCTCTCTCTCTCTCTCTCTCTCTCTCTCTCTTCCCACACTTGTTGCCCCTATTTTTCAATTTCCATCTTCATATTCTCAAAAATCAAAAATCAAATTATGGCTTTGTGATTCAAATCTAAAATAAGTTTTCAACTTCATCTTTTTTTATCGATATTTGTAACGTCTGGTTCCTGGTACGTATTTAAATTAATAATTATTCAAATTATATGAGCAACTCTACGAGTTAGAAGCCCCAGACTCGTCGAGTAAAGACTGTTTGGGCCACGTGATTTTAGGAACCTACTCGACGAGTTGAGAGGCCTCAACTCGACGAGTAGGCTGGCATAGGTGAAATCCTAATTTCTGGGGTTTGCACCCTATTTAAGCATCTTAAACCCTCCATGTTGGCCTCATTTCCAGCCTCCAAGTTCTAAACCCTAATGCTTTGTGTAAGCTTGCGAGTCATTTTTTAGAGAAATCTTGTGTATTTGAAGCTTGTGGAAGAAGGAAAAGCTTAAGGGCCCAAGATGAAGCTTTTAAATCCAGAAACTTCACTCCATTTGCAACATTTTTTGGTAAGAAAGTCTCAAACTTGCTTAATGATTACTTAGATCCATTCATCTTCATTTTTATTGGGTTTTGGTCAAAGTAGCATGGTCTTTAGGAAATAGACGTCCCAAGTGAGTATACTTCTAGATCTAGGATTTTGAAGGGCTTTCATGGCATAAAGGTGCAAACTTTATGGCCATTGAAGCCCCATGCAAGCTTTAGGATATCAGTTTGGCCTTTCAAGATCCAAAACGCCATGCATAGAGAGAAAGTTAGAGGCTTTACGTGCTCATGCATTGTCTAGGGTCCAAATCTCAGTTTGTATGCCTTAGCCTGAAGTATTAATGGCTTTTGAATCAAGATATAGGTCTTAAAGAGTTAGGGTTTCAGCTAAATCCATTAAGGAAGGGTATTAATGGGTAAAGTTGGAAACTTTACCCTTAAAAAGGACATTTCAGTACGAATATGAAGTATGGAGCTTAGATCTGAAGGATAGGAGCTTGGCCCATTAAAAAAGGCTTAACAGACTAAAGAACTCGACGAGTTATGAAACATCCCAAAAATTCAGTCCAAAATGTTCATTTTAAATCATTAAGAAAACCATAATATCAAACATCATATAAAAATCATAAGTCGTGTATCTTAAAGTATCATAAACATCTATCAAACATATTAGAGTATAAACATCCCAGGCTAATCAAATGGTGTGTGCACTGCAATCATCCCGAGCTCTTCCCCTTGCTACCGGAAGCACCTGAAACCAAAACTAAAAACCGTAAGCACAAAGCTTAAGGAGTCTCCCTAAACTACCACATACCATACACATAATCTTGCTACTAGGAGATACGTGCCCCACCCACGCTCAAGGAGATACGGGCCCCACCCACACTCCGCTAACTAGGAGATACATGCCCCGCACACACTCCGTTGACTACGAGATACGAGCTCCGCCCACACTCGGCTGACTACGAGATACGACCCCCGCCTACACTCAGCTACTAAGCATACATACAAGTATCACACAGACAACAAGTATAATCAAATCTATCAATCAGTCCTATATCCATACTCAAATAATGCTATGAGATACGGGCCTCGCCAAAACTCAGCTACTAATCAAAACATATACGGGTCGGCCTTGGTGCCTTCGACCCGTTCAAACCAGGATACAAACTCACCTCGTAAAGTTGCCTGTGAAATCTTGCGGTGAGGAATCTCTAACGGCTGCTCCAACGACTCCCCAACTATCATTATCACAATAACACTTAGTCAAAATCCAATAATCCTTCTTAGGGTAAAATGACCATTTTACCCCTGGTCAAAGTCAACATTATAGTCAAAGTCAACATTCCGAGTTGATTCAACTCATCGAGTCATCCCCCTGACTCGCTGAGTTCCCTTGCTACTCGTAGTTGTGATAAAGCAAATCAACTCGTCGTGTCCCTCCTCAGACTCGTCGAGCTTTACCCTTTACAGAATTGAGAGAAATCGACTCAACTCATCGAGTTCCTCTATGGACTCAGCGAGTTCTTCATTTTGTTGCTACATCTTAATATATTGAGCCCCTAATATACACAAATGAGCTTCATACTTCCCATATACACTGAAAATGTCATTTTAAAGGTAAAGTTTCCAACTTTACCCATTAATACCCTTACTTAATGGGTTTAGCTCAAACCCTAACTCTTTAAGACCTAGATCTTTGTTCACAAGCCATCAATACTCTGAGCCAAAACACACAAACTGAGATCTAGACCTTAGAAACTATATGAACATGTAAAGCTTCCACCTTTCTCTCCATGCATGGCCTTTCAGAGCGTAAAAGGAAAAAAAATGACATCCTATAGCTTGCATGGGGTTTCAATGGCCATAAATTTTGCACATTTATGATATGAAAGCCTTCCATTATTCCATCTCTGATTATATACTCACTTGGGATTTCCATTTCCCAAAGGTTATGCTTCTTGGTCCAAAAACCGAATAAAATGATAATAAGAAGATCTAAGAAGTTACTAAGCAAGTTTGGGACTTGCTTACTAGAAAATGATGAGAATGAAATGGTGTCTATGGATCTCCTAGCTTCTTCTTGAATCCCCAAGCTTCTAATTCCTTCAAAAGCTTTAAACACACAAGATACACTCAAAAAATATCTCACAAGCTCACACAAAGCATTAGGTTTTCGTGATTTAGGGTTTGGGAATTGGAGGGTAGAAATGAGGCCATCATGTGGGGATTAGGATGCTTAAATAGGGTGCAAAACCCAGAAATTAAGGTTTCACCCCTACCAGCCTACTCGTCGAGTTGAGGCTCTCAACTCATCAAGTAGACGTTACAACCCACTTCCAATTTCCATTCCTACTCGATGAGTTTGGGGACTCCAACTCGTCGAGTTTCTATACAATTTTTTTTTAATAAATCTTTGCTTAAATACACATTGGTAACTAGGCGTTACAATTCTCCCCCACTTTTGTTAGACTTTGTCCTCGAAGTCTACTGCGTCGGGAAACAACTTCGGGTAATGCTCTCTTATCTCCTCCTTGGGCTCCCAAGTCCACTATGAGCCCTTGCGATGCTGCCACTGCACCTTCACCAGCTCCACCCTCTTGTTCCTCAACTCCTTCGTCTTTTTTTTGAGAATAGCTACTAGTCTCTTGATGTAGTTTAGGTTGTCATCAACCTGTATATCCTCTAAAGGAACAACTACAGAGTCATCTACTAAGCACTTTTGTAGCCGAGAGACATGGAAAGTGGTGTGGATCTGGCTGAGCTCTGCTAGAAGATCCAAACGGTAAGCAACCCAGCCCACCCGAGCTAAAACCTTAAACGGATCAATGTACCCGGGGTCCAACTTTCCCCGCTTCCTGGACCGGATGAAACCTTTCCAAGGTGACACCTTCAGGAGAACCATGTCACCCACCTGAAACTCCAAGTCTGAACGTCGCTTGTCGGCATAGATTTTCTGCCGACTCTGAGCAGTCTGGAGCCTGCTTCGGACTTGTTGGATCCTCTCAGTAGTCTCGAGTACTACCTCAGTACTCCCAATGACTCTCTGACCGACCTCGCCCCAACAAATTGGGGTCCTACACTTTCTCCCGTAGATCATCTCGAAGGGAGATCGATCTATGCTAGCGTGGTAACTATTGTTATATGAAAATTCCACTAATGGAAGATACTTATCCCAATTGCCTCTAGAATCCAATACACACGCATGCATCATGTTCTCTAGAGTCTGAATTGTCCTCTCACTCTGCCCATCAGTCTGAGGGAGGAAAGCGGTACTAAAGTGGAGACGATTACCCATTTCGTCGTGAAACCACTTCCAAAATCTGGAAGTTAAATAAACATCCTGGTCTGACACAACCAAAACACGCACTCCATGTCGTGTCACTACCTCACATACATAGATCTCGGCCAACTTCTCAGCCGATATACTCTCCTTTATTGGGATGAAGTGAGCGCTCTTGGTCAACCGATCCACGATAACCCATATCGAATCTACTCCACATGCAGTCTTGGGAAGTTTCGTGATGAAGTCCATAGTGATATCTTCCTATTTCTACATGGGAATGTTTAACAACTGCATCTTGTTGTGTGGTTACTGGTGTCCGGCCTTGACTTTACTGCAAGTCAAGCACCGCTCTACGTACCATGCTACGTCCCACTTCATTCAGGGCCACCAATAATAAGTGCAAAGATCCTGATGCATCTTCGTCGCCCCGGGATAGATGGAAAACCTCGACTTGGGGGCCTCATCCATCAGGACCTGTCGTACTCCTCCCCACTACGGGACCCAGACCCTCCCATGCAGGGTCAACAACCCACATCTGTCATAATAAAATGAGAACACCTGGTCGATGATCCACTCACACTTCCGGTGCTCCTCCTTCATACCCTCGACTTTTGCCTCTCGGATTTGCTCCAACAACGGAGTGATCACTGTCATCCTCAGACATATGTCTCGAATCAGAGCCGCCACTGCCTTGCGGCTAAGAGAATCAGCCACTACATTGGCCTTTCCTGGGTGGTAAAGGATCTCACAGTCGTAATCATTGACCACATCTAATCACCGACGTTGCCTCATGTTCAGATTCGGCTGATCCATGAGGTACCTCAAACTATTGTGGTTCGTGTAAATGATACAATGGACCCCATAGAGGTTATTCCACCAAGTCTTGAGCGTGAAAACTATATCCCCCAGCTCCAAATCGTGTGTCAGGTAGTTCGCTTCGTGAGGCTTCAATTGCCTCGAAGTGTATGCTATCACGTGACCCCAATGCATCAACACTGCACCCATACGCGTGATCGAGGCGTGACAGTAAAACATGAAGTTGTCATTTCCCTCCGGCAAGGTCAGAATCGGTGTCTCGCATAACTGTTGTCTGAGAGTTTCAAAGGTTGCCTGTTGCTCAAGCCCCAAGCAGAATGTCATCGACTTCTTGGTCAGTCAACTCAGAGGAGCATAGATCTTCGAGAAATCTTGTATGAATCTCTGATAGTAACCCACTAGACCAAGAAAACTATAAATCTTAGATGGAGACCTAGGAACCTCCCACTACGTCATGGCCTCTATCTTGCTCGGATCGACCAGAATACCCTTCTGGTTGACAAGGTGCCCCAGAAAATGCACCTCGCGCAACCAGAACTCACACTTGAAGAACTTTTCGAAAAGTCTCTCCCTCCTCAGTGTCTCCAGCACCTCCCTTAATGATGCTCCTGAGTCTTGAAATACACCAAGATGTAATTGATGAAAACTATCACAAACCGGTCTAGCATCGGTCTACACATGCGGTTCATGAGGTCCATGAACACGACAGGAGCATTGGTGAACCCAAAAGATATCACCGCAAACTCATAGTGACCATAGCGAGTCCAAAAGGCTATCTTCAACATGTCGTCGTCCCTGACTCGAATCTGGCGATAACCGGACCGCTGATCAATCTTGGAGAACCAAGATGTACCCTGAAGCTAGTCGAATAAATCATCAATCCTCCAGAGGGGGTAACAGTTCTTCACCGTTACCTTATTCAACTCTTGGTAATCTATGCACATCCAGTGTGACCCATCCTTCTTCTTCACAAACAGGATCGGGGCTCCCCATGGTGAACTGATCGGTCTGATAAAATCCTTTGTCTAACAACGCCTGCAGTTGAGTAGACAACTCTTGCATCTCAGGAAGAGCCAACCGATACGGTGCCTAGGCTATCAAATCCGCACCAGGAACTAGGTCAATCCTGAACTCTACCTGCCTCTTTGAAGGCACCCCGGGCATATCCTCTGGGAACACGTCTGGGTATTCTTGTACGACCGATACATCATGTACAATCGCCTTACACTTATCCCGAGTGTCCATAACGTAGGTGATATAACATGCACAACCCTGCTGAAGGTAGCGCCTCGCCATAGCTGCCGGACACAAAGTCAGTCCACAATGTGGCCTCTCACCCTGAATCATTAACCCTCCCACACTAGGAGTCCGAACTCTCACTAGCTGCTGCTCGCAGTCGATCACTTCCCCATTGGGGCTCAGCCAGTCCATACCCACAATAACCTTATTCCCTCGCAAGGGAATCGGGACCAAATCCACGGAAAACTACTCTTCAAACAATTGTAGTGTACATCCCCAATGAACCCTCGCAGCCTGAATGGTCCTATCATCCGCTATCTCTACATCCAGTGGACAGTATAGCTCCCCTGGAGCTCCAACAAATCACTTGCTAAGTACGAGCGACACAAAAGATCGAGTAGCCCCCAAATCGAACAATACCAGAGCTGATATACCATTCACAAGGAACGATCCTATAATAAAACACATAAACATAAGCAACAATATATATATCAATAAATACAAACCCGTTACGACATAGGGTGCTGCTCATTCCTCCTATGTGGTCAACTGGAAGGCTCTGGTCTTCACCACTGACGCCTCCGCCCGGCCCTAGCAGCCGCTGGTAATCCTCATGGTAGCAGGAGCGGGTGCCATTACTTGTCCTGCTGCTACTAAACTCAGACACGGGGACCTCTTATGGCCACTCTGATTACACTGAAAGAAAATCAGACCGGATACTTTCGGGCGACGGTGGTAGCAGTACAGTCCTTACTAACATGACCAGTTTGGCCGCACTTGAAGCAGCCCGAACTACCATCCCTGCATGTCCCCTCGTGCGACCTCCCACACTTGTTGAAGCTGCCTCAACCCTACTGGACCTTCCCTCGGGAATCTACATTGGGCTTCTTACCCGAACTCTCCATACCATATGCTGCATCTGGTTTCCTCTTCCTCTCTATCTCTAAATCAATCATTCTCTCTCTCTAGCCCTAGCAATCATATCCTCCAATGTCTTGCAGCTGGATCGGCTCACGAACTACCGAATATCACTCCTCAACATCTCATGATATCGGGCCTTTTTCATCTCCTCGTCCCCCATGTATTGCCGAACAAGAAGGGCCCTCTCTTTGAACATAGCGGTGATCTCCGTCACCGTCTCAGTCGTCTATCGGAGATCTTGGAACTCCCTAGCAAGCCGCTGCACCTCAATCACAGGTGCAAACTTAGCCCTGAACCTGGCCAAAAAGTTACTCCAAGTCATCACATCAAGAGCTGCATCATCTCCAATGGCATGTCCGACCTCCTCCCACCAGTCACATGTCCTGTCCTTTAGAAGACAGGAAGCAAGTCAGGCCTTTTCCCCATCGGGACATCAGCTCGTATGGAAGGCATTGGTGACATTTTCCAACCACCTGCTGCTAGCAATGGGCTCCCGAGCTTCATGATAGTATGGAGCTCCAAAAACTCGGAACTACCTGAAAGTAATCGTGCAAGACCCATCATGGCCGCAACCTCGATGCGGAATGCACTCAGTCTCTGATCCAAAAGCTCCAAGATACCCTCCTTGATCGTATCAAAGATCACAAGAGTTTGGTCTAAAATACTACGCGTGACCTCAGATGAAATGAACTCTCTTATCTGTTCGTCGAGCTGTCCAGCTCCAAAACCCAAGTCTAATCCCTCACCGGCACCTGAACTGCCGAATGGTCTAGTGCATAGCATCACTATACTGAAAATACACCATAAAAACAATATATACATCATAACTCGAGGGATCTAGCATACTACAAGTTTCTTAGATTCATCTCAATCTTCCTTGATTCGAGTACGGATCCTCTGCTTCCAGTAGTACGGGTTCATACTACCTTCCACATATATCCGTACTTTCCTCAAGAATTGCCTTGACTCCCCCAAGTCCCTTTTAATGCTACTATTGTTCTCACGCTAATATCATCCTAGGATTTCCCTATGGTAATCACCGACCCACTCTCCGCTACCAGTTGCATAAAAAGTCCCTGCTATCTCCCATAACTAGCTTGCAAATACCATTACATATCACTAAGACTAGATAATTCTTCAAATGAGAGGTCGTACCCTACAACGGTTGGACTCAAACAAGAGCAGCAAAATAGAACTAAACCTACCTTCTGAAATTATTTATTCCTCACAATATGTAACTTAACATATTTGTTTACTAGTTAGTTAAAGATAACTAGAACTCCTAAATGCACAAAGCAAGTAGTATTCGAGCATTGAGTAAACATAATCAAGCATATTCTACTCAGGCTATCATATCACTGATTAATCAGTACTAGCATGCAGTTCATAAAGCTCATACACGTATAACAGGCACATAAGGCATCCTTCCTAAATCCTTAACCCTAATCTAGCATGCAGTTCTCATAAGCATATCATACCACAAACTTGTATGGGTAATTTGGGAGTACTTACTTGTGCTCGGCTGATGGCATGCACCACACCCTTTTTCTCTTTTCAAAATCCTTTTTGTAAGAATGTTTTTTCTTTTAAATTTCTTAGATTAAGTCACAAGTTTGAGTTTAGACACACCCAAGAGTGTGCCCGAATCACTCAAACCAACGTTTTGATACCTACTTGAAACATCCCAAAAATACAGTCCAAAATTTTCATTTTAAATCATTAAAAAAACCATAATATCAAACATCATATAAAAATCATAAGTCGTGTATCTCAAAGTATCAGAAACATCTGTCAAACATATCAGAGTATAAACATCCCAGTCTAATCAAATGGTGTGTGCACTGCAATCATCCCGGGCTCTTCCCCTTGCTACCGGAAGTACCTGAAACCAAAACTAAAAACTATAAGCGCAAAGCTTAGTGAGTCTCCCCAAACTACCACATACCATACACAATCATGCTACTAGGAGATGCGGGCCCCGCCCACACTCTGCTAACTAGGAGATATGTGCCCCGCCCACACTCTACTGACTACGAGATACGGGCCTCACCCACACTCGGCTAATTACGAGATACGGGACCTGCCCACACTCAACTAACTATAAGATACGAGCCCCGCCCACACTCAGCTACTAAGCATACATACAAGTATCACACATACAACAGGTATAATCAAATCTATAAATCAGTCTTATATCTATACTCAAATAATGCTATGAGATACGGGCCTCGCCCACACTCGGTTATCTATGAGATACGGGCCTCGCCCAAACTCAACTACTAATCAAAAAATATAAGGGCCGCCTTGGTGCCTTCGACCAGTTCAAACTAGGAGGAAAACTCACCTCGCAAAACTGACTGTGAAATATCAAGGTGAGGAATCTCTAACGGCTCCTCCAATGACTCCCCGACTATTATTATCACAATAAAACTTAGTCAAAATCCAATAATCCTTCTTAGGGTAAAATGAGCACTTTACCCATGGTCAAAGTCAACATTCCGAGTTGACTCAACTCGTCGAGTCATCCCCCTAACTCGCCGAGTTCCCTTGCCACTCATAGTCGTGATAAAGCAAATTAACTCGTCGAGTCCCTCCTCAGACTCGTCGAGCTTTACCCTTTACAGAATTGAGAGAAATCGACTCAACTCATCGAATTCCTCTATGGACTCGACGAGTTCTTCAATCTGTTGCTACATCTTAATGGATTAAGCCCCTAATATACAGATCTGAGTTTCATACTTCCCATATACACTGAAACAGTTATTTTAAGGGTAAAGTTTCCAACTTTACCCATTAATACCCTTACTTAATGGGTTTAGCTCAAACCCTAACTCTTTAAGACCTAGATCTTTGTTCACAAGCCATCAATACTCCGAGCCAAAACACACAAACTGAGATCTAGGCCCTAGACACTATATGAACACGTAAAGCTTCCACATTTCTCTCCATGCATGGCCTTTCAGAGCTTAAAAGGAAAAAAATGACATCCTATAGTTTGCATGGGGTTTCAATGGCCATAAAGTTTGCACATTTATGATATGAAAGCCCTCCATGATTCCAGATCTGACTGTATACTCACTTGGGATGTCTATTTCCCAAAGGTTATGCTTCTTCGACCAAAAAGCCAATAAAATGATAACAAGAAGATCTAAGAAGTTACTAAGCAAGTTTGGGACTTGCTTACTAGAAAATGATGAGAATGAAATGGTGTCTCTAGATCTCCTAGCTTCTTCTTGAATCCCCAAGCTTCAAGTTCCTTCACAAGCTTCAAACACACAAGATTCACTTAAAAATATCTCACAAGCTCACACAATGCATTAGGGTTTCGTGATTTAGGATTTGGGACTTGGAGGTTGGAAATGAGGCCAACATGTGGGGATTAGGATGCTTAAATAAGGTGCAAAACCCCGAAATTAGGGTTTCACCCCTGTTAGTCTACTCGACGAGTTTGGGGCCTCCAACTCGTCGAGTTTTTATACAAAAAAATGAATAAATCTTTAATTAAATACATACCAGGCACTAGGCGCTACAAGTTTGGTCGATTTGTCTCGATCCTGGAAAGGGAAAAACTCAACGAGTTTGGGGGAGGACTCGACGAGTTGACTCATTTTATTACGACCACGAGCAGCATGGAAACTTGGCGAGTCGAGGGAGATGACTCAGCGAGTTGAGTCAACCCATAATGTTGACTTTGACCAAGGTGTTGAATTTGACTTTGACTTTGAACAAGGTTGACCCGTGAAGGGATTTTGGGTATAGAATGATATCTAAATGATTATTGGATTTTAACTAAGTATTATGTTCGTAATAACAACTCAAGGAGTTGCGGGAGCAGCCATTAGATATTTCTTACCGTGAGATTTCAGTATCCAACTTTACGAGGTGAGTTTTCCTCCTGTAGGAACGGGTCGCAGGCACCAATGCTGGCCCATTTATGTATGTTAGCTTACTTCGGACTAAGGTCCAATACTGGGTAGTGCCCGATGTAGTTGTATATGTGTTTCCAGACCTCGGTCTGATGTCAGGTAATGCCCTAGGAATGTTTTTATGCTTGTTGTCTTTGTGAATCTTATATGTGCTTGTTTTATGTGTTTCCATACTTCGGTCCGATGCCGGGGAAAGCCTGTGGAATGTTTATATGTTTCCGAATTTTGGTACGATGTCGGGGGGGACTCGAGGAATGTTTATATGTTATGTTATGTCTTTATTTATGTGTATTTGTTGATATATTATATATACTGAGCTTTTCTCTATGTTGGGCGGGGCCCAATGGTGGACTTCACTCTGATGTCGGGCGGGGCCCGATGTAGCGGGAAAGGCCCATGTTATATTATTATGTGATTATATGTATGGTATGTGGTAGTTTGGGGAGACTCACTAAGCTTCGTGCTTACATTTTTCTGTGTTGGTTTCAGGTACTTCCGGTAGCAAGGGGAAGAGCTCGAGATGACTGCAGTGCACACACCATTTGTTTAGCCTAGGATGTTTTACTCTGACATGTTGATATGTGTTTTGATATGATACTATTATTTGATACGATGACTGATGATTTTGGATGAATGATTTTGATAACTACGGTTTTATTTATGATTTAAAAATGAAATTTTTGGACTGTATTTTTGGGCTGTTTCAGTTTCCTTCACACCTTCTATGATTATTATAAGGTCGCTTATAAATCCCTTTTCCCTTCACCTCCATTCCAAATAAAGATTTGTGCTTTGTAATTGGGTTCTATCTGTTGGGTTTTGAGCATTCTAACACTCCAAAGTGTACATGCAACCCTAAATACCTTGGATCTATGTTTTCTCTATTGCACATGCAAATAAGAACTTTCCAAGGTATTATCCTAATCTAGCATACAAAACAATGACTATAGCAAGATAGATTACATACCTTATTGATGTAGAAAGTCTTCATGAAGCTTGACTGCCTAGTGCCCCAAGTGTGACACCTCAAATGGTTCACACAACACCAAATACACTTGGAATAACTTGAGAGAATTCTACACTTATGAAAATCGGCTAGCCCTTTCTTACTCTCTCTAGTGGCCGATTTTGGTCAAGAATAAGATGCTTATATAGTTAGGGTTACACCATGTAAACCCTAATTGACATGGCTTTTCATTTCCATGATCCATGGGTACAAAAACACCATGGAGCATCATATGGGCTTTAGCCCAACTAGATAATCCATGGAGCATTAGCCCACTATATAAGTATGGATGATTTGTACAATCAACCCATATATTTAATTAGTCTTCTTTTGATCACTTAATTAATACTAGATTAATTCTTGATCAATACTAATTAAATAATCTTATTATTCTTATTATTAATATACTAGAACTTATAATATATTAATAACCATAAGTGTCTTATTTCTCTCATTATAGTCTATCCAAGTGCATGATGCCATGCAACCCAAATGGACCATGCCGGGTCGGGTCAAGTCTTACCAATTATAGTTATGGACTTAGACACTAATCCAACAATCTCCCACTTGGATAAGTCTAAAACTATTATTGCGTATGACTTCAAGAACCGACCGGCAATCGTAGCTCTCAAAAGCTTCTGTCGAACTTTGACCTTGTAGATGAACTCTGACCTTTGTCAATGACTTGTCCATTAGATAAGGGATCATATATTCCTCCATTCTAGATATCATATGGACTGAGACATGGATTATAATCATTCTCTCTTTCCATTTGTTGTTTCCCGATTTCCGATTTATGACGACTGGCTAATTGAACAAATCAAATCAGTCCTGGCCCGGCCGAGCACTTCCATTTGTCATCATCAAATCATCGAGGGGCCCACAGATATTGCTTTTATCCTGAAGGTAAAAGGAATGGATAAACTTCGACTCATATGGCTTGTTCTACTACTTGTTGAATCATACACAAAGGCACGTTTTATAGCACCGAGTTACCAAATGCGTTTTCGTGCAATCAATGTACAACCAAATCACAGTAACAACTCATATCTCTAGGTTTGAAGAATATAAGATATTATCGTCTCATGATCACTCGTGATAAAATCCATGAAGTGATTTCAATGAGCGCGGGTTGAATCCAATACTCAGAACTTATGAGCATTCATGAGTGTTGTAGCCCTTTGTCCAACACCTTAGACCTCTACAAGACAACCCATGACAGTCTTAATTCATATCTACTTCCAACATATGACCGACTGTGGATGCTTTTAATAGCTTAGTCATTCCGGAAGAATAACCTAGTTTATTCAGGATGTCAAAACATGCAAAGTTAAACACAATAATAATTGAATCCAATATGGTATCAAAACCTATGAACATAAATAAAACACCTTTTATTTATCACCATATAATTACACATTATTCATTGTATACTGTTTCAGCTATCAACTTTATTCTTGAATTTAAAACAATAGTTGTCCCATGCTCCAAGAATGTACACTATGTTTTCTATACACTTGTCATGCCATACACCAAGTATGCATACTATGTTTGTCTATGATCTTTACTTTGTGAACTAGATCAATTGAACATAACTTCAATGATTCTCTTTTCACACTCCCAAATCCTTACTGCAAATGCAAGAATTCCAAATTCATGCCATTTACTGAAATCTGTTAGATTCTAAACTTATATGTATTGATCTTCTTGTAACGATTATGCACAAATTCACAAAGACTTGGCAAAAATCATTACAGAGTATTCCAAAGGAGATCAACTCCTTGGAAACATCCTTCTTGCATTAAGTTTCCTTAATCTTACACAGATTGAAATTTCTGACTTTGAAACATTTCCATATTCATTTTGACTATCACTTCTGAACAAGAGTTGCCTCCTTACATATTATGTCAATATGGTCCTTCCAGAATTATCACTATACTTCCAACTGTCCTTGAGCAACCAATCTTTGGTAAGCCTTAGATTGTCCTCGACAATTGTTTAATCCTTTTAGTCATATCCAGTTCTAAACCTTTTCCCTTCTTATGCCCCAAGCATTTGGAAATTTTTTAGAAATGATGAATATAGCACATGTAATCGATCCTATATCCGAAGCATACGGGACACGATTCATGATGTCTCACATAAAGACTAAACCAGTCTTTTGCTATAACATTTCCATTTCTATTTGCCAAGTTCTCATAATTCAGATTATGAAAAGGGATGCCGTAATCATAATCGAATTTTAGAACGCAAATAATGGACCCATATACAGAATTTCCTTATGTTGAGCCATTCCAACATGAAATTCATATATATTTCCTTGACTAAATGATTAAAGCCTTACGATCTAAGCTTATAGATTTGAGATGAAGTATAATTTCCTCTCCCTTAATTATAGCAAAACAACTTTTTCCCAATTGAAACCTTTTGTTTTCTATAATTAACATTGCTAATGTGCAACCTTTATCATAATTATCATGCTCCCACTAACATGATGATTATTAGCATAACACTTATGCTCCCACAAGCTCTGACATGTTCTCAGAAATCAGCTGACTTTGTTACCAAAGTTCAGATTTCTGATACCAGATTGTTTTAATAAAACTTTATCAAAATCATACACCTTCCCTTAGATAGCACACTTGTGTGTCTACACAATTATGAATAGGGATGCCATAATCATAATGGTTAGACCTTTTTGCCACTTCTCACAAGTCCAGGTTAGTGTGCCGATAAACCACACACGCTCCACTAACGACTTTGAGAATGCAAATATCACAATTGTTATCTAGCTAAAATCTACTTAGTGAAAGTGTTTCCTCACCATCATTTTCATGAATCGGAGAGAAACCTTATGACACTTAGATTTGATGGTGTATGTGTTTTTATCCATGTGAATTATCAAAACCATAGTCACAAGACAAGGATAATGACAAATCCAAACTCATATGGACTGAACTCAATCTTAATTTCTTGTCACCTGGCAGCTCAAGGGCCTACCATTGCTTCCAAGTTGTTGTGCAACCAATTGAGAACTCTAAGAACTCATATGCAAAGCCAACTTTAACTGGAATGGGCACATAATATGTCAACACGATAGGTTATAAACCTTAAGTCGTGTGTTAGTGAAGAACTTTAGGTTATATTCTTGATTAGTTCTTGAGACTTTCAAGACCTTTAAGACTCCCACTGTCCTCTTGACATATAATACTCCCTTGTCAAACATCCAAGAGATAGTGCGGATTCTAATCAAGACAAACACTTCACACAGTTGGCCTTAGTTGGTCTTTGTTTTATCCAAACATCACAACTTACCAATTTCAAATGTACAAGACTAGAAAACTTTTACTCTTACATTTGACAAGTGTTTTAAACCTTCTTTAAGACATTTCACTCAAGTTACAATTTTAGAGTATAACTCCAAGACTTGTATTGGAATGAAGTATGACTCATCTTTTTGATTTAACCACTTCAACAATTCATCACTCCTCTTCTTAACTATCAGAATGCACTTAGAGGATGAATTGTGATAAGGTCTCTAAATCATTAAGATGATCATCAAACTGATACTAAAGTACTCTCCCATCTTTTCAGATTTGAGAAACTTTTATCTTTCTGCCTAAGTTGATTCTTCTTATTCGCTCTGCCATACATTGGAACCTCTTTCCAATGTCTCAGAATTACACTTAAGCTTGTAAGTATAACCATATTTACTAAGCTATAGTAAATTATGACGAATAGTCTTATCGATCTTTTGTGGTAGACTTGACAAGTGCACAAGAATGTGTACTTGATCCCTTAGTCCTTCACTTGACTCACACATCCATGTGAACAAGTAATTAGTCTTAATTTTTCCAATACTTGAAAGTCCTCTTTCATCATGCTATACAACTTGCATGATTCCAAGTCTCGGTCCAATTGAAACTTGGGTGGTGAGAATCTTTCCTTATTGGGGAAATTTAGACATTACCACAAATGAAAGAATCAATTTCAAATTTCCACTCTTGCTATTAATGGAATCATATAAGCAACAATTTTTCCTCAAATGCCATTGTAAGGATATTTTAAAATAAATAAAATCATCATTTTTCCATTTATTTTAAAACTTAGCGGAAAAACTTATACTTACAATCCATATGAAAAACTTGTTGTTATCTATTCCTAAGCAACATCTCATAACTCCTAAGAAATAGCTCAAGAATCCAATCTTCAAACTACGCGATAGAAATCCATCTACGCAATCAGATTCAGCATATTCTTTCTTTAAGTTTCTTTACTTTTCTTTGATTCTTAAAACATCACCATGTGACCCAGTCACATCATGAATCAAGAATCTCAGAGTAGAAACTTAACAAAGTTAGATAGTGGACTTTACCTGAAGTAGAGTCAAACTTATTGACTTTAACATCCTTAGGTCAATTTGGCAGCTTCGCAAACCAATGCCCCTTTCTTTGGCAATATAAACATATGGACCCTTTGATAATGGTACACGGGACTATCACAGACTTAGCTTTTCTCTTTACCATTTGGTCAACCGAGTTGACTATGGCCGATCCCTTTCCATTGGGAAGAGAATGCTTTTCTGGATTTCCTGTGTCACTATTGTCAATGTCCATCAAGTTTTAAGGAAGTTGATCTTAACAAATAGATAACATCATTAAGGGTCTTGTCATAGTCTGTTTCATAGGTGTCCCAAAGGAACTCACTATGTGACTTAGAAAGTGATTGAACACCAACTTTCTCAAGACTTTGACACCCAACTCTCCCGGCTTGTCAATATATGACTACATCTCCAAGATGTGACCACACTCAGACCTTGCCTTGCCAATAGGGCTTGAGTGATCTTAAACTTTTCAAGAACTTGTAGGTTAGGGAGAATAATTTGAGGAGGTGAAAGAAGTGTGATTTCCAAGGGACATCATCTTCATTTAGGAAAGCTTGTTTTAAGAGATTTGGGAAGATCATAAATGTCTAAACCAGACATGTTTTGGGAGATATTCAAGATAGTTGATCTAAAACCCTTAATATGACACCCAATCTGAAATATTAAGGCTAGGACCCAACAAACTATTTTATAACTTAGAAGAGGGATTTTGTAATCCAAGCTATAAAATATTTGAAGGTAGGTGAATGACGATTCACCAATTTCCACCATGAAAAATGAAATAATAATTAGGTTTTAATTGGTTTTGAAACTCCTAGATCTTTGAGATTCATTGAACTGTTCAATGGCATGTTTCAATCTCGAGTGTGCCCTTCAGGTTTTGTGACTGGGATGCCGAGGATCACAAAACAAGGTGTGAAGTAACCATGCAAATTACTTGGTACCCTTAAGTGTTTACCCCTCAATCGATGTGTCGGTTAACCACACACGCTCCATCGATACTATGATAAACATTAAGTTACCCTTTGCCTACTTTGTTAAATACGAGTTAGTGTGCCGGTTAACCACACACGCTCCACTAACCGACTTAAACAAAGTGCAAAGTGTAATTTCATGGATTAGCACCTTATTCACATTTTCCTAAGTAACTAAGATTGGGTATTATTAAGAGTTTAGTTACTTAGTATTTATCATTAATACTTTTAATGAAGGGAGAATTATAGTCCTGTCAAACCCGTTCGGCTAACGACCCTCCACCAGTCAAGCAAGCGGTGGGTGAGAGTGGACACCCATTAAGTTGTCATTTTATAGGCAACAACCTTATACCCACCTTACAGACCGGCTTCGTGAATGAGGCGTACTAGCGGTAAGACTGACTTTACTCTTATACATACATACATACATATATATATATATATATATATATATATATATATATATATATATATATATATATATATTATTAACTTATAATATTATAAAGTATAAGGGTTGAATTTTAACTCTTAAAGTTCTAAGGGTTAACTTGGAATTAAAGTATTCATAAGAGAAAACTTTACAAATTCCAAAACTTGAGTGCAAGTTTTGAAACTATCAAAAACTAATTAATTCCATAACTTATGTGTTTAAAATAATTTTAATCCACAAACTCTTCAAGTTCCATAACTTGAGGACAAGTTATGGAAGACTTTAAACTAATAAAAGAATTAACTTTTCTTTATTTTATAACTTATGGAATTAATTAAGGTTACACTTTTTATTTATTTATTTATTTATTATTTAATGAAGAGACTCTTGGTCCTCCATAACTTGAGGACAAGTTATGGAGTCATAAAACCATTTAATTAGAACTAGACTCGTCATTTTTGTAACCTTTGCCAACTTTTATGAGTTTTATGAAACTTAAATGTGACTTTTCATATAACTTGAAGACAAGTTATAAAAAAACACATTTTAGAATCAACTCTTAGATTAATTTGGATTGAAAACAACTATTTCACTCAACTTTTCTATTAATCTAAGCAACTCATAAGAACAAGATAATTCAAATCAAAGTTTTTCATGTAATTAGTCTAAACCTTAAACTAACACAAAACATGAATCTATTGACAATTATCTTTGAAATTGGATTAGCATGAACATTACCACGTCAAAAACAAGTTTATAAGTCCAAAAACATCTTAGGGTAATGTTCCTAGTCCAATTCCAGCCAAAAAAGTCGAATTTATGCTGTCTGGGGTCCAACTCGGCGAGTGCACGAACCAACTCGGCGAGTTGGATGCATTTTGCCTTGGACTCGGCGAGTCCATTCATGGACTCGACGAGTTTGCTGGGTAGACAGCATCAAAACTCGTTTTTTACCAGCTCCATTTGCAAGTATAACAAGAAAACAAGCCTAGGCTCTGATACCACTATTGGGTTTTGAGCATTCTAACACTCCTAAGTGTACATGCAACCCTAAATACCTTGGATCTATGTTTTCTCTATTATACATGCAAATAAGAACTTTCCAAGGTATTATCCTAATCTAGCATACAAAACAATGACTATAGCAAGATAGATTACATACCTCATTGATGTAGAAAGTCTTCATGAAGCTTGACTGCCTAGTGCCCCAAGTGTGACACCTCAAATGGTTCACACAACACCAAATACACTTGGAATAACTTGAGAGAATTCTACACTCATGAAAATCGGCTAGCCCTTTCTTACTCTCTCTAGTGGCTGATTTTGGTCAAGAATAAGATGCTTATATAGTTAGGGTTACACCATGTAAACCCTAATTGACATGGCCTTTCATTTCCATGATCCATGGGTACAAAAACACCATGGAGCATCATATGGGTTTTAGCCCAACTAGATAATCCATGGAGCATTAGCCCACTATATAAGTATGGATGATTTGTACAATCAACCCATATATTTAATTAGTCTTCTTTTGATCACTTAATTAATCCTAGATTAATTCTTGATCAATACTAATTAAATAATCTTATTATTCTTATTATTAATATACTAGAACTTATAATATATTAATAACCATAAGTGTCTTATTTCTCTCATTATAGTCTATCCAAGTGCATGATGCCATGCAACCCAAATGGACCATATCGGGTCGGGTCAAGTCTTACCAATTATAGTTATGGACTTAGACATTAATCCAACACCATCTTCTCCACATCACCATCGAGTTCACATCAGACCACCATTGCATATACCATCTTCTTCTGTAGTGTTCATCGAGATATCCACATCACCATCTTCACCCTCCATCATTGCAATAGCTAACACCACCAGGAGGAGAGTCGATTTGCTGGAGAAGGCATCCCATTTTGAGCATATGCACATATTCCACCAGCTTTGATCACAAGTCCAACATCACCGACTGGCTTCAAATCATATTTTCACATTTACCCCTCAAATCCCCCAAATTTAACAAATTAGGATCATAATTTCACAGTTCATAAACCAATCAGTAGGACACTGAAGAGAATAAATCTCAGATCGATTCGATCTTTCACAGGTAAAACGATGATGAACAAACAAAACAAACACAATATGATTATGAACACAGTATGGAATCAACGTAATGCTTATGATTCAAATATAGTCACGCCTCAGCAGAGCTCGATGAAGAACTTCCGCTGTAGAGGCGAGCTAGGGTTTACAAAACTAGATCACTATAGCATAACACATCCTATATATAAGGATACAAATCTAACAGATCACAACAACATAACAACATACGGTTAAATGGCCTTGGTGACTTCGACCCATAAATACAATGGGGAAAACTCACATTACAATTTGAATGCAGTCTGAATAACTCCTAGCTTCGACAACTGGCTCAACTCAAATCCTAAATGTTAAAAAAATTCCCATTCTAAATTAATAACATTCCCCAAAAATACCCTTGGTCAAAATTGGTCAAAACCAACAAGTCAACTGAGTCTAACCAGCCGAGTCAACTTACGACTCGTATGTTGCGCGTACTTAAGCTTTGACCGCAGTTGGGTGTTATGTGTTGCGTACTCCAGATTATGCAGGGTATACGCTCAAACATCCCATTTTCTCAACAAAAGCTTAATGCATTAATCACTCATGTCCAACTTTCAGATCCAAGGCCAAAATACCACTAAGAGTCATAAAGTTTCCAACTTTATAACTTTTCATGTCCATTAAGTGCTTAATACACAAAATCCCAACTTCGTAATGCCTTAAGACCTTCTAGAGCATGCATGGAGGAAAACTAATCACCAAGACCACATTATTATGACCTAAGACCCCTCATAAGGTCTGAAAGGACGACTTATTTAGTCAAGAGTATGCAATGCTTAAGAATCACCATATTTGGGATCAAAAGTGCCAAAACTGAAGAAATGGCTAGATCTACAAGGTAGGGTGATCAAGCAAGGAGCTTTTTACCTTTTGAAGGTAGCTAACAAGTGAATAATCCTAGATCCAAGCTTCTCCCAAGCTCCAAGGTCCTTGCACCAACTTCTTCGTCTTTAAGAACAACACTAAAGCACACAAATAATCTCAAAATGCACTCTTCTCACTTAGAGTTTGTTAGAGGAGTAAGGGAATGATAAATAAGGCTATAATGATGTTTATATATGGACTAAACCCTAACAATTAGGGTTTGGAGTTTCTCTATGTACACCCAGCATACTAGGGTCCGCCCTAGTATGCTCAGCATACACCCTATTGTCCAAAATTACCAAAATGAAACTATAGGCCATTTTGCACTCTTTCTTATACTCAAGGATTAGAATGAAATATTTATTCATATATAGGGTTACAATTGAAAATACCTCAATATCGAGATGATAGAATTCTCCCCCACTTGAACTAGACTTCATCCTCGAAGTCGGATGCCGCAAATAACTCAGGATAATGCCCCTGTGTTTCTGCCTTTGTCTCCCAAGTCCACTCGGAGCCTTTCCGATGTTTCCACTGAACCTTTTACCAAGGGTATCTCCTTATTGCATAGGACCTTCATATTTCTCTCCAGTATCTTTATCGACCTCTCAATATAATTTAGGTGCTCATCGACATGGATATCACCCAAAGTGTAACAGCCCGGATCCCCAGGTATCTTTACTTTCATATTTTTGGTATTATGTGAGGGGATTCGGCGAGTTAGAGGTCGAACTCACCGAGTCGGGTCGCGGTTTTGGACGGATGTTCGCGTCCGGACTCGGCGCGTCCAAGGGATGGACTCGGCGAGTCCGTGCTGTTTAATGAAACCCTAATTTCCCGGTCCTAAGCCCTATTTAAAGGACCTTATGGCCTTCATTTGCGGCCACCTTGAGCCCTGAGTGCACCCAAACGGCTGAGAGACTTTGTGAGTGAGATAGAGGCTATTTGTTCATCATTTTGTGTGATTTTTGCAAGAAGGAAGGAGAAGATCAAGCTTGAAGATTTGGGGAGCTTGGATCTGCTTCTATTTCATCAAGGGAACCTTCTTGAGGTAACTTTCAGAGCTAAACTTCGTATTTTGGTTGATGTGTCAAATCTAGGGTTTCTTCTTGCCTTATTTGGCTTGAATTGGAAGTATGAAAGGTCCCATGGAGGTATGGAACCTAGATCTGGACCTTAGCAGGTCCAGAAGGCCCCAAATGACAAGCTTTATGTCCATTCTTTTGAGTTGGAAGCTAGGGTTGCCATATTAGAGGTTATTTCTCTAGGATGAGCCTTGTATACGTTGCATGGCAACCAAGACTGAGACTTTACGTGACAAATGAGCTTGGGAAGGCCAGATCTATGTGTGTATGGAACGGATCTGACCGTAAAAGCCAGTTTTAGCTGATGCATGGCATGGACTCGCCAAGTCTGAAGAACAGACTCGACGAGTCGCTTGAAGATTGTCCTTGTGACCACCCAGTGTGTAGTCTTGCCGAGTTATGGGTGACTCAGTGAGTCACGGAGAGTTAGAAAGGTTTTGACAGGTGGACCGAGTCGAGTTGGGACTTGCCGAGTTATCCTTGCGACTCGGCGAGTTGAGTCGCGGTGGCCCCGTGATTCATGCCCAGGTGGAACTCGTTGAGTCTGGGAAGTACTCGACGAGTCAAAGGGAAAATCCTTGCGAGTTGGAGAAAACGCGTAGACTCGCCGAGTCACTATAGTGCACTCGCCGAGTCCGGTCAATTTGACCAAAGACTGTTGACCAAGTCGACCAGTGTTGACTTGATAAGAATGGTCAACCCTAGTGGTACAAGTAATAGTTATAGATTCATGATGTCATAGGAGGATTACAGCTCGGGGGTTCGAGCACGAGTGATTTCCAGGGTGCGCGAATTAGCGAGACATACGAGGTGAGTCTTCTCACTATACTGTACCCGGAAGGGTTTGACTGTGTGACCGGAAGGTCGAATATGATATGAGTTATATGCCTTATGTGTAATAAGTTATTCGTTACATGTGTCATGTATGATATGCTTGATATGGGTCGGAAGGCAATATGTTATGGGCCGGAAGGCGTGGTAATATGGACCGTAAGGTTGACGTGGGTAGGACCGGAAGGTTTACCCAGTCGGGACGGAAGTCCCCTGAGACACATGGACCGGAAGGTCAGGGCCTGGAAAGGCGTATGTGCGTAGGTTGTATTTTGGGGAAACTCACTAAGCATTTATGCTTACAGTTGTTGTGTTATGTGTTTCAGGTACTAACGAGGACCGTGGGAAGGCGCCGGCGTGATCGTGCACACACTCGGGGAAACCATTTTGTGATCTTTGTTATGTAATTGGTCGTGACTAAATTGTTACATTGGAACCTAAATTTTATTACTCGATGTTTTGATGGTTGTAAAAATGAAAAAAATGGTTTTGAAATTATAACGTTACAAGTTGGTATCAGAGCCTTGGTTTGAGGGATTTGGGTACACCTTCGGGCGTAACTGAACGCAAACCGGGGATTTGAGAAAATTTTAATTAATAAATCAATAAAATTTGATAAGTGATTTCGAGACAACCAAAGAAAAAGGAGTGTGTACGGTCAGCCAACGCCCGAACGGTAAAATCCCCAAAATACTCTTACAATATGTGTTACGAGATATGATAGAATTTGATACGCATGCTAGTAGACTAGGTATACATATTAGGACTAGAGTGGCCTGATTTTGTGATGCCTTAGTCTAGGGAAACCTGCTTCTATGAGGCGCTTGAGAGCGAGTGGGTAACTAGTGTATGACAAGAATAGAGCACTCAGGATTCGGGGTTTGGGGAGGAGGACTTGGGGTGAATACTGACGCGGTGTAATTGGTAGTATTGGGCCCGTACTACTAAGGACACTGGGTCAGTAGGCAGCCCAAGTAAGAATCCCTGGGTATCGGAGACTGAGTAAGACTGCGTTATCGAGTGCGATTATGCCCGATAGAGTCTCTGATATTTTTATGTTGTATTTCAGAGACATCATGGTTGGACCACGATGCAGACCTGGTACGAGTAGTGTGACTGACGAGGAGCTTCGTCAGATGATTCATGAGGACGTAGCTGCAGCGATCCGGGCCGAGATTCCGGAGATGTTTGGGTCTATTAAAACCACGCTGATGGAGACATTTGATGAGCAGTACGCCGCATTGACTGAGGCCGCCGCCGCTGCAGCTACCGCAGCTGTGGCCGCTGCCAGACCACAGGGAGGTGACTCGTTGCTGTTCCGGGAGTTCAGCAACACGAAGCCACCGGAGTTTGACGGGACGCAGGATCTGATCGCTGCGATGAGATGGATTGCTGATATCGAGGGATGCTTCTACACTTGTTCATGTCCGGAGCATCTGAGGGTACGGTTCGCCTTGAACCAGCTCCGCCTAGGAGCAAAGGATTGGTGGAAGTTCGTGACGGCGAACTTCACTCTGGCAGAGGTCTCAGCTGTGACTTGGGAGAGGTTTACTGCTATGTTCAGAGACGAGTATGTTCCCCCGCTTGAGAGGGAACGGTTGGTTCAGGAGTTCTTGACCCTCAAGCAGGGTAATGATTCTGTTACGGTGATCACGCGGAAGTTTCATGAGAGGGCGATGTTCTGCCCCGAGCAGGTGTCCACGGAACAGGCTCGGATGAGTCGGTATTTAGGAGTGCTGAGGAGGGATATCCGGGTGTTTGTATCGAATTCGTCATATCAGACTTTTGCTGAGCTTCAGGCGAATGCCAGGAAGCGTGAGATCGAGTTGGAGACCCAGGCCAGGGAGGAGGCCGAGTCTCAATGGGTGGATCAGCGGCCGGCAGCCAAGCGGACCAAGTCCGCCGATTTGAGATCCAGAGGTCAGAAGGGCCGCACTTGCGGAAAGTGCGGCAAGGGTCACGAGGGGGCATGTCGATCGGGTGCTTGCTACAAGTGTGGAAAGGAGGGGCACATTGCTAGGGATTGCCCCAAGGGATTCATGGTTTGCTTTCATTGCAACCAGACCGGCCATCAGAAGGCCGAGTGCCCGCAGCTTCGCCAGGGATCTACGCCTGCTGCCAGGGTTCCCGAGATTCGGCCAGTGAAGGCCGAGGCTCCGAAGGCTCGCGGGAGAGCTTTCCAGTTGACTGCGGAGGAGGTCCGCACGGCGCCTGATGTCGTAGCCGGTATGTATTCTTTCATGTATTTACCTTTATACTGAGATATTGTGCTTATATTATGATATGTGTAGGTACTTTTCTTGTGAATTATGTGCCTGCTTTGGTATTATTTGACTCGGGTGCGAGTCGGTCTTTTGTTTCGTTGGCTTTTAGCCAGCACATCGGTATTGATCGGGAGGTGATGAGTCGACCCCTGCGAGTTGCTATAGCAAATGAGAAGGTGGTATACGCCACTGAGGTGATTCGAGGATGCATGCTCGAGATTTTTGGGGTCGAGTTCCCTATAGACTTGGTTCCTATAGCTATGGGAGATGTCTGTGTTATCGTGGGCATGGACTGGTTGAGTAAGTTTGGAGCAGTCATTGACTGCGAGAGACAGCTGGTGATGATTCGAGACCCTAGTGGGGGAGTACTCACTGTTTTTGGCGAGGGGACCCGGTGTGGGTCGGCATTTTGTTCGGCTGCCAGGGCAAGGCAGAGTTTGCAGCAGGGCTCTAATGGATTCATAGCCTATGTGATGGATACTCGAGTGGCCACGGGGAGGCCCAATTCAATTGATGACGTTCCGGTTGTATGCGAGTTTTCGGATGTGTTCCCCGAAGAGTTACCGGGTGTGCCTCCGGAGAGGCAAGTGGAGTTTCGTATCGATTTGGTTCCGGGAGCGGCGCCCATCGCCAAGGCGCCTTATCGTCTTGCTCCACCGGAAATGCAGGAGTTATCCTCGCAGCTTCAGGAGCTGTTGGGGAAGGGATTCATTCGACTGAGTAGCTCACCTTGGGGAGCGCCGATTTTTTTCGTCAAGAAAAAGGATGGTTCACACCGGATGTGTATCGATTGCCGGGAGTTGAACAAGTTGACGGTTAAGAACCGGTATCCGTTACCTAGGATCGATGATCTGTTCGATCAGTTGCAGGAGGCATCTTGGTTTTCCAAGATTGACTTGAGGTCGGGGTATCATCAGATGAGGGTTCGAGAGGAAGATATCCAGAAGACTGCTTTCAGGACTCGTTATGGACATTATGAGTTTGTGGTGATGACTTTTGGGCTCACCAATGCCCCAGCCACGTTCATGGATCTTATGACCTGGGTGTGCCGGCCGATGCTGGATCGGTCGGTGATCGTATTCATCGATGATATTTTGGTGTATTCGAGGACTAGGGATCAGCATGAGGAACATTTAAGGGAGATTCTTGGGGTTTTGAGATCAGAGAGACTGTATGCCAAGTTCTCCAAGTGTGATTTCTGGTTACGAGAGGTCCAGTTCCTCGGGCATCTTGTTAACCAGAAAGGGATATTGGTCGACCCGGCCAAGATTGAGGCGGTGTTGAGGTGGGAGGTGCCGAGATCGCCCACCGAGATCAGGAGTTTTCTGGATTTGGTTGGATATTATCGCGGGTTTATCAAGGATTTCTCCAAGATCGCTGTGCCACTTACTAAGATGACCCGGAAGGGTGTTACGTTTTCATGGGGACCGGAGCAGCAGTCCTCATTCGAGACGCTTCGTCAGAAATTATGCGAGGCTCTGGTGCTTGCAATCATGGAAGGGATGGAGGATTTTGTGGTATACTGTGATGCCTCTATATCGGGTTTGGGGGCGGTGCTTATGCAGAGGGGCCATGTGATAGCGTATGCTTCTAGGCAGTTGAAGCCTCATGAGTCGAGATATCCCACCCACGACCTGGAATTGGGGTCGGTGGTGTTTTCCCTCAAGAACTGGCGACACTATTTGTATGGGGTTCGGTGTACGATATACACGGACCATAAGAGCTTGAAGTACTTGATGGATCGGCCAAATCTGAATATGCGACAGAGGAGGTGGTTGGATGTGGTGAAGATTTACGATTATGAGATCCTGTACCACTCGGGCAAGGCTAATGTGGCAGCCGACGCGTTGAGCCGTAGGGCGGATAGCACCCCGATCCGAGATATTTGTCTGAGATTGACGGTATTGACCCCGATTTTGGATATTATACGAGGAGCTCAGGTAGAGGCTGCGAAGCCAGAACATCAGAAGAAGGAGCGGGTTGTAGGTCAGGTATCAGGATTCATCACGGATGGTCGAGGGCTTATGACTTTTCAGGGTCGGATTTGGGTACCGTTTGTGGGCGGTGCGGGTACTATTTTGATGGAGGAAGCACATCGATCGAAATTCTCGATTCATCCCGGTGCTACGAAAATGTATTTGGATCTTAGGAAGGAGTATTGGTGGCCCTGTATGAAAAGGGATGTCGCTTGGTTTGTTGAGAGGTGCTTGACTTGTCGGCAGGTCAAGGCCGAGCACCAGCGACCGCACAGTAAGCTGCAACCGCTAGAGATTCCCGAGTGGAAGTGGGAACAAATCACTATGGATTTCATCACCAAGTTACCACGGACTGCGAGGGGAGTCGATGCGATTTGGGTGATCGTGAATAGGCTGACGAAGAGCGCTCATTTTCTAGCCATCAGCGAGAGCTCTTATGCGGAGAAGTTAGCCGAGTTATATGTGAGGGAGGTAGTATCACGGCATGGAGTGCCGATCTCGATTATTTCGGACCGTGACGTGCGTTTCACTTCCAGGTTCTGGAAGAAGTTTCATGAGGAGTTGGGTACAAGGTTACATTTCAGTACTGCATATCATCCCCAGACAGACGGTCAGAGTGAGCGGACGATTCAGACGCTCGAGGACATGCTTCGGGCATGTGTGTTGGATTTCGGAGGAAGCTGGGACACCTATCTACCTTTAGCAGAGTTCTCGTATAACAACAGCCATCATTCGAGCATTGGTATGCCACCCTTTGAGCTGTTGTATGGGCGGAGGTGTCGCACCCTCATCTATTGGGGTGAGGTAGGACAGCAGGTTATGGGTAGCATGGAGATCGTACTTCAGACGACCAAGCAGATTCAGCTGGTCAGGCAGAGGTTGTTGACCGCTCAGAGCCGACAGAATAGTTATGCAGACAGACGCCGGTCCGAGCTTGAGTTTCAAGTAGGTGATCTGGTACTCCTGAAGGTCTCTCCTTGGAAAGGAGTGATTCGATTCAGGAAGAGGGGCAAGTTGGGGCCCCGATATATTGGTCCTTTCCGTGTGATCGTGAGGGTGGGCCGAGTAGCCTACCGTTTAGACTTGCCAGCAGAGTTGGGGCAGATTCATGACACTTTCCATGTGTCGCAGTTGAGAAAGTGTATAGCCGACGAATCGGCGGTGGTTCCATTAGGGGATATTCAGGTGGATGCGAGCCTGAATTTTGCTGAGAGACCAGTAGCCATCAGAGATCGGAAGATCAAGGTTTTCAGGAACAAGGAGGTACCCCTGGTATTGGTTCAGTGGCAGCATCGGAAGGGATCAGAGATGACCTGGGAGCCGGAACGTGAGATGCGTGAGCAGCATCTGGAGCTATTTTCCTAGCGGGACTTCGAGGGCGAAGTCTTGTTCTAGTGGGGGAGAATTGTAACAGCCCGGATCCCCAGGTATCTTTACTTTCATATTTTTGGTATTCTGTGAGGGGACTCGGCGAGTTGGAGGTCGAACTCGCAGAGTCGGGTCGTGGTTTTGGACAGATGTTCGCGTCCGGACTCAACGAGTCCAAGAAATGGACTCGGCGAGTCCGCGCTGTTTAATGAAACCCTAATTTCCCAGTCCTAAGCCCTATTTAAAATACCTTATGGCCTTCATTTGCGGCCACCTTGAGCCCTGAGTGCACCCAAACGGCTGAGAGACTTTGTAAGTGAGATAGAGGCTATTTGTTCATCATTTTGTGTGATTTTTGCAAGAAGGAAGGATAAGATCAAGCTTGAAGAGTTGGGGAGCTTGGATCTGCTTCTATTTCATCAAGGGAACCTTCTTGAGGTAACTTTCAGAGCTAAACTTCGTATTTTGGTTGATGTGTCAAATCTAGGGTTTCTTCTTGCCTTATTTAGCTTGAATTGGAAGTATGAAAGGTCCCATGGAGGTATGGAACCTAGATCTGGACCTTAGCAGGTCCAGAAGGCCCCAAATGACAAGCTTTATGTCCATTCTTTTGAGTTGGAAGCTAGGGTTGCCATATTAGAGGTTATTTCTCCAAAATGAGCCTTGTATGCGTTGCATGGAAACCAAGACTGAGACTTTACGTGACAAATGAGCTTGGGAAGGCCAGATCTATGTGTGTATGGAACGGATCTGACCGTAAAAGCCAGTTTTAGCTGATGCATGGCATGGAATCGCCGAGTCTGAAGAACAGACTCGACGAGTCGCTTGAAGATTATCCTTGTGACCACCCAGTGTGTAGTCCTGCTGAGTTATGGGTGACTTAGTGAGTCACTGAGAGTTAGAAAGGTTTTGACAAGTGGACCGAGTCGAGTTGGGACTCGCCGAGTTGACCTTGCGACTCGGCGAGTTGAGTCGCGGTGGCCCCGTGATTCATGCCCGGGTGGAACTCGTCGAGTCTGGGAAGTACTCGACGAGTCAAAGGGAAAATCCTTGCGAGTTGGAGAAAACGCGTAGACTCGCTGAGTCACTATAGTGCACTCACCGAGTCCGACCAATTTGACCAAAGACTGTTGACCAAGTCGCCCAGTGTTGACTTGATAAGAATGGTCAACCCTAGTGGTACAAGTAATAATTATAGATTCATGATGTCATAGGAGGATTACAGCTCGGGGGTTCGAGCACGAGTGATTTCCAGGGTGCATGAATTAGCGAGACATACGAGGTGAGTCTTCTCACTATACTGTACCCGGAAGGGTTTGACTGTGTGACCGGAAGGTCGAATATGATATGAGTTATATGACTTATGTGTAATAAGTTATTCGTTATATGTGCCATGTATGATATGCTTGATATGGGCCGGAAGGCAATATGTTATGGGCCGGAAGGCGTGGTAATATGGACCGTAAGGTTGACGTGGGTAGGACCGGAAGGTTTACCCAATCGGGACGGAAGTCCCCTGAGACACATGGACCGGAAGGTCAGGGCCTGGAAAGGTGTATGTGCGTAGGTTGTATTTTGGGAAAACTCACTAAGGTAGTGTTTGTTTTTTGTCTGCAGATCTGCGAGACCTCTTCTGTCTGCGCCGTGCAGACCACGCGCAGACATTAGTCTTCGCAGACTGTTTGTTTTTTTGAAGACTGTAGACCTAAAAATGTCTGCGCGCCCTCTTCTTGGCGCAGATGTGGACCAGAGTCTTCTAACATCTTCAGACATCTTCTAGCCTAAAAAGACATCTTCTAGCCTAAAAAAACATATATATCTTTATTTTTTTAAGTTTTTTTTCAATTTATATTTTTTCCAACTTTATTAATGATAAACAATTTGAAAAAAAAAAATTACAAAACTTAAAAAAAACATTTGACGATACAAATATGATATTTTTATCAAATTTATAAATAAAAATTTATTATAATAATAGTCGTTGAAGTTGTTTATATAAATATGAACAAAAAATCATAATATATTCTTATATTTTTTTGCCAAAATTTTGTAAAACTTTATTTAATAGAGTATCATCAATTTCTCGAGAAAATATTTATCGTACGTTTTTAATAGATTTTAATTGAAAAAATCGAAGTTTATTTTCATCTATTTATGTATCAAATTCTTTGATCACTAATTATAATGTTTAGTTATAATTTTACAATCAAAGTTGTTCGTTTTAATCAAATATGTATGTGAATTAATACCATTTAATACATAAAAGTTGATCTAGATTCGTTATATATTTATAATAAAGTCGTAAAAATATATAAAAAAATCGCTTTGAAGTTTTAAAAAATCAGTTTATTTAGATTTCAGTTTATTTTAATAGCCCGTAGATGTTAAAAAAACAAACAGTCTTCTTTTTTCAGACTGCAGACGTTTGGTCCACCTCTTCTACTGCAGAGGTCTACAGATGTGGTCCGCAGACTGCAGACATTTTGTGCCAGAAAAAACAAACAACACCTAAGCATTTATGCTTACAGTTGTTGTGTTATGTGTTTCAGGTACTAGCGAGGACCGTGGGAAGGCGCTGGCGTGATCGTACACACACTCGAGGAAACCATTTTGTGATCTTTGTTATGTAATTGGTCGTGACTAAATTGTTACATTGGAACCTAAATTTTATTACTCGATGTTTTGATGGTTGTAAAAATGAAAAAAATCGTTTTGAAATTATGACGTGACACAAAGGAACAACTTCCTCATCGTCTAACACATACTTACGCAACTGTGAAACATGGAAGGTGTTGTGGATCTGACTGAGCTCATGTGGAAAATCCAACCAGTAGGCCACCCTACCGACCTTGTTGATCACACAGAATGGTCCAATCTATCGAGGACCCAATTTCCCCTTATTCTTGAAATGTACCACACCCTTCCAGGGTGAGACCTTCAGTAGTACCATATTGTCGAACTGAAATTCCAACTATGATCGGTGCCAATCGGCATAACTCTTCTATAGACTCTAAGTTGTTTGCAGTCTCTACCTGATCTGTTGAATAAGATTTGTGGTCTAAAGGACTACCTCAGTCCTTCCCATGTCTCTGTGACTAACCTCTCCCAACAAACTGTGGTACGACATCTTCGACCATACATGAGCTCAAAAGGCAGAGCACTAATGTTGGAGTGATAGTTGTTGCTCTAGGAAAACTTCGCAAGTGGTAGGTAGGAATACCAACTCCCACCTGAATCTATGACACAAGCCCGCAACATATCTTGAAGTGTTTAAATGGTCCGCTCACCTTGGTCATAAGTCTATGGATGATAACCAGTGCCAAAATAAAGTCTCGTACCCAGTTCCTCGTGGAACTTCTGCCAAAACCGGGAAGTGAACAGAATATATTGATCTGATACAATGGAGATCGAAACCCCTGACGAGCAAAAATATCCTGAATGTACACGTTGGCCAACTTTTCGGACGAGGAGCTCTCCCGGATGGCCAAAAAGTGGGCACTCTCGATCAATCGATACACGATGACCTAAAAAGCATCAAAACCCTTGGCAGTCTTCGGTATCTTGGTGATGAAATCCATGGTGATCTGTTCCTACTTCCACATGGGAACCTCCAAAGGTTGCAGCTTTCCCTACGGCCTTTGATGCTCACCCTTGACCATCCTACAGGTCAAGCACCTCTCAACATACCATGTTATATCCCTCTTCATACACGACCACCAATAACTTAGTCTCCAATCCTGATACATCTTGGTGGCTCCTGAGTGTATCAAAAAGCAAGACTTATGAGTCTCCACCAAAATTACTTGTCTGATCCCACCAGAAAATGAAACCCAAATCCGACCACACCGGGTCAACAATCCCCGACTGTCGGTTAAATATATGACGATCTTACCCATGATCCTCTCCTGTTTCCAGTTCTCCTTCTATACTTCTTCTTCCTATGCCCCTCTGATCAAATCCAAAAGTGGAGAAACAATAGATATCCTCATACACATATCCCCAACTGAAGATCATGTCGACTCACGGCTCAAGACATCCACTACCATATTCGCTTTACCCGAATGGTAAAGGATCTCACAGTTATAATCATTGACCACGTCTAGCCACTTGCGTTACCTCATGTTCAGGTTTGACTGGTCTATAAGATATCGCAAACTCTTGTGATCTGTGTAAACGGTACAACAATCCCCATATAGATAATGTCTCCAAATCGTAGGATAACATGCCTTATGTGGTTTCAGCTGCCGAGAAGCATATGCAATCACTCGTCCTCTTTGCATAAGATACACCCCCAAACCATTGATGGAAACATCACACAATACAATGAAATCCTTGACACCCTTCAAAATGGTCAATACCGAGGACTCACATAACCTCTGTTGCAGTGTCTCAAATGCAGACTTCTACTAAGGGCCCCATCTAAAATCCACTCCCTTCCTCATTGGATGAGTGAGGGGTACTACAATCTTGGATAAATCCTAGATAAATCTCCAATAAAATCCCACCAAACCTAGGAAACTCTTGATCTCCGAGGGAGATTTCGGGACCTCCCACTCCATCACGACCTCAATCTTGGATGGATCAACCAAAATCCTGTTTTATTGAACAAGATGTCCCAGGAACTGGACCTCTCATAACCAAAACTCAAACTTTGAGAACTATGCATACAACCCTTCTCGCCTCAAGACTCCCAAATCTCTCGAAGGTGCTCCTTGTGCTGCTCTCTGGTCTTGGAGTACACCATGATATCATCAATGAACACAATAACTGGTTATTCGAGAATCGACCTGCATACTCGATTCATCAAATCCATAAACATTGCAGGTGCATTGGTGAGCCCAAATGGCATTACCATGAACTTTTAATTCATAAAAATGAGTTCGAAATGTGGTCTTCTACATGTCCTCCTCTCTCACCCTCACCTGATGATACCTCGACCTCAAGTCGATCTTGGAGAACCAAGATGCACCCTGCAATTGATCAAAGAGGTCGTTAATCCATGGAAGGGGATAATGGTTCTTCGTCGTCAACTTGTTCAACTCCTAGTAATCAATGCACATCTGGTGTGAATCATCCTTCTTCTTGATGAACATTATCAGCACTCCCTACGGTGAACTGCTTGGTCTAGTGAACTACTTGCCTAACAACTCTTGAAGCTGAGAGGACAACTCCTGCATCTTGGTTGGTGCCAAGCGGTACGACGCCTTGGAAATTGGAGCCGCACATGACACTAGGTTAATCCTGAACTCAACATGCCTATCGTGAGGCACACTGGGTAACTCCTCCGGAATCATATAAGCAAACTCCTTGACAACTAGCACATCTGAAACTGAGACATGCTCCCCTACTCGTGTATCAACCACATAGGAAATATAACCCATACACCCATGTTGAATATACTTCCGAGCCTTATCCTCCGAACAAAATCCTAATCCAACCCTGGTACCCTCTCTATAGATGACTGGTTCTACCCCACTTAGGGTTTGAACTATCACTCACTGACCCTCGTAATCAGTTATAACACCAAACCTGCTCAACCAATCCATTTCCACTATCACGCATACATCCCCAATGGGGATAAGGATTAAATCAATCGGATAAGGCACCCCGAAGATCTCCAATACACAACCTTGATACATTTTGGATGCAGAAACCCCATGTTCATTAGCGATAGAAACCTGCAAAGGGCACTCCAACTCGCTAATGGTGTAACATCCGGATTTCTAGGTACTTTATTTAATTATTATTTTGGAGATTTTGAGAGAGACTCGGCGAGTTGATGCTCAGACTCGCCGAGTAGAGGCGCGAATTTTCATCCGGGTTAATGATCGGACTCGGTGAGTCCGCGCTGTTTAATGAAACCCTAATTTACAAGGATTGAGACCTATTTAAAGGCCCTTATGGCCTCCATTTGCGGCTACCATGTGGTAGAGAGAGACCCCAGAGTGTGTGAGTGATTTGAGAGAGAAAGGAAGCCATTTTTGATCCTTGTGTGGGTAATTTTGCAAGAAGAAGGTGACCAAGGCAAGAGGAAACTGAAAAGGGAGATAACATGTGGATTTCAGAGCTTAAGGACCTCATCTTAAGGTAAATGTTCGATCCTCTTTCAATGTTGGTGTAAATTTTGAGAGTTAGGGTTTCTAGCCCCCTTTTAGAGTATGATTTGTGAAGCCAACGGTCCCTTCTTGTCATGAGGCTTCGAATATGGATCCAAAGAGGTCCAGAGACCTTAAATCCTTGATCTTTATTGAGTGCCTTGGAGAGATATGAGTGTTGGATGGCATATTGAGTCCATTTCTTCAAATAGAGCCTTTGGGTCTTTGCATGGGCATCCAGATCCAAATTTTACGTGTTTTTATTGCTTTAGGAGGCCAGATCTATGAGTTAGAGGAACGGATCTGACCTCAGGAGCTCATTTGAGCTCGAGCATGGCATGGACTCACCGAGTCCCAAGAACAGACTCGGCGAGTAGGGCTAGGGTTTCCCGTAAGTCACTCAGTGAGTAACTTGTCGAGTTGGGGGAATGGCTCGGTGAGTCAAACAGGGGTAGAGGATTACAGGTGGAATTCGCCGAGTTCATAATTGAACTCGACGAGTTGAGTTAGGGTGGCCCCGCGATTCATGCCAAGTGTAACCCGTCGAGCAAGGGGGAAGGCTCAACGTGTCATGAGAGGCTAGAGAGTTAGTGGACATGTGTAGACTCGCCGAGTCGCCCAAGTGTTCTAGACGAGTCATGTCAAAGTTTGACCGTTGACTTTGTTGACTTTAAGGGATTGGTCAACAATGGGGTCTTTGAGTCAAGAGAAGGGTAAAATGGTCTTTTACCCATTTGAGGATGCTAAGAGAGGGTTGGGTCTAGTCTCGAGAGTTATATTTATGAGCGTATTTTACTTTATGTGATTAGGCGGAGGCTAGACTATATTGCTACCGAGTCAGGATTTACCGAGACATTTGAGGTGAGTCTTCTCACTATACTTTACCTACAGTGGTAATTTGAGTTATGTGACAGAGTTATTGTATGCTATTTATCTGATGTGTGGCACTGCATTGTTTCTATGTGATTTATGTCATGTGTATATCAGAGTATATCAGAGTTAGAACCGGAAGGTTCACAGAGCTAGGACCAGACGGTCCAGAGAGTTAGGGCCCAAGGGCCCACAGAGTTATAGCCTCGAGTGGCTAGTATGTGTTATGTGTGGTATTTTGGGGAACTCACTAAGCTTTATGCTTACAGTGTTATGTGTTATGTGTTTCAGGTACCAGTGATGATCGCAGGAAGGCACCGGCATGATCTGTACACACACCCACGAAGTTTATTATGATTTGATCTTGGGAAATGTTTTGTGAAAATGATATGATATAATGAGATTTTATTAATAGATATGTTTGAAAATGTGTTTTGAACAATGTGAAAATTTGTCTTAATTTTTACGGCGTTAAAAATGGTCATACAAAAATTCCTACTAAAAGATCGAGACACAAAGGACCGACTCGCGCCCGAGTCAAATAACACAAGTGCAGGAAAAGATTTCACTAAGAATATACCAGTCACAACGCCTAGAGCTTCCCTGGCCTCCTCTGTAGTGAGCTGAAAAGCACGACCACGATCCCTCGGGGCTCCGCCCTACCCTAGTGACCATCGGTAATCCTCAGAGTTGTTGGCATCGGGGACTGCACCGGCTTGGCGGAAAGTAATGGACATTCGACCTTCATATGGCCTACCTGATCACAATGGTAGAAAATCCCAACGCTTGGTACTAGGGCTGGCTGGCGACAATCCATCACAAAGTGCCACTCTTTGCCATATTTGTGGCATCCAGAAGTAGATCGACAAGAAATATCATCAACCTTGTCACACTTGGAAAAAGTGTGGCCCATCTGACTCCCAGATATCACATTAGCGACCTTGAACCGCTTCGCCGCAGGCTACGACTGCACCGGAGCCTACCTCTGCTCCCTCGTCTAGAGCTCCATCTCAATCCCATGCCACCTAGTGACCTCCTGTAACTCCATAAGTGTACCATAGCGCTGAGTAGACACAAATCGGTGGATGTCTGTCTTGAGCATGCTCAAGTACCGGGTCATCTGAACTTGCTCAAAAGTATCCAACTTAGAGAAACACAACACTTTCTCAGTAAACATCTTGATGATCTCGGTCACCATCTCTGTCCAGATACTCATGTGTTAATCTCTCTCTCTCTCTCTCTCTATCTCTCTCTCTCTCTCTCACTCACACAACCAAAGGGACGTATCTTGAGCAGAACATATCAGAAAACTGATCCCATGATATAGAAACTCTCTACTCTAGATTGTCTGGACCAGTAACCAGCCTCCGCCAATCCTTCTCTCCAGACCGACGAAGGTTCAGAGTGCACTTGACCTTCTAGTCAGTTGGGCAAGAGCAAGTAAAGAAACATCCCTCCACGTCGGACAGCCACCTCATGGGCATGATCGGATCCTAGACTCCATCAAACATCAGGGGTTTCATATTGTCTAAGTCCCGATACTGGAAGGCTCTCCCCCCATCAATCTACACGGCATCGACGACCGCGGTGGCCGCAACAACAACAACCTCAAAAAGTGCAGCGCATCGATCATCAAAGAACTCCATCATGACGATCTTGATAGACCAAAACAACTCCAATATCTTCCCCCGGACAATAGAAACAACCCCGACATAAATCATCTCCCTAACCTAATCCTTAGACAACTCTAGCCTATACTGGCCACTCGCTCCTGCTCTTGATTTGGATCTTGACTCAAATCGCCATACTAAAAATAAACCAAAAAGTATCAGATGAGGCGCATATCAAACCATCGAAACCATTCCATAACAAAACCCTAGGGGTTGTGACTTCCCTGCTACACGTACGAGTCTTATACTTCCAGTAGTACGGGACCATACTACCTTTCGCACCTACCTTTATTTGTCCCAGAAGATCATCACAACAACCTTAACAGCACACACTCAAATACCCATACATCCTATTCTCACTTCCTAGAGAAAGGATAAACATCCCTCAACAGACAATCGAATACTTGATTCTACCCCAGGCCGACAACCAAACAAAGAATAGGAAATAAGGCCAAATCAAACATTCTCATACTATAAAATCTTAGTTATGTATAATTTTGATGCATACAATATGAAACTACAATAGTGATGTCGATTTCATTCAAGAATAACCCTAGGCTATTAGGCATCATATAATCAGACAATTCTATCATTCAATTCATGAAGATCTCTAGCCTATCACTAGCATGCTCTTCTACCATAAACATAATAACAGATAATTGTGTGGTAACTTGGGGTATACTTATTGGCTCCGTCTGATCGTACACATCACATCCTTCCTTGGTTAGTTTTGGAAACAATTTAAAAAACAATTTAAAAAAACTTTTGCAGTTCCTTACTTTGAGTATGGATTCACATGAAAGTTCCTCTAATTCGCTCAAACCAAGGCTCTAATACCAACTTGTAACGTCTCAAAAATCACAACAAATTTAAACTTTTTTAAAACAACCCATTTTATAAAAAGAAGTGTTTGCATAACCATTGTTGTCAAAACATTATTCAAATTTAGAGTCCCCTAAGATCCAATCAACATAAAACCAAGAATGTGTATGGTCACGCCTTCGCCTTGACACGGTCCTCAGAAGTACCTGAAATAAAATTAAAACTGTAAGCCAATGCTTAGTGAGTTCCCCCAAAGTACCACCGCATAAACATAACAAACAACAACATGCATGCAAAGCCTTCAACATTACTGGATAGCCTCATTGGGCCTTCACCATATATGGAAATCTCTCTGGACCTTCGGCATGACTGGTCTGCCTTGCAGGCCTTCAGTCTATCCGGACATCCCTCAGTATCTTGGCCTTCAACACAAAGTAGGATCACCTCAACCCGGTACACCATCACACATCAACATATACCATAACAATCAATAACTAGCATATATAAGTAGTCATACAGACCTAAGAGATCACTACAACATCCTATATACTAGGATACATATCTAATAGATCACTACATCATAGTACATCCTATATACTAGATACAGATGTAACATATCACTGTTGGATTAGGTGTCAAAGCCTATAAATATAATTGATATGTACTTGACCCAAGAGTAGCATGGTCCGTTTCGGGTTTCCTTCACCATGACAATTTGATAGGATGCATGTTTTAGTAAGAGGTTATATGTGATTTATTAATATATTATAAGTATAATTTATTAATTGAGAAATCATATTATTTAATTAGTATCGATCAATAATTGATTTTGAATTAATTTAGCGATCAAAAGAGACTAATTAAATTAACAGGGACTGATTATGTAAATCTGTGAGACATATGTTTAGGGCTAATGATCCATAATTAATTTGTAATGAGCTGAGATTATGTGAAAATCCATAAATTATTAGTCCATAGAATTTATGGATCATAATCCTAAGTGTAAGAGTTAGGGTTACATATAACTCTTGGAAATCTACACTATATATGTGTAACCCTTTAGCCAAATTCGGACCTAAGAGTGACATTGCAAGAGTATGGATGATTTTTGGTGCCTAACCTCTCTCTCATTTTTCTTCCAGTTGTTCATGATGTTTGTGACTTTTTTGAGGCACAACACTTGGGGTGCTAAGCTCTTGAAAGACTAAATTCAACAAGCTACAACAAGAGGTAATCTTGTAACTTACTTTTTATGATTTATATGTCAAAATTGTATGCTAGTTGTATGCTTCATGCTTTGGAAATTTTATTGCATGTATAATTAGAGAAAACTTAGATGCAAAGCTATTAGGGTTGTATGTGCACCATAGGAGTGTTATAGTACACGAATACCAACAGTGGTATCAGAGCCATGGGTAGTTTTGTGTTATATTGTTGCTTGGTTAATTTTTCTAAGTTGGAAAAACTGAAAAACTACTGTCTGACAGGGGGACTCGACGATTCCATTCATGAACTCGATGAGTTTATATTATGACTCGACGAGTTCATTAGTCTGTTTGCATTTTTTTGGGGTTTTTTTTTGCCAGAATTGGATTTGGATCATTACCTTAAACTGTTTTGTATCATAAAATCTGTTTTTTAACTAGTAGTGATTATCCTCATCCAATTAAAAGATAAATTGTCGAATTATAATTTAATTACTAAATTATATGATAAACTAATTATTAGTGTAATTTGATTTGAAATGATCTTACTACAAGAATTCTATTATGATCAAATTGGTAAAAGATAAGATGATTATTTTATTAAGTTTAAAATTTGATCTAAATGTTTTTTGAAGAGTTACAAAACTTTTTTTTAAGTTTTGGGATTCTAAAAGTTTTTTTTTTGGAGTTACAATATTTGTCATCCAATTTGGAACTCAAAAGTTTTTGAAGCGTTTCATAACTTTTCCTCAAGTTATGGAACATGAAAAGTCTCATTCATCATCTTCACTAAACAATTAACTTCTTAAGTTATAGAATTCAAAAAGTTTTCAAGAGTTACAAAACTTGTCCTCAAGTTTTGAAAGTTAAAAAGTCACAATTATGAAACATTGAATTCTAAAAACCCTAGTAGTTTGAAAGGTTTTAAAAAGGTGTAACTCATGGGTTCATAACTTAAAATTAATTAAATATTTTTAATTTTGATTTATCATCTTGATGTTTTGAATAGTTCAAATCACACCCTTATGGACTTTATTAATAGTTGATTAAATTTTTAATTAAAAAAGTATTATTAAATCCATAATCATATGGTTTAAGTTTAATTAAATTAAGAGTATAATTTATTAATAGATTAAACCATCAAATATTTTAAAATTCTAAAACACACCCTTATACTACATAAAATTTAGAGTTTAATATATTATATATGTATAAGTAAATGTCAGTCTTACCGTTAGTAGGCCTCATTCACAAAGCCAATCTATAAGGGGTATAAGGAAATTGCCTATAAAATGGCAGTTGAATGGGTGTCCACTCTCACCCACCGCTTCCTTGATTGGCAGAGGGTCGTTAGCCGAACAGGTAGGATAGGACACAAACTCCCACTTAAATTATGATGAACATACAAAGTAACTAAACATTTATAAATTCCCAATCTTAGTTACTTAGGAAAAATGTGAATTTGGTGTTAACCCATGAAATTGCACTTTGCACCTTGCTAAGTCATTAGTGGAGCGTGTGTGGTTAACTGACACACTAATTTGGGACTAGCAAGGGTGGAAAAGGGTAGTTTGATGTTAATCATGGATCAATGGAGTGTGTGTGGTTAATCGGCACATTGATTAGGTGATATGTAACATCGAGCGTACCAAGCTAATTTACATGGTTATTCACACCTTGTTTGTGATCCTCAGCATCCCGGTCGCAAACTTGATGGGCATAATCGAGATTAAACATCTTATTGAAAAGTCCAATGAATCTCAAAAGAATCTAGGAATTTCAATTCATTTAAAACTTAATAATCAATTTCGTTTTTCATGGTGGAAGTTAGTAAAACGTCATTTGCCTACCTTTAAATATTTTGCAATTGGATTACGGCATCCTCTTCCGAATTGTAAAATATTGTGTTGGTTCCTAGCCTTAATATTGCATTTTGGGTGTTATATTAAGGAATTAAATCAACTAACTTGAATTTCTTCCCGAATCTCTTGGAAAAAGCTTTCCTTATGAAGATGATGTCCCACAATTGGATTGTGGAAATGGATATCATGTTTCATTTCCTCCACCTCCTCCAATAATTCTCCCTAACCCACATGTTCAAAGACTTGAAAAGTTCAAGGTCACTCAAACCATATTGGCAAGCAAACACTAAGATGGAAGGTCTGTGTGTGCACATGTCTTGGAGATGAAGTCACACATTGACAGGTTGGGAATGTTAGGAGTCGTTGTCTTGAGGAAGTAGGTTGTTAACTTGGTTCTTCAGTCACTTCCTAAGTTATATACTGAGTTCATTAAAGGTTACTATATGATAGACCGCGACATGTCCCTTATTGATCTACCTATTTGCTAATTGTTTCTGAATCGACAATGATTTGGCGCATTGGTAAAGCAAATTCGATTGGAAGATCTACTTCCAAAACTTCCATGGGTAATGACAATGGAAACATTGGAAGTCCAGAAAAGATTTATCTTTCCAAGGGAAAGGGAAAGGCTAAGTCTGAGATTGTCCCATGTACCATTCTAAAAGAGTCTGTTTGCTTCTATTGTCAATAGAAGGGGGATCGGATGCGAAGCTGTCGTATCTACCTGAAGGACTACAAGGATGGTAAAGTCAAAATGTTTCACTCTACTTTAGGTAAGTCTATTATCTAACTCTATTAAGTTCCTGTTTGTAGATTCTTAATACATGATGCGACAAGATTGCATTTTGATGTGTTTGTAGGATCTAAAAAAAAATAAAGGAAGCTTAAACGAAGAGTACGTTGAGTCTGGTTCTATGATCAGATTTGTGAGCTGCTACTAGGAGTTATGGTAGGTTGCTTATGAATATGTAATAACATAGTTTTCATTTGTAATTGCATTGTAAGGACAAGTTTTCCGCGTTTTATAAAAAAAAATTAAATTTTGTTTTATTTTTATCCTTGCAATGGCATTGGTGAAATTGATGTTTGTGTATTTCTATTGTTACCAATATTGGAAAATGGATTTGATTCTTTAGTTTGTGCTAGTGTCAAAATTTACCAAATAAGAAAAGATTCTCATCACCCGAGGTTCAATTGGATAGAAACTTGGAATCATTCGATTTGCATCGTATGATGAATGAGAACCTTCATCTTTGGGAAATTAGGACTAATTCCTTGTTCACATGTATATGTGAGTCAAGTGAAGGACTGGGGATTGGGTGCACATAGTTATACACTGGTCAGGTCCACCACAAAGAACAACAAGACTATTCGTCATGATTTACTAAAGTTAGTAAATATGGTTATACTTAGAAGATTAAGTGTAAATCTGAATCATTGAAGAACTTTCAATGTATAACAGAATGATGAGAAGAATCAAATTAGGCATAAAGATAAATGTTTCTCCAATCTGAAAGGAAAGGAGAGTACTTTAGTATCGTATTTTATGATCATCTTAATGATTATGAAAACCATATCACAATTGATCCTCTAAGGACACCATAGTACTTGTGCATGGCTAAGAAGATGTATCGAAAATTGTTGAAATGGTTAAATTAATTAAGGAGAGTCACTTCGTTCGAAAATCAAGTCTTAGAGGCATTCTCCAAGATTGTAACTTGAGTGACATATCTTAAGTAGGTTTATAACACATTTGTAATTGGTAGTTGTGATGTCTTGGATAAGACAAATGTCAACTAAGACCAATTATATGAAGTGTTATTCTTGATAAGAATCCGGACTAACTCTTGAATATTTGTTTGTCAATGAATAGTTCTTGATAGAGAATCTTATATATCAAGAGGTCAGTGGGATTCTTAAAGATCTTGAAAAGCTTCCAGAACTAATAAAGAATAAAACCTATTGTAAATCACTAGCCTATGACTTGAGGTTTTTAACCTATCGTGTTGACATATTCTTGTTTCTGTGCCCATTCCAGTTAAAGTTGACTATGCATGTGAGTATAATGAGTTCTCAATTGTTTGCATAAGGCAAAGCACCTAGATTGGTGAAAGTTCATTGATCAGTAATGGTGATCTGCTCAACATCTTAGAAGCCATGTTAGGCCCTTGTGCCGCCAAGTGGCAAGAAATTTAGATTAAACAAGTTTAGTCCATATGAGTTTGAATTTTTCATAGACCTTGTCTTATGATAATCATAGATTCACATGGATAGGAACACATACACCATTAGTCTAAGTGACAAATGATTCTCTCTGCTTCATGAAAATGATTATGAGGAAACATTTTCACTAAGTCGATTTTAAGGAGATAGAATTTGTGATATTTGCATTCTTAAAATTCGATTACGATTATGACATCCCTTTTCATAGTTAGTATTTGTGAGAAATGGAAAATAGTTAAACATTCGGGACTTATTGTTGTAAGTTCTGAAATAGTTTAGACACACATATGAGCCTTCTTATAAAAGGTGTATGATCTTAGATAAAGACTTATCGAAACATCTCGTATCAGAAATTTGAAATTTTTTAAGAAAGTCAATAAGCATTGTTTTCTAACAATCCAACTTATTTCTGGGTACATGTCAAAGCTAGTGGAAGCATAAGTCATATGCTAGTAAAGAAATGATTGTTATGCTGGTGGGACCATAATCATTATGGTAAGTGTTGCAAGTTAGCAATACTAATTATAGAAAACAAAAGTTTCAATTCGCAACGTTTTAGAGTTTGAAAAGTTGTTTTGCTATAATTAAGGGAGAGGAACTCATACTTCGTTTCAAGTCTAAAAGCTTAGATTGAGATTTTAACCAAATTTAGTCAAGGATATATATATATATATATATATATATATATATATACACACACACACACACACACACACACACAAACACACCATGTTGGAATGCTTCAACATTGGAAATTATATTTATGGAAATATTATAGCAAAAGAATAGTCAAGTATCATGTCTTTATGTAAGAGACTAAATCGTATCCTATCTGCTTCGGATATAGGATCGATTGCATATGCTATAATATTCATGTGCTCTGAATTTTCCGAATGCCAAAGGTATTAAGAGGGAAATATGACCAGAACCAAATATGACTAAAGTAGTTAAGCAACTGTCATGGACAATGTAAGTTTCGCTAAGGATTGATCGCTTGAAGCTGGAAGTATAGTGATGAATGGACCATATTGACGTTATTATGAATAGACATGATTCTATTAATAATGAATTTTCGTATGGAAAATATGGAAATGTTTCAATATTAGGAGTTGGATATTAGGAATCTATGTGGAAGTTAGAAACTTTTTTGCAAGAAGAATGTTCAAAGGAATGTACTTTGAAATTGAGACTTCGCTTCCATGGAATTGTTTTGTAACAATCTCCAAAGGAATACTTTTTAATATCGTTAGCAAAGTCTCTATGAATTTAGTACCATGACATTACAAAAGGTTATATTGCATGATAGTTTAGAATCTAACACATTCTAGCAGTGACAATAATTTGGTATTCTTTGATGGGTTATACACAAAATAACATCCTATGTGCTCATGCAAACCCTAAAGCTTGGATCTAGGTTTCTCTATTATACATGCAATTCATCTAAGACTTATAAGCCCTAGATCTACCATACACATTTCTAAATTTAACATATAAAACAAATCTAGATGATTACTTCTTCAACAATGGCTTGAATCTTCTTCTCTTGGAGCTTAGAGTCACAAATGTCACTCATCTAATGGATTGCAAACACCACACAAGCAAGAGGATGATATTGGAGAGAGGGGAGAGGCACAATTTCGACTATGAAGACTCTTAGGGTTTCAAGTGGCCGAAAATTGGATGCCTTAGGGTCTTATTTATACTGGTGCTGCTAGGGTTTCAGCCTAAACCTTAATAGACAGCTTAGGCCTTAAGCAATCCAATGAAGCTTCTGGAATAAGGCCCTTATGACCAAAAAAGCGAAGGTACTGATAAACAAGTTTAGACTGTCTCACAACTTTGATCCCAAATTTTTTTTTTTTTGTTAAATTTGTTCATAGTTTTCCTTTATGCAAAAATTTAGGGGGAGAATTAAAAAATAAATCAAAAATCAAACAAAAATCAGAAAAAATAAAAAAAAAATAAACAAAAAAAAATCAGAAAATTCAAAATAAAAAATAGTGTTATATTCTGTATTATTTCTTGTTCAAGAAAATCAAAAATCCAAAAATATTTTTATTTCTGTTTTATTTTTTTTCAGAAAATATGAAAAACCCAAAAATATTGTGTGCTAAGTTTTCATTTAGTTTTGTTTTGTCTTGAAAAGTGATTTAAGGTATAAATAAGACTCATGGAGACTGAAACGAAGATTTTCTGAGCCAAGATTTCATCAGTGATCATCGAAGAATTCTCATTCGAAGGAGCAAGAAATGAAGATTATTCTTTCAACATTCAATTATTCTACCCCAGAAGCAATGTGAAGCAGAAATTGAAGATTATGTGATGGATTGCATTGAATCCTCCTCAATCAATCTGCTACTATCGTTGTACCTGCTAAAGTGATCCATAAGATTTGTTCTCTCTGATGTTCTCTTTGAAGATTCTCAAGCTGAAAGCGCTATCTTTCAAGAATCAGTACATCAAGCCTCCTCACCCAATGTGCGTTCAAAGTCAAATTTTTGAAGAAAAGCCCAACTGCTCAAGATGAAGTCATTCATTGAAGATTCATATGTTCATCTTGATGCTGTGAAGAAATCGAAGATAAACGCTGAAGCCAATCTCCAACAGAAGATTAACAAGAATAGTCAGCTACTTTTTAGGGAGAACTTGTTGGGTCATTTAGAAAAGAAAGTTATAAACAAGGGGGAGATTGTTGGGTCAAAAATATGGTTTATAATTTACTTTTCTAGGAAAATGTATTTTTGTTTCTTGGACCGTAAACAGCTTGGTGTTTACGGCCGTAAACCCATTCACGACCCGTGTTCACCAAGCCCATGTTCCCTATAAATATATGTGTAAGGGGTGAGGAGTGGAGTGATGAGAACAAAAATACAAGAGCTTAAGTGTGTGCATTTGAAGGTGTTCTAGAGATAGAGAAAAGAGAGTGTGTGTTAGTATGTGTGAATCTTGTATCCGGATCTTCATTCATATCAATACATACAAGATTCATCATCTTCTTCTTCTCCTTCTATTCTATTTGATCTGACATCATCAGTTTGATTGGAATCCGCACGTCAAACGGATATGATTGATACTCAAGCAGATTGGGAACTTACAGTAAAAACATAGTTGGAAAGTGAATATATAAAAATGATAAATTGCAAAAAGATGATATCTAGGAAACGATTTGTTGACGATTATATACAGATGTAATCTTTATCAAGTTACCAAAAAATATGTAAGTATTGGTTTGATTTTAGGAGATTTAGATGAAAATTCTTTACATGTAGATTTATCTACCGATTTGGTAAAAGATTTTAATTTATCTATTTAATCTATGGATTTGTATGTAGATTTTTAGGAAAAGTAATAACTGATAGGTAGGATATGATTAAATCTTTTAATGATAAACTATATATCTCGTTTGAATTAACATTTACTTCCTTTCTTAAATTAAATTCTTCATTAAATGGAGATCAAAGGTTATAATTGTTAAGCTGCTGATTTTATGAGATTTGATATAATCTTTATTATGAAAATTGAACGGGTATTAAATGTAACAACGTAAATTACCTTTAAACATGTAACAATTGATGGAAAAAAAAATAGTTTTTATCAAAACTTTGATAGATGATGTCATAAAATGTTGTAAGGATGGAAAATCTATAATCAAAATACAATTAATGATACTGATTCTTTAAGATGATGTTATAAGATTTCCTTTATTTATATATATATATATATATATATATATATATATATATATATATATATATATATATATATATATATATATATATATGATTCTTTTTTAATGGACTAAAAATGTACAATGGAATTTCTATAAATTGACGTATCTTATCAAAATTTCAAAAATTTAACTAAATACGAATCCAACGATATCAAATTTTCAAAGATTAAACTAGATAAGAATCCGACGAGACTAACCACCAAATCTTTAATTTAGTCTTCTTTGGTGTGATATATGGAGACGAGAGAGAATACCAAAACCCATTTATAAGCAAAAGAAAAAATACTAACCCGGCCCGATAACAACATTATCACGTGCATGTCACGTGTAAGTCAAAAGCTGGACCAACACCACCAAAACCAGAGCACGCATTAATAATCACATCATCTTCATCGGTACTGCGCCTTCATTAACTCCGCCATACATTGATCACGCCCACCCACCACCACCTCCTCCCCCTCCCTCCACAATCAAATGGATATCGGAACCCCTACGCCGCCATTACTCTCCACTGAATCCAACCCAACCACTACAGGCATCAACATTCCTGAAGTTTACAACAATGGCGGCACTGTATCACACCAACACCACCAATCATCTTCTCCTTCCTCGTCGACATCTTCAGTAATAATAGTAATGATTGTTGTCTCTTCCGCCATTATAGTCTCAGCCGCCATCTACCTCCTCATCCGCTTCCTCTCTCGCTGCTGCAACCGCTCCTTCCGTACTACCTTTTCTCCAGCTGACGACGTCGTCTCCGACAATAGAAACGAAAACGAAAGCGTGCGTCATCACGTGATTAGTGTAGGTAATAATGGGGTGGAGTCGCTCCCGCTCTTCACGTTTTCTTCACTCACCGGAAATATCGCCGGCGGAGACTGCGCCGTGTGTTTATCGAAGTTTAAAGGTATAGATCAACTCCGACTGCTTCCATTATGCTGTCATGCGTTTCACGCACAGTGTATTGATGCTTGGCTTAAGTCTAACCAGACATGTCCGCTCTGCCGGTCGACGGTGAACCCTACCGAAGACGATGTGCTTAACAAAATTGTTGCGGCATCCGGCGGTGCCGGAGGTAGAGTCGGCGGAAATAGAAGTAACAGTAGTTTTCGCATTGAGATCGGAACAATTAGCCAGCGTCGAGAGCCATCTGATTCAGCCCGTAGGTCCTACTCCGTTGGCTCGTATGACTACGTGCTCGATGACGGCTACGAGATTTCCGTCGAATCAACGCACCGGAGAGGCATTTCCGACTGTACTTCAGTCGACAAGGATTCTACAACTCCGGAACCGCCGGGACAGAATTTGGCAGCGGAGGTGGCTGCAGGCGGCGGCAGTGGAAGGCGTAATTGGATGCGAGATTACATGGACCGTGTTTCTCATTCTCTCTCTTCACGTACTCAGTCGTTCCGTGGTTCTGGAAGGTTCTTTACCGGAAGCAGTCGCCGGAGTGATATCGTCGACGACTTTGAGGCAGGTCATGGTAGAATCGGAGAAGAGATTAGCGAGCTTTTCCGATGGCTCTCAGGGGTATAACTGTAAATTAACTTACTTTTTAGCTATTTATGGAAACTCCATTCTTTGCTATTACCACTCCGAAATTCGTTTAGGGCAAGAGTGGATTTAGCAAAGAGTGGGATTTTGATTTTTTATTTTTGATTTGTAATTACGAAAATCATTCTATGATTTTCTATATTTATTTATGATGTTTAAAGTTAACAATGACAATCTTTAATAAGCTTAAATCCCTTAAAAGTATTATACCCTTAAAATCATTCTATGTGATTATTAATAAGGTGTATTGTTTTTATTGCTTGATATATAAATTATTATAATCTAAGTATCTCAAATTAGATTGACTTTATAATAGGACTTTTATTGCATAAATTATAAATTAGATAAATCATGGTTAGAAAATGGTTACTATAACTTGGTGGCACATTATTGGCGTATAGTTAGGAAAGAATCAAGAAAATCTCCTTCAAATTTCATTATTGCGTTAGTAAATTTGGTTACCTAAAATTTTCGCATTTATCATTTAGTCAAGTCTATAACTTATTCATCTTCAAAATTTCAAAATAACTTTTTTTTTTTTTAATTCTATTTAAATATATATATATATTTTTTTAATTGTTATTATAGATTATTATTATATTAATATATTTTCTAATAATACTAATTGTTTACAAAAGAAATGAACAAAGTATATATTAAACTCACGTTCATAGTTTTGAAATTAGTGTTTATTAAAACTAAAGACATGCATTAAATTAAAAATTCCACATGACAACCAAACATTCCATGATTCCAAGTGTTGTTCTCGTATGCCGATGGATCTTTTGTCATGTTGGGTGTCTCCGATGTGCTCAAGTCGTGGGAAATTTTCAATTATCCATAATTCCATCTTCTTCTTTATCTAGTTATTTAATATTTATTTATTCTTCTTCCACCAAAGAAGACATGATCCAATAATCTTTAAAGTTGATCATTTTCATATTTAACGATAACAATCTGGTCCAATAACATTTTAGACTTTTAGTTGATTGAAGTTAATTATGGCTTGTTACTGAAAGATTGTAAAATATATACACGTTTTTTGGACTGGGAAATATAGATGCTAATTTCATCTGATCGATTCATTTTACCACCTTTAAAAAAATACTGTGTTAGATAAAATATATGTATTTTTGATGCACAAATTTATAAATGAAAAACTACGATTTTTTTTCTAAATATTTTCTCTTTTACGGAACAAAATTAAAAATCTAGCTACAATAAAACAAATGAAATTAGATGTGACTTGTGAATGCAAGATTGTCGAATACAATCGTAGAGTTGAGAAGCACTTGAGGCCCGATGAAACTGTATGAATTCAATGTGATAGTTGTCTTTTTTTTTTTTCTTTTTTATTATTATTATTATTATTTACATAAAATGGATTGTCCAGTTGAGGACTTGATGTACGATTCTACATTAAGGTGTGACTTGTGAATGCGTATGTAAGATTGTCGAATACAATCGTAGAGTTGAGATGCAATTTATGGGGTCAAAACTTCAAAGTGTTGATCGATGATTTATAAATGGAATTGGGGTCTAGAAAACTCGAACGAGGATGACTCAAGTCCTCACCTTCTTGGTAGTTGGTCCTTTGCTTAGGTGTTTGGTCTTTGGGATTCGGATTTTGAATTAAAAAGAAATGATAAGGGAAATTAAGTACTATAATTCTAATATGAGATGTCCATTTAGCCAACTCCATTTTAATATTTATACAGGATATGCTATAAATGGAGTGAATCATTAATGTCGATACCAATCATTTTAATAAAAAAGATTAACGGGTACGGATCGTTAACATGTAAATGAATCACAAATTAAGATCTAACTCTTATAATTTTTACAGGTTTTGATCGAATCAGGATTAAAATCCGTTAGGTTGCCATGTCTAATTATAACAACTAATAAGAACAAGGACAAGCTTATTAGGTTTTAAGTATTTGCAGAAAATCAACTTAAATATCTTTTATTGATCAAAATAATCAAATTCGAAGAAGAAATTAATAGTTTGCTATAGTGAAACTATTGTTTATGATAGCTGCAAAACTATTTAACCAATGATAAACTTGTTACTATTTTTCTTTTGTGTGATTACGCGATGATCTATTTTTAATTGTTGGATCCGCAAAAACATAATCTGATGGTAATCCTAAAAGCAATAGCAAAACATAAACAATAGCAAATGTGTTACCTAACAACAACATAATTTTACATTTTTTCATCGTCCCATCCTCACTAGAACAAACACCCCGAATTTGTAGGTTCTCAAAATATTGTGGTAATCAATATATAGCCCACAATGTTAATGAAATTGCAGTCTAGTACTACAGATGTATGAATTGTACGATTTTCTCTTATGCTAGAGATAGATGTTGCTCATAACAATAAAATAGCATTCAATGAGATTGAACCACCCCGCACCTATATAATGATAATTGACCTGACAATTATTTTATAAAAGAAAGATCGTAAAAAAATGAAAAAATAATAACCACAGGTCATCTAAATGTTAAATCTTGAAAAGAATCAACCTGAGGTCTTTTTTTTTTTTTTTTTTTTTGAAAAACTAAAGATTCATATATTTAGAATGTTCTAGCAAGAAACTAAAAACTTAATCAATGGAGACCGTAACCAAACATTCCGATTAACATTTTTTTGGAACGTCGGAAAATTTTATTAAAAAACTAGCAAGATGTCATAAAAAAATATGACAATAAAAAAATGGCAGAAGCTGGATTATGAAGCCAAGAGCTCCAATTAATTTTGGCTTTACTACACCTATAAAAAACCCAAAAGAAGGATCTATAAACAATATCATCGAAAAGCATGGATTTCTTAGGTATAACCATTCCAAAAACTATTGAATTACGAAAATTGTACATGCACCAGAAAGATTTCATAACCAATAAAGGCCTTTCATTGACCCTTTCTCAAAGCAACATAATCTTACCACTTAATAAGGGTGTGAACGTTAATCTGAGTCGAAGTATGAATTCCCCACCAAATAGCAATGTGCGGCCAAATCTCCATCAACTCAGTACAATTTGCAAAGAGGTGATCAATAGATTCCACCGAACGGGAACATATAGGGCATAAAATCGAGTCCACCACGATTCCCCTATGAGATAGTCTCTCTCTAGTAGGAATACTGAGTAACTGAATCATCCATAAAAGAATATTGATATTGATGAGAACCTAATTATTCCATCTACTCTCACCACCACCAAAGTGAAGCATACTCCCATCTAAGAACCAACGAGCAGAGGAAACAGAAAAAGTATCTGAAACATCTATAGCACAATCCAATCTATCAGGAATCGAATACAATTGAAAATCTTGCAAAAGAGAAATAAAAGCATCCCACTACTCCTGCTCAATACCACCTCTAGGACTACATCTGAAAGTAACAGGATCCCACCCCAAGGTCAGACGATCTCTAACTACAGCTTGTCTAACAGTATCCAAAGCAAAAATTCTATGAAAAGTTTCGGCAAGAGGGGCATCCCTAATCCACAAATCCTGCCAAAAATACGTATGGTTCTCATCACCAACCCTGAGAGGAAAGGCGGACTGAATATCGATACCCTTTTCCCGCAATTGAGTAAACGTACGAATCACTCCACATCAAGGTCCCGATTCGGATCTCCTAGGGGGCATAGACTTGTAACCTCCATCTGAGTCGTACAAAAGATTTGATAATTTGAACCCATAAAAGATCATGACAATGATAGAATCTCCACCACCAGCGTAGCATCATGGCCCTATTAAAGGAATATAAACTCCCAATACCCAAACCACCCTCTACTTTGCCGCTAAAAGTCTGTCCCATCTGACCCAGTGTATACGTCTCTCATCTAAATCTGCTCCCCAAAAGAATCTAGCTTGCATCAACTCTAGAGACTTAAGAACCGAAACAGGAGCAAGAAAAATCGACACTAGGTAACTACTCAACGAACCTAGAACCGACTTAACCAAAATAACTTGACCACCAAAATAAATGCATTTAGCCTTCCATCCTGACAATCAACTCTGAAACCGATCAAACACAGGAGATCAAACAGAGATACGACACATATTCTGACCAATTATAACAACGAGGTGGATAAAAGGAAGATCAGAAACTGCACACCTAATCATGTCTTCAACACTAGAGACCTGAGATAAAGGAACCCCCACACCAATCAATTTGCTTTTATGCAAATTGATTTTAAGACCCGAAGCCATAAAGAAACAACAAAGAATCCGAATCAGACGATTCACATTCTTAGGATCCCAAGAAGAAATTAACATAACATTATCAACATATAAAAGATGAGAAATCTTGATGCCTAAAATAGAGATCCCTCCAAACACATTAGCCATATGAGCTCTAACCAAAGGCACATGAAGACCCTCCATCACCAATATGAAAAGGAAAGGAGAAAGAGGATATTCCTGTATCAAACCACGATGAATATGTAATTCATCGGTAGGTGATCTATTGACCAAAACCGAAGCCCTAGATATTTTTGATAACTCCATAATCCATCCACGCCATAACAGACCAAACCTCATAATTTTCATGATCTCTAAAAGGTAGTCCCATGAGAGGGAATTACAAGCCTTCTCAAAATCTACCTTAAGAAGCATCAGGGAATTACCAGAAGATTTACTCCAAGCCACTACCTCATTAAGGAGAAAGGGACCATACAAAATTTGTCTACCTTTGACAAAACCAGACTGCTCCAAACTAACAACATTAGCAATTACCATCACCAATCTATTAGCTAAAAGTTTACCAATAATTTTATATTGGCACCCAATTAGACTAATAGGTCTAAAGTCTCTTGGAGTCTTCGGGTCTTGTACTTTGGGGATAATAGTAAAAAAAGAAGCATTACATCCATTCAGAATAGAATAATGATGAAAAAATGCATGACAAATGCCTCAACGTCCTCCACTATAAGATCCCAGTAACGCTTGAAAAATCCAAAAGTAAATCCATCAGGCTCGGAGCCTTAGAAGACCTACAATCCCAAACAGCCCTTTTAATCTCATCACGGATAAAAAGGAACTGCAAAAGTCAACCTGATCAATATATAAAGTACTGAAATGAGTGGTGTGACAACCCGAAATTTCTATCATGTACAATAGATCAATTCAATCAAAGTTATACTCGTTTTGCTATCTTTTAGCACTGTTTAGGGTCTATTTGAGTGTTCTAAACCTAGTACAATCAAGGTAAGAGCCTAGAAATGGGATAATTCGATGCATATCAAGCAAATCCGGGCCAAACACTCCAACATATGGAGTGTGCGGCCGCACACTTGAGTATACGGCCACACACCCATACACTCTCACCTATTTATATGACCATTGGTCATTTTTGAATACTTTTTCCACTCCTTCAAAGCTGGAACTTGTTTCTCTATCAAGTACCATCCAAATCTTCATCTCAATCTTCATAAAGTAAGTAATTCTTCCTTTTGATTAGCTAATACATGACCTTAACTAGCCTTCCCCTTTGATTTGATCCATGAAAACACCTATTTGGTGTTAGATCTTCAAAAACACCAAGAACACATACTAAACTTTTTGGACTTTAACTACACTTCTAAGCCTCTAAATCGGGTATACACTTGCAATAGATTGATATAAGCTAGGGACCCTTGAAGTTATGCATGAAAAACGCCTTTTCTCATGATCTTCAAGTGTGTACGGCCGCACACACCATGTACAACCATACACACCCTTTTTAGGTCCAAACATGGCAATGAACTCCATATAAGGCTAGAGCATGAAGTAAGAAACCTTCCTAGATGAGTCCTAAGGCCTTAAACTACGTTTTGGCAAACCTCATGGGGAGTGTGCGACCGCACACACACAAATATGGTGTATTTTGACCATACACTCCCTTGTAAAGTCATACACCCCTTATATACAATCATATATGGTTGTAACACTTCAATATGCGTGTTTACTAGTACCTAAGGTGGTTCAAATTCAATAAATAACTGTTATAAGCACTAATTGTATACATATATATATATATGTCATTATATGGTTAATAGGATTCGGTTGTGCTCAAGTCTCCAATTGACACCCAACAATCCTATATCGATCTTTCATCCGAGTTACTCACTACAAGTGAGCTCATACCCCTTAATCAACCTTTTAAATGATTTTAAATTCTTTTATGGGGGGGGGGGATACAAGTTGAAATATTCTAGTTATTATATTAATCACATGTGATTAATAACTAGAACAAACAGATACATTTTTTATTACTTTCAAATTGTTATCAAACTTATGGATTTCAAATACTTCAAAATGTTTATCAAACTCTTTTACATAGTAAACTCTTTATCAAACTTGTTACTTTATGCCAAACCTTTTCTTTTACAACTTTCAAAACTTATATATTGCCAAAACCATGTTTGATGCATATATAGTTATATAAGTAACGTTTGAAGGACTTAGGACTGATAACTCACTTTATTTCCTGTTCCTTGTTTGGTTGTGGAGTTAGAGTACCCTGTTGTTTGTCCGAGTTTCGTTTGATCCTTAGTTATATATTATGTATATATGTATAGATATAAAAAAAATTTATCTCAGTTCAATACATTCAGTCATACAAACAATTCTACTAGTAAACTATAATAGGTATAGTTTAGGAAGATACTACATCATTACTTCTAGTACAATGAAGCATACAAAGAGTCAGTTCATTCATGAGTCAATACATACTATTATGAGAAACTATACAAATATACTATGATGAGAAACTAAGAGAACTTACTATTATGAGAAACTATACAAGTATACTATGATGAGAAACTATACAAACATAGTATGATGAGAAACAATTAGAAAATACTATAACGAGAAACATTACATACACTACACTATACGAGAGCACATACAATACTCTAGTACACACAATGCATATACAAGTATACTATAACATAAATGTGAACCACTATTTCGGGGCATGTAATCACTACAATGGCTCGATTTGTATCCAGAGTCTCTTGGAGGGAGAGTGTGAATTTGCGTATACATATATAGTGGATTAACTATCCTACACCTTGCTGCTAGCTACAGTGGGACTTGTAGGTGTACGGGTGTCAAATGTCATTGCTTCTGATGTCTTTCATCGTCGTGTTTTTAGTCGATAGTATGGTACAATCAAATCACATTATACCTTCATAAATAGTTGGTTTAAGGTAGTTAGTACAACAGTAGTTACTATAATACAACACTACCTTCATAAATAGTTGGTTTAAGGTCGTCGTGGTAGGGGATATATCCTCGATATCATTTGGGATCTCATCGGTGTCGGCGTTTAGATCGATATGAGTCTGTGCGTCTGACATGTCAACGGAGCTCAAATTGCGAGATCGTTTGGATTAAACCTCTGACGATGTAGGCGTTTCATTCCACCTTGGATCCACTCGTAACAGCTCTCATGATTTTTCAATTTTGAAAACATGTCTCATTTCGACCCGATATTGATATTGTTCCTTAGCAGATTTGAATAAATCGAAGTCGTTGGTTCCACTTTGCTGTTGCGTCTGAAGTCGGTTGTAAATATCGTTGAATTTGCTGCATCGCTTAGTTATTTGACCCTATTTGCTGCTCACCATGTCATTGTTGCGATACAGATTTTTCTTCAAAATAGCATGAAACTTGTCGCGCACCGCCCTCCAGTAAGCTCCTTTCTTCATTCTATTTCCGCGTAGTTCATCTTTTGAAGTAGCACATCAAGCCGCCGTCAAAGCATATTGCTCATTCGGTGTCCACCATTGTGGAACGTCTGCATTTTCTGTTTCTACCACTATCGACTTCCCTTTCAATTTTCCTTTCTCATTCCCTCTCCTACTACCTCCCGCTTCCACTTTAACAAATGGTTGTGTTGTATGCGATTGTTGGTTGGTTGTTTGTTGCATCGATCAAAAGTAGGGAAAATATTTTGTTATAAATTTGGGTTTTGACTAAATAAATTTTGTTGAAGGTAATGTGAGTTCGGAAATTGCACTGGTGATCATTGAGACAATGAAATGTTAAAATAGTTTTCATAACCTGCAAATCCGAGAAGCGATGTTGTGTTTGGTTGTGTGTTTGGGTTTGATGATGGAGGGGGTGGGGGTGTTCGGGTTTTGCTCCATTTTTTTTATTAAAAGAAAGTATAAAGTATAGAGATAATAAGAGAAAGATGTAAAAAACTTGAAGTAAAATGAGTATTTATATAAAGCAAAAAGGGTAAAAAAAAATTATTTAAAATGTTGATCATTGCAAACGGTCAAATCCCAACATATACATTTTCCCCGTTTTAATAAGTGGTGACGGGCACAAGAAATGCCATAACGTGCTGAAATGAGAAGAGGGGGGGGGGGGGGGTTGTCTCGTCATAACGTTCTTGCCGACGTCCAAATCAACCACTACGAAAACGAGATGCGCCCATGCCGAATGATCTTATAGGGGATGAAAGATTATATTTAAAGTGTTAAAATTTTAAGTGGTTAAAAATTTGTGATATCTAAACAAACATGGTAAGTTAATGTCTTAATGTATGCTTATTTGTATTATTATTATTATTATTATTATTATTATTATTATTTTTGAAAGAAATTATGGTAAAAGTGTATCCCTTATTCCTATGTTAGTCAACCAAAGTTAAAGCTCAAATGTGCACACAAATCCTCTCTTTTTGACGTTTGAAGACGTGATTTTGACATTGCTACATTCTTTCCTTCTTCATCACTTGATTCTTGATGTTACGATTGGGAGTCTCATAAAATAGTAATATATTTTTTTTTAATTTGTCTCATTTGTCTTTTTGTCTTTTTGATGCATACATAATCATTATATTTTATAATATTTTAATTTAAAACATCTTAATGTTATTTACATGTATTGTCTTTATGTTGTTATCATTGTGATTTCATATACAAAAAACAAATTTCATTAAGGTAGTGCTTTTTCTCTTTTCTTTTTTTCTACAGATCTGCGTGGCCTCTTCTGTCTGCGCCGTGCAGACCACGCGCGGACATTAGTTTTTGTAGACTGTTTGTTTTTTTGAAGACTGCAGACATAAAAATGTTTGCGCGTTCTCTTCTTGGCGCAGATGTGAATCATAGTCTTCTAATATTTTCAGACATTTTCTAACCTAAAAAACACATATATCTTAATTTTTTTCAAGTTTTTTTTTTTTTTTAATTTATATTTTTTCCAACTTTATTAATGAAACACAATTTGAAAAAAAAAATTACAAAACTTAAAAAAAACGTTCGACAATACAAACATATATTTTTGACAAATTTATAAATAAAGATTTATTACAATAATAGTCGTTGAAGTTGTTTATATAAATATGAAAAAAAAAATCATAATATATTCTTATATTTTTTTTCCAAATTTTGTAATTCATTATTTAATACAGTATCGTCAATTTTCTCGAGAAAATATTTATGGTACATTTTTAATGGATTTAATTGAAAAAATCGAAGTTTATTTCCATCCATTTATATATCAAATTCTTTGATCACTAATTATAATGTTTAGTTATAACTTTGCAACCAAAGTTGTTAGTTTTTATCAAATATATACGTTAATTCATATCATTTTTATTTTTATTTTTTATATAATAATACATAAAAGTTGATCTAGATTCGTTAATTATTTATAACAAAGTCATAAAAATATTAACAAATCACTTTGAAGTTACAAACAATCAGTTTATTTAGATTTCAGTTTATTTTAGTAGCCCGCAGATGTTAAAAAAAACAAACAATCTTCTTTTTTCAGACTGCAGACGTTTGATCCACCTCTTCTACTGCAGAGGTCTACAGACGTGGTCCACAGACTGCAGATGTTTTGTCTCAGGAAAAACAAACAACACCTAAGTGTTAAAATTCATATTACCGAAACAATACAAATCTTATCGTTAAGTATTCTATAAATAACTAACATAAATATGTTTCACTTAAATCGTTCGATTCTTATTTACATACACTCCCTTTATATTGTTTTCATTAAGGTAAAATGACTTATAAAGATAATAATATTTCAAAAACGTTTAAAAAACACTATCTAAGTTTTGTCTGTTTAACAAATACCATCCAATTAAGAGCTTTGTACAAAAAACACAAACGAAGTATACCTTTTGTTCAAATCTCACCTTGTGGTAACCTGATGATTCAGGTGAATGGATGAGTTGGCATATTTAAGTTGAGTCGAATATTTAATTGATGAGTTGGTATATTTAGTCAACAATAAATTAGAAATAGTCCACCCTAACGATTTATGTAACATTCATAAAATTCTCAAAAATTTTAAACTTGTAAGATCTACTCCAAAACCATCATTGTTTACAAATTGTTTTCAAAATAAGTTCAACATCAGAGAAATCTCAAAATCGTGAAATAAAACACGAGGAGGTGCACAATCATGCTTTCACATTCCCGTGATCCTCTGAAGTACCTGAAACATAATAAAAAACTGTAAGCCTAAAGCTTAGTGAGTTCCCACAAAATACTTATACATAGCAAATCGTACAAATATAATAACAACATACTATGGGCCCAATCAACCATCGGGTTGGAATACCCCATGCCCGTTAACCATCGGGTTAGAATGCCAACATACTATGGGTCCAATCAACCATCTAGTTGGAATACCCTAGGCCCATTAACCATCGGGTTGGAATGCGAACATACTATGGGTTCAATCATCATCGGGATGGAATACCCTAGGCCCTCAACCATCAGGTTGGAATGCCCCGACCTGTTGCTTATGCACAAAGCAGTGAAGCCTCAGCCACCAACCAATCATGTGCACATAATACAGATAAACATATTATGTACCAGTCAGCAAACAGACAAATAAATTTTACAGATCACTAAGCATAGCAACATCCTATCTACCAGGATACCGATATAACAAATCACAACGGTACTTAATCATGCAATAATCTGGATAACAATCTATAAGGGCCGGCCTTGGTGCCTTCGATCCAACAAGTACAGTGAGGAACACTCACCTCTCAACCAGTGTAGAATTGATAAGGTCTGACTCCGAACCTCAGCTCCCGACTCAAATGCCTACAACCACCGTGTGACCAACTTTATGCTAAAGCCCAGGGGTGGATTTGCTTTATGTTGAAGGTAAAAGGAATGGACCCGCTTTATGTTGTAGGCAAAAGAGACGGACCAACTTTGGGATGAAGGCTATAGTTTGCATGCTTGTATGTATTGTGTTGTTTATAGTATTTTAGGCAACTCAATAAGCTTTGGCATGTTATAATTTCAGGTGTTTAAGATGATCATGGGAAGACGAAGACAAGAGTGCACACACTAATCAACATATTTCGTATATTGCGATTTCTTGTTTACTTATCATACTCTGATTTTGGGGTTTGGTTTTATGAAAATGACATTTTATCTTATTTTAAGAATGAAAAAATTATTGTGAAAATTAGGTCATTACAAAAACTTGAAAAAATGATGTTTTGTCATGTATATTTTTAAGTCCAACATCCAAATAATGTTTCTAGAATAAACAATTTGAACTTTAGGAAAGTACATCATTTTAATGTTTTTTGATCGACATCATGAAATTTAATAAAATAGTCAAACAAACATAACATTATATTGTATAAACATGAAAAAGAAAACATATCATTCCATGTTTGAAATCCATAATCCGATGAACATGTTTGGAATATATTTTTTGGAGTTCAGTATACTCATTTTCATCCTAAATCTAATGATAGGAAAATAACCTAAGGAAACAAAAGTAGATTTTGATTAAGGGGCTTTTTGACAGGATCTAATTTTTAAGATCTGAATTTTTAGAGGTCCGAATTTGTAAGAGGGTCTGAATTTTTAAGATCTGAATTTGCACATGCCGTTTGGTTGGAATCTCTGAATTATTGTGCTGAATAATAAAAATAACCATTTTACCATTCTCTATCATTTCATTCGATTATAACATTGTACTTTAAAAACTATAACAAATTCTAGCATTCTAATCGGGTAGAAATAGGAAGTACAATGCTATAACGACAAAAATGACCATTTTCCCTTTGAGTTATTTTTAACAGAACCTTCACTTTCGGTGAATAGCATCAAAACTTGTAAAAACATCAAACTTAAAAAAAAAACACCATCAATATTAACCAAAACAACATCAAAACTAATAAATATGTTCCATACTTGCTCTCATACTAGTACATCTTTTGAGGTAATCATTAGGGCTGACAATTCTCGACACGACACGCGACACGACACGAAATAAATGGGTTTGGGTTGAGTTTTTCAACCCGCCAACCCGCTAACCCGCCAACCCGTTTATTAAACGGATCTTATATGGGTTTCTCAAAAAATAAACGGGTTGACCCGCCAACCCGTTTATATTCTTAGTAAAAAAATTATTTTATTTTTAAATGTATTTATGTATCAAATATTAATATTTAATAAGTATTATATAATATATATCATTTATTCATACACCATTTGACTGTTTTGACATTATAACTCGTGGTGGATGGTCTAAGGTCAGAAGTCGTAACCTATAAGGCTAAGTCTGTAACATGTATCTATGAATGTTTTTAATTTCCATTTAGATGTTTATGACTTAAATATCTAAAATTCGGACCCACGAACCCAAATCTGACCCACGAACCCGCCAACTTGTGAACCCGTATAAATAAATGGGTTGGTGGGTCATATATGGGTTTATGTTCCAAACCCGCCAACCCGTGACCTGTATATTTAAATGGGTCGTGTTTGGGTTGACATATTTTGACCCGCCAACCCGCAACACGCCAACCCAAACACGACACGATTGCCAGGCCTAGTAATCATGTCCCTAATACCTTTTAAAAATCGGTTATCAAGACAACAGTTTATTCAATACAAACACACCTAGTGTCAAATGAGAGCTGCATAAAAGGTTATTAATTTTACACAAAATAATCATAAAAAGAGATTCAAGTATGAAGCTAAAATGAACAACATTCAGCAATACATAAACATATATTCTGAAATCAACAAAATAAACACCTTTAATCCTCATTCTCGTACCATTTATCTCTATCAATCCTACAAATTCAGAAAATGAACACAAAATTCAACAAATTATCACATAATTTAGCAATACATAAACATATATTTCAGAAATCATCAAAATCAACAATAAATTTAAGCAAAAACCAAGACCAAAATCGCAACAAATCAGCAAAAACAACAAATCAAAACCAATTTAGCAGCAAAATCGCAACCCATCTAAACTTGTTATGCTTCTTCTGTACAATATATCAGCAAAATCGTAACTTACTGTTTTCAATACATCGGTAAAATCGAAAAAAAACAATATATCAACAAAAAACGAAAAACAAAACAAATACATGTGGTTGAGAAGGCCGGAGATGGCGATGCGAAGGAGCGTCGACTGTTCTTCCACTGTAGATGGCGAAGTAGAGAGTGACACAATTAGATACGAGAGACATAAAAAGCTGGGGGCATTAGAGGTCTGTAAGGGTGGCGAAGACCGAAGAAATCTCTACTGGAGCGTCCAACTATAGAGAAGAAAGAATGTGGGAGGTGGGAGAGAACGACGAGTTTAGGTTAAGGGCACATGGTGTCTTTTTTTTCATATGTGTTTTCAAATCTCACCAAATCAGTCGTATTTTACTTTTTCAGACCCTTTTAAAAGATGTAAACAAACAACGTCAACCTTTCAGATTGAGTCCTAGCCCCTTTTAAGACCTATTAAGTAGTAAACAAACAACCATTTACTTTCGTTGGCTAATTCTCCATTTATTTTTAAAGTTATATTTTTAACAGACTTAGACTGTTAAAGCCCATATAAAAATCATAACTCTATCATACAACCTTAATTCTTGATTGTCTTTATATTGACGAATTCCTATTCATGAGATATTCGATTCTCGTTTAGATAATTTTTCATAATAATCAACCGATTTTAATTTCGGTTTCTGTGTCGTATACTATTGCATTGAATCTTTGAAAAAATACAACTTCCTGATTTGAAGTCAGATTTGGACGTTCTTTAAATGCACGAGTTCTCTTTTACGACTACTACGAATCTCGTTTAGATTACTTAGGTTAATAACCAACCTATCCCCGATTCATTATTTACAATGCGCATAGCCGTGATGGTTTGATCACGAAACTTCGAACATACATTACTTCTTTATACGAAGTCGGATTCAAACGTTCCTTATATCTACAAAATCACCATCATGACTACCACCACTTTAACAAGACTGTTTATTCTAAATAATATTCTATCGAAAACGCTATTTTATCGCTTATCGATATATTTACGAAAAGGCTTATAATATGTTGTCCGTAACACACACGATTAATGATTTCCCTATTGGTTCAAATTATATTAATTATTATTTTTTATATCTTAAATGTCTAGCCTAAATTTGCGAGTGTTACAATTTATTTATTTCTCTCAAATTATTTCTAACTCTTTTAGCTCATAAGGGCACCCCTAAAAGGACTTTGTTATTATTCCTAAAGTTATACCAGTTATGACATTAGACATATATTACCAACAAACCATACCCATGATTACCAATTCTCTATTTTATGGAAATGTTTGGTTGTTCACATCCATCGGAACCTCTAGAAACATAATTGATAAATTTCTATGTATTTCCCTCTAGGGTTAGCACTGCCAATAACAATAACCAGCTGCAAGAAGTTTTGAAGTGATTGAATCTAAATTTATTGGATAATTTATCACATTGCTTTATTAATTTGAAGCTGCAAATAAATTTGGAAAATAATCTTACTACGCAACTTATAGGGACGAAAAAGTATTCACAATGATGGTTGTCTCCCGTCTTAATATAGGTAACCGATCTTGTGTTCGTCATTTTTGAATTGTATCAATATATATTGAATCTTGAAGAATCTTCCCCCTTAATAGCCGAGTAGGAAATATCAACACTAAATTGGTTACTGAGAGTTTAGATGATTTGCTTTCCTACAACATGTTGCACATACTGTCATCCAATATATCATTTATGAAACGACTTACATATTTTTTGTTGGCTTGAAGATGATGGGGATGCAAGTTTGTTCTTACACAAATGCGTTTGTCAACTAACTTACAAACTTGGAAAACTCACGTATTCTCATTTCTTGTACTCTTGATTTCCCTTTTACAATATTTAAAAAATCAAATTGCTTCTAGTTTTTTTGGTGGTACTGGTCTGAAATCCACTATAAACACTTTCATTCTGACATGATATCTACATATATTTTTTGGTTTTAAACAACCAAAACTCTTTGATAAGTAATGAGGTTTGTAGGTAAGTGATGAGTTTTGGTTTGTGGTTTGTAAGTTAAGAGTTTGGACAATGATATATAATGAATGAGGCAATCCCCATAAAGTAGTTTTAGTTTTTTCAAAATAAGAAAATAGAACAATAAGTTATCTTTATAGGTTTGACATGGCTCATTATCATCATTATCAGATTGAGTTTCATCATTACTAAATCCTCATTTGCGGACGTACGTTTGTATCATCAAACAACATCAATAAATTTTCATAATTGTTTGTTAATTCATCAATATCATATGTAGGCCCATCGTAAGAAATTTGCTTACCTTTATGCTGCCCATCAACTTTATATATAAGCCCCTCGTAAGCAACTTGTGTTTCACCCTCAATATCTAGACGACTAAAATAAACAATAAATTACAATGTGGTTACTTCTGTGCGAACAACAGATTTTCATTAAATTCGTTTCTCCATAAAATTGATTTCCAGTGGAATTAGCATATTGATATGTAACTAGTTGGTTAACATCATTTTTGACAACATTATTCACACTAAACAACTGCACCATATTCACTAGGATATTAGTAACAATAATAACAAAATATTGGACATCACTATCATTAATTATATGTATAACAATGTTCGATTCATGACATTGGAAAGAGAAACATATATGATTAGTCAGTAACCTAGGCTAGAAAGCCACCAAGTTAACCAACTCATAAAAGTTGATATCATAAGACATACGTTAAATCTACACCATAATATATGTAATCAGGCGTCATATGCTACATAATGCCTTCCGCTTCGGCTGTCCTACACTACAAATAGAAACTCTAAAAAAACATAGATTCCATGAATTCATTTTGAATAATAGAATGATGTATTGACATACATATTGATAAACCCTAAAGTCATATAAAGAAAAAATGACTAGTTATTGTTTAACACCTGAATACAAAATGAAGGATTGTCCAAAATATATAATGTTTGTCCGAAACATATCTTTATCCCAAAATGTCATATTCCATTTCACTTTATATCCATTGTTTTCAGACTGTCGGATACAGTTCAGAACGTGACATTCGGACTCGAAGGTCATTTTTACAATTCGCTCGATAATTGGTCATTTTGGATCATTTATTTGTATTGACCGCTCATTTTTGCGAATATCCTAATTTGAAACTATTTTGTAATAAATCTTAAACTAAAATAATGATTATATTATTTTGCAATGGATTGGGCAATTAGTGAGAAATCAATTCAATCTAAGCCGTACTCCAAGCTGGGCTTATAAGAATCATTTACAAAATTACGAGTTTCGAGTTTCAAAATGTAGCCCATTCGTAATAAGCCTTACGTTACTTTACCAGTTTACCTAGGTCGAATTTGCTGCTGGGCTAAATAATTTTGTATTGAGATTTCAGAATTCAGAGCACCCAAAGAAACTGTTCCTGTTTTCATTGTTCATTGCTCTGCCAATCCTCTTAGTCGACACTCGACTCGACAGAATCGAGACTGTAATTTGCGCTTATCTCCACCACCTCTGTTGCAGGAGCAGTTGTTATTCTCAGGTTAGATGAATCGTCGTCTTACCTTTTTCTGTCACTCCATACTTATAAACACTTCAAAACCCACACGAAAATTAGTTTCCATAAACCCTAGAACAAATGGGTTCTCGTTATTTAGAGCATTTATGTACACTTCAACACAATACAACAACAACAACAACAATTATAGGAGAGTTAATACCAATACAGACCCAAATGATCCTTCCACCCTCATGAAAGAAGATGGCGTGTCAGTTTGTTCGGAATTATGGATTGAGAGTTTCAGAAACCCTAATCAAACAATCACTAATCTGACTAACTACTTAAGGAGATTTGAGCTATGGGTTCTAGCCTATCAAAAAGTTTGTGCTGACGAAATGGGTGCTTACATGCCTAGAAGTTCAGTACAAAGATCAGCACTCGAAGATCTTCTAGCACTTAGAAATGCTGTTCTTGATAACAGATTCAGATGGGGTGCTAGGTTAGAGTTTTTCATCAAATCCCCGAAAGATAAAACCGAATACGAATCATTATCCAAACGAAAAATTAGGGCTATTTTAACTACTACACAACCAAGCCCATTTCAAGATAGGATCGTTCAAGAGGTCTTGTTCATGATCTTGGAGCCTGTTTTTGAAGCTCGATTTTCAGAAAAATCTTACGCATTTAGACCTGGAAGAACTGCACATACTGCATTGAGGGTTATTAGGAGGAGTTTTGCAGGGTATTTATGGTATATCAAGGGCGATTTGAGTACAATTTTAGATGGGTTAAAAGTTGGGATGGTGATAAGTGCTTTAATGAGAGATGTCAGAGATAAAATGGTGATTGATTTGATAAAATCCGCCATGACTACACCAGTAATCACAAGCCCACCTGTAGAAAAGAAGAAAACAAAAAGAAAGTATCAAAAAAAGAAAGTCTTAGCAGAAGACGAACCCAAACCCGACCCATATTGGTTAGAATCTTTTTTCGGGTTTGCCCCTGAAGAAGCTGAAAAGGTTCCAACTTGGGGGCATTGTGGTATTTTAAGTCCACTTTTAGCTAACATTTGTTTAGACGAATTAGATCGTTGGATGGAGGGAAAAATTCAAGAATTTTATCGCCCTTCAAAAAGTGATGTCATATGGAATAGCCCTGAAGGTGAAGTTGACCAAGGTAACACATCATGGCCCGAATTTGTCCCCACCAGTGGGCCCGATAAGACCCGAAAAATCGATTACATTCGTTTTGGAGGCCATTTCTTGATTGGAGTTAGGGGCCCACGAGCCGATGCAGCCATTTTAAGAAAACAATTAATCGAATTCTGTGATCAGAAATACATGTTAAAGCTCGATAACGAAAGTCTCCCAATTGAACATATAACAAAAGGGATAATGTTTCTTGATCATGTTTTATGTAGAAGAGTTGTATACCCCACTTTAAGGTACACTGCAACAGGTGGAAAAATCATAAGTGAAAAGGGAGTTGGGACTTTGTTATCAGTCACAGCAAGTTTAAAACAATGTATTAAACAGTTCAGAAAATTAGGGTTTCTAAAAGGGGACAGAGATCCGGACCCACAACCATGTTTTAGAATGTTTCATGCTACACAAGCGCATACAAATGCACAAATGAATAAACTTTTGTCTACAATGGTGGAATGGTATAGATTTGCTGATAATCGAAAAAAGATTGTGAATTTTTGTTCTTATATAATTCGAGGGTCTCTTGCGAAACTTTATGCAGCAAAATATAAACTTCGTTCACGTGCAAAAGTTTATAAAATTGGTGATAGGACACTTAGGCGTCCATTAAAGGAGAAAAAAGGGCAATCCCCGGAATATAATAATTTATTAAGAATGGGGCTTGCTGAAAGTATTGAAGGGTTGCAGTATACGCGAATGTCTTTGGTGCCTGAAACTGATTATAGTCCTTTTCCTGTTGGATGGAAGCCTGATCATGAAAAGGTGTTGATTGAATATATAAAGTTGGATGATCCGAAAACTTTGGAACAAAATCGTACGAGTTTGATAGAAGAAGGGCTTATTTCGCCACAAGATTATATTTCTATGCTTGTTTGGAATTATAAGCGAAGTGCTGCTATTAATGGTGTGGTTAACTCAGAGTTGTTGGTGGGGTCGGGTGTTGAGAAAAGAGTAGAAGAAGATGAGGGAGAAGATGAAGAGAGTGAAGAACAGTTGCATGTTAGGAATATGTGAGAGAGAGGTAATTCATTATTCATGTAATGTGAATTTTTCTATAGATTTAATAATTAATATTGACATGGACTTGTGCTTTTGGTTATTGTTAATTTGTTATGTTTAATTGTGACATGATGTTGTAAGGTATGTGATTTACGTGGAGAAAAAGATTGCTATAAGGGGAAAGAAGTGGGGACTAATGTATTCATTCTTCATGAGTTGGTAATTCACACAAATGACTATTTTGCCCCATTATCTCATTCATCATCTTCATGAAAATTACGCATATAGTGAATGATATTGGTCAGACATACTAATTGCAGTGTTTTGATTACAGAAGATGATGATGTTAAACTTAAACCATCGTGGGGCATGTTGGTTTTATTGCAATGGTTTTGTGGGGCCCGTGTATTGTTGACTTTAGAAAGTCAAAAAGGCTGAGAGGGCCCAGACACTGATGATGCAAATGAGCCTATGCTTGAAGTGGGAGGTGGTTTTGGTCTGGAAGTGATCATGAATCATCAGCATGGGGATTATATAACAGTTTTTAGAATGTTTTGAAGATTGGGTAAACAAAGCTTTCGGCATCTGTATCAGGAAAATTAATTAAATTGTTTATATTAGTTTTGATTTCTAAACCCTAGAAAGGCTAGAAGTCAATTATTTGGTCCCTAACTTTAGATAGAAAAAAAAAAAAAAAAACTCGGACAGTCTCTATCATATATTTTTATTACGTCTTTGGTCATCGGATAGTCCATATGGTATATTTCTATTTTCCAAACATGAAAAAGACTTTTGCCTTCAATAATTTCTTTTTGATTAATTAATCTATTGTTTATTGTTTATAATGTATTAAAGTTAAAAAATTATAATGGGGCAATATTGTTTATCGTTAAGTTTATGAAAATAGTGAACTCAATGTCTTTCCTTCCCCTTCTTTTGTATCGGTCCACCGTCTTCGGCCACTAGAAAATGGTCCGACCTAACCTACCAGAAAAAAAAAAAGAACGAACCTGAAATCCAGAAAAAAACATTAAGTCTGATAAAAACATACGAATGATGTTCAAATCCAAGGAGAAAAACACAAAGCTAGCGTCCAATGAGGATGAGGGTCAAATGAACTTGAAATCATTCATGAAATTCCTATAGTCGAATTGGAAAAAAAGAATAATAAACAAACATGAAAGCATTCCTTAGTTTGAATAGCTAGGGTGAAATCCCTAAAACGAACCTGAAATCATTCTAGAAATTCTCCAAAAAAAAAAATACAAAATAAATAAATAAAAATAAAATAAAATAAAAAACGAAACAAAAATCCCAACCAAATCTAAATTCATTCAAGACTTTGAATTGTCAGGGTGAAATTTCCAAAATGAACAAGAAAAACACAAAATCTAGAATCCAAAGAGTTGGTGGTTGTTGACGACGGCTGAGAGATGGTTGCCGATTTGAGGTGGTGATCGTCTGATGTGAAGCAGTGGTCCGATGAGCTAGGAGAAGAAGAGACAAATTGGTGAGCCAAAAGAGGGTGGTCGATTTACGATTTTGTCTGTTGAAGAAGAAAGATAAAGAGAAATATGGCTGGTAGCGGGTAGGGATGTGGAATGAGTAGTGTTTTAAGTGGATTCATTTTAATTTTAATAAGTTATAAATAATCAATTAATTAATAAATTCTTAAGGATAAAATAGTATTTTTACATCTAACTGTGACCAAATTCGCAAGAAAAATATGTCTTAGAACTTTACGAACTAAATTAGAAACCAAACACACAGACCAACCCTAAACTCTAATATTTACAATTGAAATGTTTGTTGATACTTGATACACAACACAAAATGTAATTTTCATCAATTAGTACGACTAGTATTGGCATAGAAATAAAATAAACATTATTATTCACATTCTCGCTCATTTAAGATGAAATGGTTATGTTACTACTTATTATGTATATGATTTTGTAGTGTAACTCAGCATTCTGGATCAATGATATGAAAAGTGTATTCTTCTATTTTAAGTGTAATAATATAGAGTAAGTTAAAAATTGGTGTGGTTCACCAAAAAGTGCTTTTTGAGTGTAACTTTTTTTTTTTTTCGTCACACGCTTATTTCAAAATTGAAAATATTATACAAATTTGGTCTTTAAAAAATCGGAATGCATTTGAATAAAAGAAAATTAAAAAGAAATTAAAAGAGTAAAATAATCTTTTTAAATGCATTTAAATTTTGGAAGAGCTAAGATATTTTTAATTTTAGACTCAGCATAAGACAAATAATCAAACTTATGTTTTGATAAAACATAGTACACCAATTTTACAATTTACTCTCTAAAATCTTCTATTACGATAAATGAAGATAATTTTGACATATATCAACCTTTAATGAGTTTTGAGTTATCATTTTGTTACATTTTTAAAATAAATAATATCCACATGTAAATTTATGATTTTTTTAATTTTTAAAATTAAAAAGTTACATAATAATTATACTTTTATATATATATATATATATATATATATATATATATATATATATAAAATGTCAAATGTTATAAATATTATATTAAATTGTAATTAAAAATTTTCTTTCATTTATTATTATTATTTCAGAATTTTATTTAAAAAAATACTTATTATTATATTTTTATATTTATTTTCTTTAATCACACGGTTATACCTGATATAAAACATAACAAAAGTAGACGTGATTTGGTATGGTGTGGTCGCATGAATTTTGGATCGGTCCAGAACACTCTAGAACCCTAGCGATCAAAACCATACAATTAACGCACCCTCGTTCTCTTTCACTTAAAACCCTCAACGCTCGCTCTTTCTCTTTCTCTTTCTAGAAAGCCGGAGCTTAATCTTATCCATGGCGTCCTCCAGTCTCCTTACACTAGCTAAACCCTTTTCTTCTTTCTCTGCAGACCTTCATTCTCCTTCCGTCTCTACGAAAACCACATCTTTAGGTATTCTCAATTTCCTTAATTCCTCTCTTATTAGCTTCATTTTTTTCATTTTTTTTTTTTTTAAATTTTATCGTGCAATTTTAACAGGTCTACGAAGAAATTCCTTCAAGGTTAATGCAATTGCAACCAAATACGAGCCTACAAAGGTAGTTATCTGTGATTATTAGTACGATTTCTTCATCCTTTTAAAATTTTTAACCTAACATGCGATTTCATGTAATTGAGCGACTTCTGAATGTTTTAGTTTCAATAAATTCTCTACATTTTAGCCTACTTATCAGTTTCAACTTTATAATGCACCTAATCTGTGATGTAATAAATTACGATAATGTTGTTCAACAAGGCGATGTGCTGATTATCCATTGTGTTATACTTTATTCGTGTTCATAGGTTAAGCCACAAGCTGATAGAGTGCTAATTCGTCTGGAGGAACTACCTGAGGTACCTTATTGTGTCTTTATGTTCAAATTCATATCTATGTATTTCTATTTGTCCCTTTGGTAATGTTTCTTAGGAATGAATCTTATATCATCCAAGTTTATCCTTCAATTCATGTGTTTCTTTGCTAAAGTATTCCCATAATCTCTGAATTCATGCTTTACCTTTATCTTACGATCAGAAATCAGCTGGTGGAGTTTTGTTGCCTAAATCAGCTGTCAAGTTTGAACGTTATCTTATGGGAGAGGTGAGTAGTAATAACTTCCATCTTCTTATTCAAGAAAGCATGCTTATTGCTTAACGATTGTTTTCACTTTTTTATTTTTGTCATAATGACATTTATATCTCTATAATCGTTGAATAATCTCTTCCCCTGTTCCAGATTCTTGCAGTTGGTTCTGATGTAGCAGACTTGGAGCCAGGGAAAAAGGTACATTCATATTACAGAATAAGCAATGTACTTTGTGTTGTTGTTCAATGTTCATTGTTTTGACTTTATGCTTTATATTGTTTGTAGGTTCTTTTCTCTGACATAAACGCATATGAGGTAATAATCATATATATAATGGATTTTGAACCATTTTGTAATCTTCTTTCATGCAAGAAAATTTGTAGTTATGATTTAATGATCTTAACAGGTGGATCTTGGAGCAGTGGGAAGACACTGTTTCTGCAAAGAGGCTGACTTGTTGGCTGTGGTTGAGTAGTAGTAGACAAACACCATTTTATTTTGATGAGATTTCTATCATAATTGAATAATTTGATTGTTGTTTATGAATTGATACAGTTTTGTCATCACAAGCATAACAAGTTATGTCTAAGATGTTATGATTTAAGTTCATTAGTTCTAAAATGAAAAAGAAACTCAAATCTATATGATATTTTCTAAAATAGAAATGACATTACGCCTTTAAAATCCGCAAAGTTTATCACAACATGAGTTTAGACTTAAAAGCACAACGGGAACAGATTTTGGAAATAACAGGTTGTATGTTTTTTTTCTGTATGATTAATGTTTAAAAAAGAAAAAATTTATTACCAAGATACAATGTATTTGTAACTTTATATTAATGAAAATCTTGTAACTGATTATCAGTGATCATGTAGCAATAACATACCAAATTGCCAAATTGGCATGAGATTAGCCGATTAGGTGAAAGGCTACCGCTAGATTTATTTGATTAATGATTGGAATATATAGTGGGAAAGGGTAATAGATCAAGAGGATTATCAGATGTACACGAAAAAGTTTTATCTTACATCAAGTATAGATGCTGTCACACCAATATCATGGATGATTAGACTATGATGAGTCGGGAGGATGAAGATAAAGCAAGAATCCGCCTACACTACAAAACAAAGAATATTTACTATATAACTAATGGTGTAAAAGGTTATACATTTTTTTTTTTTCTTTTTTATAATTTTCTTATTTTATTGTATGTAAGTGATAGATTTGTGTAGTGAGTTAGTTGGGTAATCATGGTGTTTCCAACCGTGTACTCGTTTGGTAAGACAGGCAATGGTGTTTCCCAATCATTTTTCATGGTGTACATGTAAGGTTGTTCGGTGTGGGTGTAAATGAGTGGCACGTTATGTCCATGTGGAGCTCGTTATAACGAGTGAACACCATCCCTTTTTAGGTTATACTGATGTGGAGTTATGAGATATGATAAGTAGGGATGAGAATTTGGTCCGGAAAGTTGAGCTGAACCGAACCGAATTAGGTTCGAATAGGCAATTCGATCCGGGTTTTGAGTATCTGTGTTATGCTTATTCGGTTATCGAGTTATTCGGTTTAGGTTATCCAAATAAGAGCTTGTTCGGTTTTAAATACTCGATCCGAAATTGAAAAGACATTTAATTTTATTCCTGATTACTTTCCCTCATTAGTCAATAGTAACCCTTATCTGATCAAAGTCGAACTCGAAGCCACACCCTGAATTCCGCGTCCCCCTTCTCTGATCGATGAAAAGCGAAATCACCTTCTGTCCTCATCATTCAGAACAAAAAGAAAACTATATGCCCATCCTTGTCATTTCAAAATCGATCAATCTTCTTAACCATTGCCAAACTTTAAATTACTTATGTCTATCCTTTCTCTTGGTTTAGACTTTCAAAAACCGATAATTCCTATTGTCTCTAAGGATTCATGAATTCCTACTTTGTCTAGTCATGGAAAATTGAGCTCCAACTCAAGAAACTCAAGTAACCAATTAATTAACATTATGTTAATCAACTATATAAATACTATTCTTTCAGTTTGTTATTGTGTTATATTAGTCTTTGAATGTTTTATGTTGATGTATAAAAATATATTGTTATTCTATTATATCAAATTTAATGTGTTATGTTAAAAGTGTTAATCTATAAATGTGTTATGTTAATGTGCCACTTAAAATGTGTTGTGCTCTAGATTGATGATCAAGACGTGTCTGTTGATAACACTCAATTTGAAAACAAACTCGGAACAAGTCAAACAGCAAACAAGATGAAAATGAAATATGCCAAAAGGGCGGCTTACTAGGGCGATTATAATGTAGTTCACATTGACAAAGTTAAACGTAGCAAATGCAAAAGGTGGGTCCAAACCCGGACCGGATGGACCCGAAACTGGTTAACGGAATTTTTTAGAATTGGAAACCAGACCGGTATATAGGAACTGGTTCTGGTTTGGCTCCGGGTACGGTACCGGGTAAAGTGGGTCTAAAACCGGAAAACCCGGAAACATCAAAGTGTGTAGGTTGGAACCGGATAAAGTGAGTTTAGAACCGAAATGGCGAAAAACCCAGAAAACAGGAATTTTTTGGTAATTACTTATTACTTAGCGAGTTGAACTTTGAAAATTTTCATATTGATATCCCGACTTTGGGGGACCGTAACTCATTGAATATGAAACCAAAATTAACAAAATTATAGTCTAAAATCATGTACAAGCTCTAAAATACACTTTGAAAAAAAACGCATGTCAATCCGACTTTAAGCGAATGAGATATGCATGTGTTAATATTTTCACAGAATACAAAGTACAAAAACAAATAGCTAAAAAGTTGAAAATTTTCAGTTTTGATATCCCGACTTTGGAGGACTGTAAATCATTGAATATTAAACCAAAAATGACAAGATTATAGTCTAAACTCATGTACAAACTGTAAACTACAAGTTAGAAAAAAACAACATGTCAATCCGACATCAAACGAATTAGATATGCAAGTTTTAAAACTTTCACCGAATACAAAAAAACTGAAAAACTAAAAAACTTCCAGCTTTGACATCTCGACTTTGGGGGACTATAAATCAATGAATATCAAACTAAAAATGACAAATTTATAGTCTAAAATCATGTACAAACTGTAAACAACATGGTGGAAAAACCGCATGTCAATCGGAGTTGAAACGAATGAGATATGCACATTTTAAACATTTCAAAAAAACCGGTTCCGGCCCTAAAAATGGTTCTGGTTCTGGTTCCGGTTTTTAGACCCGTTTACCCGGACCCGATGGATCCAAACTCGGATTACCCGGAACCCGGATAAAACCAATTTTTAAACCCGTAATCGGAATCGGTTATATATGTTCCGGTTCTAACGGTTTCGGTTCCGGTCCGGTTTTCCAGTTCTAAATCTCATCCTTATACAGAAAGATGTAAAATGAACCCAACAAATTTAGAAGAAAAAAAAAATTAGAAAACCAAACCTCTTTAAATTTCAAAAAAAAAAAAAAAATGAAAACGAGGAGAATAATATTAGGACTTGGAAGCATGATGAGAAAAGAATAAAAAAAAACTTTGCTAAACTTATTTATATTTGGAGAATCATCGTTCAAATTTGTAGAGAATCAATCATTAATTGAGTATACTAATGCATGTTTTGTCATGTAGAACCACAATTTCAAATAGAGTCTGTAACACTAGTTTTAGTGATGTTCTAATTTCAGGACATCGGGTCGAAATTTGATCAACTGAAGGGCTTGGGCTTCATGAAAATAGAGTAGACCTTTCAAATGTTGATAATGTTGGATTAAGTGATTAAAACCCTTGATATGAATCGAAATCCATCTCTCTACCTCGTCATATCTACTTAGAAATCTGAAGATGAAACAAGTTTTGTTCGTGTATGCGTCTCTTCGTGTTTGAAGGCAAGATATCGATTTATTTCCCCTGAATATGGTTCAAATCTTCGACGGTGGTGGTGATATTCTATTTTTTTGAAAATCGTAACTATGAGTATGGGTTTTGATTTTTGAAGTGGGTGTTCATGGATTTCTGATTTCTGAAATGGTGTTCATGGATTGTATTTTTTCCTTTTTTTTCAAAATGGAGAGAGAGAGAGAGAGAGGGAGAGAGAGAGAGAGAGAGAGAGAGAGAGAGATTTTCTTTTTAATTATAAAAGTATTTAAATAAAAAAAAAAAACTGAAAAAACAAAATCCAAAGGTAAAATCATCAATTCAAAAAAAAAAAAAAAAATTGAACCAAAGTGACGAACAAAATGTAAAATTTAGTACCATTGGTTAGTCTAAACTTGGTTGACCCAAAGTTAGAATTTTGGATATACCATACAACCATTCTTACTATTTTATCTAATTTTTTATGAGTGTAAAAGAACTCAATGAGTAAAAATTAAATGCCAAAGATAATTGATTTTTTATACCTAAATTATTTATCCACAAAGGAATCCCATTTGCACGGTTCAAACATTTTCGATATACAGCTTCCATAACTAAATTAGCTTCCATTCTGCCCTAAACATTGCATATGACGAAATAGTTACACTTTTATCCTTTTACGATAACCTTTGCGTATACATATTGAAGTAGGCATTTACAAAATAATATGCACAAAATGATTAATATAATTAACTACCCAAACTTTTGCTTTTCTTTAGGTTAAATAGGGTTCATATCCTATTTTGTTCCTACAACAGTAACATATTTTTTTATATATAGTTTTCTTGATAGTAACAATACGTAACCCTCACCTTCTAAGTTATTATTGGTAAAACCTGTAATTAAGTTGATATTATGGGTAAACGAATGTAATTATTTTTTATTTTAGATAAATAACAAAGTATATTGTTCAAGTTTCAGGTTACATACGGTTAAAAAAAATCGAGTACATTTTCTGTATATTGTGGATGTATATATTGCTTTTCTAGCTTCTTGATAGTTTTCAATAATATATTTATTAAAAACAATACATATGCATTGCTCTATATTATGTGTAAAAACAAAATACAGCTTGTAATTTTCCCTTTTTACATCAAGCAAAAATTATACTAATTAATTTGAGCGAGAAGATCAAACTATTAGATAATAAATAATGATGTCGTAGATGAGTAATCGTTGTGTCACACGTCTTGTAAATCTTGAGCCATAATCTGTGGGACGTAAGTAACCTGCCCACAATTGTCTTTTATGGTTAATTTCACATGCATTGTTTGAATGTACACAAAAAAAGATTTTACTCAAATAATAATTTGTATGCCCTTTTGATTTAAATATGTAGATACATGTAGATCGCATGTATAAAAGTTACAAAGTCCAACTATATAACATGACACATTATAATTATGGATTAATCTTCGATAAAAAAACGTTTAGACAAATGCACACACAACTCAAAACCCTTCTTCATCTCTACTTAAGCAATTCCCACTTCATCGAAAAAAGGGAAACATTTGTCGTAAGAATGATTTCTCCTTCTTCCCTTCTGTCTTTCTTCATCTTTTCTCCCCTCTTTCTTTCAATCAATGCAAAAACCCTAATCCATGACACTTGTGAAATTTGCTCTCAACAAGATCCATTTGTGAACTACAGATTCTGCACCACCTCTCTCCAAGCAGCCTCTGGGAGCCGTCATGCTGACATCATAGAGCTTGGAAAGATCTCGATCAAACTAGCATATGATAACATGACTGACACTCAGTCTTACATCAAAAAGTTGCTGAAAAATGATATCGAGAAGATCAGTTCTTATATGAAGTTGCGTTTGGATGACTGTCATGATCTTTACAAAGACTCTATCTCTGATATTAAAGATGCCACGAAATATTATAATAATAAGCGTTACTATGAGGCAAGTTTACATATGAGCTCGGTTATGGATGCTACTACCACTTGTGAAGATGGATTCAAGGAGAAACGTATGGGTTTGTCGCCATTGACAAAAAGAAATAACGCTACTTTTGAATTGGCTGCAATTGGGCTTTCGATTGTACGTATACTTCAAAGTGATGCAAACCAATCTTAAAGAAAAATAGAATCCATAGAATGATGGATTAAATTCTGTAAACTCTGCTCTTTGATTATTATTATTATTATTATTATTATTATTATTATTATTATTATTAAACTCTGCTCTTTGATTATTATTATTATTATTATTATTATTATTATTATTATTATGGAAAATGACACATATAGCCTACGAAATGTTTCTACGAAATGTTTAGGATCGACCATTTTAGTCATTTAATTTTACGAGGGAACCATGGGCAACATGTCCTTTTAGTCCCCTTTACTTGGGGCCTCTCTCTCATCACCAGAAAAAACCCAACAACAACAAAAGTTGTTGTCTTTTTCGGCCCATCCTCTCGTCTTCCTTCTATTTTGATGGCAGACTGATCCAATCACCACCAAACCACCGCCATGGCCAGTTGAAGCAAGCCTCAGACCGTAAACAAGACCGTCGACACTGTTCACCGGATAAGAAGAACCAGCGAGAATCACCATTTTCCCTCCTCTCTTCATCTCTTTTCAACCTTCAAGCGATTTCCAATCGTTTTTCCTTACTCCTCCATCAATCTTAGCTAACCCTTTTTCTTTTCTGTTCAGAACTCATTCAAAAATCTCCAAGAACAGTCAACACCTGCCATGGTGGCTGGTGACATGAACAGTTCCGACGGGATGGTCCCGGTGATGGGTTCGGTCCTAAACAAATATATATAGTTCCTTATTCCGTTGTTTTTATGTTTTGGAGGTGTTTAGGTCGAAAATTAAGAAGAGTATTTCTACGGGGTCTCTATTGAAGAAGTGGAAGCTCCGCTACTCCGGTATATACTCCGGCGAAGCAACAGTGAAGGGAAGGATCATGTGGTGTTGTTAACTCCAAAGCAAAAAAGGAATTCTAGTGAGGTTTCCAAAGTCGCCGACGGGTTCAAGGCTCAAACTCCTGTTCATGAGCTATTTTACGTGTGAAAAAGAGCAGAAAATGAAGTCAAAAAGAGGAAATTGTTTCTTGTGTTTTAAATTGTCTTCATCGAAATCCCCAAATTCGTGAAATCGAGCTGCCTGTTCTTTGAGGATGACTTTAGCGGCTACCAGTGGCGATTCTAGAATAGAAAACACATAGTTCACTGATTTTTCTATAGTAAATTTTCTATATGAATTCAAGGATTTTATTGGTAAGGTAGATCCTAAATTTTTCCTAAGATAGGTCAAAAAAATTTCAATAGAAATTTTGCATAAGTTAAAAAAATTATGACTCACCTTCCATATGAATAGCCTCGCCACTGGTGACTGCTATGGATGTTAAAGTATCAAAAGTGTAAAAGCTGAGGCTTGGACTGGATCCAGAACCTTGGATATCCCCATGTTGATCCATTTTGATGAATAATCGAGTAATCTTTTGGTGAACCAGAAGAATCTAAAATGGGTTTTCTATAAGTACTCTCTTTATTTTTCAGTTACACCCGTTGATTTGATTTTTTGTCTTTTGTTGTTGTTGCTGTTTTTTTTTTTCTATTTTGTTTTTTTGTTGTTTTTAATTCTTTTTTTAATTATTATTATTATTATAAATTTCGCACAAAATTTTAACATTCGGATGACATTATAAATTCAAACGGCTATATAAAATCGGTTTTTAAATATATTTTTATATTTTTTAATTACGGACAAAAAAGTCGTTCGAATTTTATAATGTCGTGCGAATTTATAATGCTTACCGAATTTTAAAATGTCATCCGAAATTTAAAATGTTGTACGGATTTTTTTATTATTGAAATTTATAATAATAATAATAATAATATTATTATTAAAATATAAAAAAGAACAAAAAAGAAAAAGGAAAAAAAAGAAAAAGAAAAAAATAATATTAAATCAAAAGTAAAAAATTGATTTGATTGATGTTATGGGGTAAAATTGGTTAAGGGGGTACTTATAGCACAACTCATCTAAAATCGTCTTCATTGGAAAAGAGTAGGGATTAGCATATGGATCGGGGAATCGGCACCGGAACCGGAACCTGATGGAACCGGTCGGGTCGGGCCGGGACCGGGACGTTATTTTTGTGGATTTTTGAAACCGGGAACCGGTAGGAACCGGAACCGGTAAAACCGGCAAAAACCGGAACCGTATGATGCTATTTTTCGAGGATCGGTTCCAACATTTGAAGACATAACAAGAACCGCTAGGAACCGGGAACCGGTGGAACCGGAACCGGTAGAACCGCCGGGCCGGTTCGGTTCTTAATTTTGGCCGAAGCCGGTTCCTGGTTCCGGTCCGGTTCGGGCCGGTTCCGACCGGTTCAATCCTTTTGCTCATCCCTAGAAAAGAGAGACAGATAGACCTTTTAATTTTTTTAATTTATTAAAATATAAAAATAAATGAGCTGGGTAACTGGGTTACCCTTGTTTTTTAAAAAATGGCATATTGGACCCGAAAAAATCAAATTTGTTCTTTTAAAAAACCACTTAAAAAATCAAGCGGATAAAAGAGTAAACCATATAAACTTCATAAGGATTATGTGTGATTTATTATTATTATTATTTTTATTATTATTATTATAGACACAATCTTCAATATTGCTATTTTATTTCAAGCATCGGTTTGCGAGCTTCTTTTTTGGCAGTTAGAGAGTAAGCTCACTTACCAACCGGCAATCAGTTAGCTAGAAGCTATAGCAAATACAATCGGAAAAACATCATATCACATATCACATACACACCAGTTGGCCCATGCAACTAATATTTTTATAACATTTATATCTAATCTGAAGCCAATTAAAAGATTTCAAGTCCAAAAATTATCATATGCTTAGTTACATGCATAGTTCTTAAGGAATTCGAGCATTCTGAGAAAAAAAAAATCTTTATATTATGAGAATGATTTCCTCCATAAATGACATTTTCTATTAATTATCTATATATACAAAATATAAGGAGGTTACTGGAGGTATAATGGATCTATATACATCATATCTATACACCAACCCCCTACCTCTTATTTTAATCGTAAGGAATAGTTTGAACAATTCAAACTGAACAAAAATTGTGAAAGAGAGATGATAGAAGCGCTGCTTTGGTACTTAGAGTAATTAGAAGGTACATGAATAACTCGAACTCATCCCAAAAGAACCTTATCGATTGCACACCAAATAAATGTCGATCTCAATTTTTGTAGCACCGCTTTAGAATACATGTAAATGGAATTCAAATCACCATAAGAGCGGAAGGATCCGTGATCGGGATGAAGAAATTTGGGGGAGGTACCAGTGGTAACACATAAATCCACCATTTTGCGGGTTAAGTAAGCTTCTCCACCTTTTTCAGCCTATGTATTGGTTACTTGTATGTTATGCTTGTATACTTGTATGTTATATAGTTAGGTATGTTTTTAATTAGTTTGTGAACTAGTTTTGTATGTTTTTAATATTTTGTGCGTTTGTTTTGTATGATTTTAGTACGTGTACATTATCATTTCCCATTAGCTACCCTTTGAGCTTTATAAAATGAATGGAGTTGTCAACATTCAATTCATGCTTGAAGATCCACATAGATGGAACAATATCGAAAACGGGGGACTATAAATGAGAACCCAAGTATCAGTTTTGATAAGAACATTAAACTCTTCATTCATAGGCTGAAGTCAGTTAGGGTCCTTTAAAGCCTTTAAATAATAAATATATGAGTGGAGAATCAAGGAGAGAACGGTCATTTATTGCTATTATTCTAGTTTTTGGCTGCTAAATATGACAAAACTGGGCAGCTTTTAAGGCAAATTTTTATAGCTGCAACCGGCTCGTAAATAGCAGCTACTTGTCAACATTTTGGGCTCCTTTTAGAACTTAAGGTCACCATTTCCTCCAATTTGGGAATTATTTGGTTTGGAACCAAAAAACCCCAACTGAAATCGATTTTAGACTAAAGTACTAAACCATATTCAAAATCGATTTTTGGTTTGGTTCGAGACCAAACTAATTAAAAATATATTTCAAATTTTATATATTAAATAAAAATGTTAAATAATCAATATAAAATAAAAGACATTTTAGCTCTTTTAGCAATTTGGTTTCCTCAGTTTCCAAACCGAACCAACCCAAATTGGAATTCGGTTTCCAGTTTGGTCTAGAGAGATTTGAATTTGGTTTGGAGAAAAAAAAAATCAAACTGAAGAAACCGATTCGAGGAAACTGACAAACCCATAAACCTAACCGATTTTCTCCCCTAATTGTAGATGCGAAAATTATCTTTTGATTATATATGAGCATTTCTCGTTCATTTGTTATCCAAATGCATCCCGTTGTCATCCAGGGGTGATCAAAACCGAATATCCGAAAATTCGGATAGTTGATTATTGATATTCGAATCCGTATCCGAAATTTCGGATATCCGAAATTCCGGATACGGATTCGGATATTAAACCGGATATCCGAATTTCATTAGTTTTAAATAAAGAAAATAAACCCTCAAAGAACAAGAACGTTTCCGTGCATTTGTTAGGTATAATAAGACTTCATTTGGTCCGGTTAAATGCAAGTTACCTCATAATACCTGAAGATCTTGAGAAATCAAACTCAAATTACTAAAATCAACATAAAAAAGGTAACATTTATACCATCCTCACTTTGCGCACCAAGTAAAAATGTTAATAATTTGTCTTTTTGAATTTCAAATGAAAAAACCCAATGCATTAAAACTATTTTTAATAATTTTTTATATTATATATTTCGGATTTCGGATATCCGAAATATCTGAAATTTTCACATTTTAATATCCGTATCGGAATCCGAAAAACCGGATATCCGAATTTCAGGTATCCGAATTTTCGGATATCCGATTTTTCGAGTATTTTCGGATCGGGTTTTCGGATTTTTCGGATCGGATGTTCGGATGCGGATATTTTTGACCACCCCTAGCTCTACCTATTCATCTTTTCTTTTCCTCCCCGGTTATTTACTTCTTTTAATCTCGTTTTTCAATTGCCATGCCTACATTACATCAAAACATCGACAAACACAAAAACGCACTGAATCTACCAAAGTATGTGTGAATCCCATAATTTCGTGAAATGCATAAATTACATGATAAATACATAAAAAATGCGATAAAATGGCATACAAAACGTGACCAAAAAAATCAAAAAATACACCCTAAAATAAAGAAGGTAGACGACTCAATAAAGTGAAAATATAATTTTCTTTAACTATTGATGTAAAAATTATCATTAAATTAATCTAATTTTAAAAAATATATATATTAAAGATTTTAAAAAAAATGTAGAGAAAGAAGGCTATCAAGTGAAAGGGAAAGCATTGCATTGACCCCACATTGAGGGAAGAAGAAAGCAGGGAGGAAGATTATAAAACTCGAAGCTTACAAGCTTGAAACTTGAAAGGATCAATGGAGATCTGTTCTAAGACCGTTTTAATCATGTTTGAGATCAAAGTTTACACTCCTCACCACCTAACTTGTATTTATTGTAGTTTTAGTCCCCACTGAAACTCATGTTAATTCAAATTACACTAAATGGCTAGTGACACTAAAATCACCAAAAACATGAAACAGCTACTAGTTAGAAGAAACCACTTACAGATGAATAACCATAACAAAAACAAAAACAAAAACAAAAACAAAAACATCCAAAATATTTTTTAACACCAAAATGTATTCAAAGATTAAAAGTTTAATAATAACATGTTCAATCAACCCTTCCCTACTTAACCTCAAGTGCAAAGGAAGGAATATAAAGATTGCTAAATCATGTTCATGAAAGTATGATGGTGATGATGAAGTCTAAAATGCTTCCAATTATTTTCCTCCCACTTCAACTTATACAGAAAAAACAAACATCACAAAAACAAGATACGCCAAAAAACAGAAGATTTAGTTTTCAGGGTTTTAGCTAGCCATGGGATGGTTATATACATACTCGACTGCAAGTGCACAAGAATCAATCTTATCAGCTTCTTTGTCTGGGATCTCCAATTTGAATTCCTCTTCAATCGCCATTATCAACTCCACATTATCCAAGCTGTCCAACCCCAAATCCTTCTGGAAATGAACTTCAGGGGTCACCTGCACATTATTACAGATCACAACCTTTTAATGAATTCCTTCGAAGATGAGTTCATGGATCCAACCCTTTCTAGAGGCATCCAATTTGAACTGAGAACAAAAAATTACTACATTCAGCTCAATAATTAACCTTTACTGTAACCGAATCCAGCAGATTCATTCCAATATTTAACGTATTCATATTGCTGTATCAAATTTACAAAATGAACAACTGCACCATCGTTTTGAATCCCAACGATGCCACATTTGACTGAATATGTAAGAACGTATCGATGATTCCACGATCATACAAAATTAAAATTAGGTCAAAGTAAAATTAAACATAAAATAATCAGCTCAGCAATTAAGATTTAAGCCTAAAAGATAAATTAGAATCAAATTGAGTAAAATCACAGTGACAATACCTTAGAAGGATCGACTTTAGGGAAACTCTTGACGATGTCAAGGATTCTATCAATGACTTGACTCTTTTCGAGATGATCGTCGTGAGATGACATTGAGCGAACGGAAGTGTTCCCGTGGATCCATAAAGGACTCAGCAGCTTCGATCCGTTAGCCACCACCGGGATTCGTACATGACCTAGAATCGCTGCTCTCAAAGCCGACGCCATTCTCGCACCTTCTTCTCTGTCCTCTCTCTGTGCCTGTAAAAAAGTTGGATTTAAACTTTAAAGCATCCCTGATAAGCCCATTGGGTTTATTCTGCAATCAAAAGCCCAATTTTATCATACTTGTACTTTGTGTAATAAATGATGTACATTTGTTTAAACGACTTAATTCGTTAGAAACGGAATATGAATCAAATTTTGTAAATTTAGAAAGGATGAGTCACCCAAAAATAATACAGTTTTCACTTTTTCTTCCCACTTCCATTACAAACGTTTGCTTCTTCTTTCTTATCGCTCTCTGTCTCTCAAACTTCTTCGATCTTTCAACCATGGCAGGTTTTACTCTCTCTGTATTTCGATTGTATATGTTATCACATTTTATGAATCTCGATTCTATATCAAACGACGAATCTTCTACATTATATTGTAATGCATATTTGTTTGGATTCAAATCCACAATCAACAAACTGAATAAGGATTATTGCCCTTGTGTATGATTGTTAGCAGAAACAATGAACGTTGTATTCTTCTTTCACTCTTCTAGAACTAATGGATCTCTAGGAATTTGTTTTCTTTCACACTTATTGGATTTGACGTGGGGTGTTAAAAAAAATTCCCTTTGTCATGTGTTTTGTCATCCAGATCGATTTAGGGAATTAGTTTTACGCGGGAATTTCAATTTCATTATAATTGGAAGTGGATTGAAGTTAAATTTGTTTCCTCAATCAAAGATCATGTCGGTATCAAGTTATTGATTTCATAATTTGAAAAGCTAAAGTTTAACTTTGACGAGTCAAATAGGCTATTTTACATGTCTCAAATTATTATGGATTGTGTATCTGTTCAATTGTAGCAAATCAATAACAGATTCAACATCAAGTTAGCATTTGATCTGTACTAGCTTAAAATCAAAACTCCAAACGAAGTTCTTCATCTGGAACAGATGAAGTAATATATGATTTTTTTTCAAATGTGCAATCTTGTTCTAGTTTCTAAGTTTGTGATTTTTTATTGAAACAGATAACGAAGATCCTAAGGCAGCGAAAGATGAACGCAAATCAATCCTTCCACCAATCACCGAGATCAGCCGGTGGCAATGGTGGTGTTTGGTGTTCCTTAACATATCTTTCCTCCTAATCGGTCAAGGTACCGCCATTCTCCTCCTAAGATTTTACTATGAACACGGTGGACGCAGTAAATGGACTGCAACACTTGCTCAAAACGCCGGATTCCCAATCCTTTTCATACCTTTCATTCTTTTTCCGAAAATGAAAGAACCCTCGGTTAATTCCCCTCTCATCGTGGTCTTATCAGTCTACTTTGGCCTCGGACTCCTAATCGCCGGTGATCATTTACTGTATTCCGTCGGATTAGAATACTTATCGGCCTCAACTTACTCGCTAATCTGCGCGACTAAATTAGCTTTCAGCGCTGTTTTCTCGATTCTCATAAACTCCCAGAAATTCACAATCTTGATCATGAATTCAATTGTTGTTCTTTTGTTATCCGCTTGTCTTGTTGGCGTCAGCGACTATTCGCCTAGCCCTCCTGACGTAACTCAGACTAAATACATTCTCTGTTTCATCTCCACCATTGCCGCTTCAGCTCTATACGCGCTTTTACTTTCTGTCACTCAACTCTCGTTCCAAAAATTCATCAAAAAGGAAACTTTCGCAGTCGTTCTTGAGCTCCAGATTCATACGTCAATCGTTGCTTCTTGTGTTTCGCTCGTCGGTCTGTTTGCTAGCGGCGAATGGCGGTTGTTGCGCAGCGAAATCGCGAGTTTTCATGAAGGGAGTTTGAGTTACGCCATGACGTTGATTTGGACTGCTGTTGCTTGGCAGATTTGTTCAGTTGGTGTGGTAGGTTTGATTTTTATCGTGTCGTCGTTGTTTTCGAATGTGATTAGTACTCTTTCGTTGTCTCTTTCGCCTTTGGCTGCTGCCATTGTTTATGATTATACCATGAATGGCGCGAAAACTATTGCTGTTCTTTTGGGGGTTTGGGGTTTTTTTACTTATGTTTATCAGCATTGTCTTGATGAGTTCGAGTTCAAGGTGAAGAAGAAACCTGTTATTCGTAAATGCAGTCAATGTGCTTGTTGATTTTTTTGTTTTGTTTTTGTTTTCATGTTTAGATTTTTACTGAAAATTTTGAGATTACGTTTATATTTTAGGTTTGTTGTCAATTGGATTATAATTATAGAAACACATTGTGTATAGGGTTTATTTACGATTCATTCTTTTATCCCAATAAGTTGTAAAAAGACTTATCTGATGTATTCGAGTACACAAATTCCTTTATTTCTTCATTATTACAAATGTAAAATCAGTTGTTTAATATTTTATGAATAATAATATATCACTTTTTAGCTTCATATAAACACATAAAACTGTACAATTTACTTCAAGACAGAATTGCAACTAATCCTTGCATCCATTTAAATTTCAAATAAAAAGAATGTATAGATAAACAGCATCAAAATATCATCACATTTGACCAAATATTCTTGTGGTCAACGCCTCATGCCGCTAGAGGCTCCTCCATAACTGTATTTTTTACATCCAAGAATCACCACAAAACATAAATTTGTTAGATTTTAATCAGAGTTATAAACATAAAAGATCAAATGCAAGAAATATCTACCAAATGGGTAGATTTTCCAAAGCACATTGCTATTTCTTGCATAAATATACATATGAGAGAGAGAGAGAGAGAGAGAGAGAGAGAGAGAGAAGGACCTTTTGTTTTTGCAGGTTGAGATTTATCAGCAACAATCTCAGGTGCTTTTGTAGGAACATCAGGTAGATCCAACTCATCTTCATCTTTTGTAGAAGATGACTCAGCAACAGGAGCTTCTGGCAAATCTTGAATTGTCATCTATAATCACAAGTAAAAAAAAAAATTGTAGTTGTTAAAGGGCATTTAAGACATTTGACAAATAGGCATAAGTTCAACTAAATAAATAGAACTAAAACATACCTGAGCTTCCAAGTTATCAAACTCAGCTAAAATATCCTCTTCATCCTCAGCTGACAACTTCTCTCCCAAAATCGCATTAATTTCCTAACCACAATCCCAAGTGTCAAAAAGTTTTATAAAAAAATGTTTATAAAAAGAAAAAATATATATAGAACTAAAAACTCACATCTTGGTATGCTTTGGCTTCAGCTGTATCATCCATGAGTTTTTGAACATCATCTAAATTAATTTCACCTTGGATTGCTTTCATTGCGTTATTTCCTGCTTTTAAACTCTCAAAAACTGCCTTCTGCTTGCTTGCTAGTTCAATATCTGCCAACTAAAAATGGAAATTTCAAATAATATGAATGTTTATGGGAATATATATATATATATATATATATATATATATATATATATATATATATATATATATATATATATAAAATGAGTTAAGTACTTACTTGTTGTTCAACATTTATAAGCCATGTATCCACTTGTTTGAGTAAATCTTCTTGTACTTTCTTCTTCCTTAAGGCTAACAAAGCTCTTTCTTTCTTCTTTTCACGGAGTAAATCTTTTGCTGCTTGTTTTTCAGCTTCAATCACTTTCTCAAGCTATAAGAATTAGCATCCGAAATACCAGTTTAATACTAAGATAACAAAAAACTGAGATCTTGAACAACATAATCAATCTCACTAATATCTTTTAATGATAGATAAAGGGAAAAACAGTAAACCTTGCTTCATCAATAAATATCATGCAAGCTAAATTTATAAACTATCATAGATCCCATAAATCTCTTATTGTACAAAAATACCAACGAAATGGAACAATAGAAACAGCTTTTCCATATTATCCACTACCATTAGCTTTCTTCTCTATTCATCATTGAACACTAAGTCTCTAACAAAAGAACTGATAACTTAATAATCCCCTTTTTAGGGCTATGCTTCAAACATCTATGCTCCAATACAAACTATTGAATTCCCTGATCAATGTGAATGTGGGGGCTTGAACCCTTGATTGAAGTTTTCTATCACATATTCTATTCTAAAGAATCCTTTACAGTAAAATTGATTTGAATGAACCGAAATTAAAATACCTGTTGCTGATATTGGGCAAGCTTACGCCTCTGGGTTTTCAGAGAAAGAATTGCTCGATCAACTTCAGTGATCTTCGGTTTCTTTACAAATACATTACCCATGAGAATTAACTCGACCAGAATCTCAAACCTTCAATAAGAAAAACGATTGCTTGGCGATATTTTAGGGATTTGGATCTCTATCTAGGATACACCGATAAGCTGTCGCTCTATGGGTCAGAGTATCAGTATCGGTGACGTAACCTGCACCGAATATATACAAAGTGGTAGATTTCGAGATTAGGGTTTTCCGATTAGCGATTGATGTTGTTTGATTTAAAACAGATGAAATTCTGGATACACAAGCCAAGATTTTGGGTTTTTAGAATCACTTACGAAGAAACTAAGGATTTTGAACGTAAAATGGGTTTTTTGCTAAGGATTTGAACTGAAACTTGCTTCCATGAAATTTATGGATCCGAAGTTCTTCAAGAAGTTATCAACATAGACCCTTTCCTACGATTACCAGACAGACATCAGGGGTGTAAGACAAAGGGATTTTTTTTGGAGTTAACTTCACAAACCATAGTGTTTTTTTAATAACGGGAGTGAATAGTTTTTTGTTCATTTTTTTTTTAATATTGATAAAAATAATGGTTGTAATGACTTAATATATATATATATATATATATATATATATATATATATATATATATATATATATATATATATATATATATATATAACCATTATGATATACCGTAGCAGGTTACATCTGACTACAGCAGGTTATAATGGTTATATGTAAACATTTTCAACAAGTTGGTTACCTAGATGTGTATAAAAAAAAAATTACCCAAATATGAACAAAACGAAAAGTAAGAGTAAATTAAGCGAATAATCCATATGGTTTAGGGGAATTTATAGTTCGGTCCCCAATTTATGTTTTAAACTCTGATGTTCTATATCGTTTATTTTTGTTGCGCGTCTGATCCATGTCTTACCTAAAAAAACTATTATGCTCTTATTAATCTATTTTTTTAATTAATTTTCTTATTTATGTATTTAGTTTTTTATGTATTTAAAAAAATTAATAAACCCCACATATTTATATCTCCTCACTGTAAACCTAGAACCACATTTGAGAAATTTAATTTGGGTCCCACCGGCCACCATCCTATCTCTTATCCTCCTCAACTTCTATTTTATTTCCATCTTGAGTAACATCGACCTCTTCAACATCCTTCTTTTTTTGGTCCAACTATGGCGAACCAACACCATAACTCATTGTCTCTTCATCTTTAATAGGTTGTGGTGTTGATTCTTCGGGGTTGAAGGAACAAAAAAAGAAGGGATGGTGAAGACATCGATGTCACTAAATGTCACACCCCCAAACCGGAACGGCGGAAACGTTCGGGAGCGAAGGACGTCATGTACAGTATCACAACAATTGTATGATAGTAATCAAAGCAACAACAACCATTGTATTAATAATATAGAGTTTACATTGTATTCGATTCGCATATGATTAACTCTACAAGTAAATAGAAAAACAAAGAATTAAAGCTACTATGTTCTGTCTTCTCAAAACTTGTGTGTGTACATATCTACTAGTTTCTTGAGAATACAAGTGATTTTGAAAGTGTATCAACATGTAAGTTGGTGAGTTCATAAGCATTTTGTTTTAGAAAATAAGTTCTTTGTTCCTTGAAAATGTTCGTGTGCTCCTCCAGAAAATCCTATATTTTCTTAATAAGTAATGATAAGTAATGTGACCATACCAGTTCCTTCTACGACCACTTAGTGAATACAAGTTACATATAATCCAGATCGAATGGATAGTTGAATGTGTGGATCTGCCCTAAGCCCACAACCAAACAAGGAACATGATGTAAAGCAGAAATCACACATTCCACTGCCTATCAGATCTTCATTATATATAACCCTAACGTATTCACTAGGTAATCAAAGAGTTAAAAATAACGATCCTTTTCGATGTGATTAGTGTGTTCCTTCAGAAAATCCTATAGTTTCTTAATAAGATGAAATGTAGTCTTAGGCCTTAAGACCAAAATATATATGTTTCTTATGCTTAAAGAATAAAATATGACGCCTTGAATTTTTATAAGTAATGCGACCCATATTGGTTCCTACTATGGTTCCTTAGTGTATACTAGTTATATATAAACAAATATCGAAACGACAGTTGATTGTGTGATTCTACCCTAAGCCCACAACCAAACAAGAAACAGGAAGTAAGGCGCAAAACATACATTCCACTGCCTATTAGATATTATTTATATATATAACCCAAATATATAAACTAAGAAATCATAATATGAACAATAATGGTCCTAACCGAAGAGTAAGTAACCGTATTTGTTTCCAGAAAGTTGAATTGTAAACCGTTTACTAGTAAAATAATGATGGTTGTCCTGGAAAATCCTATATTTTCCATAAAAACGAATTGTATTCTTAAACGTTACAAGACCGAAAAGTACAAGTATAATTGTCATACTTAATTTAATGATACATAGTTTTATTCATAAGTAAAACTAGTTGAAGATGTGTTTGCATTGTAAACTAGATGTAATGTTAATACCATCCTATGATCACTTAGTACATACGGGTTATATAAAATTGAGATCGAACAGACAGTTGAATGGGTGATTCTGCCCTAAGCCCACAACCAAACCAGAAACACGAAATAAGGTGGAAATCACACATTCCACTGTCTACTGAACATTAATTTTATATAACCTTGATGTATATACTAGTAATCACAGAGTTAATACCCCTTTAAGACCGTTTGAAAATATATCATTACGTAAATATTTAGTTAATGCTTATTTTGAGTGTTCATTATAACCATACTAATATGACTAATGGCCTGCACGACGTTCTTCAGGCGTTGGAAAGTTATGATATTTGTCACCACAGACCTGCCGGCCTAACTGTAGCTAATAGTTAAGGTGAGGGATTGTCAGTCCCGTATAGATCTATACACAAACTCACGCTCTCCCTCCAGGAGACTCTGGTTATAATTCAGGATTTTAACAGGTACCATGTTTGGTATAACGAAGTAAGTGGCTCACAAGCCCGTATTAACTAGTATATTTATAATGAAACGAATAACCCTTTTTCTTATAACTGAAAACGTAACTTTTCCATAGAAATTGTTTATGATGATAAATATTGTAAACGTCCCAAAACTATACCTATTATAGTTTTAAAAATATATGTTCTATTGAAATGAAAAACCTTTGTATTTTAACAACTTTAAGAGTTATAAGTGTAGTAGTAACGTTATTTAAGATTTTTACGTAAAGTGTTTATAAAGTATAAGAGAACGTAATAAACGATTTATATTTCTAAACACAATATTTCTTGTGTTTTACTTGTATTCCCCCCCCCCCCCCACCCCACCCCCACCCCCACCTAAAACATAGAAAAAACTTGAAAAAGTATGGGGGTATGAACTCACCTTATGTGTAGTTGTGGTTTGAAAACGAGACAAAATCGATGACTTCAAGCAAGAATATGATAAGGATGTCGTAATCCGAATGGTTTATACACATAATAATGTGTGAATACGATGGTCTAATGTCACAAGTGTTTCATAATCACTAAATAATTGGAATAGGACTTACCCAAATTTATATCTATATTGTAGACGAATGGTCTTCTGGAGTTGCTTGAGCTTAAATATGAAGGAAATTGATTTGATAGTTGAGAGAGAATTGGGAGTGACTTTGTTTACTGGATGTATGAAATGGAGAATGATCTTAATTTGGTAACTTACATAAGAAGGAAAGATAGGAGGTGAGGTGATGTTTTCGTTGGTAACTATATCATATCACATTGGGAGGTTGAATTAGGATAAGATAACAAGATATTTAAGAGTTTTTTTTGCCTAAATAAAGTGTTTGTTGCCCAACATGACCGGAATCATCCTAAATCACTCACAAAAGAGTGATTTCGGTCCTAATGGACCTTAAAGAAGGTTGGATTTTCGGCCCTATTGGGGTTTAGACATTGTGTTTTCGGTCCTATGTGAGTCCATGAAGTAGTTTTCGGTTCAATAGTGTTCTAGTATTCTCAAAATCGAAATCCTTAAGTAATATACAAAATATGCATATAGACTTATTACTTGGACTTGTGTTGACTCCTTTGAGTCCTTGATGGCTTGTTGACTTCATTTGCCTTTCAAAGGTTCATTACAACTTGGCTATCACAAGTGTATATACATATGAACTTGTATAAGCATGCTTTCTTGGTTTTCAAAGTTCCATTACATCAAGTTACGTTGTGAATTCACTTATGTTTGGTTAGGGTTTAGACCTTGTTGGTTCCAAAATTTCTTATTTGTGATACTAAAGATGGAAAGGAAATAGAAGTTGAAGAGGATAAGTGATGTGATCCTTAATAAGTCATATTCCCTCGTCAAAATCGTGATCCTAATCGTAGGATCGTATCCTACGATCCTATATATGAAAAATGATCCGGTTCGTAAATGGATCGTGTAACGCCCGCGTTTCCAGGCTAGGCATTATTGTTGATCTAATAGTCTAGGTTAACCTTTGTAACTCTTTTTGAAGTAGTAATTATGAAATATTTGAGTATTATGTGAATTATGTGTTTATTTTCTTAATTATTATAATTTAATGAATTAAGAATAAAATAAGTGTCAAATTTAAAGTGTGGGATAAGCCCGATATCTTTGCACAAAGATGTAGTGGTCAAAACAAGGATTCTAAAGATATAAAGAATGCCGAAATCCGAGTTATAACGAAGAAGTTATGACCTGTCGAAGTTTCGCGACAGAACCGACAACGCTGAATGACGTAAAAAGTGAAATTTACGTTAGAACGATATTTAGCCTTAGTGATCTAAACGAAAGTCGTAGAGTTCGTTAAACCGAGAGCGTGCATAAAAAGAACGCCCAAATCTGACTTCGTATGAGGAAGTTATGATTTTTCGAAGTTTCGACTTAGCAGTATGCAACCCGAATACTCGGTTTGAGACCGAGCGGTTTTTAGCCGAAACAATCTACACGAGAACTGAAGATCTCGTTAATAGTAGTGAAACGATAAAAATATAGGCGAAAACGGACGTCGGATGAAGAAGTTATGATTTTATAACGAAGTTTTCTGTCCCAGCCTACTAAAAATAAATAATAAAAATAAAGTCAATTCTAGCCGATGGAGTCTAAACGAAGGTTGTAGATCGTACTCTCACCTACGCGGGGATATAAATAACGTCGAAAACGAAGTTCGTATGAGGAAGATATGAATTTTTGAAGTTTATTAAATAATTTCGGTATTTAATTTAATTATAAAATACCCGATATTATCCAAAGGGGGGGAGTCAGCAAGCTTATCCAAGTTACGCCCAGCGTAACCTTAATTACACCCAGCGTAATTCGGTGGTTCAGCTCCTATAAAAGGAAGTCGAGGCTACCGAGTTTCAGTTGCTATTTTCTTTCCTTCTCCCGCGTTTTTACCTCGGTTTTCATGCAAAAATTATCCCGAATCCCCGGTATCATTCCCGAGACCCAAAGCAAGTCTCGAAGCCCCGAAGATCCCGAGAAGTGAGATTCATGTGCTGAAGCTCTGCCCGTGAGGAGCCCGGTTTTTGTGAAGATCTTCCTGATCTACCCAAGAATACTATTTCTACAAGACGTAGTACTGTCCGATCATCTTCTGATCAAGTAGTGGCGCCAGAGCATAAGTTGGATGACTTGTCAAGTTATTTTTGGATTATAGACATGTCGTTATATTTATCTGTTGTAAGGTCTGTATTGAAATGTTTATGTTTTTGGTCTGTTTATCAGAACATGACATCCCAAGTATTGTAATATAATGAAAAATACAATTCTTTAAGAAATGCTTTGGTAAATCTTACTTTTATCATATTTCATTTTGGGAACAAATTCTGCAACTGTATTAATCAAAGGATTACTCTGAAATTATTTTAAAAGTATAAATTAACCCGGTCTTTTCTGGCCGTGATTTTAGGGATGTCACAAATCGTATTTAGGGTAGGATCGTAAGATCGAGATCCGATCCGATCCTAACTTCATTTTTTTTTTTTTGCAAATGAATTTTTTTACCATTTTTATGTCTTTTATTCTAGATGAATTTACCGTTTATCATTTAATGTTGTGACTTATGACTAATATATTGAAGTTTTTATAACTTTTGAATGAAAAATTGAATGTTTGGAATATTTTTCATGTTTTAAAATTATAAATTAAAATTATGTTTTATTTTGTGCGATCTTAAGATCCCGATCCCGATCTTGCAAACTCGAAAACGATCTTACGTAGGATCCTGATTTGAACAACCTTGAAAAAAATTACTATAAAAATATAAAATATTTAATGGAATAATGATGTTTTTCGTATATTTGAAAAATAATATATTTATTCGGAATTGTAAACAAAATCCGTTTGAGTTAGCAAATGCAGTAGATTAGTATATTATAAAGCACTAACAATATTTTTAGTGTTTCAGTGTTTGAACCATAGACCTTATATGTGGAATTTCAGTTCATTTCGGATTCAATACGCAACATTTAGATTCTAGACTATATACTACCAGTATCTCATTTTTTCGCTGTGAATATTTGAAAGTGTTATACTATGTTCAATATTTAATCATCAACTTCTATGTTGCTTGCTAGAACTTAAATAATCGTAAAAAATGTATACTATAAATGTGTTTTACTTACATCTAACACTAGACTTTTGTAACATCTCAAGATCGAAACCCAATTTTTTTTGTTTTAAAGTATATTACTAAATAGTTAACGGAAAACAACATTGAAATCCTTTCAAATATAATGTCACAAATCACAAGTCTCAAAATCATATTAGTAAATAGTATAATATCAGAGTACAATACCAGGTTTCTCAAATGCGGAATAACATGTGTGAATGTGTGATGCGTTGCTACCTCGTCGGCTCCCTCCCCTTAGATGAAGAGGTACCTGAAACCAAAATAATAAACTGTAAGCACAAAGCTTAGTGAGTTCCCCCATCATACTCATACCAAATAATGCATAATCTTTGGTATCTTTCAACCGATAATTGTTGGCATAGCCATGAGCTGGGCTCCTCCTCGGTATCTTTCAACTGGTAACCGGGAACTAACCTCCCATTCGATATCTTTCAGCTGGTAACTGGGAGCTACCTTCCCCTTCGGTATCTTTCAACCGGTACTCGGGGACTATTTCGCCCCTAATACTGCTAACACATATCAAGCACAGTAAGCATATCAAGCACAATCATCATATCAGGAGCAATAGTCATATCTCATATCAACACTAGATAATTATCACAAAGACAATCATCTATCCAACACTCTTACCCGTGGGCCGATATTGTGGCCGTAGACCCACTCCTATTATGAGAAAACTCACCTCAAAGTCATGTAGTGTATGCATTGATCTCGATATGAATACCAACTCTCCTCGAATCCTCGATCCCCACACAACAACTTTTCTAACTTATCAATCCACACTCGTAACCCTTACAAGGGTCAACTCCGGTCCAATACAAAGTCAGGGTCAACACCTTGGTCAATGGTCAATCACTTGGTCAAAGTCAACATCTGGTTGACTTGAGTCGCCGAGTCCCCATTGTTGCATAAGGTGTCTAAGTCCATAACTTATTTAGTATATACTTGACCCGACCCGGCATGGTCCATTTGGTTGCACTTCACCCAAACTATTTATGGATAATTTTATGACAATTGTATACTTACGATTTGTTAATATATTATAAGTTATAATATATTAATATAAAGTCATGTTATTTAATTAGTTTTAATCTTGAATTACTTATGAATTAATTTAGTGATTAAAAAGAAGACTAATTAAATCATGGACTGTTACATTTATACGGTGTGGGCTAACACTCATTTGTTAATGGGCTAAGCTTATATGGAAGTCCATGGATGATCCATGGAGCTTTAACCCATGGATCCTTGGAAGAGGAAAAGACATGGGTTACTAGGGTGTGACAACCGTCAAATTCTGGTCAATTCAAAGTCAAATAAAGTCAACAAGTCAAACCGGTCAACTCAACTAACCCTTGTGTACTAGGGCTTACGTTATGTATTTACTAAACAACTCGCTATTCTGATGAGAAATCATAAATCGAAAAGTACGTACAACTAGATCTCCTTAACCTAAAACTGTGGTAAGTGGCAAGCCAAACCAATAAAACAATGTTGCATACTCATCGGGAGTGTGTAAGATCCTTAAACACGGCTTTACAGGGTTTACGGACCCATCATTGCGAAGCCGGACACTCACAAATGCCACACATGAAACCTCTCTCAATTGTTTTCACTATATCTCTTCTTATCAAGAATCTCTCCCAAATCTCTCTAAGAATGACAAATCTCTCCCAAATATCTCTTTGAATGAGAAATCTCTCCAAGTATGTGAAATCTCTCCCAAATATCTCTTTGTATGAGAAATCTCTCCAAGTATGTGAAATCTCTCTCAAATATCTCTCTGTATGAGAAATCTCTCCAAGAATGTCAAATCTCTCCCAAATCTCTCTCAAAAGTTTCCGTAACTTTTTGGAGTCATTCGGGTCATTCCGTCCCTTAACCGGGTCAAAAACAGCTTAAAACGGGGTAAAAACGAGTAAAATAGACTTAAGGACCCGAAACCTACTTTAAAGGGGCGAAGCCTCTTAGGACCCGAAGGTCCCTATAGGAACCGAACCTCGCCCAGGAGGAACCGAACCCGAGCCCAGGAGGAACCAAACCCGAGCCCAGGAGGAACCGAACCCGAGCTCAGGAGGAACCGAACCCGAGTCCAGGAGGAACCGAACCCGAGCCCAGGAGGAACCGAACCCGAAGGCTACTGTTCATTCGGCTCATTTCAGGTCTGACGACCTTCGCCTCTTATCGTTGGACCAGCCTCCTCTCGCTTCCTCGCCTCCCTTCGTTTCCGGCTACAGTCCTCAGCAAGGACCGAACCTCGGCCTAGGACCGAGAGGTCTCGCTGGGAATGCTTTTCTTCCCGGTTTTCGCGTAGTTTTGCGTTTAAGGCCCGTTTTTAATTATTTTAACACGGGATTTTCACCCAAAATCATATTTTAACATAATAAACCCTAAATATTCACAATTTAATCATATTTTCATGAAAATCTTTATTTAAATAATAAAAGCTAGTGGGTAAAGTACAAAGAGGTAGAGTGTTGACTTTGCTTTACCTTATGACATAAGCAACCACTCCCACACCCACTCTATGACCAGCCACACCTCCCCACCTTACCTAGGTCACATCAATGTCCCTTACACTCAATTACCACCCATTCCCACATTTTTGAGAGCTGGATATTCATCCTTTATCCTTATTTCTCTCATTTGCTCTCATTTCACCAAGAATCAAACACCACTTTTCTCTCAAACTTTTTCTCTACCAAATTCGAGATTCAAGGCTGATTTTCAAGTGTTCTTCCACTCTTAGTAAGTATAATTCATCCTCCTTATGATTTTTGCACTTCATTCTACTCAAATCATTGATTGCTTACACAAACTCCATAACTATGATGTTAGATTCTCGAAAATCTTCAAGGTATCTCCAAGTGTTCTTGAGTTAAACACTTCCATTCTTCAACAATCATCTACTGAAATCACTTAAGGTGAGTTCATACCCCTAAATTTTAATGTTTTCTCAAGTTTTTAAGGGGGGAATACAAGTTGAAACACCAAGAACATAACTAAAATTTTCTAACAGCCTTCATCAGAAAAGTTCAACTCCATTCACGGACTGTTTTGGACAACTTAAACATTTTATTTTTCAAAACTGTTTTAGGTGCAAGTATTTCCACTTCTTAGCTTTAAAATTACTACTTGCACATCTCCACAAGATTTTTCTACAAACACAAATCCGGACCAGTCTATGAATATGAGCATTTTAAGACAAGTTAAAGGCTTCCAAAAATCATGATAAAAATTATTAGTAAACTAGACTCATTTTAGGAACTCTCAGAATTTACGGATCTAGTTTTCGACTTCGTATGATTTTCTATGGTTTTTCTAAAACAGTGCAGAAAGGTTAAGAATTAGTTAACAGCTTCTAACTATCAAAACACTTTGTAACATGTTGAGCAAAGTGTTAAATCTTTGATAACTTCATATATTACATGTATTTCTTGTTATGATATATTTATATAATAGGAAATTACTTACTGAATTTATAAGAATCCTCTACAAAACAAAGCAAGTTAAACATAGCTATATTGTACTATACATTTGACTTACATAGAATGGGATTCTTAAACCCCCACAAAGAAACATACTAAACTATAATAGGTATAGTTAGGGTACATATACATTTCAAACATTTAAATAAACTATAATAGGTATAGTTTATGATCATTTACATAACACACTCGTACAAAAAGAAAGGGTACAAATACAAAGTGTCGGGTTTATATACAAAAGGGGGTACAAATACAAAGTACCGGGTTTTTATACAAAAAGGGGTACAAATACAATGTGCCGAGTTTATATACAAAAAGGGGTACAAATACAAAGTACCGGTTTTTATACAAAAAGGGGTACAAATACAAAGTGTCTGGTATATATACAAAAAGGGGTACAAATACAAAGTGTCGGTTTTTATACAAAAATGGGTACAAATACAAAGTGTCGGGTTTATACACAAAAAGGGGTACAAATACAAAGTACTGGGTTTTTATACAAAAAGGGGTACAAATACAAAGTGTCGGGTCTTTATACAAAAAGGGCGTATCGATACAAAGTACCAGGTTTACTTAAGATAGTTCTTATGATATTAAAACTATATTTCATCTAGAATTGTTAGACTTCAACTATAATCGCTGAGCGTATATGTTTGATTCATATAAGAATTTAGTCTCGATTGGCCTAGAATTAATGGTGTCTGCCTCATCTCCTGTTCCTTGTTTGGTTGTGGACCTAGGGCAGACCCACTATATTCAACATTTTATCTAATTTAAACCTTATATAACTTATATACGCTGGACGATTATAAAGGAACTCTACGGTTCATTCTAGGGTTCATTAATGCATCATATAGGAATATTTCTATTCACACTTAACTAAGAAAATATTGGATTTTCTGGAAATCAAACTATATCGATTTTACAAGGAAAACGGTTTCTACTTCAAACAAAAACTCTTATGAACTCACCAACTTAACTGTTGACACTTTTTCAAAACTACTTGTATTCTCAGGAAATCAGTGAAACAGGAAACTTCAGCGCTTTGAGGATGGGACGTTAAACCGTCAACAAGTTATTTTTGTCATCATAATGTAATTGATTTTGAAACATGTAAACATATACTTTGGTGTAACTTTTTCAATTATATTTATGATGGTTGTATTTACTTTGAGCACTATTATACATGTTGTTGTGATACTGTACATGAAGTTCTCCACCCCCGGACGTTTCCACCATCCTTGGTTTGGGGGTGTGACATAGGGTTTCACCCTAACCATGCACACTATATAAACAAGCTTATGTTGCATGAAAAACCACTCTAGTTTGTGTAATAGTGGTGGCCGATTTCTAAGTGTAAGTATACTCTCTCATATATTTTCCAAGTTTATGGTGATTTGTGATTTCCATTTGAGGCATTCATATTATTGGTGCTTGGCTCTCAAACTCCAAGGAATCAACAATCAACAAAAGATATGTAATTAATCTAGTTCTTTTATATTTAAAAGTACCCCATGCCATGCTAGATAGGTTATAAATCTTGGAAAATAATATTTTGCATGTACCTTAGACAAACATATATCCAAGGTTTATTAGGGTTGCATGTACACTTAGGAAGTGTTAGAATGCTCAAAACCCAACAGTGGTATCAAAGCCTAGGCTTGTTTGTTTGATACTTGATGCAAAATAGTGAAAAAAGGTCGATATTCTTGTTGTCTGCATGATGAACTCGCCGAGTCCATGGGGGGACTTGCCGAGTCCATGACCAAATTCATCCTACTCATCGAGTAGGTTCGTGCACTCGGCGAGTAGAAGCCTCAGAATGCAGATTTTTGACTTTTGCAGCTGGAAATGGACTAGAAACATTACTCTAAACTGTTTAGGTGTTTTAAAACTTGTTTTAGTTGGTATAATGGTTGTTCTAATCCATTTACAATAGCTTATATCAAAATTTCATGCTTTTTATGTGTTCGTATAATTCTTGAAACTTTGATGATCATGTTCATGTTCTTATGAATTTAGAAGATGATAGGAATTATTTGCTGAATTGTTTAGGATTAATTCTTGATCATTTATGTGTTTTAATGGAGTCCATAATTTGTCCTCAAGTTATGGATATCCAAAGGTCACTTCTTTTAAACACACATTTAAAACACATAAGTTACATAAAAATGAAGAGTCCACATTTTTATGAACCTTTAATTCATAAGGTACGAAATGAAAAGTTGTGAATGGTTACAAAACTTGCCCTTAAGTTTTGAAATTTGTAAAGTTTCACACACTTTAATAAACTTTAATTCCAACCATTAGAGTTTAAATAGTTAAAATTCACCAGTTATACTATTTATAACATTAATGGTTAATTATTATATATATGTATAAGAATAAGTCGTTTTACCGTTAGTAGGCCTCATTCACGCCGTCGGTCTATAAGGGGGGTATAAGGTTGTTGCCTATAAAATGGCAGCTTAATGGGTGTCCACTCTCACCCACCGCTTCCTTGATCGGTGGAGGGTCGTTAGCCGAACGGGTAGGACAATGACTTTAAATTCTCATTAAAAGGATAATGATTATTATAAAGTAAGTAAACATTTTAATTCTCAATCTTAGTTACTTTAGGAAAAATGTGAACATGGTGCTAGTCCATGGAATTCACACTTTGTACCTTACCAAGTCGTTGTTGGAGCATGTGTGGTTAACCGGCACACTAACTTGGACTAGTAAGGATCGTGGAGGGTGACTTAATGTTTGTCATAGATCAATGGAGCGTGTGTGGTTAACCGGCACATTGATTAGGTGATAATATTAAGGGTACCAAGTGAATAAGCATGGTTATTCACACCTTGTTTTGTGATCCTCGACATCTCAGTCACAAAACTTGAAGGGCACAAACGAGATTGAAACATGCCATTGAAAAGTTCAATGAATCTCAAAAGAATCTAGGAATTTCAAATCCAATTAAAACCTAATAATTCATTTTGTTTTTCATGGTGGAAATTGGTGAATCGTCATTCACCTACCTTTCAAATATGTTATTACTTAGATTATGACATCCCTCTTCTAAGTATAATATATTGTGATTGGATCCTAGCCTTAATATTACATTTGGGTGTCTTATTAAGGACTCAATATATCTAATCTAAACTTGATTTCTTCTTTCAGATGTCTTCCAACACTAATGCTTCGGGCTCTAACCCAACTGGCTCTTTCTCTCTCATGAACCTTTGTGGGAGAGTCATCTTTGATGGTTCCAACTTCATGGACTGGATTAGGAACATCGGGATGGTTACTCGTTATGAGGACAAAGAATACGTCCTCGATAAGGAGTTAAAGGAGCTTGATGAGTCTACTGCTACTCCTGAGGAGATCGCTGAATTCAGGACACATGAGAGAGATGCTACTAAGGTGGCATGCATCATGATGGCCATGATGACAGCCGAGCTCCAAAAGTCCTATGAGGACTTTTACCCTTTTGAGATGCACCAAGACCTGTTGGAAAGGTACCATCAGAGTGCTCGTCAGGAGCGGTATGAAATAATCTCCTCCATGATAACAACCCGCATGAACGACGGTGAATCCGTCATAGGGCACATGCAAAAGATGCAAAGGTATGTGGACCGTTTGCTCAAGCCGAATGTGAACTTCCCTGGGGAGTTGGCAACTGAAATCAGTTTGCACTCCTTAACTTCTAGTTATGACCAATTTCGTATGACATATCATATGAACAAGGAGAAAGTTACTCTTAGCAAACTTCAAGGACTCTTGAAGACCGCTGAAACCAGTCTTAAAGGCAAGTCGGTTGTTACCTCTACTACTCATACTCCAACATCTACCCCTGTTTTGGCTATTGGGCAAGACAAAAGGGAGAAAGACGAAGTCCCCTTCGAAGGGTACCAAGGGAAAGTTCCTTGAAGGCTCCTCATCAAGGACCAAGAGCGGTTCTGTCACTCCTTCTGCAATTCCCAAGGATGTTGATTGCTACTATTGCCAGGACAAGGGGTACTGGAAACGAAACTGCCCTAAGTACTTGCAGGATCTGAAGGATGGGAAAGTGAAACCCACCCACGCAGGTAATTACACAATATTGTCTAATAGCTCACCATATTCTAACTCTTGGGTGCTTGATACAGGATGTGGTATTCACATATGTTCTGATTTGCAGGGCCCAAGAAGAAGTGAGAATGTGGAACAAGTGAAGATAAACTTGATCATGGGGAATAGGAAGGCTTCACCTGTTTCCAAGATTGGAGTTTTGATTTCCCAAAATCACTAAGTGTGGAAAAACATAGGGAAAGAAGTTCGCGAGTCATTTGATGAATGTGATTTGATACCTACAGTCTAAGGTGATTCTTCCTCCATAGTATCTGTGGGTCGAAGGTACCAAGGCCGGCCCATTAATTTATGTGGTAGTGTAATGATTGTCTCTGTGATAACCGTCGGTTATGCTGGTATTTGTTTGTTGACTATGTGATTTATGTTATGATATTATATGGTAGTAGTAGGGGTGAAATAGACCCGATATCCAGTTCATATAAACCGAAGGGGATTGCAAGTACCCATATATGCTTGATAGTATCTGGTTGACATAGTCCGAAAGGGTAGGCAGGCACCCAGATATGCTTGGTAGTATCTGGTTGAAATAGACTGAAGGGGTAGGCAGACACCTAGATATGCATGACAGTATGTTGTTTAGTATGTGATATTTTAGGGGAACTCACTAAGCTTTGCGCTTACAGTTTTCAGTTTATGTTCCAGGTACTTCCAGCTCGAAAGGGAAGGGTCTAGCCTGATCGCATCACATCACTTAATGTTTTTCCACACTTAGTGATTTTGGGAAATTGTACTTTCATAACATGATACAATTGTACTCTTTTAACTATTCTGATATCAATTCCTTATGAATTGAATTAATTTAAAAACAAAACTTTATTTATATTTTTAGGATGTTACACAACATTTCAATGAAAAAACAAACAAATAACTTATAGTCTCCCTGGCCCTAACTTGTTGGTGTGACAACCTGATACTTTCTAATCAATAAAAGTCAAACCCAATAAATAAAATTTGAGCTTTTATTATTCTGTTAGGTTCGTGATGGTTAGAAAATAATCTAAAATATATAAATTAGGTTTATATAAGTTTTTGGAACCAAAAACACTTGAAAAATCAGGATTTTTCCCTCAAAAATAGCAAAAATCATTCAACAACCCATTTTCGGCCGAAAACCCTCGGACCGAAAACAGATTTCGGCCGAGAACCCTTTTTCCGGCCGAAAACCCAACCGATATATAGGTTTTTCCCCAAAATTTTGATCATTTCTCACCCTTTCCACCCGAAAACTCTCTCGTTTCTCTCTCAAGTATCATCCAAGAACATTCATACCTTCAAGATCAATCCTTTGAATCTTCATATTTTTCATCAAGAACGCCAAGAACACCGGGAACATCCTTCAAACCTTCAAGTGACCGAAAACAGCAGCAGAACCGAAAACTGTGTTCGATCGAAAACCATTTTCGGCCGAGAACCCCGCTTGGAACCGAAAACCCTCCAACACTTATGTAATTTTCGGTAACTATTCCTAACACAAAAACAAGTGTTTTCTAACACTTCAATTAATGGTTTAACTAATTTAGGTACAATTATGTGTTTAAATATTATTAGGATACCGTTAATTCAACATACTAACTGTGAGTTCATACCCCAACATTTTTACTGTTTTAAATGTTTTCAGGGGGAATACATGTAAAACACAAGGATTTTTGTGTTTTTATACAAACGATTTCGAACAGATTAAAAACCTTTGCAATCGATAAAAACTGAGAAATCACTACATTTTATAAAAATATTCAGATATTTTTATCCCTTTTGTAACATGCTGAGTATAAGGGTAAAATTTCAACATACAACGATCATTGGAAAATTTTCAGTACAATACATAACATACAATCAAACTATGGTCAATATATTTTGGGAGCACTACAGAACTGTTGTAGAATTCTCTACATGAAACGAGAACATACATACAAACTATAATATGTATAGTTTGGGATACATTACACTCTTTACTAGTTCAAGAGCGTTATTTAGAAACAAACAAATAAAGTATGGTAGATATAGTTTATGGAACACAATACTATTTTCCCGGGTATAAGGGATGCATTATTAAATAATTATTTAAGTATAGTTATTTTACATTACAAAGCACATTACTGCAAGGTTATACATACATTTTTAAGTACAAGATAACACTACAACACTACACGTAAACTAGTTAATACAGGGTTATGAGGCACTACTTCAGTTATATCCTCCAGGGTACGAAACTAAATCCTATACAATATAACCAGAGTCTCCTGGAGGGTGAGCATGATATTTGTATATAGATCTATACGGGGCTGACAATCCCATGCCTGAACTGCTAGCTACAGTTAGACAAACATGCTTGGGGTAACAATTGTCATAACATCCGACGCCTGAAGAAGGTCGTAGAGGTCACTAGGTCACATCAAGCATGGTTATATGAAACTCACAACAATATAATCTAACCTTTTGTTTACGGGATTTCATTTCTTCAAATTGTTTTATTTTAATTAACAGAACTATTATACAATACAATCGGAGGATTCCAGGGAATACAAACACATGGTTTTATTTTAAATAATGAAACTACTATACAATACTGGTGGTAACCAGGGTTTTCATGCAGAACAATATTATACATTACTGGTGGTAGCCAGGGTTTTCATACAAAACAATACTATACATTACTGGTGGTGGCCAGAGTTTTCATTCAATACATTACTACACATAACTATTGGTGTTATCCATGGATTTCATATAAGAGTTTTCATACAAAACAAGACAATACAATACAGCTGGTGGTACACATGCATATTGTAACATCCCAAGTTTTCTCATTTGTAGTCCCGGGGAATGGAAGAGTAAAGTCATGAAGAGCCTAAGGGCTGGATTGCAATTTTGGGGCCAGGAGGAGTACGTTGCACGTACCAGGGCGCGCCCTAGTATGCTCGGCTTAATCTTGTGTACGATGGGCGTACTCATAAAAGATGGAAACCCTAATAATTGGAGTTGGGGCTATATAAACATCCTTATGGACCATTCCCTCTCATCACTCTCAGCCACCGTCTTTCATAAACGTTCCAAAACCCTAGTCCTTGTGAGAGAGTGTGAGTTAGTGGGTATTTTGAGCTCTTGAAGGTGGAGTCATTGCATCAAGGAGTTGGAGAGGAAGTTTGGCTTGTAGATTTGAAGTTGTGTTGTACCCTAGAAGCTCCAGAAGGTAAAAAGATTCAATCTTTATGTTTATATAATATAGATCTAGCCGTTCTAGCATTTTGGAATCATTTCTTGTCCCAAAAGTTTCAAGATGATGTATGTTGTGTTTTGGACGAAATAATCTATCCTTCTAGACTCTTAGAGGGGTGTTGAGTGTTAAAAATGAGGTCCCAATGGCTTATGAAGTCGCATGCAAGTAGTAAAAAGTTATTAATGGATTAATACCTTGGATTAAAAACATTTTGGACGTCCAAAGTGATAAAGTTCGAGACTTTATGAGTCCTAGGCATATTTGGTCGATGGATCTGAAGTTTGGGCTTAAGTGCTTATGCTATTAAGCACTTATGAGGGTTTTAGTTCAGTTTGCATACACCCCGCGTAGGAAGCTGTATGCCCATCGTACAGGGTCAATGACCCCGTCTTCAATTAACATGAGTCAAGGTACGCCCCGCGTATCAGAGGAGTACGCCCAACGTACGTCCTCTATTGGGCTTTTGACTTCGGGCTTTGAGTTTTGGACTGTTTATGGGCTAGTTGGACTTGGGCCTTGGCTGGACATTATGGATATTGTGTTTTGGGCCAAGTCTTGGTAATGGATCTTGGATTTTGGCCCAATTAGGTAGTTGGGCCCAATTTAGAAAGTTAGGCCAATGATAGGCCTTATATTATGGACTTATGGATCATGAATTTGGTATTGGGCCATGGCCCAAATTAGAGGGAATGCAAATTGGGCTATTGTTATAAGGGATTCTTGGTCAAAAATTTATATTCCCGTTTATTGACTTGTTATTCGCTGTTTTGGATAGTTTGAGATTGTCGGCGAAACGGTGGTTCGGGAATCTGCTTCTTTGGTTTGGATCCGCATTTTGAGGTGAGTTGTCCTCACTATATCAATAGGGTCTAAGGCACCAAGGTCGACCCTTTCTCAGATTGTATACTGGTTGTGTTTGATATGCTTATTGATCTGTTAGATCTGCATCCTGGTAGTTAGGATGATATATTGTTAGTGACTGGTTAGGATGGTATCCTAGTTAGGATGTTGCTATGTTATATGATCTGTTAGATCAATTTGTTTGTTTATGGATTGTTATTTGATTATTTGTTATATGTGCACATGGTTATTTGTTTTGGGTTGGGTTGAGGCGGGTCCTTCTTGGTGTTGTAGGCCAACATACCCAGGGCAGACAGGATAGACTGCAAACCCGAAAGGGGCACATAGGCAAGCCGAAGGCCCAGCGAGCGGTGCGAATAAGTTGTGTGACATCCCCAATTTCACGCCCAGAAAAGACCGATTTGTTTATGTTTTGTTTTAAAATCAGAGTAATCTTTTAAAGAAAAAAGTTGCGGAATTTGTTCCCAAAACAAAATATGATAAGAATTTATCAAAGCATTTATTTAAAGAAATGTATTTTCATTAAATAACAAAATCTCGGGATGTCATGTTCCGATACAGACCAAAAGCATAAACAATATAAAATAGACCTTACAACAGCTATTTATAACTACTGATCTATAATCCAAAATCTCTCGTCAAGTCCACCAACTTATACTCTTGTGCCTTTTCCTATAATGCAAAGAAAACTGAGTGGGTCAGGCTTGGGAGCCTGGTGAGCATATAGGGTTTTCATCCCACAATGTTATATCATATATTTATATAAATAGAACATTCAAACTTGTATAATTTCAACATATAAAGGCAACTCTTATCCCACTCCATCGATCCTCACAACGACCCTATCTAAACTCTCGTATCTAAAATTTTCCTCTTTACCTGATCCCTACTCACGGATCTAAAAATATCTTCTTCACCCGATCCATACTCACGGATCTAAAACTAACCTTTTCACCTGATTCATACTCACGGATCTAAAACTAACCTTTTCCCCTGATCCATACTCACAGATTTAAAACTACCTGATCCATACTCACGGATCTAAAACTAACCTCCTGATCTGATCCATACTCCCGGATCAATAATTGTACCCAATCCATACTCTCGGAATAGGGACAATTAACTATACCTTAATCCTGATCTGATCCATACTCTCGGATCAATAATTGTGCCCAATCCATACTCCCGGAGTAATGACAATTAACTTTGTCTTAATCTATACTCCTGGACTAATAACAAGTTTTATCTCTTTACCTGATCCATACTCCCAGATCTAAAACTAACCTCTTGGTCAAATCCATACTCATGGATCTAAAACTAGCCTCTTGATCTGATCCCTACTCACAGATCTAAAACTAACCTCTTGGTCTGATCCATACTCACGGATCTCATCTACCCATGTCATACCCAACATATTTGTAGATATAAAATACATATACTGTTTGACTCATTTAAAACTATATAAAACATCCATTCCACACTCATCTCAAATAAACAACAATATATAAACACATAGCATGTATTATTTGCTTCATATTTATGTGTTAGAAGAGAATGACTACACACTCACCCAAAACATATACTTAATACATTCAAACAATACTTGTATCAAAATCGTGTTATGAAAGGGACTATACACTCACCTGATCAGAAGATGATTGAGCAGCACTACGGCTTGTAGAAGTAGTATTCTTCGGTGAAATTGTGATCTCTTCACACCGCGCCTCTCGCGGGCAGAGCTTCGGCTCGGAAACTCTTTTCTTCTCAGGATTTTCGGAACTTCGGGACTTGCTTCGTGTCTCAGGATGATACCAGGGCTTCGGGGGGTTAAAATAGGGCTTAGAGAGAGTATCGGGAGTGGGAGAGAAGAGAATGAGAAACCAAACTCGGTTGCCCCTTGAATTCTATTTATAGGGCTGATTTTATGGATTCACGTCGTGAATCTCAAATATTCACGTCGTGAGTTCAGTCATCACTGCATGCGTCATTGCAAGTTGCGTCTGTCAGGATCCAGAAGTCATAAATACCGAGTTCACGTCGTGAACACTATATTCACGTCGTGAACTCTGACAGTTTTGGGGTTTCGCGCCCTGAACTTCATAAATTCATAACTTTCGCATACAAACTCCGTTTTCGACGTTAAGCAAGATCTATAACTTTCATTTAGACTTTGTCATCTAATTTTGACTTTAATTTTAATATATTATTAATATATTATTTTTAGTAGGCCGGGATAGGAAAAATCCATTCGAAATTCATAACTCCTTCATCTGAACTCCGTTTCTGTCTGTCTTTTTATCGTTGGACTATTATTGATGACATCTTCAATTCTCATTTAGAAAGTTTTGGCTAAATATCGCTCGATCTCATATTCAAACTTCGGGTTGTATACTGCTAAGCCGAAACTTCGAAAAATCATAACTTCCTCATACGAACTCAGATTTGGGCGTTCTTTTCATGCACACTCTCGGTTTAACGTATTCTACGACTTTCATTTAAATCGGTAAGGCCAAATATCGCTCTAACGTAAATTCACTATTTACGTCGTGTTGTGTCGTGCCGGTTCTGTCACGAAACTGCGACAGGTCATAACTTCTTCGTTATAACTCGAATTTCGGCGTTCTTTTATGCACGGAAACCTTATGACATATACTACAACTTAGTTAAGATTACTCCTTCTAAATAATCTTCCATCAAAAAGTCATTTTTGATGCTTATGGTCTCTAAATTAACTAGCTCAGATCTACGGGCGTTACAATTATCTCCCCCTTAGGATGATTACGTCCCGGAATCATTAACGAAATAGGACTTGTAAAATGATTCCATATGTTATCTCTTCATCCTAGGTAATAACTGTAAGTTCTATGTTTCCCCAAAAGAGTATCTTACTCTTGGACTTCTCGATAGTAGGTAGTGCTCAATCCTGCATCTACTCTTCGTACTATGTTGGACTTTCAATCGTAACCTTCGAGTTACAAAATAAATCCTTACTGAGGACTACTTCTTCTTCTTAAAATAAGTACTTTCCTTTATCTATTGTAACAAACCATTGGGTCGTGTTCTAACGACCTCTCATCGTATAAGGCAACGCTTAGACTCAAGGCTCTTATAGTCAAATTCCAGAATGTAATATACCTTCCTTCATATTCTAATGTGATATAATCACATTTTTACATGTATAATGTTAGCTACAAGCTTCCTTATCAACGAGCGTAACGTTATCGATCGCATTGATTTCAATCTTCTGACTTGAGTCAGATGCTACCTCGAACTTGGTTCTATGAACCACGTAACAAACTCATGGGAGTCAAACTCAATTTGAAATGACCGCTAGTGTCAAAATATCAATCAGCGTTTTAGTCATTACTGAAACAATGGTAACGACATACGTGAATAAAAACGAACTCAATTACAAGCTTCTTGGTAACCTTGTGACTTTCCCTGATCCAAGCGTGAGTTCTGTGCTTCCAGTAGTATAGATCTCTACTACTATTCACACCTACTCATACTCGTCCCAAGTGTTGTCTCGCAGTCGACCAAGTCACCATACAAGAAAATCATACAATCATTCAACACACCAAATAACAAAACTAGGGTTTATATTATTTTCTTGAAACTATTACACAAAAGTTCAAGTTCACCCTATACTATGCCTCTTATAGGCTACACCATGAGTTACTATTCACACTGCTACTTCATAACTTGATCTTTGGATATAAAATCCTCATCCTTGATTCCTTGCATTGTCATCTGCTTCATCAAGGATCATTTGAAATGCTCTTGCCTTTGGCTTTGGCGGCACATTTGGCTTTGTAATCTCTTCCCTTCTTGGGCAGTTTTGCTTGAAGTGTCCTTCTTCCCCACACTTCAAATAGGCTTCTCTTTTGTTTTTGCATTCGCTGGCATAATAACTCGTGTTCCCGCATTTGAAGCAGGTCATTTCTTTATAGCATTTCCCAATGTGCTTCCTCTTGCACTTATCACACCATTGTGCTTCTTTTTTGAACTTCTTCGAACCAGACTTCGAAAATTTTCTCTTCTCATCGGACCTTGAGGAGCCTTCAAACTTTCTTTTCTCGCCAACTTCAGCTCTCTCCAGACCCTTTTCTTTTATTTGGGTCTCAACATTTTTGGCTGCCCAGATGGCGGCTTTCAGAGTGGTTGCTTACTTGACTGTCAGACCAAAGTCCACTGGTAATCCATTAGCAAACTTGTTGACCTTGGAAATTTCAGTTGGAAGTAGGTATGGAATAAGCTTCATCTTCTCCATAAAGCTTGTAGCGTATTCAGTGACATTCATTTTTTCCTTCTTCAGATTCTGGAACTCATTGTTGATTTCCAGAAGATCCTGCTCAGAGCAGTATTGCATTTTCAGTTGCACCACAAAATCCTCCCACGACATCTTGCTAGCTTCCCCCTTAGGCATAGAACCAGCAAGTAGCTTCCACTAGCTCAATACTCCTGATTTTAACAGAGGAATCGCAAGAGCGGTCTTCTGCTTGTTGCTGCATTCGCAACTTTCAAACATCGTCTCCATCTCGGAGATCCAATCCATAACTTGTACTAGCGTTGGGTTTCCAGAAAGACATTGGATTTGGATGCCATGAAATCCTTGTATTTTCATCCACGTCTATCATTTCCTCCATCCTGATTGTTTCTTCTATCTATCGGTGGGTTGGCTTGACCAACGGTCCCACTATAGTTCCCTCCTTCTGATTGCCCCTCATTCAACTCAGGTTGTTCAACTGGTATTGAGGGTTCACTCCTGTTGTTCAACAACAATTGTCACATTTCCGCCTTTTGTTCAGGCATCATGGCTTGAATCATGGTTCGTACTCCATCCATTGTGATTGGTTCAGGTGTTGCTGCTACAACAGCCACTCGCTCAACCAAAGGTGGTTAATTCCTGTTTTCGTTCACGTTTCCAACACCACTCCTGGTTCTTTCCATTTTTGATCTATACACCGAATAAGGTGATTTTAGATCTTCATTCACGGTAGATATTCAAATCATTGTTATCACTCCAAAACGTTTACATGCTAGTTCTAATATCGTAGACGCACACTTAGAATCCTAAACACATAAGGTTTCCAGATCCGATCGGCAATAGACCATAAATCCGAACAAATAACATCATATATGGAAAACATATAACATTTGACACATAAAAGCATTTTAGGCATCATTCCTAATATATACTAGTGCTTGTGTCTTAAAATATGGTAGACACTCATCTCACAATCATCGCTTAGCATTCTAAGTTTAAGTCTAGAAATCCTACAAATTCCTAGTTCGATTAAACTAATGCTCTGATACCAACTGTGACATCCCCAATTTCACGGCCATAAAAAACCAATTTGTTTATTCTTTGTTTTAAAATCAGAGTAATCTTTTAAAGAAAAAAGTTGCGGAATTTGTTCCCAAAACAAAATATGATAATAATTTATCAAAACATTTCTTTAAAGAAATGTATTTTCATTAATAACAAAATCTCGGGATGTCATGTTCCGATACAGACCAAAAGCATAAACAGTATAAAATAGACCTTACAACAGCTATTTATAACTACTGATCTATAATCCAAAATCTCTCGTCAAGTCCACCAACTTATACTCTTGTGCCATTACCTATAATGCAAAGAAAACTGAGTGGGTCACGCTTGGGAGCCTGGTGAGCATATAGGGTTTTCATCCCACAATTTTATATCATATATTTATATAAATAGAACATTCAAACTTGTATAATTTCAACATCTAAAGGCAACTCTTATCCCACCCCCATCGATCCTCACAACGACCCAATCTAAACTCTCGTATCTAAAATTTTCCTCTTTACCTAATCCCTACTCACAAAACTAAAAATATCCTCTTCACCCGATCCATACCACGGATCTAAAACTAACCTTTTCACCTGATCCATACTCACGAATCTAAAACTAACCTTTTCCCCTGATCCATACTCACGGATCTAAAACTAACCTCCTGATCTGATCCATACTCCTGGATCAATAATTGTACCCAGTCCATACTCCCAGAATAGGGACAATTAACTATACCTTAATCCTGATCTGATCCATACTCCTGGATCAATAATTGTGCCCAATCCATACTCCCGGAATTAACTTAGTCTTAATCCATACTCCCGGACTAATAACAAGTTTTATCTCTTTACCTGATCAATACTCCCGGATCTAAAACTAACCTCTTGGTCTAATCCATACTCACGGATCTAAAACTAGCCTCTTGATCCGATCCCTACTCACGGATCTAAAACTAACCTCTTCATCTTATCCATACTCACGGATCGCATCTACCCATGTCCTACCCAACATATTTGTAGATATAAAATACATATACCGTTTGACTCATTTAAAACTATATAAAACATCCATTCCACACTCATCTCAAATAAATGACAATATATAAACACACAACATGTATTTTATAGCAAATACTTCATATTTATGTGTTAGAAGAGAATGACTACACACTCACCCAAAACATATACTTAATACATTCAAACAATACTTGTATTAAAATCGTGTTTTGAAAGGGACTATACACTCACATGATCAGAAGATGATCGGGCAGCACTACGACTTGTAGAAGTAGTATTCTTCGGTGAAACTGTGATCTCTTCACACACCGGGCCTCTCGCGGGAAGAGCTTTGGCTCGGAAACTCTTTTCTTCTCGGGATCTTCGGAACTTCGAGACTTGCTTCACTACTAAAGAAAATATCGTATTTTCTTGAGAAACATACAAACATTTTCACAGATTCAAAGACAAGATTTCATTACAAAAACATACTTATAAACTCACCAACTAAAATGTTGATAAACTTTCAAAATCAGTTATATTCTCAGGGAACCGGTAGACAAGTACACCCGCAGGACTTTGAGAAGACGGGGCGTTATAGAGTCTCGTCTTTTATACTTTTGTTATACATTTTGATTATCATACAAACTATGTTATGAATAGATGTAAATACAATATTCTATTAATGTAATGGTTGTGTTTTCTTGATTTACTATTATGCAATTCTTGTGATACTGTACATAACGTCCTCGACCCCCAAACATTTCTACCATTCCGGTTTAGAGGTGTGACAGTTGGACTCTTGTGGTACATACGTACCCATCACAAGTGTTAGTGTAAAGCTCTATAAAGAGATATGATTGGTCAATTGCCTATTCCAGTAGCATGTAAGATGTTGTAGATACAAACTTTTATGGCTCTAAATCAGGAGACAATTTAAAAAAAAATAGTTCCCCATCTAATAACCAACATAGATGGTCGGTGTCCATGATCGTAAGTCCAAATCCCCCGAAAACAAATGGGTAATTGATATGTGTGTGTACATACTCAAATTTTACATTAAAGTTTATTCTAATTTACATAAACTTATGTAACGTAATATAAACACAATCATGCCATATCAACATCATACCTGGATAAAGTGTCTCATTAGCAACCGCACCCCAACCCATATTTTAGGCAAGTAAAAGTGTCAGTATAATGTTCATCGTGCATCATTGGGTCTACGTCTCAGAAGTAATGATTTTCAAAGCATAATATGCTAACTATCAAAGTAAAACATTAAGAAATTAAATAACCCAACACAATGTTTGTATAATGAAATAGACAAACATAGACAACTTACATTACACATGAACCACCCTTCCTCAAAGTCTCTGAAGATGGCCTCCTAAAACTCCATCAACAATTATCCTGTAACAAAAGGGTGATCAACTGTTATAGATTGGTCCCTTGACCCATATATGGTGATAATACCCTCATTTAAGCAACCGTCCAACAAATGGGGACGGAGACGTGGACAGGCATGACCTCTCATCCTCATCTGGACCGAGGAGAGCTCAACCAAATTGAAAGGTTATTTTGTCATCGCATACACCTTATATGTACTAGTAGGGGTCCTAAAAGCTTATCGAGCCACCTCTACGATGCCCGGTGAGGATGTGTTTAAACATGGGGTACCACGTTGTATAAGTGCATCAACATGATCTTGCAAAAAATTATGGGTTAATAGTTGTTAGATGATCAATAATGATGTAACCACTTAGTACTAATACTTCACCTCGACCTAATGTGAGGGACCTGGACCTTCGGCCTGTTTGGTTCCCTATTGTACTGGTGCTTTAGGATCCTAAATAAGTAATAAGTTAGTGATTGTTAAATAATTAAGATCGACGTAAATAGGTATACTAATACTTTACCTCAAACACCATATGAATTACAAAACTCAATGTTGGATATTAACTCTTTGTAATTATTCTTATTTTTTTTTGTTTTCGTTTTTCTAGCTATTTGCTAGTTTATCAATCTATTCATTCCAAAAAAAAAAAAAAAACAGTAAGTTCAAGAGAATGTCACAAACGGAAAAGTACTCGTGGCTCATTTAACATGGCAATGAAATTGTGGGATATGATGCTTCACTTAAAATGGGATTATCAAACAAGTCCATGCTAACAACTTCATCGAAGCTTCATTCTCTCATTCAATTGCATCCCATTGATAAACCAACTATTTTTTTTTATAACAATAAGAAAAGTCGTTTATATTTGATGACCAGATGATTTGATTAATTAATTCAATGGTTTTCAATAAAGCAAAAAGTGCAAGAATTAGATATCTTGATATAAAACGTTTAAATTTGAAAAGGTTATATTATTGAGGTGTAAATGACACTTAGATTCAAAAAAGAAGTTCACCTATCTATTCGGGTTATAGAAATAACAATAATGGAATTGATTCGTACACAACAATTTTTTTCCATACACAACAATTTGTGCATTAAAGTGTTATATTGTACAACTCTATAAAGCATAAATTGTTGTTGGAGACATTATGTGGGTTTGTATTGGAGTACAAAAAAATAATTAATTATGTTTTTTTCTTCTTAAAAGGGAAAATATATAAAACAGCCAAAGATCAACAAGGAGTTAGACCAAGGCACAAAAACAAAGTACAAAATACAAAGAAATAAGAGAAATCGGGGAATGGTGTGGACACCAATCAACAGGTGTGGAGGCAGGATTTCATAGTAGGTGTGACATGGAGAAAATAGTAGTGACACAATATTAGAAAAAGTTCAGTTTTTTTTGCATTGCATACAAAAAAATTAGTCGTTATCGGTGTCACTACGGACACTATAACAAAACCACCCTTGCCAATCAACCCACTTACAAGACCCAAAATGACTCGTATGTTTACATCATGCAAAAGATAAGGATGTTATGTTTACATCATGCAAAATACAAAGGATGTTACATGCTTCAAGATCCCCAGAGAAGATAAAACGACCATGTTAAAAACCTTTTTTCTTTCTTGCCTCCCAAAGGCACCATAAATGACAATAGCATACAAGAGAAAAAAATCTTGTGTTTTCTAGGACAATTACCCTAAAGAACTGCAATATTGATGAGATCTGCCACAGTAAAAAAAGCCTAGTGGCAAAGTTATACTAGTTGAAAACCCAACCTCAAACTTTTCTAGCTACATCACACCCAATCAAAACATGGTCCACTAATTCAGAACCAAGAGAACATAAATTAGAGACCGAAGTGATGTTGACCCCTCTTTCTCTAAGTGTATCAGTCACGAGAATCCTTCCAAGACAGATTCTCTAAGTGAAACAACGGACCTTCAACAGAATAATCTTTGACCAACAAATAGGTGTTCTACCATACGAGGTGAGAAAGAAATTGAGAAATACACAAAAAAAAAAACATATTTGATTTGTTCAAGGACCTAGACGTATAAAAAAACAATGATCATTTTAAATCGTCATATTGTTGAGTATTCGGATGGAAACATGGAAACATGACCATGTTAATGATCAAATTATTTGGATAATTTAATACTCGTGTAGCTACTTTCCTTCAAATTAATTTGTCATCTATGCTTGGTTACCATATATTAATTTGTTGACTAAATCGTCTAACCGTCCATCATTCAGGTGCCAAAAGGCACATTCAACCTTTATTTTCAAAAATAAACTTGGAGCGTACTCGTTTGGTTTAAACTTGCACGCTTCGTCCATGGTTGGTTTAAATCTGTGCAGTTCATTCTTTGCCTAGCATAAAATGACTATATTGCCCTTATTGTTTTATTTTTTGTTTATAAGAAAAAAAATGAATTCCAACCCCCTTTTTTACATTTATTAATAATTTCAAAACAAATAAACCTATCACTCCCACCCCATTTACCTAAAATTACCCTAACTGTTCATTGGCCCTCACCTCACCTCCCTTTGAAATCAAAACTCGGCCACCGGAGATAAACCACCATCATCATAAACACACTTGAATGTCCTACTAACCACCATCTCACTTCCCATCCTTTGTTTACATCAGAAATAACATCACAATCAGAAATGTGGACCACTTGAAAACCACAACACCTCTTGCAACCCTAAGACTGTTAACCGTAATAGATCTGCTCTTCCTTCGTCCTTCTTTCCACCAATCCTTAAGCTGACAGACTCAACCACCCTTTTTTCTCTCTCTCTCTCTCACACACACACACACTCTCTCTCTGCATCCCTCTCTCCATCATTTCAGATATGGTGACTATTGGGTTCCAGTTTCTAGACATCCACTTTCGGACCACCACTCAACCACCCAATTTCTTGAAATTGACCATGGTTATTTCTGGATCTGCAACACCCTCTTCGAAAAAATGAGAGACTAAAAGGGTTGTTGTCGAAGTATAATCCAAGAAAGAAGAAGAGTGAAGGTAGTGATGGTGGCGAAGTACATATCTGCAACCCTCCTTGCAGCTCCGACATCATCAGATGGAATGAGTTGGTGGTTGAACCTTTTCTTCAACGATCCAATGGTAGTACTCTATTTCTCTGGTGAGTTAGTGAGAAAGACATAAATAAGAAAGGGGAGAGATAGTCATTGGTTTCTACTATTCTGGTTTAGTGTGTGTGTGTGTGTGCGCGCGCGCTTAAACACACAATCTCATGCAATGTAGTGGGTTTTTGACGACTTGGATGTTTTCCGGCGACCTTAAGATGACTTAGATGTTTTCCGACGTGTTCTAGTATGGATCGATGAATTGTGATTGAGGAAATATGAATGATTATGAAGTTTCAGTGACAAAAAACTAAACAAGAGATAAATATTTAATAAATATTTTCTTTTAATGGATTAATAATTAATAAATAATAAATAAATCAAAAGGGCAAAATGGTCTTTTTATGATCAAGGGATGAGTTGTGTAAATTACAAACAAACAATGGACGATCTGAGTTAATTTTTGGAAATAGGTACTAGGCATGCTTTTTAGCACCCGCACAAGGGACGATTAATGTAATTTCCTCTATTTTGTTCATATTAAAAAATGTATTATATCTTAAGAGTTCTAAATATGATGTATTATGAGTGCTTATACTCATACAATAACAAGAATAAGAATTACGAAAATAATGGTTTTTGAAATTTAAAAATGAATTCAAGTAAGAAAGGTAGTTTGTCACGGTGACAAATAACTTTGAACACGAAAGACACAACCCATAAGCTAATCAAACTTGCCCACAAGCCAATAGTGACCAAACTTACTCAAATTATCCCTAAGGTACCGGGCTTCCATTTTGAACTAATAAGTCATTTCCAAGCCGACCAAATTTAGTCTCAAACTAACTAACGTTACACCTAACCTGACTGATATGTCAACTAGAGCTGATTTTTTCAATCGACCAAATAAGCCTCAACTATGGAAGGTCCAAAATTAAGACTTCGACATATGTTTCTACTCATGAAGGTGTTCTTCCCAAGAATTACAGTTTAAAATTTCATTTAGGTTTTGGGATGTTGCCCAGAACCCAACAAGGCTCATTGACTCTCACCCTTCCCACCAAACGATCAATGAGACCATCATACATATTTATGGTTGTTGACCCTGCCATTTTTCATATTTGGGATGAGATCCGATCCACAACCCAATAAGACTCATTGGCTCTCACCCTTCCCACTAAATGTTCAACGAGACCATTATACATGGTTATTGTCATTAATCCCGCCATTTTACATATTTGAGATGAGATCTGACTTATATGATATGCATCTCCACCTGACATGTATTAGCTCATAAATCCAGTCCTCTTTAGCACTTATCTCTCTCTTCCTCTCTCTTTCTTTCTTTCTTTCTCTCTCTCTCTCTCTCTCTCTCTCTCTCTATATATATATATATATATATATATATATATATATATATATATATATATAACACCTGTAGATTCGGACTATTCAATTTAGAGACAATGAGCGTCAAAAATGACTTTTTGATGGAAGATTATTTATAATAAATAATCTCAACCAATTTATATATATATATATATATATATATATATATATATATATGTCACAAGGGTTCCGCACATATAAAGAAACCGAAATCCGAGTTATAACGCAGAAGTTATGACCTGTCGAAGTTTTACGCCTAAACCGGCACGACACTGCGTAATGTAAAAAGTGAATTTTTGATAAACTACTTTTTATCCTTAGAGATCTAAATTAAAGTTTTCTTATACGTTAATCCGAGATCCTGCATAAAAAGAACGTCCAAATCTAACTTCGGTTGAGGAAGTTATGAATTTTCTAAGATTCGGCATAGTAGTGTGCAGCCCGAAATTCGAATTTTAGATCGATTGATTTTTAGCCAAAATAATCTAAACGAGAAATGATAATGTCGTTAATAGGAGTTCAACGATAAAAAGACAGTCGAAAACGGAGCTCGTATGCGAAAGTTATAGACAAAACTTAGTCTCTACTCTTCAAGTGCGGCAAATTCGATACAATTTTTTAAATGTGAGATAGAATGAGAATTAGCCGACGATGTCTAAATGAAAGTTGTAGTAATCGTAAATACCAACGTGTGTATATAGAGAACGTCGATAATAGAGCTCGTAAGTTAAAGCTATGGACGAAACTTAATCCATACTCTTCGAGCGCGATAAATTCGATACAATTTTGTAAATCGGAGATTGAATGAGAATAGCCGACGGGGTCTAAATGAAAGTTGTAGTACTCATAAATACCAACGCATGGATATAAACAATATAGAAAACGAATCTCATACGCGGAAGATACGTACGAAACTTAGGGCCTACTTTATGATCAAACCCCTATAAAAAAAAGGATGAATTCTTCATATTTTCTTCACACCATAAGCCTTTATTTCTCTCTCTAACTTCTCTCTAGACTCCCAAAACTCCTACAAATCCCTAGTAACCTCAAGGTTCTAGAGGAAAGCATCGGAGCGCCCGAAGGCTCCGAGAAAAAGAGCTTTTTGGCTCAAAAGCTCTGCTCCAGCGGACCTCGGTTTTTAGCAAATCCCGCTATAAGTGAGATACGCCTACCCTACTTTAAATACAACTTATATTTAAATAAAATATCGTTATTATGAACCTATAAATAAGATTTATCAGTTATTCAAAATCATTATACTGATTGATCTACTTACGTGGATGATGTCTAGGCTGTGATTTAGTGAGGTGTTTAAAGTGAGATTTCCAAACAGTATACTTCGTATACCAAATGGACCCAACCTCCGATATGATCCTACCTGGTTGTTCCTTACTTGATATATCATGAAGTAGACTCTGAGTTAATGATGAATCTAGACTAATAATTAGTTGCATTAAATATTAGACTAAAATCTAATGGTAATAATACTAGGTTTCGTTGAAGGAAATTATTTTTAAGAAGCGAAGCGCTGTTTGAGTTCGAAATCACCACCTTAACAAGTGAGTGTATAGTCCATTTCATGAACATGGTTTTAATAGAAGTATTGATTGAAGTATTAAATGTATGTTTATGTAACAACCCAAATTTCACGTCCAAAAATTTCATTTTTAATTAATGGATTTGCAAAACGTTTATAAGTAACAATGTGAAATCATATCATCTCATAAACAATGTATCATGTCTGAAAACCCAAATACTAAAAATAATATCATGTCAGAGTACAATCCCATAATATCTCATAATGCGGAAGGTAACGAGAGTGTGTATGATGTGCAGCTACCGCGCTAGCTCCTTCCCCTTTGCTGAAGAGGTACCTAAAACCAAAACTGTAAACCGTAATCACGAAGCTTAATGAGTTCCCCCAATGTACCGCATACCATATAATCACATAACATACATATAATGTCAGACATATCTGGGTGCCCGACCTACCCCTTCGGTCCTCTCGACCGGATATTGTCAGGCATATCTGGGTGCTGGTCTCCCCTTCGGTCCTCTCGACCGGATACTGCCTAGCATATTTGGGTGCTGTCCTCCCCTTCGGTCCTCTCGACCGAGTACTGGGGACTATTTCACCCCTCTACTACTACCACATAACACGTAATGCATAATCATATTCTATCTAGTATGATTGTGTATAACTATCCCCTTTGGCCCTATCGACCGAAAATCTCGGGGACTGTCTCCCCTACTACTACTAGCATATAACATCATATCATACTAGCACATAATATATCAGGTAGTGGTAAACCTAGATGAATATCACAAAGACAGTCATCTAACATACGAATCCTATTGGTGGGTCAGCCTTGGTGCCTTAGACCCACCACTACTGGAAGGTAACTCACCTCGTAAGGTTGACTGCTGAAAAGCTGATTGGCAGATGTCTGACTGTTGCTCCGATGATCCTCCAGCTATAAATCCATAAAACACTTAATCAGACACTGATAACTACTCTTAGGGTAAATGACTATTTTACCCCTAACCAAGTCAAAGTCAAAGTCAATTTCCAGTTGACCTGACTCACCGAGTTGGGCCGCCAACTCGTCTAGTCACTATCCTTTCAACTGCCCTCATTCACGCTTCTACTCGTCGAGTTTAGCAATGACTCGACGAGTTCTCCTTCTTTACAAACCTCGAATGATCCTTCATCCGCCTCGCTGAGTTGTATGAGCAACTCGTCGGGTTCACCTTCAACTGTTGAACAAGTCCTGACCTTGACTCGCCGAGTTGTATGAACAACTCGTCGAGTTCATCTTCATTTGCTGAGAGATTGCCTTGGACTCACCGAGTCTGATCATGCACTCATTGAGTCCTATGAACTCCAGGTCTATGACTAAGTCCAAAACGTTGGGTCACTCCCTTGGACCCTCTAAAACCCTCCTAACACTCAAATGGGTTCCTTTGAACCCTAACAGAAAAGGGGAGTCAAGCCTCAGACTCGCCGAGTCCCAAGAACAACTCAACGAGTCGAGGTTGTCCAACTCTCATTTCTCGATTTTTGATGTACAACACTTGTTTAAATGGTAGATCTAGTCCCCTAAGATCAATCTCGCACGTAAAGTTACGAACTTTACGTGCATGCATGGGACTTTGAGCTAAAATGGTCCTAAAAGAAGCTCTTGAGTTGTATGAGGCTTTCTATGGGTGCAAAGGCAGTCCCTTTCTGCCTTCTAACTCCTTACGGAGCCTGGATCTGAAGCCTCAACCCCCAACCATGCTTGCAATCGTGGTTGGTCACTAAAAATGGCTTATAAAAGCTCTAAATCTCCCAAAAGGGGATCTAATGCAAGAAGAAGCAAGGTGTCGACTTTATACCTTCCAAGAACTGTAGATGATGCACAAGCTTGACTCCTCTGGCCAACCTCTTGGTTCCTCAAGCTTTTCCTTCCTTTTGCCACCAAAAACCACCAAGAATCACCAAAGAGCCTTAGATCTTCACCAAAGACGATTAGGGTTTAATGTGAGGTGTTCTGAGAGCATAGGGGATGATGGAGGCTGTATAAGGTTGTTTAAATAGGGTGCAAACCCTCAGATTAGGGTTTGGTCCAGACAGGGTCTACTCGTCGAGTCTTGCTGCCGACTCGACGAGTCCACAACTTATCCCCTGGGTCCAAGGCGCTTCTACTAGAACTCGACGAGTCCATGCCAAAATGTGAAAAAAAATACTTGAATGAGATACATATCAGGAACCAGGTGCTACAGTTTATGTGTGAAATATTTGATTTTGCCTGAAATACTTGTTAAAGAGCATACCTGATAATATATGATAATTTAGGATAAAGAATAAACCTAAATTAATTATGAGGAATATTGGGTAGTATCTTCTTATGAGTACGAGTGAGATATACACGGAAAATAGAACTTTAAATTATGTCATTGATCCAGGAGCATGGATTAGACATAGTTATTTGTCCCTAGTCCGAGAGTATGGATTGGGCATAGTCATTTGTCATTAATCCGGGAGCATGGATTAAGACATAGTCAGTTGTCATCAATCCGGGAGGATGGATTAAGACATAGTCAGTTGTCCTTAGTTCGAGAGTATGGATAGGACATAGTTATTTGTCATTAATCCAAGAGTATGGATTTAGACATAGAAAATTATCCCTAGTCCGAGACTATGGAATGGGCACAATTATTGATTCGAGAGCATAGATTAGATCTGAGAGTATGGTTTAAGTAAAGAGATAAATTTTAAGGTCCAAGAGTATGGATAGTGTTGTTGTGAGGATCGACGGGGTGGGGGTAAGAGTTGCTTATATATGGTGAAATTGTATACTTTGTGAGCTCTAATATATATATATATATATATATATATATATATATATATATATATATATATATATATATATGTATATATAAAGCTACACTATACTTTGTGGGATTGAAATCCCTATGCACTCACCAGGTTTCCCAACCTGATCCACTCAATTTATTTGTATCACAAGTGTCAATATAAAACTACACTACACCAAGAGATTAAAGAGATGTAGAACACTAGTTTAAATGAATGTAAGTTCTGTTTATGCTTATGTTTCTATATTGACGATGACATCCCAGAGTTTAAATGAATGTAAGTTATGTTTATGCTTATTTTATTTTTACTAACTATTGTGTGCAAGAATTCACAGATCTGGAGCACTGGATGAATAGAATCAACAGTCATGATCTGAGTGTCTATGATATTACAATAGGGTAACATATATCATATAACCACACAAATTTCAGCAAAGGGGTATTTTGGTCAATTACCTACTTTAAAAAAGGAAATTTTCGGATTTTAAGGATAATTAATTCCCTTATTTTTTAAATAATCTAAATTTTTTAAATTAATTCTAATTAAATTTTAATATTATTTTTAATAATAACTGACTTTATTATGTCAGAATGACAAAAAGTCAACAATAAACTAGTAAATAAATTTGCGGTTTTATTCTGGCAGAATATTGTTTTAATCAAGATACCTTTTATATTAAACATGTTTAAAGAATTATACAACACATTATTAAGAATAACATTTTCTAAAGAATACGTATTTTATTTTTTAAGAATCACTATTTACATTCATTCGTAAAGAAAAATATATAAATAATTATTACATTCATTCTAAAAAAAATTATGACTAATAATGGTTTAAGGATTACATTTATTCTTAAAGATTAAAACTAAAAATGGTTAAAAAAGAAAAAAAAAACTGCAAAATCTAACAAAAATACTAATACATTTCGAAAGAATATTATTGTTAATAAACAATTTATAAATTCTGACAGAATACATTATGCTAGAATACAATATCGTTCTCCATGTTTCTTCATTTTCCACATTAATGACAACCTCTTCAAAACCTAAATTCACAAAGAAAATATAATCAACTTTCATATATAAATTTTTTTAGTGCATTTTAATTAAATAGAATAAAACAATAAATTCTGATAGAATGTGAGAGGGAGAATTTCATATATGTTCTTCTTAAACATTAAAATATCATATTTACGCAACTTAATTTCTAAATATCATATTTACCCTTCATAAAATTTAAAAATATCATATATGTCATTTTTAACATCAAAATATCATATATGCCATTCTTAAATATCAAAATATTGTATATGCACTTTTTAAACATCAAAATATCAATGATAATATCTAAAATATCCTCCATCTACAACATAATAATAATCAACAACAACAAAAACTAAACAATCAAAATATAAATTCCATATAAATGGTTGAAGATGAATCTTTTTGTCTGTCAAGAGGCCGACATTCCAACAATTTAGAAGTTCGGATTCCATTATCATAGACATAAGAATAATATGGTTAAATTTCTTAATTATTATAATAATTCTAAGGTATAAAAATTGATTATAAAATATTAAAACATTATAAAAAAAGATTTGGGCAAATATGATATTTTGAAGGTTTACGAAGGGTAAAATATGATATTGAGAAATTAAGATGTGCAAATATGATGTTTTGAAGTTTAAAAATGGCATATATGAAATTCTCCCAATGTGATATACATTCAAATAGAATATAACTATAATTTCTACAAACCAACATTAACAATATCCCTAAACTTGCAATGTATATTATTCCTAAAGAATGTAATGTTTCATTATTTAGGATGTCATTTTATAAGAATCGAGACCAATAACAAGAATATAAACCAATTCTATTCTGACAGTATTTGTTACGGTAATTCACTGCTTAAGTTGACAAGGAATTCAAGATTCTATTCTGATAAAATTAGAATTCGATATTCCATTCTAGCAGAATGATTGACATTAAGATGCATTAAAAAAACCTAACAATCTAAAGAGAGAAAGGACTATGAAATTGAAATAGCAGGAACTTCTTCAACCATATCCGACTTGATCAATCAAGTATCAAGAACAAATGGAAAGTCAAGAACAATTAAGTATCAAGAACAAACGGAAAATGAAGAAGAATCAAATATCAACAACAAATGGAAAACCAAGAACAATCTACCTTACAAAAAAATCGAAATCCTCCATGAAACGTGATAGGAGAAGATTCAGATCGAGGGCAACAGGTGTATTACCCGAACCTCCAACTATTCGGTACCTGCATAGTTTCTTAAAGCCCTTTGATTCCTTGAAGAATAAAGAATTTGGTGGTGGTGTGTATGTGTGAGTGGTGATCGGCGATGGAGATGATGGTGAAACTATGAAACCGAGATTTGTGAGGTGAAGAAGACATGAGATAATAGGAAGAGATTAGGTCAAACCTAATTATTTTGTTTCCTTAATTGAATGATTTAATTAAATGATCCCACTAATTGAATGTGTCAAAAACCCAGAAATACCATTTTAATTTAATTAATTATTTAATTATTTATTAAATTGTAATTGGTGCATTTAGAAACACAATAGTTACTAGAAACATTTGAATCTAGTTTTTTTTTTCTCTCTCTCTTTCTCTCTTATATATATATATATATATATATATATATATATATATATATATATATATATATATATATATATATATATATATATATATATATATATATATATATATATATATATATATATATATATATATCTTAACTCATGAGCTACTCATCTCTCTCCTCCCCGTAACTCACCCAAATAATCACCGTAACTCACCCAAATAATCAATCATAATCCTATACAACATTTCAACTTCAACTTCAAGGAACATACCTCTCAATGTCCAACTTGTTTTATTTATATTAACTTTTAATTATAAGATGTAGTTTATTTTATTAAAATTTTTAATTTTTCATTTGCATTTTTTTTTAATTTTAGAAAGAGAATTTGAAATATTGTATATGTTAATTGGATTAAAATATGATTTTAAATGTTTAATAATACAAATTTTCAACTTTGAGTTGATGTACATTAGGAAATTGCTAAATTATATTTTTTTCACCTACAAGTTTTACGAAAAATGATCCACAACAATACGTTTATCAAATATAATATCCGTATCATTAGACTTTTTATATTAAATTTTAATGTGGTTCATGCAGATGTTTTTTTTTTTTTTTTTTTTTTTTTTTTTTTTTTTTTTTTGCTTTTTAATGTTTGATTGTATATATACAATTGATTTTACATAGATGGTTATTTTATTTTGTTCCGACTTTTGATTAGAAGCTAAGAAACTTCATTATTGATATGTAGTAATATTTATTGCTACATATTAATCATCGACTCTTATTTAATAAGCATGGAATTTAATCATGCACTACCTCCCAACGAGGCGAACAAGCACCAACTACTTTCCACTAAATCATGATGTAAATGTTTTCACCTAATAAGTTGTTTGAGACTAAATAACAATGATCAAAAAGGTAGATAAACATCAAGAACATTTTATATTATTTACGTGTAAACATACTAACAACAAAATAAACAAATTAATTCTTCACTTGTACCAAAGTTGAACAAGTATCACCAAACCATACTCACATAAGTCACCTAATTGAAAAACATCAAAGTCTCATAACTTCATAAGTCCTACTTTATATATATTATCATCCAACTTGCTCAAAATAAATTTCCAAAAATACATTAAAATTAGTAACGACTTTAAAGTCTACTAATCACATTGAGACTGGAGTATATAACCAACAAACAATAATAATAAAAAGAACACATGACTAAAGACAATATATGACAACAAACAGAGTTGACTTGTCTTCCATGATTTGACTAACCCATGTCATAGCAATCAATGTGTCTCGGAAACATCTACTTCCATGATCGATGGAAATCTTTAACAATTATCTTTCAATTTTGATTGTAAATTGTTTAACTTTTCTACATTAAAATGTGTAATGACATTTTTATAAGCCTAAAACGTTCGACCAAAATTAGCAATATGGTTTACCAACTTTTTAAACGACCCAAATTAGCAAACGCATTTAAAATGTCTGTTTTGTATTGTTTTCATATAATTATTTATACTGTAATCTCATATTGATTATTTTTGAACATCAATACAGGGAAAGTGTAAATTAATATTCAGATAAAAAAAAATAATACCAATTTGTTTCACATTCTTTTTGTTTATTCAGAAAAATAAAACGATTTGAATGATAGAGGGCGGATTTTGTAATTCATACTATATAGTTTTAGTTGAGAATTCATATTTACAGATAATTATAAAAATTTATAAACAAGAAGTCAAGAACAAAAGACGTAAAGAGATACCAAGGGTATAACCGTACTTTCACTTTGCGGTTCAATGTGATGGGTGACTCGGTCAGTGTTAACGGTCATGAAAATCAACGCTTTGGATCGGACCTGCCGAAGTCGGCGAGCTTCCGTGATCTGTTGGCGCAGAACGACTTGGCGTACGAGAGATGAGGCACCGCCGGAGGTCTGGAATCACCGCCTGCTTCCGCCGGTGGCTTTCCTTTGTTGTTCCATAACCGGCTAGGACTCGCACGCACTAACGGACTCAAACAAAAAATCAATCCAGAAACACTCCTGTTAACGCCGGCAGGTCGGATTATATGATGAGCCGGATTTTTTAGTGGTGTCTGTTTACATGACTCTGCCGATTCGTAATCACTTGATGCATCGTTGAATTCGTCATCAGAAGATCCAGCAGGCGACATTCCGCGATCTCGAACGTACCGCTGCTTCCGTACCACGCCGGTAGCGGCGATTGTTGAAGACTCGTCGACGTAACACGATTTCATCTTCTGGCGGCCAGCAGCAGCACCACCACCACCACCTGGAAGAACGTTCGAGAACCACGAAGGAGATGCAGTCAACGACGTCGGATTGCCAGCAGCACCAGACGATTCCTTAGAACTCGAAACCGAAAATCTATGATCCGAATCTGCATCTCCGTTTCGATTGTTAGATCTGAACAAATTCGAAATTGAAGATAGCCTAATTAAACCCTGTTTCTTCTTGTGGGATGAAGCACCACCGATGCAACCTCCAGTATTAAGCACTATCTGCGGCGAGCTGTAGAATCTTTGATCCGAGAGGCTATGATTAAGGCGAGGCTTGTTATACGGCCGTTGGACCGCTGCGACGGGAGCCACCGAATTCTCGGACTTCTGACGGCTGATGAACGGAGAAACAGAACACTGTAACGCCGGTTTTGTGTCCGAATTACAGGTGTTTCCTCCTAGTGATTGGGCCTGCGCTTGTTCCTGAGCAACAATTAGCCTAAACAGGCGTTGCCGGAGACAAGAAGCGCAGACACCGGAGACACTACTTAGATCCGTGCAGTGCTTTTCACACCTCATCTATAGGTATATGAAATTATATGCATATACCTATGATATTTGAGAAATTTCCAGGAGGAGACGGCGGTGCTGCTGTGCTGCCACCGCCGGTGATGGTTGGGGGTAAGAATTGGAGAATGAGGTTCTACCATTTAGAATGTATGCGGGTATAAAAATGGGGGATATATTACACTTCACCCCCAGTTGTTTTGTTTTTGCTCATATTACGACTGTTGCTTTGGTAACTTGTAAATTGTGGTCCATTCTTTCTTAATTAACATGCTATAACTAGAACTCATGGTCCCTATGTTGGTCTATAGTGACCTCAAACGAATGAAACAGAATAAATTTGAAGTTAGGTTGCTTTATTAGATTTAAGTATGTAGTACATTGATTATTTAATATATATATATATATATATATATATATATATATATATATATATATATATATATAATTGTAGTAGCCTAGTAGGTATAGTTTTTTCAATCCAATTCAAAAGCTTGTGTATCTTTTAAAAAGCTCATAAATGGTCTCGAGTTAGTGTAGAAAATGTTATCTAATGAAACCTATATATCAAATATGATACTGTATTTGAAATATAGTTTATTATATATTATTTAAGCAATAATAAAAATGTACATATTGTATACCATACTTCTTAGTTTATCATATTATTACACAAAGAGTCATCTTAAAATGACACAGGCCTTCACGATGTTATATTAATACTTCTTTTTCTGAACTGCGGTGCACAAAATTTATGTGCTTCTACTAAGACTGAAACTTTAGTTAAAGTAAAGGCTTTAAACTTGAAGGGACTGAACATGTAATTAGACCAAAGATGATGGGGATACATAAAAATTTATACATTGAGAAGAAAACAATACACTGACAGCCTGTTACGGAAAAACAACCAGTGGTGGTGGACATACCTCAAATGGTAACAAAGTGTTTAAATATTACAAAGTTTTGTTTTTGTTTTTTTTTTTTTTTTTTAAAGTAAATTGTAACGTTACAATGCTTTAGAAAACATTATTCAAAGTAAATTAGATAAATCGTACAATGAATAGTGAAAATTAGGAATTTTTGTCAATAATTTGATGTATTATACATTTAGGCAATCTAAATCATCGATCCCTTTGTTAAATTAGGAAGAAACTATTGCTTAAAAGATATCCAATTGTGCTTGTTTCCAATCATTTCAATTATTAGGTTATGATTTTTGGTGTTGCATAGCAGCCCAAGATTTTTATTTATTTATTTATTTTTTTGGTTTTATAATTAAATTGTTAGGATATTTAAAAAGGGTAAGTCACACTGTGTCACGAGCGGTAAATCACACCGTCGTTATGTCGTTACGTTTGGTATTGTGATAAATTCCGGTTAACCAATGTCTTTCACCGAAATCTGTCAGTTTAGTTGGGCATTAATACCAAATGATACGTAATTGTCGATTTTGTATTAACTTAAGTAGCATATTATTTATTATAAAAAAAACAAATTTACTTAAGAATGATTCCACTATTAATGTGCTTTTGAAATATTTGTGTAGGATCGAAAAATGGAGAAGATTGCGGGAAAATACATGAAAAATGAAACCAACATATTATGTGGAAATATGTGGACAAAACAGTTAGGCTTAAAAGATTGCAAAGGGATACACAACTTTTTTTACACAAACGCCCTATATGGTAACCTAGGATGTTGATTCTCTTATAGCTCGACGTTGCGTCCAATACTCAAGCGGTTTTTCTCATGGGATCTTATCTATTATTTGTCTATAAATAGAAGACAAAATCAAATCATAAAACCAACATCTCCTTTGTGATTTTAGGAAAACTTCAGTACCAAGAAATATCTTCAAACCTTTTGAGAATGCATCAAAAAAACCATTAATACGTTAGAATCATCATCAAGAACTCATTACCAACATTCCATCTTCAACAATTCATCGTTCTAAATCATCATGAGATCACCAAGTTATAATTGATTTTAGTTTGATTTTTCTAAATTTATATGTGATTTGAATTTTAAAACATCTTCGAATCCATTTATAAATTGTAGATTAAAGTTTGTTAGTTAATTATCTTTTCATACATAATTTGACCAAGAATTCCATATGGATTCAACCCGACTTGACTTACTATCGAGGCTTTGCTGGTTTATTTTTCATTGAATGACGACAACCTATGAATGCATAATGAACTAAAAACAGAATTAGCGAGTTTTCTTTATAGACATAACTACAGAAAAACAATAGTTATTCTTTGGGGGGTGAACCAATTATACACTAATTTTTTTTTAAATAATTGGCTATTAGACACATAATCCGATAGAAGAAACAATAACCTAGCATCCTATTTATAATAATAGGAGTCTTAATGTGAAAAAAGAAAAAGCAAAATCATATAAATAATATATGAAGAACCATATATAACCATATTAAAAATAAAAATGTATATGAATGAGAAGCGCAAGAGGGATCACGACAACCTAGCCGCCTAACAATAAATGTCGGCCTTCATATAACCGTTTGCACTCTGACTGTAGATTTATGTTGGCCTTAGCGTAAGCCTATGTATCCTATGACACCCCATCCTTATTAGTGTGAAATCCTTAATTGTTTTGGATTTCTTTTTAATCATTATGGTCAAAGATATTTTCATCCATAGTCACTTGACTTGTTTGCATGCACGGCTGATTCGCTCAAGGTTGTTACATCTCTAAAGTTAAACATTGTGGGATTAAAGTTTTATCAACGATTTTTCTTATTTAATTTGCTGAATTATAGATTAGGACAAAGATGGTTGCTATTTTTATAAGATTTAATCAATGTATATACAATTAAATAATGTCAAGTCTAAATCATATAGATTATATTAGCGGTTTGAAAAATACCCATGGTACACATGTATGTTGCTTTTCATATTAATTGTTTTTTTTTTGTTGGATTGTGATAAATGAAATATTAAAATTCCAAATGGACACATTAATATTCTAGGATCTGATGGCCAGGTGTTTTCTAATATGAATAGTTGGATAGAGAAGCTCGAAATTGCATGACATTCTAGAATATGATACCATCAATTTGCCAAAAAAAAAGAAACAAAAACAAAACAAAAATAATAATAATAATAATAATAATAAATTCTAATATTATTTTGTCGATATGAGAGTTATGTATTTTTAAAAACCATAATCATCTTTCGATCATTTTTTTTTAAATAAAATCAGTAATTAGATTATATAAAAGAAAACATATACAATAATTCTATGTAAAAAAATGGCTAAATATTATATATAATGTATAGTTTCTTACCATATCAAGATACTAGTTATAAATCTCGTATATTGTATGTGTTTTGTATAATGGAATAATATTGAACTATTGAAATTGACTTGCTTATTTCCTTTTTAAAGTTAAATAAATAAAAAAAAAGATAACCGTATTTCAATTTAAGAATTTGAAATGAAATGAAAGTTGTATTAATGATATTGATATTTATTTATTATTATATTTATTACGGTTATCAGTAGAATTTAATAAAATTGAAAAAAACATAATGAAAATGTTTAATTTTAAATTAATAAATAAATAAAAATATAACATGTGAAATTTTGGAATGGTTTTAATCATCAAATTAGAAGGACCTGTCTAATGTTGGTTAGATCGGCTATTATCGGTCAATAGTGTTTTAATAAATCGGATAAAAAAAATGACATTTTGTATACGTGGAGAATAAAATTTCCTACTATATCAAATTAACCTAATAATAGTACATCTATTTGGCATACTTTTTAGATTTTCTACTGAAAGTCAAATTTAAAACGATTGTGAAACAATTTATAAAAGGGATTGTCAAAAATATAAATACATAAATGATATAATAAACTTATAAAAATTACATAAACCATAAAATTCCTTATATTTTGGATTGAGCTTGTTGACAACTTAAAAACAACTTGAATATTAGTAACAACCTTAATAAAAAAAAAATTAAATGTCACATTATTAAATACATATAGATAGGCATTTAAAATACTTACACACTAAACACATGTCATTGTTTTGTTTATATATTTTACTTGTGTATATATATAAATCCAAAAGGCTTGGTCAATGTTATTTGTTGATGTAATTTCAATATTAAATATAATAGTTATTTAATAAATTAATATGTAATGCATAAAATATAATATTGTTTTTTTAACAGCTAAAATATAATATTTATTTGTTTAAACATATTTTTTATCCTTTGAAATAATTATTATTCTTACAAGTTTCAAATTATGTTAGACCAATAATAAAAGAAAGCAAATAAAAGAAGATAATGAAACGTAAATACGAACACTTTATTTCTAGTGATTAATTGTTCATGATCAAAATGTAGGATAATGACATGACTCCTTCATTAACGGAACATGATGATTAGATTAAAATAGATGAATTGAATAATCCTCCCTAATAAATGGAAATAATTTTGATAAATCTCACTCTTTTATTAACTTGGATACATGTTATTTTTTGGTATTTTTGAATAATTGTTTTTTTCATTTGTCATTTTCTCATTTTTTTATATTTTCTTAATTAACATGTTATATTTATACATCGATTAATAATTGTCTTAATTGAAAATAACCAATAAATTGCAATATTAGTATTCATATAGTATTTAATATATTTCCTTTTAAATTTAAATTTTAAATTTTATATTTCAAATCTAAAATTTCAAATCTAAATAAAATTATATTTAAACTTTCATATTTAATTTTATGTTTTATCAAACCCGTATAACATACGGATCTCACACCTAGTTTAAAATATAAAAGGATTTTTGGCCTATTGGTAAGGATTGATTTTGTCATTTGAGAGGTTATGAGTTCAAATTTTGTTTAAGACATACTTTCTTCGTCCCAAAATTATAGTCAATATTTTCTTTTTGGTTTGTCTTAAAATAATAATCAACTTTTAAAAATAAATAATATTTTTATCAAAATACCCTTCATTATTACTTAACCAACTAAGAATTTAATGGAACCTAAAATACAAAGTAAAGACAAAATTGTCATTTTATTGTATAAAGTTAATGATAATTAATGTTTCATTAATATGTGGATAATAATTTTGGGACGGAGAGAGTATATGGTAATAGTTAGTAATAGATTAGTTTGTTGTTTCGAAAAAAAAAAAAAAAAAAAAAAAAAAAAAAAGATAATAGAGAAAATTAGTTTTCAATAGAAACATAAGTTAAATCTTTTGATTCATATATAAATATGTTTAGGATAGTTTTTCAGTCGTTCAACCTTTTTACTTTTAACTAAATTTATTTATTTTTTAATTCTCTGACCTTAAATTACTACAAATAAAATATAAAGTAATTATTGTATTTTGGAAACCAACTTTTAAGAATACATTAAAGTTGTCAAACAATCGATTTTATCTTTTAAAAGGATAATCAACTAATTTTTTTTTGTTTTGTCTGAATTTAAATTTTGTTACGATTTCACCCCAAATTTAGTTGTTCATTTTACAAATAGTTTTTAACAACTTTTTAAAACATTTGCATTGTATAGGTTATCCTCTTTCAAATTTTAATCGATTTTTTATTATTTCTTTTGAATTTAAATTATAGTTGTTATTATATCAAATCCATATGCTATAAATTCAATGAGAAAAATTAATTTGCTAGTGTATATGAGAACAAAATTGCAAAAATGGTCATTGTGGTTTGTTAATTTCTTTGGGTAAGGTAAAAAAAAAACGTTTATTCGTAAAAAAATGTCCCTATTTGATGGTTTTGTTGTGGTTTTGGTCCCTATCTAATTAAGTTTAACACCATGACTCTTAACTTTTAGTAAATGATGGATTTACCTCAAGGACTATTTCTGCAGTTTTATCTTTTTACCAAACTAGAAGGACCAATTATGTAATTTTTCTTTTTCGTTTTATTGAATTTTTTTAATTAATTCTTTTTTAACTTCTTTCTTGTTGTATTATTATATATTAATAAATATTACTTTATTTGATTATTAATTTTTAAAAAAATTTTCTTTATTGGATTAATTCTTTTTATTGATAATTATTAATTAATGAATATTATTTTTAACATATAATATTTATCTATTAGTAAGTGTTATTTTGTTGGATTATTAATTTCATTTAGTTATTTTTATTTTTATTTTTATTGTGTTAATTCTTTTTACTGGATTATTACTTTAAATTTATTATTTTTATTTATAATAAATATTATTTTTTAATTGTTTTTATTTTCTTTTAATTGCTTTCTTTATTGTTTTAAATAAAAATACAAAAAAATCTCACACACCCCACATTTCCTAATTTATTTTAAATATTTAGAAGATAACATATTTTGGATAACACTACCACCATCACATAGTCACCACCACCAGCATCATTTAGTCACCGTGTTTATTTTACTTGTTGTATATACACATGTATCTAAATTTGTTATATATTTTAATAAACTTATGATTTTAATATATATATATATATATATATATATATATATATATATATATATATATATATATATAATGTCCCTAAAATATTTCTATATGAATTACCAAATCTTAGTACTTGTTACTCGGCATTCAGCCAAACGAGTACCGAATAATAAGTTCTACAACATTGTCAGCACCTGTAGTGGCTATGGTGGTTTGAAAACCATCGATCTAACATTGCCTACATCGATAACGGTATCGGTACTGAATGATCGGTTGAAGGCTATGTGTTTTCTTGGGTTTTTTACGCATTGTGGGAGTAATCGATCGGTGTAATTTTCGTCGAGAATGGCCGACAGTAGACGATGATCGACGATTTTCAGCGAGATGATACGACGACGTATGGTGGTAGAAGGCAACGATTGGAAGAGCTGACCATGAGTGTTTGGATCGGACCTCCTGGTGGTTGTAGCAGAATATGGTCGGCTTATTGGCAGATATAAAGGATTCTGACGGATTGTGATGAAGTTGTCTTAGGTGGCTATTGGCGGCATTGGGTGTAACAAGTTGGTGAGGTTTCCGACGAAAAATCGATGAAGGTGATTGGTGGTTGTCCCGCCGATTTTCGAAGATGAGATGCAACACTTTTGTGTATTTTAATGACTTTGTGGTCGAACCAATATAATTAAAAAGAATTAATATTATACATTATAAATTATTAATCCAATAAAATGATATTTATTATATATAAAAATATAATGCAATAAAAAGATTTAACAAAATAAAAAAAATTAAAAGAAATTAATAATACAATAAAGTAATATTTATTAATAGAAAAATATTATATGTTAAAAAATAACTATTAATATATAATAATGTAATAAAAAAATTATTAATCCGATAAATTTTTTTTTTAAAAAACTAATTAAAAATAATAAAATAATATTTATTAAGATATAAATATAATATAATAAAATTAATATTTATTAATATATAATAATCCAATGAAAAGAATTAATACAATAAAGAAGAAATTAAAAAAATTAATTAAAAAACTATAATATAATAAAATAATACTTATTAAAATATAAATATAATATATTATAAATAATATTTATTAGTATCTAATAACCCATAATCAAATTAAAAAAAAAGAATTAATTAAAAGAATTTATGTATAATAATTCAATAAATTAAAAAAGAAAAATTGCATAAATGATCCTTATAGTTTGGTAAGAAGATAAAAATGTAGAATAGGTTCTTAGGGGTAAATTCGTTATTTTCAAAAACTTAACAAACAAGTTGTTAAACTTAACGAGGTAGAGACTAAAACCACAATACAACCACAAAATATGGACCTTTTTTGCTGATAAACTTTTTTGGACATTATCCAAAGAAATTGACAAACCATAGGACCATTTTTACAATTTTGTCATAAATCAGTATATGATACAATATAAAAGTTGGAAAAAAAAATTAGAAAATAATGTAAATGGATTATTTTTCTAAAATTGGGGAAAAAAATTTAACTCGAACTAAAATTTTAAACTCTGACCAAATCTTTAATATAATTTAAAATTTGTGTCAAAGTGGTAAAATTTGCGCGTTTGGTCCATAAATTTTGTTTTGCGCTCTGACCATCCCCATGTTTTCTTTTTATTACCTGCCTGGTCCCTAGGTTCGTTAGTCGTCAATTCCAAACGTTAAGTCCCCCCACGTGCTTCACACATGAGGGGTATTTCTGCCATTTTATATAAAAAATCTGTTAGAACACCCTAAACCCTGATTCTCTCTATTTTCAAATATGCCCTTTCTTCGTGTCTTTCATTTCCTCTTCTGTGAAGAGTCGATCAACCCTAATGGAAAAAACTTGCAAGTGTGGTCAAGTTGGTGTGATACGAAGATCAACTACCAAGAAAAACCTTGGAAGACTTTTCTATTGTTGTACTGGGAAGGTAAGGGCAATTTCTTCTTAAGTATATCTATATATCACATACCTTTAACACAAAACAAATTACTCAAAATGTAGGGAGCAAAATGTGGTTTCATAGATTGGGTTGATGAGGACAGCTTTAATGGTGAAAAAACTAAAAAAAAGTTATCTCCCCTAATTTGCAGAAGTCATTGGATGAACTTCAACACGAGAATAAGGCCTTGAGGTTGTTATTAGTGTTCAGTTAGGTTTTTTGTGTCAATTTTAATTTACAAGCTTTAATTTATGCTATCAAGGTATTTATCTTTTGTTTCATTAGGGCCAGTAAGGTAATTGAATGACAATGTATGAATGACTAGAATTGTTTATTGGAATGCAATTTTCTTTTGGAATGGAATTGATTGTTTTATAATGGAATGGAATTTAGTGGTTTGTAATGGAATGGAATTGAGTGGTTTGTATTGGAATGCAATTAACTGTGTTATAATGGAATGGAATGGAATTTAGTGGTTTGTAAAGGAATGGAATTGAGTGGTTTGTACTAGAATGCAATTGACTATTTTATAATGGAATGAAATAGAATTGACTGTTTTACAATGGAATGGAATTGAGTGGTTTGTAATGGAATGCAATTGATTAGTTTTCTATTGGAATGGAATTGAATTGAATTGAATGATTGAATAGAATTGAATGGTATTGAATTAGAATGGAATTGAATTGAATGATTGAATAATATTAAATGATTGATGGAATTGAATTGAATGATTGAATAGAAATGAATTGATTGATTGAATTGAATAGAATTGAATTAAAACAAAAACATAACAACATATTATAGCACTAATTGTTCATACCGTAATTCAAAATAGAGATACATTAAAAGTCATACCATACATAGACAACAGGTCCCAAAAGTCATACCATAATTGTTCATAACACAGACACAAAACATAATGACAAATATAACAAACACAAAAGATCATAACACCATAATTGGTTCATAACACAAACACAAAATATGATAACACAATCATAACTTAAGCAATACTTTTCCCTTTCTTCCCAGCCTTTCTTGTCCTGCTTGAAATTCCATTACATGCACTTTGAGTTCCACTTTGCCTACCACCACCTACACTTTGAGCTTTCTTCCCAACATTCCCTTTCTTGCTTGAAGTGCCATCACCTGCACTTTGATCTTTCTTCCCATCATTCCCTTTCTTGATTGAAGTACCATCACCTACACTTTTAGCTTTATTCCCAGCCTTCCCTTTCTTGCTTGAACTAACATCATATGCACTTTGACCTTTGTAGCTTCTTTTATTATGACCAAGCTTTTTGCATTTTGAACATGTCACACTCCTGTCCTTCCTTGATGCCCTACCACCCTTCACCATATCTTTTAATTCAACAACTGACTTCCTTCTTTTCTTCTTTGGTCTTCCAATGGGGACATGATGATTGGGAGGAAGAAAAGTGGATGGACATGGAAAATTTCCCCACATTCTTCTTCCATTAATTGGTTCAATCTTGAAATAATACATTTCCTTCCAAGTTTTTAACCAATAAGTAGAATGAACCCATTCTTCACGTACGCCAACATTCTGCTTATTTTTTCTCATGTCCCATATAGCAACAAGGGCATGTTTACAAGGTATACCAGTGAGTTCCCATCTTCTACAAGAACATGTGTGTTAAACCATGTCTAACACACATTGGTCCATCCATGGAACACTCACCTGATATTTTCCATTCCCACAGAACTTACCCACACATTGAGCTGCATCAGATTTGTTTCTTTCAAGAACACTTGTTGCAGTTGGAGTTAATGGTCCAAAAGCCTTATCAATTACCTTTTGGACACTCACAATCCTTAACATAAGGTACTCTCTAATGTACTCAAGGCATGTGATAATTGATTGGTCGCGTGCTTTCTTAATTTGATTATTTATGGTCTCCCACAAGTTATTTAGAAGCTCATCACAATGTGCCCTCCCTACAGTATAAATAAAAAATTATGTGATAAAGTGAATCATTTGGTAACAATTAACCCAACAAAATAAAACAAACCTGTGAAGTGTACCATAGACCAATGTTGAGGTGAAATAACTTTGACCCATTCATTGCAGTCATTGTTTAGCTTTCTTAACTCTTCCATAGCATGGTTGAATTCTTGTATGTTGTTGTACTTGCACAGTTCCACAACATGTCCTGAAACACCTTTCCCATTCACATTTTCTTCATGTTTTCATGAATGTGTCGCAGACAAAACCTATGTTCTGCACATGGATACAATGTACCAATTGCTTGCAACAAGCCTTGTACAAAAAGTAAACAATATTAGATGTAATGTATACAATATAGAATAAGAACCAAGTCCATTGAAATTACTTACCTTCTGTTTATCAGATATAAAGGTAAAGTTGGAATTAGCTTGCAAATTAATTTCATCACCCATGCACCTTAAGAACCAAGTCCATGAATTTATATTCTCAGCCTCTACGACAGCATATACCAAAGGATATGTACAATTATTTCCATCAAGACCCTAAACATAGTGAAGGAGTTAGTAATTTAAATAAAATGGAATAAAATGACACAAGATATGTGTTTACATCTTACCACTGTTGTGAGTATCATTCCAGGATAAGGCCCATTCATAAAAGTCCCATCCAAACCAAGGTAATCTCTTTTAACAGCTAGAAAACCTTTCTTTAATGGCCCTATACAGATGTAGATCCATTTGAAAGCTCTAGTCTCAAGAGTTGGGTTTGGCTCACTTTCAACCTCTATCTTAACTGTTGTCCCTCGGTTTGGAGTGAGAAGTTCTTGAACATAGTCTCGTAGTGTAGTATATTGCCCTGAATAATCGCCCCTTACTTGATTCAATGCTTCCATTTTAGCCCTAAATACCTTCATCTTCGAAATATCTACCTGGTATTCACGTTGAAGTTGTTCTTGTAAAGCTCGTGTAGGGACTGTAGGGTTGCTTTCAATCTACTGCACTATTTTCTTTGCTAAAAACTTGTAGGTACAAGCATAAAGTACCTATGAACACTTGTTTTCTTCACTTTCTTTATTGCTTTGACTGGGCCCACATGGATCAAGTTGACCAAGGTCTGGGATAGTACCTTTACAAATAGCTCTCACTCTATTTTTGTCATTTTTTATAAAGTCTAGTTCCCTCCTTGTCTCCACAATATGTTGTCTTATTGCATCTTTCAATTCTTCAGATGAGGTGAATTTTTGGTACACATAAAATGGATCACTAACTCTTGCTTCACTGTTTTCCATTGCCCTTCGGATTGCCTTAATTGATTTTCTTCTCCTGTTGCTCCCACCTTCATCAGATGATGACTCATATAAGAATACCTCATTGTTTACAACCTCAATATCATCAATTTCCCTTGTTTCTGTTTCCTTGACATTTGACCCTCCAAGATCACCCACCCACTCTATATATTCATCAATATTTAACAAAAACTCCTTCATGTCTATATCAGGTTCATCTAGGAGGTTATCTAAGTCTACTAAGAACTTACTATCATCACTATCACCATTATCATCAACATCATCTCTATTACCACTTTCATGAGTAATCCCTCCATGTTCTTCATTTAGAATCTCATCAAATTCATCAAATATACCTTGTGTTTCACATTGGGCATCAATTTGGTCACTTTCAATTTTTTTTTTGCACAACATCTGGTTTACTTGATCCAATACAATCCCATGTTTCAGTTTCCTTCCATTCCAAAAATAGCCTTCTACTACATGAAGGTTGATCAACGATTTATTCTATCCTAACTTTACTAGGGGTAGATGACATTGTATATGTATGCAACACTGTTTTACCATGTTCAACATAAACTTCAATCAATTTATGTTTACCCACATATGTACCCAAATGGTTAATGTCACTGTCACTAGCCAATGCAAACAACCCAAAGTCCAAATCTGAAAAGGGTCTTTTCAAGTGTTAATAAAGCAACTTACCCTCCTCAACACAGCCTAGGGTCTCCATCATCTCATCAATATCGTGTACACAAAACTCATCAATGTCCAATAGATCAACGTATCTTTCTTTGCCCTTGACGTACCTCCTTCCAGGAAACTTTGTAAACTCTCTACCATAGAATAATCTGATGGAGAAGATAGTTTGATGACCAGCTGTAAAAGAGAAAGCTTCAACTTATTAGCTTGAAATTTGTAAGTGATAAATTTAACTTTTGAAAATAAGGGGTTACCATAATGTTTTTCAACGTCTATTTCTTCCATGTTTGCTCTAATCCTCTAACCCACCATTGTTGCTTTGATGATTCTTGCAAAATTTTGAGGAGTTAGGGTTTCTACTCGATTTTGATGAGTTACAGATTAAGTGAGAGAGAGAGTGTGTGTGTGAGAGGGAGGTGATCGTAAAATGATCAAAATGAAGAAACGATTGACATTGCATTTAGGCACCATGTATAAAGTGAAGAAAATACCCTCATGTGTGAAGCACGTGGGGGGACTTAACGGTTGGAATTGACGACTAACGGACCCAGGGACCAGGCGGGTAATAAAAAGAAAACGTGGGGATGGTCCGAGTGCCAAACAAAAATAGGGACCAAATGCCCAACTTTAGCCAAACCATAGGGACTATTTCAGTGATTTGTTCTTCATAAATAAATATGTTGAGATTACCTTTGGTGATCCTGCATCAGATCATATTATTATGGGTAATTGTAAAATAGTTTATATATACTATTATGATTTGAAAATTTATATGAGTGAGAGATATTGTGATAACACTCATTATTATTCAAGATTGGTGGCATTGCTTTTAAGTAGGGTATTCAAAATATCCGAAAACTGAAAAACTGAACCTAAAAACTATACCTCTTTTCCGGTTAACCAAACTGATATTTTTTACTATTTCGGTTTGGTTAACCGAACCGGTAAAATCTTCGGTTTCTCATTTTGATACGGTTCATGCTTTATCGTGCACCTCTACATATTCTATGATCTTTATTTCTAGGATTCTCTTATATGAAACTATTTTGGAAACATTTTATAATAACTAATGGCTTTTGGATGTTTGAAAAAGTTTTAAATTTTTATGAATTTTATGGATGTTAAAAACATACCATAAAAAATAATAATCTACTATACTATCAAACAAAACATTACGACGAGGAAGCATGTCTCCAAAGATCACCTCGTTTCTAAACTTCCATATCACCTGAATGACAACACAAATAACAACCTCCATAATAGATCTTTTAGATCGAGCCATTGAAACACGTCAATAAGTTTACCTCTTTCAGGAAGAATAACATCAACCCACAAAAACGTTTTTCTCCACAGGGAAGTCGACATCTTACATGATCAAACAAATGATCAACATCTTATGGTTTTTCCAAACATATAGGGCGGTTTAACAACTCCAACTCAATCCCTTTGCAACTAAGATTTCATCTAGTAGGAACATGGTTTAACAAAACATGCCATACAAGAATATTTACCTTAATAGGAACAATTTTATACCACCTTGTTTCAAGATTTGCATCCGGGAGACTCAAATAATCAATATATACTTTCTAGTGTCCTTGATTGTGAAATGGTTCACGTCGGTTAGATTCCAATACCACACATCTTTGTTTTCAGAAAGTTGCAGATCTACCAACATTTGATTAAGCTCAATTAATTGAGTAAAAGTCACACCCTTATTGATATCACGATTTTAATTCCAATTCCAACCATCCATCCACCGATCCCTAACCCAACAACCTTTGTTGATTTCGAAATGAAAAAGTCTAGGAAATTTGACTTTAAGTGGCAAGTCATTAATCCAAACACCATGCCAAAATCTTATGGATATCACGTTCAAAGTTGAGTGTAAAATAATTTCCTTTTCATGCATCGTATTAATGGATCCAACAATTCTAGCCCAAAATCCTTGACCCTTAACCCATGAAAAAAGTTCCACCCTATCTCCCCATACCTGCCATGGATCTATGTAATAAGACAAATCCAAAGGGCATCTTGATCAGAAACGTACCTATATCCCCATTTTTCTAAGAGAGAAAAATTGAAAGCCTCAAGACTTCCAATTCCAATTTCCCCACTCTTTAGTAGCCAAAACCAAATCCCATGAAATCCACATAAGGTGAGAACCATTATTATCTTTTCCCCCCAAAAAAATTATTCTAAGAGACTCTAATTTTTTCTTGACTAGAATAGGAATCATAAAATTATATAAGTAAAAAATACCCAAAGAGCCAAGAGCCGACGAAACAAGAACCGAACGACCACCAATGGAAAGCATGTTTGCTTTCTAAATGGAAAGTTTCTTCTTAAACTTTTCAATTTCAAATTCCAACCATTTACCCTGGACATATTACTACCAACATATATTCCCAAATAAATGAAAGGGAATTGGCCTCACTTACATCCCGTAATAAAAGCTAAAGAACATACATCTTCATTCTTCACCCCCACACCATATAAGTTGGACTTATGTATATTAAGTTTCAAACCTGAAACCTTATAGAAACATTTCAAAAGCCGAACAATAGAAATAATATTTTCCCGTGAACATTCTACAATAAATCGCATATCATCTGCATATAAAAGATGGGAAACATACAACGATCCTATCTTAGTCGCCTTACCCGCATCAATGACCTCTTCAATTGCAACATTAAGTGCTTCCATGAGGAGGATAAACAATAACGGAGACAAAGTGTCACCTTGACAAAGACCCCTTTGAAGTTGAAACCCCGCTGACTGACTTCCATTGACCAGAATTGAAGCCTTAGCCGAATAAAGACAACCTCGAATCCACCACATTCAAGTAAGACCGAAACCCATAAAAATTATAACCTTTTCCAGAAAATTCCAAAAAACTGTGTCATAAGTTTTTTCAAAGTCTATTTTAAAAACCATTAACTTTTTCTTCTTCTTTTTATACCAATCTACGATCTCATTCACCATTAGAGGACCATCTAAAATCTAACGACCCCCCTACAAAAGTCGACTGCTCAATAATCACTAAATTATCAATACAATGGGAAATTAGCCAAAATCTTAGAAATTATCGTATATTACGCGCCAATTAAACGAATAGGATGAAAGTTATTCACCACTACTAGACTATCAACCTTGAAAATCAAGATTATGAATGAAGAACTACCAATAAGGAATTTTAGAAGTAAATTCAGTCAAAAATGCAGTTACATCTGCTTTAATCAAATCCAATTACCTTTTATAAAAAGCAAACGTGAAACCATCAGATCTAGGCGATTTCTCTGCACCACATTCTCAAACAAAATCACATATTTCCTTCTCAGAAATAGAAATTTCCAATGTGGACACCGGGTCAGGAAGAAGTGACTTAAAACGACTGCTCATATTTAACAAAGCATCTGTATGAACCTTTTTAAATTTTCCAGAAAATAATTGGACAAAAATATCCTTCACTTCCTTAGGATTTGTAACCCGAACACCTTCCATTTTTATCAAATTAATTGCCAACTGCCTACGCTTTTTGTAACGCCCCAAAAATTATGAAACGACCCAAAAATACCACCCAAAATTTTTTGTTTGAAAACCTTACTAAACCATAATGTCAATTACCAAAAGATAAAAAAACCATGAATCATAAATCTCAAAATGTCATAATAAATTTATCAAATCAAAACTAGTGTCAAGATCATATCAGAATGTTAGAGTCTATCTCCTAGGCTAAACTATGGTGTGTGCCATGCCATCAACCCGAGCCCTTCCCTTTGCTAGCTGAAGTACCTAAAATCAAAAACTGAAACTGTAAGCACGAAGCTTAGTGAGCTCCCTCAAACTACCTCATACCATACAATAACACATATAACAAATACTGGGCTCCACCCACTACATCGGGCCCCGCCCAGCATCAGAACGAAGTCCATAATAACTTGGGCGCCGCTCAATACATCGGGCCCCGCCCGACATTGGACCGAAGTCCGGAATAAACTGGATATAACATATCATGAACATATAGCATAATCACATACTGTATTGGGCTTGCCCATCATACTACACATAACAAAACATGCATGAATCATGAAGACATCAAGCATACCTACTACTACTATCTAAACAGGCCGACATTGTGGTCGTAGACCCGTTCCTACTGGAAGGGAACTCACCTCGTAACGCTGGATGCTGAGATACTAAGTTTGAAATCGTCTGACTGCTGCTCTGGAACTCCCCGACTACAAATCCCATAAATACTAAATCAAATACTGTTAACTAATCTCAGGGTAAAAAGACTATTTTACCCCTGGTCAAAGACAACATCCTGGTCAAAGTCATCTTTCAGTTGAACGGACTCGCTGAGGTGGGCCGCCGACTCGCCGAGTCCCTAGCGTTCTCTCTGATCCTCTACCCACTTCTACTCGTCGAGTTTGGCAAAGACTCAATGAGTTCTTCTTCGATACTAACATCGAGTCTAACTTCATCCGACTCATCAAGTTGTATGAACAACTCGTCGAGTTCTCCTTCATCATATGAACTCATCCGGTCTGTGACTCATCGAGTTGTATGAACAACTCGTCGGGTCTGTTCTTGAGGCAAGAAGATTACCTTGGACTCGCTGAGTCCAAAGGATGACTCATCGATTCTCATGCATTCCATTACTATACAGTCGATTTTAGTGCATCCAATTCATAGATCTGGGCTTATAGTACGGTTTTACACGTAAAGTTTCCAACTTTACGTGCATGCACAAGAGAATGGGGCTTAAACACTAAAATCATCCAACAATAAGGACTTAGGGTTTGGAACAAGGCTATATTTGCATAAAGGTAGCTACATTGAACTCCTAGAGCTCAATAACATCCAGATCTATGGTTTCCTTCCAAAGGAGAGTTCAAATCTCGAGTTTGAATCATATGATGTTCCAAGAGAAGTATAAAAAAGCATAAAAGAGGGTTTAATGGAAGAGTAAGCAAGGTTTTAACTTTATTACCAGAATATGTAGCAAATGGAGACTAGATTCTGGATCTCCTTTCTCCTCTCTTGATCTTCTTTCCATCCTTCTCTTCAAAAACATCCAAGCTAGCACAAAAACACTCAAGCTCAACAATAGGGACTAGGGTTTACATGGGAAATGCTCTAGAGGTACTGCAAGCTGGAATGTGAGGCTATAATGACGTTTAAATAAGGTACAAACTCTGAGATTTAGGGCTTCATCCAGACTAGCGGACTCGCCGAGTCCGGAATATGGACTCGTCGAGTTGCCCGCTAAAATGCGTGCAAATCCCGTCTCTACTCGACGAGCCGGGCTACCGACTCATTGAGTACCTTCTAAGAGAGGGAAATACCATATTTAAATTACATACCATAAATTAGGGGTGTTACAAATCTCCCTCACTTATATTAGACTTCGTCCTCGAAATCTGCTACTACTGATCCTGAAAATAACTCCGAATAGTGCTCCCTCATCTCCTCCTCAGTCTCCCACGTCTAGTCTAAACCCTTCCAGTGCTGCCACTGCACCTTCACTAACTGAACCACCTTGTTCCTCAAGGTCTTCGTCTTCCGATCTAAGATCACAACGGGTCTTTCGATATAATTCAGGCTGCTATCAACCTGGATATCCTCCAATGTTACCACTGCTGACTCATCCACCAAATAGTTCTGCAACTGAGAAAGGTGGAAAGTATTGTGGATCTGGCTAAGCTCTGCTGGAAGATCCAAACGGTAAGCGACCCGACCCACCCGGGCCAAAACCCTAAAGGGACCAATAAATATGGGGCCCAGCTTACCCCTCTTCCGGACCTTGATGACACCCTTCCAAGGTGACACTTTCGGAGGACCATATCACCTACCTGAAACTCTAAACCTGAACGCCTCCTGTCGGCGTAACTCTTCTGCCGACTTTGTGCAGTCAACAGTCTGCTACGGACCTGCTTGATCAACTATGTGGTCTTAATCACCACCTCAGTACTCCCGATGACTCTCTGACCAACCTCACCCTAACATATCGGGGTCCTACATTTCCTCCGATAGAGCATCTCGAAGGGAGGGCGATCAATGATGGCGTGGTAACAGTTGTTATACGAAAATTTCTCTAACAAAAGATATGTATCCCAACTGCCACTGAAATCTAGGACGCATGATCGAAGCATGTCCTCGAGAGTCTGAATCGTCCTCTTTTTCTGCCCGTCCGTCTGAGGGTGGAAAGCGGTGCTGAAGTGAAGACGAGTCCCCATCTCGTCATGAAATCGCTTCCAAAACCTGGAAGTGAGACGGACGTCTCGATCTGATACTACTGATACAGGCACTCCATGTCGTGCCACTACCTCGCGCACATAAATATCGGCTACAGGGCCGACCCATGGGCCTGGGCAAGCTGGGCGACCGCCCCGGGCCCCTAAACACCAAAGGGCCCCATATTTATACCTGTTATTAGGTTATATTAGTTGCAGCCCATATTTTTTAAGCCTATATTAATCACAGCCCATATGTTTTTGGCCCAAAATTCACTCCTACACACTAAGCCCAAATTGAATTGCACCCAAATTGAAGAAGTGAGAGTGAAGGAGTCTGACCTACCGTGTTTGAGGTTCTCGGTTCCAATTTCCAAGAATCAATTGAATCTTCGATAGTTCGACTTCTCTTCAGCGAAGTTGGCTCGCTTCCATGGAAAATCCAAACGATACACCTCTCTAACAGTTAGTTCTCAATTCTCCTTCTTCTATTTCTAGTTTAAGACTTCAAGTTAATCGGTTACCCTTCTCCAATCTCCTCCCCTTCTCTGAACTTTGATTTTCTGATTCGCCCTTTCCAATTTCATATTTCTGATTTCTGAAATAGCTGGTGGAGTGGTGTTGTGGTGGTTCTTTTTCTGATTTCTCATTTCTGAATCGTTTGGTGAATCCGTGTGACCGTGTCCCGTGAATCGGTGAATGGTGAATTCGGATTTCGGATTTACTTTGAAGACTGAAGTACAGTACAACGCTTTGATTGTGAGTCTAATTTTTTAATCTATGAACTATTTGTCTATTTTGTTAAGAGTAGGCAATGGAATGTGATTTAATTATTGATTTTGATTAAATAAACTTCTGTAATGTTGATTTTGTTATGAATAATTAATCAGATTTGAGATTGAGATAATAAGGTATGAGATAAATTTTCTAATTTCTTTGTTTAACTGTTTTTTTATGTTCAGATAATAAGATTTGAGATTGGCAGATTGCTCAAAGATTATTAATAGCTAAGCTAGTTACAGATTTGTAGCCTACTGGCTACAAGTAATTTTTTTTAAAAAAAATTTAATCTATTTTTTGTGATTTTGCTAAATTTGAAATTTCTCATATTTAAAGATTATTTTGTATTTTTAATCTTCAGATTTCTTATTGCTTTGTGAATAAAGGATTAAGGATATAACCTTATAAACAAGCAACATAAAGTTAATTATTGAGCAGCCACATTAGCCATCAGGTAGTCTACTTTCCCTTTATTTTTTTAAGTTGTTTTTTGTGAATCTGTGTGATTGTTTGTTATTAGTTATCTTAATTGTTATTTGTTAAAAATGCCTCCTAGAAAATATATGTCCGGAAGTGAAAAACGAAAAAAAAAAACAAAAAATTGAACAATTAAATGATTCTCAAAAAGGATCTATGAATAAGTTTGTAAAAAAATAAATTCTTCTAATGTAGAAGATCATGTTGCACATAAAAATGGTTTAGGTGAAGAAGATAATGTCATACATGAAAATGTTTGAAAATGTTGTTATTGATGATGAAATTTTTAATAATGAAGATGTTAATTTTTTCATGAAAATGTTAATATTTCAAATGAGAATGAAAATGAAAACGACATGAATAATAACAATGAACAATTTATTCCACCTTTAGATATATTTGATCATAGTAACTAGAATAATCTTGATAATAACTTAAGAGATCTTTTGATTGAAAAAGGGCCGATAAGAGAAACAAATTTTGTGTATCCTAAAGATAATTTATCTAGACATTTTTCTTATGCTTCTTATACTAGAAAGTTAAATAATGGTGAGACGAGTGATCGAAAATGGCTAATTCACTCAAAACAAGTTGATTGAGTGTTTTGTTTTTGTTGTAAATTGTTTAAACCTAATAATTATGTTACTAAAATTTCTTTAGCAAATGATGGATTTAATGATTGGATACATCTATTTGATAGACTTAACGAACATGAAAATAGTTCCCAACATCTTGTTTGTATGGATTCTTGGGATGAAGTAAAAACAAGATTGGATAATAATAAAACAATTGATAAAGATTTACAAAATAAAATTTTAACTGAAAAAAAACGTTGGAGGCAAGTTTTAAAAAGAATAATTGATGCCATCAAATATTTGGTAAAATACAATTTGGCTTTTCGAGGTTGTAATGAAAAACTTTTTCAAGAATCCAATGGTAATTTTTTGGGAGCAATTCAAATGATGGCAGAATTTGATGTTATAATGCAAGAGCATGTTAGACACATAGAAAATCATCAAACTTATCTTCATTATTTAGGGAACAAAATTCAAAATGAAATCATTTCTATTTTAGCTAATAAAGTTAGAAATTCTATAATTAATATTATAAAAGAATCAAAATATTTTTCTATTATCCTTGATTGCACCCCTGATGTTAGCCATCAAGAACAAATGACTTTAGTTATTCGATGTGTGAACATGTTTAATAATAAAATAAAAGTTGAAGAATTTTTTATAGAATTTTTGAAAGTAGAAAACACATTAGGTTTAGGACTTTTTAATGAGTTATTAAATGCAATTAAATCATATGGTCTTAATATTGATGATGTAAGAGGACAAGGTTATGATAATGGTTCTAACATGAAAGGAAAACACCAAGAGGTTCAAAAACGATTACTTGAAATTAATCCGAAAGCATTGTTTATGTCATGTGCTTGTCATAGTCTTAACCTCACGGTTAGTGATATGGCTCATTCTTGTGCTAAAACTATTTCTTTTTTTTTTTTGGAGTTTTGCAACGCATTTTTGTATTATTTTCGGGTTCAACTAAAAGATGATCAATATTACTTGATAAAGTCCCTAACTTAACATTAAAATCTTTATCTAATATTCGTTGGGAGAGTCGAATAAAAAGTGTCAAAGCCATTAGGTTTCAAGCTCCTCATATAAGGGATGCCTTGGTAGAATTATGTTCATCATGTGATGATGCAAAGTCTAAAAGTGAAGCTGAAAGTTTAGTTCATGCTATTGAAAGTTATGAATTTTTACCTGGTATGGTAATATGATATGATATTTTATTTGCTATTAATAAAGTTAGTAAAAAAAATGCAAACCAAAACTTTGTGTATTGATGCCACAATTGATCTTTTAAAAAATATGATGACATTTTTTAAAAATTATAGAAATGAAGGTTATGCCCTTAGTATAGATAATGCTAGGGCCATTGCATCGGATATGGATGTTGAGCCTATATTCCTAAAAAACGACAAATTATTAAAACAAAACAATTTGATGAAACTAATTGTGAAAATATTTCACTATCACCCGAAGAATCATTTAGAATCGAGTATTTTATATATATTGTTGATGTGGCAATTTCGTCATTATAGAGTAGATTTGAGCAATTAACAAACTTTGAAAATATTTTTGGATTTTTAGATGATTCAAAAAGGTTAAAATCATTGGATGAAATTGAACTTAAAACAAGTTGTACTAATTTTGTAAGTAAGTTTACTCATAATGACTTATGTGATGTGGATTTAAATGATTATATTACGGGACTTAAAGTATTAATAAAGACTTTGCCAAATGTTGTTATGGCATCGATTGAAATTTTAGAGTTTGCCAAAGGTAAAGATTGTTATCCAAATGTTTGTATTGCATATAGAATTCTATTAACCATACCTATTACTGTAGCATCAGTAGAAAGAGGCTTTTCAAAACTAAAATTATTAAAAAATTATTTGAGATCATCAATGTCACAAGAAAGATTAAATGGTTTGGCTATGTTATGCATTGAAAAAGATTTGTTGGATAATATTGAACTTGATTCTATAATTGATGACTTTGCATCTAAAAAAACTAATAAATATAAATTTCTTTAGTTTTTTCTTTGTTATGTTTATGTATTATGGTTCAGAGCATGTTGTGGCCTTTTAATTTTTTTTATTAATAGTTGCTAGGTTGTTTGGCTTCCAGGGCCTATCGCGAAGCCCTTTTTTTTTCCATAGGTGGGGAGTCCCCAGCCTTCAATTGTATTATTTTTTTAATTAATAAAAATTTCCGGAGGTACCACCCTCCTTTACAAGAAAAAAAATTATAAGGGCCCCAATTTTCCTTTTTGCCTCGGGCCCCAAAATGTCTAGGACCGGGCCTGGCTAGCTTCTCAGCCGATATGCTCTCCTGAATCGGTATGAAATGCGCGCTCTTGGTCAGCCGATCCACTATGACCCAAATCGAATCAAATCCACGTGCGGTCCTGGGAAGCTTAGTGATGAAATCCATAAAGATATCCTCCCATTTCTACACGGGAATGTCTAACAGTTGCATCTTGCTGTGGGGTATCTGATGCTCCGCCTTGACCTTTCTGCAGGTCGGGCATCTCTCCACGTACTAAGCTACGTCCCGCTTCATGCAGGGCCACCAATAACTGGGTTGAAGATCTCTATACATCTTCATCGCTTGGGTGGATGGAGAACCGAGACTTGTGAGCCTCATCCATCAACACCTGTTGTACTCTGCCCCAGTACGGTACCCAAACTCTCCCATGAAGGGTCAACAATCCTTGATTGTCATAGTCAAAGGAAGCTACTCGGCCCACAATCCTTTCGCACTTCTGCCTCTCTTCCTTCATGCCCTCAACTTGTGCCGCTCTAATCTGCTCCAACAATGGAGTAATCAATGTCATCCTCATACATATATCCCAGATCGGGGCTGCCACCGCCTTGCGGCTCAGGGCGTCGGCCACTACGTTGGCCTTGCCCAGATGATAAAGGATCTCACATTCATAATCCTTTACCACGTCTAACCATTGGCGCCGCCTCATGTTCAGATTCAGCTAATCCATGAGGTACCTCAAACTCTTATGATCCGTGTAAATGGTACAACGGACCCCATAGAGGTAATGTCGCCAAATCTTGAGGGCAAACACTACTGCCCCCCAACTCTAAGTCATGTGTGGGAGAGTTAGCCTCATGAGGCTTCAATTGTCTAGAGGCGTAAGCTATCACATGGGTTCGTTGCATCAATACCGCTCCCATACCTGTGATCGAAGTGTCACAATAGACTACAAAATCCTCTACCCCCTTGGAAGGGTAAGAATCAGTGCCTTGCATAATCTCTGTCTGAGGGTCTCAAATGATGCCTGCTGCTCAAGCCCCCAGCAAAACACCACCGACTTCTTGGTCAGTCGGGTGAGCGGAACTGCTATCTTGGAGAAATCTTGGATGAATCTCGTTTAGTACCCTGCCAGTCCTAGGAAGCTCTGAATCTCAGTTGGAGACCTCGGGACCTACCACTTCATCACGGACTCTATCTTAGCCGGATCTACGAGAATACCCTTTTGGTTGATGAGGTGTCCAAGGAACTTCACCTAGCGCAACCAGAACTCGCACTTGGAGAACTTTGCGAAACGTCTCTACCTTCTCAGCGTCTCTAGCGCCTTTCTCAAGTGCTCCTCATGTTGCTCCTAAGTCTTGGAATAAACCAAGATGTCATCAATGAACACTATTACAGACCGATCCAACATCGGTCTGCATACGCGGTTCATGATATCCATGAACACGGCTGGAGAGTTGGTGAGCCCAAAGGGCATCACCACAAACTCATAATGACCATAGCAGGTCCTAAAAGCGGTCTTCTGCACATCCTCATCCCTGACCCACATCTGGTGATATCCTGACCACATATCAATCTTGGAGAACCAAGATGCTCCCTGAAGTTGTTCAAACAAGTCGTCTATCCTCGGGAGTGGGTAACGGTGCTTCATCGTTACCTTATTCAGCTCCCGGTAATCTATGAACATACGGTGCGACCCATCCTTCTTCCTCACGAACAGGATCGGGGATCCCCATGGTGAACTACTCAGCCTGATGAAACCCTTGTCTAGCAGCTCCTACAACTACGTAGACAACTCTTGCATCTCTGGAGGAACCAACCGATATGGTTCCTTGGCTATCTGAGCCACACCCAGAACTAGGTTAATCCAAAACTCGACCTGTCTTTCTCGAGGTATCCGAGGTAAGTCCTCCGGGTATACGTCTGGATACTCTCGCACTACTGGTACATTGTCAACTATCGCCTTACCCTTTTCTCGGGAATCTATAACATATGCGATGTACCCTACGCAACCCTACTGAATGTAGCGCCTCGCTCTCGTTAGTGAACAAAGAATCTGTCCGCGATGTGGCCTCTCTAAATCGTATATCTATCTTTCTACTTTTAAGAAAATGACAACAACTCATGCATGGGTGAACTTCAGCAACCAAGATCTGATTTTTATCACATAAAAAGCTTTGAAATGACAAAATATGAAGTCTAGAGGTTTTGGAGTAACTTCTACTCACAAATCCAGTCCATGGGACCAAAACATGCTTATAACAAAACCCAACACTAGATCTAGAGAAACTAGATATAAAGTTTGAAGCTTTATACCTCCCGAAGATAGATCAAGATGAACAAACTTTGAATTTACAAGTTCCAAGCTAACCAACACTTCTCTAATGAGCTCCTTCCTCCTCAATGTGCACCAAGAACACTTAAAATCACCCAAAAGGCTCGAGAACACTCAAAGGAAGGCTAGCGTTTCGATATTACAGGTTAAGGGGGATGGAGGCTAAATATGGGGATGGTTCCAAGAGTTAATGATGCTTAAATAGTGTCCAAAGGCTCAATATTAGGGTTTGCACCGGCTTAGTGTGTGGTTGTGAATGTGATGTAAGACTTCAGAGTAACCGTGGCATTCACCAGGTTAGTATGTGGTTGTGTAAGTGATGTGAGACTGCGGAGCAGCTATAGCATTCACTAGGATAGGGTGCGGTTGTGGAAGTGTTATGAGACTGCAGAGCAGCCATAGCATTCACTAGGTTTGTAAGTGGTCGAAGCAGTAGCGGAAGTCTACGACTTGGCTCGTGGCATTCTCTAGGATGATTTACATCATCACATGGCTGGGTTGGGGCCAATGTGATGTGAGAACTCGATTCGGTTGTTGCCATAGTTGGGGTTAAATGGACTAAGTGATCGTCGAGCATTTATTGGTTGAGTTATACTTCATTAGACGTGAATGACAGATGGAGTCGTGTTGGCGGATAGACCATGACCACCTGTACCTATTCAATTATTGAGTCTGGATCTGATTTTCTTTTCGATAAGGATTTTTTGGTACTGGTAAGTGGTTGGGGCGTATATGTTCCGGGTATCCGTGAATTTGTTCAGGACGGATAGGTTTGTGCACTTCGGGATCTGAAGTTGAGTCATTACGGAAATGGTTTGGAGTGGTTTTGCCTTCTTGGGAGTCATACATCAATTAGAATTTTTAGTTTCAGGTGTACCGGTTGGACACTCGTGGGCTTAGAGAAAATATAAGGTTCATTCTTCGTTAGGGCTTGTGATTTCTGTTTTTTGGGTTCCACAGTAGTAAGGGTGGATGGTTATCGGAGTGAGGTGACTCTCCCAATCATCTTTGTGACTCAGGGTGTTCAGACAGGATCGTTTGGTTTAGAAGAGGAGATAATAAGGAATGATTTCGAGGATGAAATCAAATATAAGTGGGGGAGAGTTGTAACACCCTGTTTCGAGTCGTTTCACAATTCGGGGTCGTGACCCGAAGATCAAGTATCATAAGGCTTCGGCTTTGGGGGAAGATAGGTTTAGGCCCATTTGGATGTGGGTAATGTAGACATGTGATCCAATAGTTCAGTTTGCACTTTAGAGTCAAAGGGTAAAATGGAAAAGTAGTGTTTCAAACTTCTTTTATGAATTATGGATTTTAGTTCGATGTGATTTAAGTCAAAAGTAATTAGATAGGGTTGTAGAGATCCTCAATACCTTTTTCATGGGTATAATGAACGTCAAAATTGGAGTTAGAATGAAGAAGTTATGACCGTTTGAAGTTTGGTCATTTTGGGTTAAGCTAAGTACGTTGGGTGTACAGAGGGGAGTACGATGGGCGTACTTTGGCACCCTGAGTACACTGGGCGTATGCAATCGGTGTCGAAACGTTGTTTTCATGGGTTGAGCCCTATTTAAGCTCCTTAACTCCCACAAACTCACTCCATTCTCAACCTCCACCCCTCCAACACCCCTTCCATGAAACCCTAACCCTAGTTGAGCCTTGTGAGCTAAAAGATGGTGTTTTTGAGTGCTTTGGAGTATGTATGGTGCACCTTGGAGTAGAAGGAACTTCTTGGAGAAGTATTGGTTGCATTGGAGCTTGTAGATCTGGACTTTTTTTCACCTTGATCTATGTTCTAGAGGTATAAAGTTTGAATATTGATGATGCGTTTATTAGATCAAGCTAGTTTTGGATGTTATGAGCTTTTGGTTATTTTAGTGCATAAAGTTTAGATCTTGAAAGTTTGTGACCTTGTTATGGATAAAGTTGGAAACTTTATCCATCTAAACATCATTATGATTCAAATATGAAGGTTGGAGACTTGGAATTAATGGATTAAGTTGAAAAAGATGCATTTTTGGTCCCTTTGATGCTTAAAGACTAGATCTAGGTGGTTTGGACCATTATAATGGATAAAGTTGGAAACTTTATACATTATGGAGCTTTTGGGATCCATAAAAATATGATCTTGATCCTTTTATACATTCCGTGAAAGTGTCATGATGTCTTTATGGATTGACAAGTTAAGGTTTTGGCTTTTGGACCTTTTCTAGACATGGAAAGTCATAATGGTGAAAACTTTATGAATTAGAATGATGTTGTGGGACTAGATGTAAGTGTTGGACGAAGGGACTTAAGAGATTAAGTACTTGATGGAAAATTTCCTTTTAGCCAAGTAAGTTGGGCGTACCTTCAAGTACGCACATATTCGTATGGGGTCCCGATTCTGGATGGTGAGTACCATTGACCGTTGACTTTTAACGAAGTTTGACATTGGGTCATACTTGAGGGTTTTGGGTTATTAATTAAGATTTTATCTGGTTCTGGTATTAGTAGATTTGCAGGTGCGATAATGCAGAAAATGGATTGTGTCGTAGTGTCTCAGGGTTCTACGATTCAAGTGAGTCTTCTCCTGGTGCTCGTGAGTCGAAGGCACCAATGTCGGCTCACTAAATTATGTATGTAGAATAGTTGTATTTGAGATGACCACATGTTTGTATGAGCCTGTGTGGTAGAATAGTTGTATTTTTGAGGACCAGCTAGGTCTAGCCGTTATTATTTTGTTATGTTATTTATATGTGACTGAGACTGTTGATAGTCTACAGGGTTACTGATTTCCCTCCGAGCATGTTGATAGCCCACTGGGACGGTTGATAGTCCCTAGGGTTGCTGATAACCCATACATGTTTATTTGTGTTGTGTTGTGTGTGGTATTTTGGGGGACTCGCTAAGCTTTGTGCTTACGATTTGTGGTTTACATGTTTCAGGTTTTCTTATATTAAAGGAGGGGCACGGATCGATTTCATTGCATCAATAGGGGACTTGTGTACTTGATAACTTTTAATGATACTCTGATAAATGTTTTAAGATCTTGTAGCAGTGAATTAAATAAATACTTAAAGTTTTAATTGAAAATTTTGGGTTGAAATTTGGGGCGTTACAAAAGCTTTCCAAGTTGGTGATGATTTTGGATCCATAAAGCTTCAACTACACCAATGCAACTTCCAAGAGCTCTTCTTCCTTTAAGATCACCAAATACACCCACAAAGGTCTCTTCCAAGCTCAAAACCCTCATAAAGTCAATTAGAGTTTCGTTCTCAGGGTTTGGATAGGTGGAGGTTGGTCATAAGTAGGTCCAAGAGCAACTTAAGGTGTTTAAATAGGGCTCAAAACCTAAAAATTAGGGTTTATCCCAGGTGCTTGTACGCCCACCGAACGTGGATGCCTCCGCAACTAGCTTCTTGACCCAGTATGCCCGGCGTACTGGCCAAGGACCCAAATGCTTAAGATTTTAAGTGTTTGGGCAAAAGGGAAATACTTGAAATGCGAATGTTACAATTCTCCCTCACTTGAATCAGACTTCGTCCTCGAAGTCCATCTGTAACACCCATAAAAACCATGCCAAATTTAAACTTTTAAAAACATTTAGAAACCAACAATTGTTACAATTTTTTTTCAAAATAGTTTTATATCAGAGTCTCCCATAAACAAAATCATAAAAGTGAGGAGTTTTACGATCACGCCTTTGCCTTCCCGCAATCATCTGAGGTACCTGAAATCAATACTAAAACTGTAAGCATGAAGCTTAGTGAGCTCCCCCAAAATATCGATACACAACAAATAGCACATATACAAATAACAACATGTAATGGGTCAACAACTTTACAGACTAGATTACCCCTGGGCCCACAGTGTGAGTCTGGCTTGCCTTCCGGGCCCACAGCTCACATATGGCTTGCCACTAAGCCCACAATACGAGTTTGGTATGCCCTGCCTGACCCTTAACTCGTATCTGGAATGCTCCTGAGCTACAGTACGACTCTGGCATTCCCTACCCGGCCCACAGCTCCTGTTTGGAATGCTCCTGAGTCCTCAATATGAGTCTGGCATGCCGCGCCTAACCCTCAGCTCATATCTGGAATACTCCCGAGTCCTCAGTATGAGTCTGGCATGCCCTGCCCGACCCTCAACTCATATATGGAATACTCTAGGGTTTGTTGGCTACCGCATGGAGCAGTACAACCTTAACTCATTCCTCATAACATGTCGACATATAACATAACTAATGTACATACAGGTAATCAGATAGTAACACATGTAGTCCTACATATTTATCAAACTGCCATAGCACTAGCATGCATAACTAACTCATACTCAACATTGTTGGATTAGTGTCTAAGTCCATAACTGTTTTGGTATGTACTTGACCCGATTATGAGCATGGTCCTTTTGGGTTGCCTTCACCATATCAATATGTAGGACGATTTAAGGAGAGAAAGGTTTAAATATGATTTATTAATATATTATGAGAATAATATATTAAAGGAGAAATCATATTGTTTAATTAATATTGGTCAAGAATTAATTTTGTGGTTAAAAGAGATTAATTAAACTTAGGGGACTGAAGTTGTAATTATAAGATAATTATAATTGGGCTATGGATCACCTAATAATATATAGGTTGAACGAATTATATGGGAAGCCCATTAGAAATCGTCCAAGGGATATGTTTAAGGAGTCCATGGGCTGCTTAGGGCCTAAGCAGTCAGATTAGGGTTTCCTAGTTGTAAACCCTAATAGCCTACATGTATAAAAGGGACCCTTAAGCCCCAAAAATGTGAACAAAACTTATATTAGGGTTTCCAGCCGTTTTTGGTGCCTCTTTTTCTTCTCCTCTTCATCCAAGTTGCATATGGTGTTTGTGACTCCATTAGAGGTACTACACTTGTGGTACTTGCTTTCAAGAGCTAAGGAAATTCAAGGAACTAGTTGTTATTGCTATATAACAACAAAAGGTATGTATTCTAGCTTTATATATAAATTTCGAAAATTATAGTAGCATGCCAGGTTTCTTTTTGTGTTCATAAAGTTGTATAACTAATAGTGAAAACATAGATCCAATACTAGGGTTGCATGCACACATAGGATTGTTTGTATAAGACCCATCAGTGGTATCAGAGACATTGGTTTTTGTTTTCAATTAGCTTTTATTCAAATTTGTGAACTTGACATATTAGGGTTTATGGCTAATAAACCCTAAAGGCTAGGTAATTTTCGCAATTAGGGTTGCAAAACCCTAGATGGCGATTTTTGCTAGGGTTTCCCAAATCCTTTCCTTAGCCTCCAAGATTTTGAAATCTAGGGTTATCCAACCCTTGGATTTCGAAATTACCTCCTTCCCCAAGGTTAGATCCTAAATTTTAGGGATTTGGATAATCCCATATCTTGTAATTATCTTTTAATTGTTAAATATGGTAATTAAAGATCTTGAATTATCCCATCCCTTATTTTCGAGATTTAGAGAGGGATTCAAGGGATTAGGATATCTTAGATGTATAATTGGTAATTATCCTCATGATCTAGATAATCCCTTGTGATTTAATAATTTAAATTAATTGTTTAATTTATGGTAATTATTAAATCAAGAGTTTTAATATTTAAAATTTTAATTTAAATGTCTTAAATTCGAAAATTTTAAGTGAGATTAAAACCTAATTGTTTTGAAGAGTTTCAAAACTTGCCCTCAAGTTTTGGAATTTAAATTGTTGATTAAAAGTTAATTTTGAAAGTTTAAATTCCAAAACCCTGATTTTGAAAAGTTCAAATTAAACCCTTATGGTTTTATTAAATTAATTAAGTGTATAATTAAAAGAGATTTAATAAATCCATAATGATTTTGGTTAGTTAAAAGTATAATTTAAACCACCTAGTATTTTAAAAGTGTAAAATACACCCTTATACTATATATAACATTAAAAGTTTTATATTATATATGTATAACTAAAAAGTCAGTCTTACCGTTAGTAGGCCTCTAGTCTATAAGGGGTGTTTAAGGAAATTGCCTATAAAATGGCGACTGAATGGGTATCCACTCTTACCCACCGCACTCTTGACTAGTGGAGGGTCGTTAGCCGAACGGGTAGGATAGGACAGAAACCTTCCATTATAAGTATAATGAAGTACAAAGTAACTAAATGCTTTTTCAAATTCCCAAATCATAGTTACTTTAGGCAAAATGTGAAATTGTATGCTAACCCATGGAATTACACTTCGTACCCTTGTCAAACGTTAGTGGAGCGTGTGTGGTTAACCGGCACACTAATTTGGGGATGACATTGGTGGCAAAGGGTGGCTCGATGCTTATCATAGATCAATGGAGCGTGTGTGGCTGACCGGCACATTGATTAGGTGATAGTAGCATTGGGTGCACCACGTGATTCGTATGGTTATTTAGACCTTGTTTGTGATCCTTGGCATCCCAGTCACGAATAGTAGGGCATAATCGAGATTAAACATGCCATTGAAGAGTTCAATGAGTCTCAAAAGATCTAGGAGTTTCAATTCATTTAAAACTTAAACTTCTTTTTCGTTTTTCATGGTGGAAATTGGTAAATCGTCATTTACCTACCTTCAAATATTCTGCAACTAGATTACGACATCCCTCTTTTAGGTTGTAGAGTATTGTGTTGGATCCTAGCTTGATGTTTCATTTGGGTGTTGCATCAAGAATTCTAATCAACTTAACTTGAATTTTCTCCCGTTTTGTAGATGTCTGAATCTTACAATGGTCTTCCCAAATCCTTTGGAACAAGCTTTCCAAATGAAGATGACGTTCCGAGATACGATCAAGGAAATGAGAGTCATGCTTCACTTCCTCCACCTCCTCCAATTATTCTCCCTGACCCACAAGTTCAAAGGCTTGAAAAGTTCAAGCTCACTCAAGCCCTTTTGGCAAGTAAACACGAAGATGGGAAACCTGTGTGTGCGCACGTCTTAGAGATGAAGTCATACATTGATAGGTTAAACATGTTGGGTGTCGAGATTTCAAGTGAGTTGGCTGTTGACTGGGTTCTTCAGTCACTTCCTGAATCATATAGTGAGTTCGTTAGAGAGTACTATATGATGGACCACGATGTGACCCTAATTGATCTCACCTATTTGCATATAGCTGCTGAATCAGCAATGATTTGGCGTGCTGGTCAAGCAAATTTGTCTAGTGAATCAAACTCCCAAACTTCAATGGACACTGGCAACATTGGAAGTCTAGAAAGAACTAAGTTTGTGATTGTCCGATGTGTTGTGCAAAGGAGTCTATTTGCTTTTATTGCCAAGAGAAGGGGCATTGGAGACGAAGCTGCCCTAATTACCTGAGAGATCTAAGAGATGGGAGAGTCAAGACGTATGGCTCTGCTTCAGGTAAAATCCATTAACTAACTCTTTCAAGTTCCTATTCTAGATTCTTAATACATGATGTGATAAGATTACATTTTGATGTTTTGTAGGATCGAAGAAAAGAAAGGAAGCTTGAGAAAAGAAGTGAGCTGAATCTGATCATGAAGAAATGGATTTCGATCGCATTACTTGAAGAATGGATTCTTGAGCTACAACTTGGAGTTATAATAGATTGTTAACATAGTTTTTCAGTTGAATTGCATTGTAAGGACAAGTTTTTTCCGCAATAAAATAAATTTTGATTTTGTCTTATTTATTTATCCTTACAATGAAATATATGAAAAATTGATGTTCATGTACTTCTATTATTAGCAAAATGGATTTGATTCTTAATTATGGAAATGTCAAAAGTGTACCAAATAGGGAGACTTTCTCATCGCCCAAGTTTCAATTGGACAGAAACTTGGAATCATGCAATGTGTATTGTATGATGAATGGAAAACTTTCACATTTGGGAAACTTAGACTAATTCTTTGGCAAAGTGTCAGTTGAAAGACTAGGAGATCAAGTACACTAGGTTGTGCGTTGATCAAGTCCACCACAAGAGTGACAAAGATATTCGTCATGATTTACTAAAGTTTAGTAAATGTGATTATACTTATAAGATTAAGTGTAATTCTGAGATTGATTGAAAGAGTTTCAATGAATAGTAGAACGAATAAAGAAGAATCAAGTAGGCAGAAAGATAAAAGTTTCTCTCTTCTAGAAAGAAGGGAGAGTACCTTTTATTGTGTTTTATGATAAGTCTTAAAGATTAAGAACCATGTCTCAATAGATCCTCTAAGTGAGTCTTAGTGCAATTGCATGTCTAAGAAGAGGAATCAGGTATCGTAGAAATGGTTAAATCAAGAAGTCAATCATACTTCGTTCCAATATCAAGTCTTAAAGTCAAGATTGTCACATTGAGTGAAAAGTTTTAAGTAGGTTTATAACACTCATCAAATATAGAACTTGGAAAAGTTTTCTCATTCTTGTACATTTGAGATTAGTAAGTTGTGATGTCTTGGATAAGATAAAGACCAACTAGGACCAACTTGTGAAGTGTTCTTGTCTTGATAATAACTGCACTGACTCTTGAATATTTGATTGTCAAGAAATGTTTCTTGACAAAGAGAATCATATATGTCAAGAGGTCAGTGGGAGTTTTAATGTTTTGAAAAAGTTTCACGAACAAATCAAATAAACCTTATCGATCATCACTAGTGCACGAGTTGAGGTTTACAACCTATCGTGTTGACATTATTTTGATTCTGTGCCAATCCAATCGAGTTAATTATGCATGTGAGTTCTATGAATTCTCATTTGAATGCATAAAAAGCAAGGACCTTGATCAATGAAAGTACATTGATAAGAAAGGGTGAGCTGCTTAACTACTTGGATGACGTGGTGGGCAGCTGTGCTACCATAAGGCAAGAAATCAAGATTAAGAAAGGTCAGTCCATATGAGTTTGAATTTGTCATAAACCTTGGTTTTAACATGGATAGGAACAAATACACCATTTAAATCTAAGTGTCATAAGATTTCCTCCTTCATGAAAATGATTGTGAGGAAATGCTTTCACTGAGAAAGATTTTAAGAAGATAGTGATTGTAAAATTGCATTCTCGAATTCGATCATGGTTACGGTATCCCTTTCCATAATTTGAATTGTGAGGTTTGGCAATTAGTCTTAATTGTTAAGACACACATATGAACTATCTAAGGCAAAGGTGTATAAGTTCAAGAAGCCTTGATAAAAGATTATCAAAGCACTAAGTATTAGAAACATGGACTTAAGAAATTCAATAGTTATTGTCTTTCTGAAAGTTAAGATGTTTATGAATACATGTCGAAGCTAGTGGGAGCATAAGTGTTATGTTTTATAGTAATCATCATGATAGTGGGAGCATAAAAGTTATGATTGTATGATTATTATGGAAAGTATTGCAAGTTAGCAATATTAATTATAGAAAAACAAAGATTCAATTTGCAAAGTTGCATGGGTTGAAAAGTTGTTTTGCTATAATCAAGGGAGAGAATATTATACTCCGTTTCAAAATCTAAAGCTTAGATTAAGAAATTTTAATATTTTCAGTCAAAGGATACATTGTGTGTTCTTAAAACGATTATGATTACGGCATCCCTCTTCATAGTTCGAATTATGAGAACATGACACATAAAATATTATGGCAAAAGATTGGTAAAGTATCATATCTTTATGTAGGACATTATGCATCGTGTCCCATACGCTTCGGGTATAGGATCGATTGCAAATGCTATAGTATTTTACCATTCTAAAATTTTCCAAATGTCTAGCGCATTTAGAGGGAAAAAAGGGACTAGAATTGGTTTTGACTAAAATAATTAAACAACTATCAAAGGACAATCCAAAGTTCGACGAGGATTGGTCGCTTGTGAGTAGTTGGAAGTATAGTATTGAAAAAATATGGAAATGTTTCCATATTGGATGGACCATATCGACATCATTACAAATAGAAAAGATTCTATTAAGAATGGGTTGTCATGAGGGTAATATGGAAGCGTGTTCATATTAGGAAGTAAATATTGAAAATCTAGATTAGAAACTTTTATGCAAAAGGATGTTCAAAGGAATGTACTTTGAGTGAGAGACATCATATCTAAGGAATTGTCTTGTAACAATCTCCGATAGAAGACTTTGTAATATCATTGGCAATAGTGCAATGACATTATGAAGGGATCGTTGCATAAAGTGTTAAGATCTAGCATATTCTATAAGTAGCGAGAATTTGATATTCTTACACTTATGAAAATGGATTTGGAGTTGTGAAATGAGAATGATTGAAAATGTGTTCAATTGATCTATTTCACAAAGCATGGACCATAGGAAACACGGTGTGCATGCTTAGAGCATGGGACAATTGTTGTTGTAATTCAAGCAATGAGTTGATTATCCGAAACATTAAATGATAAATAATGAGTAATCAATATGGTGGATAAATAGAAGGGTTTTATTTACTCTCACAAGTTTGGGGCCATATAGGATTAAGTATTGTTGTTATGTTTCAATTTGCATGTTTTGACTTCCAGAATAACTAGGTTATTCAAACATCCACAGTTGGTCATACGTTGGGAGTAGGTATGAATAAAGACTGTCATGAATCTGTCTGTAGATTGTCTGAAGTGTTTAGACATGGCACAAGTTTGTTGCAGAGTTCGTGAGTGCTTTGATAAGATTAAAGTATTGGATTAAACCCACGCTCACTTGGATCACTTCACGGTTTTATCATGAGTGATTAGTGAGACGATAATATTGTATATTCTTGAAACCGAGACGTGTGAGTTGTTATTTGTTGGTCAGTTACACATTGATAATAAGTAAACGCACCAGTAACTTGGTGTTATAAAACTTATTGTTGTGTGTGATTCGATCAGTAAATGCAAGCGAGCATTTGAGTCGAAGTTTATCCATTCCTTTTACCCAAAGTGGGATAAAAGCGATATATGTGGGCCCCTCGATGATTTAGTGATGACACCTAAGCGCTTGGCCAAGCCGGGACTAAGTTGATGTGTTCAATTGTAGTTTGTTATCAGTCGTCATGAATCGGAAGTCGGAAAATAGTATAGAGAGAATGATTGAAATTCATGTCTTTTGTCTATACGATATCTTGAGAATGGAGGAATATATAATCCCTTATCTAGAGGACACGCTATCTGATAAGATCAGAGTTGATAACGGCTTTTGAAAGCTACGATTGCTGATCAGGTTCTGAAGTCATACGGAAAATAGTTATTAGAATTATCCAAGTGGGAGACTGTTGGATTAGTGTCTAAGTCCATAACTGTTTTGGTATGTACTTGACCCGATTATGAGCATGGTCCTTTTGGGTTGCCTTCACCATAGCAATATGTAGGATGATTTAAGGAGAGAAAGGTTTAAATATGATTTATTAATATATTATGAGAATAATATATTAAAGGAGAAATCATATTGTTTAATTAATATTGGGCAAGAATTAATTTTGTGGTTAAAAGAGATTAATTAAACTTAGGGGACTGAAGTTGTAATTATAAGATAATTATAATTGGGCTATGGATCACCTAATAATATATAGGTTGAACGAATTCTATGGGAAGCCCATTAGAAATCGTCCAAGGGATATGTTTAAGGAGTCCATGGGCTGCTTAGGGCCTAAGCAATAAGATTAGGGTTTCCTAGTTGTAAACCCTAATAGCCTACATGTATAAAAAGGACCCTTAAGCCCCAAAAACGTGAACAACACTTATATTAGGGTTTCCAGCCGTTTTTGGTGCCTCTTTTTCTTCTCCTCTTCATCCAAGTTGCATATGGTGTTTGTGACTCCATTAGAGGTACTACACTTGTGGTACTTGCTTTCAAGAGCTAAGGAAATTCAAGGAACTAGTTGTTATTGCTATATAACAACAAAAGGTATGTATTCTAGCTTTATATATAAATTTCAAAAATTATAGTAGCATGCCAGGTTTCTTTTTGTGTTCATAAAGTTGTATAACTAATAGTGAAAACATAGATCCAATACTAGGGTTGCATGCACACATAGGATTGTTTGTATAAGACCCATCAAACATATCACCAACTACTAGGATGTCAAATCCAATGGGTTGGCATTGGTGCCTTAGACCCCTTAGTATAGTGAGTGTAACTCAAATCACACTGCTGAAGTTCCTCGGATAAACTCCAACTGTTGGTTGACAGATTCCTGAACTGTAAATCATCAAAATAAGACCCAATTAATAATTGGGTTCCAATACATAACCATACGTCCATGGTTGGGGTAAAAGGCTACTTTACCCCCAACCTAGCTTGATTCAAGCCTAAGGCCCAAAAGTCAAGTAATGGGCCAAAGCCCAAAATATGGCCTAATTTCTAAATTGGGCCCAAACCTCTACATGTTCTTTCCTTAAGGCCCATCTAATTGTTCTAGTCCAAACTCTTGGTATTCCCATGGCCCAATATCACATAATCATCAAGGCCCAATTATGGCCCACCTATGGCCCACTTTTCCAAATTAGGCCCAATTCCTTCACATGGGCCTTATCCTAAAGCTCATCCAATTATTTTGGTTTATTTACTTGTTCTTGGATAGCCCACCAATAGTCCAATCACCAAGGCCCAACTCAAAGCCCAAGTGAAATTTGGGTTTTCACATAAAATGACGATTAGGGTTAAGTGTTCCTACTTAACCCATTAAGGACTTAATCCATTAAGTCCAATATTGTCCTAGGTTAATTTCCAAATGATTATTAAATAACATTTTCAGTTTTGCAATTAATTCAAGTGTGGGTCCCGATAATTCCCCAAAATTAGGGTTTTATGCCATTAGGGTTTTCCAAACCCTTATTAGGGTTTCCAACCCATTACTGGCCCATTAGTCACATGATTGGGCTTTTAGGTCAATTAGGGCTTCATTGGGCCTATTAGGGTTTCATTAAGCCCACTAGGGTTTCACTAGGCCCATTAGGGTTTCGCTAGTCGGGCACCACCCAATACCGAACACACTCTAACTTCCGAAATCCTTTTCAAAATAAATCCGAAATTACACTTTAACCCCCAGATATTTAAATCTTTTCATTTGGCTTCCCGAAACCAACACCCCACTAATTATTATTTGGTTTTGGATTATAATAATATATAATAATAATAATAATAAAAATTACTTCTCGGGGTTCCGGGTTTATTATTTAGTTATTGTATTTTAAACGGGATGTTACACCATTGATGCAACCAACTCTGGATAATACTCCCTCATCTTGACCTCAGGCTCCCATGTTCATTATGAACCATTGTGGTGCTGCCATTGCACCTTTACCAGATCCACCGTCTTGTTTCGCAGATCCTTCGTCTTTTTGTCGAGGATGGAAATTGGTCTCTCAATATAATTCAGGCGAACATCCACCTGAATATCCTCCAATGGAACCACCACATAATCATCAACCAAACATTTCCGCAGCTGAGAGACATGAACTGTGCTATGTATCTCACTAAGCTCCTCGGACAGATCCAAGTGGTAAGCAACCTTGGCCACCAGGGTCAAAACCCTGAAAGGACCGATATACCTGGGGCCCAACTTGCCCCTTTTTTTGAATCATATGACACATTTCCAAGGTGACACCTTTAGGAACACCATGTCCCCAACCTATAACTCTAGATCTGCTCGACACTTATCGACATAGCTCTTATGTCGAATATGTGTTGTCTAAAGTCTACCCCAAACTTGTTGTATAAACTCTGTCATCTTACGTACCACTACAATACTCCCCCATGACTCGCTGACTGACCTCACCCCAACATATCGGGGTCCTGCATTTCCTCCCATAGAGCATCTCAAAAGGAGGTCGATTAATGTTGGCGTGATAACTGTTGTTATACGAACACTCTGCCAAAGGATGGTACATATCCTAACTCCCACCGAAATCCAATATGCATACCTGAAACATATCCTCCATGGTCTGGATAGTCCGCTCACCCTGTCCATCACACTACAAGAAAAAGTTGAAATAGCTACGGAATTTTGCTATGGAAGTGTAATTCGTAGCTATTCAACTATGGAATATGCTACAGAATGGGTTGTCGTAGCTATTTTGCTACAAAATACGTTATAGAATTGCATTCAGTGAAATAGCTACGAAATTTGCTATAGAATTGCATTCCGTAGCTAATATTTGAATAGTTACGGAAGTTTGTTACAAAATCAAAATCCATATCTATTCTATTATGGAATATGCTAGAGAATAGCTGGACGTAGCCATTTTTGCTATGGAATTAGCTACAAAATTCCGTTTTGTGGTTAATATTTGAATAACTACGAAATATTGCTACATAATCAGATTCCATAACTAACATGCTATGGAATTTGTTAGAAAATCATGAGTCGTATGTATTTTGCTACAATTTAATACATATCAAAGTTTGTAGTTATTTTGCTACAAAATTTGCTACGAAATCAATATTTGTAGCTATTTCGCTACAAACTTTGCTACTGAATTTAAGTCATAGCTATATTGCTACAAAGTTGCTTCTTAGTCAAAAATATTGGCTATGCTACTTTGGAATTTGCCATGGAATCAAATACGTAGCTATTTTGCTATAAAATAAAAAACCAAAAGTATTATGTCATGAATTTTTCCAATAAGCAATTTTAAGTGTTTGGAGGTTTCTTAAGTAAAGTTTAAACCCTTAAATGATCACATATGGCTGCCAAAAACCGTTTAAAAATAAACGTATAAATGTCATTATGGCCCCATAAACGACCCCAACCATCCGATGAATGAGTCATCAATACTATTCAAGATTGATTTTTAATGTTTGGAACATTAGAGATCGAAAAAATCTATATGAGACTGAAATTTCTAAATATCTATGATATGTTTCCGCCAATTTAGATTCTTAAAAAAAACTTATTAGGTCTTGGATCATATGGCAAGTTCATTTTTCCTGAAACAACTTCTCAAATATGCACTCCACCAGATACAAGTTACAAAAAACATCATCTCAAGACCAAGATCCAAAAATCAGAGGAAATCATATAGCAACATTGGATGGACCAGAATGACATGAGAAACATGGTCAACTCTCAAAAGCAAAAATAATTAGTCATCATTTTTTTTTATAAAGGTTAGTTTATGATTTTTAGTTGAATTTGATTGGTGTTTTGAACTAATTAGTATCACAAAAGATGATACACTATTTTTATTCACAATTTACGTAATTTCTCTTATTTTTAATGCATTTTTGTAATGTTGATTTTGTTATAAGTAAGCTTAGAACAAATTTGTTTAGTTAATTTTGTATGTATTTTGCTACAATATTGTCACCATTTTTAATATTGAACTCAATGTTTTAAAACTCAGATCGGATATTCAACCGGCTGTATCATTGGTACGATGTTGTATCATCGGTTCGATAATTCAACTGGTCCGACTTGTCGGAACAAACCTGAAATCCGAACGATCCAATCAAATTTTACAAACAATGTCTAAACCAATGTTTTAAAAACCGGATAGGATAGATCACCGAACCAATTATCTTATCGAGGTTATTTTACGTTTTGATGGTTAAACAAGTTCAACTACCAGACCAAAAAATTTGGATGACATCAATATCTTCGTTATTGAATAATAATTAAATTAAAAAATTTGGATGACATCAATATCATCCAAAGTTAAATGCCAATAAAAATATAAGACTTAAATAAAAACCCTAAGATTTTTTTTTTTACTTCATAATCTTGGTCGAAGACAACGAAAAAAGTTTGTAAAATAGCTATTGAACATCATTCATTTGTGTGAGTAATTAATTAAATAAAAATACTTAGTATAATTAGAAAAAAAAAAATCGTGTAGCATTTGGATTTTGGTGAGATTGTGGAAGTCCCACATCGCCTCCATCATGAAACAAAGGAGTGATGCATCTGCTATTAATAAGCTCTTCGTATTCACGTCTAAAATCATTGACTCATTGTGGTCTTTTAGATCCGGTTTAGTCTGGGTATCTAACAAGTAGTTATTTTTTCTAGTTAACTGGTTTTTAATTGGTTATCTGGTTCAGTTGAATTTGTTTTAAATTCAAGCTGTTGATTTTTAATGGTTTGAACATTAACAATTTTTGGGCATGAAAGACTGGTAAGCAGACCGGTTAATCGATTTAAATGGCAAGTGTGGATTGGTTTTCAAAACCATCTTCTAAACTAGTTTGTGGCTAACTTGATACAAATAATTTTATAGAACTATTATTATGTAGTTAAATTGTTGTGGACTTTGCTATGAAATTTAGACACTAGTTAATTTGTTATAGAATATTTGCTACGAATAGAATATTTGCTACGGAAGTACATTGTAGTTAATTTGATACGTATTTACTATGGAACATGTCGTAGTTAAACTGCTAGAGATTTGCAACGACAAAATTTTGTAGATAATTTGCTACGACATTGCTCCATATGTACTCCATAGCTATATTTTGCTACAACATAAGTCCGTTGCAAAGGTGTTACGGATTCCGTAACGACCCTTTAGTAACGAAGATTTTTACTACATAATGGTTATGTAGCAAATTCCGTTGCTATTTATGTTTAGCTACGGAATATCATGTTTTAACGACTGAATCTTTCCGTAGCTATTTCAACTTTTTCTTGCAGTGTCAGTATGTGGGTGGAAATCCATGCTGAGAGGCAAGAACAGACGGACATGCTCTAATACAACCCTCAACCTATATCCAATCACATCTGCCATGTGTTACTACGAATGCGCTAACCTATCGTTGAAAGTTTTTGAACCTCAAACCTCATGTGACCTCTATCCAGATTGCCACTTGAATTGGCTTCCCTCTCGACTAGGATGTGGAACTGTCCTTGGTTCTGCACCTGATTTTATTCCCATAAATCCAAACAGTTCTCCCCCACTTGGATTTAACTCCACTTTTCCAACCTTACTAAAAAAACCGAATAATGAATTCCTTTGCCGAAACTGACTAATCTCCAACCCCTGTATTCCACTTACCGAAGGGTCTATGCAATCCTAACCTTCTTCAACCGATACAATTTCTAAAATTCTTGACACTTCCAATGTCTGAACAAGCCTGCGTGGCCACCATAATCATCCACTTGCTACTGCTCCTTCCCTTACATCGGTAGCGATCAGACCCAAAAGTCCTTCTATAAATGATCGCCATCCCTGCTGAAGGATGCAACACTTTTGAAATTTAACTTCGTTGTTGAATTAATCACGCTAATCTAATTACTGATCTTCCATGCGATACCCCTAAATTGTTTCCACCAATGGCCCACAAGAAAGTACCCGACCATCTAAATCCAGATCGACAAGATGTGCCCACTCATAACTCTCAGCATGCAAAAATGGCATATATCAATCTTTGATAACATCCGCTAGGCAATAACAGAGAGCTAGAGCAAAGATAATGCCTCACACATTCAAGCATATGATTCAAAAGCACATATATAAACGGATAATAAGGCACAAAGAAAACAAAAGATAACATACCTGCTATAGCATCTAATGAAACTCTAGCTTCCCCTGACTGAAGCTGCAATCCTTGAATCCTTGTTGTTGGGGCTTCCGTCCTGCCCTCATGACCATTAGTGATCCTCAAAGTAACTGGAGCAGGTGCACTTACTGCTTCACCCATCAACCTCAGACAGTCAGACTTCTTTTGGCCCACCTGGTTGTAGTGAAAACACATCAGAACTGATCCACATGGCAATCCCTATTGAAATGAACCATCATACCACAACTGAAACACCCCCTTCCTATCTCTCAACAGCCACCCTCATGGGTCCTCCCACACTTAGCATAACGACACTGACCCTGATGGCCTCCCAAATGTGAATCCTGAGTCTTGGGCCTCTTTTCCTGACGCATGGCGATCTGAATCTACTCTGGCTTCCTCTTCCCGAGGTGCACCAAATCAATCTCCCACTCTTGGGCTCTAGCTATCATGTCCTCTAAATTCCGAGAAGCTGAAAAGCTAACAAACTCTCGGACACCGTCTCGTAGAATATCATGGTACCTTGTCTTCTTCATCTCCTCGTCTATGGCATACTGCAGGACTAAAAGATCCCTCTCCCTAAACTTGGTGGTGATCTACGCCACAGTCTCAATTGTATGGTGAAGGTCCTGAAACTCCCTCACAAACTATTGCACCTCAATGGTTGGGCAAACTCCTCCCTAAACTGGGTAACAAACACATCCCAAGTCATCGCCTTAATGGCTTCGACTCCCAAAGAGAAATTTAACTCCTCCTACCAATATCGAGCTCTGCCTTTTAGAAGACAGGAAGCAAATCTGGCCTTTGACCCCTCAGGGCAGAAACTTGTTCGGAAAGCGTTCACCAAATCTGCTAACCACCTCTTACTAGTAATGGGGTCCTTCTCCCTAAAGAACTCGGGAGCTCCACAAACACGGAACTCACGGAAGGAAAGAATGTGAGCTCCCACAATAACCATAATCTCAGTGCGGAACGTGACTAGATGCTCATCCAAAATCTCCATGATCACCTCCTTGACCGGATCGAAGATTATAGGAGTCTGCTCAAAAATACCGCGGATGATCTGTGATAAGATGAAATCCCACATCTGCTTATCAATCGGCTTAGTGCCAATACCTAAGCTCAAACCAGATCCTACGCCATGAGTGCTCATCACCATACTAAAAAGCAACCATACAATTGTTGGATAAGGTGTCTGTGTCCATAACTATTTCTGGTATGTACTTGACCCGGTTTGGCATGGTTCATTTGGGTTGCATGGAATCATGCATTTGGATAGACTAAAATGAGAGAAATAACACTTATGATTTATTAATATATTACAAGTTCTAATATATTAATAATATTATTTAATTAGTGTTGTTCAAGAATTAATTTAGAATTAATTAAGTGATCAAAAAGGTGACTAATTAAATATATGGATTGATTGTGTAAATCATCCATACTTATATAGTGGGCTAATGGTTCATGGATTATCAAGTTGGGCTAAAACCCATAGGATGCTCCATGGATGCTCCATGGTGGTTATAGAACCCTTGGGTCATGGAAATGAAAATTCATGACAATTAGGGTTTACATGGTGTAGCCCTAATTGTAACGCACTATATAAGAATCCTTATCTTCACCAAAATCAGCACTCAAGAGAGAATAGGGAGGGAAAGCCAATTTTAGAAGTGTTCTACATTTCTCTCTAGTCATTCCAATAGCATTATGTGTTGTGTAAGACATTTGAGGCATCACACTTAGGGTGCTAGGCTCACAATGTTTTCAAGGAATCCAAACTACTACAAATTATGTTTTCTAGCTAACTTTTATGTTTAAAAGTTCCCATGTATGCTAGATAGGATTATGAACCTTGGAAAATCAATTTTGCATGTATCTTAGTCAAACATAGATCCAATGTTTCTAGGGTTTCATGAACACCTTAGGAGTGTTAGAATGCTCAATATCCTGCAGTGGTATCAGAGCCTAGGCTTGTTTGTTTGATACTTGATGCAAAATAGCTGAAAAAATTGAAATTCTTGTTGTCTGCACAAGGGACTCGCTGAGTCCATGGGGGGACTCGACGAGTCCAAGCGTATCTTCAACCAACTCGGCGAGTCAGTTCCTGCACTCAACGAGTTCGCCAGGAAGAGTTCAGATTTTTGATTTTTGCTGCTGGAAATGTACTAGAAACACTACCCTAAACTATTTTGGTGTTTTAAAACTTGTTTTAGATTGTGTAATGGTTGTTCTAATCCATTTACAATGGCTAATATCAAAATTCCATTTTTATATGTGTTCATATGTTCTTGAAATTTTGATATGAATATTCTAGTTCTTATGAGTTCTTGCAAGATCATATGAATTATGTGCTATTGATTGGTAGTTAATTCATGATCATGATGTGTTTTAATGGAGTCCGTAACTTATCCTCAAGTTATGGATAACCAAAAGTCACTTTGTAATAAATCCATTAAAAGAACACATAAGTTACAAAAAAATGAAGAGTATTCATTTTTAATAAACAATAACTCATAGGTTATGAATTGAAAAGTTTTGTAAAGTTACAAAACTTGCACTCAAGTTTTGGAACATGTAAAGTCATCTAGTAAACTTTAGTTCCAACCCTAGAATTTTAAAAGTTAAAATTCAACCCTTATAATCTATAATATTATAAGTTAATAATATATATATATATATATATATATATATATATATGTGTGTGTGTGTGTGTGTGTGTGTGTGTGTATAAGATCAAGTCATTTTACCATTAGTAGGCCTCATTCACGAAGCCGGTTTATAAGGGGGGTATAAGGTTGTTTCTTATAAAATAGCAGCTTAATGGGTGTCCACTCTCATTCACCGTTTCCTTGACTGGTGGATGGTGGTTATCCGAACGGGTAGGAAAATGACTTTAAATCCTCATTAAAAGTATAATGATACTAAAGTAACTAAATGTTTTTATAAATTCCCAATCTTAGTTACTTTAGGAAAATGTGAATAAGGTGTTAACCCATGAAATTACACTTTGCACCTTGATTAAGTCGGTAGTGGAGCGTGTGTGGTTAACCGACAAACTAACTTGGACTTAACAAGGTAGGAAAAGGGTGACTTAAGGCTTTTTATAGGTCGATGGAGCACGTGTGGTTAACCGGCACATCGATTGAGTGAAAAAAATTAAGGTTACCAAGTAATTTGCATGGTTACTTCACACCTTGTTTTGTGATCCTCAGCATCCCAGTCCTGAAGGGCACACTCGAGATTGAAACATGCCATTGAAAATTTCAATGAATCTCAAAAGAATCTAGGAGTTTGTAAAAACTAGTTAAAACCTAATAATTTATATTTCGTTTTCATGGTGGAAATTGGTGAATCCTCATTCACCTACCTTTCAAATATGTTATAGCTTAGATTACAACATCCTTCTTCTAAGTTATAATATATTGTGATTGGATCCTAGCCTTAACATTACATTTGGGTATTTTATTAAGGACTATCTTTATATCTAATTTAAACTTGTTTTCTTCTTTTTCAGATGTCTTCCAACAATGCTATTTCTGGCTCTAACCCTACCGGCTCCTTCTCTCTCATGAACCTTTGTGGGAGAGTCATATTTAATGGATCCAACTTTATGGATTGGATTTGGAACATCAGGATGGTCACTTGGTATGAGGACAAGGAATACATCCTCGACAAGGAGCTTAAGGTACCTGAGCCGTCTGCTTCTCCTGAGGAGGTCGCTAAATATGAGGCACATGAAAGAGATGCTACCAAAGTGGCAAGCATCATGTTGGCCACTATGATAGCCGAGCTCCAAAAGTCCTATGAGGACTACTATCCTCTTGAGGTGCACCGATATTTGATGTACCGCTACCATCATAGTGCTCGTCAAGAGCGATATGATATCATCTCCTCCATGATAACAACCCGAATGAAGGATGGTGAACCCATCACGGGCCACATCCAGAAAATGAAAAGGTATGTGGACCGTTTGCTGAAGCTAAATGTGAACTTCCCTGAGGAGTTAGCAATAGACATCAATTTTCACTCTTTACCTTCGTGTTATGATTAATTTCGTATGACATACCACATGAACAAGGAGGAAGTTACCCTTAGCACGCTTCAAGGACTCCTAAAGACCGCTGAAACAGGTCTTAAAGGTAAGTCGGTTGTTACCACTCCTACTCCTACTCCAAGCTCCACCCCTATACTGGCAATCGGGAAATGTAGAGGGAAAAAGAGGAAGAACCCTTCGAAGGGTACCAAGGGCAAGAACCTTGATGGGTCCTCTTCAAGTGGAACCAAGAAAGGTTTCTTCACTCCTTTTTCTGACCTAAAAGAGGTTGAATGCTTCTATTGCCATGAAAAGTCGCATTGGAAGCGAAACTGCCCAAAGTACCAGCAAGATATTACGGATGGGAAAGTAAAACCCACCCATGCAGGTATTTACACAATATTGTCTAATAACTCACGCTATTCTAATTCTTGGGTCCTTGATATAGGTTGTGGAATTCACATATGTTCTGATTTTCAGGGACTAAGAAGAAGTGAGAATGTGGAGCATGGAAAGATCAACTTGATCATGAGGAATAGGAAAGCTTCACATGTCACCAAGATTGGAGTTTATTCTTTGTTGCTAAGTAGTGGGTTTACATTAGATTTGAATAAATGTTGTTACTCACCTGAAATGGCAAGAAATATTATTTCCTTTCATGCTTTATACAAACAAGGGTTCACTTTTTCTTTTGATAATGAAGTTGGTGGAATAAATACTTTCTTTAATAATGTTCTTTATTTTAAAGCATTACCTTGTGATGGTGTGTATGAAGCTGTGTCTGTTGTAGATAACCTAGGAAATAATGTGTCGTGTATTGATTCTTCTTCTAATAATAACTTGGATAAATCATCTTTATGGCATTGTCATCTTGTACATGTAAGCAAGAAACGTATAGGTCAACTAAAAAAGGATGGAGTCTTGGAATTATTTGACCTAAAGTCAGATGATAGTTGTGAATCATGCTTACTTGAAAAAATGAAAAACTCACCCTTTACTGGTTATTGTGTAAGGGGTGAAGGTTTGTTGGATCTAGTGCACACAGATATGTGTGGACCCTTCAAAACTGCCACAAGGGATACTAATCATTATTATGTGACTTTTACAGATGATTATAGTAGATATGGTTATGTATACTTAATCAAGCATAAGTCAAAGACTTTTGAAAAGTGTAAAGACTTTAAACAAGAAGTCGAGAATCAATTGGGAAGGAACATTAAGATGCTTCAATCCGATCGTGGTGGTGAGTATCTTAGTACAGAGTTCCTTGACTATCTTAAGGAATGTGGGAATGTCTCACAATTGACACCTCCCAGGACACCACAATTGAATGGTGTGGCTGAGAGGCGTAATCAAACCTTGTTGGATCTGGTTTGTTCCATGATGAGTCGAGCTTCGCTACCAATCTCATTCTGGGGGTATGCCTTAGAGACTGTCACCCATATCCTTAAGCTAGTCCCATATCCTTAAGCTAGTCCCTACAAAGAAAGTTGCCAAAACTCCTCATGAGATATGGACTGGAAAAGTTCCTAATCTAGAGCACATCAAGATTTGGGGTTGCAAGGCTTTCGTGAGGCGTGAGACTCACGATAAGCTCGAACCTCGAAGTGAGAGGTGTATTTTCATCGGCTACCCACAGAAATCCTTCGGTTACCTCTTCTATAGACCCAGTGAGAATGTGGTATTTGTAACAAGGAGGGGTGTCTTTACCTTAAACGAAGGAGCAATTACTTGGAAAAGTTCCAAGCAAGAGACAGTGACTGATTCAACTTGCGAATCAGAGTATATACCAACAAGCGAGGCAACAAAGGAGGCAATACGGCTGAAGAACTTCATTGGAGACCTTGGAGTTGTACCAGCTATACAGGAGCCTATGGAAATTTTCTATGATAGTGAAAGTGCAGTTGCCTTAGCGAAAGAACCAAGGGATAATAGGAGATCCATACACATCGGAAGAAAATAGCATTTCATCAGACATCGAATAGAAGGACTCTTTGTGGCAAAGAGGGTATCATTGGATGAGAACCCAGCAGATCTCCTCACGAAGGGACTGAGTAGGGTTAAACATCTCCAGCATGTGAGGAGCATAGAGCTGAAGGATGATATTAGTTTTAGTAGTTCGATAGCTTTGAAATTTGTAAAGTGTAATTGACATTTGATGATGAATAAAAGTTGTGTTTATTTACGAGTAAAGTGTTGCTATCTTTTGTCAATCGTTTACTATATTTCTTTTGCATGTTTTGACTTCCATAATATTTATGTTATGTATTACATATTATTCAAATTCTCCACAGTCGGTCATATGTTGAAAGTAGGTATGAATCACGACTGTCATGAGTTGGTTGTAGAGGTCTAAGATGTTGGACATGGCTATAAGTATTGGACTCAACCCACGCTCACTGGTATCACTTCATGGAATTTATCTTGAGTGATTGTGAGACGGTAATATCATATATGTCTTCAAACATAGAGATATGACTTGTTTTCTATGAGTTGGTTATGAATTGATTGTACGAAAATGCATTGGTAACTTGATGTTATAGAACGTAATTTTGTATGCGATTCAACAAGTAGTAGAACAAGCATATGAGTCGAATTTTATCTGTTACTTCTTGGATGAGAAGCGATATCTGGGCCCCTCGATGATTTTGTATTGACCTATGTACCGAGCCCGGTTAGAACTAAATTGATGTGTTCGATTAAGTTCTTTGTCAAACAAATTGGAAATTGAGAAACAAACCGCTGGATAATAAGTAAGACATTGTTCCATGTATTTGTCTGACTGATATCTAGAACGGAGGATTATATGATCACTTATCTTAAATGGCGTATCGTCATCATCATCTCAGTTCCGAGAGACCTTGAAAGAGCTACGATTGTTGATCGGTTCCTGAAGTCATACTTGCAGTTATAGTTATTAGACTTATCCAAGTGTGAGACTGTTGGATAAGGTGTCTAAGTCCATAACTATTTCTGGTATGTAGTTGACCCGGTTTGGCATGGTCCATTTGGGTTGCATGGCATCATGCATTTGGATAGACTAAAATGAGAGAAATAACACTTATGATTTATTAATATATTATAAGTTCTAATATATTAATAATATTATTTAATTAGTGTTCAAGAATTAATTTAGAATTAATTAAGTGATCAAAAAGGTGACTAATTAAATATATGGGTTGATTGTGTAAATCATCCATACTTATATAGTGGGATAATGGTTCATGGATTATCAAGTTGGGCCAAAACTCATAGGATGCTCCATGGTGGTTATAGAATGCTCAAAACCCTGCAACAATAATCAAAACATATCCAAGAATCCTAATCCGCAAGCTTCCTATATTCTTCATGACCCCCCTCGATTCGAGTATGGATCCTATGCTTTCAGTAGTACGAGCCCAATACTACCTTCCACACCTATCCATACTTTCCTCAAAAATCATCCTGAATCCTCCAAGTCACCTTCTCAACTAATACTACATATAACCTTTATACAGCGCAATTAACCCACTAAAACACTTCCTAGGCTCTCCTAGGTTCCGACCTCACCCTGCCATCAGTTGTTGATGAACTCCCACTAATATCAGCTAACTACTTTATGAATATAATCATGTGCCATAAAGCCTAGATAATTCTTTGAGTAATAGACTCAACCCTACAACGGTTAGACTCAGATGTGAGTTGTGCAGTAGAGTCAATCCATCAATATGAGATTATTTAACCTTTGCAACACGTGACTTGACATATTCACTTAATTGTTAACTCGCATCACTAACAGTTCCACAAAGTACAATGCAAGCCGCATTCGTGCAGTGACACTCCAAACTACAGAACAAACAAAGGACATCCCAAGCTCACTTACTACTATCCGTGCTAGGAACCTCCACTCTCACTGTCGGTTGCCTTATGCATGCAAATTATACACAATACAAGATCCAATAGACTGTCGAATAATAGACTCTACCATAGGACCACAACTGAATGAGGAACATGAAATAAGGTCAAATCAGTTGTTCTAGGGTTATATGATCTTAATCGTATACAATTTTAAAGCATACACTTAGCAATTATTGATACCAATACATATTCCCAATCTAGCATAGCATCCAATGCTTCCTAGGCTACAACGCATCACATATCAGGCCAATCTATCATGCAATTCCTGAATGTATTATCCTAACATGAAACATTCATATCATATTATATATCAACATGTATGGGTATTCTGGGAATCACTTACTTGAGCTCGGCCGATTGCACGCATCACACCCCTTTTTCTTTACAAAAGTCTTTTTAGAAATTTATTTTCTTTTAAAATATTACCAATTCCTCAGTTTGTGTTCAGTCACACCCTAGAGTATGCTCGAATCCCTCAAACCAAGGCTTTGTTACAAACTTGTAACATCCCAAAAATCATAAGGTAAAATTTTCATTTTTAATTAAACCATAAACACCATTTATCATTTTCAATCATTCAAAAGTATATCAAAGTAAAAAAAATAGTTATCAGAGTACAATCCCAAAATCATAAAGTTGCGGCAAAGTTGGTGGATGCACTGCGATCAGGACAAGCCCTCCTTTTTTCGAACCGAAAAATACCTGAAACCATAAACATAAATCGTAAGCACAAAGCTTAGTGAGTTCCCCAAAATACCACATACCATACATAAATGGTTCTTGCCTGACAACCATCGGGCCCCACCCAACATACATACAATACATACACACATGCAAGGTCACACAGACAAATATCATATAGATAACCATAATCCATGGGTCGGAATCAGTGCCTTTGACCCGCTAAACAGTGCGAAGAGACTCACCTCTCAATCTGAAAGATCGCTGAACAGGACGTTGCTCCGAATATTAGCTCTACCGGTCACCTATTCATTGGAAATTGACTAAAGTAACTTATAATCCATATACCCAAAATACCCCTAGGTCAAACCCCTGGTCAAAGTCAAATTCAAAGTCAATTGGGTCAATCAGTTCAACTTGGTAAGTACGCTGGGCGTACACAACAGGTACGCAGGGCGTACTATGCGTTTGACCAGATTCGAGGGGCTAACCAGGTACGCGCAGTGTATCCTTTGGTACGCCCAACGTACACGACTGCCACTCATATTTCCCATTAAGAGTTTAATCCTTAAGCTCCTTCACCTAAAATCCAGATTGGCCCCCAAATGATGTTCTTAATCATAAAGTTTCCAACTTTATGATCTTGCATGGCTAATACGTGCTCAATACCAAAAATCCTAACGTCTTAACTCTTTAAGACATCCTATCCCAAGCATGGAAGGAAACTAAGGTCAAAAATTACATTTTTCTTGGTTCCTAATAACTCCATAATTGATAAAGTTTCCAACTTTATCCATTAGAATGGTCCAAACAACCAAGTCCTAGTCTTTAAGTCTCAAAGGGACCAAAAGTGCATCTTTTTCAACTTAATTCATTAAGTGCAAATCTCCAACCTTTAGATCTGCATCAATATGATGTTTAGATAGATAAAGTTTCCAACTTTATCTATAACAAGGTCACAAAATTTCAAGATCTAAAATTTATGCACTAAAGTGACCAAAAGCTCATAGCATCCAAAACTAGCTAAATCAACCAAATGCATCATCAAGATTCAAGCTTTATACCTCTAATAGAAAGATCAAGGTGAACAAAGTCTGGATCTATAAGCTCCAATGCAACCAACACTTCTCCAATGAGCTCCATCTTCTCCAAGATGCACCAAGAACACTCCAAAGCACTTAAAAACACCTTCTTTTTGCTCACAAGGCTCAAACTATGATTAAGGTTTCATGGGAGGGTGTTGGAGAGGTGGGGGTCAGGAATGGGTTTGGGGAAGTTAAGGAGCTTCAATAGGGCTCAAACCATGAGAATAGGGTTTGGGCATTGATCGTGTACGCCCAGCGTACTCATGGATACCCTAGTATGCCTAATGCACTTCCCCATACGCCCAACATACGCGGCTTAATCCAAAACCGTCTTAACATCAAACGGTTTTAACTTCTTCGTTTCAACTCTGATTTCGACGATCTTCATATCCACGCAAAGGTATTGAGGGGCTCTACAACCATATCTAATTAATTTTAACTTAAAACACATCGAATTAAAACCCTTAATTCATAAAGAAGTCTGAAACACCACTTTTCCCATTATACCCTTGGGCTCCAAAGTACAAACTAAACTCTTGGATCACATAATCCACTTCCAAATGGATCTAAACCTCTTTTTTATCCCAAGCCCAAAGCCTTATGATACTTGATCTTCGGGTCACGACCTCGAATCATGAAACGACTCGAAACATGGTGTTACATATCCGAAGATCGAGAAACCCAAGATTCTAAAATCGTCGGTGAATCAACAAGGCGTTTGTATCCTTAGTATTTCAACCGTATAGATTGAATTACTTACTTATTCATCATTTCATTTGTATTTATTTCAAAATTTTACTTAAAAAAATGGTTAATATTTACACATTGATATTAATTTTTTTAATCAACCTGTGTAGTACACGAGTCTCGCACCTAGTTTTATAATAGTTGAAAAAAATAACTTTTTTTTGAATTTTTTATATTATACTTTTTGCTAACTCTCTCTTTGTTTATGTTCTCTCTCTCTCTCTCTCTCTCTCTCTCTCTATATATATATATATATATATATATATATATATATATATATATATATATATATATATATAACTAACAACTATTGAGTTAATGCGTAATATAATTTCATGCATTGATTTCTTTAGAGATATTGAGGGTGTTATAGTATTTTTGTTAATCAATCAAATTATATTTAAAATTAAATTCGGTAACTAAGGAAACTACTAATTATCTTCAATTTAAACCCCATATATTTAATCTTCATCTTCTACATGTTCAACTCATTGAATTGCAATCTTCACTTTAAAGGAGCTTGCTTCAACTTCATCGTGCTTTTTTTTTTCTTAATTCTTCATCTACCCATTCCCAGAAAATACATTTCTTTTTTGGATTCTCCAGATGGATATTAAAATTAGATGAGAAAAACATATAACTAAAACATTAAAACCCATTTACCAAGAGTCACATCAAACGCTAAACCTTTAGCCAAGATTATCCTTGATCCATGATATCCAAATTCGAGAAAGGTAGCCATAATGACAAGATTTTGTATCATTAACTGCCATATTTAGCTTGGGGAGATGTGATTTTAAGTTAGATATATGCAAATTTGAAGGAGAAGACATCATGATGATGGAAAATTCGTTGCTCTACTTCCATCCAAAGTGAAGTTTTCGCCCTAATGGTGTATATGAACGTTGGAAAGAATACATGTTGGTAATCGGTGTCCAACTCAATAAAAAATGACAAATGAGCATCAAACCTCCTATTCTCAATAACAATTGTTTTTATTGACAATTTTAAAAGTTCAATGGTATAACGAGCAAGAAAAAAAAACTTCAATGATGTTTTCTGAACAAATCTAAAACATTGTCACCTCGTAAGTAGTTTTTCTTTTTTTGATCTGTTTTCGTCGATTGGCCTCTAAACACTTGTATCGTTACCCATTCATACCTTTCTATAGGCATTTGCTAATTTTATACTATTGTTCTTGATATATAACTTTTGCAATAACGTAGTTTAAAAAAAATTCCCACAAATCTGATCGATGCTTATAAGGCTTTTAACATATTTTTATATATAATTTATGCAAATCTTATTCGCTACCTCACTTGAACCATAAGACCTTTGACATAGTTTGATGGCCTTAATGCCTATCTATATTTGATTCAATTATATTAATCAAAATTAGAAGTGCAGTATTGACTATTTGAGGTTACATTATATTTATTTTATAATTTCAAATTTGGTATATTAGCTTTTTTTTTTTAATGTATATATGTAATTAAAGTAGATGGAATATTGTTACTTTAGAAAAAACTTTGATTATTGTGGATATGGATAGAATTGTAGAATAATGTTTTATGTGCTAGTCCGATATCTTCTGAAACTAGCAATGATAATAATTGCAATATAAAATTACTCAATGTTTGTTGGTGAAGAAATAATTTTTTTAATGATCTTTTAGCTAAGAGTATAGAAGTTAAATGGATATGTGTCTCTAATCAAAATGTTAAGGATTCACATCTTATATCCACAAAGAATCTAGACTTAAAAATATAATAGTGGGTGTGTATAAACCGTTACAAAATGTGAAAAATTATCAAAATTATTTAGGTGCCATTTCAATATGTTCTAAAATTTGCAATGATAATAATTACGCCATAAAATGACTCGATGTTTTTTTAGAACGGATACGGTAAAATAAAAGGTTAGCAAAGGGCTATAACAACAAAGTTACATAATAGAGTATGTTGTTAAACTAGGATTTTGCACACAATTAACCCATTTAACACAAATTTTTGAATTTCTAGCATTAATCCTGACCGAATAAAATCTCAAACCACAGCATTAACAGGTTTAACATGGCCAAACAACTATACGTTGATCTATAAACTCCATCTTGCCCACAATAGTGTCAAATTAACTGCATCCAAACATATCCACGTTGTTAATCGGTGAACAAATATCTAAATTATAACTTTACTACAAAATATTTTAGTTATTTGAAGAAGACTAACTTATGAAATAGTGTATACGAGTTATTATAAATTGCAAGTCCTCTAAAAATCACAAGACTATGCGTTCTTATATTCCCAAAACAATGTAACTAGCCAAATCCGAATATCTCATGACTCAATTTGAAATAGTTGTGTGTTCTTATATTCCCACTCGATGAAACATGTTTATTCCAAGAAAGGTTAACACTTAACATATTCTGTTATGGCTCCACTATTGGTGTAATAACCATTTTATTGAGTTTGACTTTAGTTGACTATTATTACTGTTAGAGTTGTAACTATAGTTAATTGTTATGGTTAGTGGTTAGTTAGAGAGTGGGTAGCTGATACTCTCTTTTTGTATGTATGTTTGTACAGTTAATCTTTTCCAAGTAATGAAAAATGATTCCAATCTTCATTTTCAAAACGAATAACATTCACTAGGATAGACTTTTAAAAAATAATAAATTGGATGTATAGAGGGATTGATTTGCACTCGGCTTTATGTCTAATTTGCTTGCAAGTTCTGGAAGTTAACAATCATACATTCATTGGGCTAGAGGTTGCGAATGCTTTATGGTCGGTGGTCGGTGTATTGAGTGATTTTAACATTTTCAAATGTGAAAGTTATCTTTATTTGAGATGATTCGTGTCCTATTCCGGCTTCCAAAATATTGGTGTTAGATTCTGTTGGTGATTTGTTATTATCAATGTTATTTAAGTGTAATGGGATTACTTTGTTGACAAAAAGTGATATTGATAAATATTAAACAAGTAAGGAAGGTGTGGAGTACACACTTGTTTAAGTTTGATTAAGTATCAAAATATACTGTCATTTAAGGGTGAAGCCCCTGAACGAACTGGGATCTAGGGGCAGCGCCCCTGGGAGCGGGGTCCAAGGGCGGCAACCCCTAGCTGGGATCGAGCTGTTTATGACCGGTTTTGGTATTTTTTTGATAATTTTAAAGAATTCTGGTTTTTTAAATAATTGACCAAATTTTGACTTTTATTCAGTTGACCTGTTTTATGACCGTTTTGGTGGTTTTGTGACAATTTTAAACTGTCATATGACAGTTTTCAGACAAAGATCTGATGGGTTTTGGTCATAAGACATCCTATGTGCTTATACAAACCCTAATGCTTGGATCTAGGTTTCTCTATTGTACATGCTTTGAATCCAAGACTATAAACACTAATTCTAGTATATGAAATCGATATTAACATATGAATGGGTTTAAGAACATACCTTGATTGTTATAGAGTAATAACAATCCTAATTCCTCCTTGAATTGACTTTGGAATGCTTAGAGTCACAAGTGTCACTCCTCTAATGGCTTACAAACACCAAGAGCAAATGGAGAAGGTATAGAGAGGAGAGAGGTTATAATTCATCCTTAGGACTCCTTGGGAACAAGTACATGAATTCTAAGGCCTTAGGGTCTTTATATAGGTGTAGAGATAGGGTTTCAGTCATTATCCTTATCTAGTTGCTTATCTACAAAGCAACCATAAGATAAGCCTTGAAAACCCTTATCCTTTATCCTTTGGACGATTTCAAGGATCCTTATCTCCTTAAATTCGTTCAACCCATATTTAGGATAACCATTACCATATTTTGTAACTATCACATAATTACAATTCAGCCCCTCTAGTTTAATTAATTACACTTGATCACAAAATTAATTCCTAATTAATTATTGACCAATATTAATTAAGCAAATATGATTTCTCCTTTAATATATTATTCTTATAACATATTAATAAATCATAATAACCTCTCTCTCTTTATTTATTTCTCCAATCAATTTGCTTTGGTGAAGGCAACCCAAAAGGACCATGCACCATCGGGTCAAGTACATACCAAAATAGTTATGGACTTAAACACTAATCCAACAAGATCTAAATTCAGTTTTGGTCTCATTTCTGCTACTCACGAAATCATATCCTCTCATTCTCTTTCTTTCTCTCTGATTTAATCTGAGTCTTATCCAATTAAGGATTTGGGAGTACCACTCAAATACTTCGATTAGAAAGTGATTATCACGATTCTCATATTTCCAAGTGTCACTAAACCATATTTTCAACAGATTTCGTTATCACGACCCTACTTTCGGTGCTTTGGAGGTTTCGAAATAATATTCAGTTTGGTGATAAAAAGAACAAGGGAGAATGTTTTATTTGATATGATTGATCCATTCAATGGTTTATGTTTAGCAATATTGAAGCTAAAACTAGTTGGGTTTCTTGGTCGACAAAAACAATTATAAGTTGAACTTCGTATACGATGCTTGCTAGCTTAGTGAGCCTTTTTATATATTATCCATGCAGCTGTTCAAAAATTCCGTTAATAGAAATGATGATCAATTGCAGAAAAAATAAGTAGAGTGGAGAAATTATAAGACAACTAGGCAGGGCCGGTTCTGAGGATTCAAATGCCTAGGACGAGATGGATAAAAAAGGCCCTTAGGCCTTAACGTGTAACAAATTAACTTACATAAACTAATATTTTTATTAAAATGACGATAAACTTTATGGCAACAAACAAAGAAAAATCATAGTATTTTGATGAGTAATTACATATCCTAACAGCTAACTGACGATTCTTGAAGCTCTCCTAGCATTCTTGATTGCAAATTGGTTGATCAACTCTTCAAAGTCTATACTCTCTAAGATTTCGTTCTCGATAGATATCATTGCCAAACCGCTAAGTCTTTCTTGTGTCATTGTGGAGCGTAAGTAAGATTTCACAAACTTCAATTTTGAAAAACTCCTTTCTGTAGATGCAACCATTACTGGAATAGTTAACAATATTCTATATGCAATGCTTGCATTTGGGAAATAATCAAGTTCTTTCAAAAACTTCAAAACATCTATAGGGTTGCTAAACTCATTGGTTTCCAATGTCTCAAATAATTTCAACTCCGTATAAAGTTCATCGGCATCAATATCCGATCTTTCTTCAAACTTGAGTGCTTTTTCAAGATGATGACAATACGACTTAAGATCTTTATCTTCAATTCCCCTCAAATTATGTGGAAATAAAAAACCAAATACTCTATCATACTCTTTGAATTGTTCAAATCTTGTCTCAAGAGAAGAAATAGCTTGATCAACAATGAATAAGAAATAATTAACTCTAAAGTTCTCTTCAGGTGTAAATGAAACTTCTTCGCTAGTTGAACTCTCATCAAACCTTCTTTTCCTTTCAATCAAACGCTTTTGTGGAAATATTGGATCAATACCCATTTCAATAGCAATCTCCTTAGCTTCAACAATCGCTTTTGAAAAACCAGTTTCTCTATAATTCTTGAAGTACCCAATCAATTTGTTTATTTCTATAATAGCATTATCAAGATGCATATCCTTTGATTGTAACTTCTTACTCACAATATTCACATGGTTTAGTACTTCATACCAAATAACAGTTGATACCAAAAATTCAAAGTCACCAAGTTCTTTTTCTGCTAGTGAAGTTGCTTCACTTGCAATTGCAACATCATTATCTTTTTCTCCAACTTGAAGTAAAGCCCGTAAATCAACAAGTTGAAGTTTAATAACCTTTACACTCTCAACCCGACTTTCCCAACGAGTTTGACACAATGACTTAAGACTCCAAGCTTTAATATTATCTTTCAAAATTTCCCACCTCTTAGTAGAATTTGCAAAGATAGTATAAATGCGTTGGATGAATCCAAAAAAGTTCTTTCCTTTAACACACTTGCTAGCCATATCACATAATGTTAGATTAAGAGAATGGCAACCACAAGGAGTGTAAAATGCTCTAGAATTTATATCTAAAAATCTCTTTTGCACCCCTTGGTGTTTTCCTTTCATGTTTGCTCCATTATCATAGCTTTGACCACGCATATCATCAATTTCAAGACCAAGAGACTGTAACTCCTCAAGTGTAATATCAAATAGTCCTTTTCCAGAGGTATCATCAACATTCAAAAAACCTAAAAGGACTCCTCGACAGTAACAGAGTTATATGATAACATCAAATACCTCACTATTATAGTCATCTGTTCCTAGTGACTTGATTTGGGAGTACAATCAAGTATGATTGAGTAGTACTTTGCTTCCTTTATCTTCTTGATAAGTTATTTTTTAATTTCTTGAGCTAGCAAAGATATTAGTTCGTTTTGGATTAAGTGGCCAAGATAATGCACATGACGCCCATCATTTGTTATCCGCCGCACATGCTCTTTGATAACCGGGTCAAACTCTTCCAACATTTCAATGACACCCAAAAAATTTCCGTTACCTATTAAATAAAATTAACAAATAAGAAGTGAAAGCAGTCATAATAATTAACAAAAAGGTATTTGTTGGAATTAGAACAAAAAAATTACAATTTATAGTTACCTTTTTTATACAACTTTTCATTGGATCCACGAAATGCTAAATTATGTTTACCAAGAAATTTCACTACTGCAATGATTCTCAAAAGGACTTGTTTCCAGTAATCTCTTTCTTTCTTGAATTGCTCGTATTGAACTTTATCAATTGTTTCATTTAGGTTCATTCTTTTACGCATATCGAACCACTTATTCCTATTTGTAAGATGATCCAATGAAATTTCGTGTTCTTTAACCCTAGTGGTGACATGGTGCCAATCTGCATAACCATCACCATCTAATTTACCTTTTGAAATCCTTTTTCTAAACACTTTACAACAGAAACAAAATACTTTGTCAAGCTCTTTTGAATATACTAGCCATTCTTTATCACACTTCTCCAAATTTGGTAAAGTTCTTGTATATAAAGCTGCAGAAAACCGTCTACCAAATTTATTGTAGGGACCATAAATAATACTATTATCTCTTTTAGGGCCTTTCTGGACCAAAAGTTTAATCTCCTCAGAATTAAGTTTTTCCCATCTTCTTGGATCATATATATCAACAAGCTCTTTAACGGGCTCTTGCTCTTCTGCCTCTTCTACTTCTATATGCTCTTGCTCTTCAACATGCTCTTCAATGTGCTCTTCAACATGCTCTTCAATGTGCTCTTCAATATGTTCTTCAACATGTTCTTCAATAGGTTGTCTATGGATAAACTTATCTAGAGCACCGGCATCAACCTTTCTCTTTTCTTCATCTAGTTTTTTTTTTTTTTTTTTTTTTTTTTTTTTTTTTTTTTTTTTTTTTTTTTTTTTACGTTTTTGACTACCGGATGGTATACTTCATGTCTACAATTTTACAAACAATAAACATAATTTGATAAGAAATTATACAATAAACAATTCATTGATTTCATTTATACAATAAACAATTATACAATAAACGTAATCTTATAATTTAATTTCTGATTCTAATAATATATTTCAAAATCATTCATTGATTTCATTTAACATTGTGAATCATTCAATCAATTTCAATATGATAATATGACATAATGACAATATGTCATAGCGATAAACAAATAAACAATTAAAAATTCATGAATCGCTTTCAAGAATCTGAAAATTAAATAGTTTATCTAAACCAATAAACAATTACACAAGAATTTGAAAAACTGATAATACATTCAAGTTTTCAACTGATTGTCTAACACTCTAAGTCTCTAATCGTGATTGACCCTAACCTAGAATTAGAAACTGATGTATCAATATTCAATGGAGGATGATTCTTGATTATTGGCTTATTGCACGCTGTGCGCCTATGTCGATGTGGCTAAGACGCTAACCTGATGGGCGATTGTTGATGCTGTGATGCACTACCCCTTTCGTTTCCCACTTTCCCTGCCCTGATTCGGTGATTCCACAATTGTTGCAATGACTTCGGTGATTCCACAATTGCTGCCCTGATTTCCGATTCTGAAATTCTCATTGTTCAATTTATCATCACTGCCACTTTCCCTGCCCTGATTTCCGAACAATGATCGATCGCTTGCTGATGCACTTATTCGCTTTAAGTTTCACGCCTGATTTCCGATTCTGAAATTCTGATGGTGTTGGATTGCTTGGGCCTAACGAATTCACTGATATACTATAAAAAAAATTAAAAAAAAAAATAAATAAATAAAATAAAATAAAATTGGGCCCCTTAAATTTTTGGGCCCTGATCCATTGCCCATATGGCACCTGCTCTAAACCGGCCCTGCAACTAGGGCCTTTTAATAAAACATAAGGAATTGAGTATAAAATCTTTGCCCTTAGCCGAAAAAAAAAAGGAAAACAAATGTCGAAGTCCTTTAAGCACAAAGTTTTATTGATTTAAAGAATTCCAATTCTTTTTATTTTGTCAAACATAAATTTGTACTGAAATTTACATTCCAATTCAAAGATCCCTTTGACAAACAAAATACATCCTTGATGTCGGTGCAGTACATTTCTCTATACTATACTTTTAATCGTTGATTTGAAGGTTATGAACATTCAAGAGTGTTAAAACTAAAAAATTAATCGAACTTTCGCTTTTTTTTTTTAATACTCAAATCTGCACAGATGAGACAATAAATTATAAAAAACAGGCAAAACTATGGGTTGTTAAGGTTCTCAAATATTTGTCTTAATAGGAAAGAGATGTTGATGAAAGGTTAGTGGATACGCTAAAAGAGTGACATTCAGTCATTTATCGCCTCCTTACCAAATCATTACTTTAATTCTAAAAATAAAAATCTAATATATTAACGCTAAAATCCATTTTGCTTTTACACGATTGAGTTGATTATAATTCTTAAAACAACATTGCAAGGACTTTTTTGTTTGAAATTATCCTATTGTACAATATACGCGTTTTAGGATGTTCTTCGAGAAACTTTTCCTGAGAATTTTTATAGGTTTTAAAATACTAATTTCCATGACCTACCTGTTTATTATTATCAATTTGACATAATTTATAGCTTTTTAAAGTTTTCATAACCTTTGGTATCATTTTAACACTAATTTGTCGAGGACTACATCAACCCAATTGAGCTAGCGTTAACTGTTAAGTGTTATGACTTATGCTTGTGGTTGTTTAATACATAGATTTTTTTTTTTTTACATAATCTAATTATATTTTGAATAAATGCGCAGATAGTGCTGATTTAGATCCTGGGTTCAAACCATGACACACTAAACATGTTGCTAGTGTTTTGTGATTGACATTCTATCTAGGTTTTGGAACGAGTTAAAATGGGCCGTCCAAAATTCAAATTGTATGATTTACCATTTTTTATGAAACTTTATTATTATTTTTTTTTATTTATTTATTTTTTTTATTTATTTATTTTTGTGAAACAAAATGTTATACCAGTAACTTCTTTATTTCTTATATTTATGATAATCACTGATATAAAATTATACTTGTGGTGTTCGATGAAAATCCTAAACAAAAAATGATTTTGTGATAATAAAAGACGAGGGATTTGGTCCATTCCCAAATGTTCTGCTTTTTCTTTTTCCCGATAGTTAGGAAGTGGTAGATGAATTATTGTCCAACAAACTATGATTGATATGGAAGGTAGTTTTAGTATTTGTTCACCATGGAAAACCATTTGTAAACATGATATTATTGCACCAAAAAAAATTATATATCATGTTTTTTTCTTTTAAAGTGGTGTTTGATTATTTATATAGAATGGATATCTTTGATTATTTAGCATCTGATTGGTGTAAGCCTGTAAGGTTTGAGAGTGTGGGACGGTAACACTTACGGTTTGCCACCTCAGTTGGTGGGAACACCACCCCCACCCTGCAGTCTTGGACACGGTTTAACCGAGCACGGCAAGAAACAACTACTCTCTCTCTCTCTCTCTCTCTCTCTCTCTCTCAAATAAGAAGAAATCTGAGTTTGATAAGATTTTTGATGAGTTATGATGTGGTAAACATGGCACCACACCCAAGGAGCTTATTTCACATGCCATCAAAACCAGAAGAATGAAGTTTATAGAATTTATTGTATTTTTGGTAGTTAAATTATACCAAATATCCATGAACTTTATTATTAAAAATATGTTTAGTTCAAATGATTTACACTTTAGCTTATAATCATTTTTACTAAAAAAATATTTTTTTTTGTTTTAAACACAAAACCAAACACCCATAAGTTTGGAGTATGTTGGGTGTTGTTCAACCTTTAGGGGGTGTTTGGGATTTTTTTTTTTAGAATAGCGGAAAATTCATTAACTAAACTAGCAAGAAGCTAGAAGAACAAAACAAGAAAACAAATTACACGATAGCCATCATATGATTTTGGAGCCACCCAACCCAATTAAACGACCCCTTATATCTATATTGACACCAAGAAAACGTTTTTGTGGCAATACAATAAAAAACCTTAGATTTCTTTGGTGCATTTTTACCAAAGATAACCTTGTTTCTGAACAAACAAATGCGCCACCACATGACAAGGAACACAACTTCTAGAAAATCCTTTTGAAGTTTGGAAATCTGAATACTATCAAACCACGATAACCAATCACTATAACACAAAATAATTGGCATAGTAATGTACCACCAACGCAAGATTTTGTCTTGCACTTCCAAAGCAAACAGACACAAAAAGAAAATGTGATTAACTGAATCAACCCCTTTATCACAAATAGGGCATTGCAATGAAGGAATCTCCATCCCCCTCCTAGAAAGAAATGGACGAGTAGGCATAAAATCTCTATACATCCTCCAAGCAAAAATATTCACTTTACGGGGTGTTTGGGATTGCCTTTTGAATTCCAAAAATGTTTTGAACAAAAGTGTTTATTGACTTATTGAGGTGATAAAATAAGTTTCTAAAAAAATGCTTAGATTAACTTTTGTGACGACAAAAAATCATTAAGTAAATATATTGAAAAGTGTTTGGCTTAAAATTTCATTTTTTGAAGCTATTATGGTTAAAAAATTAAAAGAGTTTTAAAAAGTCAAGTTTTATATGCTTTTCAAATCTCATTTTTAAAGACTTAGAAAAAATTATTTTGAAAAATGCTTTTTAGAATGTCAAACATTTGTTTTTTTTTTTTTTTTTACTTTTCAAAAAAATCTAATACTTAAATAAGTTGTTTTTAAAATCAATCTCAAACATCACTTTACTAACTTTGTTAACCGTTGCCACTAAAAACAAACTAACGAAACATTATTATTATTATTATTATTATTATTATTATTATTATTATTAAACCAATAAACACCATTTTCAGGACCAAAACGGCGATGACATCGTCTTCTTCTCTCCTACCCCGCCTAACACCATACCCAATATAAACTTGGCAAATAGATCATGTCGTGTTGATTTCGTGTCAAGTTGAAATTTAAACATGTCAAAATATGTTGATACGAACATACAACATTTAATAAATAGGTTAAAAAACATCAACCTGACACATTTAAATATTGTTTAACACGACATGACTCGACGAACGTGTTTAACCCAATTGACCCATTTAACATGTTAAAAAATTCAACACTCTTAAACCTTGTAAAAAACGATCAACTTTAACTACTAATAACCATATTTTAATTTTTTTTTTACTTGTTTTGTTAAAAGGTTTAAGAAGTTATAAGAAGGGATCCAAAAATGAAGGGATACCATAGAGTGTGTTTAAGTTCTCAACACCTTCCTTTACTTAGAGGTATGTTCCCTTGTTTTCTTTCTATCGGTATGTTGAAGTAAAGTTCTATATACAACAAGTGATGTGGGATAGACTCCATTTACGATTACACAATCCTTCCTTTCTTATACGAGGTCTTCTTCAATTTGGATTGCTTGGTATTGATCCTTATGCTTGAAAACACCCTAGAGTGGGTTTAGATGGGGTTTTGAACAACTAGGGCTCAAGGGTTATACTTTTGAACCGTTACGGAAATTATGGCGTGCACACTTCTTTTACGCAACACATAATGTGTCAATGCTGTGACTTAATGGCTACCAAACACGTCGTGTACATCCTATGTATGTGACGCATAACACTGCTACAACATGACTTATCCAAAGCATTCGATTCATGAACGTGATAGTTGAGCTCCAAAACATGATGTGTCGGACCTTTAGATCACGATTGAGTCTAAGTACCTATCTCCAAATCTTGATGCGTACACCCTATATAGGCAACACATAAAGTCCACTGTTCAGACTGTACTCTTTGCTTAGTGCTTGTTTTTGATTAGTGATGGAGATTAGTGCCCATAGTTAAAATAAAGCTCAGTAATATTACTATAAATAGCACTGTCCTTTTAGGTTACACGCAAGAACAAAAATAATACAGATCTAAAAAGATGTGTATTTGAGTGACTAGTTTTGTTAATTAAGTAATAGTTTAATTAATTAATAATAGATAAATGGAATATAGAATATTCCAGAATGATTTGAATACCATAGATGATTACTATTATATTTGGTATTTATCTCTAAGGTTTCAAATCACCTCCCTATAAATTTGTAACAACCCAAATTTTCAAAAGATTTTTTTTTCATTTTTAAATAGTCAAACACTTTTCCATAAACCATGAAATCCCAATAAAATTGTTTTCAAATTCATATCCTTAACAATATTATTTCCAAACATCAAAGTGTCCCATAAAAATGCCTAAGAGAGTGCACGCCGCGCCATCAAGCTTTGCCCTTGCCCTTGCCCTTGGGCTCAGATGCACCTGAAATAAATCCACAAATTGTAAGCTAATGCTTAGGAAGTCGCCCAGAGCATACCCCACACACAATCCACAATCCACATATCATATTAGTTATAAAAGCTACATATATCACATAAGCCATGCATACTAACATATAAGGATGTCGTGGGCTCTTCCCACGGTCTTATACCTTCATGTCATGGGCTCCCTCATGGTCTTTACCTAGGAATGCCATGGGCTCCCCTGGATGGTCTTATATCCAACTGCCACGGGCTCCCCCTGGGGTCTTCCATGCAAAAACATAATAATCAACTAACATATAATATCACAGGAGTATCTATCATACTACATAACTCATATATAAACATATAAGGATGTCATGGGCTCCCCCCCCCCCCACGATCTTATACCTTCATGCTATGGGCTCCCCCATGGTCTTTACCTAGGAATGTCATGGGCTCCCCCACATGGTCTTATATCCGACCGTCACGGGCTCCCCTCGGGGTCTTCCATGCAAATATCATATAATCACTAGCATACCACTTAGCATATAGTTAACTATCATACCACATATCTCTACTTCAGCTAGTGTACCACATATCATAAAATAGGTCGGCCTTGGTGCCTTAGACCCATTGGTATGGTGAAGAGACTCACCTCTCGAATGTTGAGCTGAATAGCTAAGATCAGATGTATCCAATGCACTGCTCCTCCTCAACTGCCTATAACCAACATGTGATTAACTTGTCATAATCCCATAATTTCCCTCAAAGTCAACCTTGGTCAACCCTGGTCAAAGTCAAGGTCAACAGTCCATGTTGACCTCAGCTCGTTGAGTGCATCCTAGCAACTCGTCAAGTTCCTCCCGATGTCATTCCACTGAATCTCGCATCAAATCGCTGAGTCACCCTAGTGACTTGTCGAGTTCATCAAATGTACAGAAAACTAAAGCTCGTTCAGACCAAAACCCTAATCCTTCAGTGCACCCATCCAGAAACTCAAAAACACGCAAACCCTACCCCGACTCGTCGAGTCAGCTAATGGACTCGACGAGTTCCTTCAGTCTCTTTCAAGTTCAACCCTTTTCAGTGGGATCTAAGGTCCCAAACTCTCCTGATGTAGATACCACATGAAGTTGCAAACTTTACGTGCATACAAGGCCCTTCAAGGCCATAACATCGAAACTAGGCTTTTTGCAAGGTTTTGTGCATGGAAAGGGGCTAAGCTATATAAAGTGAGCAACTTTATATCATTGGGGACCTAGAGAGGTCCAGATATGGAACCATATCCTTATGATAAGTCCAGATCCGGTTTTGACTCCATTTTGCACCAAAAATGGTCATTTACTTCCAAGAAAAGGGATCTAATCAACTAGAGATCAAGGTGACGACTTTATACCTCAATATGATGGCTAATACAGAGTAGATGTCGGATCTACTGCTTCTCTCCTTGTTCCTTCCTCTTCAAGCTCTAGAGTCCTTCACAAATACCCCAAAATTGCTAACAAAAGCTCTTACTTTCACTCAAAAAGGTACAAGGTTGAATTAGGGTTTTCTATGGCTAATAGGGTGATAAGGGAGGCCACAAGAGGCAGTTTATGTTCTTGAAATAGGGTGCAAACCCTAAAAATTTGGGGTTCTCTTTACAACTCCTATTCGTCGAGTAGAACCCGAATCCCGCATCCTCATCATAGTCTTTACTCGACGAGTTGGATCACCCCAACTCGCCAAGTCCATGCACAAAACCCTAAAAATCATATAAATTAATCAATACATGGAACAGGTGTTACAAAATAGAGGGCTCCAAATCCAGTTTTGATACTTGAGAAATATGCCTCTAAGCTACCAAAGTTTGGAATCCTCGAAATGCTAAAAGATCCTTAATCGTCGCTCCCATGTCGTGGCCATTTGATCCCCACGTCGTGATCGAAGAACAAAATCAAGATTTTGATTCTGTTTGAAGCTGGAAGTTTGATGATTGCTTGGATATGTTTCTTGTTTGCATCTTGGGTGCGATCATAGAATAGGAACTCTCCTTTGGGTTCTTTTGTCCAATCCACTAGCTCGGAAAAAAAGAAACCAACTAAAAAACAAATATATGTTTTCTATCTATAGAGTTTTAATAAGTTGCATAGATTAGTGATTTTAGATCCGTTGTATCAAGTTTAGATCAATTTGTTTATTATTTCCGTTGCCATTTGTTTGAGTATGTTAGAGTTTGTTTGTGTAGGGTCTTTATTTTAAATCGTTTTAAAAGTCTATAAATTTTCCTTGATTGGAATTGAATATGTTTGTGCTTGCAAATCAACGATTTTAGTCGTTCTGCCTATTCTCTATGATGTGGCTAGTCCTGCACCACGTCGTGGGATATGCATGGATCGCGACTGTCTTCAACACCATGTCGTGGTCGCCTCTTGACCACATTGTGATTTTCACCCCGAGAACCTAAAATAATAAGTTAATTAAATCGTGTGTTTTCTGTGTCCCACAACGTGGCAGATCTTTACCCACATCGTGGAACCTGGAGTTCCAAATTCTTCTAAATCCATTTTTATTTTTGGTTGTTCATTTTTTTCAATCGTAATCACATACAGACTAGCCTTTATACAAAAAAAAAAAAAAAAAAAAAAAAAAAAAAAAAAAAAGATAAAGTTACACTTGATTTAATTGTAAGATTAATTAAAGGACAAAAGATTAGAACTCTAATAATTTAACTATTGACTTTAAGTCAAGAGAATTAAAAGACACATAAACCTCAATTATATATATATATATATATATATATATATATATATATATATATATGTATATATATATTGTAAAATAATATTTATATGTATAACACTAAAATAAACATTGTGTTTTCTCATGTTTCATCCTAATGTGCGTTCTTAGTCTTACCATAACTAGGTCCATCCACTTTATTGCTATAATGGAGGTTTAAGGTAGGTATCTTTGATTCCTAATGAGGTTAGATTTTAAGAGGCATTCACCGCTCGCCGACTGTACCACCTTCTTGCGTTTGAAGTGGAGTTAGCAAAAAGGTTTGATAGGACAATTGTGTAAAGTTAAAAGTATTAACTTATTAAGTAACAAAACAAAACCTCATTTTATATATAATTTGAATCCCATGGAAATTACACATTGTAGTATGTTCTTGTTGACATAAGAGTGTGTAGTTTACCGGCTTGTAAAAAGAAGAACATAGTCAAAGAAAGGTATATCATATTCATGATTCTCAAGCGTAAGTGGAGCCAAATCTCATTGTAACTTTGCATGGTCAATTCACTATTTTGATTCATGATCCTCAACTAATCCAGTCATGAATACTAAATGAGCATTACAAGTGATTAACATGCTATTGAAATAAGTCAATAAATTTCAATTCTAGGAATCTCATATGGATTGAGATCAACAATAGTCTATTTACCTAAATAACTTCATTTTGTAAATTTCGGCTAATCCACTTTACATTGTGAAGCCAAATGTGGATCTTAATCTTTTGATTAATAATTTGTTATTGGGTAATTATAATAAAAGGATGTTTGATCAAACAAATTGTGTTTCTTCTCTTAATAGATAACCAATGGCTCGGTTCTACTCCTCCTCCTCCCGTACCAACCACTTGATCAAACTTCTCTCTCCTCCAACTCCTCTCTCAAGATAAGCTTGTTGGTCCAAACTACCTAAATTGGATTCGTAACCTAAGGATCACTTTGAGGTACGGAAAGGAGTATGTATTGGATGATTATCTTGAAGAAGAGCCTCCATGATGCAACTGAAGAAGAAACAACAAACATGAAAAGCATAGCTATCACTCGAGTGAAGTCATGTGTCTAATGTTGGAAACTATGTCTTCTGAACTCCAAAAGAGTTGTGAGAACCTTGGGGAGTACTACATGAATAAGCAGCTCAAAGACATGTTTAAAGAGCAAGCTCGAACAGAGAAATCCAAGGTGATACAATTAATTCTAGGTTGCAAGCAACAAGAGAGTGGTTCTGTGAGTGTCTGTGTGTTAAAACTAAAGGGTACTTTGACAGAATTGATCATCTTGGCTTTCCAGTCACTCAAGAATTGGCTATTGATGTCATTCTTAACTCAATGACAAGTGCATACAAGCTATGAAATACTATATGAATGGTTTGGAGAAGTGTATTATGGAGATTAGTGGGATGCTTAAGACAACTGAAGAAAGCATTGTTCTACTTAGGAATAAAAGTTCAACCATTCTTATTCTAACCATTAGGGAAGATGGTGTCAAGAAAAAGAGGCCCTCTCATCCTACTATCAAGGGAATAGGAAAAGGAAAGGTAGTGCTCCCAATTCCAACCCTAAAAAGGACGTTTATGGCATATCTCCAGTTAATGACCCTAAAGAAGCCATTTGCTATTACTTCCAAGAGAATGGTCATTGGAAACGTAGCTAGCCTAAGTATCTGGAGGATCTTAAGAAGAACAAGGCCAAGGGTGTTGGCACTTTAGGTTTTTTTACAATTGAATTACATCTGACTTCTACTTCTTATAATTGGATACTTGACATGAGATGTGGAACCCATATTTGTTCTAATGTGCAGGGACTAACTTGAAGTAGGAAGCTAAGGCATGGAGAGCTTGATTTGCTCATGGGGAACAAATCAGAATGGTTGTTACCAAGATTGGAGATTACAAGTGATGTGTACAGATAGACCTACCAGTTTTAGATTTAAAACCTAAAAAAACTTAACTACAAATGCACTTATAGATAGTGTACCTAGCCATATTATATTAAAGAAAAGTAATTCGGGTATCAAGCACACGGAACAAAATTTATCTAATAAAATAACTACTAAAAATTAATTGAAGAAAAACAACTAAAATGGGAGGTTTTTATCTTTTGCAAGTTTAGATTAATTTAATTTACTCAATTAAATAAAAACTAAGCAAGCAAATAACTAGATACAATTGTATTCAAGAGAATAAAGACACCTCCGTTTAGCTTTGAATCCCTCTTTTCTCTATTGTTAGTTTCAATACATGGATTAGTTTCACTTGATTACAGTATAAAAGTTAATAGATGTCTTGGTCTGATCTCCTAACATTTTCACCAATTTATAAACTACTATGCAATGGTCTTACACAAGTGGACACTCAATTGATTATTAAGATTATTGGGCTATGTAAGCTATATCTAAGATTAATTATCTATGATCTAAAAAAATAACCTAAACATAATTATGATCCAATTATGTTCTCTATCACAATTAAAGTTATTATCTTTATTACCCAATTTTATGATTTTATCCATCACTAGCTCTAGCAATTTAAGATTCATAAACAACTAGGTAAACAATTTCATGCAATTAAAGTGATCATTAACTATACATAACTTGAACATGTAAGCAACATAGATAAAAACTAATAACATGTTATGTAATTCCCTGTTTCGCATCGTTGCCCTTTTTGGGCGGGGGTGATGAAATATAGATGGTTCGGGCATTCGGAATTGGTTTTGGTGCCAAGGGGCATTTTGGTAAATTGGCAACGGGCCTTTATGGAAATTGGATTTTTGTATTTGAGGAGCTTCAAGTCGAGTATGAGTTGATAATAGTGTATGGTTTCTCGATACCTTTTCATTGATATAAGGATGGTCGGGATTGGAGTTGTATCAAGAAAGTGATGGCATTCGAAATGAATTAGGGTTTGGGGAAAACCCTAGTACGCGAGGCGTACCAAGGTAGTATGCAGGGCGTATCGATGTGAGGGAGGTTACGCCATGCGTAATGGATAGTACGCATAGCTTAGTGCGAGGTTGGGATTGGGGTGCGAGACCTCGTACACTAGGCGTACGAGGAGTACCCTGGGCGTATGAGGGTCAGAAAGAAAACCCTAATTTTCAAATTTGTACCCTATAAAAGCTTTATGTTAGCTAGTTTTCCTCATTTCTAAGTCACTCTCGACACTTTGAAAACCGTAAATCGACCTTAGAGTCTCTTGGAGGTGTTCTTGAGCTATTGGGAGGCTTTGATGCTCATATTTGCCCTTGGGAAGGAAAAAAGAGAAGTTTGAAGTTGTTTTGCTTGGTGGGAAAGCTTTTCATCCAAAATCATCACGTTGTGGGGAAGCTTTTTGAGGTAACAATTTTGCATCTTGGCTTATGTATTATTAGATATCTTCATGGCTAGTTATTATTATTTTGGTCTTCTTTTGTGATTATGGGTGAGTTAGGTTGTTTAAGGGTTCATCCTTTAAGATTTGAGTTTGTTTTGGTATCCTTGAGCATAAAGATGAAAGCGTTATGGGTATACGGAGTCATGCATGCATTAAGTCAACCAATAAGCACCTTTTAAGCTTAAGAGCTTCTTTTAGTCATGTATGAACCTAAAGTTGGCAACTTTATGTGGTATTCCATCTCAAGGAGGTCATATTTGTGGTTTGGAAAGCTTTGTCTTAATGGATTAAGTGAAGATTAGGTTTGGGCTGAATAAGGTGAGTACACTGGGCGTACAAGCAAGTACATGCAACGTACAAGCCTCCAAGCGAGTATGTTGCGTGTAAGTGCCTGTACACCCCACATACTCAGTCTAAATGGGCTTGGTGTGTTTGGGATTCAGTTTGGGCTATCTTTTGAACTTGGTTGCTTGGGGCTTTTTTGGGCCAGCTAGGAATATTTGTTTTGGATTAGGAAAAGTTAATGGGCTTTTGGGTAAGGCCCATGTAAGGGTTTGGGCCTAATTTGGAAAATCAGGCAATTAGTGGGCTTTGGATTATTATTGGTTTGTGGGCCTTTATGAGTGTGAGTTTGGGCCATAGTCTTGGACCCAACTAGGTGAGGGGTAAAATGGTATTTTTACCCTATGTATGGGTTATTGAATTTGGTTTGGAACCCAATTGTTGATTGGGTGTTATTTGTTTGATAGTGCGGGGATTTTAGTAGATTAGCGGACGAAGATTGATTTGTGGGTTTAGTTGTCAAGGTGAGTCTTCTCCCGGTGCTCATGAGTCGAAGGCACCAATGTCGGGTCACTAAATTATGTATGTAGCATGCTAGTGGTCTTTATGACTCTTGCATGTTTGTATGTGCCTGTGTGGTATAATAGTTGTATTTGTGATGACCAGCTGGGTCTAGCTGTTACTATTGTGTTATGTTGTTTATATGTGACTGAGACTGTTGATAGTCTCCAGGGTTATTGATAACCCAGCGGGCGTGCTGTTAGCCACTGGGACTGCTAATAGTCTCAAGGATTGCTGATAACCCACCATGCGTGCTGTTAGCCACTGGGACTGCTGATAGTCCCCAGGGTTTTTGATAATCCATAATTATCTAGTTGTGTTGTGTTGTATGTGGTATTTTGAGGAAATCACTAAGCTTTGCGCTTACAATTTGTGGTTTATGATTTCAGGTACTTCCGGTTCGAAAGGGAAGGGCTCGGCTTGATCGCAGCGCATACACCCGTGTTTTCCGCAACTGGTGATCTTGGGAGTGTACTGATGATTGTTTATTTGGAAATACTTCTAAATGTTTAGATTTAGGGTGAATGAGTGTTTTGGATGTTTTAAAAATGAAATTTTTACCTTCGTTTTTTGGGATGTTACAAGTTGGTATCAGAGCCCTCGTTTGAGGGATTTGGGCATACTCTTGGGTATGTCGGGACTCAAACTGAGGGTTTGGTGAAAATTTTCATAAAATAAATGTTTTATCAAAAAGGATTTCTAATCAAACAAAGGGGTGTGATGTGTGCAATCATTCGAGCTCAAGTAAGTGGTTCCCAGAATACCAATACATGTTTATTATGATATATAATATGATTAGGTGAACTACATGCTAGATTAGGGCTAAGGATATGCTAAGTATTTCATGATAGGAGAGATTCCTTTATATGACTCATTGTTTGAGCTTTTAGAATAGCATGCTAGTATGATTTTCAGATAAGTAGATAGAATAGCCAGATTAGTGTATGTTGGTTAGATTTTTTTTTTTGCCTGAATGTTATTTGCTTCGTGCTTTGTGGGACTCTTAGTGATGTGAATTGACTTCTAAGTGAATATACTAAGTCACATGTGACACATGTTAAATAATATTAGAGTGATGGATCTGACCCTATTGCACAGCTCTTGTCTGAGTCCAACGATTCTAGGGTTGAGTCTTTTACTCAAAGGATTGTCTGATCTCTGTTTCATATGACTATATTCCTGAGGAAGCTAGCTGACATTGGTGGGATTCCTTCAACAATTAAGGGTTGGGTGAGGTCGGGAACCTAGGAGAGCCTACGAAGTGCTTCATTAGGTTTGGTTGCACTGTTTAGCGAATTTTTGGTGCATCGGTTTGAGACTGTGACCTAAAGGATTCAGGATGATCCTTGAGGAAAGTATGGATAGGTGTGGAAGGTAGTATTGGGCCCGTACTACAGGATATATACTCTAATAATGGGGAGTCTTGGAGAATCTAAGAAGCTTGGGAGGAGGTTCAGGTTCTATTTTTAGCTCAGGTGCAGGTACTGAGTCAATTAGCGAGCAGATGCGGGAATTCATCTCATCGGAGATTACTCGCGGTATTTTGGAGCAGACTCCTGTGATCTTTGGTTCTATCAAGGAGGGGATATTGAAGATCTTGGATAAGCGCGTGGGCACTTTCCGTGCTAAAGTTATGACTATCATCAGAGCTCACACTCCTTCTTTTTGCGAGTCCCATGCGTGCAAAGCTCATGTGTTCTATGGGGAGAAGGACCCCATTGCTAGAAGGAGGTGTTTAGCGGATATGGCTAACACACTCAGGATGAGTTTTTTCCCAAGGAGGCAAAGGTCATATATGCTTCCTGCCTATTGAAGGACAGGGCACGGGATTGGTGGGAAGAGGTTGGTCGTAAAGTGGGTGATGATGTTGTTGATGCTATGTCATGGAATGATTTCTCAACCATGTTTCGAGCTGAGTTTGCACTGGTAATTGATGTGCAACAGTGGTGGGATGTCAAGTCCACCAAGCAAATTACACCCTTTGTTTGCCAATAAAACGTAATATAATGGTAAAAAGGGGTATCGATCATCGGGGAAATGGTTGTATTCAATCACCAATGCAATCTAAAAGAACTATTGTAAATAAACTAACTAACTACAATTAAACTAAAAAAGGGGGGGGTGTTATGATTGCTTGAAAACTAAAAGACTTTAATAACTAAAAACTTGCAATTAAGCAAGAAAGTGAGATGCTCAAATATTGGAGAGAATTGGTAAACCAAGGCAATTCAACACAATGAACATTTGTTTGTTTATCATTAGGATTTAACATGAAGCTTATCATTCATCCCAAATTGGTTATAGCAATCATGAAGCATGATATGCCAAGATTTCTCATAGGTAGTATGGAGGTTGGGGAAGCCCACAACACACCTTCTTAATCAAAATCAAAGATCCAATTGAAGAAATTGAACCCAAGAAGTTGATTAGCCTTAAGAATGAAGAAATCCCCAATTCCTAGAGGATGTCAATGCTTACACATCCATAAAGGAGTTATGATTCATAAACTAGAGATGATTTCTACCATCATAAATCTCTTGTTCTAACTGAATTCAATGATTCAATGCTAAAACAAAGAAATAAACCAGCAATTGCTTATTAAAGTACCAAGCTCATGATCAAAGCACTAAACAAGCATAGAAATTATGAACTAGAATAATAGACATAAGATAAATGATAAATAAGCATAAATCCTTCAAAAGCCCACAAACATTAAGAGGTTTTAGCCAATGTCTACCAAAATAGAGAGTTTAGCCACTCATGGCAATAGAAAAAACAATCACAAAAGTCTAATTGCATAAAGTAACTATCAATATCTTGGAAAGATGAAAAGAAATGAGTCTTCAAGCTCCAAAATCGCCTCCTACAGGTCTCCAATGGTGAAAATCGAGAATGAGCCTCTAGATCCGATCCCCTAGATTTATGGTGAGCCAAATGACCAAAATGCCCAAACTGGGCGGTTGCGCGGGTACCCGCGCGACGAAAATTCCACCCGCGCAAATGTTGCTGTAATGCTATTGGTCCTTCATTCCTCCACTCCACCCTTCCACTACCAAAGATTCCTTTGGTCCCCCCCCCCCCCTTGTCCATGTAATTTGAATCTACTAATCATCATTTAGCAACCAAATAGATGCTCCAAACCCAAAATTAGAAATTTATGATCCATCTTCATAAGCCCAAATAATCCAAGCCATCAACTTTAAAAGTCCAATTCTTCTTCTTTGATTCCGCTAAGCACAACAATGCCTCGGGAGCCCACTAAGCCGTCTTCACTCTAATCCACAATCACAAAAAGCTCCAAAACCCTACAAAATTCCTCATGTAACATAACAAGTTCCCGATACGATCCATGATAAAGAAATTAATTAAAATACAATGCAATACTAATAAAAAGAGCTAAAAATCTAAAATAAACTAATAAAAATAAGAAAATAAAATAAGCTATCAAACAGTTAGCGCGAGAGTTTCAAGATCTCCACCAGACTACAGAGACTATGGCAGAAATCACTGCCAAGTTTAGGGAGAGGGCTTTATTGGTTCCGCAATATACAACGTATGAGGAAATACAGAAAGTGAGGTATCATGATATGTTGTGGGATGATATCAGGGAGTTTGTCAGTATATTAGGGTGCAAGACCCTGGATGATATGATTTCTAGAGCCTGAGAGTAAGAGATTGATTTTAGAGCACCTTGGGAATAGGGGCTAGATCGGGTGAATGTAGTGGAGGGTCCTGAGAAGAGACCCAAGACTTTACATCAGCGATGGAGAGGCCAACATGGCCAAAGTCAGTGTAGCACGTGCGGGAAACTGCATGATAGGGTTTGTCGTCCCAGGGGTTTGGGTTGCTACAAGTGTGGAAGGGTTGGTCATGTCAGCATGGATTGCCCTCAGGGGGCAAGCCCGTTATGTTTTCACTGTAACCAGGTGGGCCAAAAGAAGGTCGAATGTCTGATGTCGAAGGGAGGAGCAGTGAGTGCATTTGCTCCGGCTACCTTGATGATCATTGGTGGTCGTGAAGGTAGGGTTGGAGCCCCAACAGAGAGGAGTCGGGCATTGCAGTGTCAGACAGGGGAGGCCAGGATTTCAGCAAGCGATGTTGCAGGTATGTTATCTTTTGCTTTCTTTTCGGTTGTTATCAGTATTCATGTTGTTTGGAATCTTGCATCGATTTGGTGAGCATTATCTTTGGTTTAATTCCATGTTTATGTTTGGGATATATCTTCTAGAATTGTTATATGTCATTCGCATGTCATAAACCATCAGTGGGTCCGAAGGGGTTGTATCTTGTTGAGTAGGTTTCAATATGTCCAATTGTTATTTTGGTTCTTATTCGGGATCGATTCAGGGGTATGGTCTGGAAGGTCTATGGTTAGGATTTAGTGGGTTAGTTCTCCAGTATTGTCAAGGTTCAATGGTTATAGATTTTATGCTCGGTTGGTCACTAGGAGTGCCAAGAGAAGGGGTCTATTACTAAGGTTATGGTCTTGTCATCAGTTCCGAGGACTTCAAGATTTGGGTGTTGTATCATAGGAAGTATCTAGAGTTATTAGATTTGTTGGGATTAGAGTATTGATATGGTCTTCAAGGGTTGTGCGGTCTTTAGGTTTGGCTAGTAATGGAACACTAGCATGGGTAAGGGTAGGTTGTCAGAAGTTCGATCATTGGAGGGTAAGATGGATTGGGAATCCCTCAAGGCTTGTGTGTTGTAAGAGCTTAGTCAAATCAAAGTGGTGGAGGATCGTTTAAGTATTCAAAAGCAGGTGTGAAACTAGAATGAGTTTCACATCCTCGTCGCGGGGGGGGGGGGGGGGGGGGGGGGGGAGACGGCCCAAGTGGTCATCTGTTGTAACATCCCAAGAATACGAGCCAAAAATTTCATTTTTGAAAACATATACTTAGCAAAACATACACCAACCACATCATTTCGTAAAAGTGTGTGTGTCTGGAAAACAGTTTATAAAAACATAACAACGTCAGAGTACAATCCCTAGGAAGATCTCATGGTGTGGAATACAAGCGTGTGTGTGATGGGCCGCTACCTCGCCAACTCTTTCCCCTTTGAAGAAGTGGTACCTGAAACCAAAACTGAAAACTGTAAGCACGAAGCTTAGTGAGTTCCCCCATCATACCGCATACCGTACAATCGTATATCATACATATTGCCAGACATTTCTGGGGTGCCCGACCTACCCGGTACAGCCATTCTGGGGTGCCGGCCTACCCGTGTCAAGCCATTCTGGGGTGCTGACCACCCTTCGGTCCTGACGACCGAACCTCGGGGACTATTTCACCCCCTACTGCTATTATCACCTATATCATAACATAACATATTATCAGACATATCTGGGGTGCGTAAGCTACCCTTCGATCCTATCAACCAAACTCGGGGAGTGGTCCCCTCCTACTACCTCTATCCCATATAACATAACTAGCCAGCATGCAAACATATCATCACATACTGTCAAATGTACTTGGGGTGTCTGACTACCCTTCGGTCCTAACAACCGAACTCTACTACATACAACATATCATGCTAGCATATAACATATCAGGTAGTAGCAAACCTAGATGATATCACAAAGACAATCATCTATCATACATCTCCTACTAGTGGGTCGGCATTGTGGCCTTAGACCCACCGCTACTGGAAGGTAACTCACCTCATAGTAGCTACTAATCTGTGTGGGAATGGTCTGTCTGCTGCTGCTGCTCCGGAAATCCTCCGGCTGCAATTCCCACCAAACACTTAGTCAAATACTACTAACCGACCTCAGGGTAAACTGACCATTTACCCTTAACCAAACCATGGGTTAAAGTTAAGTCATCTTCCAATGGACCCGACTCACCGAGTTGGCCTATCAACTCGCCGAGTCCCTATCCCTTTGTCTGACCACTATCCCGTCTCTACTCGTCGAGTTTGGCATTGACTCGACGAGTTTTCCTTCTAAGCTAAAGGCCAATAGTCCTTCATCCTACTCGCCGAGTTGTATGAACAACTCGCCGAGTTCTTCTTCATCCGCAGAACACTCTATGCTGAGACTCGCCGAGTTGTATGAACAACTCGCTGAGTCTGTTCTTGAGGCAAGAAGATTGCCCTGAACTCGCCGAGTCATGGCATTGACTCGCCGAGTTACTACATGAGTGGGTCTGGCTTCCAACCCACTGAGTTACACCCTATGACTCACTACTCCAACCCGCAAACACGAAAAAGGGGAAAACTCGGGGACTCGCGACTCGACTCGACTCGCCGAGTCCGAGGGACGACTCGCCGAGTCGGCCACAGGCAATTACTATACACTCGATTTTTCTTGAATCCAGCTCATGCCATTCACAGATCTGGGTTTCTAGGGCATGAATTACACGTAAAGTTTCCAACTTTACGTGTAAATAATCACCAATGAAGGTTTTAGGGCTCAAAATGCACCAAAAGAGTAGATCTAGGGCTTTCATGCAATATGACTCCATAAAGGCGGTAGATCTAAGCTCCAGGGACTCAATCATGCCTAGATCTAGAGGCTAACAACTTATTACAACCCACAATGCACAAACAAGCTTGGGGAATGGCTCAAGAAGGACTTTCATGTAGCTAATAGAGACTACAAGCCTGAAAACAGAGGGGAAACGAGTTATACCTCAAGGAAAACGCTGAGATGACACAAAGATGCCTGACCTCCTTCTCCTCTTCTTGATCCACTCTTCTTTCTCCTCAAAATCTTCAAGAACACACCAAAACACTTCAATCTCACAAGGAATAGGGGTATAAACAATGTTGGGAGCTCTGAGGGTGAAGGGGGCGAGCTTAGAGGCGGATAAGAGGGTTTAAATAGGGTGCAAACCCTTGAAATTTAGGGTTTCATCAGACAGCGGGGACTCGCCGAGTCCAGATTCTGGACACGCCAAGTCGCCAACTTAAACGTGTTCCGGATCACGTCTCTACTTGGCGAGTCGGACCTACAACTCGCCGAGTCCAAGACTAAAAATGAGAAAAACACTAAGATAAATTTTTACGTACCAGGAACCAGGTGCTACGTATTAAGGATTGTGTGGGTTGGGAGTTTGGAAAACTTTCCAACAGTTGGTTAGTACCTTCTTAGTGATGGTTAGCAGGCTTCTAATGGACCCATGTTGGGAATTCCAATCATGATTCGAGTTCGGTTGGGGTGCTTGGTTGAGTGTATGTTCGAATCTGGATGCGTTCGGATTGATAGATAAGCAGTAAGGCCTAGGGCGGTGGTAATGACAGTTAGTGCGGAGGTGTTGTAAGACTATGGGGTGGCCCATAGCATTCACTAGTTGGCAGTTAGAGCAGAGTGTGGTAAGACTGCAGGGTGGCCCGTAGCATTCACTAGCTGGCAATTTGTGTGGGAGTGTTGTAAGACTGCAGGGTGGCCTATGGAATTCACTGGTCCTGTACAACAATGGAGGGTGTGGCAAATCCTTTAGTCCTTAAAATATTTTTGTTGATTTACGAAGGAACAAATTCGTGAGCTACCTGTATTTTTAGTCTCTGTTACCTAAATTAACAGGTAGGGATGCCACATAGAAAGATAAGAACTATTTTTACTAGTTTTAAAAGCTAAGTCAGCCAAATAATCAAACTTAAAAGCCGTGTCACTTCATAATTCATCGATGAATCAATATGAAACTAAAAAGCCCTTAAGAATTGAGCGTTTTATCTGCAATTTTGAGATGACTCTACACTTAAGCTTGAAATTTCCTGAAAACATAAAAAGTTATCATCTCTATTATCTTATATGTTTAATCTCGATCAAACAAAGTTATTTTGCAACTATGAATTACTTAATCTTGGAGACAATAGTACCTTACTTTTAGGCTTAACAATTCCACACTCGAAAAATTGGAAGCAACATGAGTGAAAACACGTCTAAATCTGTTAAATTTTTTAACTTTGAAGTTGATCGAGAAACGTACTCCTTGTGCTCCGTTCTAATATGTCAAAATTAGAGAAGATGATAAGGTGAAGTTTATTTTGAGTATCGAAGTTACAATTTCAACATTGATAAACCCAATGTTAAGTTTCACTCCTTAATTGATACTAAAATCGAACTTTTGAGAAGCTGTATTGATTTCAGATTTGCATTTTTAGGTTTAAAAACCAGAAACCAATCCACATTCAAAATGATTTGGATTAGACGTTAGAAGTGTGAAGATTACCGGTGAGAGCAGGAAATCGAAGCCGTATATACACAAGAAAGCCAGCAACATTGGAGAAAAGAATGTGCTCATTTTTTACCTTGGTGGTGTTTTCACCATAGATCTGATGGATGTTAATTGTTGATGATTTAGTGATGCATCTGTGGAAGACGACATGAAGCACTTGGAAGACGACATGAAGCACTTGGAAGAAGGTGTTTTCGCCATGGAACTGGGTGATGTTGATGGTTGATGATATGTGCAAGAACAGGAGGAGATCCAAATGGATTTGAGTGGGAAATGAGAAATTGGGTTGTTTTAAAAGACGGATGGAAGAGAGAAAGCAATTGGAGAGTATGAAAAAGTGTCGATGATGATAAAGTGGTGAGCAGACAGGGGAAAACGGGTGAAGAAAGCAAAAGAGGAGAAGATGAATACTACTGGGTATTAACAAATGTCTATGTCTATGGGTGACCCCTTCATTTTGTCCAAAAGGACGTAATCAACCAGACAAAAACAACTTCCTTCCCTCGTAAAGCAACAAAAATACTTTAGGGATCAAATAGACCAACCCTAAAAAGTTCGTAAGGCATTTGTGTCATTTCCCCTTTCAATTAATCATGTGTAAAACAAATTGTTCAATGGAGTAACCAACTACACTACAAACTCTTTACTTTTTACACTCTTTTTTTATATATTTTACTTGGATCAAAGAGGTAACTTTTCCTTTATTACCCTCTCCAAATTTTCCCACAATTTGGGTTCATTGTAATCCTTGATAACAAGTGTTGCCCCAGCATCAAGTAGCATTTTTTCAGGGTTTCTAGTAGCCATTCCAACTGCCGCCATCCCAGCTCCATTAGCTGCTTTAATCCCAGAAACAGAATCCTTTTCAAGAAACAACAAAACCCCATTATCAACCATATCATTAAAGATCCAACAACTTTGAATTTCTTTAACTAAATGCAAAAGAACGAATTCTCTTATATAAGGGCGTAAAACCATACCTCAAACACAAATGTATGATTTGGGGAAACTTTAAGTGCATCTAGAGCTTTGAGGTAAGGATCAGGAAAAGGTTTTGGTCTTGCACATTCTTCAGCTAAAACAATAACTTCAAAGAAATCTTGAAGGTTGAGCATTGAGATTAATAATTCAGCGTTTGATCTTGGGGCGTTTGTGACAGCAGCCCGTTTTAGGCCCAGATCTTCTACCCATTTGCATAAATTTTCAAGCCCGCTTATTGGTTCCAATTGTTCGGATGCCAATCTGTTTATTCATCATAAAACAATGTTATATTTACGCGTATATGACATACTGAGACCTGAACTAATGTCACTATATAGTTTGAAAGATAAATTCAATTCATACAATAGTCATTACGTAAATAGGAAGAATGTGTTAGTGTTAACTATATCCATATGTGTATATTTAAAAGCTTTAGATGTAACATGTTTGACCTAAAAAGTCAACGTGAGAGAAATTACCTTCGAAACAAAGCTTCCTTATCAACCATGAAATTCATGGCTTTTTCGAACTCCCAATCTGGGAGAAGAACACGACAAAGCTCTTCGTTATGCTTCCCACTAATGTTATTTATGAAGAAATCCTCATCGATGGGTGATCCCTCATTAAATCCAATCTACCAAATGAAATCAAACGCCCTCTAAGAGATTAGAATCACGAAAATCAAACTGTCATTGAGACTACCTCTTGGAGCATATCACGAAAGGCGTAGAAATGGAGAGGATCGGAGTCACAGAGAGTTCCATCAATGTCGAAAAGTATTGCTTCGAGAGGAGCGACGAAAGATAAAGAAGAATTGCTGCGTGAAGAATCAACACAGATGCAATCAAGGGTCTATTCATTTCATACTTTCAATTTCTTTTCCCATTTTATGTATTCATAAAAATGGAACATCAAAATCGAACCGAAATGGGACAAAATCATCTAAAATAACACATCTGCAATTAAATCTTGCCATTTGCGAATGGAAACTATTCGTGATATTCAAGAAACTTTAACAATTTCACGAACGAATGTCACTTCCAAGTAGATTCATCAATGGATGCATGTTTTGAGGGATTGGGTGTAATTTGTGAAGAAAAGTACCTGTTGATTGGGTAAGAACTTGATGAAGCGGAGAACCCAAATGGGATTGTTGAAGAAAAATTGGGGAAATATGGCTTCGTGCGTAAAATTGGATTATTGGGGAAGAGATGAAGGGAAGTAGCGAGTGCTGGCATCGTTTTTGCTCAAAATGCGAAGCTCCACGCTTTCAATTCACACAGCTTTTTTAGAGCTGTGTAGTTGAGTTGTTCCCTTGTTGTTAGGATACAGTTTAGGTGCTGATACGAAGGAATCATAGCCAACCACGCTATTTTGGATTATACCTTGGATCTTGGGTGATTCTTTTCTAATTTATGCTCTTTCTATTTTTTCTATTTATGATTCAATAAAATTTTGCACCAATAGAGCGTTTTCTATTTTACTGTGTTTTAACGACAAAATAAAAATATATTTTATTTTAAAACACAAAAATATTCTTTTTAATATGAACTTTTTTTTGTATTTAAGATAATTATTTAACTGTGTATTAGATTATTAGTATTTAAAACTGTATACATAAGCTTAGTAGAATTTTTTTAATTGACACTATAGATACATCTTTTATTAGGTGATCACCATAAATATGGGCCAGGACTCGTTGTTTGGAATTTAAATACTTCAAACAAAATGGATTCAAATATCACAAATATCAACTGTTTTGATCCCTTGACAAAAAAAAATGTGACTAATTTTAAGTGTCCCTAGTCAATGATGTTCATATATAACACCTTTAGATAGGGATTTAAATTTGAGTCTACATTATAAAAATGTGTTAGAACTTGGCTAACCTATCAACACAATCAAATAATTTTAAATTGGGATTTGAATTTGAGTCTTCAATAATATGTGGCACCATCAGCTATTTTGTAATATCTTTAAGCAAATAATCAACCCTAAAGAGAACATCCTTTGTTTTTTTAATGAACTTTCAATAATAATAATAATTATTAATATGTATGACTAAAAATTTTATATTTTTAATTGATATAAACATTTTTGTGTTGATAATTGTGGTTTAACTACGAAATTGAATTGGCCATCTTGATAACACACATATTCGTGTTTTTATCTTGTTTGAAGTTAAATAGCTCATGAAATTTGTTGGCAATGTATATTAATTAATCTTTAATTAATACATAGAGATTGGTGAACTATTATTACTTTATATTCTAAAACTAGGCGTAATCTCACGTGTTGCGCAAGAATACATTTAAGTGGTTAAAATAATTATTGAAAAAAAATATAAATATGTTGAAATTTACGTTTTTAGTCATCCATTGGGCATTAACCGAATTATTAAATAACATAAAAATTCATCAACTTATATCTTGATACTATCTAATATAATTAATACCTTATAAACTTTACTTTTACTTTTATAATATCCAATATATAGTATAAGTTTTTTTATAACTTTAATACAATCTACTTTTCTTATGTCCGATAATATAGGAAAATTATTTTAGTTAACTAATAAATTAAATAATATAAGTTTAACAGTTAGAAGTTTCAAAACATTAATATTTTTATAAATCAATCAATTAAGTAACACATGTTGAAATTTTTACAATCATTATTAAAAACGTTTGAAATATTGGATTTTAAATAAATTTTGGTCGAAGTGTTTTGACCTCTATTATAATATATATATATATATATATATATATATATATATATATATATATATATATATATATATATATATATATATATGAAAAATATAACATATATATGAGTTTTAATTAATTATCCTTTTGTACGGTACAATTACAAAAAAAACATATTTAAAATATTTAATTAAATATTTTCGACATCACCCTATATAACATATGATCAATATATTAACGGCTAAACCACAATATACAACGACTATATTACAATAATCCAAAAACGAAGAAAATATAAAAACAAATTACTATAACAAACTTACATATTAAAAGCTATAATATAATAGCATATCTCCAAAAGTGGTCATAAAACCTCAACCCAACACAAAAACCTTTAAGTTTGTTTTTTTTTTTTCTGAAATTTATATATGATTTGTATGCATGTCTTCCCAAAATATAGACTTTTTTATAATAAACTTTTCACTAAATGCTAATTAAACATAATATAAGTTATAAAACTTTTGAGTGTTAAATCATAATTAAAAAAACTTTTGAGTTGCATTAGTTAAAAAATGGGGTTTCAAATGAATGTTGTTTGAGGAAGTTAAAAAGAGGGGGTTTCAAATGCATTAGATTCAAGAAAAAATGTTATTAATTATTTTCGACATCACCCTATATAACATATGATCAATATATTAACGATTAAACCACAATATACAACGACTGTATTACAATAATCCAAAAACAAAGAAAATATAAAAACGAATTACTATAACAAGCTTACAAATTAAAAACTCTAATATAATAGCATATCTTCAAAAGTGGTCATAAGATCTCAACCCAATACAAAAACCTTTAAGTTTTTTTTCTTTCTGAAATATGTATATGATTTGTATGCATGTCTTCCCAAAAGATTGATCTTTTTTATAGTAAAATTTTTACTAAATGCTAATTAAACATAATATAAGTGATAAAACTTTTGAGTGTTAAATCATAATTAAGAAAACTTTTGAGTTGCATTAGTTAAAAAAGGGGGTTTCAAATGAATGTGGTTTGAAGAAGTTAAAAAATGAGGTTTCAAATGCATGAGATTTAAGAAAAAATATTAACTTTATAAGTATGTTTAATATATATATATATATATATATATATATATATATATATATATATATATATATATATATATATATATATATATATATATATTAAAAAAGAGTTATTAATACAAAATTTGTAAGTGGGAATTATACAAAATAATAACGATGAACTATTTATCATATAAAATATTTCATCACATTATGATAAACTTTAAAAGAATTTTGTAATGACATGGTTTTTGAAAAATTAATTATAATTTTAGTTAAGTTTAATAGTTCATAAATTTTGTAAAAACTAAAATATATATTTCTTCCATGCCATTCTTAGATTGTTTATTTGTTGTTTTAAAGGAAGTAATTAATTTTTAGATTGTTTATTTATTTTTTTAATGGTTTGGAGTATATCATAATTCTATAAGGTTTAGGTTGTAAATGTTAATATCTTTAATTAATTTCTTGCAAATATAAAATTAATGATTACCTAATTTGAAAATGCATCAATAATCTTTTACTTAAAAGTTAAAGGATCGTGTGTGTTAACATTTGCCTATATAAGGACAAGAAATTGAGAACTAATTATATATAGACACGCAACTACACGTCCACGACACATTGATTATTTGATTTAATTCATACAAAATCAAGAATGAAGAGAACAATCCTTGTGATCTTTTTGCTTTTTGTAGCAGGTGAGCAATTCTCTCTATATGTACATAAGTCACTTTCACTATGGTCTTGAATTTTTTTAATGAAAAAATAAGAGGATTAGGTAAGGTTAGAAGGGAAAACGTGTTCCCAACTTTTTTCATGAAATGAAAGAAAATGATTACTAACCCCCTCCCCCCCCCCCCCCCCCCCTCATCCTATTAAAATTTTCCATCTAATTTTGCATTGATTATGAAGGAAAGCAAAAAAAGTTCTTTCTTTTCATTTCTTTCAAACTCGAGAACATGATGGGTATTTTTTTTGCCTTCCATTCTCTTTTTCACTTTCATTTTTTGTAATTTTAAAATTCAAGAAGAGGATGCTTATGTATGCTATGAAACGACACTTGTATTGGAATTAGCATGTAAGCAATTTAATGACAAATCCAGGGTGTTTTGGGCAATCTCATAAGGGGTTCTCGATATATATATATATATATATATATATATATATATATATATATATATATATATATATATATATATATATATATATATAACATGAATTGACATCTACCTTTTTTTGTCTCAGGTTTGAAGGACGTGACTTCGTATTCACAAGATTCCGTTCCACCAGAATGTAATAGTTCTATAGATTGCTTTCATCGTTGTGGAATGTTTGGGTCTCATGTTTGTAAAAATCATCAATGTGTTTGTCTAAGTGATGATGAACAAAAGTTCTCACGACCAAATGTGCAAATCGATAAAAATGTATAACAATAATGTCAAAATGCAATATCATTTGAAAAACAAAATGTAATGATTAATATAAACTCTTCGAATTTTGCAACTTGAATCTTTTATATCTTGGACATATAAATGTATAAAAAACTATCATTATATATTTATATGGTTTGATGGATATCATAGTTCTATAAGGTTTAGATTGTAAATTTGAATATCTGTAATTAATTTGTTGTAAATATAAAATTAATGATTCCTTAATTTGAAAAGTCATCAATATTCATTTTCTTAAAATTTAAAGGACTGTGTGAGCTAACATTTGTCTATATAATGTCAAGAATTTAAGAACCAATAATATTTAGACACACAATTGAACCTCCCCTACACATTGGTCATATGACCTGATTCATAGAAATCGAGAATGAATAGAACATTCCTTGTGTTTTTTTTTTTTTTTTTTTTTATCTTTTTGTAGCAGGTGAGGAATTCATTATGTATGTACATAAGTCACTTTCACTACAGTGTCGAGTATTTTTTCAATGGATAAAATAAGAGGACTAGGTTAGATTAGAAGGGAAAAACGTGTTATCAAATTTTTTTTATTGAATGAAAGGAAAAGATTAACTAAAGATTAGATTAGATAAAATACATAATTACAAATATATATTTTATATTTTTGAAATAAAATAAACATCAAATACATTTTTCTTTGTCTTATATATATATATATATATATATATATATATATATATATATATATATATATATATATATATATATATATATACTAGAAAAGTTTAAGGTCCGTGCTAAGCACGACCCATGAAGGATAATGATATTTCTTCTACTATAATCTAAATGATATTGTGCTAATAACCACAAAGTAAGAACTTCTGCTTTAAATGTGTGGATTTTCAATGTGAAAAAAAAAATATATTCTTATAATCAACAAGTCAAGGATAATTGGGTTTCTTATTTTTTCAAGATTGGTATAATCATTCATAGGTCGTGACATTGATAATATGTTTGCTTTTGTTCTTAAGTTATATATAATTTCCTCTTGTTGAGTTAATGAAGAGTTGTGAAGCTCATAAGATATAGAAAGTCTACCAGCATTTAGTTTTTTTTTCTGCATAATGAAATTGAAAACAATCAACTACCAAAAATAATTAACTGACAATATGTTAGACAACAAAAGGCCTACCAGTGTGAGGAAGACACTGTGCGAGGACACCTTTCACACCTTCACTGCACCTGACGGTGTAGTGTTCTGGCCTCTGGGTTTGAGAAACATCCATGTCAACAACACCGCACCTTGTCTATATGTATCCCCTTTGGCCAAGCTAACCTTTGATGTCTTTTCGACTTTTCATGGGATTCAACAAATGATTTGGATCCTATAAAAATTAAAATGCATTTACTTAAATGTCAATCTTTAAAGTAATCTAATAATAAATTAACATTTATGATATTAAAGTAAAAGAGGAATTGTGTGTGTTAAAATGATGCACAGGGCCCAAACGTAACGATCAAACCAAATGGAAAGAGAAAATAAAAGAAATATTTATGTAGGAAGTTAAAAAACATCCGAAAAGACTATTTAAATCAACACGTGTACATACAGCTCATTAAGTAAATTAATGCAATGATGAATGGAGATGATCACCATAGATTCATATTTTTTGTGTGTAATGACTATAAATCCTAACTCGGAGATGATCATCAATGGAGGCCAATAAGCCAAACCAGATAATCGCCCAAAGGTGAGCAGTTTACCCAGACAATATTTCACGGGAAAAACCTAAAAGAAACCGGAATGGTTATCTTTTTGTGTAAAAACTATGGTTTATCTTTCCGGTTCGGATATACTCGATATATCCGTATCCTATCCCACCTTTTTCTCCACTGTCCAGTATATTCGCCAATGTTTTCCACATCATCTGTTGCACAAAATCATAACCTGATTTTGATCAACGTAATAGTTTAATGACAAAGAAGTAGTGAAGGATATGAATTAGTTACCTAGACTTCTTTTTATGCATTGTCGACTGAAAGGAAGTGTTATTATTAGTTCCAAATTGTATGAATAGAACCATTTCAAAAATTTATAATGTGGGTATCTGGTGGTTGTCGAGGCCAACACAAATAATAACCCTAAATATTACACACTAAAATAGTGTATAGTGGTAAAGGGATCGAATCCACGGAGATTGGTTCAATTTGATAACTCTATGAAAAATCTCTTTGTAAAATACTTGGAATATGACAATAAATTAAAAATGGGGGTTTTGATGTTTTGAAATACTTGAAACAAACTAGAATTAACTATGATTTAAATAGACAATTGCAACAAAAATAAGAATTTGATGTAAAATCAATAAGGGAAAGATGGTTGACTTAAAGTTTTCTCACTTTGACTTTTGATGAACATATCATTAGAATTCAATGGTGCAATACTTGTTTTAAATCCTTAATTTGGCTATAGTAATCCAAGGAGCTTGAGATTACCTAGACTTTTCTTAATTGTTGAAATGGCTAGAGAAGCTCATAACAATTTCCTTAGTCAAAGTCACTAATTCCAAATAGCATGTAATTAGTGAAAGTCAACTAGCATTAAGAACCAAAAAGTCACCAAATCCAAAAGGGGTCAAATGCTTTCACCACCATGTTGGAGGAAATGTTTTTATGATTGTGTGAAGCAAAAACAACACAAAAATCATTTGTTGCTTGCTAATTTGAGGATCCTTTACTTAATCAAGAAATTAGCCAACTAATCACCACAAACACATTTAAACTCATGAACTAAAACATACAAGTAATGATAAGATGTTAAAACACAAAACATTCCCATAAAGATTCAAGAACATGTTCATGGATTCTTCAACATTCAACAAAAGTTCAAAGGATTAACCAAAAGTCAACCAAGATTAGCTTAGCCAAGCATGGCTAAACACAAAGAAACAAAGTTAGAGAAATTTGTACCAAACATTAAGCAAGAATCAAGAGGTAAAAATATGATGTTCTTCAAGGGTTCTTGGCCTTCAAAAGTCTTCAAAACTCCAGAGAGAATCTTCAAAAATCGGATGTCCTAGAGTATGCAAAAGATGGGCACCAACCTTCCTCAAATAGCTCAAAAGAAGAATTTCCGAAACTGCCCCTGCAGGAGGTTGCGCGACCCGCGTGCTCTTGCGCGGGTGGGTTGCGCGGGTGGTCCCTGGATGTAGCATCTTTGAGGTTTTGGGCCTCCATAGCTTAGCCCACTTGGCCCAGGTCGAATCCAATCACCTCCTAGCCCATTTTCTTCAAGTTTTTCTTCATTTTAAGCCCAATTTTACCTCTCTAAGTCCTCCAAAGCTCGTGAACTCACCCGATTAATAATTTACGTACGCTTGAATATTCCCCCGCATCTTGCAAATTTAAAGTTTATTTCTCTCCAAGTCTTCAAATAATCATCAAGATCACTCTATGCATCATCTCCACTACCCATCAAGCCCAACGTCATTTTTGTCTACCAAATCTCATCGCCTCCTATACGTCCCGAACACTCCCGCTCCGCTAGACCCAAAAACCTGCAATTATGCTCACAAGATTCGAGAGTACCCGAAATAGTCATAAAATAACAAAAAGGAAAATATGCATGGAAATTATCTAAATTATGAATGAAATATGCTAAAATAAACTATAAAAAGAAGTAAATAAAATGAAGCTATCAGTATCACCACACAATGATTACAAGATCATATCGTTAATTTTTTTTTTTATCAAAATGCATTAAATTCTTTAACTTTTTTAACACCATTTCAATAATATGACTAAACAGATTAAAACTAATTAAATGTCTTTAAGCATCATTTCAAGAATTTCAATTGTGGGTATCACCTCACATATCATGCATACAAGATCAAATGAATACGATTTGAATGGTTCTAAAGATTTTACTTTTAAGAACTATTTCAAAATTCTCTCGTAAATTTTAATAACCATTTCGATTAATTTGAGACAACATGGTTATAATTGAAATGGTGTCTTTGAAAACTTACTTTTCCCCATAGAACAATGACTACAAAATCACAAGATACTTCTATAAGTCGAATCTTTGAAACAGTGAGAATCCGCTAAATCTTTCTTGAGGTCAATGGAAGAGAGACATTACATTATCAATTGGTGGCCCTATTAGAAGTGGAAAGTGCTCTAGTGGGATCTTCATAGATATGCATTTCGTTTGATAAGGATCGAGTGACATTGTTTCTTCGACCCGAAAACTATTATCCCCAACCATTTCTCTGCAACATTAATCAACAAAATAACACCGGTATGAATCATCACATTTTTCTAACTTTTCAATCTTCCTTTAAACCAACGCTTAATCTTATAAAACCAGTTGTACTTTCCACACCTTTTAAACCTTCTTCAATCAAATCCCACCGAATACATGGTTCAAAACACATACCATGGGTAAACATGCTAGCCCTCTCATATCTCTATGAGTTTGATGTTTCATGGTTTCTTTGATTTTAAAGGTTGTAATTCAAATTTCTAATCACAATTTATACTTCTAAGTATTTATTGAAATGCAATTAAACTACAAAAAAATATAAAATTTACCTTCTTGACTAAGTTCATTTGCAATTACACTCAAATACACACACTCTTTTCATACAATTCACACTTCTTTTCTTCATTTGATGCATCAATTGCCTCATGAAGCATCAATAAACGAAAAATAAAAAGACGGCCAATTAACAAAGCCCATATCAGATTATCTCATGAACATGTTAGTTTTAAAGATTATAGAACAAAGAAACCCATTTTCTATTTGGGGAGCGAATCAAACCTAAGTGAAATTGAAGTTTTCAGCAATGGGAGAGACATAAAGACTATAAAATTGTTACTTTTTCAAGACATGAAAATTGGTTGTTCTATATTCAATGTATAACATGATTATACAAACAACTCTCATTGACAGTTTCATATTGAATCTGCCAAGTGCCCAAGTCCCTTCATATATTAAATATTTGCATGATTTCCCTTAAGCGAAGTCAACCATGTAGATTTATAGAGTTTGTCTCAGATTTAAACTAAAAACAACTACAAAATAATGTAAGTTTTTGGGCGTAAGTTACATGGTAGTGCCAGAACCATTTTGGGAAATCAATATCCCTCGATTATGATAATTTCTTGAGATTCGTATGCAACCTCTCCGTAGAACCAGTGAGTTTTCTCCAATCGAACGCTACAATAACACTGAAAACCTAATCAGGGGAAATTAGGAAAAGAACTAAAACCTTCGCAATATTTTATTGCAAATCAAAGAGGAAATAAGTTACCTAATTGAAATTAGGAAAATGATGTCGGTCTTGCCTTCTGGGTTGAAGGGAGGAACTTGCATAGACATGGCAAAGCATTACGATTTGTTGCATAAACATTATCAGAATATTAGAACAGTGGATAGATACAGAAACAGGAAGTGTTGTGGATCACTTTTACATGGTGTCGTTCACATACGGTAGATTTGAGTATGAAGCGGTGTGCATCGATTTTGACTGGCGTCGTTAAAATGTTCTCTAAAGAACACGGTGGTTGAGAAAAGAGATAGCTCTCTTTCAAACGTCATTTGAAGCAACGAATGACTATCTTCAATTGTTGTCATATGCTTTTCTTTGAGGCATGTTCACGCGCTGTACGCGCTCTGAAATAAATAAGGTTTTTATATATAATAATGATATATATATATATATATATATATATATATATATATATATATATATATATATATATATATATATATATATATATATATTGAGTTATTGGGTGAACAAAAAAAATATGAGAACTTGCTAGCTTATAATGCTCTCATCGTTTTTAAAAACCAAAAATATTAATTTTTTCCAAATGGTGCATCTAAACGATATGTAGGCTTAAAAAAAGATTTGATAATTTTTTTTATTCATTTTGGAAATTTGTATGTATTCACAGTCAACAGTCCATATGACTGTTGATTGTGTTTATTAGCAATCTAAATAACTGTTGATTATGCATAAATCCACATTTTTGAAAACCCCAAAAAAATCATCAAATCTTTTTTTAGTCTAGATATGGCTTTGACGCACCATTTGCAGAAGATTTGTGTTTTTGGCTTTTTAAATTGATTAACTGATTATGAATCTGCAAGTTCTCACTGATCATTTGGTTCTCAAAAGAACATGATTACTCTCTCTCTCTCTCTCTGTATGTATATATACACACGCACACACGTGCTAGACGTAACCTCGCGCGTTGCACAAGAATGCATTTAAGTGGTTAAAATAATTATTGGAAAAAATAGAAATATGTTGAAATTTACGTTTTTAGTCATGCATTGGGCATTAACCGAATTATCAAATAACATAAAAATCCATCAACTTGTATTTTGGTACTATCTAATATAGTCCATACCTTATAAACTTTACTTTTACTTTTATAATATCCAATATATATTATAAGTTTTTGTATAACTTTAATATAATCTACTTTTTTTATGTCCGATAATATTTTTTTGGATTAAATAAGAAATAAATTGTTTTAAATGAGATATTAATAAACAATAATGAAACAATAAACTTTGTATTACACTATTTATATTACACCAAAACATGCAAGGTTTCATATATGAACTTTCAAATATTAAACATTAAACTTAAGAATGAATTCATACAAAATATATCATTATACATAAATATCATCAAGAGTTTTAAAATAAGTCAATTAGTAAATTTGATATTTAATTTTAATTACATATTTTGCAATGCGTACATTTGATTTTATGTTGGTGCGCCGAGAATCCTCTTCCTTAATTTGTACCTAAAAAATTAAGGTGAATGAGAATATAAATGAGATATTACTAAGCATTAATATAAATAATTCAAAAGGATATGTGGATCTCCTACAACCAGCTAAAGAAAACATACCTCTCTAGTGGTAGTTATTCCTCTGTGAAATTGAAGTAGTCATTATATGTACACCTTGTTTTCTAATTACATAAACAAATATGAGTAACCAAACATAAAAATGTTATCTTTATGTAGGAAAAATATTTTAGTTAACGAAAAAATTAAATAATATAAGTTTAATAGTTAGGAGTTTCAAAAAATTAATATTTTTATTAATCAATCAATCAAGTAACACATGTTAATTTTTACAATTATTATTAAAAAACATTTGAAATATTGGATTTTAAATAAATTTTGGTTGAAGTGTTTTGATCTCTATTATAATATATATATATATATATATATATATATATATATATATATATATATATATATATATATATATATATGAAAAGTATAAAATATGTATGAGTTTTAATTAATTATCTTTTTGAATCGGTACAATAAAAAAAAAACATATTTAAAATACTTAATTAAATATTTTCGACATCACCTTATATAACATATGATCAATATATTAATGGTTAAACCACAATATACAACGACTATATTACAATAATCTAAAAACGAAGAAAATATAAAAACAAATTACTATAACAAAGTTACAAATTAAAAACTCTAATATAATAGCATATCTCTAAAAGTATCATAAGACCTCAACCCAACACAAAAAACCTTTAAGTTTGTTTTCATTCTGAAATTTGTATATGATTTGTATGCATGTCTTCCTAAAAGATATACATTTTTATAGTAAACTTTTCACTAAATGCTAATTAAACATAATATAAGTTATACAACTTTTGAGTGTTAAATCATAATTAAGAAAAGTTTTGAGTTGCATTAGTTAAAAAATGGGGTTTCAAATGAATGTGGTTTGAGAAAGTTAAAAAATGGGGTTTCAAATGAATGAGATTCAAGAAAAAATGTTATTCAATATATTCGATATCACCCTATATAACATATGATCAATATATTAATAATTAAACGATAATATACAACGACTGTATTACAATAAATCCAAAAACAAAGAAAATATAAAAACGAATTAGTATAACAAACTTATAAATTAAAAGCTCTAATATAATATCATATTTTCAAAAGTGGTCATAAGACCTCAACCAACCCAAAAACCTTTAATTTTTTTTTTTCTGTGAAGTTTATATATGATTTATATGCATGTTTTCCCAAAATATTGATCTTTTTTATAGTAAACTTTTTGCTAAATGCTAATTAAATATAATATAAATTATAAAACTTTTAAGTGTTAAATAATTAAGAAAACTTTTGAGTTGCAGTACTTAAAAAAAAGAGGGTTTCAAATGAATGTGATTTGAGAAATTAAAAAATGGTTTCTAAGAAAACTTTTGAGTTGCAGTACTTAAAAAAAAGAGGGTTTCAAATGAATGTGATTTGAGAAGTTAAAAAATGGTTTCAAATGCATGAGATTAACAAAAAATATAAGCTTTATAAGTATGTAATTAATAAAATTATCAAATTATCGGTTTTCAGTTTTGTTTTCTTAACATAAAAAATTTCCTCTTAAATAAAACTAGTAAAACTTTCATTTCCTAACGTTTTTTTGTCCCACCAAAACTGGATGTCCTAAACCCTTATGAACTTTCATTTCCTCTTAAAAAATTTGGAAAATTATCCTTGTATGTCCCACCAAAACTGGATGTCCTAAACCCCTTTTAGATTAAAAAAGAACACAAAACCCCCTCTGCCGAAATTCACAATATCCAACGACAGTGACACAGAGAGCAAGAGCATGACGAGCGGGAGTTTTACTCTGCTACAGCTATGGCAACTTCCTTACTCCACGTTGTTATTCAATCGCACCAAGCTCTGTAAAGGTTTTTGTTGATTTTCATGTTTGTCTCGGTTTCCGATGCGTTTTCATCGTTTATGCACTATAAACCCTTGTTCGTCAATGTCTGGATTACATTACAGTCTCTCTGTAAAGTAAACTGCTGGATATACGTATATATTTCTGTTATGTGTATATATCCGTGTCGGTTTACTGATATATCTTCATCGTTTAATCACTATAAACCCTAGTTCGTCGATTTCTGAATTAGATACTCCCTCTATGGATGCTAGTAGATAAACATATCCTGTTTGCGTGTATATATAAACACCTTCATTAGTAACAAAACAATGCGAACTTGGGGACAGAATCAAATTCAACAATTGTTTGAAAAGATGACAACTAGGGAATACGTATCGTATAAGTCAATCTAAGACATTTTTCCCTTGATACCTTGCAGGCTTATACCCATTACCAAGGATGAAAATTTATCCACTGTGCTTCAGTAAACAGATGCAGACAACCACCTATGAAGTTGTGAAAGGAAGCTATTTAGAGACATCACAAACCAAGCATGAAAACAAAACAAAGGTACTTCTGACTAATACATTGTAAAACTTTAAAAGAAAGCTGTGATATGTACATTAATTTAACATTACTCATTGTTAGGAAACAGCATCTGAGACACTTGATACAGTTGGTGCCTTTCAAAAGCTACCCATGGTGATGCCTTCAGTTGATATTCTGTATTCATCATTAAGAAAGGCCAAGAGAATCGCACCTACAAAGGGTAATCAACAACCATGATATATTTTTATTTTAAATTTTTTTTATAAAGTTAGCAGTTTAGCACTTGTTTAAATTGATTTTTAACTATAGGCTTTAGTTTGCATGATTCATAGGGATAGCTAATGCTGCTAAGCGTGAGAAAAACAAAGGTGCAAAACAACTTGATGCCCTAATGAAGGTAATTTGAAATCTTATAATGATCATACAACTACAAGTGTTCAAGTTTCAGATGTTATCTAATTATCTATTGTAATTATGTTTATTTTTTTTGGGTGATTATTAGGAGCTAACATTGCCATTGAGAACATACAAGGATAATTTCCCAAACAAAAGACAATTACACCCTTATGAACGTTCTCTTATTGAGTTGACTTTAGGAGATGGAAATTATGAAGAGGTTGGTAGAATCCATTATCCAATCAAGTATTTTTCATATGTGATTACCATAATCATGTAACTGAAGTAACTAATTTATGAATGTTTTATTCAATGTGTTGACTTTTGATTGAAGGTTTTAGGAAAAGTTGATTATCTAAGGAAGAAACTTGTATCAGTTGGAAAAGAACACGCATCACTCTGTGCTCAGGTAACAATTTCTTTTAATCTTTAACTTGTTAACTTGTTTGATTCAACACCTGTTATTTGCTATATATTTTAACAGTCAACAACAAAGAGAGAAGCAGAAGAGAGGTTAGTTGAGGTCAGTCACTAAACTACAAGATTTCATTTTTTTTTTTTTTTATATAATTATTCTTATTGTTATTGTGTTTACTTCTTTAAAGATTTTCATATATGATTATTTACTATAAACTTTTTCACAGGGAATGAGAAAACTTGAAGAAATCTTTCTTTCAGATGGAAAAGCCGTTGATGATTTAATGCAAATAGCCAAGGTTTTGTCATTTAGAAGAATATAATTCAACAATCCATGTTTTTTTTTCTTTTTTTAATAAAGTTAATAACTTTATACAATATTTAAATTTCTAGACATTGAGGGCAATGCCAGTTGTTGATCTTGAAATGCCAACACTCTGTCTTGTTGGAGCTCCTAATGTTGGAAAATCATCTTTAGTCCGCATACTCTCAACAGGAAAGCCTGAGGTATGTAAAATATTATTTATTTATTCACTTATTTCATAAAATTTCTATAATTATATATATTTACATATCAAATTTCTAAGACACTTTCATGTAGATTTGTAACTACCCTTTTACAACTAGAGGCATTTTAATGGGCCATATTGCTTTAAGCTACCAGAATTTTCAGGTCAGCTTTTTCTTCATTTGCATCTATACATGTAAATTTACTCTTTTACCCTTTTACACATTTAAAAAAATAAACGTTGTATTTTCACATCCTAGGTGACGGATACACCTGGGATCTTGAGGAGATGTGATGGTAACCTACTTTGTGTTTGACTATAATGAAAGAGTTTGACTATTTATTAAATAAATATCTAATATACTTTTTTTTTTTTAATTAAAATTTTTATAGAGGACAGGAATAATTTGGAAAAATTAACACTTGCTGTGTTGTCTCATCTACCTACTGCTGTGTTATTTGTTCATGATTTAACTGGAGAATGTGGGACATCTCCTTCAGATCAGGTATGACACTGTGGCTTCTTTTATTTTATTATTATTTTTTTGTTTATGTTTAATCTTATGTTTTTTTTTTAAAAAAAAAAATAATAATGCAGTTTTTAATTTACCAAGAAATAAAAGAAAGATTCAGTGAGCATCTTTGGATTGATGTTGTCTCCAAATGTGATCTTTTGGAAGAATCTCCGGTTCTTTATGTTACTGAAAATGCTGAGGATGATAATGATGAATTATTAAAATACCGAAAAGTGGGACCCGATGGAGCACTTCGAGTGTCTGTAACAAATGAAGTTGGACTCAATGAGGTTAGAATCTGACAACCATTTTTTGCAGAATAATAAAAGTAAATGAAGATTATATAAATAAAATTACAACTGTATCATTCCATATTTTTGTTGTGGTGGTTTTCAGTTGAAGAATAGAGTGCATGAGGTGTTGGTATCTCAATCAGCAAGACTCAACATTCAGAAACCTGAGGGCATTTTGGACAACATTTCTTCTCCAAGGAAAACTTTCATCTAATATGTTTTTTTTTTCTAGGTTAATATGCTTTTCAATGTTGAAAAAGGATATGGACAACAATAGTGTTTTCATATGTTTTATTTATTTAAATTAGTAAACATTATGTAACTTAGTCCTGTTAAGTTATTATTATTTTTGCAAGTTTTTTTTTTTATTCATGTGCCGATGTAATTGATTTATTTTATTTATATTTCGGTATAAATTTTGTTCCATTGTGGCTGGTATTACAAAAGACATGTATATTTAATGGAATAGAATAGAATTTGACATTTTTGTAACATCAATGTAAAGAGGAAATCTTAAAGTCAAAGTCAATTTAACAAAAGGTATTTGCTAGATTCCATGGGGTTTCACTTTTTTATTAATACTTTTTCACTCTAGGTTATTTTTACAACTTTTTCACAAAAGGACATTTACTAAATTCTTAAGACTCAAAGTAAAATCAACAAAAGAGTGGTATAACGGTTCATTTTTGAATCAAAAGAGATTAAACATTTTTGAATTCTAACATCTAAACTTATAAGACGTAAGGGTGTAGTTCTTCCTCTCAACATCTTATTTTTATTCTACTATTCGAATATCATGTCATTTTTTCGTTCTCATTCTTTACTTAATCATATGATTCTAAATATGTCCAAATATCATGTCATCTTTTCATTCTCATTCTTTACTTAATCATAAGGTTCTAAATAACATAAGACATGACTTGGTGACAATGTCAAGTCTCAATTTTTTTTGAAGCGTGACGAACCACGTTGTTTGTAAAACCTGATTTAAGGCGGAAATTTTTTTGTTGTGATTTAAGGAGACATTTTGTCAAAGCTTGGTAACAAGCATAAGCCTTGGAGCCATGACAGATCATGACGGAGCCATGATGAATTTTTTAGAATATTGCTTACTCCTGTTAACCTAGTAAATGGTTATATTTCATATTCCCTTATTTTATTTATTATTTTAAATAAAAGTAAAATACTATACTTTAATAAATAAATAAATAAAATTGATTAAAAAAATCTTAATAAAATAAAGAATTAATAAAAATAAAAATATTTCATAATTTTGAAATAAAAATTACATAGTTAAAACTAAAAATGAAAGTAAAACATAATAATAATTAAAACAAAGTTACAATGTTTTTTGTTTTTTGTTTTTTTGTTTTGTTTGTTTGTTTTTTTTTTTTTTTTTTTTGTATATGATCATAAATCCTTTTATTTATATTTTCTGTATTGTGGTTAGGATAATATATATATATATATATATATATATATATATATATATATATATATATATATATATATATATATATATATATATTCAAACCAAAATAAAAGATAGATTTTAGATATAAAAAAAGATGAAAGACTAATACTGCAAGTTGATTGCGTTTTGCTGCTGCAACCATCACCAAACAAAACATTCCCCATAAAATGGTGCTACTTCACATAAGCGGTGCCACATGACACTAATCGTATTCATTGTGTGGGGTAGGGGTGAACATTTGGATCGGACCGGACCGGACCAGACCGGATCGGACCGGTGAACCGGACCGGACCGTTTTTTTGGACCCCCGGGCCGGTTCTCGGTTCTAAGATTTCTATCCGGTTCAGTCCGGTTTTTTTCCCGGTTCGGTCCGGGTTTAGAACCGGTTGGACATGTAATATGTGACGTTTTTTAAACACCCATAACTCATTCATTTGAAGTCGGATTGACCTCCGGTCTTTTCCAACATTTAGTTTATAGTTTGTAGATGAATTTAGACTATAATTTTGTTTATTTTGATATTATATTCACTGAGTTACAATCCTTCAAAGTAGAGCTATCAAATGTGAAAAAATTCAGCTTTTCAGCAAGATTTTGTAATCTGTGATGTTTTTTAAACACCCATAACTCATTGGTTTTAAGTCGGATTGACCTCTGGTTTTTTCCAACATTTAGTTTAGAGTTTGTAGATGAATTTAGACTATAATTTTGTTTATTTTGGTATTGTATTCACTGAGTTACAATCCTTCAAAGTAGAGCTATCAAAGCTGAAAAAATTCAGCTTTTCAGCAAGATTTTGTAATCTGTGATGTTTTTTAAACACCCATAACTCATTCGTTTTAAGTCGGATTGAGCTCTGGTTTTTTCCAAAATTTAGTTTATAGTTTGTAGATGAACTTAGAGTATAATTTTGTTTATTTTGGTATTATTTTCACTGAGTTACAATCATTCAAAATAGAGCTATCAAAGCTGAAAAAATTCAGCTTTTGAGTGGAAGATTAGATTATGAGTTTATAAAGTTTATTAGTTTGATTGATTTTAAAGTTTAAACTATGATTTTTGTTGTTACGGTAATACTTTTGTATGTTTGTCTTAAAATTGTATAACTTTTTTTGGTAAACTTGACTTATATGTTAGTTGCTTTTATTTGGAAAATTAATTTTTGCAAGTTATAATATTATACATCAATGTAGATTAGTTATGCATGAAACGGAAACATATTAATTTTGCAAGTTATAATATTATACATCAATGTAGATTACTTATACTCTATGCAATTAAAGTTATACCGGTCCAAACGGGTCCAAAAACCGGAAAACCCGGACCTAGACCCGGACCCGAACACGGACACGGACACGACTCATCCGGTCCGGTCCAAGAGCCGGTTCGATCCAAATGCTCACCCCTAGTGTGGGGGGCCCACACTATCTAAAAATAATAAATATTTTTTGATTCATAACATTTTTTTATTACATCATTTCTATAAAAAAATCACATAGATTTTGGTTTACAACATTTTGGACTATATAGGTCAGAATATAACATTTTCAAAAAAAAAAAAAAAAAATCTTAACAAATTTTGGATCATAAGTTCATAACATTTTTTTAATCATAAAAAAAATTCGATTAAACATCATAACTTTTTTAATTGTAAGATTAAATCATAATATTTTGGGTAAATTACATGAATGGTCCCTATGGTTTGGGTTAGTTTACACGGTTGGTCCCTAACAACTTTTTTTAACTCGGACCATCCCTATGATATTATTTTGTTGCGATTTTAGTCCCTTAAAGATATAAAAAGACTAAATTGCCCTTATTTATTTCTTTTTCAATTTATTTATTGCTTATATAATTATTTATGTTATTATTAAAAGCTTACGCTCCCACCCTAATTCCATCCCGTAATCCCTTTGTTGCTTTCCCAATTCCCCATTACCCCCATCTTCATCTTCTTCGTTCAAGATATCCGGTCACTGCCAACATAACCTTCTCCGGCAAATAGTATATTTCATATCGGTATTTTTGCACCTTCATCATTTTCAATTCTTGGTCTTGGAGGGAGAGATGTATGAATTGTCAATATCTCATCCACCACATCATCTATTTGATTTTGCCGAATATTCCATTTCTACTCCTTTATTCTACAAAATTCTCAGAGAACTTGTACAGTTAAGACAAAAATCAAAACTGAAATCACTTATTAAGCACGTCTTCTTCATGGAGAGTTATGGATTGTGTTTTTGGCAATAGCACAAGTCATTTCTTCATCAAGCATGTCTTTTTCGTCAAGCAGCATAAGCCGTACTAGTTGCTTCTCCGCCCAGCACCACCACCGATGGGAACCCTCTTTGTTCCCCCCCCCCCCCCTGTAATGACTTCCGACCTTCTCTCCATCATTACCCTATTTCAGTGAGACCTCACTGTTGACCCACCTAATCATATAAACAAAAACTCAAATCAACTTCATAGTCACAAAAAAATTTAGATACAACACTCAACCTGTAAGCAAACTAATTACAAGGATTATAATAGCAAAATACCTATAAGTCAAAACAAAATCTGAGATGGAACATCCATTAGAGGTGTGGTTGGGATCGGAAGTGGTTGAAGAGAAACACCGATATATGAGGAAGAGGGAGGGTTCTTGAATCACAAAGGCGGTTGATTTGTTTTGATGGTGGTCTAAAGGAGGTGGCAAAGGTGTAAATAGGATCAACTGATGGAGAAAAGAGAAGATGGGGAATAGATAATGTTCTTTGATTTTAAAAATCAATGTCAGCTAGGGTTCGAATTTTACAGGGAGATGGGCGGATGGAGGAGAGGGTGGTCTTTCAGGAGACTCCGATGAGGATTGAGGTTGGAGCAAGAGAAATTGGATGTTCGGAGAGATGGAGGGGATGTTCGGGGGGTGACAGTGTCAGACTTTGGTGGCAGCAAAGAGAGTGGCAGATACTGGTGATGGTAGAGAAAAAGAGAGAGAGAGAGAGAGAGAGAGAGAGAGAGAGAGAGAGAGAGAGAGAGAGAGGTGTCAATGTCTATCGCTGGTGAAGAACGTTTGGGTGTCGATGGTCTCGTTGGGTTTCACATAAACGAAAGGAAATAGGGGGTTATGAGAGGGATGGGCCCCGTGTATCTAATCATTATTTTTTTGTTAATAATAAAATAAATAATAAAAACAAGATAAATAAAACGAGGGTAAAATAGTCTTTTTAAGTGTGCCAAGGACTTAATACGCAACAAAAACAAATTATAGGGATGCTCCGAGTTAAAAAAAATTGTTAGGGACCAACCATGCAAACTACCCAAACCATAGGGACCATTCATGTAATTTACCCTAATATTTTAAAATCATAACAAATGAAATATCAAAAAAATCATAATAGTTTTAAATCATAACAACTTAAATAAAGCATATTAAATCATAGATTTTTTGGATCATCTAATTTTAAACCATATTATTTTTAACCCAAACAATGCGGAAAGTACCTTATTTGGTCGTATAAATGAGATGAGACTCCCAAATTTATATTAAGCACCCTTTGCCACCATAGGACCCTAGAGATAATTTCCTTATTTAATATGGTGAAATCAAGAGCTATTTTGGGAAAATGACTTATTAAGGTAACTAACTATTTCAACTGTCCATATATAGGTAATGTTCTTTTTTTTGTACATATTAAGGTAACTAACTTGTTTTGTTTGTTCACATTTAGGTAATATGACCGGCTATCACCTGTTTTTGCTTATGTGGCATCCACCTGGCATTACGTGGCATGGTGCATATATGGGAAAATGACTTATTAAGGTAACTAACTATTTCAATTGTCCATATATAGGTAATGTTCTTTTTTTTTTTATACACATTAAGGTAACTAACTTGTTTTGTTTGTTCACATTTAGGTAATATGACCGACTATCACATGTTTTTGCTTATGTGACATCCACCTGGCATATGACTTGAATACGTTACACCTACGTGGCATCCACCTGACATATGACTTGTTTTGTTTCTTCTTCCTCATCTTATTCTTCAAAACAACAAGATGAATTTCAAGCTGATCATCCATGTGATTGCGTTTTACCATCTCGTGTGAAGATTTCAAGAACTCCTGACAACCATGGAAGAAAATTTAGAGTTCGTTAAAACTCGATGGTAAATCAATATTGTTGAATATGTTGCAGGAGTTCTTGAAATCTTCACACGAGATGGTAAACCGCAATCGATAATCAGCTTGAAATTCATCTTGTCATTTTGAAGAATAAGATGAGGAAGAAGAAGCCATCATCGATCGATCTAGGGTTTAGAATTAGGGGTGGAATCGTATGACACAGTTATAGTGTAATCGAATGAAGACAAAATATGCACCATGCCACGTAGGTGTAACGTATTCAAGTCATATGCCAGGTGGATGTCACATAAGCAAAAACATGTGATAGTCGGTCATATTACCTAAATGTGAACAAACAAAACAAGTTAGTTACCTTAATGTGTATAAAAAAAAGAACATTACCTATATATGGACAATTTAAATAGTTAGTTACCTTAATAAGTCATTTTCCCATATATGCACCATGCCACGTAATGCCAGGTGGATGCCACATAAGCAAAAACAGGTGATAGCCGGTCATATTACCTAAATGTGAACAAACAAAACAAGTTAGTTACCTTAATGTGTACAAAAAAAAGAACATTACCTATATATGGACAATTGAAATAGTTAGTTACCTTAATAAGTCATTTTCCCGAGCTATTTTTATGTCTTTGATGTCCAAATCTATAATGCCATATACAAACAATGGCCAATCGTTTATCATTATAAATTATAATGAACCTAATACATCGTTATCTTAGCGAATAGGGGTAAAAAAAAGCCCTTAGTAAAATATAATGATTTAATCATTAAAAAGAATGAGGGAACCTAAATCAATAAAAAAAATATGTTGAGCTCTTTACTTGTTTTGTAGTTTGCTCATCTATAAAGCCACGTATTGCGTATAACAGAGATTGTAATAAGTAAATAATTAAATGTTAAATATATAGATAATAAAAACACGTTACTTTTTTATATTATGCTAAAATCTTCCCTGGCTATCTTAAACGTTAATCAAATTATTATTATATGATTACTTTTATTAAATACTTGTTTAATGTTTAAAATCACATCATCACTCATCGGCCGAATCGACATGAATAAACCGACTTAAACCCGAACTAAAAATGACTCGGGCCTAAGGAACCCTGTATAAATACCAACCATCACTTCACACCGACGTACCCATACGTAATTCTCCAGATCTTTTCATTCCCCCTGCGTTTCTTTCCATTCTCCACGGGATTTCTCCATTTTGGTAAGCTCCACATCTGTTGTCCTTCTTATTACACCTACTGATCTGGATAAACCTCTTTGGATTTTCAGTTTTTCATATGATTGTACTCGGTTCCTCGTGTTAGATCTTGTTCTATTATTTAGTTTAGCAGTTTTATCCGATTTATCTCCATTCCTGTACTTTTTTACCGGTTTGATCGAAACTACTATTTTTTTGTGAAAATTTATGGGGATTTATATCGATCTAGATAAATTGGATGTATATGTTGTGTTGTTTTTCAAGTACTGATCCGTTGTAGTTATGATTACAGTTATATGTAACCTTTTGAGTTTAACTGAAAATTTTATGCGATTATCTGAGTGATTCTGGCATTTCTATGGCAATTGGATAATCATATACATGATATTTTGGAGAATCATTTACTTGGATCTATATATGATTGCCAAAACGGCAATTCTAAATTTGAGTAAGATCTGATCATAAAGAGTATGACAGTCTCATATTTGGATCTGGACATGACACATTGTTACACAGATCGTTTTCTATCTCTTTTACATTCAAGTAGATGTTGTTGAGATTTGTGTGCAGTTGGTCTTTAGTATTCAAGTTAATGGGCTTGTTCATTAAGTTTCTCCCATTTTTTTATGTAACCATGAAAGTTGACTTGCTTTTGGAATTTTGAGTTGTTGAATCAATGTGGTCAAGTTGTTTGTCTTAGCTATTGAATATTGCTTATTGTTATAATTATACTATTCATAACTATTAGGTCTAGTTGAACTAGTAAGGTGAGTATTCTCTTAGGTCCTGTTCTTGATTTTCTATTGCCTGCTTGTGATGCAGTTTATGCAGTTATGAAATAGTTTCCCTTCTTTGAATTTCGAGTTGGATTTAAGTTAAAAATATGCAATATTTTCAGATATGAGATCTTGTTCTATGATTTATCACTATTATGTGCAATCTGTCAGAATGATTAGATGTTTTCATGCCATAATCTAATTAAGAATGATATTTGAACAGTTTTTTCAACCACACTGATACTATTTATGAACATATATTGTAGTTTTCATCTAATTCTAATATAAAGATAAAAGATTAAGGATGTAGACTTTATGGTTCGAATTTGGTGGATTCGAATTGCTTATGATTTTTTTAAGACCATTTGTTCTTTTCTCTTGTCATTTTGTAGTTGTTTTGGGACTAAAATATATGCACAATTATGTGTTATGCTCATGTCCACTCTCATGCCACATTACATAGGGGTTGAATACTAGGTAAATTAAAATATATATACACCTGGAGCAAGTTGACCAATTAAATATATGTTTATTGCTTAGCATATTCTAATCACAAGGTTTTGTATTGGATCATTTGGATGCAGAATTAAGTTATACAAACTATAGTATCCACTCATGGGTACTGTTGTTGAAGCTTCAAGCAAGGTATTCATTTCCTCAGCCTTTTAGCAATCTTTATATCTTCATTATTAATATCTTTTACTTCTATGGCTTTGCAACAGTTTTACTTTTTCCCACTTTGTTAAAAATATTACTATGAGTAAGTTAGTAACTTAAATTCACATGCATATATGGTTGCAGGAAGCAAGTGGAAGTTCTCTTAGTCAAAAGAAGCCAAAGGTTGTATTTGTCCTAGGTGAGAACTCTAGTTTTAACTTTTAACAGAAATAAAATTTTTTATATTTTTAGTCCTTAAAAAAATTGAGTCTTTTTTAAATTCTTTTGAGCAGGAGGCCCAGGCAGTGGTAAGGGCACCCAGTGTGCAAATATTGTAGAGCACTTCGGGTATACCCATCTCAGTGCTGGAGATCTTCTTCGGGCAGAAATAAAATCCGGGTCAGAAAACGGGTAAAAATAAAAGTGGATAACTTCTGAAAAGTTTTTTTAATGATTAAAAAAATGTCAATTCTAATGTGTTGGTAATATTTTTGTAGCACAATGATTCAGAACATGATCAAGGAAGGAAAAATTGTTCCTTCAGAAGTAACAATCAAGCTTCTTGAAAAAGCGATTCTTGAAAATGAAAATGACAAATTCCTTATTGATGGATTCCCTCGCAATGAGGAAAATCGTGCAGCTTTTGAGTCAGTTGTGAGTTGTATATTCTATTAAATCTTAGGGCTATTTTTTGTATTTATTTTTAAAATATGTAAATCTTCATTATATAATAATTAAGGGAATCAACATATTAGTTCGGTGATTTACAGACTGGAATTACCCCGGAGTTTGTTCTTTACTTCGATTGTCCACAAGAAGAAATGGAGAAACGCCTCTTAAGTCGCAATCAGGTTGATAAATACACATTTGTAAATTTACTAATTTGTCCTCATATTTTATACGTATTTATTTTTAACATTTTGATTGTTTGTAAAGGGGAGAGAAGATGACAACATTGATACAATTAGGAAGCGATTTAAGGTTTTCCTGGAATCCAGTCTCCCTGTTATCGAATATTACAACTCTAAGGAGAAGGTCCGAAAGGTAAATATTATTACTCTTTCTTCCTGAAAAAGTCAATTTTTGATTCTTGGGGGTCAAAAGTGTAAGTTATTAACATTTTACTAAATTTGCTCCCAGATCGACGCTGCTAAGCCTGTTGAAGAAGTTTTTAAAACAGTTAAGGCCCTTTTCACCCCAGTGGTTGACAAGGTAAAACAAGTTATGATCCTTCTAATACTATATGTTTACTGAAATACCCCTGTACATATAAATTATTAAAAATCTTGCAGGCTGCTGCCTAGATGTTAATATCTCAGTTACCATAGCAATCTTCATGTTTAATGAGGTAAATAGCATGCTAATTAAAAAGAAACAACCTTATTATTTTGGATATCGGGTATTAATTATGTGGACAAAATCTTGTTTATAAAGTTAATTGATGATTTGTTTTGATATTTTTTGCAGTTTCATTGATATGTGGTGTTAAAAGGGTTTGACGATGAGACCCATGGTTGATTATTTGTAATATTACATCATTAAAAGTTGGTTGATCATATCCTATGTTATCGAAATAGGTTAGAAAGATTCTACCATTATTTTTACCATTTACGTATTATACCATACCACGATGTTTGGCAATTGGGACTCTTATATTATATGTATGTTATTCTCGATTGGATAGCTAGTAATAATATATATATTGCTTATTTTTGCTCTTTGCTAGTTAACTTTTGAGTTTAGAGCATATACAATGTGTAATATTCCAATAACGCTTGTTTTCCCAATAACGCTTTTGGGGAAAAAAGTTGAAATACTCCAATAACGCTTGTTTTCCCACTTTAATTTGGAAACGCTTATTTTATTCTTAGCAACACAACCTGATTTATTTTAATTCGTTACTGAAGTACAAAGACAATTTAAATACAGTTTGTTATGGGCTTGCAAGTGACGTCTCGGTGGATTTACATTATGTTTTGTTACTGGACCTAGGCTTACAGTAATACAAAAAATAAACATTTCATCATAATGTATTTCAATCCGTTTACATATCTTAGATTGCCGAGTAGAAAGATGGAAAACCATAGTTAACTAATTTAAATAAAAACTTCCAAGTGGAAAGTTAATATGTTGTCTACCAGTGGGAGAATTAATAAACTAAGAGCATTAGGTTAGGTGTAGGCAATAAGATGCAACATCAAATTGTATCATCTCACGTGCCAAATAAGATGATGTTATAACATTAAGTGGAGAAATTGACAATAAGATGCAACACCAACTTTTTGAGAATAAATATGTTTTATATTTGATTTTTTTTTTGAATTTTTTTTATGTTTTTTGTTTTTATGTTTTTTTAATCACTAAAATGAATAATATAGTTTTATAAACCAGTAAATTTTAAAACAATAAAAAAAACATAATATTTAAAATCTAAAATTACGATTACAATTAAAAAAATAATTTTAAACCTAAAATCATAACTAAAATACTATTTAAATTACTCATAATATCCTAATTAAAATATTTCTTTATGATTTGTTCCTTCATTGCTTGTAGCACCGCTACATCCTCAGGCGCCAAACTCTCCTCGCTCGTCCGAAGAATTGACAACTGATGTGTCATTAGTTCTCTCTCTTTTTGCTCTTGCTTCTCCCGTATCTGTCTTTCTAGGAACTCCAAATGACGACGTTTCAAGTCATTTTTTTCTTTTATTAATAAATTGTGCTCGTCAAATTTCGCTCTCATTTCCACCGCGTCTTTTGCTTTCGCCTCAACCTCCTCTGCATGCCTTACAACGCACCTTGCTTTGTCGTGTCCGGGCGGTCGTGGTGGTGGGGATATCTCCTCGATATCATCGGGGATCTCATCGTTGTCGACGTTTAGGTCGATCTGAGTCCGTGCGTCCGACACGTCGACCGAGCTTGGACTACGAGACCTTTTAGATTGAACCTCCAACGATGTAGGCGTTTTATTCAACTTTGGATCTGCTTGCAACAACTCCCATGATTTTTCAAACTCGAAAACATGTCTCATTTCGACCCGATATTGTTCTTTTGCAGCTTTGAACAAATCGAAATCGTTGGATCTTCTTTGCTGTTGCGCCTCAACCCGGTTGTAAATAGAAGAAGTAGAAAAAGGATTTATGCAATCAATAGTGTATTGAAATAATATAAAATATCGTTGAATTTGTTGCGCCACTTAGTTATTTGATCCAATTTGTTGCTCAACATGTCATTGTTGCGATACTGTTTTCTTCAAAATAGCATGAAACTTGTCGCACACCGCCCCCAATAAACTCTTTTCTTTATTCCATTTACGCGGAGTTCGTCTGTTGAAGTAGTACACCAAGCCGCCGTCAAAGCATATTCCTTCTCTGGTGTCCACCATTGTGGAACGTTTGCATTTTCCTGTTTCAACCGTTATCAATTTTCATTTCCCTTTCCCACTCCTACTACCTCTCGCTTCCACTTCAACCGATGGTTGGTGCTTGGTTGGTTGTTTGTTGCGTCGAAGAAAAATTAGGGAAAATATTTTGTTGTAAATTTGAGTTTTGACCAAATAGATTTTGTTGAAGGTATGATGAGTTGAGAAATTGCAGTGGTGGTGAAGCAGGATTGAAAACGGCGCCTTGGTATGAGATTTGTGGTGATCCCTGAAACGATAAAAGGTTGAAATAATTTTCATAACCTGCAAATCCGAGAGGCGAGGTTGTGTATTTGGGTTTGATGATGGAGGGGGGGGGGGGGGGGGGGGAGGGGTGTTTGAGTTTTGCTCCATTTTTTTTATTAAAAGAAAGTATAAAATATAGAGAGATGAGAGAAAGATGGTAAAAAATTGAAGTAAAATGAGTATTTATATAAAGTACAAAGGGTAAAAAAAATTATTTGAAATGTTGACCGTTGCAAATGGTCAAATACTAATGTATACATTTTCCCCGTTTCAATAAGTGGTAATGGGTACAATAAGTGCCTTAACGAGAAGAAACGAGAAGAGAGGGGGGGGGGGGGCAATGTTCCCCTCGTTATAACGTTGTTTTTGACGTCCAACTCAGTCATCACGAGGACGAGATGTGCCCACACCGAGCACCCTAAAGGCGGTTTTGGGGAGCTTGAATATTTACAATGTTGATATTTAAAGCTCCAAAACTTTTAATAAATTCGTTGGAGTCTTTAAAAACTCGGTTTTTTTTTTTTTTTTTTTTGGGTTTGGGGGGGGGGGGGGGGGGGGGAGCCGAGTTAGGAGAACAAAAGATGTCACAGATTAAATGGAAAAAAGCTTCCGGCAACTATTAGAATTACTTTGCTTTTAATTGGTTTCCATTGTAGTAGTAACATATTTGAATAAGGGTTTAGGTCATTTTTGGTTACTTAACTTTTGGTTTTGTGCTCATTTGGTCACTTAACTCTTTTTATTTTTTAAAAAGTCATCAAACTTTTGGCTTTGTGCTAATTTAGTCACTTAACTTTTGGCTTGGTCACATTTAGTGACCTAACTTTTAAAATTGTGCTCATTTAGTCACTAAACTTTTAAATTTTTTAAAAAGTTTAGTGACTAAATGAGCACAATTTTAAAAGTTAGGTGACTAAATGAGCACAAATCTAAAAGATAAGTGACCAAAACAAAAGTTAAGTGACTAAATGAGCACAAAGTCATAAGTTTGATGACCTTTTAAAACTTAAAGAGAGTTAAGTGACCAAATGAGCACAAAACCAAAAGTTAAGTGACCTAAACCCTTTGAATAAGCCCAACTCTTATAAGTTAATATGGTAAACACAATTCTCGATCCAATTGGCGGGTTTCATTTTGGGTAACAAGACTGAAATACCAAGGAACTTCTGATAAAATAGTTCTGTCTTTTTATCATCTTTGATCAAAAGGGAGTAATATGGATCCATATACCAAAAGACCCGATAATGGAAATTCAACAAATTTTTGGTAGGAGAAGTGGCTATGTGAAATTCCTTTTCTGTCTAGATTTTCTAGATTGTTTGCTCTTTAAATGGATAAACAATGCATGGTATATGCTAAATTTCAAAATGATGAGGGGGGAGGGGGTGGAGATGGCGTAGACAATGGGGAGGGGCCAAAGAGGTTTAATAGGATGAACGTTGGGATCTTTTATCTAATATTGTCTTGTGTTATCAACATGACATATGGATATAGGGTTTGGATTAGATGTCTAAGTCAATAATTAAATTAGTATAATTTTGAATTATTAGTAAAATTTCTTTTGGGTTGCCCTCATAAACTAATAACCGAATATAATTATTTTTGGAGAGAGAGAGAGAGACTAAATTGATAATTTATTAAATGATTAATAAATTGTTTATTAAAATATTATATGATTAATATATTAATAATGATAATAATTAATTTGGAATTAATTGGAATTAATTTTGGAGTTAATTGAATTAATTAAAAATGCAGGGACTGTTTGGTTATTTATTGAAAGTTGAAGTGGGAAAGTTCTAGAACCCCATGGGATGGGGTGAACGAAATTTGGCTAGGAATATAAGACAACTTGATTATTATATCAATTAATCTCAACCTTATCCCAAAACCGTAGCTTTGGCCTCAAGTTTCCTTCAACTATATAAACCCCTCCCCGACTCTTATAATTTTTGTCCTCTCTTCCTCTCATCCTCATAGAGCCGAATTTATCCTCTAGTCACCTCTCTCCTCAAGTCTTCTATTTATTAAGGTTTTGGGTGTGAACCATGAGAGATACGTGATTTATGGTGCTTGCTTTCGGAAGCTTGATCAAGAAGTAATTATTGATTATTTACTACAATAACCAAAAGGTATGTAAAATGTAAACCCTAAAAACCTTTTTGTGAATTTCGAATATAGTTGTATACTTTTAGGGTTCTTGATATTCAATTGTTTGTTGCAAATCATAGTGAGAACATAGATCTTTTAGGTTGCATGTGAACTTAGGGTTTAAGTTTTTCCAGCAAAATAAGATTTTTATAACTTATAAAACCCATTAATAGGAGCTTGATTCGGTGGAGTTGTACACATTTTCTTCTACTAAGAACGTCATAGTCACCGGTACGAAGGAAGCACTCGATGGAAAAAATTGGTTCCAATCAAAGTAAATGTGTTGGCTTGGAATTTATTTAGTTCGTATGGTAATTAAAGTTAATCTTAGTAAAAGAGGCTTTAATATTCAATAGTGCTTGCTCTATTTGTGATTCCAATATCGATACAATTGACCGTTTGATGGTTTCATGTACTGTGACTGATTCTATTTGGATGAAAATTGGACGATGGTGAGATTTGGATTTTTCTATTTCTTACGTTGTGTGAAATCGAGCAAAGATATGGTCATTTTGACAACTTCGTGATGTTATGGAACTTCTAAAATGCTTCACTTTTAAAATCGCAAAGGTCAAGCAAAGATATTTTATTTGATAAAATAGTTAGGCAATCATATTTTTTTTTGTTATCTTCTAAAAATACCAAGTACAAAGAAGGTGATGCGGAGATAGTATATATGGAGGTGTTCTCGACACAAGAGATGTTGATAAGGAAATCATAAAACTCTATTTTTAGACCAACTTCAACAAGAAGTATGGTGTAACACTGTAAATTTTCAAATAAAATTTTTATTTAAAATCGCACAATTCTCGTAACACATTTCACAAAAAATCTCATTTATTTAATTTACAAATCGCAACTCCATAATTGTTTGATTAAAATCCAGGATATTCAAAACATAACTCTCCCACTGGTGTGTTCAATCAAGCTGGTGCCTTCTCGCGATCCTGAGAAAACCTGAAACACATAACACATAACACGATAAACACGAAGCTTAGTGAGTTCTCCCAAATACCGCGCACAAAATAATTAGCCACTCAAGGCTATAACTTTGTAAGACCCTCCGGTCAATGTGTCTCAGTGGGACCCTCCAGTCCCACGGCTCGTTGGACCCTCTGGCCCGGTCTCTGTGACGACTCTCTGGTCTCACTGTTCGTTGGACCCTTCGGTCCGGTCTCAGTGAGGACCTTTCGGTCTCATGGCTCGTTGAACCCTCCGGTCCGATCTCAACAACATAATATAGCATATATCACACAGACAAGATGCATAATATCACATGACCCAAATAAACATGTAAGACCCTCCGGTCACACAAAAATTACCACTCTAGGTAAAGTATAGTGAGAAGACTCACCTCGCAAGCATGTGAGCAAATAACCTCGCGCTCGGATCTCAAACTAGCCTCCGCCTAACACAAAGGATGAATATCTCTAAGTAATACTCTTTTCACTACTCAAATAACCGAAGGCTATTCTTTCTCTCTCTAACTGTTTGAAGTGGATAAAAGACCATTTTACCCCTCCATGGTCTCTATTACTCATGTTGACCAAAATCCCAAAGTCAACAGAAGTCAAGCTCGAGTCAACAGTCCATATTTGACGCGACTCGTCGAGTCCCCTCATATCCTCAGAAATCTCAAAAAGTCCAGCTCAACTCGTCGAGTTGACCCCCAACTCGCCGAGTTATTGCACAATCAACCCATCGAGACAAACCCTCACCGACTCGCCGAGTCAGGCCATGAACTCGGTGAGTCCCTTCGATCAGATTCATCATTCAGACAATTTAAGGCAGATCCATCACTCCAAACACCAGATCTACCATCCTAAGGGTCGATTGTCACGTAATGCCAAAACATGCTCCCATAAGGGCTAGATGCCCAAAAGTTAGACTCTAACTCAATAAAGCTTGGATCTTTGGTCTCTTAAGTCCTTCTACATTCCAGATCTGAGGTTTCAACCTCATAATATGCTCAAATGACTCATTGCCAAGAATGGATGGGAGAAAATCCTCAAAATCTCCCTAAACTAAGATCTCACAAAGGAAAGGTCAAGATAGGAGCTTTTTACCTTTGCACTGAAGCTAACCACTGGAGAACTCTGGATCTACAACCCCTCCTTGATCAAAAAAACCAAGCTCTCCAAATCTCCTTCAAAGGATGCACAAAACCACTCAAATTAGCTCCTCATTTACTCTCTAGCTCTATTGGCAATTAGGGTTTTCTCTCAAGGGTGTACGGTAACTGGTGAGGCGTAAATGGGGGCATAAGTTCCCTTATATAGGCCCCAACCCTGGGAAATTAGGGTTTCTTTGCCCAGAATCTACTCGGCGAGTCGGTTCTCTGACTCGTCGAGTCCACTTATTAATTACATGCGAGCAACTCGACTCGACTCAATGAGTTGGATCCTCAATTGGTCGAGTCTCTCCATAAATCTCAAGATTAAGATACAAAATAATGTACCTGAAAATCCTGATGTTACAATTCTCCCCCACTTGAATTTGATTTTGTCCACGAAATCGCCCCTTAATGTAACACCCAAATTAGATATGAGTTTATAGCCCTTGAAGTATCTTGATTTTGGCATAAGAGAAGCTTAAGTACGGTGGGCGTACTTATGAGTACGCTTTGCGTACTAGTTGAGGAGGAACGCGGAGAAGCAGCAAGTACGCTGGGCGTACGTCCCAGCATGTTCAAACCCTAAAAACCAGAATTGAGACCTATATAAACATCCTTAGATCCTTTGAACCTTACCTTTAACAGCCTCCTTCACCTTCAAAAGCCCTTGAAAAACCCTAATACCATTTGTGAGTGTAGCTTGAGCTTTAAGAGTGCATTTGTTGTTCTTTTAGTGTTCATCCAAGAAGAAGAATTTGCCAAAGGAGCTTGGAGTTTCACTTGGCTTCAAGAATCTGCTTGTTGTCGACCTTAAGGAGCTTCTGGAGGTATAAAGCTTGTACCTTTCCATTTTAATCACTAGATCTATCTAGGGTTTCTAGTCTTGTCCCTTTAGTTGATCTTGGACCCTTTTCTTGTGAGTTAAGCAACTCCAGAGGATGGAGATGACAAATCTGAGGTCCGTTAGTCCTTTTCCAATATAAGAATGGAGTCTTGGTGGGAGTTTTGACCTCATGCATGGGTTAAGAGCTTCAAAATAGTCTTAGTGAGGGTGTTGGGATCATATGAGACATGCAAAGGCATAAAGTTGCCAACTTTATGCCCTGGGTTGTCTTAATAGGCCTAGATTTGACTTCTGGACGTAAAAGAATCGAGCATTAAGAACTTAATGGAAAAAGTGCTTAATCTGTTAGTATGTAAGTCCCTGAGCCCCAATACATTGCGTATACCAGGGTGGTATGCTGAGCGTACGAGTCACAGCGGGCTTGGACCTGTTTATGGCTTTTGGGCTATTGGGCCTCACTTGGTTATTGGACTTGGTTGCATTATGTGAATTGTGGGACATTTCATCTGTTATGGGCCTTGGATATATTGATTGGGCTTTAATGGGCCAAGAGGCCCATTAATGAGGTTGGACTTAGACTTTGGGCCCATTAGCAAGGAAAGGATAATTGGGCCTCATGAAGGGGTTGGAGTTTGGGTTTCTTTTGACTAAGTAAGGTCTTGAAATTAATTTATTATTATTATTTCAGCAGACAAAGGTGAGTCTCCTCACCATACCAATGGGTCTAAGGCATGAAGGCTGACCCATTATGTGATCATGATATATGTGTTAGATATTATGTGTTTGATATGCTATGTGATTGTTTGTTTTGTATGGAAGACCATGGGAGAGCCCATGACACTTGGATGTAAGACCATGAGGAGAGCCCATGGCTTTCCTATCAAAGACCATGGGAGAGCCCATGGTACTTAGGTGTAAGACCATGTGGGGAGCCCATGACATCCTGGAGTAAGACCTTGGGGATGAGCCCACGACATCCTTATCTGTTGTATGCATGGCTTATGTGATATGTGTGTAGCTTTAATTAGCTAAAAGGATATGTGTATGTGTAGTGTGTGGTATGCTCTGGGGAACTCACTAAGCATTTCGCTTACAGTTTGTTGATTTGTATCAGGTACATCTAAGCCCAAGGGCAAGGGCAAGGCGTGATGGCGCGGCGTGCACTCTATCTCTCTTTCATTGATACATTTTGGGGACACTGATGTTTTTTAATAATATTGTATTGAACGTGGTTTTGAAAACAATTGTGCTTTGATTTCATGGTTATGCAAATGTGTTTGACAAATTAAAAATGAAAATTTTCTTTGAAAAAAATAGGTTCGTTATAAGTTGGTATCAGAGCCTTGGTTTGAGGGATTCGTGCACACTCTTGAGTGTGTCTAGACTCAAACTAAGGCAATGGTATAATTGTTTTCAAAAAGTAACTTAAAAAGGGTTTTCAAAAGGAAATGAAAAGATGAGAGTGCAACGCGTGTGATCAGACGAGCCAAATAAGTAGTTCCCCAATATGTTAGCCATGTTATACTGATAGTTGAGCTTTGTTGATTATATGGAACTTGTTATGTGTATGATTTTAAATTGTATATGGTTAGGATCTTATAGCCTCAGAATGATCGATTTGGCCTTATTTCCTATTCCTTGTTTGGTTGTGGTCCTAGGGCGGAATCTTTTATTCGAAAGTCTATTTGATCCTTTTCTGTGTACAATTTACAAGCATAAAGGCAACCTTTCATGATTGGCTTGATTGATGTGAGTAGAATAAATCTTAGGACAACCTGAGATTTGATGTATGAGGTAGTTTATGGAATATGGTTTAGTTTGGGACAAATTGGGGTTGTCAGGTAGGTTATTGGGGAAAGGTACAGGTAGGTGTAGAAGGTAGTATTGGGCCCGTACTACTGAAAGCACATGACCTGTACCCGAACCAATGTTAGGTCTGACGATTTCAAGAAGGATCGGTGTGGGAAGATCCTTTATATGGAAATCCCGATCATTGTAGTTTATGATATTTCAGTCCAGCATGGTGGTGACACGATTTAGAGCAGGACGATCAGGATCAGGGTCTGGGTCCGGGGCAGGATCGGGTGATAATGCTGATGTCATCGATAAGACGCTGTGCGAGCTCATTGCATCTGACGTTACCAGGGGCATCCTTGACACGACCCCGGTCATTTTCGGGACGGTCAAGGAGGGCATGATGGAGATTATGGAGGAGAGACTCAGGGCATTATGGGATGAGGTGGCTGCGGGTCAGGTTGGGACCTGAACTCCCTCGTCCCGGGATTTCAAGGCGTGCGGGGCACTGAAGTTTCTCGGGGTTAGGGATTCCATTATTAGCCGATGCTGGGTGGCGGATATCAAAAATGCCCAACGCACGAGTTCTTGTTCAGATGCGGCCTAGGTGAGTTTTGCGTCATGTATGCTGAGGGACAGAGCCCAAGATTGGTGGGGAGAGGTGACCAATCAGGTGGGAGTGGCTGGTGTGGCTGAGATGATGTGGGACGAGTTTGTTCGGCAATTCAATGCAGAGTTTGCACCACCTATTGAGGTGCAACGGTTGGTGAGGGAGTTTCACGACCTTTAGCAGACCACCGAGACTGTGGCGGAGATCACCGCCAAGTTTCGGGAACGAGCTTTGTTGATCCCACAATACGCTATAAATGAGGACTTGAGGAGGACGATATATCATTCCATGATGAGTGATGATATCCGAGAGTTTGTGAGTTTTACAGGGTACAAAACCCTGAATGAGATGGTGGAAAAGGCTCGGGAACAGGAGATGGAGTTAGATTTCCGCACCAAACGGAAACCAGAGTAGGAACAGACAGCAGTGGGTCAGGCTAAGAAGCCTAAGACCTTAGATACGTCTAGCAGGGGCCAGCAGGGCCGGGGACAGTGTGCCAAGTGTGGAAAATCGCACAGTAGGGCTTGCTGAGGCGCAGTCTCAGGATGCTAAGCTTGTAGCTAATCAGGCCATGTGATCAGGGATTGCCCCCAAAAGGGCTTGATTTGCTTCCACTGTAACCAAACCGGCCATAAGCGGGCCGATTTCCCGAAGTAGCAGGGAGGGGGAGGAGCGGTGGCGGCGCCTGCACCCGCCACGATGAGGATTACTGATGGCCGCCCTGTCAAGGCAGAAGTCCCGACGGTGAAGAGCCGCGGATTTCAGTTGTCCACTAAGGAGGCTCAGGCAGCACCAGACGTTGTGGCTGGTACGTATCTATTATTCTCTGATCATTATGATTTGTAAGACTTATCTATGTATTATGCGTGTATAGGGACCTTTATGGTCAATGGTATGACGACGCATGTTTTGTTTGATTCGGGTGATACCCGGTCATTTGTATCTCTTGCGCTAAGAAAGAAGTTCCAGGATAGGCTCGGAGCTCTGGATTCCCCACTCGAGGTAGAGATTGCAGATGACCGCACCGTTAGCGCTACAAGGGTGTATCAGGACTGTGTCTTGAATGTTCTTGGAGAGAGGTTTCGTGTCGACCTAGTCCCAATACCGTTGTGAGGACTGAAGGTGATTGTCGGGATAGATTGGCTGTGGGCCAACGGGGCCATGATCGATTGTGAGCGCCGGTTGGTGAGGGTTTGAACCCCAAGTGGGGGAGAACTGGTTATTCATGGTGAGAGGGCCTCACAGGGACTGACCCTCTATTCGACTGCGAGGGCGAGGAGGTTTTTATAGCAGGGTTGCACGAGATTTCTGGCCTATGTCTCAGATACGAGAATGGAGACTGTGACGGATGTGGGAAGTGTGCCAGTGGTTCAAGATTTTCGTGATGTGTTACCCGAAGAGTTAACAAGAGTGCCTCCGTAGAGGCAAGTGGAGTTTCGTATTGACCTGGTTTTGGGTGCCACCCCGATAACAAAGGCACCATATCGGTTGGCACCACCGGAGATGCAGGAGTTATCTGCACAGCTTCAGGAGCTGCTGGACTGGTGATTCATTCGTCCGAGCAGTTCCCTATGGGGTGCACTGATCCTTTTCGTGAAAAGGAAGGAAAGATTGCATGGGATGTGCATTGATTATAGGGAACTAAAAAAACTAACGGTGAAGAACCATTATCCATTACCGAGAATCGGTGATTTGTTCGATCAGCTTCAGGGTGCATCTTGGTTTTCCAAGATTGATCTTCTGTCGGGATATCATTAGATGAGGATTCGGGATGAGGATATACTAAAGGCGGCTTTTAGGACTTAGTATGGGCACTATGAATTCGTGGTGATGCTGTTCGGGCTCACCAATTCCCCAACAACGTTCATGGACCTCATGAACAGAGTGTGTAGGCCGATGCTGGATTGGTCGGTGATTGTTTTTATTGACGATATTCTAGTCTACTCTAAGACCATGGAGCAGCACGAGCAACATTTGAGGGAGGTATTAGAAACCCTGAGGGCGGAGAAACTTTATGCGAAGTTCTCCAAGTGTGATTTCTGGCTGCGGGAAGTACAGTTTTCGGGGCATATTATCAATCGGGAGGGTATATCAGTTGATCCAGCCAAGGTTAAGGTTGTGATGCGGTGGGAAGTACCGAGGAATGCATAAGAGATTCATAGCTTCTTGGGCTTAGCGGGCTACTATCGGAGATTTATCCAGGATTTCTCCAAGATTGTTGTGCCATTGACCCGCTTGATCAAGAAAAATGTGACTTTTCGATGGGGGTGCGGATCAGTAGATGGATTTTGAGACCCTGAGACAGAGGTTATGCGAGGCTCCGATTATAGTACTAACTGATGGGTTAGATGATCTAGTGGTGTACTGCGACACGTCGATCTTAGGGTTAGGTGCAGTACTGATGTAGAAGGGGAATGTGATAGATTACGCCTCGAGGAAGTTGAAGCCACATGAGGTGAATTACCCCACTCATGAACTGGAATTGGGGGTAGTGGTGTTTTACCTTAAGGTATGGAGGCACTATTTATATGGATTGTAGTTCACTATATATACCAATCACAAGAGTCTAAAGTATCTGATGGATCAGCAAAACCTCAACATGCGAAAGAAGAGGTGGTTGGATGTGCTGCAGTATTATGATTGCGAGATTCTATACCACCCAGGGAAGGTCAACGTAGTGACCGATGCTTTGATCCACAAGACGACGGGGGGCCCGATTAGGGACATGTGTTTGAGGATGATCGTGATTTATCCTTTGTTGGATATGATCAGGGAGGCCCAGGTCAAGGGGGCGAAGAAGGAGAATTGGAAGGTAGAGAAAATTTAGGGATAATATCCTTTGTTTTTCAAGGATAGCCGCGACCTTTTGACTCAATGTGGCTGAGTATGGGTACTAGTGACAGGGGGAGTGAGACAGAGGTTATTAGAGGAAGCGCACAAGTCCAAGTTCTCTATACACCCAGGAGCTATGAAAATGTATAGGGACTAGAGGCTGAGTTATTGGTGGCCATGCATGAAGCGGGAGATCGCCTGGTTCGTGGAGCGGTGCTCGACCTGTAGGAAGGTCAAGGCCAAGCATCAACGACCTCATGGCAAGGTTCAACCACTACCCACTACCATGTGGAAGTGGGAGGAAATCACCATGGACTTCATCACGAAGCTACCAAGGACGACGAAGGATGTAGATGCCATATGGGTGATCATAGATAGATTGACGAAGAGTGCTTACTTCATTATGATTTACGAAAGTATATCTGTGGAAAAATTGGTTGATATATGCGTACGAGAGGTAGTCGCTAAACACGGGGTGATGGTGTCAGTGGTCTTCGACAGGGATGTCGGGTTCACTTCCATATTTTGGAAGAAATTCCATGAGGAGCTGGGCTTTCAGTTATATTTCAGCACGACGTACCACCCTCAGAAAGATGACCAGAGTGAGAGGACGATCCAGACGCTGGAGGACATTCTTAGAGCTTACGTGCTGGATTTTTAAGGGAGTTGGGATACATACCTCCTACTAGCAGAGTTCTCGTACAACAACATTTATCATGCCAGTATCGACCAGGCTCCATTCGAGATGTATATAGACGGAGATGCAAGACCCCAGTGTGTTGGGACAAGGTTGGGCATCGGGTCATGGGGAGCACTAAGGTAGTGCTCAAGACTACCAGATTGATTCAGCAGGTGAGCGACCGGTTGTGAGTTGCGCAGAGCCGCCAGAAGAGTTATGCTGATCGGTGGTGATCAGACCTCGAGTTCCAGGTGGGGGACTTTGTACTGTTGAATGTGTCATCTTGGAAGGGGATTATCTGGTTCCGAAAGAAAGGAAAGTTGGGTCCTCGGTTTATAGGCCCGTTCAGGATCTCAGCTCGAGTGGGCAAGGTGGCGTATCATTTAGAGTTGCCAGAGGAGCTTAGTCAGATTCACAATACCTTTCATGTGTCTTAACTTCGGAAGTGTGTTGCTGACGAGTCCGCAATCATTTCCTTAGATGATATTAAGGTGGATGGGAGCCTAAATTTTGTGGAGAGGCCGGTCGCCATATTAGACTGGAAAATGAAGGGTCTTCGGAACAAGGAGGTGAAATTGGTAAAGGTGCAATGGTAGCACCGAAAGGGTTTCGAATGGACTTGGGGGCCAGAGGAGGAGATGCGGGAGCATTACCCCAATTTGTTTGCAGCTGGTGATTTCGAGGACGAAGTCTAGTTCAAGTGGTGGAGAGTGGTAACACCCAAATCAAGTATGGGTTTATAGCCCTTGAAGTATCTTGATTTTGGCATAAGAGACCCTTAAGTACGCTGGGCGGACTTATGAGTACGCTTTGCGTACTAGCTAAGGAGGAACGCGGAGAAGCAGCACGTATGCTGGTCGTACATGTCATCATGTTCAAACCCTAATAACTGGACTAGAGACCTATATAAACATCCTTAGATCCTTCGAACCTCACCTTTAACAACCTCCTTCACCTTCAAACGCACCTGAAAAACCCTAATACCATTTGTGAGTGTAGCTTGCGCTTTAAGAGTGCATTTGTGGTTCTTTTAGTGTTCATCCAAGAAGAAGAAGTTGTCAAGGGAGTTTGGAGTGTCACTTGGCTTCAAGAATCTGCTTATTGGCGACCTTAAGGAGCTTCTGGAGGTATAAAGCTTGTACCTTTCCATTTTAATCACTAGATCTATCTAGGGTTTCTAGTCTTGTCCCTTTAGTTGATCTTGGACCCTTTTCTTGTGAGTTAAGCAACTCCAGAGGATGAAGATAACAAATCTGAGGTCCCTTAGTCCTTTTCCAACATAAGAATGGAGTCTTGGTGGGAGTTTTGACCTCATGCATGGGTTAAGAGCTTCAAAATGGTCTTAATGAGGGTGTTGGGATCATATGGGACATGCAAAGGCATAAAGTTGCCAACTTTATGCCCTGGGTCGTCTTAGTAGGCCTAGATCTGACTTCTGGACGTAAAAGAATCGAGCATTAAGCACTTAATGGAAAAAGTGATTAATCTGTTAGTTTGTCGGGCGTAGATTTGTGTATGCCTCACGTAAGTCCCTAAGCCCCAGTACGCTGCGCGTACCAGGGTGGTACGCTGAGTGTATGAGTCACAGACGGGCTTGGACCTGTTTTGGGCTATTGGGCCTCACTTGGTTATTGGACTTGGTTGCATTCTGTGAATAATGGGCCATTTCATCTGTTATGGGACTTGGATATATTGATTGGGATTTAATGGTCCAAGAGGCCCATTAATTATGTTGGGCTTAGGCTTTAGGCCCATTAGTAAGGAAAGGATAATTGGGCCTCATGAATGGGTTGGAGTTTGGGTTTCTTTTGACTAAGTAAGGTCTTGACATTAGTTTATTATTATTATTCAGAACGGGAGGTTTCAGACTATTAGGAGAGCATCTTTTGTATTTCAGCGGACAACGGTGAGTCTCTTCACCATACCAATGGGTCTAAGGCACCAAGGTCGGCCCATTATGTGATCATAATATATGTGTTAGATATTCTGTGTTTGATATAATATGTGATTGTGTGTTTCGTATGGAAGACCATGGGAGAGCCTATGGCACTTGGATGTAAGACCATGAGGAAAGCCTGTGGCTTTCCTATCAAAGACTATGGGAGAGCCCATGTCACTTAGGTGTAAGACCATGTGGGGAGCCCATGGCATCTTGGAGTAAGACCCTGGGGACGAGCCCACGACATCCTTATCTTTTCTATGCATGGCTTATGTGATATGTGTGTAACTTTAATTAGCTAACAGGATATTGTTGGATATAGTGTCTAAATCTATAACTATATTTGGTATGTACTTGACCCGACTCAGCATGGTCCATTTGGGTTGCACTTCACCCAAAAAATTTATGGATAATCTTTTGAGAATAGTATAAGTTATGATTTATTAATATATTATAAGTTCTAATATATTATATAAAATCATATTATTTAATTAGTGTTGATCTATAATTAATCTAGAACTAATTTAGAGATCAAAAGTATGACTAATTAAATATGGGTTCTTGTAATTATATAGTGTGGGCTAATGCTTATTTGGAATGGGCTAGGCTTGCATGGAAAGTCCATGGATACTCCATGGAGCTTTAACCCATGGACCTGATGGAAATGAAAAGACATGTGTATTAGGGTTTACATGGATGTAACCCTAATCCACCACACTATATAAAGGAGGCTTTGGTTCTTGAAATCACACTAGTTGTGGTGAGTATACTAAGAGGGCCTATTTCAAGAGTTCCAAGTTTGTGGTGATTTGTGACTTCCATTTTAGGCATCCACATTATTGGTGCTAGGCTCTAAACCTCCAAGCAATCAACTACAACTAAAAGGCAAGTAATTCTACTAGCTTTATTTGATTCCAGTACCCTATGCCATGCTATTTAGGATAAGAACCTTGGAAAATTAATTATTTGCATGTATCTTAGTAAAACATAGATCCAAGGTTTCTAGGGTTGCATATACACCATAGCAGTGTTAGAATGCTCAAAACCCATCAGTGGTATCAGGGCCTAGGATTGTTTACTTGATACTTGATGCACAGTACTTGAAAATAAAAGTTTTTGTTCACTATATGTATAAACTCGCCGAGTCCATGAAGAAATGAATGCTACTCGTCGAGTCTGTTCATGCACTCGACGAGTAGAGGCTGTAGTGTCCAGATTTTCAAGTTTTGCTGCTGGAAATGGACTAGAAACATTACCCTAAACTGTTTTGGTGTTATACAATTTGTTTTAGATGGTGTAATGTTTATGCTAATCCATTTACAATGGCTATTATAAAAAATTACAAGTTTTATATAAGTTATTTATGATTCTTGAAATTATTGATAATCATGTTCTTGAACTTATGAGATTAGATGATCATAGGAATTGTTTGTAACCTCCTTGGTAGTTTAATTCTTGATCATTATGTGTTTTAATGCAGTAAAAACTTTTCCTAAAGTTATGGAAAACCAAAGGTCACACTTTAATTAAAAACCATTATAAGAACACACGAGTTATAAAAATGAAGAGTCTTCATTTTAATACTCAATTAACTCATAAGTTATGAGAAATGTAAAGTTTTGAAAGTTTACAAAACTTGCTCTCAAGTTTTGGAACATGTAAAGTCATATTAAAACTTTAGTTCCAACCCTTAGAATTTTAATTATTAAAATTCAACCCTTATACTTTATAATATTATAAGATATATATATATATATGTATATATATATATATATATATATATATATATATATATATATATATATATATATATATATATATATATATATATGTATAAGAACAAAGTCGGCTTACCATTAGTAGGCTTCATTCATGAAGCCAGTCTATAAGGGGGGCTATAAGGTTTTTGCCTATAAAATGGAAACTTAATGGATGTCCATTCTCACCCACTGCTTCCTTGTTTGATGGAGGGTCGTTAGCCGAAAAGGTAGGACAATGACTATAATTCTCATTTAAGTATGATGAATATACTAAAGTAACTAAACCTTATTAAATTCCCAATCTTAGTTACTTTAGGAAAATGTGAATAAGGTGCTAATCCATGGAATTACACTTTGTTCTTTGATTAAGTCGTTAGTGGAGCGTGTGTGGTTAACTGACACACTAACCTAGACTTATCAAGGTAGGCAAAGGGTGACTTAATGTTTATCATAGTATCGATGGAGCGTGTGTGGTTAACCGACACATCAATTGAGGGGTAATACATTAAAGGTACCAAGTAATTTACATGGTTACTTCACACCTTATTTTATGATCCTCGGCATCCCAGTCACAAAACATGAAGGGCACACTCGAGTTTGAAACATGCCATTGAAAAGTTAAATGAATCTCAAAGAATCTAGGATTTTCTAAACCAATTAAAACCTAATTAAATATTTCGTTTTTCGTGGTGGAAATTGGTGAATCGTCATTAACATACCTTCAAATATCTTATAGCTTAGATTACGGCATCCATCTTCTAAGTTATAAAATATTGTGTTGGGTCCTAGCCTTAATATTACATTTGGCTATTTTATTAAGGACTATCTTTATATCTAATCTAATATACTCTTTCTTCCTTTCAGATGTCTTACAATAACTAGGCTCTTGGCTCAAACCCTATTGGCTCAAACCCTATTGTCTCCTTCTCTCTCATGAATCTTTGTGGGAGAGTCATCTTTGATGGATCCAACTTTATGGATTGGATCAGAAACATCAAGATGGTCACTCATTATGAGGACAAATAATATGTCCTTGATAAGGAGCTAAAGGAGATTGATGAGTCAACTGCTACTCTTGAGGAGATTGCTGCATTTTAGGCACATGAAAGGGATGCTACTAAGGTAGAATGCATCATGATGGCCATAATGACAGTTGAGCTCCAAAAGTCCTATGAGCACCACTACCCTTTTGAGATGTACATGGATTTGATGGACTGCTACCATCAAAGTGCTCGTCAACAAAGGAATGAAATAATCTCCTCCATGATAACAACCCAAATAAAGGATGGTGAACCCATCACGGGCCACATGCAGAAAATACAAAGGTATGTGGATCGTCTAATGAAGTTGAATGTGAACTTCCCTGAGGAGTTAGCAATAGAAATCATTTCGCACTCATTACCATCGTGTTATGATCAATTCCACGTGACATATCACATGAACAAGGAAGAAGTCACCCTCAGCAAGCTTCAAGGACTCTTGAAGATTGCCTAAAGTGGTCTAAAGGGTAAGTCGATTGTTACCACTCCTACTCCTACTCCAACTACGGCCAATGTCTTGGCAATTGGGCATGGCAAAGGGAAGAAGAGAAAGAACCCATCTAAGGGTACCAAGGGTAAGACCCTTGAAGGCTCCTCTTCAAGCAAAACCAAGAAAGGTTTTGTCACTCCTTCTGCTAACCCTAATGAGGCTGAATGATTCTATTGCCATGAAAAGTCGCACTGGAAGCGAAATTGTCCAAAGTACCAGCAGGATTTGAAGGATTGGAAAGTAAAACCCAACCATGGAGGTATATAAACTATATTGTCTAATAACTCACCTCATTCTATGTCTTGGGTCCTTGATACATGTTATGGTATTCACATATGTTCTGACTTGCAGGGACTAATAAAAAGTGAGAACGTGGAGCAGGGAAAGATAAACTTGATTATGGGAAACAGGAAAGCTTCACCCGTCACCAAGATAGGAGTTTATTCATTATTGCTAACTAGTGAGTTTACATTAGATTTGAATAAATGTTATTATTCGCCAGAAATTGCAAGAAATGCTATTTCCTTTCATGCATTATATATACAAGGTTTTACCTTTTATTTTGATAATAATAATGGTGGTATTGATGCTTTCTTTAATAATGTTCTTTATTTTAAAGCATTACCTTGTGATGGTGTGTATGAAACTGTATCTATTGTAGATAACCTTGGAAATAATGTATTGTGTATTGACTCTTCCACTAGCTTAGATAAAGCATCTTTATGGCATTGTCATCTTGGAAATATAAGCAAGAAACGCATAGGCCAACTCCAAAAGGATGGAGTTTTGGTGTCATTTGAACTAAAGTCGGATGATAGTTGTAAATCTTTTTTGCTTGGGAAAATGACAAAGTCACCTTTTACTAGCACTTGTGCTAGGGGTGAAGGTTTGTTGGACCTCATATACATAGATGTGTGTGGACCCTTCAAAACCACCACAAAAGATGCTAATTGCTTCTATGTGACTTTTACTGATGATTTTAGTAGATATGGATATGTCTACTTAATCAAGCATAAGTCAGAAACCTTTTGAAAAGTTCAAAGATTTTAAGCAAGAAGTGGAGAATCAGTTGGGCAGGAACATTAAGATGCTTCGATCCGATCGAGGTGGTGAGTATCTTAGTTCAGAGTTCCTCAACTATCTCAAGGAATGTGGGATTATCTATCAATTGACACCTCCTAGGACACCTCAGTTGAATGGTGTAGCTGAGAGGCACAATCGGACCTTGTTAGACACGGTGCGTTGCATGATGAGTCGAGCTTCACTACCAATCTCATTTTGGGGATATGCCTTAGAGACTGCCGCCCATATTCTTTATCTAATCCATACAAAGAAGGTTGCCAAAACACCTAACGAGATGTGGACTGGAAAAGTTCCCAATCTAGACCACATCAAGATTTGGGGTTGCGAGGATTTCGTGAGACGTGAGACTCACGATAAGCTCGAACCCCAAAGCGAGAGGTGTATTTTCATCAGCTACCCACATAAATCCTTTGGTTACATCTTCTACAGACCCAATGATAATGTGGTCTTTGTAGCAAGAAGAGGAGTCTTTCGAGAGAGAGAATTCATAAGGCAAGGAGACAATGGGAGGCAAATTGAACTTGAGGAAATTCAAGAGTCAAGTGGTGAAGGAACCTTAACCCCTAGCCCTCAACCTGAGGAGGAAACTCCTGTTGAGCTGACTGAAGAATCTGTACCCTTGAGGCGTTCCACCAAAGTTAGGATTGCACCTGAGCATTATTATGGTTTCCATATTACTGCAGAAGGTGATACACTTATCAATGATAACACACTGGTAAATCTAGATGAGTCTAACAGATAAACTTAAGCCATGGCAGGCCCTGAGGATGCTAAATGGAAAGAGGCTATGGATAGCGAGATACAGTCCATGTATGATAATCAAGTTTAGAACTTGGTTGACAATCTACCAGGTCATAAGACAGTTGGGTGCAAATGGATCTTCATGAAGAAGACCGACATGGATGGTAATGTACACACTTATAAGGCACGACTGGTTGCAAAGGGTTATTCTCAAACTCCAAGAGTTGATTATGATGAGACCTTTTCACCAGTAGCCAAGATTAAGTCTATTAGGGTTCATTTAGCCATTGCTGCATTTCATGACTATGAAATATGGCAAATGGATGTCAAAACCGCTTTCCTTAATGGAAAGTTGGCTGAAGATGTTTACATGGCTCAGCCAGAGGGTTTTGTTAGTACAGAGTACCCTAATAGAGTGTGTAAGATGGAGAAATCCATATATGGATTGATACAAGAACCTCGCAGATGGAATCTTTGTTTCGATGAGAAAGTCAAAGAGTTTGACTTTTTGAGATGTGAAGATGAATCTTGGGTATATATCAAGGCTAGTGGGAGTATAGTTAGCTTTTTGGTATTGTATGTGGATGACATACTACTCATAGGAAATGACATATTAACCTTGCAGGAAGTAAATTCCTGGCTTAGGAAGTGTTTCGCTATGAAGGACCTTGGAGAAGCTGCCTATATCCTAGGGATAAGGATTCTAAGAAAAGGAGTAAAAGACTAATTGGACTTAGTCAAAGCACCTATGTGGACAAAGTGTTGAAAAGGTTCAACATGCACCACTCCAAGAAAGGTGAGTTACCTATCCAGTGTAATGCCAGACTGAGTAAAGCTCAGAGTCCGAGTACAGAGGCTGAGATAGCTGAGACGAGTCGAGTACTATATGCTTCCACTATAGGCTCGATCATGTATGCTATGACTTGTACTTTGTTAGATGTTGCCTTTGCTTTGAGCATGGTCAGCAGATATCAGGGGAATCCTGGGAAGGCTCACTAGACAGCTATAAAGAATATTCTTAAGTACCTGTGAAGGACTAAGGACTGGGTCCTTACCCTTGGTGGGAGTAATGACTTGAAAGTAGCAGAGTATAGTGATGCTAGCTTTCAGATTGACAGGTATAATTTCCGCTCTCAGTCGGGATGGGTCTTTACCCTAAATAGAGGGGCAATTACTTGGAAAAGTTCCAAGCAAGATACAGTGGCGGATTCCACTTGTAAATCAGAGTATATAGCAGCAAGCGAGGCAACAAAGGAGGCTATATGGCTAAAGAACTTCATCGGAGATCTTGGAGTTGTACCAGCTATAAAGGAGCCAATGGAGATTTTCTGTGAAAACAATAATGCGGTTGCCTTAGCCAAGGAACCAAGAGATCATGGGAGATCCACACACATTGACGTAAAATATCACTTCATCAGACATCGAATAGAAGAAGGAATCCTAGTGGCAAAGAGGGTATCATCGGATGAGAACCCAACAGATCCCCTCACGAAGGGACTGGCTCGGGTTAAGCATCTCCAGCATGCTCGGAGCATAGGGCTGAAGGATGATATTAGTTTTAGTAGTTAGATAATCTTGAAATTTGTAATATGTAATTGACATTTGATGATAAATAAAAGCTGTTATTTATAAGTAAAGTGTTGCTATCTCTTGTTAATCGTTTACTATTATTTCTTTTTGCATGTTTTGACTTCCAGAATAGTTACGTTATGGTATATATCATATTATTCAAACACTCCACAGTCGATCATATGTTGGAAGTAGATATGAATCAAGACTGTCATGGGTTGGCTTGTATAGGTCTAAGATGTTAGACAAAGCGGGGCTACAACACTCATGAGTGCTCATAAGTTCTGAGTATTGGATTCAACCCATGCTCAATGGTATTACTTCATGGAATTTATCTCGAGTGATCGTGAGACAGTAATATCGTATAAGTCTTCAAACCTAGAGATATGATTTGTTGCCTATGAGTTGGTTATGCAAGGATTGCACGAAAACGCATTGGTAACTTAATGTTATAAAACGTGCCTTTGTGTGTAATTTAACAAGTAGTAGAGCAAACATATGAGTCAAAGTTGATATGTTCCTTCTAGGATTAGAAGCGATATCTGGGTCCCTCAATGATTTTGTTTTGACCTATGTACTGGGTCCGGTCAGAACTAAATTGACGTGTTCAGTTAAGTTCTATGTCAAACAAATCGGAAATCGGGAAACAAATGCTGGACAATAAGCAAGACCATGTTCCATGTATTTGTCCGGTTGATATCTAGAACCGAGGATTATATGATCACTTATCTAAAATGGTGCTTCATAGTTCAACAGAGTTTTAAGAGCTACGATTGCTGATCGGTTCCTGAAGTCATACTTGCAACTATAGTTATTAGACTTATCCAAGTGGGAGACTATTGGATATAGTGTTTAAGTCCATAACTATAATTGGTATGTACTTGACCCGACCCGGCATGGTCCGTTTGGGTTGCACTTCACCTGAACAGTTTATGGATAATCTTTTGAGAATAGTATAAATTATTATTTATTAATATATTATAAGTTCTAATATATTATATAAAATCATATTATTTAATTAGTGTTGATCTATAATGAATCTAGAATTAATTTAGAGATCAAAAGTATGACTAATTAAATATGGGCTCTTGTATTTATATAGTGTGGGCTAATGCTTATTTGGAATAGGCTAGGCTTGCATGGAAAGTCCATGGATACTCCATGGAGCTTTAACCCATGGATCTGACGGAAATGAAAAGACATGGGTATTAGGGTTTACATGGATGTAACCCTAATCCACCACACTATATAAAGGAGGCTTTGGTTCTTGAAATCACACTAGTTGTGGTGAGTATACTAAGAGGGCCGATTTCAAGATAGGTTGTAACATCCGAAATATCAAGAGTAGAGTTGAAGGGCTAAAAGAGTAAATTGGGAAAGAGTGACTCGGCGAGTCCATGTACGGACTCGGCGAGTAGAGTCACGACTTGGTCGCGTGTTAGGTGGCCGACTCGGCGAGTAGGCGCTGAGTGGAGAAAACCCTAATTCTCGGGGTTGAGCCCTATATAAAAAACATAACATCCATTTCCTTAGCCTCCTTACTCATCTTCAAGACCAGAAACCCTAACCCTCGTGTGTGAGTGGATCAAGTGCATTTGGAGGCTTGGAGAAGCAATTGTTGAGGAAATCTTGAAGGGTAAGAGGCTTGGAGCAAGGGGCTTTGCTTGGTTTCGAGTTTCATTTCAGTTGGGGCATTCCTTTGAGGTAATATCTCGTTTTTGAACTGCTATTTCTTAGATGCATCATTTTGGGGGTATTAGAAATCATATCTTTGGATGTATTGGAGTTTAGAGGTTAGATCTGAGGTTACTACCTCAGATCTGGAAGGGAGAAGGTCTAGAGTGCATGAAAGTCCCTGTTTGTGAGTGGTTGATGGAGCCATCTTGTCCCAAACCCAAACCCTAGAGTGAAAACGCTAGTTAGGATAAGAACCTTGGAAAATTAATTATTTGCATGTATCTTAGTAAAACATAGATCCAAGGTTTCTAGGGTTGTATGTACACCATAGGAGTGTTAGAATGCTCAAAACCTAAATTATATGTGTATGTGTAGTGTGTGGTATGCTCTGGGGTACTCACTAAGCATTTCGCTTACAGGTTGTTGATTTGTTTCAGGTACATCTGAGCCCAAGGGCAAGGGCAAGGCGTGATGGCAAGGCGTGCACTCTATCTCTCTTTCATTGATACATTTTTGGGGACACTCTGATGTTTTTGAATAATATTGTATTGAATTTTGTTTTGAAAACATTTATGCTTGGATTTCATGGTTATGCAAATGTGTTTGACTAATTAAAAATGAAAAATTTTCTTTTAAAAAAATAGGGTCGTTACACTCAAGAACACATAGATCGAACCCAATAACCCAAACAGCACTACTGAAAGGATTTCATATCACTCAGATATCTTTCCCCATGGACACCTGAATCCAAATAGAAACTTCCAAACCCATTATAAGACATACCTTTCCATTGCTTCATCGCCCCCTTCTGACTCTGCAGACTCTGGAAACTCTAGTGGTCTGTCTCACTGCCAGATCGTCCTCTCAAGATATCACCATGATAATTTCTCCTTGAATAACAGACCACGATAACTCATTGCCCCTCTAATTCTCTCATTGTGACAGATAAACCAAGACCATGCGCAAAAATCGTTTGCCGATCACTTAAGCTAGATATATTAAACAATCCAAAACATACTCAAAGAAATGAATGGATCACATCACACCAGGAGCGCATCAACTGAACTGTAAACAAAACCCATCTTAACGATGAACTCTGAACACCCTGTCCTCAGACAAAAGAAAAGATCATGCTTGCTCAGCAGTATCCTCCGACATCTAACAAACATAAACCCCAACTCCCTCCTCAGATATCCCTTTTTGACAATGAGCACTAGGTCATCTCCTGACCCAAAAATTGAACCTCCAAAGGTTACTCGACCTGCTCCAAAACGTCTCACTGAATTCCTTCTCACAATAACTATCTCAGCCCACTGTGACACACAAGTCATGAAGCTCGCTTTACCCTAAGCGATTACTGTAATCCCTACTAAGATTGTCTCACCATGACCTCTGTTGTCAACTACTCATTAGTCCCATGCGTCTCGCGGTTTTCCCATACCAACAAACTGACCCACTTAGGTATAAGACACCAGATGAGAAATAATACCCCCTCCAAAATGAAATCCATCTCTAAATCCGGAATCTCATTCCGCCTACTCAATACACCACTAGAATCAAACTCAACTCGAGATTCTGGCTCGGCACAAAATTGGAACCACTCGTCCCAACGAAACACTCAACTCGCGACCCATGACCCACAACCCATGCGTACATCACTTCTCTGATTCCTTTCGATTGCGGTCCCCACAATCTAACTCAGAATATAATGATTCCCGACCATTATGGAGACTTCCATCTCTTTCCCGGTCTGGCCACCTGGTTCCCGAAGACTCAATCCAATAAGGCTATTCAAGCCTAAGAACTCTCCTGCGTCATGATCTGACTAACGAATAACATGGATTCCCACAACACCATGACACTCTCTCACTGGCTAGTGAGTACTAAGGCTCCTCGCAGTATCACAACACCCTCTCTTTGACTAGTGAGTACTACGGCTCCCTGCAATATCACAACACCCACTTGCTGACTAGTGAGTACTATGGATCCCCGTAGTATCACAACAGCCTCTCGCTGACTAGTGAGTACCATGGCTCCCTACAGTATCACCACACCCTCTCGCTGACTAGTGAGTACTGCGACTCCCCGCAGTATCGCAACACCCTCTCGCTTATCACCCCACAATCTCATCCTCAAATCATTACTTCACTGTGTTCACTAACTCACGCTTCGCGACCTAACATAGATAGGTACACACACCTACCCAGGCTAAGTATCACTAGTCCTGACGACCACCATCGGGACAAAACACTTTTTCTCACTGCAATTCACATTTTTAGATAATCCCGCTTGATGTCAATTAGCTAAAAGGGATCCTACTGGAACCGTAGATACCGGATACGCCACTCACCATCTCATAACTCAAGTCTCAAATAATCCGAAATTTAGAACATCATACTCGGATACCTCGGTACACCATCACAGAACCTCGCGATGTCCTGCCTCAACCACTGATCTCCTACTTACGATATCATACACAAACACTTCAATGCATTCCTTCAGAACCCCATAACTAATCTTCATTTCACACAACACGTAACTTCGGAATATTCCAACTGTCAATTGAAACACGGAAGAATCATCAACACATCAGAACATGTTGACGAACATCCGAAACTCCCTCCTCTATTGCTCAAAATCCCATGCAAGAATACCGATACTGAACCGGAAACTGGTTTCCCAATAAACTTCTACCCTTCCCAAAGTACATATAACAACCCATACATTGAACCAGAAATTCTCAACCGGTTGAAAGTATCCTTACGAGCCACCACACGGTCTTCGACCAATGGCCACTTGTAGTGGGGGCACTCATCCTTTCTTTAACACATACAACATGCATTATCTTGCTCTACCCTCGCCTCAACCACCAATAACCCTAGCCTCATGTTTCCGTACCGTAGATCTCCATAACCATTTCTCTAACCGCACTTGAACAAATCACTGATCCCCTCAATAGAATACCCAATTCTCCCCTACTCAGGGCTCGAACCATCACCGATTGGCATGCCAACAATCTATTCGATAGACTGTGTCACCAGGTATGTCATACTTGACTCTTGAAACGTACTACACAATCACTCAATGAACTTCCTAATGGAACGAAGCAATCTCCAAATATTCTGTATCTAACCGAAATTCTCAAAATCCTCCCAACGCGGGAATAATCATAAAAGCAGGAGACCTCACTCTCATAGCCGATACATAACTTAAACAACAGAAACCACCGCCCCAACAATGCTCCTCTTGATTACCTGACACGGCTACTAACACATGCCCTACTATATTCAAATATCATATATCCTTGTCCTTAATCATCTCAGTCACCACTGATGATCCTCTCTTACTATAATACTACCTTGCGGTAGACATACTGCCCGAATACTCTGTTGAAAGATCGCAACCAATGCTACCCCATAGGGTTTACCTCCAAGCTCAACCGAAAGTCTCAATATCTCTTCTGCTTCTTACGGGAAACAGAAATAGCACAGCTCTGATCACAGAAAATGACATCTCCTCTATCGGCCGATTGCTCAATTCAGACCGTAATCCTCCATAAATAACCATCTTCTACTCATCCTTGAGTCTTGGGACTCCAAATGGCATCTCACCAAAAATCCCTTGGAAACTAACTCGATTTCCCTCTCAAGGTATGCTTCATTGAAACTCATTCAACATGGCCCTCTAGCCCCATCCTATTCTACATCTGATCTTAGTCTAACCAATCACAATGGAATAACTGGTAAAACCAGAAGCACTAAACGCCACGAAACATGGTACTTGAACCTTGTGGCCACCTCTCGATCTGCTATGAATCATGGTACCCGAACCATGTTCTCTCTTCTCAAACTGCTACGAATCATGGTACTCGAACCATGTTCTCTCTTCTCAATCCTCTATGAATCATGGCACTCGAACCATGTTCTCTCTTCTCAATCCGCTAGGAATCATGGTACTCGAACCATGTTCTCTCTTCTCAATCTGCTACGAATCATGGTACTTGAACCATGTTCTCTCTTTTCAATCCTCTACGAATCATGGTACTCGAACCATGTTCTCTCTTCTCAATCCGCTACGAATCAAGGTACTCGAACCATGTTCTCTCTTCTCAATCCGCTACAAATCATGGTACTTGAACCATGTTCTCTCTTCTCAATCCGCTATGAATCATGGTACTCGAACCATGTTCTTTCTTCTCAATCCACTATGAATCATGGTACTCGAACCTTGTTCTCTCTTCTCAATCTGCTACTTAGAACTTCTTGAATTCTCACTGTTTCGAGTATGGGTCTCTGTTTTTAGTATTACAGGCCCATACTACTTGCCAAATCTACCCATACTTTCCACAAGGATCGTCCCAGATTTCCCATGTAGCTGTTCAACCTTCTCGATCACCAATCCCATTACGCAAGTTCTCCCTCCAGCGAATACTCTCCTTCGTCAGCGTACTTATTTGACTAAGTTCACTCCCTAGGCTCTTCCTAGGTTCTCACACTTCTTTACCATCAACTGCTGAAGAACTCCTCATGATGCCATCCATCTACCTCTTGAATATCGTTATATTCACTTAGTAGATGTCTCCCATCATCAAGAGTTCCACAAAGCATGAAGAAAGCAACATTCAGGCATCAAATGACCCCCCACTACCATAATAAGCCACTATCGCATATACTTCCTCTTGATCTATTCCCAACTTAAAAGACATTTCCGACTTAGGCAATCCTACCTCTCGAGGTATCTAACTATTCTACTCAGTACATACTCAAAAGCATATCAAAGATAGCAACAACTCCTAGGCTAAGGCATCACAAATCATGAAACTCTAGTCCAAAAATATGTAATACCTATCCTATATCTACCATGAATAATTCATAAAATAACTTATAACACAAAAGTAAGGGTATTTTGGGAAATCACCGTTTAGGCTCTGGCTGATTGTACACACTGCTCCTTCTCGTTTTGTCTTAGAACTCTTGCTTGTTTTAGAAAAATCGTTTCTTTTGAATTTTTTTTTCTCAAATTCTCAGTTTGAGTCCAGACATACCCGAAGGTGCAGCCGAATCCCTCAAACCAAGGCTCTGATACCAACTTGTAACACCATAAATTTTCAAACAAAATTTTTATTTAAAATCGCATAGTTCTCATAACACATTTCACAAAAAATCTCATTTATTTAATTTATAAATCGCATCTCCAGAACTGTTTGATTAAATTCCAGGATCTTCAAAACATAACTCTTCCACTGGTGTGTACAATCAAGCCGGTGCCTTCCCGCGATCTTGAGAAAACCTAAAACACATAAGACATTACACGGTAAGCACGAAGCTTAGTGAGTTCCCCAAAATACCGCACACAAAATAGTTAGCCACTCGAGGCTATAACTCTGTAAGACCCTCCGATCAATGTGTCTCAGTGGGACCCTCCAGTCCCACGGCTTGTTGGACCCTCTGGTCCGGTCTCTGTGAGGACCCTTTGGTCTCACTGTTCGTTGGACCCTCCGGTCCGGTCTCAGTGAGGACTTTTCGAACTCATGGGTTGTTGGACCCTCCGGTCCGGTCTCAACAATACATAATATAGCATATATCACATAGACAAGATGCATAATATCACATAACCCAAATAAACATATAAGACCCTCCGGTCACACAAAAATTACCACTCTAGTTAAAGTATAGTGAGAAGACTCACATCGCAAGCAGGTGACCAAATAACCTCGCGCTCAGATCTCGAACTAGCCTACGCCTAACACAAAGGATGAATATATCTAAGTAATACTCTTTTCACTACTCAAATAACCGAAGGCTATTCTTTCTCTCTCTAACTCTTTGAAGTGGATAAAATACCATTTTACCCCTCCATGGTCTCTATTACTCATGTTGACCAAAACCCCAAAGTCAACAAATGTCAAGCTCGAGTCAACAGTCCATGCTTGACCCAACTCATCAAGTGCACTCTTGCGACTCATCGAGTCCCATTGTATCCTAAGAAGTCTCCAAAAGTCCATCTCAACTCGCCGAGTTATCGCACAATCAACCCACCGAGACAAACCCTGATCGACTCGTCGAGTTAGGCCGTGGACTCGGCGAGTCCCTTCGATCAGAGTCCTCATTCAGACGATTTAAGGCAGATCCATCACTCCAAACACTAGATCTACCATCCTAAGGTTCTATTGTCACGTAAAGTTGCAAGCTTTACGTTTAAACATGGCATATAAGACTCATAATGCGAAAACATGCTCCCACAAGGGATAGATGCAAAAAAGCTAGACTTTAGCTCAATAAAGCTTGGATCTTTGGTCTCAAGTCCTTCTACATTCCAGATCTGAGGTTTCAACCTCATGATATGCTCAAATAACTCATTACCAATAATGGATAGGAGAAAACCCTCAGAATCTCCCTAAACTAAGATCTCACAAAGGAAAGGTCAAGATAGGAGCTTTTTACCTTTGCACTGAAGCTAACCACTGGAGAACTCTTGATCTACAACCCCTCCTTGATCAAACACACCAATCTTTCCAAATCTCCTTAAAAGGATGCACAAAACTACTCAAATTAGCTCCTCACTCACTCTCTAGCTCTATTGACGATTAGGGTTTGCTCTCAGGGGTGTAGGGTAACTGGTGAGGTGTAAATGGGGGCATAAGTTCCCTTATATAGGCCCCAACCTCTGGAAATTAGGGTTTTTCTTCCCAGAACCTACTTGGCGAGTCGGTTCTATGACTCATCGAGTCCAATCATTAATTCCATGCGAGCAACTCGACTCGACTCGACGAGTTGGACCCTCAACTCGTCGAGTCTCTCCATAAAATCAAGATTTAAATACAAAATAATGTACCTGAAAATATGGATGTTACATATGGAATGAACCAAAAGTCCAAAAATTGTGTATTTACATGTTTGGAATGCTTTGGATGTGTAGCTTCTAACAAAAATACGGTACGTTGTTTTAAATTTTGTAGAGGGAGTTATGAAGTTTTTGCCATAAACTATCCAATGAAGTTTTTATATGTTTGAAAGCCCTGGATGTGTAGTTTTGAATGAAAAACATGTTGGATTAGTTGTTTAAGCCCATAACTATTTTTGGTATGTACTTGATTTGATTATGAGCGTGGTCTTTTTGGGTTGCCTTCACTCATGCAACTTGATAGGATGTCAAGAAGAGAGAAAATAGAATTTATTATTTGAATAATAAATTGGTACTCCGAATTGTTTTAATTAATATATTACAAGAATAATATATTATTTGGAAATCATATTATTTAATTAGTATTGATAAGAAAGTAAGTTGGAATTAATTTGGTGATAAAAAGAGACTTAATTTGGTGATAAAAAGAGACTGATTAACTGAAGGGGAGTGATATTGCAATTAACTGTTAGTTGCTAGTTGGGCTATGGACTCCTAATAGAAGAGATTGGATGAAATATATATGGGAAGCCCATAAGGGTTTCGTCCAAGGGGCCTTCTAGAAGGGTTCCATGTATTTCTTAAGGCCTAATCAAGGAACTTAGGGTTTCCACCTTAAAACCCTAATAGCCTTAACTATAAATAGACCCTTATACATGAGGAAATCAGATCTATGCTTCCTAGAGTTTCCCTGGCTGATTTCACCTCTCTCCTAAGTTATCCTTTTGCATTAGGTGTTTGTGGCTCCATTAGCTGTGCAAGACTTAGGGCACTAGGATTTCAGAAGTCAAGATCAAGAAGGATTAAACTTGTTATTACAACATAACAAGAGAGGCAAAGATTCTAACCCTAATCATATGTGATTTTCGATATATGTATGCTATTCATAGGGTTATTTCTTTGGTATTCATAGTTGTATGTTCAAATTAGAAAAACCTAGATCCAAAGCAATTATAGTTGCATGTACACGATAGGAATGATATTATGCTCAAAACCCAACAGTGGTATCAGAGCCTGGGTCGTTTTTCCATTGAATAGATGCAAAAGTGAACTGCTAAAGATTAGAAAATCGAAAAAACTTGCTGTCTGACTGGCTGACTCGCCGAGTCCATTTATGGACTTGACGAGTTGCATGAACTTGACGAGTTCCATAGTGGACTCGACGAGCTGAGTGTTCTGGTGCCGGGATTTTTTTGATTTTCTGGCTAGATTTTGATTAGGATTATTACCAAAACTCATTTTTCTTGCCTAAATTCGATTTTTTAAGATTGGTATGGATATCCTTATCAAAATTGGTGGATTTGGTTGAATATGGATAATATAGGATTATTTTGATTCAGATATTTAACCTAGTAAGTTTGAAAAGTTTCAAATTACACCCTTTAGGTTTTATAGTTTAAATTTGAAACTAAAAGTTTTAGTTTTTGAAATTTAAACAGTTAAACCCTAATATTTTGAAAAAGTTTCAAATTTATCCTCAAGTTTTGGAATTTAAAATTTAATTAAAAGGTATTAATTTGGAAATATTAAATTCTAAAACCCTAGTGTTTGGAAAAGTTCAAATTTATATCCTTATGGATTTTATTAAATTAATTAAGTGTTTAATTAAAATAGAGAATTAATAAATCCATAATAATATGGTTTAATTCTAATCAAATTAAAAGTATAATTTATTAATAGATTAAACCACTTAGTATTTTAAAATGTATAAAATACACCCTTATACTATATAAAATTAAAGGTCTAATACATTATATATGTATAAGTAAAAGGTCAGTCTTACCGTGAGTAAGCCTCATTCACAAAGCTGGTCTATAAAGGGTGTTTAAGGAAGTGGCTTGTAAAATGACCGCCATTAGGAATCCACTCTTACCCACCGTACCCTTGACTAGTAGAAGGTCGTTAGTCGAACGGGTAGAATATGGCACAACCTTCCATTATAACTATAATGTAGTTCAAAGTAACTAAACACTTTTATAAATTCCCAAATCTTAGTTACTTTAGGAAAAATGTGAATTTGGTGCCAATAAATGAAATTGCACATTGCACGTTGTTGGTCGTTAGTGGGGCGTGTGTGCTTAACCGAAACACTAATATGGGACCAATGAAGGATGGCAATGCGTAGCTCGCAGATTGTCATAGATCAATGGAGCATGTGTGGTTAACCGACACATTGATTATGTGATAAATGTCTTCGAATGTACCAAGCTAATTTGCAGGATTATTCACACCTTGTTTGTGATCCTCGGTATCCCACTCACAAACTTGAAAGGCATAATCGAGATTAAACATGCCATTGAAAAGTTTAATGAATCTCAAAAGATCTAGGACTTTCAATTCGCTTAAAACCTAATTTTTCATTTCATTTTTTATGGTGGAAATTGGTAAATTATCATTTACATACCTTCAACTATTTTGCAATTGGATTACGACATCCCTCTTCCGAATTGTAGAATATTGTGTTGGGTCCTAGCCTTAATATTTCATTTGGGTGGTATATTAAGGATTGAATCAACCAACTTGAATTTCTCCCATTTTGTAGATGTCAAATTCTAACAACTATGGTCTTCCCGAATCCTTTGGAAAAAGTTTTTCACATGAAGATGATGTTCCACGATTGGATCGTGGAAATGGAAATCATGCTTCACTTCCTCCACCTCCTCCAATAATTCTCCCTGGTCCACATGTTCGAAGACTTGAAAATTTCAAGGTCACTCAAGCCCTAACGGAAAACAAACACAAAGATGGAAAGTCTGTATGTGCTCATGTATTGAATATGAAGTTATATATTGATAGATTGGGAATGTTGGGTGTTGAAGTCTCAAGAAAGCTGGATGTTGACTTGGTTCTTCAATCGCTTCCCGAATCATATAGTGAGTTCATTAAAGATTACTATATGATGGACCACGACATGACCATCATTGATCTTACCTATTTGCTTATTGCCGCTGAATCAATAATGAATTGGTGCACTGGTAAAGCAAATTTGACTAGTAGATCAACCTCCCAAACATCCGTGGGCATTGATGATGGCAACATTGGGAGTCTAGAAAAGTATTCTCTTTCCAGTGGAAAGGGATCGACCAAGGTCAAACCATTTGACTGGGTGGTAAAGAGAAAGGCTGAATCTGAAATTGTCCCATGTGCTATTCCAAAAGAGTTTGTTTGCTTCTACTACCAAGACAAGGGGCATTAGATGCGAAGTTGCCATATTTACCTGAAAGATCGCAAGGATGGGATATTCAAGATGTATGCCTATGCTTCAGGTAAAATCCACTATCTAACTCTATTAAGTTCCTATTAGTAGATTCTTAATACATGATGTGATAAGATTGAATTTTGATGTTTTGTAGGATAGAAGAAAAGAAAGGAAGCTTAAAGGAAAAGTATGTTGAGTTTGATCGCGAAGAGATGAATTTCGATTGAATGGTTCGATGATCAGATTTTTTGAGATGTTACGTAGGAGTTATGAGAGATTGCTTAAGCATATTTAGTAACATAGTTTTCATTTGTAATTGTGTTGTAAGGACCACTTTTTCCGCATTTTTTATAAATAAAAGAAATTTTGATTTTTGTCTTATACACACACACACACACACACACACACACACACACATATATATATATATATATATATATATATATATATATATATATATATATATCCTTGCAATGACTTTTGTGAAAATTGATGTTTGTATGTTTCTATTGTTAACAATATTGAAAATGAATGTGATTCTTAGTTATGTTATTTGTGGTAGTGTCAAAAATTTACCAAATTAGGAATGATTCTCATCACCCAAGTTTCAATTGGGCAGAAACTTGGAATCATACAACTTGCATTGTGTGATGAATGGGAACCTTTGTATTCGGGAGATTAAGACTAATTCCTTATTCACATAAGTATGTGAGTCAAGTGAAGGAATAAAGGATCTAGTACACATTTTTGTGCATTGGTCAAGTCCACCACAAAGAACGATAAGAATATTCTTCATGATTTGCTTAAAGTTTAGTAAATATGGTTATGCTTACAACAATAAGTGTAATTCTTAATCGTGGAAAAGGTTTCAATGTAAAGCAAAATAAATAAGAAGAATCAATTAGGGAGAAAGATAAAAGTTTCTCCAATCTGAAAAGAAGGGAGAGTACTTGAGTATCGTGTTTTATGATTGACTTAGTGATTGTGAAACCGTATCACAATTTATCCTCTAAGGACACCTTAGTACACCAATATGGCTAAGAAGAGGAATCGAGAATTGTTGAAATGGTTAATTCAATAAGTGATTCATACTTCGTTCCAAAATCAAGTCTTAGAGTCATACTCTAAAATTGTACCTTGAGTGACATAATCTGAAGTAGGAATGTTCTTACTCCTCCACATTTGAAATTGGTAAGTTTTGATGTCTTTGATAAGACAAAGACCAACTAAGACCAATTGTGTGAAGTGTTTGTCATGATAAGAACCCACACTAACTGTTGAATATTTGTTTGTCACAGAATGTTTCTTGAAAAGAGATATGTCAAGAGGTCAGTGGGAGTCTTAAAGATCTTGAAAAAGAATTCAAGAACTTATCAAGAGTAAACCTATTGTCTATCACTAGCACACAACTTGAGGTTGATAACCTATTGTGTTGGCATATTCTTGTTTTTATGTCATTCCAGTTAAGTTAACTATGCATGTGAGTCCTAAGAGTACTCATTTGATTGCATAAGGCAAAGCACCTTGATTGGTGAAAGTCCATTAATCTGTATGGGTGAGCTTCTCAACTACTTGGAAGACATGGTAGGCCCTTGTTCTGCCAGGTGGCAAGAAATTAAGATTGGAGAAGTTCAATCCATATGGTTTTGGATTTGGCGCAACATTTTCTTATGATTATGGTTATGACAAATTCACATGGATAGGAACACATACACCATAAAATCAAAGTGACAAGGTTTCTCTCCAATTCATGAAAATGATTGTGAGGAAACACTTTCACGAGGAAGATTTTAAAGAGATAGCAATTGTTTAAATTGCATTCTCAAATTCGATTATGATTACGACATCACTCTTCATAGTTCGAATTGTGAGATTTGGCAATTAGTCTGAATATGTGGGACTTATTGATATAAGTTCTGAAATAGTTTAGACACACATATGAGATTTCTAATAAAAGGTGTATGAGCTTAGATAAAGTCTTATCGAAGCATCAACTATCAGGAATATGAACTTTGGTAAGAAAGTCAATAAGTATTGATTTATAGAAGTCCAACTGTTTTTTGAGTACATGTAAAAACTAGTGGGAACATAAATGTTATGCTGGTAAAGATATAATCATCATGTTAGTGGGAGCATGATTATTATGTTAAGTGTTGCGAGCTAGCAGTATTAGTTATAGAAAACAAAAGTTTCAATTCAAAAAGTTGCAGAGGTTGAAAAGTTGTTTTGCTATACCTAGGGGAGAGAAATTTATACTTCATTTGAAATCTAAATTCTTAGATCGAGAAATTTTAATCAAATTTAATCAAAGGACATATATGAATATTATGTTGAAAAGATTCAACATAAGGAAATTCTATATATGGTAATATTATAGCAGGATACTAGAAAAGTATCATGTCTTTTAGGACATTATGAATCATATCCCATAGGTTTTGGGTATAGGATCGATTGCATATGCTGTAATATTCGATCGTTCTGATTTTAGAAGTGTCTAGGGCATTAAGAGGGGAAAAGTGTCACACCCCGAAAACCGAAGGCGGAATACATTTCCGGGGTGGACTACCATGTTGAGTATCAAATCCAATGTACATAGTAAGTAAAGTAAAACAAGCATTACATTACATAATAACAGTTTTACAATTGTTTCAAAAGTAAAGTTTGTACAGTTGTGATACATAGTATATATAGACAAAATGTAACGGGTCTTTATGAACACTGTCTTCATGCAAAAGGATTCTTCGGGTATCTGTTCTAACGCTGACCTGAGAACACAAGCGGTTTGAAAATCAGCATAAAGCTGGTGAGTTCATAAGCGGTTTTGGTTTACGAAAATGTATCGGTTTCCTTTCTGTTTCTGAAATGATATGTACACCAAGAAAATCCCATATTTTCTCAAAAGTTGGTTATTGTTTCACAATTGTAAAGTATAGTAAGTTTGTACACTGAAAACATGTTTACTCATGTGAAAATGTATAGTTGGTTATCTGACTGGTTAAACTGTTCTGTTTACTTATCATGTGTTACCAGGAAAGTCCCATACTTTCCTTGTTGTATGTTACAAATTGTAAAAGATGTAATGTTATCCATTCTGTGACTCTTTCTAGTTATGTAAGTATTACCCAGGAAAGCCCCATGCTTTCCTGCATGTATGTATCTTATGTAAACGATGTGAAAGATGTAAAAGATGTAATCGTGATTAGGTTCCATGTTCTCCCCAGGAAGGTCCCGTACCTTCCTGAATGTTAGTTACAGTAAGTAAAAAGATGTGAAAGATGTAAACGATGTAAACGATGTATAAAGAAATCCATTATTACTGTAAGTAAATCTCTGTTATCCTAATTGCGAGTTCCATAACCATACAATAGACTGAAACCTGTGGCAATAAGTAGTCCACATGTGGCAATAAGTCGTCCACATACTTATGACTTTCGTCACCCTTGAACCATTTCGGTTCGGCTGTAGCTAGCAGCCAGGTGTGGGGTAGTCAGCCCCGTATAGATCTATACACTCAAGTCACGCTCTCTAAATACCAGAGATTCTGGTTATGGGTGTAGTCCTCCACTCGCGTAATCCAGGTGGAGTGTTCTCCGAGGACGTGTCTCCAATCGTACCGGAATAACAAATTTACTAGTAATAATATGAAAGTCCTCCACTCGCGTATGTGTGTGGAGTGTTACCGAGGACAAAACAGTGTATAGGTATTATATTCAAATGTTTTAATGTCATGCTTTTAACTGATAAAATGTGGAAAACCATTTGTGAAATACATGTAAAACATACTAGTTTAAAGACTTATTTCACAAATATATGTTACGTGATCTGTATGTTCGATCTGTTATCAGTTGTCGTTATCAGTTATAAAAGCATAAGAATATGAAACACACATTTGAAAACATGTTATGAGTACAAGAATTCCCTTGTACTTTGCTTGTGTTCCCCCCTGAAAACAATGAAAACAGTGAAAAAGGGTAGGGGTATGAACTCACCGGACTCGGAAACTTGTCGGTTTTGAATGCTAGACGTCGGTTCGGGGTTTGATTACTCGCGATGACCCTATGTCAAATGATATAATGTCCATATATATACAATTAGAGATACATTCACTAATCATATGGAACATTACACTCCAATGAGGTTAAACACCTCAAAACGAGCGTTGGGAGTGACCCGGGTGACATCTTTGGATTTGTAATGACACTAGGGACTTGGGACTTGAGTTTACTCCTCATAAGTAAACATTTTAAAGAGTTTACAACAATGGAACACCCACATACATGAGTTTACGGCCGTAAACTCATGTGGGTGAGGTTTTGGTGTTTTAAGGGCTCAATTGGACTTAGGGATTGCTAGAATGGATTTTCTAAATTGCCTTGGAACACTTGGACTGAATTTAAATCATCAAAAGCTTATTTTATGGGAGTTTACGGCCCAGAATAGGCTCCTGGCCGTAAACACCTTAATCTTCATGAAATGGGTGTCAAATGTTGTTAAAACCAATCACATGTGATTCATAAGATTATTCCAAGACTTAGTATGATCTTTATGTGACATTTGAGGGGTGTTATGGAGTTTACGGCCCATGAGACCCTTCTCATGGCCGTAAACTCTAATGTAGGGTCATATAAAGTGTTTCAAGGTCTAAAACTTGCATAGAAGGGCATCTAGATTTCATCTAAGGGCTTTAGGGGTGTTTAGTTTGCATTCTAACACCAAAAGTTTTGGAGTTTATGGCCCAAGAACAATCCTTGGCCAGAAACTCTTATAAGTCTCACAAAAGATGTGTTTTAGGCCCTTAAAGTATTTTTGGTTGGTCCCTTGATTTATTCCAAGGCTTTTGGTGGTGTTGGATGGCTTTCTAACACCCTAGAATTGGATTTATGTCACATTTTGGGGAGTTTACGGCCCAAGCACTATCCTTGGCCGTAAACTCACATAAGTCCCACAAAATTTATGTTTCAAGTGTCCAAATGCTAAAGCCAAGGTCCTACAATTTATATCTAAGCCATAAGAGTGATTTGGAAGGGTTTTAGGGCATGAAAAACCCCCTTTTACTTGAGTTTACGGCCTAAGCTTATGCCTTGGCCGTAAACTCCTTTAAATGGCTCAAAATCATAGTTTTAAATGTTCTAAGTCCATATCTTGAAGTCCCATAGTCATATCTAAAGTCCAACTATGCAAAGGAAGGGTTTTAGGGCTTAAAAACCCTTCAAATGTGAGTTTACGGCCCATGAAGGTTCCATGACCGTAAACTCATGAATGTTGGTCTAATTCATGCCTCAAACTCGAAATTGGATGCCAAATATGTTATAGATTAAGGCTAGGAAGGTACCTTAGAGATTAGAAGCCTTAACTTTGAGTTTTGATCTCTTAAACTTGGATTAGGAGAGAGGTGGGTAATGTTTAGTGATAATTTGACCAAAGGCTTCAAATGAAGTCCTAAACACGTTTATATAGTGTTTAAGTCTTGGAAACAGTGGAATTCTACCCGATACCGGCGTTAGACGGGGTTTTCGGTCGTACCCGATTAAGTTACCGTAACTCGATACGGTAAATTTTAGAATTATTCCGATCACTAAAGTTGGGTGTTAAATTGATTTCTAAATGTATGAAGACACCCATTAAGTCATTTTAGATGCGTACTAATTAATGACTTAATTAAACGGAGAAATCGGAAATCAGAAATCGGAACGACGATCGGTTGCGCGAGTTGATTTATGAAAAAGTTACATTGAAATGAAGCGGAAATTTCGGGTTGTTACATTATCCCCCCGTTAAAGGGAATTTCGTCCCGAAATTCAAGTTTAGAACATAAGACAAGATACAAATCATGGATAAGAAAAGAGTTGTGGATACTTCTGTTTCATTGAGTCTTCCCGTTCCCAAGTGAATTCCGGTCCCCGCTTGGCATTCCAGCGAACCTTCACTAACGGGATGCGACTTTGTTTTGTACGTTTGACTTCTCGATCCATGATTTCGATCGGTTCCTCCACAAAGTTGAGGTTTCATTGATCTCGATCTCGTCTAAGGGAATTGTTAGGGTTTCATCGGATAGGCACTTTTTAAGATTTGAAACATGAAAGACAGGATGAATGTTACTGAGTTCGTGAGGTAAATGAAGTTTATAGGCAACTGGACCAATCCTGGAGAGGATCTCAAAGGGTCCAATATACCTTGGATTAAGTTTCCCACGCTTGCCAAAGCGTACAGTGCCTTTCCAGGGCGAAGCTTTTAACAGGACATGGTCTCCAACCTGGAATTCTAATGGTTTCCGACGATTATCAGCGTAACTCTTTTGATGATCACGTGAGGCTTTCAGTCGGTTACGGATTTGAATGATCTTTTCGGTGGTTTCGCGGATGATTTCAGGACCAGTGAGAGCACTGTCGGGGACTCGACTCCTGGCTAACTGTGTATCCCCCACCTCGGCCCAGCACAGAGGGGATCTGCACTTACGACCGTATAGGGCTTCGAACGGAGCAGCCCTAATGCTGGTGTGGTAACTGTTGTTGTATGAGAACTCAATCAAGGATAGGTGTGTATCCCATGACTTTCCAAAGTCAATGACACATGCCCGAAGCATGTCCTCCAGGGTTTGGATTGTTCTCTCACTCTGTCCATCGGTCTGAGGATGATACACCGTGCTCATATCTAGTTTGGTTCCAAGGGCTTTCTGAAGAGATTGCCAGAATCTGGAGGTAAACCTACCATCTCGATCAGAGATAATGGAAACAGGTACTCCGTGTAGACGCACTACTTCCTGGATGTAGATTCGCGCGAGTCTCTCCATCTTGTATGATTCTTTAATCGGGATGAAGTGAGCGGATTTTGTCAAACGATCGACAATTACCCAAATGGTGTCGTAACCACTAGAACACTTGGGTAATTTGGTGATGAAGTCCATGGTAATCATCTCCCATTTCCACTCGGGAATTTCGGGTTGCTGGAGCAGACCTGAAGGTTTCTGATGTTCAACTTTGACTTTGGCGCAAGTCAGACACTTGCCCACGAATGTAGCTATCTCAGCTTTCATGTTTGGCCACCAATATTGTTTCTTGAGATCCAGATACATCTTGTCCGAACCTGGGTGAACAGAGTATTTGGTTCTATGTGCTTCCTCCATGACCATTTCCCTGAATCCACCGGATTTGGGAATCCAGATTCGACTCATGAAACAGTGAACTCCGTCACCTCTGATCTCAAGTTTCTTTTCCATTCCTCTCAAGGTTTCATCTGACACGTTTTCAGGTTTGAGGGCTGCATACTGAGCTTCTCGGATTTGCGTAGGTAAGTTGGAATGGATGGTCATCGTCTGGTTCTTCACTTTGTGGCTTGTACTATCCTTTCGGCTAAGGGCATCTGCTACCACATTGGCCTTGCCAGGGTGGTAACGGATTTCACACTCATAGTCACTGAGTAATTCTACCCATCGCCGTTGTCTCATGTTTAAGTCTTTTTGATTAAAGATGTGCTGCAGACTCTTGTGATCAGTGAAGATTGTGCACTTGGTTCCGTAGAGATAATGTCTCCAAATCTTCAACGCGAAGACTACTGCTCCTAGCTCCAAGTTGTGTGTGGTATAGTTGACTTCGTGTGTTTTCAGCTGTCTAGAGGCATAGGCAATCACCTTTCCTCTTTGCATAAGCACACAGCCTAAGCCTTGATTAGATGCATCGCAGAAGACAACGAAGTCCTCTGTCCCTTCTGGCAGAGACAGAACAGGCGCGCTGCATAAGACTCTCTTTAACGTTTGGAATGCAGATTCTTGCTTATCACTCCAACAAAAGGGTACACCTTTCTGTGTTAGAGTGGTTAACGGTTTGGCGATTTTGGAAAAGTTCTGAATGAATCGTCGATAGTAGCCGGCTAGACCCAAGAATTGACGAATTTCCGTGGGCGTTTTCGGTGCCGACCAACTCTCTATCGCTTTAATCTTGGAAGGATCTACATGAATACCCTCCTCGCTTACTACGTGACCGAGGAAAGTTACCTTCCGTAACCAGAATTCGCATTTGGAAAATTTTGCGTAAAGCTTTTCGGACCTAAGAGTTTCCAACACTAGCCTCAAGTGCTGTTTATGGTCTTCTTCACTTCGGGAGTAGACGAGAATGTCATCAATGAACACGATAACGAATTTGTCTAAGAAGGGACGGCACACCCGGTTCATCAGGTCCATGAACACAGCCGGTGCATTTGTTAGACCGAAGGGCATCACTACAAACTCGTAGTGTCCATACCGAGTCCTAAATGCTGTCTTGGGAACATCATTCTCTCGGACTCGTAACTGATGGTACCCTGATCGAAGGTCTATCTTAGAGAAGTAACTGGCTCCCTGGAGTTGATCGAAGAGGTTGTCTATTCTTGGAAGAGGATATCGGTTCTTAACGGTTAACTTGTTCAGCTCGCGATAGTCGATACACATCCGAAAGGATCCATCTTTCTTTTTGACAAACAGAATCGGAGCTCCCCAGGGTGAGGAACTCGGCCTAATGAACCCTTTACTAAGTAACTCATTGAGTTGACTTGATAACTCCTGCATTTCTGTGGGAGCTAAGCGATACGGGGATTTTGCTACGGGAGTAGCTCCAGGAATTAGGTCAATACGGAACTCTACCTGACGTTCGGGAGGAATCCCTGGAAGTTCTTCGGGAAACACATCGGGAAAGTTACAGACTTCGGGAATTCTCGCAAGGTCTCTAACTTCTTGTTTCTCGTTGATCACATGAGCTAAGAATGCAACACACTCCTTTCGAAGGAGTTTTCGAGCTTTGATGCAAGAAATGATATGAAGGTTGGAACTGGGTTTATCGCCATAGATTACGAGAGTTTGATCCGAAGGAAGATTGAGACGGATAGCTTTTTCGTAACAAAGAATGTCAGCATGATTGGGACTCAACCAATCCATGCCAACGATGACATCAAAGCTCTTAATGGAAACGGGCATGAGGTCTATAGGAAATGAGTGATCATTTAGGGTAAGCGTACACCCTATGAATACATCGTTAGCGCTTTCTTTCTCACCATTAGCCATCTCAACGGTAAACGTTTCAGTTAGTGGTTGAGGATTTGGTTTTAGATTATGTTTGAATGCATGACTAACAAAACTCCTTTCAGCACCCGAATCGAAAAGAATACTAGCATATGAGTTGTCGAGAAGGAACGTACCCGAAACAACAGTGGGATCGGCAACTGCTTCCTCCCGTCCCATGGTTAGGACCCTTCCAGTGTTACCAACAGTTGACTTCTTGGGACAATCTCTTTTAAAGTGTCCAACTTCGCCACAGTTGTAGCAGGCTTGACTAACACCTGCTCCCAATGATTGGTTAGCTGATTGAGTAGGGGTTCTGCAGTACCGAACTGTGTGCCCTTTCTTACCACAGTTGGTGCAAGACAATTCTCGACAAGGACCAGGATGATGATGGTATTTACACTTGTCACACAGAGGGAGGTTACCAGCATATTTACTGGTAGGAGTTGAGGCAGTGGATCCCATGGCAGAAACAGCAACAACAGGAGTAGTAGTAGCAGCATGGACTGCTACCGTCCGTTGTTTCTTGGATGATCCTTGAGAAGAATGACCCTTCTTCTTCTTCCAGAATTTACTCTTTTCACCACTCCTTTGAGTCGGCTCAGAAGTGGTAGTGATTTCCTTAATATCGTCGTTGTGATCAATCAGAATTTGTGCTAAGGTCTTGGCACTATCATAGGTATCCGGACGAGCAGTCAAAACATGACTCTTTATTGGTTGAGATAATCCCCAAACGAACCTTTCGATCTTTTTGTTTTCAGGAGTGACTAACCCCGGGCAGAGAAGTGCGAGATCATCAAATCGGGAAGTATATGCAGCAATGTCGGAACCTTTCATCTTCAGGTTCCAGAGCTCGTGCTCTAATTTCTGCATTTCACCACGGGGGCAATATTCAGCAATGAGAAGTTCTTTCATGGCTTCCCAGCCCATGGCATTGGCTACGGGTAAGGTTAGAGATTTGACTCGGCCATTCCACCAAGTCAAAGCTTTATCCGCGAAGGTACAGACTGCAAATTTGACTTTATCGGATTCCGCACAAGCACAGATTTCAAAGATGGACTCGATTTTCTCGAACTATCGAGATAAAGAAATGACACCTCCAGCGCCATTAAAGGATGTTGGTTTCGCATTCATGAAATCCTTATAGGAACCCTCTCTTTGGTGTCCCTGGCTACCCTCAGGGCTTTGAGATTGAGTACCGCCACCCGAACCACTAGGGTTCATTTGTGACATAGCTGCTACCATTGCAGCTGTCATCATTGCCTGAACTGATGCTAGGTCAAACTGGGGAGGAGGTGGCGGCGAAGAAGGATTGTCGTTGTTCTTTGAGCTAGATCTCTTTCGGGGAGGCATCTTGATCTAATAAGATCAAGGAAAAGAGGATGGTAAGTCCTCTACATTGAATCGATAGATATGACAGTTATATGATTCGAGTAAGCGATAAAGCAGGAAGGAGTTATCGAACAGATAATTTATCGCTAAGAGTGATCACAGAGAACTACTCGAATGAGGATTACTACGGATGATTGGAATCGAGAAATACTCCCATAGTATTTCATGAATTATTCACGATAATGATTCGATGTTTGGGATATTAGGATAAGTTTTAGGCATGTTACATACCACAGTCACTCCCAAGCACATGTTGGTCGTGTCTCGAATGAATATAGTTGGCCAGGCCATATTGACCCTAGACACGACTACATAACTGCCCAGGTTTAACCGTAGTACACAACACCCATTTACTTATGTTCTGTTCTACTTGTGGTTACGGATGACGACCGTTTGGTATACTTGTATACTTTTGAAAATACTTGTAGTTTGAAGATACTTTTAATTCAGAGCACTTAGGCCCTTTAGTGTTTATAGTTTTATACCATGTAAGGTTTGGTATACTTTATTCACTATAAACAAGGGCTTTGATACCAATCTGTCACACCCCGAAAACCGAAGGCGGAATACATTTCCGGGGTGGACTACCATGTTGAGTATCAAATCCAATGTACATAGTAAGTAAAGTAAAACAAGCATTACATTACATAATAACAGTTTTACAATTGTTTCAAAAGTAAAGTTTGTACAGTTGTGATACATAGTATATATAGACAAAATGTAACGGGTCTTTATGAACACCGTCTTCATGCAAAAGGATTCTTCGGGTATTTGTTCTAACGCTGACCTGAGAACACAAGCGGTTTGAAAATCAGCATAAAGCTGGTGAGTTCATAAGCGGTTTTGGTTTACGAAAATGTATCGGTTTCCTTTCTGTTTCTGAAATGATATGTACACCAAGAAAATCCCGTATTTTCTCAAAAGTTGGTTATTGTTTCACAATTGTAAAGTATAGTAAGTTTGTACACTGAAAACATGTTTACTCATGTGAAAATGTATAGTTGGTTATCTGACTGGTTAAACTGTTCTGTTTACTTATCATGTGTTACCAGGAAAGTCCCATACTTTCCTTGTTGTATGTTACAAATTGTAAAAGATGTAATGTTATCCATTCTGTGACTCTTTCTAGTTATGTAAGTATTACCCAGGAAAGCCCCATGCTTTCCTGCATGTATGTATCTTATGTAAACGATGTGAAAGATGTAAAAGATGTAATCGTGATTAGGTTCCATGTTCTCCCCAGGAAGGTCCCGTACCTTCCTGAATGTTAGTTACAGTAAGTAAAAAGATGTGAAAGATGTAAACGATGTAAACGATGTATAAAGAAATCCATTATTACTGTAAGTAAATCTCTGTTATCCTAATTGCGAGTTCCATAACCATACAATAGACTGAAACCTGTGGCAATAAGTAGTCCACATGTGGCAATAAGTCGTCCACATACTTATGACTTTCGTCACCCTTGAACCATTTCGGTTCGGCTGTAGCTAGCAGCCAGGTGTGGGGTAGTCAGCCCCGTATAGATCTATACACTCAAGTCACGCTCTCTAAATACCAGAGATTCTGGTTATGGGTGTAGTCCTCCACTCGCGTAATCCAGGTGGAGTGTTCTCCGAGGACGTGTCTCCAATCGTACCGGAATAACAAATTTACTAGTAATAATATGAAAGTCCTCCACTCGCGTATGTGTGTGGAGTGTTACCGAGGACAAAACAGTGTATAGGTATTATATTCAAATGTTTTAATGTCATGCTTTTAACTGATAAAATGTGGAAAACCATTTGTGAAATACATGTAAAACATACTAGTTTAAAGACTTATTTCACAAATATATGTTACGTGATCTGTATGTTCGATCTGTTATCAGTTGTCGTTATCAGTTATAAAAGCATAAGAATATGAAACACACATTTGAAAACATGTTATGAGTACAAGAATTCCCTTGTACTTTGCTTGTGTTCCCCCCTGAAAACAATGAAAACAGTGAAAAAGGGTAGGGGTATGAACTCACCGAACTCGGAAACTTGTCGGTTTTGAATGCTAGACGTCGGTTCGGGGTTTGATTACTCGCGATGACCCTATGTCAAATGATATAATGTCCATATATATACAATTAGAGATACATTCACTAATCATATGGAACATTACACTCCAATGAGGTTAAACACCTCAAAACGAGCGTTGGGAGTGACCCGGGTGACATCTTTGGATTTGTAATGACACTAGGGACTTGGGACTTGAGTTTACTCCTCATAAGTAAACATTTTAAAGAGTTTACAACAATGGAACACCCACATACATGAGTTTACGGCCGTAAACTCATGTGGGTGAGGTTTTGGTGTTTTAAGGGCTCAATTGGACTTAAGGATTGCTAGAATGGATTTTCTAAATTGCCTTGGAACACTTGGACTGAATTTAAATCATCAAAAGCTTATTTTATGGGAGTTTACGGCCCAGAATAGGCTCCTGGCCGTAAACTCCTTAATCTTCATGAAATGGGTGTCAAATGTTGTTAAAACCAATCACATGTGATTCATAAGATTATTCCAAGACTTAGTATGATCTTTATGTGACATTTGAGGGGTGTTATGGAGTTTACGGCCCATGAGACCCTTCTCATGGCCGTAAACTCTAATGTAGGGTCATATAAAGTGTTTCAAGGTCTAAAAATTGCATAGAAGGGCATCTAGATTTCATCTAAGGGCTTTAGGGGTGTTTAGTTTGCATTCTAACACCAAAAGTTTTGGAGTTTACGGCCCAAGAACAATCCTTGGCCGTAAACTCTTATAAGTCTCACAAAAGATGTGTTTTAGGCCCTTAAAGTATTTTTGGTTGGTCCCTTGATTTATTCCAAGGCTTTTGGTGGTGTTGGATGGCTTTCTAACACCCTAGAATTGGATTTATGTCACATTTTGGGGAGTTTACGGCCCAAGCACTATCCTTGGCCGTAAACTCACATAAGTCCCACAAAATTTATGTTTCAAGTGTCCAAATGCTAAAGCCAAGGTCCTACAATTTATATCTAAGCCATAGGAGTGATTTGGAAGGGTTTTAGGGCATGAAAAACCCCCTTTTACTTGAGTTTACGGCCTAAGCTTATGCCTTGGCCGTAAACTCCTTTAAATGGCTCAAAATCATAGTTTTAAATGTTCTAAGTCCATATCTTGAAGTCCCATAGTCATATCTAAAGTCCAATTATGCAAAGGAAGGGTTTTAGGGCTTAAAAACCCTTCAAATGTGAGTTTACGGCCCATGAAGGTTCCATGGCCGTAAACTCATGAATGTTGGTCTAATTCATGCCTCAAACTCGAAATTGGATGCCAAATATGTTATAGATTAAGGCTAGGAAGGTACCTTAGAGATTAGAAGCCTTAACTTTGAGTTTTGATCTCTTAAACTTGGATTAGGAGAGAGGTGGGTAATGTTTAGTGATAATTTGACCAAAGGCTTCAAATGAAGTCCTAAACACGTTTATATAGTGTTTAAGTCTTGGAAACAGTGGAATTCTACCCGATACCGGCGTTAGACGGGGTTTTTGGTCGTACCCGATTAAGTTACCGTAACTCGATACGGTAAATTTTAGAATTATTCCGATCACTAAAGTTGGGTGTTAAATTGATTTCTAAATGTATGAAGACACCCATTAAGTCATTTTAGATGCGTACTAATTAATGACTTAATTAAACGGAGAAATCGGAAATCGGAAATCGGAACGACGATCGGTTGCGCGAGTTGATTTATGAAAAAGTTACATTGAAATGAAGCGGAAATTTTGGGTTGTTACAAAAAGGACCAGAACTGGATATGACTAAAATAATTATAGAACTGTCAAGGATGATCTAAGGATTGGTCACTTATGGGCAGTTGGAAGTAAAGTATTGAATGGAATATATTGGCATTATTATGAATAGATAGGATTCTATTTAAAATGTGTTGTCAATTGGAAAATATGGTAATGTTTCTGTAATGGGAGTTGGTTATTATGAATCTATGTAGATTAGAAACTTTTATGCAAGAAGGATGTTCAAAGGAATGTACTTTGAAGTTGAAACTTCATGTCTACGGAGTTTTCTTGTAACAACAATAGAGCACTTTGTAATTTCATTGGCAAAGTCCAGGTGACTTTAGTGCTATGATATTACAATAGGATCATTGCGTAAACTATTGGAATCGAACATGTTCTAATAGTGGCAAGAATTTGGTATTCTTACACTTGTAATAAGGATTGGAAATTGTGAAATGGGCATCATTAGAAATTTCTTCAGTTGTTCTATTTCACAAAGTAAGGACCATAAGTAAACATAGTATGCATGCTTGGAGCATGGGACAACTGTTGTTTCAATTCAAGTATTAAGTTGATTACTCAAAACATTATACAATGAATAATGTGTAATAAATTTGGTGATTAAATATTAAGTGTTTTATTTATACTCAAAATTTTTGAGGCCATATTGGATTCGATTATTCTTGTGTTTCACGTCGCATGTTTTGACTTCTAGAATAACTAGGATATTCAAACATCCACAGCCAATCATACTTTGGAAGTAGTTAATGAGGTATGACTGTCATGAATCCGACTGTAGATTGTCTAAAGCGTTTAGACATAGAAAAAGCTTGTTGTAGTTTCATGAGTGCTCTTGAAATAAGATTTGAGTATTGGGTTAAACCCACGCTCATGTGAATCACTTCATGGATTTTATCACGAGTGATTGTGAGACGATAATATCTTATATTCATGAAAAGGAGAGATATAAGTTGCACTTTACAAGTCGGTTGCACATTGATAATATGTAAACGCACCAGTAACTTGGTGTTATAAAACATATTGTTGTGTGGGATTCGATGTGTACATAGAGCAAGCATATGAGTCGAAGTTTATCCGTTCCTTTTACCCAAAGTGGGATAAAAAGCGATATATGTGGGCCCGTCGATGATTTAGTTATGACATCTAAGTGTTGGCCAAGCCCGGACTAAGTTGATGTGTTCAACTGAAGTCTATTATCAATTGTCTTAAATCGGAAATCAGGAAACAAATCATAGACAACGAGAATGATTATACTCCATGTCCTATGTCTATATGATATCTTGAGAATGTAGGAATATATGATCCCTTATCTAAAGGATGCGTTGCTGATAAGATGAGATTTCGACAGCGGCTTTTGAAAGCTACGATTGCTAATTAGATTCTGAAGTCATACGTAATAATAGTTATTAGACTTATCCAAGTAGGAGACTATTGGATTAGGTGTCTTAATCCATAACTATTTTTGGTATGTACTTGATTTGATTATGAGCATGGTGCTTTTGGGTTGCCTTCGCTCATGCAACTTGATAGGATGACAAGAGGAGAATGAGTATAATTTATTATGTGAATAATAAATTGGTACTCAAAATAGTTTTATTAATATATTACAAGGTTAATATATGATTTGGAAATCATATTATTTAATTAGTATTGATCATAAATTAATTTGGTGATCAAAAGAGACTGATTAAATTAAGGGGACTGATATTGCAATTAACTGTTAGTTGCTAGTTGGGCTATGGACTCCTAATAGAAGAGATTGGACAAAATCTATGGGAAGCCCATAAGGGTTTTGTCCAAGGGGCCTTCTAGGAGGGTTCCATGGATTGCTTAATGCCTAAGCAAGGAAATTAGAGTTTCCACCTTAAAACCCTAATAGCCTCAACTATAAATAGATCCTTATACATGAGGAAATCAGATCTATGCTTCCTTGAGTTTTCCTGGCCGATTTCACCTCTCTCCTAAGTCATATTTTTGCATTGGGTGTTTGTGACTCCATTAGAGGTGCAACACTTAGGGCACTATGCTTTTAGAAGTCAAGATCAAGAAGGATTAAACTTGTTATTACAACATAACAAGAGAGGTAAAGATTCTAAATGCTAGTCATAGGGTTATTGCTTTGGTATTCATAGTTGTATGTTCAAATTAGAAAAACCTAGATCCAAGGCAATTAGGGTTACATCTACACCATATGAATGATGTTATGCGCAACACCCAACAAAAAAAACAAAAAGTCTCTTGGAACCCTATACATGACATTATGACATTTTGCCACAAGTTTTTCGGTGGATAGTAATGGCAACTATTTTGGAGTTTTATAGAGGGACTTATGACGTTTTTGTCACAAGATGTCCAATGTACAAGAACATCTTCGGTGGTTTGGAAAAAAAATTGGACTAACTTCACCGAGAAATATGGAACGATCCAGAAGTTAAATAATGATATATGCTACATGTTTGGAAAGCTCTGAATGTGTAGTTTGGCAAGTTTTTTTTTGGAGTTTCGTAGAAGAGGATATGACGGTTTTCTACAGCCTGTCCTGTGTAATTTTTTTTTGCAGTGGCTTGAAAAATATTTTTGGACCAACTTAAACAAGAAGTATGAAATGATCTAGAAGTCAAAAAGTCATGTATTTTATATGCATGAAAAACTCTGATGTGTAGTTTTCAGTGGAAAAAAAATGCAAGTCTTTTTAAGTTTTTTAGAGGGAGTTATGATGTTTTTGCCATAAGATGTCCAATATACAAAAAATATTCAGTGGTCAAAAAAAATATTTTTGGACTAACTTCAACGTGAAATCTGGAACGATTCTAAAGACAAAAAAGTTATGTATTTATACTCTTGGAAAGCTTTGGATGTGTAATTTCCAATGAAAAAAACAAGTATTTTGGAGGTTTATAGATGGAGTTATGATGTAACATCCCGTTAAATAAATAAATAAAGAAATAAATAATAATAATAATAATAATAATAATAATAATAATAATAATAAAATAAATAAATAAATAATAATCCATAAAACCTCGAGATGTATTTTATATTTTATTTTAATCCTTAAGTCCGTAATAATTTATCAGCTCTAGCCTCAGGAGTTAAATGTTATATTTTCTGGATGTTGAGGGTTAAATGGTAACATATGGACTTGTATTGAATAGTATTTTTTTTAAAGCAGGCGATGTAGTGTAAATATTGGACCTTATCTGAACTAATTTGTGGAGTCAGGGACCAACTTGTAAAAATGTATCAAAGTTTCTTTTGATCACATGATTTGAAACCCATCCCTTCCCCCTCCCGTTTTGAAGGTTCATGTAACCTAAACGCTAACCCTAATAAGGATAAGACCGCCACCGTAATACCTCTCCCTTACCTTCAACCGCTGCCATCTCTACTAGTGAAGTTGGAACCACCGAACGACCACCATTACAACTCTGAAGATGGGATTGAAGGCCAATATCGTGGATGTTGTTGCTACTTTTCTCCATCGCCGTTCTTACATTCCTTCGAGCCTCCGTCCGTTACTCTGCCGTTATCGCTGCTGGATTGCGTCGCCACCGAGTTCCGCCGTCGCTGTGACATTGTTATTGAAGATGAAGGCCACTTTCGGAACGGAAGAAACATGCCAGTGTCAATCGCTGTTACGGCTCTTGGTGAGGAATCACATCTCCTCTCCTCTCCTCTCCGTTCTAGTTTGCTGCAACTGTTGGGTCAAAAATATGGTTTATACTTTACTTTTCTAGGAAAATGTATTTTTGTGTCTTTGACCATAAACAACTTGATGTTTACGGTCGTATGCGTGTTTACTATCGTATACGTGTTTACGGTCGTAAATAGGTTTACATCCGTAAACCCATTCACGGCCCATGTTCATCAAGCCCATGTTTATTATGTACAAATATAAGTGTAAGGGGGTGAGGAGTAGAATGATGAACAGAAAAGGACTGTACAGCCACGAGAGAAAGTTAGAGAGAGAGAAAGGAGTGTATGTGTGTAACTGTGTGAATCTTCTATAAGGGAACTTCATTCTAGTCAATTCAAACAAGATTAATATTATTTTTGTTCTCCTTCTCTTCTATTAGATCTAGCATCATCCGTTTGATTGGGATTCCGCACCATCAAATGAATCTGATTGATACACAAGAAGATTGGGGACTTACAACTGGTATCAGAGCAAGGATTGTATCAGTCAATTTTGTCAGATCTGGACCTTATTTGATCTTATTTTCGAAAAAGAATTTGCGCTTTTGGATAGATCTCTGAAAATTAGGGGGCGGGGGGGTTGTTCTTCGCATTTTTGATAAAAACGACTTTTTGGTCGAGTTTTGGAGCAAAAAGAGATGAAAATCGCTATTTTTCACGTAATCTGCGAAAAGTTTACGACCTTTGAAGGGTTTGCGGACAGAATTTATGGTCGGCGATGGCGTTTATGGCTAGGTTTTCCCGGAGTTTACGGTCGGAGTTTGCGGTCGCCGAAGTTTACGGCCGGAAACTGTTTACGATCGCCGGAGGTTTGCGGCTCAGTCGGAACGTGTGCGGCTCGACTTGGACGACTTGGTGGCTTAGGCTTAGCAGCAGTCTTCACATCGTTCAATAAAAAAAAAAGGGGGGGGGGATTTGGGGCTACAGAGGATCAAACCCGCGATCTTTGATTCCTCACTTCAGCGCCTTACCAACCAAACTAGCTAGCAACTTGTACAAATCCTTCGCGACTTAATTCAAAAGGCTTCGCTGCTGCAACCTTATTTCGCATTTTTACACTTTTAACCCCAAAATTCATTTTCTTTTCTTTTTAAATTACATTTTCAACCAAAAATAATAATAATAATAATAATAATAATAATAATAATAATAATATAAAAATTAAGTAAATAAATAAATAAAAATAAAAATAATAGTTTTTAATTTTTGACTTTTGACTTAAAAAAATTAACTTTGACTTTCTCGTTTCAATTTTAAATTTTCAAATTTAGCTTTTCGGTTTGACTTTTAAGTTTGACTTTTGAGTTTGACTTTTTAAATTTAACTTTTAAGGTTGACTTTTGAGGTTTATAGTCGAAGGACATTTTTAAATTTAAGTTTGACTTTTAAGTTTTATTTTAGCTTCTATTTTGTGCTTTTAATGACTTTTGAGGTCTACGACGGAATTGAAGACATGAAAGAGAGTCGTCAGGAGATGTTAAGACACAACTTCAACATGTTCAATTATATTCCTAGAGAAACCCTGGAGGCTCAGCTGCAACCATTTACCCCTCTCACTACTGAGATGAATATATATGGGGTCTTTTTGACCAAATATGAGATAAACAAAAAGCTATTGAACTTCTGAAATCGTGGGATATGAACGTAGCTGTCGTCAAGAAGACAAAAGATCTCAATCGTCTTAGTATTGCTGATGTAACTGAAGAGCTTGATGCTTTGAAATGTGGAGAAACAATGAGTTCTGCAAACATCCCAATCAATGAAGTTTCATGTGCTCTATCTTGTGAAGATATGATTAAAATTCTTCGTGAACATAATGATTTGCTAAAAAGGGAAGTCAATGACATAAAATACGAAGGATATCAACTTAGGAAAGGACAGAAACCCCTGAAGGCTAAATTAGAAGAAAAATACCAAAGAATTTAGGAAGCTTCAGGAAGAGTATAGCAACAAGTGTGAAAATTATGACTGTATTAAGAGACAACTTGCTGTTGTAACTGAAGAACTTGACACTTTGAAAATTAAGTATGGAAAAACAGATGTTAGTTTCAAAAATTATACTGAGTCAAGTTAGACAGTCGAGTCCTTATTTGAAACCCAATTAAAATTCAAAGATAATCAAAATAAGGGTCTAGGGTATGATAGTGTTCCTCCACCTTTCAATCATAACTACATATCCATCACTATGACTCAGGAAGAAATTGATAGGGAGGCACATATTCAATATGGAAAACCAGCTGGATTTGTGTTAGGAGGTATTTAGGTTGAAAATACTAATGTTTCTACTTCATGTGTAGGTAAAGTAGAAGAAGATGAGAACAAGGAGACAACCATTGAACAAAACAATATCTCCTTGAGCTCTGAGTCTGTTGCTTCGAACTCAGCTGCTTCTGATCAACCTACTGTTGAGAAATACAGGCCACCAATTCTAGTGAAACAAAGTGCCTATCTTAATTGTGCTTGTGGGAACAATAAGAGACAAGGCAAGGATACGCCACCAGGGGCAGGAAGAGACAACTTCCTAGTGTAGAAAAAGACATGTTTTCACTGTGGAACACCTGGACACATTGCCAGAAATTGTCCTAATCGCACATATGTTCCCTACTATGCTCAAGGCTAGTAGAACGTGCCAAGAGGGAGATACTCCAAAAGAAACCCCTCAAGGTCACATTCAGACAATGGTGACTGGAACGCGCAGAATGCCAAGAATCAAACCCACAAGGCCAAGAATCTGAATCCCAAGGGGAAGAAGGGAATGTTGGCCAAGAAGTTAAATCTAAGAGATGCTCCCGTAAAGCCAAAATCAAAGTCATCTCAATGGACGACATCAAGATCAAAAGCAAGTGCCGAGGCACCCGTCCGATCCAACAAGAAATGGGTTAAACCCGACTACAGATGAGTACAAAAGGTTCAATCTCCCAAATCAATTAATGATTCTAATATTTATACATCTTATATTTGTGATAAGCAGGATATGTTATGGGAGAGAGTACCTTGCGTTGATGACAAAGGTCGACCCAGATTCAAAATGGATTGGGTTCCAAAGACCAACTGATCCCGCTCTGTGTCGGAGCAGCTATGGAGGCGTATCATCATACTTCGGTTTGTTGGTAGTGGCTGTTCTAGGCACATGACATGGAGGCATCTCTCAACTGTACAACACTAAGAACATTGTTTGAGAGTATGTGTCCTTGCGGGAAGGGAAGAAAGGATGTGATCACTCATGGGGTTAGTGCTTAACGATGTGAAGAATTTTCAGATCTGTTCTGAGATTATGGGTACTGTTCTCAGACCTTCTGGATGCAAATTCAGTCGGTGACTTATGGTTTGAATTTTCTTCTCTATACTCCTGAGTTCATCTTACACTGATTCGTTTTGAAGACAATCTTTTATTTTCTTCTAGTTTTTTGTCAGTAAGTATTGTTTGGGAAGTCATATAAAGATAAAGTGATACCGGGCAGTCTAAAACCTATGTAAGTAACTGAATCTGAATTTTCTAGACTCTGTGATCAATGTGATGGTAGGCACGAAGGATTTGAAAGTGTGGATTTAGATAGGATTGTTTGGACTGACCATACGATGCTCGGGTAGATTGAGGAGTGTGATAAACAAAGGATTTTACAAGATACACTAAATTAATACGCATCTAGAACTATGGTTCGAATTTTCCTTGATGTGCCGATTTATGTCCTTAATTCTGGTTTTGATAGGGCGACCGGGGGGTTCTGATAAAGTAGGTCTATAGGAAATTATTTTCTTGCTTTCTATCTGTCATTCATATGTTGCTTCCTCTGCGTGATTGCAAGTGATCCAACCTGGAATGCAACATATGCAACTCTATTTCTACACACCTTCTTCTCTATGAAACTATTTCTATCTGTTAGCCATATGCTGTCCCCTTTGCGTGATCGAAAGATCCGACCTGGGACACAACATATGCAACACCCTACTATTTCTATAACCCTCTATCTCTGTTATTCATATGTTGTCCCCTCTGCGTGCTTGAAATAGATCCGACCTGGGACACAACATATGCACCTATCTCTAAATATGACTTCTTCCTTAATAATTGTTTACTCACCTAAAGTAAGGAGCGCTTAGGAAGTTCTTGATAACTAGGGTATATCGAGAAGTGGGGAACACGCTCTAGTGCAACTAAAATTGAACCATTTAGAGGTTGCATGTAGATCTCGTTGCTTAATTTAAGTGGACAACAATACCCATGGTCATCGTCATCTAAATGGTACATTTAATTTTTTTTCGATATTCTTCGTGTTTAAGTGGACCACAATACCGACAATTGACCAGATCTATTCATGAAGGTGAAGGTACTAATAAAGAAAGTTCAGGCTGTCTCACAACTTTGATCCCGAATATTTTTCTTTTTGCTAAATTTGTTCATAGTTTTCCTGTATGCACAAATTTAGGGGGAGAATTAAAAAAAAAATTAGAAAATTTCAAAAATCAAACAAAAATCAGAAAATTAAAAATCCAAAAAAATAGTGTTATTTCTATTTTGTTTATGTTTTAAGTTTTCTTTTAGTTTTTGTTTTGTCTTGAAAAGTAATTTCAGGTATAGATAAGACTCATGGAGACTGTATTGAAGATTTTCTGAGCCAAGGCTTCATTTGTGATCATCGAAGAATTCACATTCGAAGGAGCAATAAATGAAGATTATTCTTTCTACATTCAATCCTTCAACCACAGAAGCAAGGTAAAGCTGAAATTCAAGATTATTTGACAGATTGCATTGAAGCCTCCTCAATCAGTCTACTGCTATCTATGCACCTACTGAAGTGATCCAGAAGATTATTCTCTCTGATGTTCTCTCTAAAGATTCTCAAACTGAAAGCGCTATCTTTCAAGAATCAGTACAAGAAGCCTCCTCACCTAATGTGCGTTCAATGTCAAATTCTGAAGAAAAGCCCAATTGCTCAAGATGAAGTCATTCATTGAAGATTCATCAAGTTCATCTTGAAGTCGTGAAGAATTTGAAGATTAATGCTGAAGCTAAGCTCTTGATGAAGATTAACAAGAAAAGCCAGCTACTTTTTAGGGGGAGCTTGTTGGGTCAATTAAGAAAAGAAAGTTATAAACCAAGGGGGTGATTGTTGGGTCAAAAATATGGTTTATACTTTACTTTTCTAGGAAAACGTAATTTTGTGTGTTGGACCATAAACATCTTGGTGTTTACGGTCGTATACGTGTTTACGGTTGCGTTTACGGCCGCAAACAGGTTTACGACCGTAAAACCCTTCACGGCCCATGTTCACCAAGCCCATGTTTCTTATGTATAAATATAGGTGTAAGGGGGGTGAGGAGTAGAATGATGAACAAAAAAGGAGTGTATGTCCAAGAGAGAAAGTTAGAGAGAGAGAAAGGAGTGTATGTGTGTAACTGTGTGAATCTTGTGTAAGGGAACTTCATTCTAATCAATTCAAACAAGATTCATATTATTCTTCTTCTACTTCTCTTCTATTAGATCTCCCATCATCCATTGGATTGGGATTCCGCACCATCAAACAGATCTAATTGATACACAAGCAGATTGGGGACTTACAACAACGTCACCACTGCCGTTCCAGAGGCTGTCCCGATACTGCCATGTCGTCCAAGCGCCACACATCGCCGTGAGGGTGACTGAGTATTGAGTATGTGTTACCGTGTTATGTGTGTGTGACTTCCTGTGTGTGGGTGCATTTTCCAGTGCAAGTCGTGTATGTATGTTTTTGCTTGGCCAAGAACCAAGAGATCATCCATCACCACCACCGTGAGGTGGTGGCTGTCATCTCCGATCTCCGCCTGCCATCGTATGGGTGGCTATGTTGCGTGTGTGTGTGTGTTTCAGTGTGTGGAATTGTGTGGTTATTGTATGGCTGGATGAGCCGACGAGAAGAACTACTATGGCAACCCACCATGGTGGCTACCACGTTGCTACTGCCTTTTGTCGCCACCAACCGCCTTGTTGGGTGGATGTGTGCATGATTTAATGTGTGTGTATGTGCTTTTTTTTTTGGATAAAATGAAGTATTGGGTGCTTGTTGTTGGATTTTGACTCAAAAACCACCACCACCACCACCGTGAAGTGGTGGTTGCCGCCATGGAACGCCGCCATCCACCATTTCCCGAGGTGGCAGTGGGCGGTGCCCAATTTATTAAACATATATATATATATATATATATATATAATTAATTCACCAATCATCTAGCTTAAGGAGTTGGAAACCCTAATTAGGTTTTAGAAAACCCTAATGTCATGAAACCCTAATTTTGGAGTTGGTTGGGACCCACATTAAAGGTATTAATTAAACTTGAAATAATACTTAATAATGCCCTTACAATTAACTTAATGCAATATTGGGCTTAATGGATTTAGTCCTTGAGGGGTTATGTGTGGAACACTAACCCTAGTTATCATTTTATGTGAAAAACCCTAGAATCAAGAAGCACTATTTTGGACAATGATCGGGCACGTATTTGGACTATTGATTGGATAGTTAATACATCCGAGAATGACTAAGTCAAAACTTAAGAAGACCTACACTTAGGTGATTAAGTCCTTAATGGGTTAAGTGTTCTTACTTAACCCTAATCGCCATTTTATGTGAAATGATAATCGTCATTTCATGTAGGGAAGTTACGGTTACAAATGCCTATAACCGGTGATTGGGTATTAACTCAAGTATCTTCCTGTAGGTGATTGGAAGTGAGTTGAAGCTGGTAGAGTCGTTCATTGGTACACTGGTTATCTACACGCATATCGAGGCGAGTTTCTCCTCACTATACCCATGGGTTGAATGCACCAATGCCGACCCACTGGTTTTGGTTATCTGCTAGTAGAGGCATGCCCTAGGGACTATATATAGTAATTTAGGATAGACTGATGACTCTTGATCTAATCTCTCTTATTTGTTCCTTGTTTTGTTGTGGTTCTAGAGTAGGATCACCTGTCCGAGTGACTATCTCACAACTAAGAATATACATCCATGCATTCGTTGGATTGTTAATATTTAGTATGCTGCTATGTTGTAGTGATATGTTAGATCGGTGTTCTGGTATTGAGTATGCTGATATGTTGTAGTAAACCGTTAGATCTGTGTTCTGGTATCGAGTATGCCGTTTTGTAGTATTAACCTATAGAACTATATATTATCCGTGTTTGCTGGTTATCATCTATGGAGTGCCCTTAGGGACTATCAGTGGTCATGTAAGATAGCCTGAGAACTCTTGGTCCATGATCTCTTGCCTGTTCCTTGTTTGGTTGTGGCTCTAGAGTAGGACCATCTGTTCGGGTGGCTATCTCACCTCTAGTTACTTATGGTTACACATTCTATAGGGGTTAGCTGGTAGTGGGACTGTATGTTGTGAGAGGATTAGTAGGCAGTAGTGAATTGTATGATTGTTGTTTGCCTGTATTATGTGCCTACTTGATCCTAATTGTCTATATGTCGACATATTGTGTTTGGTTGGGTTCAGGCGGTCCTGCTTTGTGTGGTAGACCAAGATACTCGGTGTGGGATGGCTGTAAGCCATAGGGACGAAGGCTCGAGAGGAGCGGTAGGGTTGAGGCGGTAAGCCAACAAACCCTAGGTATTACAACCCGATGGTTGATTGGACCCGACATATTGGTATTCCAACCCGAGGCTGATTGGGCCAATATGCTTATGATACGAGGGTTTTCCATCCTGAGGATGACTGGATCCATCGTGGACAGGCCTGGTATTCTAACCCGATGTTGATTGGTCAAGGCATGAGTATTTGTGTATCTACTCATGTTTTGGGTTTTGATTTTGGGAGAACTCTGATATTAAACATATTTTGAAAACTATGCTATAAAAAATGTGATTCTGGCTGGTTTTAAAAAGTTTCAATTTTTTATGAATTTTATGGGTGTTACATATGACATTTATGCGACAAGATATCTAGTGTACAAAAAAAACTAGCGGTCTAATAAAATATTTTTTGACCAACTTCAACGTAGAGTCTGGAATGATCCAAATGTAAAAAATATTGTATTTTATATTCTTGGAACGCTTTGAACGTGTAGTTTGCCACAGAAAACGGAAAACACTTTGAGATTTGTAGAGAGAGTTATGATGCTTTTTCTTAGTGCACAAAAAAAATGTTCGGTAGCCTAAAAAAATATTTTTGGACCAACTTAAACTAGAAGTCTAGAATGATCTAGAAGTAAAAAAAATATGCATTTGATATGCTTGGAAAGCTCTAGATGTGTAGTTTCCAATAAAAAACGAAAGTGTTTTGAAGTTGGTAAAGTGAGTTTTGTTGTTTTTGTCACATGATTTCCAATATAGAAAAAAATGTTGGTTGTCTAAAAATTATTTTTGGACCAACTTCAATGAGAAATATGGAATATACATAAGCCAAAACATTGTGCGTGCATATGGTTGGAAAGCTCTGGATGCGTAGTTTTCACTAAAAAGCAACAAGTCTTTTGGAGTTTTGTAGAAAATGTTATGATGTTTTTGTCACAATCTGACCAATGTACAAAAATATGTTTAGTGATCTGAAAAAACATTTTTGGAGCAAGTTAAATGAGAAGTTTGGAACGATCCAAAAGTTAAAAAAATCATGTGTTTTTTATGATTAGAAAGCTATGAATGTGCAGTTTCCAATGAAAAAAAGGCAAATGTTTTAAAGTTTGGTAGAGGGAGTAATGATGTTTTTGCATAGAATGTCAAATTTAGAAAAAAAATATTTAGTGGTCTGAAAAAATATATTTTTTTTTTACCAATTTCAGTGAGAAGTATGGAATAATCCATAAGTAAAAAATTGTGTATGTTATTGTAAGGTCCCAAATTCTAAGATCCAAATCAGTGATCAAATGATATTGCAATCAATCAAAGTGTAGAAGGAGTAGAAGAAGAATTAACCCAAACATGCACACATTTATATCATATAAACATCAAATACACCTTCGGAAACACACACATAAGTCACCCTAAGACTGACACAGACACCTACTATTTATAGCACCCCCAACAGCACACGATTGTACAGCCACACACGTGTTCGGCCGCACACAACCACACAAAAGATAGAACCACCATAACTAACCCCAAGTCCCAAACAAAACCTTTACAAGATAAACGCATAGCCCAAACCACTATATTATGACCTATCAATCTCCCCCTTGGTTTGTGGCTAGCATAGACATGATCTTCAATCACTTGGTTTCTCAAACAGCCTTAGGTCAGATTTTCCCATAGATCCCATCCAAAGTTTTTCATTGATGATTGTGGCAACCATCCCTATGATTTCTTTTGTAGCAGCTTCCATGACCTCCGTTCTTCATATGATTTGATGACGGGATAAGGTATAAATGTCTCTCTCTGAATCTCAGGAGATCCTTAGCGCTAATGAGCCTTAGAAATACTTCTCTACTTTTGAACTTTATGGCAGCAGTTGCTGTTTCATCATCGTAGGCCCAAAATTCCATATCATCAAGATATCCATCACTAAAGTGTTGTGGAATTGGAATCTCCTTCACTTGATTAGTAGTTGGCCATAATATTATCTTCTATGGTTGGTTAGTTTTAGGGTCAAGGATATCTTTATCTTTTCTAACCAACGCTTTTGCAGACTTCATCATTGGAAAGTTATCCCTAACCTGTCTATCCAAAAACTGCTTGAAGTTGAAAACACTAGCATCTTGAGAAGGATTGTGGAAAGGAGCCCTTTAGAGTTTAGAGAGATCAACCTTCGTCCAAGAGTTAAAGTCATGAATGTTTTTGTAGTATTCTGGATTTCCAGAATTATTGTAACAACTGGGGGAACGTACTCGTCCCTGAACATGTCAGTAAACCTCTCCTATGTCACTGCTGTAATCTCCGCCATCCTGAAGTTCGCCGTCACGAACTTCCACCAATCCTTCGCTCCCAGACGGAGCTGGTTCAAAGCGAACCGTACCCTCAGGTGCTCCGGGCATGAGCAAGTGTAGAAGCACCCTTCAATGTCGGCGATCCACCTCATCGCAACAATCGGATCCTGCGTCCCATCGAACTCAGGGGGTTTCGTGTTGCTGAATTCCCTGAATAGCAACGAATCGCCCCCTTGCGGCCTGGCAGCGGCCACGGCTGCGGTAGCGGCAGCGACTGCAGCCTCAGTCAGTGCGGCGTACCGCTCTTCGAACGTCTCCATCAGAGTGGTCTTAATAAACCCAAACATCTCCGGGATCTCAGCCCGGATCGCCGCAGCTACCTCCTCCTGAATCATCTGACGAATATCCTCGTCACTCACACCGCTCGAACTCGCCCCGTGGCGTGTGGTAACCATGATGTCTCTGAAATATAACATAAAATTATCAGAGACTCCATCAAGTACAATTGTACTTGATAACGCAACCCTACTCAGTCTCCGATATCCAAGGATTCTTATTTGGGTCTCCCACCGACCCGGTGTTTTCGGTAGTACGGGCCCAATACTACCGACCACACCGTATCAGCATTCGTCCCAAATCTTCCTCCCCAAACCCCGAATAGTGAGTACTCTACTTTTGATATGCACTATCTACCTGCACACTACCAAATATCTCATATCGGCAAACTCCCTAGACTAAGGCATCACAAATCAGGCCACTCTAGTCCTATCATGAATACCTAGTCTTCTAGCATGCATAACAATTCATAATTCATTGCATAACATAACATTGTAAGGTATTCTGGGGATCTTTACCGTTCGGGCGCTGGCTGATCGTACACACTGCTTCTTTCTTGTTTACCACTTTACCATTTATAAAAGTTTATGCCTTTATTATTTTTAAAAGATTCTCCTCAAATCCTCGGTTTGAGTTCAGTTACACCCGAAGGTACACCCGAATCCCTCAAACCAAGGCTCTGATACCAATTGTAACAACGCAAATTTTCAAACGAATTTTTCATTTAAAATAAAGTGATTTTATTCAACTAAATATAATCATTCCAAGTTTCATGTCAAAATACAATCAACAAAATCCCAAGATCTCAAAATAATAACAGTGTGTACACATCACGCCGGCGCCTTCCCACGGTCCTCGCTAGTACCTGAAACACATACATAACAACTGTAAGCATAAATTCTTAGTGAGTTCCCCAGTATACTACTTACACATATACGCCTTTCCAGGCCCTGACCTTCCTGTCTACAATACAACGCCTTCCGGCCCGTAACATAATCGCATTCCGGCCCATAACATATTCGCCTTCCGGCCCATAACATACACAGCACATAATACATTTATCCTAACACATATAGCACATATAACATATATCACATTCGACCTTTCGGTCACATAACATATTGCCTTCCGGCCTATATAAACATACATAGCACGCATATCAATTACCTTTCCATTTATAGCACTTATAACACATATCATATCCGACCTTCCGGTCACACAGTCAAACCCTTCCGGGTACAGTATAGTGAGAAGACTCACCTCGTGGGTAATGAAAGCTAGCGACTCCTAAAATCACTCGCACTCGATCCGCCGAGCTACAGACTCCCTATAATATCATATATCCCTTATTAATACTTTTATCTTTCAAGACAACTGACCCTAAGAAATCACATGCAGGTCAACTCTGGTCAACGGTGAACGGTCAACTGGACCGGACTCGGCGAGTGCTAAGGCGACTCGGCGAGTCTAGACGTCCTCACCAATCCTGATGTTCCCTTTCTACTCGTCGAGTATCCCTCTTGACTCGACGAGTTCCTCGTGGAAGAATCGCGGGGCCACCCCGACTCTTGCTGAGTCTGAAGAACAGCTCGACAAGTCCAAGTTATTCTCCAAGCTACTCGCCGAGTCTGTTCATTGGACTCGGCGAGTCCATGCCATGCAGTCGATCAAACTACTTCCTGAGATCAGTATTGTCCCGACCATTCATAGGTTTGGTCCTCCTAAGCTGGTACAACACGTAAGGCCTTCATTTAGGTGCTCATGCTACACCCCAAGGCCTATAATTTACATTTTGACCTAAGGCATAAGGATTCCAATCCAAAACCTCTCTTAATTCCCGAAATACACAGGCATGGGACATTCTGGACCTCTAAAGGTCCTAATACAGGGTTATAATCGTTTGGGAAACAAGGATAACAATCAATCTAGTCACAAAAGGGTTCCATAAACCCTAAATCCATGCACACATCAACATAGCAGATTATAATCCGAATTGTTACCTGAATAATGCACTCTCTGTGTCCCCAATCCTCAGAACTTGATTCCCTTACTGTTCCTTTAGCCAAACCCTTCTCTTCCTTGCACAATAACTTCTTCAAGATCACCAATGGCCTTCAATCCTTGCTCCATATGCACACAACCGATTAGGGTTCTTCTCAGTAGGCTAAAGACGGACAATGACGGCCTATAAGTTCATTATATACGTTCCAAAACCAAACGGCTAGGGTTTCCGCTGAACAGCGCAGACTCGCCAAGTCCATATCTGGACTCGTCGAGTCCAGTCGCGAACCCGCGATCAAGTCTGTGGTCCTACTCGGCGAGTCTGGCTCCAACTCGCCGAGTCCCCTCCTAAAACACCCCAAAAACAATATTATGACAATACCTGAAATTCCAGGCTGTTACAACTCTCCCCCACTAGGACTAGACTTCGCCCTCGAAGTCTCACTCTGCAAATAACTCCGGATGTTGCTCCCGCATCTCACGCTCCGGCTCCCAAGTCATCTCCGATCCTTTCCGGTGTTGCCACTGAACCAACACCAGAGGTATCTCCTTGTTCCTCAGAACCTTGATCTTCCGATCCCTGATGGCTACTGGTCTCTCGGCGTAATTTAGGCTCGCATCCACCTGAATATCCTCTAATGGAACCACTGCCGATTCATCGGCTATACACTTCCTCAACTGCGATACGTGAAAAGTATTGTGGATCTGTCCCAACTCTGCTGGCAACTCCAACCGATAAGCTACCCGACCTACCCTTGCAATCACACGAAATGGGCCTATAAACCGGGGCCTCAACTTGCCCCTCTTCATGAACCGGATCACTCCCTTCCAAGGAGAAACCTTCAGGAGAACGAAATCGCCAACCTGAAATTCAAGCTCGGACCGACGTCTGTCCGCATAACTCTTCTGTCGGCTCTGGGCGGTCAATAACCTCTGTCTAACCTGCTGAATCTGCTCTGTCGTCTGAAGTACGATCTCCGTACTGCCCATCACTCTCTGTCCCACCTCTCCCCAGCAAATGGGGGTCCGACACCTCCTACCATACAACAACTCAAAAATTGGCATACCAATGCTCGAATGATGGCTGTTGTTGTAGGAAAACTCTGCCAAGGGTAAATGCGCATCCCAGCTACCCCCGAAGTCTAACACACACGCTCGAAGCATGTCCTCCAATGTCTGAATCGTCCGCTCGCTCTGACCGTCTGTCTGGGGATGGTATGCGGTACTAAAATGCAGTTTAGTACCCAGCTCCTCATGGAATTGCTTCCAGAACCTGGAAGTGAAATGTACATCACGGTCCGAAACAATCGAGATCGGCACTCCATGCCGAGATACTACTTCCCTCACGTATATCTCCGCCAACTTCTCTGCTGATGAACTCTCGCTGATGGCAAGGAAATGTGCACTCTTCGTCAACCTATCCACAATCACCCAAATTGCATCGACTCCCCTGGCAGTTCTCGGCAATTTGGTGATGAAATCCATAGTAATCTGTTCCCACTTCCACTCAGGAATCTCCAAAGGCTGCAACTTGCCATGCGGTCTCTGGTGCTCGGCCTTAACCCTACGGCAGGTCAAACACCTCTCAACGAACCAAACGACGTCTCTCTTCATACAAGGCCACCAGTATTCCTTCCTCAAGTCCAAATACATCTTTGTAGCACCGGGATGAATCGAGAATTTCGATCTATGAGCCTCTTCCATCAAAGTAGCATGCGTACTGCCCACGAACGGTACCCAAATCCGACCCTGAAACGTCAGAAGTCCTCGTCCATCCTTAACGAACTTTGAGATTAACCCAATGATTCGCTCTTTCTTCTGCATCTCGGATCTCACAGCCTCGGCCTGCGCCCCACGAATAGCATCCAATACCGGAGTCATCACCGTCAGTCTCAGACATACATCTCGCAATGGAGTGCTCTCCGCCCTGCGGCTCAATGCATCGGCTACCACATTAGCCTTGCCCGGGTGGTATAGGATTTCACAGTCATAATCCTTGACCACATCCAACCATCTCCTCTGACGCATATTTAGGTTGGGTTGATCCATCAAATACTTCAAACTCTTATGGTCCGTGTATATCGTACACCGAACCCCATACAGGTAGTGACGCCAAATCTTGAGAGCGAACACTACTGCCCCCAACTCTAGATCATGCGTGGGATATCTCGCCTCGTGAGGCTTTAGCTGCCTCGATGCATAAGCTATCACATGACCTCTCTGCATCAACACTGCACCCAGTCCCGAAATCGATGCGTCGCAATATACGACAAAATCTCCCATCCCTTCCGGGAGAGCTAATACCGGGGCTTCGCACAATCTCTGGCGAAGTGTCTCGAAAGAAGTCTGTTGCTCGGGTCCCCATGAGAATGCAACACCCTTCCGGGTCAATCTGGTGAGCGGTACTGCGATCTTGGAGAAGTCCTTAATAAACCTCCGATAGTACCCTGTCAACCCAAGGAAACTCCTGATCTCGGAAGGTGACTTTGGTACCTCCCAACTCATCACTGCCTCAACCTTGGCCGGATCGACCAATATCCCTGCCTGATTAACAACTTGTCCAAGGAATTGGACCTCCCGCAACCAGAAGTCACATTTGGAGAATTTTGTATATAGCTTCTCCGACCTCAGTACCTCAAGGACCTCCCTCAAATGTCCCTCATGCTGCTCTCTAGATCGCGAATACACTAAGATGTCGTCAATAAATACAATCACTGACCGATCCAACATCGGCCTGCATACCCTGTTCATGAGGTCCATGAACACTGCCAGGGCATTGGTGAGCCCGAAAGGCATCACCACAAACTCGTAATGCCCATATCGCGTCCTAAATGCTGTCTTCTGGACGTCCTCATCCCGCACTCTTACCTGATGGTACCCTGACCTCAGATCGATCTTAGAGAACCAAGATGCCCCTTGTAACTGATCGAATAAATCATCGATCCTCGGTAACGGATAGCGGTTCTTGACCGTCACTTTGTTCAACTCCCGGTAATCAATGCACATCCGGTGTGAACCATCCTTCTTCTTGACGAACAGGATCGGTGCTCCCCACGGCGAGCTGCTCGGCCGAATAAATCCCTTCCCCAGCAACTCCTGGAGTTGCGAGGACAACTGTTGCATCTCTGGAGGTGCGAGACGATAAGGCACCTTCGCAATAGGCGCAGCCCCCGGAATCAGGTCGATACCAAACTCTACTTGCCTCGCAGGAGGTACTCCCGGCAGCTCCTCGGGAAAAACATCTGGAAACTTGCGCACCACTGGGACCTCTTTCACTGACCTCGGTCTCTCGGAAGCCTCCCGCGTATCCATCACATATGCCACAAAACCCTTACATCCCTGCTGTAGACATTGCCTCGCCCTAGCGGCTGAACAAAAAGTTGATCTCGAACGGGTACCCTTGCCGTACACCGTAAGAACTCCCCCACTAGGGTCTCGTATAGTCACCAGTTGGCGCTCACAGTCGATGACAGTGCTGAATCGACTCAACCAGTCCATGCCCACAATGACACAGACATCACCCATCGCAATAGGAATTAGGTCGATCGGAAACTCAACCCGAAAATCTCTAGTACGCATCCCCGAAGAACCTCTGTGGCACAAACCACCCTCTCGGCCGCTATAGAAATGCTCAGAGGCCGACTTAACGGCTCACGACTAATGCTGATATGCTGACTAAAAGCTAAAGATACAAAGGACCTACTAGCACCCGAGTCAAATAACACTAGAGCAGGCATAGAGTTCACAAGAAAAGTACCTACACATATATTAACATAAGCATAACATTTCGACTTTAAATAAATACGTGAATTACAGCATACCTGCCACAACATCGGACGCAGCGCGGACCTCTTCCGCAGTCAGCTGAAAGGCTCTCCCGCGAGCCCTCGGGGCCTCGACCTTCACTGGTCGAGTCTCAGTAGTCCTGGTAGTAGGTGTAGACCCCTGACGAAGCTGTGGGCACTCGGCCTTCCGATGGCCTGTCTGGTTGCAATGAAAACAAACCATAAACCCCTTAGGACAATCCCTGGCAATGTGTGCTTCCTTGCCACACTTGTAGCAACCACCAGCTCGGCACGCCCCCTCATGACCCTTGCCGCACTTTCCGCAAGTGCGGCCCTTCGGACCTCCCATCCTCAAATCAGCGGACTTGGTCCGCTTGGCTGCCGGCTGAGACTGAGCCGGCCGCCGGTCCACCTGCCGAGACTCGGCCTCCTCCCTGACCTGGGTCTCCAACTCGATCTCGCGCTTCCTGGCATTCGCCTGAAGCTCAGTAAAAGTACGGTAGGTGGAGTTTGACACAAACTCCCGGGTATCCCTCCTCAAAACACCCAAGTACTGGCTCATCTGCGACTGCTCTGTAGACACCACCTCGGGGCAGAACATTGCCCTCTCATGAAATTTCCGCGTGACCACCGCAACCGAATCAGTACCCTGCTTAAGGGTCAAGAACTCCTGAATCAATCGTTCCCTCTCCACTGGGGGAACGTACTCGTCCCTGAACATGTCAGTAAACCTCTCCCATGTCACTGCTGTAATCTCCGCCATCGTGAAGTTCGCCGTCACGAACTTCCACCAATCCTTCGCTCCCAGACGGAGCTGGTTCAAAGCGAACCGTACCCTCAGGTGATCCGGGCATGAGCAAGTGTAGAAGCACCCTTCAATGTTGGCGATCCACCTCATCGCAGCAATCGGATCCTGCGTCCCATCGAACTCAGGGGGTTTCGTGTTGCTGAATTCCGTGAATAGCAACGAATCGCCCCCTTGCGGCCTGGCAGCGGCCACGGCTGCTGTAGCGGCAGCGACTGCAGCCTCAGTCAGTGCGGCGTACCGCTCTTCGAACGTCTCCATCAGAGTGGTTTTAATAGACCCAAACATCTCCGGGATCTCAGCCCGGATCGCCGCAGCTACCTCCTCCTGAATCATCTGACGAATATCCTCGTCGCTCACACCGCTCGAACTCGCCCCGTGGCGTGTGGTAACCATGATGTCTCTGAAATACAACATAAAATTATCAGAGACTCCATCAAGTACAATTGTACTTGATAACGCAACCCTACTCAGTCTCCGATATCCAGGGATTCTTACTTGGGTCTCCCACCGACCCGGTGTTTTCGGTAGTACGGGCCCAATACTACCGACCACACCGTATCAGCATTCGTCCCAAATCTTCCTCCCCAAAGCCCGAATAGCGAGTACTCTACTTTTGATATGCACTATCTACCTGCACGCTACCAAATATCTCATATCGGCAAACTCCCTAGACTAAGGCATCACAAATCAGGCCACTCTAGTCCTATCATGAATACCTAGTATTCTAGCATGCATAACAATTCATAATTCATTGCACAACATAACATTGTAAGGTATTCTGGGGATCTTTACCGTTCGGGCACTGGCTGATCGTACACACTGCTTCTTTCTTGTTTACCACTTTACCATTTATAAAAGTTTATGCCTTTATTATTTTTAAAAGATTCTCCTCAAATCCTCGGTTTGAGTTCAGTTACACCCGAAGGTACACCCGAATCCCTCAAACCAAGGCTCTGATACCAATTGTAACAACGCAAATTTTCAAACGAATTTTTCATTTAAAATAAAGTGATTTTATTCAACTAAATATAATCATTCCAAGTTTCATGTCAAAATACAATCAACAAAATCCCAAGATCTCAAAATAATAACAGTGTGTACACATCACGCCGGCGCCTTCCCACGGTCCTCGCTAGTACCTGAAACACATACATAACAACTGTAAGCATAAATGCTTAGTGAGTTCCCCAGTATACTACTTACACATATACGCCTTTCCAGGCCCTGACCTTCCGGTCTACAATACAACGCCTTCCGGCCCGTAACATAATCGCATTCCGGCCCATAACATATTCGCCTTCCGGCCCATAACATACACAGCACATAATACATTTATCCTAACACATATAGCACATATAACATATATCACATTCGACCTTTCGGTCACATAACATATTGCCTTCCGGCCTATATAAACATACATAGCACGCATATCAATTACCTTTCCATTTATAGCACTTATAACACATATCATATCCGACCTTCCGGTCACACAGTCAAACCCTTCCGGGTACAGTATAGTGAGAAGACTCACCTCGTGGGTAATGAAAGCTAGCGACTCCTAAAATCACTCGCACTCGATCCGCCGAGCTACAGACTCCCTATAATATCATATATCCCTTATTAATACTTTTATCTTTCAAGACAACTGACCCTAAGAAATCACATGCAGGTCAACTCTGGTCAACGGTCAACGGTCAACGGTCAACTGGACCGGACTCGGCGAGTGCTAAGGCGACTCGGCGAGTCTAGATGTCCTCACCAATCCTGATGTTCCCTTTCTACTCGTCGAGTATCCCTCTTGACTCGACGAGTTCCTCGTGGAAGAATCGCGGGGCCACCCCGACTCCACTCGCCGAGTCTGAAGAACAGCTCGACGAGTCCCAGTTATTCTCCAAGCTACTCGCCGAGTCTGTTCATTGGACTCGGCGAGTCCATGCCATGCAGTCGATCAAACTGCTTCCTGAGATCAGTATTGTCCCGACCATTCATAGGTTTGGTCCTCCTAAGCTGGTACAACACGTAAGGCCTTCATTTAGGTGCTAATGCTACACCCCAAGGCCTATAATTTACATTTTGACCTAAGGCATAAGGATTCCAATCCAAAACCTCTCTTAATTCCCGAAATACACAGGCATGGGACATTCTGGACCTCTAAAGGTCCTAATACAGGGTTATAATCGTTTGGGAAACAAGGATAACAATCAATCTAGTCACAAAAGGGTTCCATAAACCCTAAATCCATGCACACATCAACATAGCAGATTATAATCCGAATTGTTACCTGAATAATGCACTCTCTGTGTCCCTAATCCTCAGAACTTGATTCCCTTGCTGTTCCTTTAGCCAAACCCTTCTCTTCCTTGCACAATAACTTCTTCAAGATCACCAATGGCCTTCAATCCTTGCTCCAGATGCACACAACCGATTAGGGTTCTTCTCAGTAGGCTAAAGACGGACAATGACGGCCTATAAGTTCATTATATACGTTCCAAAACCAAACGGCTAGGGTTTCCGCTGAACAGCGCAGACTCGCCGAGTCCATATCTGGACTCGTCGAGTCCAGTCGCGAACCCGCGATCAAGTCTGTGGTCCTACTCGGTGAGTCTGGCTCCAACTCGCCGAGTCCCCTCCTAAAACACCCCAAAAACAATATTATGACAATACCTGAAATTCCAGGCTGTTACAATTACTCTTAACCCCCCACAACTTAAGCTCATGATTATATCCCCACATCTTGATCGCTGTACGATCACTATATTGATCACCAAATTTTCTCCTTTTAAGATCAGTCACTGTGAGTTGAGGTTCATCTACTTTACGATTCTCATTTGAACTTTTTATGAAAAGTAAGCCTTCCTTCTACTCAGTAGTGACTGTTCTTTGGCCATGTTTGATTTTTGATCCGTGGAATGGCATTTACAGGCTTCTTTTCAAATCGATCGACAATTCTTGTTGTTCTTGGGGGAGGTTGATCAACATGATTTTTGCTTTTGGAAGGCTAGACGAGAGCAGTGGGAAGATATTCAATACCATGAGGATGTTGAAACAAGGACTGGAATTTATCACCAAAGGCTTCAAACAATTTGTTCTTCAAGCCAAAGTAGAAAGCAGTCAAGGATCCTAGATTAGTTTGCAAATCAGAAATCTGTTTTGACTTCAATGCATTATCTACTTCAAGCTCAGCAATCCTGACATCATGTTTTCCAAGCAAAATGTCCTCAATATTTTGCTGATTGAGAATGCCAATTTCTTCTTTGAGCTTGGACACTCAAAGTCAACATCCCCTAAATGACCCTCCTCAAAAGATATTCCTTTTCCACGTGAGGAAAGTTCTGGATCATGCTGAGCCAAGTGCCTTGATATCCTGATGGAGGCTTCATCTAGCGAGGGCCTTGTGGGGGAGTATTCTGGGACATCAGATGACCTGCCTGTTTCAAACGTGGTGCTTGGGCCTTTTTCAGTAAGGACAGGTGATGCAGTAACTGTTGTGGAGGTGATTGTGGATGGAGTTAGCGGTGCTTGATCTTGAATAAACACTCCTTGCCTCAAATCTAGACGCCTTCTTTTCATAGGAGGCAGAGAGGTCTGTGTCTGTGTCGGATTACTAGAAGATGACACAGATGTAGGAATAGCTGTATCAAGGGGAGGAATCCCTGAAGTTGCATCCCTAAGGCTAGAATTTCTACCATTAATTTGGACGAAGGAGGGGTAGTTTCGAGAATCTCATCCACAACCCTAGTCTCAGTTGCTGTTTAAACAACTTCATTGATCCTTGTAAAGAACCTGTTAACGAAAATAGGACTTGGACCCAAGTCATCATCTTCAAGACCAAGGTTAAGGGGTATTTCCTGATCGTTAATGCCAGAGAAATCCATATCTTTGAGAAAATCATCATCACCATCATTCTCTTCATCATTGCCCTTTACATTAAAATTACTTTGAAACTCCACATTTCGCAATAGACCATGTTCTTCTTCCATGATTGCAACAGGGGAAACATGACCTTCCTCGTTTTCATGTTTAGAAACCGAGATAACAATATCCTTGGTTTTTGTGGGGCTAGAAAGAGCATCGGATTCAGATTGTTCACTCTCTTTAGCAAAAATTCCAAACATGATCAATGGATATTTCCCTTCAAAATTATCTGTTCCTATTCAATTTTGCTTCATCAGACCAAAAGCACTTGAGCCAGTAGACTTGAGATCTAGAGTCTCTCCTCTTCTTTCGATTTCAGGGTGCTTAACATTAAAGATAAGTTGAAGGAATCTTGGGTACGTGAAGTACTTATCCATCTTGTTTCCTTGAATGTTCAAAATCATCTCATGTAGAATAAAATTTGAGAAATTGAACTCAAATCTAGAAGCTAAGGCAGCAATTGCATTGGTGTTAACTAGGGATATTTCATTAGCTCATGACTTCCGGCCAGAGATAGAACTCACAAATACACGAGCTAAATATTTCCAGCACGGAGGCAATAGCTTCTTGAGAGTGGGGGGAAAATTTCCTTCATAACCCATTTGGTTCAGAATCTCTTGAGCCATGTCTAGATCAATCTCCTTTGGGAATTCAGGCTTATCACCGATTTGCAAAGTTTCTCGAATAATTCACTCGGTAACCAAGACTTTCTTTCCAAATACAGAAGCCTGAAGAAATTTTGCACCCTTATTATCCTTCTTCACAATTGTGTTGATCCAGAATTCCTTGGCCAATTTTTGATAAATGACCGGACAGGTGGTGAGAGTAGAAAACATGCAGCATCTTCTTAGGCCATCTACTATGAATTGAAACTCACAGTGAGCCTCTAGAGGATCAGCAAGGTAAACAACCAAGTTGTGAACTTTAGTGAATCTGCCATATTGAGCTGAGAAAAGCACACAAAAAAAATTCATCAATAAACATCAAGTGCTTTTCCCAATAAACCGTTAAATCAAGTTGCTCACTGGTAAAATTTCAATATTTTAAGGGCAAATTTGAGTGTGCAGCCATACACAAAAGTCCAGCCGTACACAAGGTGTGAGGCCATACACGGGTGTGCGGCCGTACACGCTCCATGTAACATCCGGATTTACAGGTATCATACTTTAAGTATTTATTTTTGAATTAAGAAGAGGGAATCAACGAGTTGACGCCTAAACTTGTTGAGTAGGAACGCAACTGATGACTCAGATTAATGAATGGACTCGACGAGTCGGCAAGACGACTCGACGAGTCCACGTTGTGGACAGAAACCCTAAATCTTTAGGCTTGTGCCATATTTAAGGGTCCTTATAGCCTTCACTGGCAGGCACCTTCACCCTAGAGAAATCCCTTTGAACTAGAGAGCATAGAGAGTGAGAGAAGAGCCATATTGAGCTTTATTGGTGTGATTTTGGCATAGGAAAAGAAGGGTTTCAGCAAGAAGGACCAAAGGAGGTTGTCATTCTGAGATTTTGGAGCAAGGAGCTTCACTTTGAGGTAACAAATCGGTCCTCTCTTTCTATATGGTGTAGATTGCATGAATCTAGGGTTTCTTGACCCTTGTCTTCATAGGATTTTGGTGTATATGAAGTCCCAATGCGGAATAAGCATTAGATCTGGACCTTAAGAGGTCCATAGAGTCCCAGCCTTCCAGCTTTATGCAGTCCCTTTGGAGTTGTGGACCTTGGTTGCCATTTTAGGATCTATTTCATCAATTAAGGACATATGAGTGTTGCATGAGCTTAAAGATTGAACCTTTACATGATTTTTGGGTGTTAGGAGGTCATATCTATATGTTAGAGAAGCAGATCTGGCCTCAGAAGGTCATTTGAGTGTTGCCATGAAGGGAAATCGCCAAGTTCATAGGGGGACTCGACGAGTCGAGTCGGGTTGCCTCGCAATTCGTATCCAGTGGTAACCCGTCGAGTGAAAGGTGTAACAAACCGGTATTTCAAACCTATGTAATAGTATAGGTCAATTTGTATTTCTTTCTAAATTAATAAAGAGAAATTTTAGCATACTATGTGTAATTATTAAATAATCTCAATTGGGATAAACCAAGTGATAGAGATTGTAACAAGGTTTCCAAAAATATAAAGAACACTAAAATCCGAGTTATAACGAAGAAGTTATGACCAATCGAAAATCCGCGACAAAACCGGTAAAACACGGTTCAGTGTAAAAACTGAAATTTTGATAAAAGGTTTTCTAGCCTTAATAATCTAAATGAAAGTTATATTTTATGCTAAACTGAGAACATTCATAAAAAGAACACCAAAATCTGACTTCGTATGAGGAAGTTATGATTTTTCGAAGTTTCAGTATAGTAGTGTACAGCTAAAAACTCGAAATAAAGATCGAGTGGTTTTTAGCCGACACAACCTAAACGAGAATTGAAGGTCTCGTCATTAGTAGTACAACGGTAAAAATACAGACAAAAACGGACGTCGTATGAAGAAGTTATGAATTTATAACGGATTCACGTCCCGGTCTGTTTAAAATAATAATATTAAAAATAAATTCAAAATTAGCCGACGAAGTCTAAACGAAAGTCATAGAGTATAATTTTACCTACGCGTGCATATAAAGAACGTCAAAAACATAGTTCGTATGCGAAAGTTATGAATTTTACAAGTTTTGGCAAAAAAATAAAGAAAAATAACAAAAACCGGGAATTTTCGCATGAACAGTAACGCCACGTCACCCTCGCATGCGAGCCTCCACGTGGCATCTTCTGATTGGGCCGCAGCCTCGTGTGTCGCCTTTTGATTGGACCGCAACCGAGGTCCACTTAGAATCGGACAGCCTCGCATGAGACACACCGGAGACACCCCTCGCACACGCCTCGCACGCCCCTCGCACCTTCCGTTCGCACGTGTCATTCCTCTATTAGACCGAAGTTCGGTCCAATCCGAGCCAGCCAGCAGCGAAACTCTGAACCGAAGAACCTCCCCTCCTTTCTCCACCTGTCCGACACGAGGCAACCTCGCATGGCCTCGGATCCGAGGCTTCGGCCTATATAAGGCATGCGAGGGCTCCAAAGAATTTTCACTTTTTCACCCCAAATTTCACCCTCTTTCACATTCTCCACTCCCCTAAGCTCATATACAACCCCTAAAGCCCCGGTATTAAGACTCAAACCCGAAGTAAGCCTTGAAGCCCCGAAATTCTTGAGAATTCATCCTCTCTCCTATCAAAACTCTGTCCAAATTACCATCTATCATGTGAGTTCATACCCCTATATCTTCATAATTTCTATTGTTTTAAGGGGGGGGGGGGGGGGGGGGGGGGAATACAAGTATAACACAAAAACCTTGTGTTATAAATAAATGATTTCAGATCACGATAAAACGATTTTAAAACATCAAAAATACTCCAAATATTGAACTCTTTTATAAACTTATATTTTTCCCAAATATACATATTTGGATATATAAAATTGTTTATGTATATAAATATATAAGTTATCTCATCAGTTTAAATACCCTTTGTAATATGCTGAGCAAAGGATTACATGCAAAAATCGTTATTTAACAATTCATAAAGTACATATAAATTATAATAGGTATAATTTATAATACATAGAGCAATAGTTCATGATTTAAGTATACATGAATACACTGTTTTACATGAAACAAGGGTTTTAATTCAAAACAAATCAAGGGTTTACACTTGTCAAATACATGTTCAGAATACTAATTCAAGAACATATTATCAATCATTTATCTCAGAATGATTGGGTTTTCATAACTAATATACATGTAACGTTTATATGCTTTTTATGAGATATCCAATTCAGATTGTTTAATTCATTTTAGACAACCAAGGTAAAGCCCTGGCATTATAACCAGAATCTCCAGTCCGGGGATCGAAACAAGTTGTGTGTAGATCTATATCGGGATTGACAACCCCGAACTCAGGCTGCTAGCTACAGTCAGGCATACACGCCAATGAGTGGCAATTGTTATCAACAGTTTAAGCGCTCACAAGGCGTTTGTTTCAGGCGTTCAGGTCTTAGTATGGTTATAATAACTGACTAAAAAGATATTAACAACACGTTAGTGTATAAACAAGTAAACGTAAGTACATCTTCAAAGTACTAGTTTACAAAATACAAAGTACAATGGTATACTACAGATTTCAATAACAGCTGGCGAAGCCAGGCACACACTCATTTACAAGTTTTACAAATACATTGGTTCACAAATAGGACGGTTTTATGGGAATAAAACTACTTTTCACATACCACAGAAAATATGGGATTTTCTAGAAAAACTTTCTTATTCAAAATACAAAGACACCCATGCAAACATAAAGACTTATGTACTCACTCAACTTATTGTTGATACTCTCTTTTCAAATTATTTGTATTCTCAGGGAAATAATAAAAGGTACTCCCCAAGCTTTTTGAGAAGATGGAGCTATTATGAGTCTTATCTTCTTCTTTTGTATAACTATTTTGGTTTCAATATACAATGATTGAACACATGTAAATATTATACTTTTAAATACAATGGTTGTTTGTACTTTGATTACTATGATGCATGTGTTGTGATACTACAAATAAAGTCCTCCACCCCCGGACGTTTCCGCCGTCTGGTTTTGGGGTGTGACAAAAGGCTAACGCGACGAGTTGAGTGAGGCCTTAGGAGGCTTCTGAGAACACACATGGACTCACCGAGTCACCCGAGTGCACTCGATGAGTCTAGTCGAAGTTTGATCGTTGACTAGAGTTGACTTCAGTTGACCTTAGGGTTTTGGTCAAGCTGATTCAAAAGAGGTCAGGGAAGGGTAGAATGGTCTTCTACCCATTCTTTAGAGATGAGGACAAGGGAAAGTATTAATTATAGGTGTTATTATTTTTATAGGAGGAGGCTAGGTCGGGTTATCGAGCACGAGAGGTTATCCGACATCATATGAGGTGAGTCTTCTCATTATACTTTACCTAGAGTGGTAATTATGTGTGACCGGAAGGTCTTAGGTACTATGATGAGTATGTGATGTGCGCTGTTATATGATATGTATGTGCTATGTTATGTTATGAATATTCTGATATGGACTGGAAAGTTAACAGTGTATGGGCCGGAAGGTCAAGATGATGCAGACCGGAAGGTCAGAGAAGTGGGACCGGAAGGTCTACCGGGATTATGGGACGGAAGTCACTTGAGACACATTAACCGGAAGGTCTTATAGAGTATTAGCCTTGAGTGGCGTATGTGCGTATGAGGTATTTTGGAGAACTCACTAAGCATTTATGCTTACCGTGTTGTGTGATATGTGTTTTAGGTACCAGCGAGGATCGCGGGAAGGCACCGACATGATCCATACACACTGATAGAGATTTATGTGTTTGATATTCTGGGACATGTTTTCTGAGACAACATTTGATACAATGAGTTTTGAAATTGTTTATGAAATTTATTATGTTTGGAAATGAAAATTTGTTTTGAAAATTTACGTTGTTACAAGTTGGTATCAGAGCCTTGGTTTGAGGGATTCGGATGCACCTTCGGGGTGTAACTGAACTCAAATTGAGGATTTGAGGAGGTTTTCCCTAAAAGAAACAATTTTTATAAAAGAGTAAATGATTTCGAGAAAAAGGGAGGAACAATGTGTACGATCAGTCAGCGCCCGAACGATGATTTCCTAAAATACCCTTACTTTGTGTGTTATGAGATATTATGTGATATGTTATGTATGATAGAGTAGGCTAGGTATTCATATTAGGACTAGAGTGACCTGATTTGTGATGCCTTAGCCTAGGAGATTGTTGCTACTATGAGATGCTTCGAGAGTGAGTAGGTAGCAGTGAGGAGCATATGAGAGGTCTGCTAAAGGGTAGCCTATGCTTAGTGAGATGTAGAGTACTTGTGATCTAGGATCCTAGGAGGAGGACTTGGGGTGAACGCCGATGCGGTATGGACGGTAGTATAGGGTCCGTACTACTGAAAATACCGGATCAGTGGACAGTCCAAGTAAAAAATCCTTAGGGTACTAAGGAACAAATTGGGTTGAGTAATCGAGTGCAAGTATACTCGAGCAAGTCTTTGATATTTTATGTTGTATTTCAGAGACATCATGGTTGGGATACGCCACAGACCAGAGGCCAGCAACGGGAGCAATGGGGAGATTCGGTTAGATGATCCACGAGGAGGTGGCTGTGGCTATCCGCGCAGAGATACCGGAGATGTTTGGGTCTATTAAGACCACTTTGATTGAGACATTCAATGAGAGACACACTGCGATTACTGAGGCTGCAGCTACTGCAATGTTGCTGCAGCCAGACCTCAGGGAGGTGATTCGTTGCTGTTCCGAGAGTTTAGCAACACGAAGCCACCAGATTTTCATGGGATGCAGGATTCGATTGATGCAATGAGATGGATTTATGACATTGAGGGATGCTTCTACACCTGTTCGTTTTTGGAGCATCTGAGGGTGTGGTTCGCATTGAACCAACTCTGCATGGGAGCGAAGGATTGGTGGAAGTTTGTGACAACATATCTCACTCTAGCGGCGATTACAATGGTGACCTGGGAGAGGTTCACCACCATGTTTAGGGCCGAGTATGTTCCACCGGTGGAGACGGAACGGTTGGCACAAGAGTTCTTGTCCCTTAAGTAGGGGACAGAGTTCGTGATGATGATTACATGGATGTTTCACAAGAGGGCGTTGTTTTGACCTGAGCACGTGTCTTCTGAGCAGGCACGCATGAGTCAATACCTGAGCATACTGAGGAGGGACATTTGGGAGTTCATGGTGAACTCGTCATACCGGAAATTTGCCGAGCTCCAGGAAAATACTCGGAAGAGGGAGATCAAGCTGGAGACTCAGACCAGGGAGGAGGCTGAGTCTCAGATGAAGGACAGGCGGCCAGTACAGTCTCAGCCTTTAGCCAAGCGGGCTAAGCCCGCCAATACGAGATCTGGAGGCCAGAAGGGCCGCACTTGTGGGAAGTACGGCAAGGGACATGATGAAGTGTGTCGAGCAGGTGCTTGCTACAAGTGTGGCAAGGAGGGGCATATAGCCAAGGACTGCCCCAAGGGATTTATGGTTTGCTTTCATTGCAACCAGACGGGCCATCGGAAGGCCGAGTGCATGCATCTATTACATGGATCAACCCATGCTACTATACGAGCTACTAAGGGTCGGCTAGTGAAGGCCGATGCACCGAATGCTCGTGGGAGAGCCTTTTAGTTGACAGCGGAGGAGGTCCGCACAGCGCCCGATGTCGTGGCTGGTATGTATTCTTTCATTTACTTATGCTGAGTTTGAGATTTTGTACTTATATTATGGTATGCGTAGGTACTTTTCTTGTGAGTTCTGTACCTGCTTTGGTGCTTTCTGACTCGGGTGAGAGTCGATCTTTCGTGTATGTAGCGTTTAGTCAGCACATCAGTATCCGAGGAGAGGCATTGAGTCGACCTCTACGAGTTTCCATAAATGACGAGCGAGCGGTGTATGCTATTGATGTGATTTGAGGATGTGTACTCGAGATCTTTGGTGTTGAGTTCCCAATAGATCTGGTCTCGATTGCGATGTGGGATGTTTGCGTCATTGTGGGCATGGATTGGCTGAGTCGATTTGGGGATGTTATAGATTGCGAGCGATACGAGATCCTAGTAGGGGAGTGCTGACAATATATGGCGAGGGCACCCGATGTGGGTCAACATTTTGCTCGGCTGCCATAGTGAGACAGAGTCTACAACAGGGCTGCAGTGATTTTGTAGCCTATGTGATGGATACACGAATAGCCGTAAAGAGGCTGAGTTCGGTTGGTGAGGTGCCGATAGTGCGGCAGTTCCCAAAAGTTTTCCCGAGGAGTTGCCGGGTGTGCCTCTCGAGAGGTAGGTGGAGTTTCGCATCGATTTGGTTCCAGGAGCGGCGCCCATTTCAAAGGAAACCTATCACCTTGCGCCGCCATAGATGCATGAGTTGTCCTCACAGCTTCAGGAGCTGTTGGGGAAGGGGTTTATTAGACCGAGTAGCTCGTCGTGGGGTGCGTTGATCCTTTTTATCAAGAAAAAGTATGGTTCACACCGGATGTGCATTGACTACCGGGAGTTAAACAAGTTGACGGTCAAGAACCGTTATTCATTATCGAAGATCGACGGTCTGTTTAATCAGCTGCAGGGAGCGTCTTGGTTTTCCAATATAGACTTGAGGTCTGGATATCATCAGATGAGAGTGTGGGATGAGGATATCCATAAGACGGAATTTAGGACTCGTTATGGGCATTACGAGTTCGTGGTGATGCCTTTTGGGGTCACCAATGCACCGGCAACATTCATGGATCTCATGAACAGAGTATGCAGGATGATGTTGGATCGATCGATGATTGTGTTCATCGACGACATTCTAGTGTATTCGAGATCTAGAGAGTAGCATGAGGAGCATTTGAGGGAGATCCTCAGAGTATTGAGATCGGAGAGGCTTTACGCCAAGTTCTCCAAGTGCGATTTCTGGTTACGAAAGGTCCAGTTCTTGGGACACCTTGTTAACCAGAATGGGATAATGGTCGATCCGGCCAAGATTGAGGCTGTTATGAGTTGGGAGGTGCCGAGATCCCCCACCGAGATCAGGAGTATTTTGCGGTTGGCTGGATACTACCAGAGATTGATCAAGGATTTCTCCAAGATTGTTGTTCCCCTCACCAGATTAACCCGGAAGGGCGTTGCTTTTACTTAGGGTCCCAAGCAGCAGACCTCGTTTGAGACTCTTCGCCAGAGATTATGTGAATTTCCGGTGTTAGCCCTTCTAGAGGGAATGGAGGATTTTGTGGTGTACTGTGATGCGTCCATATTAGGGTTGGGAGCGGTGCTTATGCATAGAGGGCATGTGATAGCATACGCATTGAGGCAGCTGAAGCCTTATGAGGCAAGGTATCCCACCCACGATTTGGAGTTGGGGGCAGTAGTGTTCGCCCTCAAGATATGGCGCCATTATTTGTATGGGGTTCGGTGTACCGTATCACGGACCACATGAGTTTGAAGTATCTGATGGATCAGCCCAACCTGAACATGCGCCAGAGGAAATGGTTGGATGTGGTAAAGGATTATGATTGTGAGATCCTGTACCACCAGGGCAAGGCTAACATGGTAGCCGATGCTCTGAGCTGCAGAGCGGAGAGTGCCCCGATTTGAGATATATGCATGAGGATGACGATGATGACTCCAGCATTGGATACCATCCGAAAGGCCCAAGCAGAGGCAGTGAGGCCGGAGAACTGCAAGAGAGAGCGGGTGATTGGGCAGGTATCCGAGTTCGTTATAGATAGCCAAGGGATTATGACCTTTCTTGGTCGGATTTTGGTGCCATTTATGGGTGGGGCACATAGCATATTGATGGAGGAGGCACACAGATCGAGGTTCTTAATCCGTCCCGGGGCCACTAAGATGTATTTGGACCTAAAGAGAGATTATTGGTGGCCCTGTATAAAGAGGGATGTTGCGTGGGTAGTAGAAAGGTGCTTGACCTATCGCCGGGTTAAGGCCGAGCACCAGCATCCGCATGGCAAGTTGGAGCCATTGGAGGTTCCCCAGTGGAAGTGGGAACATATTTCTATGGATTTCATCACCAAATTGCCAAGAACCACGAGGGATGTTGATACAATTTGGGTGATTGTGGATCGGCTGACGAAGAGTGCTCACTTCCTTGCTATCACCGAGAGCTCTTCTGCTAAGAGGCTGGAAGAGTTATATGTGAGGGAGGTGGTGTCGTGACATGGGGTGCCGATCTCAGTTGTGTCGGACCGAGATGTACGTTTCACTTCCAGGTTCTGGAAGAAGTTTCCTGAGGAGTTGGGTACGAGATTGCATTTCAGTACTGCATACCACCCACATTCAGATGGGCAGAGTGAGTCGAGGATTCAGACGCTCGAGGACATGCTTCAGGAATGTGTTTTAGACTTCAGTGGAAGTTCGGATACGTACCTACCTTTGGCTGACTTCTCCTACAACAACAACCACTATGTGAGTATTGGTATGCCTCCCTTTGAGCTTTTGTATAAGAGGAGGTGTTGGACACCCATCTGTTGGGGAGAGATAGGTCAACAAGTGATGGGTAGCAATGAGATAGCGCTTCATATGACCGAGCAGATACATCAGGTTAGGCAGAGGTTTTTGACAACCCAGAGTCGCCAGAAGAGTTATGCGGATAGAAGACGATCTGAGCTCGAGTTCCAGGTTGGAGACTTCGTACTCTTGAAGGTATCTCCTTGGAAAGGATTGATCCGATTTCGGAAGAGGGGCAAGCTGGGGCCCCACTACATTGGTCCTTTTAGGTTGACCGCGAGGGTGGGCAAGGTAGCATATCGTTTGGAGCTACCTGCGGAGTTGAGCCAGATACATGATACGTTCCACGTGTCTCAGTTGAGGAAGTGTATAGCTGATGAAACGACGGTGGTACCGCTAGAGGATATTCAGGTGGATGCGAGCCTGAATTATGTTGAAAGGTATCCCCTTATGGCCTTCACAGTGCGGACTCTTCGAGTCGTCTCGCAGACTCTTGAAGGTATCCCCTTATGGCCTTCATTGGCGTCCACCTTCACCCTTGAGAGATCCCTTCGAAACCAGAGAACATAGAGAGTGAGAGAAGAGCCATCTTAGGCTTTATTGGTGTGATTTTTGCATAGGAAAAGAAGGGTTTCAGCAAGCAGGACCAAAGGAGGTTGTCATTCTGAGATTTTGGAGCAAGGAGCTTCACTTTGAGGTAACAAATCGGTCCTCTCTTTCTATATGGTGTAGATTGCATGAATCTAGAGTTTCTTGACCCTTGTCTTCAAAGGATTTTGGAGTATATGAAGTCCCAATGCGGAATAAGCATCAGATCTGGACCTTAAGAGGTCCATAGAGTCCCAACCTTCCAGCTTTATGCAGCCCCTTTGAAGTTGTGGACCCTGATTGCCATTTTAGGAGCTATTTCATCAATAAAGGACATATGAGTGTTGCATGAGCTTAAAGATTGAACCTTTATTTGATTTTTGGGTGTTGGGAGGTCAGATCTATAAGTTAGAGAAGCAGATCTGACCTCAGAAGGTCATTTGAGTGTTGCCATGGAGGGAACTCGTCAAGCTCATAAGGGGACTCGACGAGTCGAGTCGGGTTGCCCCGCAATTCGTATCCAATGTTAACCCGTCGAGTGAAAGGCTAACTTGACGATGCCAGTGAGGCCTTAGGAGGATTCTGAGAACACACATGGACTCACCGAGTCACCCGAGTGCACTCGATGAGTCTAGTCGAAGTTTGACCGTTGACTAGAGTTGACTTCAGTTGACCTTAGGGTTTTGGTCAAGCTGATTCAACAGAGGCCAGGGAAGGGTAGAATGGTCTTCTACCCATTCTTTAGAGATGAGGACAAGGGAAAGTATAGATTATAGGTGTTATCATTTTTATAGGAGGAGGCTAGGTCGGGTTATCGAGCACGAGAGGTTATCCGACATCATACGAGGTGAGTCTTCTCACTATACTTTAGCTAGATTGGTAATTATGTGTGACCGGAAGGTCTTAGTTGCTATGATGAGTATATGATGTGTGCTGTTATATGATATGTATGTGCTATGTTATGTTATGAGTATTATGATATGAACCGGAAGGTCAACAATGTATGGGCCATAAGATCAAGATGATGCGAACCGGAAGGTCAGAGAAGTGGGACTGGAAGGTCTACCAGGATTATAGGACATAAGTCCCCTGAGACACATTGATCGGAAGGTCTTGTAGAGTGTTATCCTTGAGTGGCGTATGTGCGTATGTGGTATTTTTGGGGAACTAACTAAGCATTTATGCTTACCGTGTTGTGTGATATGTGTTTAAGGTACCAGCGAGGATCGCGGGAAGGCGCCGGCATGATCCATACACACTGATAGAGATTTATGTGTTTGATATTCTGGGACATGTTTTTTGAGACAAAATTTGATACAACGAGTTTTGAAATTGTTTTATAAAATTTATTATGTTTGGAAATGAAAATTTGTTTTGAAAATTTACGTTGTTACACTCCAATTTTGCCGAAAATCGTTTTTATTTCAATAAACCGTGGATTCTGAGTCGTTTTAGCCCAAGAACACCATTACAGGGATCGATTAAATGAAACTTACACAAACCAGCAGTCAATTTTAAGGAATATCGAGTTTTTGAGGATTCAAGAGAGAAAGAGACACACACAGAGAGAGAGAGAGAGTGTGTGTGTGTGTGTGTGTGTTTTGGGTGTGCGACCGTACTAAAAAACTGAAGAGTGGAAGTGAGTCTGGCCACCCCACTTTATATACTCTCCCTGAAAATGGGCTACAACTTAAATGAACTCAAACCCAACACCCCAATAGACTTTAAACTTGATGCATTTCAAGGACCAAAAAAAAGATAAAATAAAAAAAATCTAAGAGATTTAAACTAAACCAAAAAATTTTAATTTTCTGATTTTCTTAGCAAAATAAAATAATCAAAAATAAAATAAAATTTAAAATTAAAATTGAAATTGAAATGAATCAACATTAATATCTCATTTACCAATGCTAATAATATTTTTGTGATATTGGGATCCAAGTTGTTAGACAGCCCTAATCCGCTTATCGGTATTTCTACCTTCATGTCCATGTCTAGTTGATCGACGATATTGTGGTCAACTTAAACACAAAAAAATTGTGACGAATCTTTGGACATGCTATAAGTGATAAGACATTTTGATCTTGTGATCCTAGATAAACTTCCTAAGGATCATTCAACTGTCAACGACCAAGGATATTATTGTCCACCTAAACTAAATAGCGAGATCTACAGACAACCTATAAATGTTCAATTTTAGTTGTACTAGAACGTGTTTCCCGCTTTCCGACATACCTAAACAATCAAGGACTTCTAGAGTACTCTTTACTTTAGATGAGCAAATAATTATTAAGGAAGGAGTCAGATTTAGAATGCATATGTTGTACACTCAGGTCGGATCTCTTCCAATCACGCAGAGAGTGAAACATATGACTAACTAGAGTTTAGAGAGATTTAGAAGTAGAAGGTTGCATATGTTGTGTACTAGGTCGGATTGTTAATCTCGCAAAGGAGACAACATATGGCTAACAGGTCGAAAGAATAACATAAAAGAAGATGCAGAGAGATAGAGTTAAATATGTTGCATTCCAGGTCGGATCTCTTCCAATCAGCAGAGGAAGCAACATATGACTAACATATAAAAAGAAGGAAAATAATTTTCTACAGACCTAATTTATCAGAATTCCCCAGTTGCCCTGTCAATACCGGAATTAAGGAAAAAGTCCGCATATCGAGGAAAAGTTAATCCACAGTTCTAGATACAAGTAAAATGGAACTATCTAGGTCAAGATCTGTCAGGTCTAGATACAAGTCAAATGGAACTATCTAGTGTATCCCCAGATTCCCATGTATATCTCTCTACTTAACCTACCCAAGCGTCGTATTATCAGGCCAAATGGAACTATCTAGGTCAAGATCTTTCAGGTCACTAAATTCCTTACGTACATCTGATCCTAGTTAAGTCCATTTAAGATCTTTCGTGCCTACCAGTGCATCAAATACAGAGCCTAGACAATTTAGCTTTGGTACCTTACATAGATTCAGATTGCCTGTTATCACATGATTATATCACTACCTAGTATGGTGTCCAATTCATGATGAGCTGATGAGATTTGGGAGTCCATTCTTGTTTGTTTGTTTTTTTAAATGAATAGATCGAGAATCTATCAAGAAAAACACTTAAAGTTAAGAAATTCAAACAACTAAGGAGTTTACGACTGTACACTCCAACCGCACACCAGCCGCACACACTCAACTGCACACTGAACCGTACACACTTTCAACCGCACACTGAACCATACACACTTTCAACGGTACACACTAAGCCGCACACTCAGCCACACACCTTCAACTATCAACCGTACACCTTCAACCTCAGTCGTACACCTTCACTGTCAACTTCACACCTTCAACCGTACACTTACAAAAATCCAAATTGACACTGATCATGCTCTGATACCAATTGTAAGGTCCCAAATTCTAAGATCCAAATCAGTGATCAAATGATATTGCAATCAATCAGAGTGTAGAAGGAGAATTAACCCAAGCATGCACACATTTATATCATATAAACATCAAATACACCATGGAAAACACACACATATGTCACCCTAAGACTGACACACACACCTACTATTTATAGCACCCCCAGCAGCACACGAGTGTACAGCCACACACGCGTGTGCAGCCATACACAGGGTGTACAGCGGCACACACGTGTCCGGCCGCACACAGCCACACAAAAGATACAACCACCATAACTAACCGCAAGGCCCAAACAAGACCTTTACAAGATAAATGCCAAGCCCAAACCACTATATTATGACCTATCAGTTATATGCTTGGAAATCTCCGTATGTGTAGTTCACATTGAAAAAAACAGAAAGTCTTTTAGAGTTTTGTGAAGGGAGTTATGACGTTTTTTCAATAAGATGTCCATTATTTTTGGAACAACTTCAACGAGAAGTTTGGAACAATCTAGAAGTTAAAAAAACATGTATTTTATATGTTTGGAAAGCTCTGGATGTTTAGTATCTTATGAAAAAAAATGGCAAGTCTTTTGTAGTTTTGTATAGTGAGTTATAATGTTTTTGCCACAACTTGTTTAGTGTATAAAAAAATATATCTGGTGGTAGGAAAATGTATTTGGTGGTGTGAAAATATGTTTAGTGATCTGAAACAATGTTATCTGATGTGAAAATATGTTATGTGGTCTAAAAGTATGTTTATATTTGTAAGATCAATAGTCCCATGCTTGCGTTTATGCATGTTTATCGCATAGGTTGCTTCAAAACCATTCATAAAAGTAATAAACCAAAGATGACTTAACCACCATAGCGAACTGAATAATCTTTTTCATTTTAATTAAATTAGTATGTGTATGTGTACAGTAGAACTATTTCGAATATCAATATCGTCGAGTCTGTGTTCACACATGTCTATCACCTAGTCACCTATAACTCAAATATTATTTTACAACTTCCACTGTATAAAAACATCTAAACAAATATTGCACTTTCAACAACCGATAAACCACATAACATATAATATGTTTCTTTTATTCCAGAATCACTATAGCAAGATTGGAGTGTAACGTCCCAAAATTAAGACCAGAAATTTTATTTTTAATTATAATGAAACCATCAACCCAAACATGTTTTTTATAAAACCATAATAGAATCAGGGTATAACCAAAACATCCAGATAAATCAGAATCAAATAAATGCGGAACAATGTGGTGTGTACGAGGCGATCACCCCGAACTCTTCCCCTTGGATCTGGAAGTACTTGAAACATAAACTGAAAACCGTAAGTACAAAGCTTAGTGAGTTCCCTAAAACACCACATGCCATACACATCAAACATATAATGGGCCCCGCTCGGAACAAATCTATCAGAAATATGAGATGGACCCCACCTCATCACATTCATCAGGCCCTCTCGGTATACATATCAAATATCATACATGAAAGAGTCATCCAGAAAACTAGCATCCTAATCATAGTAACCCATGGGCCAACATTGGTGACTTCAACCCGACAAGCACAGTGAGGAAACTCACCTCAAGCTGCTTAATATCTCAGATAAAGCTCGGTTTGCCAATCTGGAAAAATCTCCGTGCTAGAATCATCAAATAATACCTAATTAAAAATTGGTCCACATCCCATAGTTGGAATCCTAGTCTGATTGTCCAACACACAGGGTAAAAGTCCATTTTACCCTTTCCTCATTTGGCTCAAAATCCTAGGCCCAATCCAATAGCAACAAAAATCCCAATATGGCCAACTTCCTAAATAGGCTTAAAACCCATCATGGACCTAAATCCAAGAAGGCCCAAAAACCTAGTAATGGCCCAAACTTAGAAGACTAATGGCCCAATAAGGCCCCAAACCCCGCTATGCCAAAAATGGCCCAAACTGCGAAAGTCAACTGAAGTCAACGGTAACTGAGTACGCCCTGCGTACTTAGGCTTACGCCTTGGGTTCTCAAGGATCACTAGTACGTGATGCGTACGAGCTGGGTACACCCAACGTTCTACTAAGCATGCAAGATTAGGGATCGGGCAGCGTACGCGCCACGTACACATACATACATCCAACGTATATGCCTATTAAGCACTTTTCCCATTAAGTGCTTAATACTTGTAACCAAAAGCCCAAACTTCATATCTAAGTCTTATTAAGCATCTTATTCCATTAAGTCATGAACTTGGAGCCTTTCCATGGCTCAAAAGCATCCATACCTCACTTTTAGCATTCTGCTTCCACCATAATGACCTAAACACATGCATGATTGATCCACAACCATTAAGATGCTAACTTTATAGACTAAGGACCTCAGAAACATCAAGAGAAGCAACTCCTAAATTATGGAGTGTAAGGTCCACTAGATCTCATCATATGACCAATATGGGACCAAAACTTCATAAAGAATAGATCTAAGCAAACAAGGAGCAAGTTCAAAGATTTATATCTCAATAAAGCTAGAAATGATGAGAGAAATTTAGATCTACAACTCTCCTTTGGACAAAGCTCCTTCTTCCAAGCTCTTCTTCTTCTTCTTTTTCAAATCCCTACAACACACACTAGAAACTCACACAAGGAGGTCAAATCACTTCAAAACGTGCTAGCGTTTCGAAATGTGACTCAAAGGGTTTTGGAGGCTGAGAAATGAGAGGTTCAAGGTTCATAATGTTGTTTAAATAGGGTCCAAACCCTAAATTTTAGGTTTTGTCCCCTGCATGCATACACCCCGCGTATGAGGAGTACACCCCGTGTACTACATGTTTTCTGGAAATGGCAAAATTACCCCCTATGGACGAAATCTGCAAAAATATTTACATACCAAGGGTAAAAAATGAAAGGTACCTTGATTCGAGTGTTACAATTATCCCCCACTTGAATCAGAATTATTACTCGAAGTATGCTACCGCAAATAACTCTGGGTAATGATCCATCATCTCATCCTCAGGCTCCGACGTCCATTCAGACCCCTTCCGGTGCTGCCACTACACCTTTACCAACTCGACAACCTTATTCCTCAAGGTTTTTATTTTCCGATCTTGGATCGCTACATGTCTCTCTATATAATTATGAAGTTCATCTACTTGAATATCCTCTAATGTAACTACCACATAATCATCCACCAAACACTTCCACATATGAGAGGGGTGAAACGTGTTGTGGATCTGACTAAGCTCCTCGAGAAGATCCAAGGGATAAGCACACGGCCCACCCGGGCCAAAACCCTAAAAAGGAAAGATTTACCTAGGGCCCAAATTTCCCTTTTTCCTAAATCGAATGACACCTTTCCAAGGAGACACCTTCAAGAGAACCATATCCCCAACTTGGAACTCTAGACTAGATCGACGTTTGTCGGCATCGCTCTTCCGCCGAATCTGTGTTGCCTGAAGTGTACTTCGAACCTGCTGAATAAACTCAGTAGTCTTGAATACCACTTCGGTACTCGCCATGACTCACTGACTGATCTCACCCCAGCATATCGGGGTCCTGCATTTCCTCCCATAGAGCATCTCAAAAGGAGGTCGATCGGTGTTGGCATGATAACTGTTGTTATACGAAAACTCCGCCAAAGGGAGATACATATCCCAACTCCCACCAAAATCCAATACACATGCCTGCAACATATCCTCCAAGGTTTAGATAGTCCGTTCACCCTGTCCGCCAATCTGTGGGTGGAAAGTCGTGTTGAGGTGCAGACGAGTACCCTAACTCCTCGTTAAGCCTCTTTAAAAACCTGGAAGTAGACCATGCATATCTGTCTGAAACCATAAAAACTGGCACCCCATGATGTGTCACAACCTCCCTGATGTAAATGTAAGCCAACTTCTCAGTAGAGAAACTCTCTTGAATCAAAATGAAATGCGTGCTCTTGGTCAATCGATCCACGATGACCCAAATCGAATCCACTATGCGTGCTATCCAAGGCAACTTCGTAATGAAATTCATGGTAATCTCTTCCCATTTCCAAACGGGAATGTCCAACGGCTTCATCTTGCCATGAGGTCTCTGATTTTCGATCTTGACCTTCCTACAAGTCAAGCACCTCTCCACATACCAAGCTACATCTCGCTTCATACATGGCCACCAATAATCAGGATGAAGATCTCTATACATCTTTGTCGCTCCATGATGAATAGAGAACCTCGTCTTGTGCACCTCCTCCATCAACACATGCCGCACACCACCCCACTAGGGAACCCACACACTCTGATGGAGAGTTAATAACCCCAACTATCATAATCTAAGGAAGCCACCTGACCCACTATGCGCTCTCTCTTCCGGTGCTCTTCCTTCAAAGCCTCAACTTGAGCCTTTCAAATCTTCTCCAAGAGTGGAGTAATCACTATCATCCTCATATAGATATCCCTGATCGGAGTCACGACTGCCTTACGATTGAGAGAATCGGCCACCATATCGGTCTTCCCTGGATGGTACAGGATCTCACAATCATAATCCTTCACTACATCCAACCACCGACCCTGCCTCATGTTCATATTTGGTTGATCCATCAAATACCTCATGCTCTTATGATCTATGTAAATAGTACAACAGACCCCATAGAGGTAATGTCGTCAAATCATAAGGGCGAATACCACAACCCCTAACTCCAAATCATGCATAGGGTAATTCACCTCATGAGGCTTCAGTTGCTCTTAAGCGTAAGCAATACCCGTGATCAATACATCCCAATAAACAACAAAATCTTCAACACCACCCCACAGGGTCAGAATCGGCGCCTCACATAAGTTCTATCTCAGGGTCTCAAAAGTTATCTGTTGCTTAAGCTCCAAGCAAAATGTGACATTCTTCTTTGTCAATTGAGTCAGATGAGCCTCTATCCTAGAGAAATCTTGAATGAATCTTTGATAGTAACCTACCATACCAAGGAGACTTCGAATCTCAGATGGAGACTTCAGAACCTCCCACCCCATCACTTCCCCGACCTTGGCCAGGTCGACTAGAATACCGCTTTAGTTGACAAGGTGCCACAGAAAATGCACCTCGCGCAACCAGAACTCACACTTTGAGAACTTCGCATACAATCTATCCTTCGTCAAGGTTTCCAATACCTCCCTCATATGCTCCTTATGTAGCTCCTAGGTCTTAGAATAGACCAGGATGTCATAAATGAATACAATTACATACCGATCCAGCATCAGCCTACACACATGGTTAATGAGGTCCATGAACGTGGTTGGAGCATTGGTGAGCCCAAAGGGCATCACCACGAACTTGTAATGAACAAAACAAGTCCGGATGGCCATCTTCTACCCCTCGTCCTATCTGACCCTCATCTGATGATAACCCGAATGTAGATCAATATTGGAAAACCAAGATGCTCCCTGAAGCTTGTCAAAGAAGTCGTGGATCCTTGGAAGTGGATAACGGTTCTTCACTGTCAGCTTATTCAGCTCCCGGTAGTCAATACACATCCGATGCGACCCATCCTTCTTCTTCCCAAACAGAATCGACGCTCCCCATGGCGAACTACTTGGTTGAATGAACTCATTGTCTAATAGCTCATACAGCTGTGTAGACTACTCCTGCATCTCTAGAGGATCTAACCAATACGACGCTATGGCTATCAGAGCCGCACCAGGAACCAAGTCAATCTGAAACTCCACTTGGCTCTCCTCAGGAAATCCAGGAAAGTCCTTCGGGAACACATTCGTGTACTCCTGAACAACGGGTACATCATCTACAATCGCCTTACCCTTTTCCCATATACATAATGTAGGCAACATACCTAAAACATCCCTGCTGAAGATAACGTCTGGCCCTAGCTGCTGAACATAGAATCGGCCCACACTGAGCACTCTCTCCCTAAAACACTAGCTCTCTCCCACTTGGGGTCCGAACGTGTACCATCTGATGCTCGTAATCAATCACTGCCCCATTGGGGCTCAACCAGTCCATTCCTATAATAACCTTGTTCCCACGTAAAGGAATAGGAACCAAATCAATCGGATACTGCTCGTTGAACATCTAGAGAACACAACCCTGATGAACCCTCGATACATGGAAAGATCGATCATCCGCAATCTCAACCTCTAATGGAAAATCCAGCTCCCTCGGAGCACCAAAAAACCTCTTGCTAAGCGCAAGAGATACAAAAGATGGGGTAGCCCCCAAATCAAACAATACCAAGTCAGAGATATCGTTCACAAGGAACGATACTATAACAAAACACACAAATATAAGCAAATATATTGATGTAAATAAAGACATAATGGGTAGATACATACCCGTCACCACATGAGGTGCTTCACGAGCATCCTCGACTATCAACTGAAAAGCCCTGATCTTCACAATAGGCGCATCCGCCTTTCCCCGACGATCATCAATAATCTGCAGAGTCATTAGAGTGGGTGCTACCAATGGTCCCACTGCTGCCAAACTCGGGCAATTGGCCTTCTTATGGCCCCTCTAATTGAAATGGAAGTAAATCAAGTCAAATGTATGGGTGGTGCTAGTAGTAGTAGTTCAATCCTTGCTAATATGACTTGTCCTGCCACACTTGAAGCAGTCGGAAGCACCCACCCTGCACGCCCCATCGTGCGTCTTGTCGCACTTGCCACTACGGCCCAGAACCTGCTGGTCTCTCGATCTCGAGTCAAAAACCTTGGGCCTCTTTCCCAAACCATATGAACCCTAAACGCGATCCGACTTCCTCTTCCTCTCCATCTCCAAAATCTCTCTCTCTCTCTCTCTCTCTCTCTCTCGCTCTCGCTCTTGTAATCATATCCTCTAGTGTCTTGCAACTAGATTGGCTCACAATCTACCGGATATCACTCCTCAACATCTTATGGTATCTCACCTTCTTCACTTACTCATCCGCCACATACTGCGGAACCAGTAATGCCCTCTCGCGGAATATAACGATGATCTCAGTCACCGTCTAAGTAGTCTTGAGAAGGTCTTGGAACTCCCTTGCCAATTTCTGGAGCTCAATCACAGGTGCGAACTCGGCCCGAAATCTCGTCACAAAATCCTCCCAAGTCATCGACTCAATCACCTCGCCTCCTAAGGCATATCCTACCTCCTCCCACCAGTCTCGAGCTTTGTCTTTGAGAAGACAGGATACAACTCTGACCTTTTCCCCATTGGGACAACTGATAGTGGGGAAGGCATTAGTGACATCCGTTAACCAACATTTGCTTGCGATCGGGTCCTTCTTCTTGAAGAACTCCAGAGCCCCACATGCCTGGAACTCCCAGAAAGTCAACGTGCGAGCTCCCATCAATGCTACCATCTTGGAACGGAATGAGCCCAAATGCTCCTCTAAAACCTCCATTATACCCTCCTTGATTGTGCCAAAGATCACATGATTCTGCTCAAGTATGCAGACGAAATGAACTCCCGTATCTGCTTATCCATCAGTCCGACCCTTGAGCCCGAACTGTCACTAGCACCAGAACCACTACCAAATCCTCCTTGAGTGACCACCATATTGAAAATAGATCATTCAAACCATCATAACACACATAAATATATACATCAAGGAATCCCATACTCTACAAGCTTCCTGACATCATCGCATCTTTCCTTAACTCGAGTATGGATCCTCTGCTTCTAGTAGTACGGGCCCATACTACCTTCCACATCTATCCAGACTTTCCTCAAGGATCGCTCTGGATCCTCCGAGTCACTCCCTTATCCATACATACAACCCTCAACAAGACAAGGATCCCAACACTAAATCTCTTCCAAGGTTTCCTAGAGCAATCACCAAACCACTCTTCGCCATCAGCTTCAAAAGAAACTCCCTCTAACACCCTCTAACTAGCTTTCGATTATAATTACATACCACCAACACCAGATAATTCTTCGAATGAAGATATCACACTACAACGGTTGGACATAAACAAGAGTTGCTAAATAGAGTTAAAACCTAACCTTCTAAACATATTTAGTCTCAATAATATGTAACCTTAGCATATTATCTTACTAGTTAGTTGAAGTTAATGGGAAATCCTAAAAGCACAAATCAAGAAGCATTTGAGCATTGAGTAATCGGAACAAGCATAACCTAAACAAGCTACTCTATCACTGACTGATGGGTACTAGCATGCAAGTCTACAAGCTCATACCAGTAGGCATACAAAGGCATCTCTCCTAACATTCTATCATGAAAATCCTAAGCAAATCCTTAGCCCTAAGCTAGCATGCGATTCACAGATTCACAAATCAAAGCATATAATAAAACATGTATGAGTATTTTAGGAAAACTTACTTGAGCTCGGTCCATTGCATGCACCGCACCTCTTTTCTTTTATTAGAAAACTCTTTTATAAAACATTTTCTTTTTAAAAAAAACTACCAAACCCTCAGTTTTTGTTCAGACACCCGAGAGTATGACTGAATCTCTCAAACTAAGGCTTTGATACCAACTTGTAACGTCCCAAAATTAAGACCAAAAATTTCTTTTTTAATTATAATAAAACCATCAACCCAAACATGTTTTATAAAAACATAATAGAATCAGAGTATAACCAAAACATCCAGATACATCAGAGTTAAATAAATGCAGAACGACGTGATGTGTGCAATGCGATCACCCTGAGCTCTTCCCTTTGGATCCGGAAGTACTGAAACATAAACTAAAAACCGTAAGCACGAAGTTTAGTGAGTTCCCCAAGACACCACATACCATACATATCAAACATATAACGGGACCTGCCCGACATCGGGCCTCGCTTGGCATAGATGTGTAAGAAATATGAGATGGGCCCCACCTCATCACATTCATCAGGCCCTGCCCGGTATACATATAAACACATAAACACATGCAAAAATTACAAAGATAAACAACATACAATATACTCATCAGGTCCTATCCGATATACATATCAAATATCATACATGCAAGACTCACACAGACAACTAGAATCCTAATCATAGCAACCCATGGTCCAACATTGGTGCCTTCGACCTAACAAGCACAATGAGGAAACTCACCTCAAGCTGTTGAATATCTCAGATAAAGCTCGGATTACCGATCCGGAAAAATCCCCGCGCTAGCATCATCAAATAATACCTAATTAAAAATTGGTCCACATCCCATAACTAGAATCCTAGTCCAATTGTCCAACACCTAGGGTAAAAGTCCATTTTACCCTTTCTTCACTTGGCTTAAAATCCTAGGCCCAATCCAATAGCAACAAAAAACCTAATATCACCAACTTCCTAAATAGGCCCAAAACCCATCATGGGTCTATATCCAAGAAGGACAAAAACCTAGTAATGGCCCAAGCTCAGAAGACTAATGACCAAATAAGGCGCAAAACCCCTCTAGCCCAAAAGTGGCCCAAACCGGAAAAGTCAACCGACGTCAACGAAGCTGAGTACCCTCTGCGTACTTAGGCTTACGCCTTGCATTCTCAAGGATCACTAGTATGAGATACATACGAGCTGGGTACACCTAGCGTTCTACTAAGCGTGCAAGATTGGGGACCGGGCAACGCACGTACATCGTACACATACGTACGTCTAACGTACGTACCTATTAAGCACTTTTCCCATTAGGTGCTTAATACTTGCAACCAAAAACCCACACTTCATATCCAAGTCTTATTAAACATCTTATTCCATAAAGTCATGAACTTGGAGCCTTTACATGGCTCAAAAGGACCCAAACCTCACTTTTAGCATTCTACTTCCACCATAATGACGTAAACACATGCATGGTTGATCCACAACCATCAAGATGTTAACTTTGTGGACTAAGGACCTCATAAACATGAATAGAAGCAACTCCTAACTTCTGGAGTGGAAGCAATCCACTAGATCTCATCATGTGACCAAAATGGGACCAAAACTTCATAAATACTAAATCTAAGCAAACAAGGAGCAAGTTCAAAGCTTTATACCTCAATAATCTTTTGTACGAATACTCCTGACCTTATAAATAACATGAGAATACATGCATTAAGATACGTCAACAAAAGTGTTGGTAAGTTCTACAGGTTTTGACACAAAGTACTTATATAATCAAAAAAATTTTATAAAATTTCTATGGCTGATCAGCTTTTATAAATACATATCTTTCTATGAGAAGTATAAAAATAAATGAGTTTTAAAAGGGTATTTGGAATCGTTTAAAAATATCGTTTGCTCAAATCCAAAAATAACCATTTGTTGAATATATAAGTAGATCAAACTTCTAACAAATCTTTACGGTTCTCATGACTAAAATATTTTTTATATAAGGATTTCGAATACCAATTTATATAAAATAAAGTTATACACACTTTGTAAAATCGTAAATTAACCAACTTTACTCTTGAAACATTGTACAAGCATATGTATAGTTTAGATATAAACTCATAAATTTTGAATTTATAAACTTTGTAAATTCGTGTTGTGGTATTAATTAAATGTTATCTTACTTAATTTGGAAACCGACACTTAATCAGTGGGGCAAACTTTTCCCATATACATATTGTATTTTCGCATAAAAACAAATGGTTTATATAAATAAATTATTAATTGTAAGTGAATAAACCTTAACCAATCGTATCATGTTGGACATTCTTTATATCCACGAAGTCAGAAGAACATAATCTATTCAAATAATTTATCCATGACTCTTAGATGAACTTAATGCAAACAAATTATTTTTACCATCACAAATAAAATTAATTTTTGGTAATTTTCGATTCCATGTTCAATGATAGAAGTTTTGAGTAATTTGAGATATTCTAAAAGTAATTATAAATATAATATGTTTAATATACTTTATAAACATAAAATTACACACAATTGATCCTTAATGTAAAACGGTTTGCGGTGATTTGACCGCCGAACTATGACCAATTTTTACCGGTTATTACAAATAACCTTTTGAATTTGCATATCGTATTTTAAATGAAGAGAGAATTTTATTCAAAAGTTCTAAAAGCCTTTCTATAAACATTTTTTTTTTTTGTTACTTTCTCTTATTGTCACCAAAGAAACTGCTTCTACTATGTTATGCATATTTCTTTGAAGAGATTGAGGCAAAAAGAAAGTATGTGAATGCTAAAATATGCAACATATATTGCAAATAAAACACAAAATCAAATATTTGAAAAATATGATGTGATGTCAAGCACTATGTTATGCATATTTCTTTGAAGAGATTGAGGCAAAAATAAAATATGTGAACGCTAAAATATGCAACATATATTGCAAATAAAACACAAAATCAAATATTTGAAAATATGATGTGATGTCCAGCACTATGTTATGCATATTTCTTTGAAGAGATTGAGGCAAAAAGAAAATATGTGAATGCTAAAATATGCAACATATATTGCAAATAAAAAACAAAATCAAATATTTGAAAATATGATGTACTGCCAAATGCTTGACATCGGCTAAAACTATTGTTGATATTGGAATGTCATGGCCACTTTGAAGGTGATGTTTTTCTTTTAAATAATTTTTGATATTTTTGCCAAAATCGAAATAGTTTAAGATTAATACAATTTTAACTAATTAAAGAATCAAATACACTACAATAATTCAACAAATAGTTTTCTTTTTAACATCCTACCATTCAAAAATTGGGTCAACTCTATGTAATAATGTTTTACCGGATGATCATTACCTGGCCTTTTGATGATTTCAACAAATAATTAACATAATAACAGTCAAATTCATTACACTCACAAATTCACAAGATCACATAATTTTTTACCAACACAATTTTATAGTCACATATTACAAGATTACATAACACTGCCTTATATGAGTGTATTTAGTTTTTTTGGTATAATAAATAATAATGATTGTAGCATAGTTTTATGTTGAATCGATTGTAGTATGATAGCATCAATTATACTTTTATCCGATAGGAGCATATTACTTCTTATAAAGATATCCTCCATAATTGTGTTGACATATTAAGAAAACGTATATAATATGCAATGTCATATTTCCAAAACCTGATGTTGCGTCTACATATTGATGTTAATGTTCAAATAATGTAAGAGAAACATATGAAAGAAGGCAGTGATATGACACAATTAGTCTTTTCTTTTCAATCAAACTAAAGATATTTTGAGGCACACAAGTCAAGTTTCCATTAATAAAATTCATTATTTGGATTAGTATGAAACCAAAAAAAAAAAAAAAAAAACTAATTAAAATTTGGTTCGGTAAGAAATTAATTTAAGTTTTGGTTTCGTTTTCGGTTTTTTCAGTTCCAACCAAATAAATTATTATACTTTTTGTAACCTTAGTTTTATAAGCACAAAATGTATAATGAATTTTTGAATAATGCAAATACATATAAACCAAGTTTATATATCACGGAGCTTAAATGGATTTATGATTTAGGATTTAAAAAAAAATCAATAAAAAATTACTTTTTTGGATAACAATTTACGAGATTATTGAAAAATCAAATTATTGAATAATATTTGTTTTAATAAAGTGTATTTATTTTATTTATATAGTATGTTATTCAACAAAATGGAATAATTGAACAATAAAGAATGGAGTTTGATTAAAATTTATTCATCTTATATGGATGACCAGAGTAAACAAGTGAATGTATTATATATATATATATATATATATATATATATATATATATATATATATATATATATATATATATGTGTGTGTGTTTGTGTGTCGTGAAATATTTCATAAGCATAAAGCCATTAGAATTCCTTGTGCCTGTCTTTGTAAGATGCTTAGAATATCCTTTGGTGAGATTGTATTTGTTGATAAGTGTCGAGTTAAGTCTTAGATTTTTGAAAATAATTATGGACCATTCTTTTTTTTTTTTTTTTTTTGGTTTAAAAATAGGGTTTTAGTAAGACCAACTATGTTGTTGGATATATTGACTTAAACCGGTCCAAGTTTGATCGATTTAGACCGAGTTTGATTAATGTCTAAGTCTTTTGGCTAAGTTGGCCAAACTCGCCTCGGTTGGAAGCCAAGTTTGAGTAACTTGCCGAGTATTTGGATGAGGCGACCGAGTTTTAATATATATATATATATATATATATATATATATATATATATATATATATATATATATATATATATATATATATATATGGTAAATGCTAATATCTAAGCTCTTAAACCTTATACACCAAACATACATAAATTAACAGGATAAAGTTGAGAATGTGACAATGATTATGGACCAATCGTTAGTTAAGAGCATAACAGGAAATTAACAATTGAATTTAATATGAAGATGCTATATATAATTAATGGATTCAAATGTAACTTCCATTTTCCAAAATTATAGAGAGCATTTATAAAATAAAAGATACTATTTTTTTAATTAACGAAAAACTATAACAATATAATTATAGAAATGTAGCACCTGGTTTCCGGTATGTGAATTTTATTTGAGCATTGCCCTAATTTAGCCTTGGACTCGGCGAGTCATAGGGTCCGACTCGCCGAGTAGGGACGAGACCCAGGACACATTTAAGTTGGCGACTCGGCGAGTCCATATCCTGGACTCGGCGAGTCACCGCTGTTGGATGAAACCCTAAGTTTCAGGGGTTTGCTCCCTATTTAAACTCTCATTCCGCCCCAACTCGTCCCCATTCACCCCCAGAACTCCCCCAACATCGTTTTCCCTTGTTTCCTTGAGAGATTGAAGTGTTCTTGGTGTGTTCTTGAAGGTTTTGAGGAGAAAGAGGAGTAGATCAAGAAGAGGAGAAGGAGATCAGCCATCTTTGTGTCATTTCAACATTTTCCTTGAGGTATATCTCGTTTTTCCCCTGTTTCTATGCTTAGGATTTCATTTGGGACACTCTTGAGCAATTCTTCAAGCTTGTTTGTGCTTAATGTTTCATAATAAGTGGATTAACCTTTAGATCTAAGCAATATTGAGCTCCAGGAGCTCAGATCTGTGAGCTTTATGGCCCCATGTGGCTTGTTCATCCTAGATCTACCCTTTTGAGGCATTTTGCACCCTAAAATCCACATTAGTGAATATCCACACGTAAAGTTGGAAACTTTACGTGTGATTTGTGTCCTAGTAGTCCAGATCTATGAGTTTCATGAACTGAAATCGAGTAAATCGATGTATTTGGTGGATGCATGGCGACGACTCGGCGAGTTGTATAGGTGACTCGGCGAGTCTGGTCGCTAGTCACCGATTTGGTCCCTTTTTCATGTGTCGAGTTGAGCCATGAGTCACAGGGAGTGACTCGGTGAGTTGGGAGCTAAACTCACCCATGTTAGGACTCGGCGAGTCAATGCCCTGACTCGGCGAGTCCAAGGCAATCTTCATAGATCAAGAACAGACTCGGCGAGTTGTTCATACAACTCGGCGAGTCTTAGCATAAAGTGTTCTTCGGATGAAGATGAACTCGACGAGTTGTTCATACAACTCGGCGAGTAGGATGAAGGAGTTGAATAACAGTTAGAAGGTGAACTCGTCGAGTCATGGCCCGACTCGACGAGTAGAACCAGGGACCCAGGACATTGGTTTGCTAGGGACTCGGCGAGTGGAGATCCACTCGGCGAGTCGGGTCAACTGAAAGTTGACTCTAGCATTGGCTTAGAGCTAGACCGGGGGTAAAATGGTTATTTTACCTAAAGGACAGTTAGCAGTGTTTGATTGAGTATGTTGTGGGAATTGCAGCCGGAGGACTCCCAGAGCAGCAACAGTCAGTTAGTTCCCGATCAGTTCAGCAGCTACTTTGAGGTGAGTTACCTTCCAGTAGTGGTGGGTCTAAGGCCACAATGCCGGCCCACCAGTAGGAGATGTATGATAGATGATTGTCTTTGTGATATCATCTGGGTTTGCTATTACCTATTATGTTACATGCTATCATGATACGCTATATGTAGTAGTAGTAGAGTTCGGTTGTTAGGACCGCTGGGTCGTCAGACACCCCAGAATTATCTGACTGTATGTGATGGTATGCTTGTATGTTGGTCTGTTATGCTATGCGATAGTGGTAGCGGGCGGGGACCAGTCTCCGAGGATCGGTTGTTAGGACCGATGGGTAGTCAGCACCCCAGAATGGCTTGACATGGGTCGTCAGCACCCCAGAATGGCTTGACACGGGTATGACGGCACCCCAGAATGGCCGTATGGGTAGGTCGGCACCCCAGAATGGCCGTACCGGGTAGTCAGGCACCCCAGAATAGCCTGGCAGTACGTATGTTATGTGTTTGTATGGTATGTGGTACGTTGGGGGAACTCACTAAGCTTTGTGCTTACGTTTACAGTTTTGTTTTCAGGTACCTCCTCAGCTAGGGGAAAGGAGCCGGCACGGTAGCAGCATGTCAAACACACACTCTTCGGTTTCCGCATTACGAGATTCACTGGGATTGTACTCTGATATTTGATGGATTGTATGGTTTGAATATTAAAACGTGGTTTGCGATGTGTTATGGCGTGATCAAACAATGCTTTTATTTATTAATGTTTTCTAAAAGTAATACTTTAAAATGAAAATTTTTGGACATGAAAATTGGGTTGTTACAAGTTGGTATCAGAGCCCTGGTTTGAGGGATTCGGACACGCCTTCGGGAGTGTTTGGACTCAAATCGAGGGATTGAAAGATTTTCCAAAAGAAATTGTTCTTTAAAACCCGGAAAAGAGTCGTAAGAAAGAGCAAAGTGTGTGACGTGCGCGACCGGCCGAGCTCAAGTAAGTATTCCCCATAGTACCCATACAAGTTTATGTTATGTTTATCAGCTTACGTAGAACTGCATGTTAGAATAGGCTAAGGATCTAGGAGTGATGCCTTATGTGCCTGCTTATGTGTTACAACTTTATGAATATTGCATGCCAGAATTGAGTAGACAGCAGTAGGATAGCCTGTTTAGGTTATGCCTGAAAGTATGAGCTTAGCATCCTATGTTAAGTGTCGTTTCTTGTTATAAGAATAGTTTTGGCTGGAGTCTGTTTTCCCTTATCCGAATGCTGCTTGCTTTGTGCTTGGTGGGATTCTGAGTAATGGGAGTTAGCCACTAGGTAAACACGTCACACCACATGTAATCAGGGTTGAATAATCCCAAAGTATTGGAACTGGCCCTACTGCGCAGCTCTTGTTTGAGTCCAACCGTTGTAGGGACGGAACTTTTACTTGAAGGATTATCTAATCCTCATCACATGTGATGGTGTTTAGGTGGTGGCTAACTAGCATTATGAGGAGACCTACAGCAGCTGAGGACCAGTCGTGTTGAACTTGAGTTTTCCCTAGGGCAAGCCTAGGATGAGAATAACAGAGAGTAGCAGTAGTAAAGGGGAGCTGGTGGAGTCGAGGAATTCCTCGGAGAAGGTACGGATAGATGTGGAAGGTAGTATGGGCCCGTACTACTGAAAGCAGAGGATCCGTACCCGAGCCAAGGAAGGCCAAGACGAGACCAAGGAACCTGTAAGTAGTTGAGATCCCTCAGAAAGTAGCAGTACCACTAATGATTATTATGATGTTTTGCAGAATGGTGGTACTTCGACCGAGACCGACAGATGGCGGGTCAGGAGAGGGGTCAGGTTCGGGATCTGGCACCGAGCCGATTGATGAGAGGCTGCGAGAGTTTATCACGTCGGAGATCACTAGGGGCATCCTTGAGTCGACCCCCATCATCTTTGGGTCGATCAAGGAAGGGATCGTGGAGTTGATGGAGGATCGCCTACGGGCATTCAGGAGCGACTTGGCCTCTAGCCAGTCGGGATCTCGCACACTATCCTTCAAGGACTTCAGGGGCAGTGGTGCGCCGGATTTCCATGGGGTGAAGGACCCCATTGTCGCCAGGCGATGGATTGCGGACATTGAGTCCGCCCAGTTGACCAGCTTCTGCCCTGAGGGGTCGAAGGTGAGGTACGCAGCAGGGTGTTTACGGGACCGAGCCCGGGACTGGTGGGAGTCAGTGGGTGACTCGTTGGGAGCCTCGGCTATCGAGGCAATGACCTGGTCAGACTTTGTGGCTAGGTTCAGGGTAGAGTTTGCACCAGCGGTCGAGCTTCAACAGCTGGCCAGGGAGTTTCTAGACATGAGGCAGACGACAGAGACCGTGGCGGAGATCACCGCCAAGTTTCGGGAGAGGGCTTTATTGGTGCCCCAGTATGCAGGTGACGAGGATATGAGGAGGACTCATTACCATGATATGCTACGAGCTGACATTCGGGAGCATGTTAGCTTTTCGGCTTGCCCTACCCTGGACTCCATGATTGCCAGGGCTAGGGAAAGAGAGATAGATTTGGAGCACATCCGGAAACGGAAACTTGAGGACGGTCAGGCAGCAGGGGCTTCGGGGAAGAAGCCCAAGGGATTAGATGGGAGGCCGAAAGGCCAGTCGGGACCGAGCCGCTGCAGGAGGTGCGGCAGGCCGCACGAGGGGGCGTGCAGGATGGGATCGTCAGGCTGCTACAAGTGCGGCAAGTTTAGGCATATCAGCAGGGATTGCACTGCTCCTGCGCCAGTTATTCAGACATCGGAGTTGCTGTGTTTCCACTGCAACCAGAGGGGCCACAAGAAGGCCAATTGCCCTATGTTGACAGTTTCAGCGCCAGTGAAGGCGCCAGCTCCAGCGACCCTGCGGATCACGGATGGCCGTCAGGGCAAGGCAGAGGCTCCAGTGGTGAGGAGTCGGGCATTTCAGTTGACTGCCGAGGAGGCACGCGCCGCGCCCGATGTGGTGACGGGTATGATTCCTTCCTTCTATCTTTTATTTTACGTTGTTATGATATTGATATGTGCTCCGTGTGTATACATGTGTATTAGGATCGTTCCATGTGAACGGCATCCCGGTTCAGGTATTGTTCGACTCGGGTGCATCCCGATCATTCGTTTCGCTTGCTCTTAGCAAGAGATTTCATGAGACTTCTGGCGAGTTAGATTGCCCGTTAGAGGTAGAGATTGCTGACGATCGATCGGTGCGAGCATCGATGGTGTTTCGAGATTGTGTTCTGCGACTGTTTGAGGAGCGTTACCTGGTAGACTTGGTTCCCATTCCATTGCGTGGGAACAAGGTGATTATTGGTATGGATTGGTTGAGCCCTAATGGGGCAGTGATAGATTACGTGCAGCAGCTAGTGTGAGTCAGGACCCCCAGCGGGGGAGAGTTAGTGATTCATGGAGAGCGGCCGCAGTGTGGACCCACTGTATGTTCAGCAGCGAGGGCTAGGCGCTACCTTCAGCAGGGATGCGCGGGTTATGTCGCGTATGTGATGGATACCCGGGAGGCGGGTAAGGCGACCGTGAGCGAGGTCCCGGTGGTTCGAGATTTTGCTGATGTTTTCCCGGAGGAACTACCTGGGATACCTCCGGAGCGACAGGTGGAGTTCTGGATTGACCTCATTCCCGGTGCGGCTCCGATAGCCAAAGCACCATATCGGTTGGCTCCTCCCGAGATGCAGTAGTTGTCTACGCAGTTGCAGGAACTGCTGGACAAAGGATTTATTCGGCCGAGCAGTTCACCCTGGGGAGCCCCGATTCTATTTGTAAGAAAGAAGGACGGGTCGCATCGGATGTGTATAGATTATCGGGAGCTGAACAAGGTAACGGTGAAGAACCGATACCCGCTTCCGAGGATTGACGACCTATTTGACCAGCTTCAGGGAGCATCTTGGTTCTCCAAGATTGACTTGCGTTCAGGGTATCATCAGATGAGGGTCAGGGAGGAGGATATGCAGAAGACTGCGTTTCGGACGCGCTATGGTCATTACGAGTTCGTGGTGATGCCGTTTGGGCTCACCAATGCTCCTGCCGCGTTCATGGACCTCATGAACCACGTGTGTAGACCGATGCTGGATCGGTCTGTGATAGTCTTTATCGATGATATCTTGGTCTATTCCAAGACTCGGGAGGAACACGAGGAGCATCTGAGAGAGGTATTGGAGACCCTGAGGAGGGAGAGCTTGTATGCCAAGTTCTCCAAGTGTGAGTTTTGGTTGCGCGAGGTGCAATTTCTTGGACACCTCGTCAACCAGAACGGGATTCTGGTTGATCCGGCCAAGGTCGAGGCCGTGATGAGATGGGAGGTCCCGAAGTCTCCATCCGAGATTCGGAGCTTCCTGGGATTGGCAGGCTACTATCGGAGATTTATCCAGGATTTCTCCAAGATAGCCGTACCCCTGACACGACTGATAAAGAAAGCCGTGGTCTTTCGGTGGGGACCCGAGCAGCAGGTTGCGTTTGAGATGCTGAGGCAGAAATTGTGTGAGGCACCGATCTTAGCCCTGCCTGAGGGCGTAGAGGATTTTGTGGTTTACTGCGATGCGTCCATTTCAGGGTTGGGCGCAGTTCTGATGCAGAGGGGGCATGTCATTAGCTACGCTTCGCGGCAGCTCAAGCCTCACGAGGCAAATTACCCGACGCACGATTTGGAGTTGGGGGCGGTGGTCTTTGCCCTCAAGATTTGGCGGCATTACCTCTACGGGGTTCGGTGTACCATCTACACGGACCACAAGAGTTTGAGGTACCTCATGGACCAGCCGAATCTGAATATGAGGCAGCGGCGGTGGTTGGACGTGGTGAAGGATTATGATTACGAGATCCTTTACCACCCGGGGAAGGACAATGTGGTGGCCGATGCGCTTAGCCGCAAGACGGTGCCGATCAGGGACGTCTGTTTGAGGATGACGGTGGTGACTCCCCTGTTGGAGCATATTCGGGAGGCTCAACAGGAGGCTATCAAGGAGGAGCATCGGAAGAGCGAGCGTGTGGTGGGTCAGGTTTCCTCCTTTGATTATGATGGCAGAGGACTTTTGACATTGCACCGTAGGGTGTGGGTGCCGTAGGTGGCGTGCGCCAGACTTTGATGGAGGAGGCGCACAAGTCCCGATTTTCTATTCATCCCGGGGCGACAAAGATGTATAGGGATCTTCGTCCGGATTATTGGTGGCCTTGCATGAAGCGGGATGTGGCATGGTACGTCGAGCGGTGCTTGACCTGCAGGAAGGTCAAGGCCGAACATCAGAGGCCGCATGGCAAGCTGCAGCCATTGGACATTCCACTGTGGAAATGGGAAGATATCACGATGGATTTTATCACAAAGCTTCCCAGGACCGCACGGGGAGTGGATTCGATTTGGGTCATCGTGGATAGATTGACCAAGAGTGCTCACTTTATTCCGATTCAGGAGAGCATATCGGCCGAAAAATTGGCCGACATCTATATCAGGGAGATTGTGGCACGGCATGGAGTGCCAGTATCGGTGATCTCGGTTAGGGATGTGCGTTTTACTTCCAGATTCTGGAAGAAATTTCATGACGAGTTGGGCAATCGTCTACATTTCAGCACCGCCTTTCACCCGCAGACAGATGGTCAGAGTGAGCGGACCATCCAGACTTTGGAGGACATGTTGCGGGCGTGTGTGCTGGATTTCGGTGGTAGCTGGGATACCTATCTTCCTTTGGCTGAGTTCTCCTACAACAACAGCTATCACGCGAGTATTGACCGACCCCCGTTCGAGATGTTGTATGGGCGGAAGTGCAGAACCCCGATATGTTGGGGGGAGGTTGGCCAGAGAGTCATGGGAAGCACCGAGGTGGTGCTAGAGACGACCGAGAGGGTCCAGCAGGTTCGGAGCAGACTTCAGACTGCACAGAGTCGGCAGAAAAGCTACGCCGATAGACGTCGATCCGACTTGGAGTTCCAAGTCGGGGATATGGTCCTCCTGAAAGTGTCGCCTTGGAAAGGTGTCATTCGATTCAGGAAGCGGGGCAAGTTGGGCCCAAGATTCATCGGGCCGTTCAGGGTTGTAGCCCGGGTGGGCAAGGTGGCGTATAGGCTGGATCTGCCAGCCGAGCTCAGTCAGATCCACAGCACCTTCCATGTTTCGCAACTGCGGAAGTGCCTGGTGGACGATTCAGCAGTAGTACCGTTGGAGGATATTCAGGTTGATGACAGCTTGAATTACATTGAGCGCCCAGTCGCAATACTTGACAGAAAGACCAAGACGTTGAGAAACAAGAGGGTAGAACTAGTAAAGGTGCAATGGCAGCACCGCAAGGGTTCGGAATGGAATTGGGAACCGATGGACAAGATGATGGAGCATTACCCCGAGCTGTTTCAGGACCGGGCAGCAGACTTCGAGGACGAAGTCTAAAATAAGTTGGGGAGATTTGTAGCACCTGGTTTCCGGTATGTGAATTTTATTTGAGCATTGCCCTAATTTAGCCTTGGACTCGGCGAGTCATAGGGTCCGACTCGCCGAGTAGGGACGAGACCCAGGACACGTTTAAGTTGGCGACTCGGCGAGTCCATATCCTGGACTCGGCGAGTCACCGCTGTTGGATGAAACCCTAAGTTTCAGGGGTTTGCTCCCTATTTAAACTCTCATTCCGCCCCAACTCGTCCCCATTCACCCCCAGAACTCCCCCAACATCGTTTTCCCTTGTTTCCTTGAGAGATTGAAGTGTTCTTGGTGTGTTCTTGAAGGTTTTGAGGAGAAAGAGGAGTAGATCAAGAAGAGGAGAAGGAGATCAGCCATCTTTGTGTCATTTCAACATTTTCCTTGAGGTATATCTCGTTTTTCCCCTGTTTCTATGCTTAGGATTTCATTTGGGACACTCTTGAGCAATTCTTCAAGCTTGTTTGTGCTTAATGTTTCATAATAAGTGGATTAACCTTTAGATCTAAGCAATATTGAGCTCCAGGAGCTCAGATCTGTGAGCTTTATGGCCCCATGTGGCTTGTTCATCCTAGATCTACCCTTTTGAGGCATTTTGCACCCTAAAATCCACATTAGTGAATATCCACACGTAAAGTTGGAAACTTTACGTGTGATTTGTGTCCTAGTAGTCTAGATCTATGAGTTTCATGAACTGAAATCGAGTAAATCGATGTATTTGGTGGATGCATGGCGACGACTCGGCGAGTCGTATAGGTGACTCGGCGAGTCTGGTCCCGAGTCACCGATTTGGTCCCTTCTTCATGTGTCGAGTTGAGCCATGAGTCACAGGGAGTGACTCGGTGAGTTGGGAGCTAAACTCACCCATGTTAGGACTCGGCGAGTCAATGCCCTGACTCGGCGAGTCCAAGGCAATCTTCATAGATCAAGAACAGACTCGGCGAGTTGTTCATACAACTCGGCGAGTCTTAGCATAAAGTGTTCTTCGGATGAAGATGAACTCGACGAGTTGTTCATACAACTCGGCGAGTAGGATGAAGGAGTTGAATGACAGTTAGAAGGTGAACTCGTCGAGTCATGGCCCGACTCGACGAGTAGAACCAGGGACCCATGACATTGGTTTGCTAGGGACTCGGCGAGTGGAGATCCACTCGGCGAGTCGGGTCAACTGAAAGTTGACTCTAGCATTGGCTTAGAGCTAGACCGGGGGTAAAATGGTCATTTTACCTAAAGGACAGTTAGTAGTGTTTGATTGAGTATGTTGTGGGAATTGCAGCCGGAGGACTCCCGGAGCAGCAACAGTCAGTTAGTTCCCGATCAGTTCAGCAGCTACTTTGAGGTGAGTTACCTTCCAGTAGTGGTGGGTCTAAGGCCACAATGCCGGCCCACCAGTAGGAGATGTATGATAGATGATTGTCTTTGTGATATCATCTGGGTTTGCTATTACCTGTTATGTTACATGCTATCATGATACGCTATATGCAGTAGTAGTAGAGTTCGGTTGTTAGGACCGCTGGGTCGTCAGACACCCCAGAATTATCTGACTGTATGTGATGGTATGCTTGTATGTTGGTCTGTTATGCTATGCGATAGTGGTAGCGGGCAGGGACCAGTCTCCGAGGATCGGTTGTTAGGACCGATGGGTAGTCAGCACCCCAGAATGGCTTGACATGGGTAGTCAGCACCCCAGAATGGCTTGACACGGGTATGACGGCACCCCAGAATGGCCGTATGGGTAGGTCGGCACCCCAGAATGGCCCTACCGGGTAGTCAGGCACCCCAGAATAGCCTGGCAGTACGTATGTTATGTGTTTGTATGGTATGTGGTACGTTGGGGGAACTCACTAAGCTTTGTGCTTACGTTTACAGTTTTGTTTTCAGGTACCTCCTCAGCTAGGGGAAAGGAGCCGGCACGGTAGCAGCATGTCAAACACACACTCTTCGGTTTCTGCATTACGAGATTCACTGGGATTGTACTCTGATATTTGATGGATTGTATGGTTTGAATATTAAAACGTGGTTTGCGATGTGTTATGGCGTGATCAAACAATGCTTTTATTTATTAATTTTTTCTAAAAGTAATACTTTAAAATGAAAATTTTTGGACATGAAAATTGGGTCGTTACAAGAAAAAAGTCATTTTTTCTTTTATTTTTATCAATCAAATATTAAAGATATTTAAAAAAATATTTTCTTTGGAATATTTGTAATCATATATATATATATATATATATATATATATATATATATATATATATATATATATATATATATATATATATATATATAATTAAAACACATTTCCAATCATATATAAATATGTTTGTACAATTTAGATATAACAAATTCAATATAGTGATAATAATAAATGAATAAAACTCATTACATAAATAATTATATTATACCACCATTCACAAAATAATAACACAAAATCGTGATATTAAAAAGGTTAAATACAATAATAAACATAAATGAATAAAGCACATTGCCTTATTAATGATTATACTTCCATTCATAAATAAATAACAGAAAAATAAAATACAATATAATAATTTATGTGTTTTTTCATATTATCATAGATGAAAACATAAAAAACAATTACAATAGACTAATTAACTATCATTTTATAAACATATATTAACAATTACATCCACATTACAAAATTGCAATATAAAAGAGTCCTGGTTTTTTCTCTCTACATTGCTAGATACAAAGAGATATCAATAACATTGACTAAAGAAAAAAAATGGAAAAACACAGACATTAATCTCAACAAAATATACATATAATTATAAATGAATACAACTCAACATGATATAAATTACTTGATTACATCTACCTAAGACATCATGTTTGTCACCCTTCACCAATGAATAGAATATATATATATATATATATATATATATATATATATATATATATATATATGTGTGTGTGTGTGTGTATGTGTGTGTCTATCTTTATAACGTCTATATACCTAACGATTATAAACACCTATATTTTGTACTATAAATAAACATCTTTACCCTGTTTATTTTTCACCACAACAAATATTTTTCTGTTCTACCAAACAAATCAATTTCAAGATGATCCACCCATTTTGATAGTCATAACTATAATAGTAATATTACTTTTCATCATAATTTTTAACATCGAAGATAATATGAAATTTTAGCTACGTTTTGGTTTGTATGTAATGATAGCCATACCTCTTTTTTTTGTGTAATAGTTATTGAAATAAGTGAATTCTATCTTTTATCTTGTTTTTATTTTCTATTTCAAAATATGTAGTCACAACTTGGCCAACATTGCAAAGATTGGATTTCCTGCTCTAGAAGTCAGTGGGAGAAATTACATGCCATGGACCATAGATGCTAAAATGCATCTTGAGTCGATGGGTATTTTGGAAACAAAAGTGGAATGAAATTTTTGTTCTCTTCATGACAAACATTTTGTAAACACATGGATGAAATGCTAAGATATGAATATATGAATACCACTAAGCCAAACATTCTTTGGAATAACTTGAAAGAAAGATTTGATCGTCCAAAGGAAGTTATACTTCCAAATGCTAAGGTTAAGTGGATATCATTAGGGTTTCAAGATTTCAAGAAAGTAAATGACTATAATTCTGACTTGTTCAGAATATGTTCACAACTCAAGTTTTAAGGGGAAGGGGTTTCTGATGCTACAATATTAGAGAAAACTCTCTGCTTCCCCTACATCAAATATGACCTTACAATAACAATAGCAGTTACAAATATTCAAAAAGTATTATGAACTTAATATGTTTCTCCTTGTTGCTGAACAAAACAATGAGCTATTCATAAAAAATCAAGATTCATGTCTGTCAGGTTCAATAGCACTTCCTGAAGTAAATGCTACTAATACTCATGAACCTAGTAATAATATCCATAGAATGGGACGTGGTCGTGGACGAGGACAAGGTCGTAGTCGTAGCCATTTTAGCCAAAACAATAATCATGGACTTGATAATACTCATGGTCGTGGACGTGCTCATCCTTATAATCATGGTCGTGGTCAAAGAAATAACAATTACCATACTCCACATGGTAATAATTTCCAACCAAGAAATAAGGGACATTATGCTGAAACATCACATAACCCTCGAGGTTCATGTTATAGATGTGGTAACACATGTCATTGGTCAATGACTTGTCGCATACTTGCACATCTTTGTCAACTTTATCAAGGATCCATAAAAGAAAAAGGAAAAAAGCAAACCTCGTTGATAATGTTGAATTCACTAAGTTAACTACTGATGATTGCTACAATAACATGGAAGACACAGACTAAAACTTTTATTATTTCCTTATAAAATTATGTGTGCTTCCTTTTGTTTTTCATATAATGTATTTTCTACAATAAATAACTTTCTATATAATAATAATTATGTTTATATTTATAATATCATTATTTCTTTTATATGTGAAGTTCGATATGAGTTCAACTGAAACACAACACCAAGAAAATGTCCGAGATCTTTGTATAGAAGATAGTGGTACTATACACACTATCCTGAAATCTAAGAAATGCTTTTCAAAATTAGTACCAACAAAAGCAGTCATACACATAATATCAGGTCCCACAGACTTGGTAGAGGGAACTAGGAACGCTCATTTACATTACCAAATGATACAAGATTTGTATAGAAAATGACTTATTTTCTCTAAAGTCAAATAGAAACTTATTGAATTTTAATGAAATATATTTCAATGGATATGACACTTAAACTATGACCATTGGAAATAAAAAATATATGAATATTATAGATAAAAACCATGTGTTAGAGAAACTACCAACACTCGATTCTGGCCTACATTACACATATATACATATGATTGAATCAAATATCAAAGAAAAACATTGTGATCCTGGGACATTTAGTTTGTGGCATGACAGATTGGGCCACCTAGGATTAACAATGACGTGAAGGATAATTGAGAATACACATGTGCATTCAATGAAGGACGAAAAGTTCCCTCAATCAGGTAACACAAGAGCATGTACGTCTTGGTACCTTGAAAAATTAATTATAAACCCCTTACCAATAAAAGTTGAAAGGGAATCACCTAGATTTATTGAAATAATTTAAGGTGATATATGTGGACCGATTCATCCGCCATCTGGACCATTTAGATACTTTATGGTCTTGATAGATGAATCAAGCAAATTGTCTCATGTTTGCCTTATCAACTCGTAATATGGCATTTGCAAAATTTCTTGCTTAAATTATTAAACTAAGAGCACATTTCCTTATTATACTATAAAAAGAGTGAGACTTAACAATGTTGGTGAATTTACTTCCTATGCATTTAATGAAAATTAAATGTCTGTTAGAATTGTAGTTGATTACCCAGTTGCTCATGTATATACACAAAATGTTTAGCTGAATCATTGATTACACGTCTCCAACTAATAGCTAGACCATTGATAATGAGAACCAGACTTCCTATTTTTGTATGAGGTCATGCAATCTTACATGATGCATCAATAATATACATGAGGCCAACTTCATACCATACATATTTTCCCCTACAACATGCATTTGGTCAAGAGCCAAATATTTCCCATCTAAATTTTTTTGGATGTGCAACATATGTCCCTATTGCACCAGCACAACCCACAAAAATGGGTTCTCAAAGAAGGCTGGGAATATATGTTGGATATAAGTCAATCTCTATTATAAGATATATTGAACCTCTAGCATGTGATATTTTTACAACACAACTAGCTAATTGTCAGTTTGACGAGACAAATTTCCCACCATTAGAAGGAGAAAAGAAAACCCAAGAAAAGGATGTTTAATGGCACGAACATTACTTACCATATCTTGACCCTCGCACAAAGAAATATGAACTATAAGTTCAAAAGATATTGCATTTCCAAGAAATGGAAAATCATTGATGTATTTACTGTCATGAAAAGAGTGGCTAAATTATATATACCAACTATTAATGCTCTAGCTAGATTTGAAATTCCAGATAAACAACCTAATGATAAAGTCACTCAAGAATCTAAAACATGCCTGAAGACCATTTGGTTCTAAGAATAAATATTCCCAAAAAAGAAGAGGATCATAAAGTACACTTATTATGAGGAAAGTGTTCCCAGAGAAATAGAAAATATCATAACATTCCTAAGAGATGAAATAAATGATAAAGATATTGCAATAAATTATGGTGAAACAAATAGAGTATATGACAAAAATGAAACTGGTAATATAAGTCCCATAGTGTCTTATTCAGTTGAATGTGATATTATGAATGATGCTCTCGAATCACAATCTACCATTGAATGTCAAAATAGACCTGATGGGGCTAAATGGAAAAACGCTATGCAAGCCGAATTAAATTATTTGAATAAGAGAAAGGTTTTTGGGATAAATAGATGGATCTTTGTACGAAAAAGAAATGAGAAAGACAAAATTGTAAGATACAAGGCTAGACTTTTAGCTCAAGGTCTCTCTCTCAAATGCCGAAGATTGATTATAAGAAAACATATTCTCCTGTAATGGATGCAAACACCTTTAGATATTTAATTAGCCTAGCAGTAGCCAAAAATTTAGAGATACGTCTTATGGATGTCGTTACAGCTTACTTGTATGCATCACTTTATAGTGATATATATATATATATATATATATATATATATATATATATATATATATATATATATATATATATTTATATATATGAAAATCCATGAAGGATTTAAAATGCATGAAGCGTTAAGTACAAAACCCAAAGAAATGTATTCTATAAAACCACAAAGGTCTTTGTATGGGTTAAAGCAATATGGGTGCATGCAGTATAATCGTTTAAGCGATTATTTGACAAGTGAAGGTTATAAAAATAACACTATTTGTCCATACATATTTATTAAGAAAACAACATCTGGATATGTGATCATTGCTGTCTATGTTGATGATCTAAACATTATTCGGGCGAATAAAGAAATCCTTGAAGTGATTGAATTTTTGAAGAAAGAATTTGAAATGAAAGACCTTGGAAAAATCAAATATTGTCTTGGTTTACAGATTAAGCATATGCCTAACAGAATACTAGTGCATCAATCAAATTACACAAAAATAGTCTTGAAACGTTTCAATATTGATAATGCCAATCCGTTAAGCACTCCAATGGTTGTTAGATCATTATTTATTGACAAAGATCCACTTCTTCCATGAGAAGAAAAAGAATCAGTACTTGATCCATAAGTACCATATCTGAATGCAGTTGGAGCTCTTATGTATCTTACAAATTGTACTGGACTTGAAACTTATTTCACTGTAAAGTTTCTAGAAAGGTTCAGTCCATCCCCAACAAAAAAAACATTGGAATGGGATCAAACATATTTTTCGATACCTTTGAGGAACTAGTGATTTAGGGTTGTTTTATCCTAACAATTCAAAACAAGGCTTGATTGGTTATGTTGATGCAGGTTATTTTTCTAAACCTCATAAAGCTAGATCTCAAACTAGATATGTATTCATGAATGGAGGTGATGAAATTTCCTGACGTTCTCAAAAGAAAACACTTGTTGCCACATCCTCAAATGATGCCAAAGTAATTGCACTAAATAAAGATAGTAGAGAATGTACATGGTTAAGATTAATGCCACAACTAGTTTTAACATCATGTGAACTTGAAAAGGATACATGTTTAACTTCCATTTATGAAGATAACTCAACATTTATCAGTCAAATGAAAGAATGATATATCAAGTGCAACATGACAAAACATATACCTCCAAAGTTTTTTTGTACACTTAAGAGCTTATAAATGACCATCAAGTTGAAATCAAATATGTTCAATCCAACAACAATGAAACAAACCTTTTTACGAAAGCACTTCCTACTGTAATCTTCAGGAAACATGTCCATGGCATCGGAATGCGACATGTGCATAAAATAAAATGTAACAAATATCTAAATGAGGGGGAGTCAACTATACACTACATTTTTTTCCCTTCGCAAATCTTTTTTCCCATAGGGTTTTATTTAGCAAAGTTTTTAATGAGGCAGTACATCAAAGATGAACTCTAAATTTGAACGATGTCATCCAAGGGAGAGTGTAGTAAATAATTGGTGGATGTCATAATAATTTGTGCATGGTAAATTATTCAACAGTTCTAACTAGTTACAATTATATGTGGATTATGAATAGGAAAATTTATAGTATAAATACAATATGTAAAGAATAAAATACACCTAAAGTTACACTTTCATAAGTGATATAATTTTGATATTCTCTCTAAATCTTCTTTCTTCTTCATCATAGTTCTTATCAAAATTAATAGTTTCATTTGGTTTAAAGTTACCTTAATTACGATTCATTTATATATATATATATATATATATATATATATATATATATATATATATATATATATATATATATATATATATATATATATATATTACGAAAATGTACAAAAGCACACAAGAAAACAGAAAAACCGAGTCACCTGTTTAACACATTGTCCTTCAAACAAATTTGCCCGTTAGCGGGTGTTTCTTTCCAAGGATACAACAGTTCGAAGTAGCTCTTCAATACCACCTGAACCCCCAATAAGCGTATACTTTTGATATAACAAGAAACTAATAATATGAACGGGAGAATAAGAGAGTTTTGATATTCTTTTTGGTGTATTCAAATGGTTGTAGAGTAGTGGTATTTACAGTACATATTCTATAACCTCCCATTTAAGCACCTCTATTAATCATAAGATTAATGTGTGTTTAATATGTAATTAAACTGTAATATTAATTACAATTTTAGTTACAAAAGAAAGAAATATTTGCAAGAACGGCCCCTGACATTTTCTTTTCTTTCTCCCACCCATTAAACACTTTAATTTACTTCTTACAACACCCTTGTTTTAAGGATTAATTTCTCATTCATATTAAATCCATTTTGCACTTGTTAAAAATGGGGAAAACCTATTTTTATAAATTGGTAAAACCAATTTTCCAACAATCCTCCACATGAATGAAAATTGATCACACAGTTCAAGCAACCTAAATAAAATCCAGCAGTTGAATCATTCATAGGATCGGTGTTACACCCCCAGACTAGAATGACGGAAACGTCCGGAGGCAGGTGACTTTATTTTGCAGTATTATAACAATTGAATATAAATGAAACATAGCAAATCCAAACATCATACATCAATATAACAAACTTACATTGTTTTTACATACTGTTCATTTCTTGAAATAAACGAAAGAGACAATATTGAATAAATTCCAAATTACGACAAAATAATCTTGAATCCCCGTGTCACTGACCTACTTGTTGGTTTCCTGAGAATACAAGTCGTTTGAAAAACATCAACATAAAATATGTGGGTGAGTTTATAAGCAATTTGAATAAAAATATGTGGTAGTCGGAAAGCTAGAAATTCCCATTTTTCTTACCAAATGGTTGCAAGTCTTGTTTCTAATCAAGTATAGTTGATTGTGTGTTCTAGTTTATCATTTTTCGAAATTATATAAAATCGTTTTCCACAAAAAATCCAATATTTATGATGTATAAGGTGGTGGTCTTAAAATCCTAAGACTGGTGTGATAAAAGCTTCGTTTACGGTAGCCAAAACAATAGTGGTCTATAATCGAAAGGTGTAACTTGAGTAAATTCCTAAAAAGATATTGTTATATTCTTAGTGAGTCATTATAACCATACTAATATGACGGAGTGCCCGATCGGATGTTCTTGAGGCATCGGTTTTGTTTAAGACATTCGTCACCCTAGACTAGCCAGTCTAGTTGTAGCGAATAACGAAGGTGTGGGGTGTCAACTCCGTATAAATCTATACACAAATTCTCGCTCCCCCTCCAGGAGACTCTGGTTTATAACTCTTACATGGCTTTAAGTGTACATTATATATATATATATATATATATATATATATATATATATATATATATATATATATATATAGGTAGTGTGAAGATTCGTCTGACTAGAATAGTATCAGATTTTTGAGCAAATCGTTGTAATCCATTATTTATTACATAAATAACAAAGGTGTACTTGTTGACTAGATATTTCGTTTCATTTATAGAAAATATTCCTTTGTAAATCAGGTTTGTCAAAATGACCCAATATTCTCGACGTTGGCAAAATGGTCCTTCATTTTATAATTTATCAAATAAGATTCATATTTGTCAAAAGGTGGCTAAAAGCTATGTAATTTGTTGAAAGTGGTCCATTTCCTCCAAATTACTTGTTTAAGCAATTTTTGACGTAAATACTTAGGCTTTTTGTCATAAAAATTTGTAAGATGTATTTTTGGTAACCCTCTAGTTCTTGTTTCTTTTACATAATTTGTGAATTAAGCTTCAAACTCTTGAGACTTGATCAAGTTTTCGAGTTCTAGGAGTCTTCATAATTTTATTACATATATCTTAGCATACAAGCATAATAAGCAATTATATCAAGGTTTAAAACAAGGTTTTGACTTGTATTCTCCCCCAAAAATACTAAAAACTCGAAAAATTAGGGGTATGAAGCTCACCTTGAGTTGGTTGATGAGTTGGGTGGAGTGATGGGGTGAAGATCTCAAGCCTAAGCTCTTGGATGAGTTGGGGAACTTCCTTGTAAGGAATGTTGCCCAAAGGGTTTTTATCACATATTATTATGAGTAAAATAATGAGGCTTTATCTTGAAAATGCTGTAAAATACTAGATTAATGGAATATCTTACCTAAAAATTTTAAGGAGAAATGGAAGAGCTAAGCCTTAACAAAATCCTTACTCTTGCTCTTGAGGGAAGTATTTGAGAGAATATGAGGGAAGTGGGAGAAATGGAGAAGTTTAAAACTCTCTCACTACCGTTTCTTCAAGGGGATAAAGGGAAAAGAGGGGAGGGACAGGTGCATGGAAATCTATTGGTTCAAACGTTGTTATTTGGTGGGTATTGCATGGGTTACTGTGAGTTGCATGGAAAATGGAAGATTACATCAAATCACAAAGTCAAACCCTCTTATCCCTTTATGGTTTAAATTAATCCCTGTTTGATTTTCAATAATTATTTCGTGTATATATGCTTTAATTATTCAAATTTGGCATAAAATAGCGGTTTAAGGGGTTTAAGTTATGAAAAACATGAGTTTGGTGGGATTCCCGATGTCAAAACACCATAAAGAGAAGAAAAGGTCCGAAATGGACAAAAATACGAAGTGTGGTCCGGAATTTGCAAGGGTCTGAAGAGTTTTAGAGAGTTCCAGAGTCATTTGGCAAAATCCAGAGCATTTCCTTGGTTCCGAAGTCAAATACGAAGCCAGTAGGTCTGGACCAAAGGTGCGAAGTCGGCTAGAAATTCCGAAGCGAGTCACACGATACCTTCCGGAGCTACTAGGGTGTCTGAAGCAGGGGGGTTCCGAGATGCGATTCTTCCCGGTTCCTTAGAAGGTATTCCAGACCAAGAAGAGACGCTCTGAGAATGAATAGTGTATTCCAGAATGGGCTTGTTCTTTTGAGTTTTCTCCTTTCGTTTTGATTTGTTTTCGACTAAGGGAGATACATAGAGAGACTTGGGAGAGATTTGAGATACTTAGAGAGATTTAGGATACAAAGAGAGATTTATGAGAGATTTAAGATACATAGAGAGATTTGAGATACATAGAGAGATTTGGGAGGGATTGAGAGATGTAAATGCTTTGTATTATAAAAAATACATGGTTCATTAGGAACCTTAATGTAAACTTTAATGTGTTAGCACAAGTCTTACAATAATGGATGTTTACATGAGGACATAATTACCTAGTTAAACATACTAGTTATGATTTCATCCCCCGTTAGAGAGAATTTCGTCCCGAAATTCTTTTGAAATGTAGGATCATAAACGAGAGAATAAGTGAGGGTACTTCTGCTTCATCTGGTCTTCGCATTCCCAAGTGAATTCCAGTCCATACTTAGCGTTCCATCGGACCTTCACAATCGGAATACAACTCTGTTTTATGCGCTTCACTTCCCTATCCATTATCTCTATTGGTTCTTCGACGAACAAGAGATTCCCATTTATCTCAATCTCTTCTAGAGGAATAACAAGGATTTCATCTGATAATCACCTTTTCAAATTTGATACATTGAACATGGGGTGTATGTTGCTGAGCTCCAAAGGTAGCTGCATCTTATAGGCCACCGGACCAATTCAGACATCAATATCGAACGGTCCAATGTATCACGGGTTTGATTTTCCCCATTTCCCAAAACGGATCATCCCTTTCCAGGGAGAGACCTTTAATAGCACTCAATCTCCGACTTGGAACTCCAGGGGTTTTCATCGTTTGTCAGCGTAACTCTTTTATCGGTCACGTGATGCTTGGAGTCAAGATTTGATTTGGATTATATTCTTTGTAGTTTCTCGAATGATTTCTAGTCCTGTAAGGGTGCTTCTTGGTGATTGCCCATTTGCCAGTTGGGTGTGACCCACTTCAGTCCAATAAAGGGCGATCTGCACTTCCGGCCATACACGGCCTCAAAGGGGGTGACTCCTATGCTTGTGTGATAGCTGTTGTTATATGAAAATTCAACCAATGGTAGGTAGGTATCCCATACTTTGCCAAAATCTATTACACATGCGCGGAGCATGTCTTCTAGAGTCTGAATAGTTAGCTCGCTTTGGGCATCAGTCTGAGGGAGATAGGTAGTGCTCATACCCAGTCGGGTTCCTAATGCTTTCTAGAGCGACTGGCAAAACGATAGGTGAATCTACTATCTCGATCCGAGATGATAGATATGGGGACTCCATGAAGTCGCACCACCTCTTTCAGGTATATTCACATTAACCTTTCCATTTTGTACATCTCCTTTATTGGCAGGAAATGGGTGGATTTTGGTAATCGGTCAATAATCACCTAGATAGCATCCAGACGTCTTCCGTCTTGGGTAATTTGGTTATAAAATCCATTGTTATCCTCTCCCATTTCCACTCGGGTATTTCGGGTTGCTGAAGTAGACCCGAGGGCTTTTGATACTCCACTTTAACCTTGGCACAAGTGAGACACTTGCCTATGTAAGTGGCCATCTCCGCTTTCATATTTGGCCACCAATAATGGTGTTTGATATCCAGGTACATCTTGTTGGAACCCGGATGGATAGAGTACCTTGTTTTGTGATCCTCATTCATTATTACATCCCTAAATCCTCCAAACTTCGGTGTCCATATTCGGTCCGTAAGATAATAGGCTCCGTCTTCTTTGATCGTCAGATTCTTTTCCATTCCATGCAATGCCTCATTGGCGGTGTTTTCTGGCTTCAAGGCTTCTTGTTGAGCCTCCTTGATTTGTGAGGATAGATGGGAATGAAAAGTCATTGTTAACATCTTTACTCGCCACCCGAGTATTCCTTTCGAATTAAGGCATCGGCTACCACATTCTCTTTTCCTGGATGGTACTTGATTTTGCACTCATAGTCGCTTAGCAGTTCGACCCATCTCCGCTGTCTCATGTTTAAATACTTTTGATTCAGAATGTGTTGGAGGATCTTGTGGTCCGTGAAAATGGTGCACCTTGTACCATATAGGTAGTGCCTCCAAATCTTTAAAGAGAAGACCACATCTCCCAGCTCGAGATTGTGGGTGGTGTAGTTTACTTCATGAGTCTTTAGTTGCCTTGATGCGTAAGCTATCACTTTTCCCCGTTGTATAAGCACACAACCTAACCCTTTATTAGAAGCATCACCGTATACTACGAAGTCCTCCATTCCTTCTGCAAAGGACAGCACTGCAGAGGGCTTATTTCAGGGTTTGGAAGGCAGCTTCTTGCTTGTCATTCCAATGGAAATGTATACCCTTCTCGTTGAGAGTGGTGAGAGGCTTGGCGATTTTGGAAAATTTTTGGATGAACCTTCGGTAATAACCACCGAGGCCTAAAAAAAATTTCGGGTTTCTATTGGGGTTCTTGGGATTGCCCATCCCTCAATAGCCTTGATCTTGGTAGGGTCCACATGTATTCCCTCTTCACTGACTAGATGACCCAAAAATTCCACTCAACAAATCCAGAATTTGCATTTGGAGAACTTTGTGCAAGGCTTCTCAGCTCTCAGTGTTCCCAAAATCTGTCGTAAGTGCCAGCTGTGCTCCTCCTTATTCTTAGAGTAAACTAGTATATCATCAATGAAAACAATCATGAATTTTTCGAAAAACGGCCGACATACTCGGTTCATCAGGTCCATAAAGGCTATTGGTGCATTTGTGAGACCAAAAGGCATGACTACGAATTCGAAATGCCCATAACAGGTTCGGAAAGTAGTCTTTGGGATATCCTCCTCTCGGACTCTTAGTTGGTGGTATCCGGACCTCAGATCCATCTTGGAAAAATAACTGGCTCCTTGGAGCTGATTGAATAGATCATCGATTCGAGGGAGTGGGTATCGATTCTTGATGGTGAGCTTGTTTAATTCACGATAATCGATGAACATTCTGAAATATCCGTCTTTCTTCTTGACAAACAGAACCGGAGCTCCCCAAGGTGAAAAGCTCAGCCTGATGAATCCTTTGTCAAGAATCTCGCTTAGTTAACTAGATAACTCTTGCATCTCGGTAGGAGCTAACCTGTTGGGTGATTTGGCGATTGGAGTGGCTCCAGGTACAACACCGATTCAGAACTCGACCTGGTGCTCGGGAGGGACTCCTGACAAATTCTTGGGAAATACGTCAGGAAAGTCACGTACTTTAGGAATATCATTAATTTTTTCCACCTTCTTTGTTTTATCCACGACATGAACAAGAAAGGCGTGATTCTTTTTATGCAAGCACTTTTGTGATTGGATGCAAGAAATTAGTTGGAGGTTTGAGCTGGGTTTATAGTCTTAAACTATTAGGGTTTTGTCGTTGGGTAGATGAAGGCGAATGGCCTTCTCGTGAGACATAATTTCAGCATGGTGGGGGCTTAACCAATCCATGCCAACAATTACATCAAAGCTCCTAATATTAACAGGCATCAAACTGATTGGGAAGGAGTGATTATTTAATGTTAGTGTGCAACCTAGTAGATATTCTTGGTTGATTCTGTTTTACCATTGGCCATTTCGACTATAAAAGTTTCGTTCAATTTGTGGGGATTTTGATTGAGTAGGTGTTTGAATTCGTGACTTACGAAGCTTCGCTCAGCACCACTATCAAACAAAATGCACGTATAAGAGTGGTTGAGGGGAAACGTACCAGTCACCACTGTTGGATCTTGCACTGCGTCTCCTTGCCCCATGCTTAGGACCCTTCCAGCATTCTGATTGTTGTTCTTGGGGCATTTGCGTTTAAAATGGCCGGTTTACCCACATCTGTAACATGCACGGCTGGCTCCAACGTTGTTGTCATTAGGCTGCTTGTTTTGTTGTGGGGGCATCTTGCAATACCGGACAGTGTGTCCTTTTCGATTGAAGTTGGTGTATTGGAAATCCTTGCATGCCCCGTAGTGGTGATAGTTACACTTGTCACACTTGGGATTGGATCTTGCGTATGGCTTTGTTGGCGTGATTGTGGTTGAGGCTGGGGAGGTTGGGGCTGCTGCGGCTGGAGCAGTTGCAGAATGGATTGCTACTGTCTGTGGTTTCTTGGATGGACCTGAATTCTGTCGTCGTTTACGTTTTTTCTCCTAGTTCTTCTTGTTCCCTCCTTCTTGTTTGCTCTCTCCCTCGGTTGCTTTGGTACGTTTCTTGTCATTGTGATCATAAAGCTTCTTTGCTAGGCGCTTAGCACTAGTATAGGTCTCGGGTTTTGAGGCAATCACGTTACCTTGAATGGGAGGTGTCAACCCCCAGATGAATCACTCGACCTTCTTTCCCTCGGACGTAATCACACCAGGACACAAAAGGGCTAACTCGTTAAACCTTGAGATGTACACGTCAATGTCCGAGTTCTGCACCGTAAGGTTCCACAGTTCTAGGTCGAGTTTTTGTACCTCCCCTCGGGGACAGTACTCGGCGATTAACATTTCCTTAAGTTCTTCCCAGGACATGGCATTTGCAACGGGGAGTGTCACGGACTCAATGTGACCGTTCCACCATGACAATGCCTGGTCGATGAAGGTGCAAGCCGCGAATTTGACTTTAATCCCTTCTGGACATTCACATATCTTGAACACTGACTCCACCTTCTCGATCCATCATTTCAAAACTATGACACCTCCAGTCCCATTGAAAGTGCAAGGTCTTGCATTGGAAAAGTCCTTATAGGTACAGGCTTTTACAGGCCCTTGATTCATCCCTTGATGGGAGCTTCCCATCCCTTAGCCATTTCCACCACCATTATTTCCTTTTTGAATGTGGGCTAGCGTTGCTGTCACTGCGGCTAAAACTGCCGCTTCGAAGGCCGCATAGTTCATCTCCGGTATGGGCGGCAGTGGTGGTGTTGTGTTATTGTTCTTTCGTATTGGTCTCCGTGCCATCTTTCTGTCATGGATCAAAAGGACAATGAGTATCCAATGTATTTTTTTTCACAATTTCTTGATTATAGAATAGTTTCAGTGATTCGATTGCATGCAAGCAAGTGTGTGCACAAAATCAACATGTAATAATAACGATAGAGCACATAACATGTAACACATTATGAGAATATATATATATATATATATATATATATATATATATATATATATATCCATTTTTCATTGATAATAATATTTTAGTACATGAAAATTTGCCTCCATAAGGTATATAATATATGTGAAATAAAGCCTAACAGAGAAATGACTCAATGAGTAGTTAATCACTTAATCATGCAGTCGGTAGTACATAGAGTAGTGCGCAAAGGAAAAAGCAATATGGTGGTGAGTAAATGGGTACTAGACGTGACGAGTAGGGTCTGGTGGTGCTGAAGACGAGGTAGACGCCCCCTAGAATTTAGCTAATCTGCGTTCGATGATTGGTACATGCTCTTCCAGAGCGGCATGCCTGTCCTGGTATTCCCTGACCTCCACTCGTGCAATGCAAGATCTTCCATGAGCCATTCCATTGGATAGAAGTCTTGTTCTAGGTCTCGCGTGCGAGTATCTGCAACCAGCATAGCCGCCCACATTTGCATTACCCGGTCGGTGGTCACTTGAGCCTAGTCAACGATGTCCCTATTACGCCTGACCACGATAGGGAGTGCCCGATCTGTTGGTCCTCCATGTTGAAGGTTGTAGAAACCTTGGTTCATCCCAAATGGTGGTTGCTGACCCTGGCATCGGCCCCATCTCTCAATATTGTCAGCCCAAGGAGGTGTAGGGCCATTATAGCCTATTCTATGCGGTGGTACCCTTGCCATGTAGGGAGGGTTGATAACTTCATACTATGCGTCCGATTCATCGTCCTCCTCAACCTCCTCATCGTCATCTTCCTTGATTTCTTCATCGACGTCCTCTTCTTCAAACTCTATCGGCTCTTCGGGATCCTCCATTGGTTCTTCGGGGTCTTCTTATGGGTCTTCCTTGATCCAACCCCCATTCCCCTAATTGGGAAAGTGAGTGTTTCCAGGGAAGTGACATCATGCCATGTCGTTTGTGTAAGAATATGAGTACGAGAATATAGATGGAATGTCAAAATACTCCAATAATATTTTAATTGCTTAGGTTTGGTTCTTAAAACTTTTGGATAACGAGTTGGGAAGTTTTAGACTTATTGCAACACCAGTACCACTCCCAAACACATGTTGGTCATATCTCAAATAAATATAATTGATCGGGCTATATTTATCCCAGATATGATTACATAATTGCCCAAGTTTAATTGTAGTGTTCAACCTTTAAGTTATCTTGTTTTGTTCTTGTTATGATACGGTCCTAGCAAGTATGTATAGTTTTAGTCAGAGTGTTTTAGTCCCATTGTATTTATAGTCGTATATCTTGTATGACTAGATATACTAGTTCACTATAAACAACGCTCTGATACCAATCTACCACACCCCCGGACCAGAACAGCGGAAACATCAGGAGGCGGGTGACTTCATTGTGCAGTATCATAACAATTGAATATAAATGAAACATAGCAAATCCAAACATCACACATCAATATAACAAACTTACCTTGTTTTTACATATTGCTCATGTTCTTGAAATAGACAACACTGAATAAATTACAAATTACAACAAAATAATCTTGAATCCCCATGTCACTGACCTGCTTGTTGGTTTCCTGAGAATACAAGTCGTTTGAAAAGCGTCAACATAAAATATGTTGGTGAGTTTATAAGCAATTTGTATAAAATTCTGTGGTAGTTGGAAAGCCAGAAATTCCCATATTTTCTTACCAAATGGTTGCAAGTCTTGTTTCTAATCAAGTATAGTTGATTGTGTGTTTTAGTTTATCGTTTTTCGAAATTTTATAAAATCGTTTTCCACAGAAAATCCAATATTTCTGATGTATAAGGTGGTGGTCTTAAAATCCTAAGACTGGTGTGATAAAAGCTTCGTTTACAGTACCCAAAACAATAGTGGTTTATAATCGAAAGGTATAACTTTAGTAAATTCCTAAAAACATACTGTTATATTTTTAGTGAGTCGTTATAACCATACTAATATGACGGAGTGCCCGTTCTGATGTTCTTGAGGCATCGGTTTTGTTTAAGACATTTGTCACCCTAGACTGGCCGGTCTAGCTGTAGCGAACAACGAAGGTGCGGGGTGTAAACTATGTATAGATCTATACACAAATTCCCGCTCCCCCTCCTGGAGACTCTGGTTATAACTCTTACATGACTTTAAGCGTACCTTATTATTTTTATAGATATAGGTACTGTGAAGATTCGTCTGACTAGAATACTATCAGATTTTTGAGCAAATCGTTGTAATCCATTATTTATTACATAAATAACAATGGTGCACTTGTTGACTAGATATTTCGTTTTCATTTACAAGAAAATATTCCTTTGTAAATCAGGTTTGTCAAAATGACCCAATATTCTTGATGTTGGCAAAATGGTCCTTCATTTTATAATTTATCAAATAAGATTCGTATTTGTCAAAAGGTGGCTCAAAGCTATGTGATTTATTGAAAGTGGTCCATTTCCTCCATAATACTTGTTTAAGCAATTTTTGACGTAAATACTTAGGATTTTTGTCATAAAAATTTGTAACTTGTATTTTTGTTAACCTTCTAGTTCTTGTTTCTTTTACATAATTTGTGAAATAGGATTCAAACTCTTGAGACTTTCTGAAGTTTTATAGTTCTAGGAGTCTACATAATTTTAACACATATACATTAGCATACTAGAATAATAAACAATTAAATCAAGGTTTAAAACAAGGTTTTGACTTGTATTCTCCCCCAAAAATACTAAAAACTCGAAAAAGTAGGGGTATGAAGCTCACCTTGAGTTGGTTGATTAGTTGGGTGGAGTGATGGGGTGAAGATCTCAAGCCTAAGCTCTTGGATGAGTTAGGGAAGTTCCTTGTAAGGAATGTTACCCAAAGGGTTTTTATCACATATTATTATGAGTAAAATAATGAGGCTTTATCTTGAAAATGATGTAAAATACTAGATTAATGGAATATCTTACCTACAAATTTTAAGGAGAAATGGAAGAGCTAAGCCTTAACAAAATCCTTTCTCTTGCTCTTGAGGGAAGTATTTGAGAGAATATGAGGGAAGTGGGAGAAATGGAGAAGTTTAAAACTCTCACACTACCGTTTCTTCAAGGGGATAAAGGAAAAAGAGGGGAAGGGTAGGTGCATGGAAATCTATTGGTTCAAACATTGTTATTTGGTGGGTATTGCATGGGTTACTGTGAGTTGCATGGAAAATGGAAGATTACATCAAATCACAAAGTCAAACCCTCTTATCCCTTTATGGTTTAAATTAATCCCTATTTGATTTTCAATAATTATTTCGTGTATATATGCTTTAATTATTCAAATTTGGCATAAAATAGCGGTTTAAGGGGTCTAAGTTATGAAAAACACGAGTTTGGTGGGATTCCCGATGTCAAAACACCTTAAAGAGAAGAAAAATAATCCATAGTCATTTGGCAAAATCCAGAGTGTGGTCGGGAATCTGCAAGGTTCCGAAGAGTTTTAGAGAGTTCCAGAGTCATTTGGCAAAATCCAGAGCATTTCCTTGGTTCCGAAGTCAAATGCGAAGCCAGTAGGTCTGGACCAAAGGTGCAAAGTCGGCTAGAAATTCCGAAGCGAGTCACACGATACCTTCCAGAGCCAAACCTTTCGAAGCACGGGGGTTCCGAGATGCGATTCTTCCCGGTTCCTTAGAAGGTATTCCAGACTAAGAGGGTTCCGGACCAAGAAGAGAGGCTCCGAGAATGAATAGTGTATCCCGGAATGGGCTTGTTCTTTGGAGTTTTCACCTTTCGTTTTGAGTTGTTTTCGACTAAGGGAGATACATAGAGAGACTTGGGAGAGATTTGAGATACATAGAGAGATCTGGGAGAGATTTAGGATACATAAAGAGATTTGGGAGAGATTTGAGATACATAGAGATATTTGAGAGAAATTTGAGAAACAGAGAGATTTGGGAGAGATTTGAGATACATAGAGAGATTTAGGAGAGATTGAGAGATGTAAATGCTTTTTATTATAGCAATACATGGTTCATTAGGAACCTTAATTTAAACTTTAATGTGTTAGCAGAAGTCTTACAATAGTCGATGTTTACATGAGGACATATTACCTAGTTAAACATACTAGTTGTGACAATAGGTAAGTGTTACCCTTTGAACCGTTTTGTAAGATACATATTTATTTTACTAGGGTACCAGTAGACTCGATGTCCTTGAACTGTTCTTTCGTTTGTGTAAATAATCCATATGTATATCACATGATTCTCCTTGGCCTCGTTAGGTTCTTATTGATGTGTCTTTTATGGTCATGGACACTTTCCTGGCTCTTTAAGAGCTCTTAAGAGTGTTCCCATACAATTCCCTTTGAAGCAATCCCACTTCCCTCTCTCTCTCTCTCTCTCACACACACACACATAGCTGATTTATAATAATCATTAAAAACTAATCCGTGATGATTTCCCATTTAACCTAAATATTGGCATCTCCTGTCAACTAGGTTGGGTTTTCCATCACATTAACATATTAATCTATGGGTTTTAGTCCCATTACTTATAACAACCTCTCATTCCAAGCATTTCATTAGCAGATCCGTAATCTTATTTTGACTTGATTTAGTCATTAAAGATAATTCACTTGAGATTCATTGAATGGTGTCATGTATTTGACAAATATGTATAGACTCACCATTATTTACATATATAAGAGTTATTTGGCTCATCATGTGACGTCTCCCAAGAACTTACAAAACCCTTTAGTTCATTGTCAAACCTTGGATAAACTTGAAAATTTGTTCTCCTATATTTTCCAGCAAATGCTGACCACTATAAATATGGTTATTAGTACATAATAGTTACCACTATTGAATATGCATAATTGTATCAACATAATACGATAAGCATGTGTACTACATGTATTTGTTAATTCACAAGAACATTGGCCATATGTAATTATGAATATTCCATACACGAGTTTCCTTGCAAATATCATATTTTTCCATGCGATTTCTTGCTTTAACGATATACATGAAAAATTATTTAAACATCCTATCTCAAGGATCCTACTATGTCATAAAATAGAATAGAAATTTAAAGTGCCATTGATATGCACGGAAGTACCCACTAATTTTAATATTTATAACCTAACAAACTTAGACTAACTATATGCACTTCTAAGTAGTGTACCTAGTTAAATTACAATATAGCATGGGTAAGTTGGGTGTCAATCACAGGGAACGGTGTTATTAATTAATCGATTTACTACTAAATTAATCTAATTATTAACAAGCTAAAAGGGGTTTTTATCTGATTTTGCAAGATCAGACTAACTTAACTCAAATTCAATCAATAATTAAAAACACTCTTATCTAGTTCGAATCCACTCTGTCCTTATGGCTAGCTAATAATTATATATTATTAAGTTGGTTGTTATTATATTAGTAATTTAGGTCTAAATTTACCAATAGTTAATTAATGGGATAATGACTTAATAAGGTAAGATACTTATTGAAATGTATACATTTAGTCCTTATTCTTTTTTTCTTGTAAAATAAACCCTTGGACGAGGGGACTACCAGAATAGCTCCTCGCAGCCAACTACCGTCTCTACTTCCTCCTGCCCCCCCCCTTCGACCTTGTTCTTTTTGCCATCATTCCTCTTTGCTACCAGTGATGTGTAGGAACACATAAAGGAGTCGCCGGAGATCGGGGTTCTCCCTCTTTTTCATGATGAATAAAAGTTGGAAAAATCTCGTTGCGGATATGTGGATGCCACCTGGATATTTCATTTCAACAAAATAAAAGAAAAGGAAAATTACTTGATAGGGTAAGATACTTTTTGAAATGTACACATTTAGTCCTTATTCTTTTTTTTGGTAAAATAAACCCTTCCACGTAAGCAAAACCTGTAGAATCCGGTGAAAACGACCTAATGTGTACATATTAATAAAGTATAAGGGTTTATTTCACAAGAAAAAAAGAATAAGGACTAAATGTGTATTTTTCAAAAAGTATCTTACTCTATCAAGTCATTATCCCTTAATTAATTCATTTATAACTATGTATGGTCACACACAATTAAACACATAATCAATTATGTTTATGAGTATGCTATGTAAGATTTATCATGCAAACACAATTATGGTGATAATCTATGTTCTCTAGCATAGCAAAGTTAATTACTTCAATTACTAACTAAGATTTTGGTTGATCTTAGCTCTAGCAATTAAATGTTCACTAAATTACTAGTGTGAGAACAAGATCTTTGCGCAGGGACAAGGTTTGAGAACTCAAACCTTGAGTGAATGCTTGAGATCAATGTCTGCTTAATAATGGATGTTCAAGTCGAGACTAGAAAGACCAGTCAAGTCATAGATAATCGATTTAAAAAATGATCAAGAAATTAAATAAGAACAAGTAAATAGTGATCAAGGAAAATTTAATAGATGAGGAACAATAGGAATGTCTTAAATGTGATAAGAGTAAATGACAAAAGTTAGAGAAAGATCCGTAGTTGACTTGTATTGAATACTCCTATTTAAAGGAGAGAATGTTACAGCAAATTAACCTAGGTGTTTATATAGGGCCGGACAAAGGATACAATTCTGACATTCTGATTGTCCTAAATCAACATTAGACTAAGTCCTATGAAACGTTACATCAAAATACAAGACAAACGTAATAAATTAATAAGAGACAAAATAACTTCATTCCGGATAGGCGATGTTCCGGAGATGAAAGTTTGGTTCTGGATCGTTAAGCATTCCAGACTTCATGATCAGTTCCGGAATGCGTTCCTCTTCAAGGTTATTCACTCCTTTTCTCCAGCTCCGGACATGTTCCGGATCACATCTATCTTCGGAATCCACAGCCTTCAGAATATATACTTAGGATTGCTAGAGGTTCACTTTCAAGTTCCAACAATCTCCCCCTAAGTGAACTTAGTAATCCATCAAGCTTAGTTCATTTCTTCATTGATGAAGGTGTATGGTTGAAACAACCATTCTCGCACTGTAATGTACCAAGTAAGTAGACTTACAAACTTCGCTTTAACCTGTTCCGGAGCATCAGACTTGGACGCCGGGGAAATGAACTATTGCAGAGCTTTGGTAGGAACTAGGTGTTTGTCAAGGACTCGGAAGAAGTCCTTGTTTGTTCTTCTGGTGATGTAGACAAACCCTAGAACCGGTTCTTCAATCGGACCATTGCAAGAATTTCAGCTTCTAGAAGAACAAACTCAATTTTTGCTACAAATTATTCAGTTCCGTAGAGGTGAGCAAGTTCGTAATCACATATGCAAAACTCAGCAACATAGTCTTTGAGAAAGCTGAGACCAGAGTGATTGGTACCGATACTGATGTCATCCTTTTGGTTTTCTCTGAAGTATGCAACAAGAATGAGGATGTCATTCGGATTCATAGAAGGAAAATTCGCATCAGTAACAATCTTTGGAGTTGGTTTGTTCCGGAAAAAATGGAAATGGAACAGAGGACAGTTCAGCTCAAATTTGATTAAGATTGTTCTTCCGAAGCCATGAACCTTAGGGATCCTCTTTCTTGTCAATACCTCCTTGAGGGGCAGAATATTCATGGCGTAAATGGTTTTGAGCCTTTCATGTTTGGTCCGGATGATAACTTCCGGATTTTCGTTTGGGTGGAGAGGAGCAAACTTTGTGTAGAACTTGCTGAAGGGAGAGAGAGGAAGATCCAGTTGGTCAGTGTCGTATGAGGGAAGGTCATAGTAGAGAGTTGGGATGATATCCTTGGCTTGAATAATGCCTTTGTGACACAGAGGAGAAATGCCACACATCATATCGGGATGATCTTTCAATGCTTGAATCAAGATGCTATCCTCCAGTGCCTTTTGAATTTGTTCCTCAGACCATCCAAATTTTTGTTTAGGGGGAGGTCCGGATTGAAGGGCTTGTTGTTCTAAAGTCATCGGTTTCTTCCCTTTGTCTATTTGAAGAGCATCAATAACCATGTTCATATTTTCGTCAATGACGAATTCCAGAGTAGGAGTTGGAAGTGGTTCTTCCGGAATGTCATCTGGAGTGCGAAGATGAGAGCCTTGATCAATTGGGGCTATTTTTGGTTCCAGAATGGAAGCAGAAGGCATCATGGAGGGAGTGGCTCGGAAGGCTTGAGCAGTAAGGGAAGATTTTGCCTTAGCCATTTTAACAGTCATTTCGAAAGCAACTGGAAGAGAGGATGGCCATGAGACAACAGAACAGATCCTCTTCTTTTCTTCTGATAAGATTTTTCGGACTAGTCTGCATTTGGGCTTGAAGACTAAGAATCCGTTTGGGAGCTTCATCCGAGATATAAACATCGTAGTCTTCATCTTCTTCATTTCCTTTAGTGATGCCTAGGATTCCGGACACAAATTGGACATCTTCTTCGGAATCAAGGTCCTCGTCCCGGAGTGTGAATTTCGAGGCTGACTTCTATTGCCTGCTTGGGCCTTCTCCCCCTCTTGCATCGGAAACCCTGGAGACTGGTGGAAGCAATAACTCCTTCTTGATGTCTTCAAGTTTGGAGAACACCTTCTGAAGACTGGTGGAGAGTTGAAGAGTCAGGGTGTCATAGGCTTCAGAGGTGGTAGCTTGTGCGGATAGATGCTTGAAGGTGTTGCTAAGGATTTTGATCATCTCATCAAACTTCCTGTTCGGAACATCAACAATGTTCCAAGTTGAGCGGAGGAGTTTGATGAGGACTTGTTGGATGATCAAATTCATCTCATCCTTCTTCCGAATCTCCTTCTCTAAACATTGAATTTGTTTCTCATGATGAACATGAGTATGCTTGATTTGATCGTTGGTAGCAGACACAAATTCATCATGAACCTTGAGCATAGAAGAGATGGTGTTGAGGTAGTTGTCGACAAGAGCATCATATTTGGAATCAATCTGCTTAACTGTCTTTTCATCTGGATGGATATGAGCTGGTCAAGATGGGCTTCTCTCTAGGCTATGGATGGTCCAGATTGTTGTGAAAAAGACTAAAGGATGGCATCAAGTTTTAAATAAAGTCCGGAGACTTTTTGATCCAGTTTCGAATTCAGCTTGGTTACAGAGGTCTCTACATAGGACACTTTAGCCATAGTGTTAGAGACATTGGTGCGGATCTCCAGTAGGGCGAATGGGTCAACATGATCACCAGGGGAGGATTCAGAATCTGAGTCTGACTGTTGTGGAGGGGGCTGGTGAGTATCCGGAATGGGGGAAGGACCCGGTTTGACAGCATCATCATCTTCTTGAAGGTGAGAGTTGGAGCCACCGTCCGGGGTAGATGTAGAGGAGGTTCTGAAGTCAAAAGTAGACTTGGATACAAATGCTTTAGACTGGTAATGAATGGATGTCATGAGATGAGCATCCAGAATTGTTGTAGCTTCGTCCTCCAACATAACCTCTTCATAAATCTCTTCTTCTGGATATGTATGGAAGATGATTTAGTGAATGACTATTGGGGGCAGTTCCGAAGTGAGTTCCTTGATGGTGTCATCGTCTGAGGGAAGAGCATAGGGCATGTTGATTTGAATAGCCCAGTTCCTCATGGAGATGAGAGTGGATTCAACTTGAGCTCGAGTCAGATCCGAACACCTTGATGCAGTCCTGTTCATATAATCTTCCCACAAGGGGTCATTAGAACCTGGTCGTCCTGTACGCCTTCTGGGTATCAGACCAGTTGGGGCATCGGAAGTTGGAGGGACTACTCCTTCTTCTGGATGCTTGGGTTCCGGAACAACGGTTCCGGAGTGTGTGCGCGTGGAAGAAATAATAGGACTATCAAAAGTGACATGTGGATATGTTCTAGGGGCTGCAATGAACTTTGTTCAACAGATACAAAGTCCTTTTGGGAGGGTGAGGGTGGAATATGTGTAGACTACCCGTGAGTGTGTGCTTGTGATGATGAAACATTGAGGGGTACCTCAGATGAGTGGACAGGAGGGGTGTACGGATGGCCAGAATCAACCGAAATGTCATGAGTGCCCTCCTGTTGAGAGGGGGCATCAACTTTGGTTTTCTTTTTGGCCTTGGGTTTGGTGGGAGAGGCCTTGCATTTTGCCGGTTGTTTAACCTTTGGTCCAGACTTAGTGTGAGTGGCCTCTTCCGAAATAGACTCAATTGAGACTGGGGCAGGTTGTGTTGGGTCGAACACAACTGAAGTCTCAAGATGGTGTTTCAAATAAGGGGATCCGAAAGAAATGAGGGCCAACATATTGTCCGAAAGTCGTCTGACCGGACCAAAAGATGATTGGTCCAAAATTCTGTAAGACTTAACAAGTTTAAAGGATGCACATACCTCCGGAGGAATGGTGCTCACTGAAATAGGAACGTTAAGTTCCTTGAAGATTTGTTCAATCCTCAGGGCCCAAAATCTAGGGCTCGAAATTTCATTCGGATTCCTCTTGATGGCAAATTTACAAAAGTCTTGACATAGCACTTTTGGAAGATCGACGACATTGTTGTGTCCAGTATAGATGCTGAATACCATGTTCATCCAGTCCTTGGTAAGCGTATCAGTGCCACCATGCTTGCCTGATAGTCCACGAATGATTAGGTGCATGAGAACGGTCCAGAGCCCTGAAACTTCAGTCTTCCTAAAATCTTTCGCACAATAGTCTTGACTGTACCCAATGAAATTAAGAAACATCTGAAACTCTTCAGTAGTTGGTTCCACCTTTTTGAATCTAGCAGGGTTGGGAGAAATTCCAATGGCCTTGAGGTAGGTCTCTTTGTAAATAGGAATGGCACGATCATCGATGATGGAAGCCAACAGAACATCATCTTCAAGTTTGATACTTGTGAAAGCACGATGAAGATGAAAAAGAAGGATAGGAGGATCTGGGATGTTGGTAAGTAGAATGGAGAGAGGATGATGAGCAAGGAACTCAATCATGATCCTGACTGATTCATCATAGTCAAGGGGATTTAGTGAAAATAGTTGAGTGGTGTCACGAAGAAAAGGTTCTTGATCAGTCGACGACGATGAACCCTTCGATCCTTTCGATGATTTCTTCCTGGCAATGGATTTCTTTGGGGTTTGAGCAGTAGAGGCTTGGTTCTTGGAGGAATCTATTGTTGAAGATGATGAGAGCTTGAAGAACACGAAGAACTGTGAGGGTTTTAGAGAGGTTTGGGAATTGAGAGATCGTAAAATGGTAAAGGTAATTGTGAAAGGGTATTTATAGGTAGGAAAAGTTGGGTCGGGTCAGAAAAGGTAATGATGAGGATCCGAGATCCATCGGGTTGCATTTAATGTGGGTAATATGTGATTAGACAAGTGAAATGAAAGGGCACGGCAATTGGTCTAAAAGAGGGACATGCAACCGTCAATTCGTTTTTCACTTAGGAGAGCATGCAATCGTGTCATGCAAATCGAGGAAGAATGGATAAGGACCTTCCTAAAAAGTGACAGTTGAGAAAAACCGTTTCACCTTATTGCCTCTTGGAATTCCGGATGAATTGTTCCGGACAGCGCATGATCTGGAAGATAAGAGAGATGTTTCAGAATAAGTATGATAAAAGGTTTTTCGGAACAATTTGAAAATTTCTAGAGCATTTATGAAAAATCTAGAGCACTGTGAAATTCCGGAGCAAATTAAGATTCTGGAGCAAGTTTTGAAAATTCCGGACTAAATTTGAAAATTCCGAAGCATTTTTGAAATTCCAGAACGAAATTTGAAAATTTCGGAGCATGTTGAAATTCCGGAGCATTTTTGAATTTCCGGAGCACATTTGAAATTCCGGAATGGATTTTGAAAGTTCCGGAGCAAATTCAAAAGTCCGGAGCAGATTTGAAAATTCCGGAGAGGTGATTTTGATGATGGTCGATCCATATCGTCGTGAAGAAGAGAATACACTGTACAACTTAAGAAACTCAAGGGAGAATTAGTAAAAGAGACAAGTAAAAGGATCCTATGTATTTAGAGGAAAAATAGTTCTGAAGAAAGATAAATGAGTTCGGAGCATATTTTTATTCCGAATACTTCGATCATAGAGAACATATCTCCTGAAAAAATTGAGGATCAGGCATCATCATACCCATTTTGTTCAGAAAACCATTAAATTTGGTTTTGTCTAATACCTTAGTAAACACATCAGCAATTTCATCGTCAGATGGAACAAAAATAAGTTCGATGTTACCATTTAGAACATGATCTTTAATAAAGTGGTATCGAATGTCAATGTGCTTCGTCATGGAGTGTTGAATTGGATTGTGTGAGATGGCAATGGCACTTTGAGAATCACAATAGATAGGAATGCATTGAAATCGGTAACCATAATCCAAGAGTTGAGATTTCATGCAGAGAACTTGAGTGGTATAACTGGCAGCAACAATGTATTCAGCTTTGGCTGTAGAGAGAGCAATCTAGTTCTGTTTCTTGGATGACCAGTTGACCAAACGACCACCTAGGAATTGACATCCTCCTAATGTACTTTTCCTATCGAGTTGAATACCACCATAGTTCGAATCAGAGTAAGCTTGCAGAAGGAAGCTTTCATTTGTTGGATACCAGATTCCGAGGTTCTTTGTACCTTTGAGGTACCAAAAAATTTGCTTCACAACCAAAAGATGAGACATCTTTGGATTGAATTGAAATCTGGCACATAAGCATGTTGAGAACATTATTTCTGGACGACTTGCAGTAAGATAGAGTAAGGATCCAATCATTCCATGGTACTTCTTATCATCTACTAAAACACCCGAAGGGTCGGGAAAGATTTTGTGACCGAAGCCCATAGGTACCTTAGCTGAGGCACAGGTGTCCATAGAGTATTTCTGAACAAGCTCCAAAATGTACTTCTCTTGGTGAATAAAAATACCTTTGTTAGTCTGTTTCACTTGAAGACCAAGAAAGAAGCTTAATTCTCGATTCATGCTCATTTGAAAACAACTGACCATCAAGTTGGAAAAACTAGCAACCATGGATGAATCCGTAGATCCAAAAATGATGTCGTCCACATAAATTTTTACAAGCATGAGATGTTTTCCATTTAATCTTCTAAATAAAGTGGGATCAAGTATACCTCTTTGAAAACCTGAGCGCTTGAGAAAATCAGTGAGAGTCTCGTACCAAGCCCGAGGAGCTTGCTTGAGTCCGTAGATAGCCTTTCTGAGTTTGTAACAGTAGTTTGGAAAGGAAAGTTTAATAAATCTGGGGGGCTATAGAAGGTATACTTCGGTGTCAAGCTCACCATTAAGAAAAGCACTCTGAACATCCATTTGATAAGCTTTGAAACCTTTTTGGGATGCATAGGCAAGAAAGATTCTGAAAACTTCAAGTCGTGCAACAGAAGCAAATGTTTCGTCGTATTCAAGACCTTCAATTTGAGTGAAACCTTTAGCTACCAATATTTCCTTATTTCGGATGATAACTCCTGCATCGTTTAGCTTGTTGCGAAATGCCCATTTTGTACCAACAATAGGGTGATGTTGAAGAGGAGGTACGAGATTCCAGACTTCATTTTGATCAAATTCTGCCAGTTCGTCTTGCATGGATGTAATCCAATCAGCATGTTCTAATGCTTCCTTGATGGATTTGGGTTCAACCATGGAAATGAATGCTGAAAAGTGGCATTCATTTTGAATGTTGGTAGCTGAGCGAGTTTGAACACCAACATTCGGGTTGCCAATCACTTGGTTTGGAGGACGATCCTTCGTCCAAACATGCAATCGAGGGAGTTCTTGAAGGATCAATTTATATGTTTTGGGCTAGGCATCAATGCATGGAAGGATTAGGGTCATTGCTATTGTGTTTTGGATTAGTCTTGTGTCTAGATGAGTTTTCGGTCCAGGTTGGTTTTCGTTCAAACCTCTTTGACGGAAAACCTGTTTTCGGTCTTATTTGTTGTAGCCTTAAATAGCTGCAAGGTTGTCATATGTAGTGTGTGAGCAAGTTCGTTTTCGGTGAGTTCCAAGTTGTATCTGACACTTCTTTGATTAAATGTATGCAAGCTTGGATCATTAATTTCCTCTTCTTCTTCTCCATTTCTAATACAATTGATTGATCATTAGATTGATCCTACGAATTTGGGACCTAACAATTGGTATCATAGCTATTCTAGTGTCAATCAATTGTGTTTTAGCTTTCGGTTCATTGAAATTCTGTTTGAAATCTGCTCCAGTTTGAAGATTGGATTGTTGTTTGAATCAAGATCTGCATCAGATTTGAATTTGTGCTGGGATTATTACAGTTTTCGGTTTATCTTCAGAAACCGAGAACTCATCTTCATCTTATTCTGTTCAGATTTGTGCATTTGGAAGCATTTTTAGAAGTTTTGGCTGTGCAATCATCTGAAATCATATCGAGAATCAACATTTTCACTGCAAAATCATTAGTTTTCAGTTCATCTTCATTAACCGAAAGCTACTCTTGTTTATCCTTCAGAAACCGAAAATCCAAGCAACCTTCATAAACCGAAATCCTTTCACCAATCTTCAAAAACCGAAAACCCTCCATCAACCTTCATAAACCGAAATCCTTTCATCAATCTTCAGAAACCGAGAACCCTCCATCAACCTTCATAAACCAAAATCCTTTTTTCAATCTTCAGAAATCGAAAATTCAAGCAGAAACCGAAATCACTTAGAAACCGAAAAGTTATTTGATTCTTGTTTTCGGTCTAGTTTCTCAACCGAAAAAACTATTTTTGATCATTGAATTTAATTTTCTTAAAAAATTAATTAAAAAAATGGAATCTCAAAGCATGATTGCTTATCAAGAATTGGATGCAATTATGGGGACTACTACTCGAATTCCCCGATTGCTATCAGCAGAAGGATTTCCTGAATGGAAATATCGAATTGAAAAATATATCAAGATGAAGGATTTCAAGATTTGGAGAAGTATTTTAAGACGTCCAATTCTCATTACAACAACTCTAGAAGATGACACTATCGCAGACAAACAGGTTGAAAACCACACTGATGACGATTTTGAAAGAGTCAAGGAACAAGAAAAGGCACTTGCTACACTTACCATGGCATTGTCTCCGGAGATTGCTCAAGGATTTCGTGAGTATACATCAGCAAAGGCACTGTGGGAAGCACTGATAGAAGTCTATAAAGGCAACAAAGACATGAAACAAAGTCGCAAAGACATGCTACGACAAAAATTCAATATGTTCAACTATGTCTTGGGAGAAACACTGTAAAATCAATTGCAAAGGTTTATCACACTCACCGCAGAAATGAGCTCTGCTGGTGTGATGGTTACAAGATCGGAGATCAACAAAAAACTGCTAAATTCTCTTCAAAAATCCTAGAATATGAATGTCTCAGTGATTAAGAAGACTAAACACCTGAATCGATTAAGATTAGCCGAAACAATGACGATATTCAAGGCTTGCGATCTTGATGATAAGCAAAGAGAGATCAACCATGTCAATTCATACTCCATAGCTAATCTTGGAATTCAAAACAACAACAACACCGCTTTCTCAAACTTTACTACTCATCAAACTCCTCAAGTTCATGTTCCTCAAGTTCAAGCTTATGTAACTCATCAAACCATCCCATACACCATACCTCTAATGAAACAAACTCAAGTCCATCAAACTCAAAACTTAACTCAACAAGTTGGTTCTAGTGCTGGGTCCTCCACAGCTGTTTCAGTTCAATGTCATGGAATTAGTTTACAAGGTTCAACTGCAAACGAAAAGGAAGAAAATTTGGATCTTGCCACTGGTTTAGTGAACTACTACAATGCTTTGTGGCTGGAGAACTCTCTCTACAACTCTCATTTACTGACCTCGACCAGATCCATCCTGAGGATGTGGAAGAGATGGACATTACTTGGCAAATGGCCATTGCGGTTTTCAGGGCCAAGCAATTCTCCAAGAAAACAGGAAAAAACAATTGGAGTGTAAATTTCGACAAGAAATGGGATTTAGTAAGGAAAAATTGCGATGTTACAATTGTCATGAGCCTGGACATTTTGCAAGGGACTGTCCAAAACCAGATCGAAGAGAGAAATCTGAGCGAACCATGGTGTCAGTGACTTATTTTAACAAAGGATTGTCTTCAAGCAATCAGTCTGCTAACTTGGTGATGGTGGCCAACACTACTAGAAAATTGCCCTTTAATGACGCGCAAACAATGACGCGAGCTAATAGAGGACGTGCATTTGTGCATGCCCTAAAAAATAATGTTAGCTCTGGAAACTTTGAAGGATAGAGGGCACGCATTTTTGAGCACCCTAAAATTAGTGTCCAACAAAAAAAAAATTAAAAACACGGAGGGCACCTATCCTAAAAAGCGTTTCGTGTTATCCTGTCGCTTTATAATTTTAGTCTATTAGCACATGTTTTCATTTTTTTTGGGGGGGCGAATGAAATCCAAAAAATTAAAAACCCCGCTTGCATCTCATCCTTCCACGGGAATGATCAACTCATCAGACTCACCATCTCTCTCTCTCTCTCTCTCTCTCTCTCTCTCTCTCTCTCTCTCTCTTTCTCTTTCTCTCTCTCTAGTTCCGATCCATACCACCACCATGGTTGTCGCAGCTACATCTCACCACCAGCAACCTCAACACAATCGACCATCACCACCATTCCTACCATCCATCACTGCCCTACCATCTTCTCCATCACCACCTCTTTCTTGTTCTATGTGAAACCATAAAATCGGTACCAACAACTGATAGGTTCAATTCTAACCCTAATTCGTTCTCCCCCCCCCCCCTTTCCTCCACAACAACTGATAGGTTCGATTCTAACACTGATAGGTTCGATTTTATGGGGTTCACGAAGCGTGGTTTATACATCTAGGATTTCTGAATTTCGAGTATTATGCACACAAATGTCAGACAAAATATGGCCCGATTCCAGTTCTTAAAGCCCTCAACTCCGATTAACATGTGATCAAGGCTGGAAGAATTATCGACTCCTTCAAATAAATATTATCTTCTTCCTATATCAATCTGTTTTCGTCTATGCTCAACATTCCAAGGTACAACTCTCTTTTAAAATCCAATATCAACACCTATTCATTTACTTTACATGAATTCTCATCATCGCATTCGACTTCATCATTCCCAGGAATGATTTTTCTAAATTCATCTCTTTACTTACCTGATTGTGTTATCTACTTGTTGGTGGGATTTCTATCAAGTTTAATTTTAATTTAAGGTGAAATGATCAAGTGCACGTGAGGTGTTTGATGAAATGCTCAAGTGAGTGTAGACAATAATTTCTTTCATCTTTTGGCTATGTAAAGATGGAGTTAATAAGATGGGAAAGGATGGAAAAGTTGACATGTTGTGACATCAGGGCCAAAAGGTTGCTACAATTCACATAATCGATGCCCACACCGAACATCTGTTTTCTTTTCTTGCTGGCTTTCTCATGATTTGTTCTTTGTGACTTCAGATAATTACAGAATTCAAGGGGCAAGGATTGAATACCGAATTGTACAACAAGAACAAAGACAGAGGGGAAACTTATAGTATCGTACCACAAGTGCTATCAGGTAGTTTTTTTATGAGATCTACTTTTCACACACCATTTGAATACTGGGTTTTGAACTTTGAACAAAATCTTTGATTTTTGGGGCAAAACAGTGGTGAAGGCATACCTAAGATGTTGTTACTACTTATCCAATGGGCTCAGAAGACAATGATTGAAAAACTTACATACAGCAGTGATATTCAGGTGTGTGTGTGTGTGTGTATGTATATATCTCCTTTTTCCAATTCCACCTTTATTCCATCTATGAGAGTTCTGATTATTGATTCTTGGAATGAAAATCTTTGTAGTGTACGGTATTGGAGGTTAAAGTGATAGAAGACCTTGGAACAACCATTGATGTGGTTTTGGTTAATGGTGTGCTTGATGAAGGATATGAAATTGTTGTTTGTGGCTTTCAGGTAAGTGCAAACACTTTGTTGCTACATTCAAGTTACTTTCTGTTTGTGTGCTATAATTAATAAATATATGAACGAATGACGCTATTTTCTTATTTAAAATAGAATGCATGTGCATGTGCAGGGGTCAATTCATACAACAATCCAATCATTTTTGACTCCTCACCCAATGAAGGAACTCCGAGTAAAGGTGAGGATATGTTTGAACCTTTTTGGGCATTTTAAATTTGACAGTTGTTTTTCAAATTCATTAGTTTTGTTGAGTCTTTATGAGTTTGTTTGTTGTTTGATTCAGGGAGCTTACATTCGTCATAAAGAAATCAAAGCTGCACAAGGGATTGATTTACTTACTTCGCTTCATAGACCCTTCTCTTTTACTGTCCCATGTGGAAGATTTCCCAAATAGATTGATTTGTGGTATGTTGCTGATGGAGACACAAGATAGAGGTGATGTCAAAGGAGAAGTTTCTCCTCGTGACATAGTTTACACATAGGTTGCTGGAGGTGAAGAAGACCCAAACATCTTTCACATGCTTGATCTTCTCTATGAGTAAGTTTGTCTTTTTTATTTTCCCTCAGCATAAAGTCATATCTTTTTTTTCAATATCAGCAGAGGAATAAGCTGGCGTGATGATTCACTTGCATTGATATATGAATATGCGTACTCTGACCCATGTTGTGGAGAACTTCTGATGGGACTTCTGTTATTGCCAAGTTCAAGAAGGATGATAAACAAGAGACATACCCGTTGCTAAATGGAAGTGGTGCTACTTCAGAAGGAAACACGAAATAATTAAGGTGTATTTACATTCTACATTTCTACATTACATTACATACCCACATCTTTTATTTATACTATAACTTACGTTTTATATATATTCTTAGGGCTATGAAGGAGAACCCGATAATTTGGGCAATTGTGAACAGGTACATAATACCCATCTTCTGGATTTATATCATTAGTATGTCAGTGAAGTTGGGGACCGAAATTTAAAAATTTAATATCTGCTTTTTTGTAACAGATCTTCTTAGAGCTAATGAAAGTTCCATGTATGTCAGTGAAGTTGGGGACTGAAATTTAAAAATCTAATATATGCTTTTAAGACATGACGAAACAAAGGCACATTTTGATTTGGTTTTAAACTTTGGTGTTAGATCTTTAACTTTGATTTTGGGTTGGTTTGATTTATATAGGATTTGGTTGAATTTGGTTAGGGTTTCTTTAGGAAAGAGATGGATTGCTGTTGGGGTTTAAGTATACACCATGACCATGAAAGAGAGAAGCGATAAAGTATACAAGGGTAAAATGGTCATTCTCATAAATTTAGTTGATTCAGGGACCAAAAGTGTTATGAAAAATTTCCCTCATCAAGCCTTCAAAACTTGTTCCTTCCCTCAAGGTATACATATATATATTTTTAACCTCCTTTAATACTTTTTAAATTAATTAATAAAATTTAATTGTTTTTAATATAAATTTTTTAAGAGCGAACAACTAGTCTTGCTGCATTCACCAGGGCAACGGTTGTTGTTGCGGTCAAGTATTTGATAGTTGAACGACCAGAGAAGATCGATGCGGTCCTCTACCCTGAAATTTCCTCATTTCTTATGCTTATCAAGGATCAGGACCGGGTAAGTCTCTCTCCCTCTCTCTCTCTCTTATATATATATATATATATATATATATATATATATATATATATATATATATATATATATATATATTCCAATATCCTACATACCTTCACACAAATGGAAACACGGTAACTTTTATGAACTTTTCCTTCTATCTTCCACTCTCTGTGATACACAAGTCTTATTATGTTTGGATAACTTACAAGTTACAGTCTATTTGGACATGAAACTACTGGGGGCAGAATGTGAGGGTGACTTACTAGGTGTACAAACCTGATCCTGTCTCTTTCTATTTCATATATGTGTCTACACCTAAGTGAGCTTATTCTTATTCTTTTACTTTTACAGTTACCACTAAAATCAATCCAAATCCTTTTGATTATGTCCCTAAGACATAGTCACAGACCTTGAGGCCTTCTTCAAAGCATTCTGACCAAAATACCCTTCACAACATTTACCTTTTTATCCTTCTTCTTGAGACTTTGTTTTGACTTATCCTTGAGGTACATACTAACCCATAAACTTAAACTCTCTGCCTGATACCCTGTTAACTGTAAGCTTTACTAAAGTAATTAACTTTTTCACATATTTTGAGCTGGTTTTGGGCAAGGTGGTTTTGGGCCTATTTTCAGTTAATTTTCTTCACAAGAGGTTGCAATAATGCCAATTATAAGTGCTTTATTATAGGGTAAGCTTCCTGGAGGCAAATAAATTGTAGTGAAGAGGTTGTCAAGCCTCTCTGGACAAGGTTGGCAAGAGTTCAAAAATGAGGTTATGCTTATTGCTAAACTTCAGCATTGAAATCTTGTTAGACTATTAGGATATTGCATCAAGGGAGAAGAACAGATTCTTCTTTACGAGTACATGCGAAATAGAAGCCTAGATATATTTATATTTGGTTTGTTCATTTATCTATTCATATGCTTAGTTATATCTGTAAACATAACTAACTTTTTTTATATTAAGATAAAGAAAGGTCTTCATGATGCTGAATTTTTCTAATATTGGTTTTGTGCTGCAGACAGTATGGTACAAGGGAAAGTAAAGAAGTTACATTGGAAGGGAGAGTTCAGTTTGATTTACTTCGGGTCATTTCTTCTAATAAATGTTATTGAACAAGTAAGTTGATATATAGGGAAACTATAAGGTTTTGATTCATTGTCTTATTTTCTGCAGGCTATGCAAAGAGATTATAAATTGAGCTCGTACTCACTGAATTCTGTTTCAACACACTTTTTAAGGAGCATGTATTATTTTTACGTTCTAGAAAGGTACATATAACTAACTTTTTTTATATTATGAAACTATATCTTATATATATTTATATATAAAACTAGTACAAGTTTCACGTGCCATTAGTGCGGGTTAGATACGAATTTTGTGCATGCAACATCGATTAGAAGAAGAAGCAGAAGGAAAGGTTTTGGGAGGAGAGTAATCTCATAATTAAGAGTCACATGGGAAGGTGCTTTAAAAAATTGTAAACCACACCACACGTTAAGGTCCTAGGGTCTTGTTCAATGCTTTAGCTGTGTTTGCTCTAAGGGAGATCAACTTATCAAAAGTAAGTTATTTTTTTACCCTTTTTCTGTAAATGATGTTGTGATTGCTGTGATTGTGGGAGAGGTGTTGTGTTTTTCTCTGTTGCTAGGTAACCTTCTCAACAACAGCATTCTACTTAAGCAGGTGAGTAATCAAGATTAAGGGAGACTTGTAATCATGTTTGGCATTCCTTTCCAATAAGAAATAGAGTTGTATGATTATTTGTTGGTTTTATAGGAATGTATAACCCATGTTAGCAATGTATTATTTTTGTTTAACATTTGAATGATTCTTTGTATGACATTATAATTTGTGCAATTTATTTTATTTTTTGAGTATGAAATTTTATTTTGTATTATGCAATGGATTATATTTTTTGTATATGGTATTTTATTTCTATTATGAGAAATTAAAAGAAAATTTAATTTAGAAATTCATAAATATATAAATTTATTTTTTTTAAACATTTAAATTTACGATACGCAAAAATGTGTGTCATCTTCATTTATGACATGGGCTTTCTTGACAGGGGCTCTCTTGATACGCATTGCGTGTCATTAACACGCGCATCGTAAGGTTACGACACGCGAATGTGTGTCGTCTTTCTTTATGACAAGGCCTTCCTTGATACGCATTGAGTGTCGTAAACACGCGTCGTCTCTCTTTATGACAGGGCCTTCCTTGACGCGCATTTGTGCGTCGTCTGAGCCGTTTACGACGCGCAATGAGCGTCGTAAAAGGCTGTTTTTCTGCCAATCCTTTAGTTGGGAAGATCAAATTCAGGCCTTAAACATTTCGGGACCTGAAAATGCACATATTGCCGAAATCATGGATGAAATGGGAGAAGAAACAGAGAAAGATCCAGAGTGAATCTTCAGTTTGCATTCATGGTGCACACCACTCCAGAACCCGTCAAACCTGAGGTTAGTGAATTTGGTTGCTCTCAGTCTTGTATTAAAACTGTTAAATTTTTGCGAGATCAAATTGAAATAATCAAAAGAGAGAACGAGGACCTTAAATATGAGGGATACACACTTAGGAAAAATCAAAAGCCCCTAAAGACTCAATTAGAAAATAAAACCAAGGACGTTAAGAAGTTGCAAGAGGATTACAACAACAAATGTGAGAACTATGATCATCTCAAAAGAAAAATTGTTGTTGTAACCGCAGAACTTGACACATTGAAAAATCGTTTTGAAAATGTTGAATTTAATTTTAAAAAATACGATGGGTCAAGTGAAAATATTGCAAAAATGATCGAAGGACAAATGCACTAGAAAGATATTACTCATGGAAATCAGATAAAAGTTGGACTAGGATTTCAGAGTGTCCCCCCTCCCTTCAATCATAATTACACGGCTATTCCCTTGTCTCAAGAAGAAAATGATAGAGAACCTCACATGGTATATGGAAAGTCAGCTTCTAAGCAAGCAATACAGTTTAATAATAAGATTTTACATACTAACATTTCTACCTTAAGTGCAAATGTGTCAGTAGTTCAGGGGGAGCATGAAGCTGAAAAGTTTGAGTCAAATAATCATGTGTCTAAATTTGTTGTTGAATTCTATGATGAGTTTGTGTTCAATTGAAACACTAAATTTTTTATTACTGGTCGTGTATTATTTCAGACTGATAATTCTGATAATCATGGTGTTGTTTCTAATAAAATTGCTAAATCTGATTTGAATGTTTCTACACCTTCCACGTCTATTTCAAAATCCTATGAAGGTTCTTGCAAGTGTGAAAGTGTTAGAAATAAAAATGAAAGGAAGAAATCTATCAATAGCAGTGCCAAAACCATTGATAATAAACAAATCTGTTTTAATTGTGGCACTGCTGGACACATTGCAAGAAATTGTTTGAACCAGATGTTTGTATCTCACACATCAAAAAGAGGAGAGAATGAATTTCGGGGACGATCTTTAACTAGAAAAATCCTCCAGAACTCGTTCTCGAAATGGTCACTTGAACACTAATCTAAACAAGAAAATGGCAAAGTTCCAAATGAATAAACAGGTTTTCCATAAATTCAACAATAGTTTGCCAAAATCAACTCAGGCTAAGCCTAAGTCAATTTTGTCAAAGAGCGGGATCGGATCTTCAAACTCTTCGAGTAGAAAATCCACCGGCTCGAAGCAAACTAACACACTTTCAAAACCTAACTTTCAGTGGATACCAAAATTGAATTCAGATCAGTCACCATTTACCTCTAAATCTAATGAAACGAAAGAATCAAATGAAAAATCTGTGAAAGGGAAGGGTCAACCCAGGACTTTGATGACCTGGGTTCCCAAATCTAAATGATTCCGCTCATCGTGCAGGGACAGTTGCAGAGGAATATCGTCAGACCTTGGTATGTCGATAGTGGCTGCTCCCAGTACATGACAGGAGATATCTCCCAGGTGCATGATATTCAAACATTTAGTGGGGGCTATGTCTCGTTTGCGGGCGGTGAAGGTGGAAAAATAAGTCAGAAAGGAACAGTGACAAACGGAGTGCTCAGTTTTGAGAATGTCAGTTATGCTCCTGAATTGAATCATAGTCTGTTGAGTGTCTCTCAAATTTGTGACAGAGGGTATTCAACGCATTTTACCGAGAAATAATGTCTGATCTTAAAACCAGGCATTGTCATTCCAGAAGAGTGGATTCTTGTAAAATCTAAGCGGGATGAGAATGCCTACATCATAGACATGAACAGAAATATCCCTGACGAAGTCACTTGCCTATTCTCTAAAGTCTCAGAACAAAATGCAATGTTGTGGCATCGTCGTCTCGGTCACGCTAATGCAAAGAATCTGAATCGGCTTGCAAAGAACAAACTGGTCCGAGGTTTACCTATTAGAGATTTCATTACTTTTGAAAAATGTGTTTCATGTGCTCAAGGAAAACATCATGAGAAAACACACTTTCCAAAGCAGATCAACTCCATTAGTTAAGTGCTCGAGTTGTTACATATGAATTGATACTGTCTCATTGTGATAGACGACTACTCTCGGTTCACTTGAGTTTTCTTTCTGTCCAACAAAGCTGGGATTGCTGACCTCATCAAGAAGTTCATTGTGATGATCGAGAATCAGACCAACAACCGAGTGAAAGCGTTGCGTACTGATAATGGAACAGAGTTCAAGAATGCTATTCTTGACAACTTTTACGCTGAGAAAGGGATTGTGCGTCAATTCAGTTCTATTTGCACGCCACAATAAAACGTTGCCGAACGTAGGAATCGAACTCTTAAAGACGTCGCAAGGACGATGCTTTGTGACTCCAAACTTCCTGTGTTCTTTTAGGCGGAGGCGATTAACACGGCGTGTTACGTTCAGAATTGCATGCTGATCAATAAAGCCAAAATGAAAACACCATATGAAATTCTATACTGACACAAGCCATCTATCAGTCATCTCAGAGTATTTGGCTGCCCTTTCACCCTTCTTCACTTGGAATCCGACCCCAAATTTAATGCAAAAGCCGATAACTATTATTTTGTTGGATACGCTGCTCGTACTGCATAAAGGGTTTATAACAAGAAGACAAAATAGATTGTGGAGTCTTTCAATGTTTGTTGGCTTGAAGAGAATGAGACAGACGCTAGCGTGGGTCCAAATTGGTTATTTGATTACACATCTCTCTTCAATTCATTCAACGTGTTGTCGGATAATCAAGTAGGGTCTACATCTAATTCGAAGATTATTATTGAAGACGAGGAGGAATAAGTTGTCTACAGACCACCACTGGTTTCTTCTGATCCTCCAATGGTGTCCTCTATTCAAGCTAATTCTTCTGCATCCTCCCCTCAACAACCTTCTCCTGATGCTATTGCTACTCCTCTAACTCCTATGGAAAGAGAGTTCATGAATCAAGAGACTTCTGCTATAACTTCAAATATGATGGAACTTCTCTTTCCAGAAAGCATTGCTGAATAGTTTGTAGCAGATCTGACAATTGAACCTAGTTCATATACCGTGGATCATACAACAAATATCAGAGCGGTTAACATCCATAATCTTCCAGTCTTTATCAATGACATCGGCTACGATATCCCTACACGCATTCAACACGACCATCCTATAGATAAAGTCATTGGGCAGCTGGGAGACGGTGTTCAAACTCGAAGTCAGAGTAGAGATGTCAATGCATGTCTCTACTCTTGCTTTATTTCTCAGATAGAGCCCAAGAATTTCGAAATGGCTCTGAATGAGGCCAGCTCGGTTGACGCCATGCATGATGAACTCAATCAGTTCCAGAAGCTCGGGGTTTGGAAGTTGGTCGATCTGCCAAAAGGAAAGAAATATCTTGATACCAGATGGGTCTTTCAGAACAAGCAAGACGACTCGGGTGTCATTATGCGCAACAAGGCGAGATTAGTTGTTCGTCGGTTTCGGAAAAATGAGGGTCTTGATTATACGGAGGTTTATGCTTCGGTGGTGCGCTTGGAGGCTATTCGTATCTTCCTCGCATATGCTTCCTATATGAAGTTTACCGTATATCAAATGGACGTCAAGATGGCTTTCTTGTATGGCAAGGTCAAGGAGGAGATTTATGTTGACCAACCTCCTGGTTTTGTTAACTCAAAGCTTCCCAACCATGTCTACAAGTTAGACAAAGCTTTGTATGGGCTGCATCAAGCACCTAGAGCTTGGTATGCTACCCTAACTCGGCATTTGCTCAAGCACAGCTATTCCCGAGACACCATTGATCAGACCTTATTTACCAAACATGTCGGTCCGGATCAAATTCTTGTTCAAATCTATGTGGATGACATTATTTTTGGGTCGACAAGCCAACAACTTTGCAATGAGTTCGAAGATGTGATGAAGAAGTGGTTCGAGATGAGTTTGCTTGGGGAAATGACCACGTTTTGGGGGCTTCAGGTCAAACAATCTTCAACCGGAATCCTTATTCACCAAGAAAAGTACATGGATAATATGTTGGAGAAGTTCGGGTTCCAAGATGTGAAACATGCTTTTACACCCATGGCGGAGAGACCTTTACTGGCTCCTGATCTTGAAGGCGAATTTGTAGATCAGACATACTATCGATCAATGATCGGATTGCTCATGTATCTGACTACTAGTCGCCCAAACGTAATGTTTGAGGTCTGTCAATGTGCTCGTTACTAGGCTAATCCTAAACTTTCATCTTATTGCTGTTAAACGGATTTTTCGGTACCTCAAAGGTTGCCCAAAACTGGGTCTTTGGTATCTGAAAAATCCAGAATTTGACCTTTATGCTTTTTCAGACAACAACTATGGTGGGTGCGAGCTTGATAGAAAATCGACTTCAGGAGGATGCCAATTTCTAGGAGATAGACTGGTCTTATGGTAGTGCAAGAAGCAGCATGCCGTCTCAATCTCAACAACATAAGTTGAATATGTAGTTGCGTCTGCCTGTTGTTCTCAAGCAATATGGATCCAGCATCAGCTGTTGGACTACGGTTTGAATTTTCAAGAAACCCGTATATTTTGTGATAATGAGGCTGCGATCCAAATAGCTAAAAATCCAGGCTAGCAATCAAAGACCAAGCACATCGATATCAAAGTGCATTTTATCCGAGATTGTTATGAGCGTTTGCTGATTTGGCTAGACCAGGTCCCCACTACTAATAATGTGGCGGACATGTTCACCAAGTCATTCAACAAAGCTCGATTCGATGTGTTGGTCAATCTTTTGAAAATGATTCACTTCGAGGATTAATTTATGTCTAGGATAGTTTAAATTTGGGCATTTTACTTTCATTCTCATCCATGCACAAATTTAGGGGGAGATATGATCATTAAAAAAATCCAAAAAAAAAAACATTAGAAAATCAGAAAATCCAAAAACATTAAAAAAAACAAAACAAAACAAAACAAAAATATTTTTGTTCAATGATATGTATTGGGAAGTGATAACAGGTAATCTGAGTCTATGTAAAGTACCAAAGTTGAATTGTCTAAGCTCTGTGTTCGATGCGCTGGTAGGTACGAAGGATTTAAATGGACTTGACTAGGTGCAGTTAGGGGTGTGCAAAAAAACCGCAAAACCGAAAAACCGAGCTGAAACGGCCGATCCGAAACCGAAAAAAACCGAAACCGAAAAAAACCGAAACATAAAAAAACCGAAACCGAAAAAACCGGATATCAACGGGTCGGTTTTGGTTTGGATACTTAGGTATCCGCGGATAACCGAACCGAACCGCTTGATATATATATATATATATATATATATATATATATATATATATATATATATATATATATATATATATATATATATATATATATATATATATATATATAATTCATTTTCATTGAACTTTTAGCCATATCCCAAACAAAAATCATGATCGTCTATTTTAATTTTACACTTCTACATTATGTTTTCTTCTATTTTTATTTTTATATTTATTATACCAATTATAATGTATGTTATTTGACCTTCATTATGTATTTATAATTCTTTGGACTTAGTAATTTTTGAAAGAAATCGTTGGAATGAAGTTTGTAATTTTAATTGTATTTGAATTCTTATATTTAGCGGGTACCCGTGAACCGAACCGTGGTTACCCGCCTTTATACGGTTCGGTTCGGTTTGGATTTTTTGCTAATTCGGTTCGGTTTCGGTTAGTGCACATGAAGTACCCGCCCCGTGATGACGGTTCACAATTTTATTACTATCCGAACTGAACCGCCCCGTTAACACCCCTAGGTGCAGTTGACCTTAAGGAATTAAATGACTTGATAATTCTTGACCTAGATAGTTCCATTTAGCCTGATAATATGATGCTTGGGTACGCTGAGCAGGGAGATATACATGAGAATCCACTAGTCACACTAAAGAACCCGTATCTAGAACTGTGGTTTTACTTTTCCTCGATGTACAGATTATGTCCTTAATTCCGGTATTGATAGGGCGACTGGGGAATTCGGATAAAGTAGGTATGTAGAAAATTATTTTCTTTCTTTCTTACTGTCACATATATGTTGCCTCCTCTACGTGATTGGAAGAGGTCCGACCTGGACTGCAACATATGCAAATCTATTTCTCTGCATATAATATCTATGAAATTCTTCTTATCTGTTAGCCATATGTTGTCTCTCCTTTGCGTGATTAACAATCCGACCTGGTACACAGCATATGCAACCTTTTACTTCTCAATCCCTTTAATAACTATAATTAATAATAATCTAAATATATCCTCTCTATGAATAATAGTCTGCTCACCTAAAGTAAGGAGTATCTCGGAAGTTTGTGTTTATTAGGGTATATCTGGAAGCGGGAAACACGTTCTAGTACATCAAAAATTGAACAATTCAAAATTGTCTATAGATCTCGCTGCTCCATTTAGGTGGACAACAATACCCTTGATCATCCTCAGATAAATGGTCCTTAGGGAGTTTATCTAGGAACATAGGATCAAATTGCCATGTCACTTATAGCATGTCTAAAAGTTGTCACAATTTTTCGTGTTTAAGTGGACCACAATACTGGTGATCGGTCAGATCTATTCATGAAGGAAGACGGACTGATAAATGGAAAATGATTGTCCAAGAACTATGATCCTAAATTTTGAAAATTATTCATTGAAGTTAAAGGATTAATTCTAGGGCTGAATTAAAATCAAATCATTTATAATTTTAGTTCTATTTTATTTTCATTTTTATTTTTTTATTTTATTTTATTTTTAGGATTCTTATATCTTAGAAATTTTATTTTGTTTTATTTTATTTTATGTTTTTCTGAATTAATCCTCAAAGAGTATTATTTTTTAAATAAAAGATGTTGGCTATTGGACCATTAAATTCTAAGAAAAGGCTATAGCCCATTATCGGTTGGAACCAGGTTTGGGGTCCGGGTTTGATCCGGGTTTCGAAGCGGGTATATAAAGTTAAAGAAAATCAGATTTCGGTTCTCATTCTTCCACAGCCTACCAAAAAACTCTTTCTCTCTCTCAAACTCGAAAAAACATGTTGTGTTACTTTGTTAAATCAACCTCAAATCTTCAAAGGTATGGTAATTCCAATCACTGCTGTGCATTTATTTTCGGAAATCAACTGTGAAATCACCGGGAAATCGCAAAAAGGTTATCTGTCGGCGCTTTCGGTCCGAAATCGCTTTCGGTTCATGCCAAGCCATTTTCAGTCTAGCCGGTTCTATCGGCTTTCGGTCTAGCTAAGACTTGCACTTCTTGGCTTTCGGTCTAGCTCATTTTCGGTGTGGAATTTGGCTTTTGGTCTTGAATTGTGTTGATCCTTAGGTTTTCTGTTTGATTTCTTGACCGAGAATCTAATATTTGACTTTTAAGATTTAATAAAATGGCAAATCTAAAGGATTTAAATTTAGAAATATAAATTAATGCACTTTAAATTAAATGATTTCTCATCTGGTCTGTTTTGTGCAGGAAAAATGGAAAGTTTCAACGTTGCTGAAAGTCACAATGTTTCCATTCTGCTTGATGATCCTCCATGGCGCACAGTGAATTCAAGTTGATGATGTTCAGATTGCGTGAATGCTGCATTTTCTCAGTACTCACTTGGAACCCCATAAGCTACTTGGATTCAATCAACGAGTTTTGGAGATCAGCTAGCTTTAGAAGTGACAGCAACAGAGCGCAGACAATTGAAGCAGCAGTCAAAGGACATAAAATTGTGATCATCGAGCAATTCATCCAAGACACATTGAAGATTGATGACAAGGTTGCGTATCCTACCAACATTGATATGCGAATTGTGGATGAGTATCTTGAAAAGATGGGATATGAAGGTGTTTTCCCACCTACCCTTAAGAAGTTGCTACCTCCATGCTGGAGGTTTTTGGCCCATGTGTTTGTCAACTGTATATCAGGGCGTAAGGGTGGAGTAGACGAGATCTCTTCAAGGAACACTCAAGCTATTATTGCATTGGTAGCAGGAGTCGACTTCAACTTCTCAAGATTTATCTTAGAAGAAATGATCACCAATCTCAAGAAGAAGGTGAAGGACCAATTTCTGTTTTATCCTTGGTTGATCCAGATCTTTCTCAATTGCTAGTTTCCTGACCTTACCAAGACGGGAGAGATTCTTGACATGAAGGCTTTCGGACAAAACACAATCAGTATGATGAAGCAAAATCAAAAGGGGAAAATAATGTTCCATGGGAAGTACCCTTTCGAGAAATTTGGAAAATTTGCTGAGCTGACTGAATCTTCTGAATCCCATGGGTCTCCTGAGCAAAGTTCAACTGACCATGCATCATCAGACCGTGCAAATTTAACTGATGATGTAATTGATGTTTCAGACCATGAAGAAGAAACTGTTGCTGCTCCAACCGCCAATGTGGCTGACAAGCACATTTTCACAAATGTAATAGTTCGAAGTGACTTTGATGAAGGTTCCACAGAAGAATTCACCGAAACTAGGAAAGGAGAAGAGAGTGAAAGAGTTGATTTGTCCGGCTATGACAAAGATGACATTGCTGATCAATTCACTGATCTTGAGTACACTCTATCAAATGAAGATCTCTTTGACATCTTCAATGATATCGATGATGGTACCAATCCTACTCCGGAGATAAGGAAATTTTTTGACAATCAAGAAGTTGAGCCTCCTGTTCATGTTCAAACGATTGATTCTTTAATTCAAATGGACACCTCTTCTGGGATTCCTCCCCTTGAAAAGGTGATTTCTACATCTGAGTCTGCTACAAATGAAGCCCAGACAGACACGACCTCCCAGCCCTCGATGAAAAGATGAAGAACTGATCCAAGGGTGGGAGTTATCTTTCCTGACCTCACTCGAACTACAGAGACTCCTCCAATCGCATCTACTACCCCCTCATCATCCATGCTTATTCAGGAAGGTCCCAACTCGATTCATGAAGCTGGTGGCTCTTCTGCTGGCTTGAGCTTGTCTCCTCCAAGGCCTTTTCATGACGTTGCCTCTGAAAGGCTTGTCATGCATTTGGCCCAGAATCTAAGTTCAACACACTCCTTACGCGGAAAAGGTATATCCTTTGACGAGAATATATCTAGAGATGATGACACCTATGTGCCTGATTTGAGAAAAGAGATTAGTGTGCTAAACCAGAAAAATATTGAGCTTGATATCAAAATGGCAGATCTTCAAACTGAAAATGTCTTGCTCAAAAGTCAACTTGCTAATCTTATTGAAGAAAATGCTCAGAAATCGAAGCAAATCACCGATCTTCAGATGCATTTTGGCCTGTTGACCGCCAACTATTATGAATTGAAAAAGAAGTTGGAAGAAGAATTTGGTGACAAATTCAAATCATTTGTCGTTGAGCCCAAAATTTATCTTCCTAATCAAGATGCTCCCATTACTCAAACTCCTTCAAAATCTACCAGGGTTGTCGACCGCTTTGAAAAGGAACCAGCGCAGGCTCCAAGTACTGTGGCGTTAAAACGTGCTAGGCTAGAAAAAAGCTACTAAAAAGGGGAAATTATTGTTTAAGAAGAACACAAATCAGAACGCTCCCGTGAATCAACCAAAGATCACCATTAATGACATTGGAGAAAATCGTTTCAGAGACATTTATGGTGATAGGTCCTAGATCATTTCATGGGGATTCCATGACAACTTGAAAATGTGGATCGTTAAAAGGAAGAGTGGAAATACTGAACTATATAAAGATGCTCACGATTTCAATTCCTGGACCAGGGTTGATCTTACAGAACTATCTAAAGCCCTATTTTCAAATCCAACAGATGAACCTAAGGCAACACAGTTCAGGTTATTTCTAGAAGGTCAAGTGGCTCAGGGTTTTCCTTCAATGAATACTGTAGAGTCTATTATCAAGATATAGTGTGTGAGCAAGTTCATTTTCGGTCTTATTTGTTGTAGCCTTAAATAGCAGTTAGGTTGTCATATGTAGTGTGTGAGCAAGTTCATTTTCGTGAGTTCCAAGTTGTATCCGACAATTCTTTGATTGAATGTATGCAAGCTTGGATCATTAATTTCCTCTTCGTCTTCTCCATTTCTAATACAATTGATTGATCATTAGATTGATCCTACAGATTCGGGACCTAACAGTTCTTGTGCAGCGGAGGATCCTACATCAACAGTAGAATTGATTTGTTCCCCCTGAATGATTTGAATATTGGGATGTGTTGGATTAGTGTCTAAGTCCATAACTGTTTTGGTATGTACTTGACCCGATTATGAGCATGGTCCTTTTGGGTTGCCTTCACCATAGCAATATGTAGGATGATTTAAGGAGAGAAAGGTTTAAATATGATTTATTAATATATTATGAGAATAATATATTAAAGGAGAAATCATATTGTTTAATTAATATTGGTCAAGAATTAATTAAGAATTAATTTTGTGGTTAAAAGAGATTAATTAAACTTAGGGGACTGAAGTTGTAATTATAAGATAATTATAATTGGGCTAAGATAATTATAATTGGGCTATGGATCACCTAATAATATATATAGGTTGAACGAATTCTATGGGAAGCCCATTAGAAATCGTCCAAGGGATATGTTTAAGGAGTCCATGGGCTACTTAGGGCCTAAGCAGTCAGATTAGGGTTTCCTAGTTGTAAACCCTAATAGCCTACATGTATAAAAGGGACCCTTAAGCCCCAAAAACGTGAACAACACTTCCATTAGGGTTTCCAGCCGTTTTTGGTGCCCCTTTTTCTTCTCCTCTTCATCCAAGTTGCATATGGTGTTTGTGACTCCATTAGAGGTACTACACTTGTGGTACTTGCTTTCAAGAGCTAAGTAAATTCAAGGAACTAGTTGTTATTGCTATATAACAACAAAAGGTATGTATTCTAGCTTTATATATGAATTTCGAAAATTATAGTAGCATGCCAGGTTTCTTTTTGTGTTCATAAAGTTGTATAACTAATAGTGAAAACATAGATCCAATACTAGGGTTGCATGCACACATAGGATTGTTTGTATAAGACCCATCAGTGGTATCAGAGCCATTGGTTTTTGTTTTCAATTAGCTTTTATTCAAATTTGTGAACTTGACATATTAGGGTTTATGGCTAATAAACCCTAAAGGCTAGGTAATTTTCGCAATTAGGGTTGCAAAACCCTAGATGGCGATTTTTTCTAGGGTTTCCCAAATCCTTTCCTTAGCCTCCAAGATTTTGAAATCTAGGGTTATCCAACCCTTGGATTTCGAAATTACCTCCTTCCCCAAGGTTAGATCCTAAATTTTAGGGATTTGGATAATCCCATATCTTGTAATTATCTTTTAATTGTTAAATATGGTAATTAAAGATCTTGAATTATCCCATCCCTTATTTTCGAGATTTAGAGAGGGATTCAAGGGATTAGGATATCTTCAATGTATAATTGGTAATTATCCTCATGATCTAGATAATCCCTTGTGATTTAATAATTTAAATTAATTGTTTAATTTATGGTAATTATTAAATCAAGAGTTCTAATATTTAAATTTTTAATTTAAATGTCTTAAATTCGAAAATTTTAAGTGAGATTAAAACCTAATTGTTTTGAAGAGTTTCAAAACTTGCCCTCAAGTTTTGGAATTTAAATTGTTGATTAAAAGTTAATTTTGAAAGTCTAAATTCCGAAACCCTGATTTTGAAAAGTTCAAATTAAACCCTTATGGTTTTATTAAATTAATTAAGTGTATAATTAAAAGAGATTTAATAAATCCATAATGATTTTGGTTAGTTAAAAGTATAATTTAAACCACCTAGTATTTTAAAAGTGTAAAATACACCCTTATACTATATATAACATTAAAAGTTTAATATTATATATGTATAACTAAAAGGTCAGTCTTACCGTTAGTAGGCCTCATTCACGAAACTAGTCTATAAGGGGCGTTTAAGGAAATTGCCTATAAAATGGTGATTGAATGGGTATCCACTCTTACCCACCGCACTCTTGACTAGTGGAGGGTCGTTAGCCGAACGGGTATGATAGGACAGAAACCTTCCATTATAAGTATAATGAAGTACAAAGTAACTAAATGCTTTTTCAAATTCCCAAATCATAGTTACTTTAGGCAAAATGTGAAATTGTATGCTAACCCATGGAATTACACTTCGTACCCTTGTCAAACGTTAGTGGAGCGTGTGTGGTTAACCGGCACACTAATTTGGGGATGACATTGGTGGCAAAGGGTGGCTCGATGCTTATCATAGATCAATGGAGCGTGTGTGGCTGACCGGCACATTGATTAGGTGATAGTAGCATTGGGTGCACCACGTGATTCGTATGGTTATTTACACCTTGTTTGTGATCCTCGGCATCCCAGTCACGAATAGTAGGGCATAATCGAGATTAAACATGCCATTGAAGAGTTCAATGAGTCTCAAAAGATCTAGGAGTTTCAATTCATTTAAAACTTAAACTTCTTTTTCGTTTTTCATGGTGGAAATTGGTAAATCGTCATTTACCTACCTTCAAATATTCTGCAACTAGATTACGGCATCCCTCTTCTAGGTTGTAGAGTATTGTGTTGGATCCTAGCTTGATGTTTCATTTGGGTGTTGCATCAAGAATTCTAATCAACTTAACTTGAATTTTCTCCCGTTTTGTAGATGTCTGAATCTTACAATGGTCTTCCCAAATCCTTTGGAACAAGCTTTCCAAATGAAGATGACGTTCCGAGATACGATCAAGGAAATGAGAGTCATGCTTCACTTCCTCCACCTCCTCCAATTATTCTCCCTGACCCACAAGTTCAAAGGCTTGAAAAGTTCAAGCTCACTCAAGCCCTTTTGGCAAGTAAACACGAAGATGGGAAACCTGTGTGTGCGCACGTCTTAGAGATGAAGTCATACATTGATAGGTTAAACATGTTGGGTGTCGAGATTTCAAGTGAGTTGGCTGTTGACTGGGTTCTTCAGTCACTTCCTGAATCATATAGTGAGTTCGTTAGAGAGTACTATATGATGGACCACGACGTGACCCAAATTGATCTCACCTATTTGCTTATAGTTGCTGAATCAGCAATGATTTGGCGTGCTGGTCAAGCAAATTTGTCTAGTGAATCAAACTCCCAAACTTCAATGGACACTGGCAACATTGGAAGTCCAGAAAGAACTAAGTCTGTGATTGTCCGATGTGTTGTGCCAAAGGAGTCTATTTGCTTTTATTGCCAAGAGAAGGGGCATTGGAGACGAAGCTGCCCTAATTACCTGAGAGATCTAAGAGATGGGAGAGTCAAGACGTATGGCTCTGCTTCAGGTAAAATCCATTAACTAACTCTTTCAAGTTCCTATTCTAGATTCTTAATACATGATGTGATAAGATTACATTTTGATGTTTTTTAGGATCGAAGAAAAGAAAGGAAGCCTGAGAAAAGAAGTGAGCTGAATCTGATCATGAAGAAATAGATTTCGATCGTATTACTTGAAGAATGGATTCTTGAGCTACAACTTGGAGTTAGAATAGATTGTTAACATAGTTTTTCAGTTGAATTGCATTGTAAGGACAAGTTTTTTCCGCAATAAAATAAATTTTGATTTTGTCTTATTTATTTATCCTTACAATGAAATATATGAAAAATTGATGTTCATGTACTTCTATTATTAGCAAAATGGATTTGATTCTTAATTATGGAAATGTCAAAAGTGTACCAAATAGGGAGACTTTCTCATCGCCCAAGTTTCAATTGGACAGAAACTTGGAATCATGCAATGTGTATTGTATGATGAATGGAAAACTTTCACATTTGGGAAACTTAGACTAATTCTTTGGCAAAGTGTCAGTTGAAAGACTAGGAGATCAAGTACACTAGGTTGTGCGTTGATCAAGTCCACCACAAGAGTGACAAAGATATTCGTCATGATTTACTAAAGTTTAGTAAATGTGATTATACTTATAAGATTAAGTGTAATTCTGAGATTGATTGAAAGAGTTTCAATGAATAGTAGAACGAATAAAGAAGAATCAAGTAGGCAGAAAGATAAAAGTTTCTCTCTTCTAGAAAGAAGGGAGAGTACCTTTTATTGTGTTTTATGATAAGTCTTAAAGATTAAGAACCATGTCTCAATAGATCCTCTAAGTGAGTCTTAGTGCAATTACATGTCTAAGAAGAGGAATCAAGTATTGTAGAAATGGTTAAATCAAGAAGTCAATCATACTTCGTTCCAATATCAAGTCTTAAAGTCAAGATTGTCACATTGAGTGAAAAGTTTTAAGTAGGTTTATAACACTCATCAAATATGGAACTTGGAAAAGTTTTCTCATTCTTGTACATTTGAGATTAGTAAGTTGTGATGTCTTGGATAAGACAAAGACCAACTAGGACCAACTTGTGAAGTGTTCTTGTCATGATAATAACTGCACTGACTCTTGAATACTTGATTGTCAAGAAATGTTTCTTGACAAAGAGAATCATATATGTCAAGAGGTCAGTGGGAGTTTTAATGTTTTGAAAAAGTTTCAAGAACAAATCAAATAAACCTTATCGATCATCACTAGCGCACGAGTTGAGGTTTACAACCTATCATGTTGACATTATTTTGATTCTGTGCCAATCCAATCGAGTTAATTATGCATGTGAGTTCTATGAATTCTCATTTGAATGCATAAAAAGCAAGGACCTTGATCAATGAAAGTACATTGATAAGAAAGGGTGAGCTGCTTAACTACTTGGATGACGTGGTGGGCAGCTGTGCTACCATAAGGCAAGAAATCAAGATTAAGAAAGGTCATTCCATATGAGTTTGAATTTGTCATAAACCTTGGTTTTAACATGGATAGGAACAAATACACCATTTAAATCTAAGTGTCATAAGATTTCCTCCTTCATGAAAATGATTGTGAGGAAATGCTTTCACTGAGAAAGATTTTAAGAAGATAGTGATTGTAAAATTGCATTCTCGAATTCGATCATGGTTACGGTATCCCTTTCCATAATTTGAATTGTGAGGTTTGGCAATTAGTCTTAATTGTTAACACACACATATGAACTATCTAAGGCAAAGGTGTATAAGTTCAAGAAGCCTTGATAAAAGATTATCAAAGCACTAAGTATTAGAAACATGGACTTAAGAAATTCAATAGTTATTGTCTTTCTGAAAGTTAAGATGTTTATGAATACATGTCGAAGCTAGTGGGAGCATAAGTGTTATGTTTTATAGTAATCATCATGATAGTGGGAGCATAAAAGTTATGATTGTATGATTATTATGGAAAGTATTGCAAGTTAGCAATATTAATTATAGAAAAACAAAGATTCAATTTGCAAAGTTGCATGGGTTGAAAAGTTGTTTTGCTATAATTAAGGGAGAGAATATTATACTCCGTTTCAAAATCTAAAGCTTAGATTAAGAAATTTTAATATTTTCAGTCAAAGGATACATTGTGTGTTCTTAAAACGATTATGATTACGGCATCCCTCTTCATAGTTCGAATTATGAGAACATGACACATAAAATATTATGGCAAAAGATTGGTAAAGTATCATATCTTTATGTAGGACATTATGCATCGTGTCCCATACGCTTCGGGTATAGGATCGATTGCAAATGCTATAGTATTTTACCATTCTAAAATTTTCCAAATGTCTAGCGCATTTAGAGGGAAAAAAGGGACTAGAATTGGTTTTGACTAAAATAATTAAACAACTATCAAAGGACAATCCAAAGTTCGACGAGGATTGGTCGCTTGTGAGTAGTTGGAAGTATAGTATTGAAAAAGTATGGAAATGTTTCCATATTGGATGGACCATATCGACATCATTACAAATAGAAAAGATTCTATTAAGAATGGGCTGTCATGAGGGTAATATGGAAGCGTGTTCATATTAGGAAGTAAATATTGAAAATCTAGATTAGAAACTTTTATGCAAAAGGATGTTCAAAGGAATGTACTTTGAGTGAGAGACATCATATCTAAGGAATTGTCTTGTAACAATCTCCGATAGAAGACTTTGTAATATCATTGGCAATAGTGCAATGACATTATGAAGGGATCGTTGCATAAAGTGTTAAGATCTAGCATATTCTATAAGTAGCGAGATTTTGATATTCTTACACTTATGAAAATGGATTTGGAGTTGTGAAATGAGAATGATTGGAAATGTGTCCAATTGATCTATTTCACAAAGCATGGACCATAGGAAACACGGTGTGCATGCTTAGAGCATGGGACAATTGTTGTTGTAATTCAAGCAATGAGTTGATTATCCGAAACATTAAATGATAAATAATGAGTAATCAATATGGTGGATAAATAGAAGGGTTTTATTTACTCTCACAAGTTTGGGACCATATAGGATTAAGTATTGTTGTTATGTTTCAATTTGCATGTTTTGACTTCCAGAATAACTAGGTTATTCAAACATCCATAGTTGGTCATACGTTGGGAGTAGGTATGAATAAAGACTGTCATGGATCTGTCTGTAGATTGTCTGAAGTGTTTAGACATGGCACAAGTTTGCTGCAGAGTTCGTGAGTGCTTTGATAAGATTAAAGTATTGGATTAAACCCACGCTCACTTGGATCACTTCACGGTTTTATCACGAGTGATTAGTGAGACGATAATATTGTATATTCTTGAAACCGAGACGTGTGAGTTGTTATTTGTTGGTCAGTTACACATTGATAATAAGTAAACGCACCAGTAACTTGGTGTTATAAAACTTATTGTTGTGTGTGATTCGATCAGTAAATGCAAGCGAGCATTTGAGTCGAAGTTTATCCATTCCTTTTACCCAAAGTGGGATAAAAGCGATATATGTGGGCCTCTCGATGATTTAGTGATGACACCTAAGCACTTGGCCAAGCCAGGACTAAGTTGATGTGTTCAATTGTAGTCTGTTATCAGTCGTCATGAATCGGAAGTCGGGAAACAGTATAGAGAGAATGATTGAAATTCATGTCTTTTGTCTATACGATATCTTGAGAATGGAGGAATATATAATCCCTTATCTAGAGGACACGCTATCTGATAAGATCAGAGTTGACAATGGCTTTTGAAAGCTACGATTGCTGATCAGGTTCTGAAGTCATACGGAAAATAGTTATTAGACTTATCCAAGTGGGAGACTGTTGGATTAGTGTCTAAGTCCATAACTGTTTTGGTATGTACTTGACCCGATTATGAGCATGGTCCTTTTGGGTTGCCTTCACCATAGCAATATATAGGATGATTTAAGGAGAGAAAGGTTTAAATATGATTTATTAATATATTATGAGAATAATATATTAAAGGAGAAATCATATTGTTTAATTAATATTGGTCAAGAATTAATTAAGAATTAATTTTGTGGTTAAAAGAGATTAATTAAACTTAGGGGAATGAAGTTGTAATTATAAGATAATTATAATTGGGCTATGGATCACCTAATAATATATAGGTTGAACGAATTCTATGGGAAGCCCATTAGAAATCGTCCAAGGGATATGTTTAAGGAGTCCATGGGCTGCTTAGGGCCTAAGCAGTCAGATTAGGGTTTCCTAGTTGTAAACCCTAATAGCCTACATGTATAAAAGGGACCCTTAAGCCCCAAAAACGTGAACAACACTTCCATTAGGGTTTCCATCCGTTTTTGGTGCCCTTTTTCTTCTCCTCTTCATCCAAGTTGCATATGGTGTTTGTGACTCCATTAGAGGTACTACACTTGTGGTACTTGCTTTCAAGAGCTAAGTAAATTCAAGGAACTAGTTGTTATTGCTATATAACAACAAAAGGTATGTATTCTAGCTTTATATATGAATTTCGAAAATTATAGTAGCATGCTAGGTTTCTTTTTGTGTTCATAAAGTTGTATAACTAATAGTGAAAACATAGATCCAATACTAGGGTTGCATGCACACATAGGATTGTTTGTATAAGACCCATCAGGATGATGCTCCCCCTGAACTGCTGAACCAGATAGATTTACATCATTGTTAGAAGGAAACTCAAAGAAGTTTTTGTTTTCATCAATGTTGAGAGGATTTGAGTCATCGAAATCAGCAGCTGCATCTTGGAAGCCATCCACATTTGATTTAAGAGAGGGATTTGCACTATTCTCCCCCTCAACTTGTGAAGGTTGAAATGGTTCGGAATCAAATGGAGGTAGGCGCGGAAGAGGACCGGAGAGGTTGTGGGAAACTGGGGCTTCTAAATGAGGAATTGGAATCAGAGATGGTCGAGATCGAGATTCAGAATCAAGAGCTGTTTCGGAAGGACCAAAGAGGGTTTTAAATTCAACCTCAAGAATGGTTTGAGGGTTCGGAGATCCTGGCGGAGGAGCATCAGACTCCATGATGTGAGTGGGGCCAAAATTCCGAACAAAGTTGTCATCAAAGGTAATATCGAAGCTTTCTTCCAGAACATGAGTTCTATGGTTGAGAACTCTGTAAGCCTTGGATTTGGAGGAGTACCCTAAAAAGATAGCTTCATCAACTTTAGGTTGGAACTTTGTAAGCTGATCACGGTTGTTTTTGATGAAGCATCTGCATCCGAATACATGTAGGAATGAGATCGTTGGCTTTCGACCATTCATTGCTTCGTATGGTGTCATGTTGAGCCGTCGATTGATGATGCTTTGGTTTTGAGTGAAGCAAGCAGTGGATACAGCTTCAGCCCAAAGATAGAGTGGAAGGTTTGCATAATTCAGCATAGATCGAGCAGCTTCAACGAGCATTCTATTACGTCTTTCAACTAAACCATTTTGTTGTGGAGTATATGGAGTTGACCTGGAGTTTGATAAGAACTTCTATTCCTTTGATAAAATTGATGAGCTCAAAGGCTGTTTCAGATTTCAGCCTTAGGAAGAAGACCCAGGTGAACCTTATAAAGTCGTCAACATCACAAGAATGTATTTCTTATGATGAAGACTTTCTAGAGTGGATGGTCCACAAAGATCAAAGTGTAGGAGTTCTAAGGGATTAGAGATGGATTTTTCGATGATAACAGGATGACCCTTCCTTGATTTCTTACCACACTCGCATGCATCACATAAATGATCATTTTCAAACTTGAGAAGAGGTAAACCTATTACCATTTCTCCTGAAACAATATCATTCATGTACCAAAATTTCAGATGTGCGAGCCTTCGGTGCCATAGCCAACTAACGTCAGGAACAACTTTAGAGAGAAGGCAGTGTTGCGGTTCGCCAATGATAATATTGATGTCAAGTGGGTACATGTTTTTATTGCGAAGAGACTTTATCAAATATTCTTTACGATCTTTAGTCATCACATAGCGATATTTTTTACAAAATTCCACACGTCGTCTTGAGTAGTGAGCAAAGTAACACTTATCAATTTATGTTTCAAGTCAGCTACATAAGCAACATGTGAAATGGAGAAGTAAGTTGATATGTAGGGAAACTATAAGGTTTTGATTCATTGTCTTATTTTCTGCAGGCTATGCAAAGAGATTATAAATTGAGCTCGTACTCACTGAATTCTGTTTCAACACACTTTTTAAGGAGCAGGTATTATTTTTACGTTCTAGTAAGGTACATATAACTAACTTTTTTTTATATTATGAAACTATATCTTATATATATTTATATATAAAACTAGTACAAGTTTCACGTGCCATTGGTGCGGGTTAGATACGAATTTTGTGCATGCAACATCGATTAGAAGAAGAAGCAGAAGGAAAGGTTTTGGGAGTAGAGTAATCTCATAATTAAGAGTCACATGGGAAGGTGCTTTAAAAAATTGTAAACCACACCACACGTTAAGGTCCTAGGGTCTTGTTCAATGCTTTAGCTGTGTTTGCTCTAAGGGAGATCAACTTATCGAAATTAAGTTATTTTTTTTACACTTTTTCTGTAAATGATGTTGTGATTGTGGGAAAGGTGTTGTGTTTTTCTCTGTTGCTAGGTAACCTTCTCAACAACAGCATTCTACTTAAGCAGGTGAGTAATCAAGATTAAGGGAGACTTGTAATCATGTTTGGCATTCCTTTCCAATAAGAAATAGAGTTGTATGATTATTTGTTGGTTTTACAGGAATGTATAACCCATGTTAGCAATGTATTATTTTTGTTTAACATTTGAATGATTCTTTGTATGACATTATAATTTGTGCAATTTATTTTATTTTTTGAGTATGAAATTTTATTTTATATTATGCAATGGATTATATTTTTTGTATATGGTATTTTATATTATTTTTGGTTAACAGATGATTTGATTTTCCACACAAGAATTTTTTTTGAAGATTTTGAAACAATGGTTTTTGAACTGGTGAATTTGTTTGATGAGACATTGTTCTTAGAGATTTTCCGTTTAAAAGTTGTGCCATCAGATTTTGCAATAAAAACATATGAAACATTTTGAGGCGCTGATGAAATGTGTCGGATAGTTTTGACATTAACATGAGCTTGAGGAGATTTGGAGCTAAGGAATTCCTTTGGTTCCGAAAGAATAGGAAGTTCGGAAGGTCTCTTTAGAATTATTTTTGGAACAAACGAATTTTGACTATGGTTTTGACACAAGGACTTCCTTGTGTTGTTCCTTGATGAGTTTGGTTTAGAGTTAATAAGGAATCTGGAATTTTGTCTAATCTTAACTTCCTTTTTGTAAGTGTTTCTAGCTTCAACCTTGGGATTTACAACAACATTTCTATTCAACATTGGTTTTCTCTTAGGATGAGGAGAGGATCCAGAGGATTGTCCTTTGGATAGAACTACGGTTTTGGAAAGAACTACGGAGTCTGATTCACATGAATCAGAGGACACATTGCTTGAGACTTCAACTTTATCATCTAGAGATACCCATACGAATTCCAAGGCATTGACTTCAGTTGTTTCTGGAATAATTTCCTCAATCACACAATTGTTGACGTGATTGCTTATAGGAACATGGTCCACACAATTTGGAAGACTGTGATGATATTCCGTGGTCTAATTCAGGTCCAGGTTTATCAGAGGCGAAAGAGGCGTGGAATCAGGACTTTTAACAATTATCAGTTGAAACTCAGGAATCAAGGACTCAAAAGATCTTTTAGTCTCCCGAACGGGTGACAATGGAGAAACAGGAGTGTCCGACTGTTTAGTGTTTGGAACCTCTCCCATAAGTGTCAGATTTTGCAAATCCTTTAGGGGACTAACAATTGGTTTCGGAAACTCGCTTCCGAGATCAGGAGCTTTGGACCATGGATGACGAAAATTATGAGTCATCCGAATGTCAACTTCAAGCATATCAATAGAGTTATGCAAAGCATCTATTTTAGCATTGAGACGTTTGTTATCAGAAATCAAAATATTTTGTTTAAAATAAGTGATTTCACATTTATCTTTCAAAATGATACATTCATCTTTTTACATTACAAGTTCATGCTCTAAAGACTCGATTTTCAATTTCTTATCCTCAAAACGTAATCTAAGACGACTTAGTTCACAGTCTTTCCTCTTATTGGCTTTTATGGCTGACTCATATACTTTATAGATGGTGTTCATATCTGTTTGAATTTGGGTCAGATAAGTTTCACATAAACTCAAATCAAAATTATTATCTGAGATCATGGATTTTACCTGCTGAACGATGCTTCGACCTGGTGGATCGTTAGTGGCCATGTAGCAGTAGTTGGGTTCAGCAACATCTCCTTCATCTTCAGATCCAGAAGACCAATAACCTTCATCACATACAACTGTTTTTCTGTCCAACAAACACATGTTTCTTCCAGTCACTACATCATCATCATCTCCGGATGACTAGTATCCTTCGACATCTCTTGAAGTAGTAGTAACAAGTTCTTTCTCACTTTCAGCCATTTCTTGTGCTTTTCGGACATAATAAACTGAGTCCTTATTTTTGGTTTTTGTGGAGCATCAGCTAGACAATCTTTGGCAAAGTGGTTTGTATGACCACATTTATGACACAAGATGTTTGGTTTTTTCTGAGTTGGAATTTTTTAGTGAGGTTAAGCTTGTATGTAGAAGGATTTTCGGAGGGTTGTTTTGGTTCTGAAGTAGTATATGGTTGAGGATGGTTTTGGTGAGGTGCGTTGAATCTGTTTTGGTATGGTTTGTAAGAAGAATTGAAAGGTCATTTGTATTTCATGGAGAGTAAGGAAAATTCTTGTTGGAAACGGAGTTCAGAATCCAAGGTTTCGGAATCATCTTCAGGATAGGTGTAGGTGGGAAAAAAAGTCAATGATGACTGAGTTAATGGAACTGAGGGTTTGTAAGGTTCTAGAGTAAGTGGGTTCGGAATGGTTGACTCATAATAACTAATTAGAGCAAGTGGTACTCCCGAAAGTTCTCTGATGGTTTGAGCAACATTTGATTCATGTCCTTGAAGCTCATCAAAAAGTTAATAGTTTCAAAATTTTTAAGGAACTATTGCTTTGAAGACAAGACTTTGCATTTCCCCATCCTTCACCAAGATTGTTAGTGAACTTGAGGTTGTACTCGAGAGGAGTTCGAACAATCCCGTGAGCAGTCATGTTGTTGACAACGATTTGATATTGGTTGGAGGCTGAGGCTAAAGATTCACCTGGAGTGGTAGTGAAGGTGTCAAAGTAATTTACATCGGAGGTGAGACGTTTGTCTTTCATATTTTCTGAACCTTCAATCAGATCCTGAAGAGTGTCCTAAATTTCTTTGGCTGATTTGCATAGCTTGATGTGCTCAAAGAGTGATGGAGGAACACCAAACACCATTTCAGAGAAGGCGACTTGATCAACATGTAGTTTCTCAATATCATCAGCAGTTAGAGGGGCTAGACGAACTTCATCTTCTCGCATGAGTTGAGCAGTTGCATCTCTTACAACTGTTCTTATAGGAACATGAGGACCTTCTGTGACAGATCTCTAGATTTGCTCAGCTTTCTCTTTTGCTAGTAAAAACCTTTCCATTCTAACTTTCCAATGATCATATTCTTCCACAACTAGCAATGGGGCTCGTGTAGGGCCACCCACCCTATTTGCGATTTGCATTGAAATAATTTGTTGAGGATTTGAAGCAACTATTGAAGTCAAGATATCTTCGACATTAAGTGGTATATAGAAGAACTTTTATCCTTAACACATAAATGGTTGAATTACCAAGGTAAATTCAAACCAACTATAATATGATCTTATGGATTCAAAGGACAACCACTCGAACTCTGATACCAATTGTGAGAACAAGATCTTTGCGCATGGACAAGGTTTGAGAACTCAAACCTTGAGTGAATGCTTGATATCAATGTCTGCTTAATAATGGATGTTCGAGACTGGAAAGACCAGTCAAGTCTTACATAATTGATTCAACAAATGATCAAGAAATTAAATAAGAACAAGTAAATAGTGATCAAGGAAAAGTTAATAGATGACAAACAAGAGGATTGTTTTAAATGTGATATGAGTAAATGCCAAAAGTGAGAGAAAGATTCGTAGTTGACTTGTATTGAATGCTCCTATTTAAAGGAGAGAATGTTACAGTGAATTAACCCAGGTGTTTACACAGGACCAGACAAAAGATACAATTCTGACATTCTGATTGTCCTAAATCAACATTAGACTAAGTCCTATGAAACGTTACATCAAAATACAAGACAAACGTAATAAATGCATAAGAAACAAAATAACTTCGTTGCGGACAGGTGATGTTCCGGAGATGAAAATTTGGTCCGGATTGTTAAGCATTCTGGACTTCAGGATCAGTTCCAGAATGCGTTCCTCTTCAAGGTTCTTCACTCCTTTTCTCTAGCTCCGGACATGTTCCGGATCACATCTATCTTCGGAATCCACAGCCTTTGGAATATATACTTAGGATTGCTAGAGTTCACTTTCAGGTTCCAACATCTAGGTTATCAAGTTCATGCAGTTAATGGTCACTAAGCTACACATAACATGAATTTAAGCAATTAAAGAAACAACATAAGCATGTTATGGACTTTTACTCTTTTGGTGTTGAAAACCCTTTTTCCAGAACCTTACTTCAGTTGTAAATCGCCTCTTGGAACCTCTTCCTTCATCCAAAAGTCTCCCAAATCGTAATGGGCAAAGGTATTTATATTTTCTGATTTTACTGAGTTCACGTCGTGAAGATGAGATAACCGTGTTCGGCAAGGATTCCTTCACCCGGATGCTTATCTTCTAAAACTCTCTTCTCATGTCGTGAACCATGAACTGTTCACATTGTGAGTACGTCTTTTGGGTGTTTTTTCATTCTTCTTTTCTTCAAGCCCCCCAAAGTTCCAAGTATTATCACTTCTGGTCCCTTTCTTTGAAGATACTTCTATTTGGCTGCACATAACAATTTATCCTTATAAGTACCATAATTCTGTGCAAATAACCAAAATATTTAATAAAATGTAGATCAATATTTCCTAAAACTATGTATAAATATGGAAATATCAAAATACCCCATACTTAGGCTTTGCTTGCCCTCAAGCAAATCTACTTATTTAAACCTAAACCTTCATCAATAGCATTACATAGAACAAACCAATTCCAGCTCAGCTATTATGCCAAGACCTCAACGCATGCATTTGTGTCTAATTTTTTTCCTAAATGACCCCCATACTTTAAATACTCACAATCTTCATAAATAATTACCCACTTCTTTCGAACAATGCTCATTTTACGGAACCCTTCGAATCCATCCTCAAAGAGCTTTCTAACCTCAAGATATTTTTGTAAAGCTACCCAAGCATACATAAACTAGAGAATTACAACTTTTTAGAAGATACCACAACTTGGAGCTCTTGAATTCATCTTTTCTTTAATGTTTAATCTTTAACTTCATTGAATTCACTTCTTTCATGATTTTTGGCATCTTTAACTTTTGATTCATTAGAACTTTAATCATCTGATCTTCAACTTTGATAGCTCCAAAATTCTTCAAGAATTTTTACTTTTCAGTAATTTCTCTCTCTTTTTTTTACATGTATAACTCACTTTTTTTTTCTTTTTTCAAAACCCTACATGCTTAAGCAGGGGCGCTTAACTTCAACCTTCATTGGTTAAGACATATCTTTCCCGGATACATTTTAGGTTTAAGCTGCTAAACATATTGCATTCCTCAAACTAAGCAGGGTTATGTTTTCGTTCCATGATTTCACTAAAATAAAGGAGGCTACAAATGCATTATAACCTATATCGACTCAACTAAACATTTGAGCTCTTATCGGATCATTCCACTAGCAAGTACAGTTCAAATTATTACTACTAGATCCAATAAAGATTTTAAAATTTACCAAATTATCTAGCAATTTACTTTTTCTACCCCCTACCCCACACTTATTTCATACAATTCCCTCATTGTATGCTTAAAATAATATAAAAACTAAGAGAAGGGAGAAAAAGGAACAGACTCCCCTGGGATAGTGGCTTGAACGAAACTCCAAAAATGTGGAAAAACGTGCATCTCGAATATGGACCTTTTTTTAAAATAAGAACTTGGACTTGAACTTGCGAACCAGCCAGCAATAAAAACTTCAATCTTAAAAAAGAATGGTGCAAGCCTCCAAATTATGTAGACAATGTGTAAAGCATACGCCACATTGTATATTAGAGAAAACAACCCATCGAATTGTCACAAAAGGGTCATAAGGAATCGTAGTAATTCCATGTAATGAAGAAGAACAGAACGAAATCAATGTGGTGGAAATTCACAACTCACGACGTGAAGTTGTTGAATCGCGCATTCTGAATTTCCTTGTAACTTTGTTCACGATGTGAGAAATATAGGGTGACGACTTTAAGTTTGGGTAAACCAGAATTAAAATTTCCTTCTTCCTTGTAAAGACATATACTCCACTCAACGTCTTAACGAATTAAGACCCTTCTAAATTCATTGTATTTTGACGACTTTTCTAACTATAACCTCTCTCTCGACTCACCCCACACTTATTTCCAATTATGGGTTTCAACTTTCAACTTCTAAACTTGAACAACACTCGCCTAAACAAACACGACTCTTGACTCGACCTTACTTCTTCCCCAAGACTCCTTAGCAAACTGAAAGTTAACAACCAAAGAAGAGTAAAATAACATAATATCTTAAAGTCTTACAGTCCAAACAAATTAAAAAAAACAAATAAGTCTAAAATAAACAAAATAAAACTAAACAATCAATCATCTTCATCATCCTTGTTTGCTCCACTAGTGCCTGCCCCATCTCCTCCTTGTCCTCGATACTCCGTCCACCTCGGACAAATGGGGTAATGATACCCTAGGTGATGAGGCTGCTCCACATGGAAATGCCTAACCATATTTCCATTATTCCTCCAATCCGGTTAACACTCAAAGAGAGCTGATCGAAATACCCAGCCATATCATTCCCAATGTGTGATCCTACCATCGGTGCGGGTGGATGCATTGGTTGCCCTCTCTCTCCTCTTCCTCTCATGTTTATTCTCCTAGGTCGTGGCTGTGGTTGTTGTTCTGGTTGTGTATCAGGTTGCTCATCACCATCCTAACCCTAATCATCTGAGGGTGCTATTCCCTAATGCGACCCAAAGTTTCTGACAACCCGCATGGTCTCCAAATACCCCATGCCAAGCTAATGCTCATCCACACAAGTCATGGAACGAGTAATATCAGGGACAAGCAAACAATACGAGAGAGCTAAACACGTAATAAATTACCCTACACAAATAGGTCTCCCGGGGCGAGAACTGGCTGCAGACCCAGCCAGAAAACGTGCCAAAAAATAAAGAATGTTGCAACACACTCCGGGCTACAAGATACACCATAATAAGAATAGATTTTTCTTTGTTACTTTATCTCCATGCCTCCTATGATTGATGGAGAATGTGATGAAACGGTGGAGTAAACGGTGGATAGGGGACCGAATACTACTCTCGGGAGACACTCCGAAATTAAAAATCTCGGATGCAATACTATGCCAGAAAAGCATATCTAGTAACACCATCTGTGTACCCTCTAGCTACCTCGCTCAAGAACACACCAAATTTTGGAGTCATTGCCTCTTGACGATCATATATTCCAACCCTCCAAGCGAATATAACGAGGTTGCATTCCCGATACTCACCCCTAAACGGAATACCAAAGTTTGTTGCCAATGTGGGGCTAGGACTGTCTCCTGGAATGTCACTGTTGAGAAAAACTCAACACAAAACTCCTTATACACCCGCTCTTGGATCCGAAAAGGTTGAGCCATCCCAAGCAAGTGAACGAATATCCATGTCCAATAAATATTTTGGTCAAAAACGGGGATAGCCTTTCCACGAGCCCGACTTCCCTCAACCGCATCCAATTGATTGTAGGAGCAACTGCTATCTCTCGTTTTTAGAGCCACCCTAATTTGTTGTTCCATCGGGTCAAGACTTCTTGGGACATCGTTGTGGGAAAATTGTAAAACGGGTGTAAACCCACTACTCCAAGAGGTGCCTCCTTTCTATGACCCATTTCTGCAAAAAAAGAAAAAAAAAGCAAACACAGCCAAAAGAAGAATCCACAAGTTTAGAAATAAAAGAAACAGAAAACTGTTTAGCCCAGAATTCACATCGTGAATTCCTAAGAATTCACGTCGTGATTTCGTCATCGATGTTACATTCTATTATGTTCTTGTACAAATCGGCCAATACAATGCATGGGGTTTACTCCTATGTTACTTTCGACCATAAATCATCTACACTCCAAGGCTAATTCACGAGTTTTAGGGCATATTTTCTGCATTTCATCTAACTAACAAACCCTAAACCTAAGTTCAACTATTAGAGAAGAATTAAACTTAGTAATTAAGAATCATTACCTTAGATTGAAGTATTACGTAAGCAAAAATGAAATTATAGCGGTTGCCGGTCAATATCAAATGGAGGGGACCAGTTGCCACTTTCACTTCGTGAGGAATAAACAAAGTGCTAGGTCAAACTGATTCCTTATCCTTTAATCTGTGATCCCGAGTAATTTACTACTCACGTCGTGAATCCATATTGGTTCACGTCGTGAGTTCTGTCTGGGCTCTAAAATTGGGCCATTTAAGTAGGAAGTGGGCTAAGGGATATATTGGGTCATTACTGAAAGTGGGAAGGCTGAAAAACATGGTTAACATATAAAAGAATCATGCCCGTATTCCATCCAAATTCACATCGTGAACCCGTAATGGTTCACGTCATGAAGAACGTCTGATCATGAAATTTATTAATTTCTCCAAATTTAATTTTGTAAGATATTCAATAAGTTTTACCACTTGATTTTAATGACTCCTTACTTGGTAACTTATTATTCAGATATAAATTCGGATGAAATGATCGACTTCCTAAGAACTAAAAATATGCTAAAACCTAAAAAGAAAAAGAAAGAAAATGCAAACCAAACTCGGGTTGCCTCCCGAGAAGCGCTTCTTTTTTAGGAGTCTTGAGTTGGACTCCGTGCCTCCTACGTTGAATCATATGAAGAGTCCACCACTAGGATCTTTTACTCCTTGAAATGCCTCTTGTAAGCTTGTACTCGATGAATTTACGCCTTTTTAGAATTTTCCTTTTTAGCTTTAACTTCATCTCCATCGTGCTTGCGTTTGATCCCTTGAATCCTCAATTTTTCATCATCTTTAAGCTCCAAAGTATCACTCTCTTCTTTCACCATTGGACTTGTTACTTTTGAAGTGACCTCCTCTTCATCACTCGGCATCTCATCATCTTCCTTGTTTACCCAAGAAGTTGGATTCGTGTAGGCAATGACTTCAACTAAAAATGGAACAGATGCTCTTGGTTTTGTTCATTTAACTTGTTGAATTGTTTTGATTTCTTCTTCCATGAGCTTCTCTAATTCTTCAAGTTCATTTTCTTCATCAATGTTGAAAACCTCTTCTTGAGCATGATTGCGTTGGAAACCATCTTCTATTTAAAATATGTCATTAGCTCTTACTTCTCATTTGGAAGCCCACTAACCGTAGTGGTTTCTCAAACTCAATAGTTCAAAAGATAGAACCATTATTAGTTTTTACAACTTAGTTCAATATGATATTCTATAATATGATCATATGAATCCCAATTTAGAATACTCATATTTCCATTCGTAGTCCATTCAAATTCATTTTGAATATCTTAATATTTATCAAAACATTTATCCTTTATTGATGAATTCCAACCAATATTATTGGATTTAATGGAAATAGCTTCTTGGAATATAGAAGTATCATTTGATTCTAAATTTCCAAACAAGAAATCGGTGCATGTTTTTATTGAAATCATAGACCATTATGTTCTAACCGATTCTCATATTCTTTGGATCTACCAGCTTTCATTTTCCTTGTGAAAATCTGTTTATAGCCTAGTGGTTTACATATTAGAGGTATATCCATTATCTCTCGTGTGTGAGTTTGTAAGATATAATCCATTACACTTTTAATTGTCTCTTTTCATTGAGGTCTTTCAGAGGAAGTGAATTCATTTTTGAAAGTTTGAGGCTCTCTTTCAACCATATACATGTAGAAATCATCTCCAAATAATTTCTCATTTTTTACCCTTTGACTCCATCATGATCTATTTCTTCTTCATGAGAAAATTCTTTGTACTGAATTGTTTTTGGAGCACTTGTTTTTGCTTTATCAAGATATGGAAACATATGTCAATGTATGATGCATTTGTTGACTCCATTATCGTGCCTTTATGAACATCTTATTAGAGTCGTGTACAGGAAACAATAAGGATTATTGTTTTGTGCATAACCAATAAAGATGCAACCATCAATCTAGTTTCCAATCCTTAAAACCTTTGCGAGAAAACCCCACGTTTGAATATATTTTTAAGATGGTTTTATACCCGACCATAACTTGGATGGTGTTTTATACGTTTACTTTTTTGGTACGTTATTTAAAAGGTAATTAGTTGATAACACAAATATCCAGCATTAAGGGTATAGACCCAAAACTTAAAAACATGGAATCAATCATCTCTTTCAAGGTATGATTTTCCTTTTAATGATGTCATTTTGTTATGGTGAATAAGACGCCGTAAGTTCATGTCTAATACCATGACTTGTGCAAAGTTCCTCAAATGGTGATACATACTCACCTCCATGGCCACTTCTTAGTACTTTAATGGTCTTATTGAGTTGATTCTAAACGTCACTTTTATACACTTTAAATTTGTGTATTGCTTCATCTTTACTCTTAAGTATATAGACATAACACAATTTGGTGCAATCATCAATAAAAGTGATATGGTACTTATTTGACACCTTTAGATGGATCTGAGTTCATATCATACATATATATGTTAATTAATCCAAAGGATTCACTTGTCATTTCAGTGGACTTGAATGATTGTCTTGTTAATTTTAATTCAACATAAGTGTGGCATTTGTATTTTGAGTCTATATAAAAATGAGGTATGTGTTCAAGTTTGATTAATTGTCTTAATGTGTCAAAATTAACATGTACACGTCTAGCATGCCACACATTAGAAGACTCAAACAAGTAAGCCGAAGAATGAACCATTTCATTGATTTTAGGCTTATTAGCCATTGCATGGAATTTAAACATTCCATCATCCACATAACCCTTGCCTACAAAGATACACGGTTTGGTTGATACAAACTTATTGGATGTACAATCAAACAATATTGTTTCTTATTCAGTTAAAATTTATTAGTAAGATAAACTTTTTTCAATCAACATTTTTTTCAATCAACAATTATCAAACGACCCTAAGTCAATGTTTCCGATAATGAAAACTATTTTTCAGAAAATAAAAACAAAATTAGTTTTGTTTTCAACTGTGACTAAGATTCTGAAACTAGAAAAAAAAAAAAAAAAAAAAAAAAAAAAAAAAAAAAAAAAAAAAACTATTTTCAAAAGAATTTCTTAAAAACCAAAAAAAAGCCAAAACATTATTTATTGTATATTTAAACTTTTGGTTAATCTCAACCACATCGATTCTTTTCCTTGGCGGCACTAAGAACACTAGAACACCAAAAAGGTACTCGCCCTTTATTTTCATCGAGTGTAAATCCAAAATATAGCAAGACAAAACAATTTGGAACTAAAACATTTTTTTTCTTTTACATACTGTAAATGAGGAACAGAAAAAGAAACAACTTTTTTTTTCTTTGCCATTAAAACCAAACAGCAACGAAACAAATAAAGTATAAGATTTTTTTAACCATGTGAATTCTAGTTAGTTTCGTATAAAAGAATTTGTTTTAAGATTATAAGAAAAATATTATGGAAATATAGAAAAGCAAACAAGAAAACCGAAAAATTGAGACATGTTTTTAACACATTATCCTTAAAACAAATTTGTCTGTTACCGGGTGTTTGTTTCTCAAGATAAAATAGTTTGAAGTGGATCTTCAAGAGTAGCCAAACCCCCAATAGGTGTATACTATACTTTTGATATAACAAGAAACTAAGAATATGAACCGGAGAATAAAAGAGTTTTGACATTCTTTTTGGTGTATTCAAATGGTTGTAGAGTAGTGCGTTTATACTACACATTCTATAACCTCCAATTTAAACACTTGTATTAATCACAAGATTAATGTGTGTTTAATATGCAATTAAACTGTAATATTAATTATAATTTTAGTTACGAAAGAAAGAAATATTTACAAGAAACATCCCCGACATTTTCTTTTCTTTCTTCCACCCATTAAACTCTTTTATTTACTTCTTCCAGCACCCTTGCTTTAAGGATTCTCATTTATATTAAATCCATTCTTGACATGTTAAAAATTGGGGAAAACCCATTTTCATAAATTGGTAAAACTATATTTCCAATATATATATATATATATATATATATATATATATATATATATATATATATATATATATATATATATATATATATATATATATATATATATATATATATATATATAGAGAGAGAGAGAGAGAGAGAGAGAGAGTCAAGATCAAATAAAAAGGAAATTTTTAGTAGGAATATAAGAAATTTTTTTATATGCATATTTTCTTAGCAAAAAATGAAAAGAATCATTAGATGATTCAAAAGTAAAATGATTCACAAGAAAAAATTCTGAAAAAAACACTTTTATGATTCATTTTTAGGTAGATCAAGAAAAAAAATCATTTTTATGACAATTTTAGTGAATATTAACAAAATCATCATAAAAATGAATCATCGAAATCTTTTTTCTGGATTTTTTTTTTGTTGAATCATGTTATTATTGATTCATTTAGTGATTCATTTGTTTTTTCGCTAAAAAAAATAAATCGAAAAGGAGTGTGTTGATGGTGAGGATAACATAGTGATGATCCGATGAAGAGGAGTGTCTTGATGGTGAGGATGACAATTATGAGATGAAGGTAGTGGGGGTGGTTAGATGACGCTAGATTTCTCATTTGGAGATGATAAGGATGTGCAGATTTAGGGTTTCTCAAATGCATGTCATCGGAGAAGGGTGCGTCTCTCTCTCTCTAGAGAGAGAGAGAGAGAGAGAGAGATGATATGCTATACGACGGGGTCCGAAAAGGGGAAGACAAACATGAGTTTGATTAGGTGAGTTTTTTTAGTTTTAAAATATTATTTAAAATTTAAAAAGGAAATCAAATTAAAAAAATAGGGGTATAAGAGTAGTTTTAGATTGGTTATGAAACAAAATAAAACTATCAGGATCAACCATGCAGAAAACTAGAAAACTAAACCACAGTGGTGCTACATTATAGAAGTGGTGCGACATTTTCTATAATTATCCTTAAATTATTATTTTTCTATAAGTTACATCGACCAATTGTGAAGTTTTGACTTAATGATCCCTATATACTCAATTGAATGTTTGTATACTTTCTATCTTGTGTCAAAGTTTACGCTTTAGGGTTATAATTGTCCAAAGATGAAGCCATCTATCATTTTCCTGTGCTTTTATGAGTTTTGATTTTGATTTATGTTTAAGATTCCTTTTGTATCGTGGATTTCTTCTAAGTTAAAGCATATGCTTTTTAACTTTTATTGCATGTTTGAGAGAGAGATATAGAAAACGATAGACACATAATAATAATAATAATAACAATAATAATAATAATAATAATAATAATAATAATAATTATTATTATTATTATTATTATTATTATTATTATTATTATTATTATTATTATCTTTCAAATCATTGTTACACGTACATTTTCAACTAGAACTTTCATTGCCAACTATATTTCCAGTTATTGTGAAAGAAAACATCTTTATATGTTTAGTTGCTTAAAAAGTTGAGATTACCAACCCTAATGTTGAAATATATGTCACTTGGTTTGGTCAAATTAGTGTATATCTTAAAGATACGTGTTCCTTTAAATGCAAATATATGTCATATTCATGATCATGTTTATGAAAACTAGCTATATATGATAGAATCACCAAATATTCTTATACATCACTCTCCTTATCTTCGGTTACCTACTCCCATCATTGAGTGTGTAGCTATCGATGATCATTTGATTTTGTAAAGGGAAAATTTATTCATTGTACACAAAATTCATGATCATGTTTATGACAACTAACTATATATTTAGTCATTTTTTGGAGCGGTAGGAATTTATAACAACTCGAAGAAGGTATAGAAAACGAACATATTAGAAAGAAGTTGGTAACTAAATTAGGATTGTGAACCCAACCAAACTAGTTCAAGTTGTATTATCCATTCCTATTACAAATCCATAGATATAAATGGAGACCGGTTTTTCAAAGATCTCTGCTTTTCTAAGCTTAAACATTCCAGAAAAATAATTGTTTCGACTTCTATAGATAATCCGAAAACTTGTGATAATGAACGCACCAAAACTTTTTATTTGAACCACATTTATTTAGCTTAACTTTGTCCGGTCACACCTCTAAATCAAGAAGTATAATCAAAATTCCACCACCTAACAATCAAATTATTAGAAAGAGGCGGTTTCTACGAAAATTTCCTAGGAAATATTTTCCTCTAAAGTTCCTACGTATTTATGAGAGGTTTCTTAGAAAGTTTGGAGAAAGCATTTAAACTCGTTTTCCTCGGAAGGTCCAATAAGTTTCCGAGGGAACTCTTAGCAATGTTAAAAAACACGTATGATAGTTCCTTAGAATTCTATGGAAAGTTCATATGCATTTCCGAGGGAATCTTTGCTGGGGCTTTTTAGAGGAACTTCTTTGGAAAACTTTATTAAAATATGTCAAAAAATAGGACCAAAAGTGTCGAACTATTGTCGTAATCCACAGTTCCCGGGAAACTCCTTGGAATAATGTCTCCTCGTAAATCCCTATTTTCACAATAAATTTGTTTGTGTAGGAAAATTATCGATACTTTCTACAAATTATTTTTCTTGGAAATGTGTAGGAAAATTCATGGGACAGATATTCCTACGAGGGCTTTTCTGAGGAAAAAACCATCAAAAATCCCTAGTAAAATATTATTTCCAAAATTCCATAGGAATGTTTTCCTAGGAACCCACATCGTTTTCTAGTAGTGGCTAGCTCCAAATAAACATGACATTTGGGAAAGTAATAATCAAATGATAGACTCAATATGCGAATCAAACAAGGAAAAAGAGTCGGGTCAATATCAATACCTTTATCTATCAAGTTTATGCCAACATGCACTCGATTTAACTGCATCCTCCAAGGTAAGAAATTAAGCTTTATCTCGAAAAGAGAAGTAAGTTATTTTTTAGAATCGGTAGACAAGCAATCAAACTGAATAATCTTGAAAATTATATGTCTATTAGTTGGTAATAATAAATTCAATTTCTAATTAAAATTGTTGAGATTCATCTAGAAAACCATATTGATTCTACGTGATCAAATCTGATTAAAAGAAAGGTAGAAGAAGATGTATATTTATCAGACGAATTAAAATGCAAAACATTGGAAATAAAACCATCCTCGTTTTTGTTGATCTATACTTCTAAAAGACTGCACATAAGAAGCTCTTATCCTTAAACGTTTTTATGTTTCTCTAAGTGTTGATGATTTTAGTATCACTAGGCATTTAAGTGTAATTGGAATTAATATGAACGTCAAGGGAAATTATTAATTGTTTCTAAATTAAGTTAGGTGGTGCGGGGTGCACCCTTATATAAGATCAGTTTGATTCTAGAATGAATATGGCAGTGGGAAAATTGACAATTTTGTTAATTTTGAATCTTGAACTAGTAAAGTGACCCATGCTTCAGGAGTAATTTTCTAATTGGATTTTGTCATGGGGTTGTTATAAGCATCATTCATCAACAAATAAACATTCATCAAACACCAAATAACAAACTAAGATGGTGTTAAAAGTCTGAAAACATGTAACAATTTTCAATAAACAATAACACAGATACATGTTCATTTCATCTTTTTCCGAATTTATACCATGTAATACGAATATTACCAATAATAATCATCCTTATCATTTTCAGAGTTGAGAAACTCATCAGCAACATCAAGTGGCTGGTGTTGTAGGCATTGTAAACATTGGTGAACATCCTTCGATTAGCCTGCAAATTAGATGTAATATCCATAATGAAAGCTTTGGTTGTTGTTCAAATATCCTTAGTTTGAAAAGAGATGATACATACTTATTCCTTTTCTTTGAAGAATAGAATTGCACATAGTAACACATGCCAAAAATTGGACATTGTGGAAATACAAAGAAAAGCTTATTCTTCCATTTTTAATAGGAATCAGAGGCTACAGACGACGGCGAGACTTCCTTGATCGAGGGGACGCAGTCGCAGGAGAAGATAAGCCACAATTGTCAGCCTTTTGCTTGTGAGGCCTAGACATGACGACAAACATCCACAGAAAGAGCAACACCAAGCGCAAAATTAAAAACAACGAACCAAAAGATTGACAAACACGATTATCATCCACATACATGAATACAAAACAACATCAACAAAAGCAGAATGTGAAACATATAAAATCTCAGAAAAACCTTAAAGCATAGACTTAGAACAACCTTAAAAAATGAATAGAGAAGTGGAGAAACCATATCTTGGACCAATGACTGGAATCTGGTTTAGTGACTTTGCATATTGTAGAACCTTCGGTAACATAAGTTATTATCTGGGGTTATCTGTCAATGGAATCAGAGAAGGAATGGAACGGTTCATTCCATCAGAATCAAGTATTCCATTCCTTCTAAAACATAGTTACCATCTTAAGTGGGAAACCGATTACTCGAAGAGACAACATCATGCTGCCTACTCTACATATCCCACAAATGAAACCAGAACTCAAAATCACATTTAAAAAGAAAAAATTAAAAATTTATTCTTAAGAAACCTGGAAAAAGTAAGCAAAATGACATTGTACAAGTTATAAAAAAAAGGCCATATATCATATAAATATCCAATACTCACGTCCATATGGAAACTTTGTCAATAACTCTTTCAGTAGCTCTCTATTTATTTTTCCTTTTCATTTCTATAAGTACGCCTGTCATTTTCTCAAATATCATTTACCCTGAGAAAAGAACTACCTTTCCCTCATAATATCCTTGTAGCAAGTAATTAATCACACCAAAGTTAGATGCATATATGTAGACAAATATTTTAATCCTTGTTGATAATCATAACCAATTACATATTTGTGACAGCCCGAATCCAGGTATTCTTCTATTTTGGATTAAGTTGTAAATTTAGGGTTTCCATGGTAGGCGAGTACGCTGGGCATACAAGTTGTACGCTGTGCGTACTCGCGCGCGTCATTTGGATGCGTTCCCCCTCAGGTACGCGGGGCGTACCCAAGGTTACGCCCGACGTAACTCATTCAGACCCAAACCCTAATTTCCTTTGAAGGGGCTATAAAAGGAATGTGTGGCTGGACTTCTCAGCCACCATCCCTCAGAGTGAAACCCTAAAAAGAGTGTACCTTCGTTCTTTAGCCATTGTGTGTGTATTCTAAGCTTGGTGGTGCCATTCCAAGGTTGCAAAGGATAAGGAGAGCTTGTTGGAGAGGCTAGAAGTGGTGCTCAAGTGTAGATCTGAGCTTTGCAAGGGCTAAAGCTTCATTTCCAGGTATAAAGTTCGGATCTTGTCACTTGGTTCATGTTGTATGCTTTAGATGTCATTTTCTAGGGTTTAAGTCCCAAAGGTGGAGACTTTTGTGAAAATGGCCTCCATAAGCTTAGATACTTCATAATTCTGATCTTTTGGAGTTGTAGACTCATAAAAATAGCATCTTGGACATGGGTATTGCACCATGCATGAGATCTAGGTCCTAGAGTGTGAATAAAAGGTTGTTATGTGATGTTGGAGCCTTTACAACCATGCCAAGGCTTAAAGGTCTCGACTTTATGGGTTTAGACACACTAAAGGAGTCGGATCTGGAAGTTGGAGTAATGTCTTAACCGATTAAGACCAGAAATGAAGAGTGGCTGATTCTGATGGTTACGCTGGGCGTAACATCCAGTACGTGCAGCGTACTGGGTGGAGACTCCGATCCAGGGGGTTGGCGATGTACGCCCCGCGTACATCTAGCAGTACGCCCCGCGTACTCTCAGGGTTGACTTTTGTTGACTTCTAGGGTTTTGGTCAACATGAGGACTTTAGGTCAAGGAAGGGTAAAATAGTCTTTTACCCTTTTAAGAATGATGATAAGGGATAAAGTTTTAGTGGTGGAAGTCTTTGCGTATTAAATAATAATATTTTTATGTTTAGGCGAGGTAGAGTCGTCCTTGAGATTCGGTGATAGCAAGGACACGAGATCTTAGACTTTCCACGAGGTGAGTCTTCTCACTATACTGTACTCGGAAGGGTTTGACTGTGTGACCGGAAGGTCGAATATGATATGAGATATATGCATTATGTGTGATAAGTTAATCGTTATATGTGACATGTATGATATGCTTGATATGGGCCGGAAGGCATTATGTTATGGGCCGGAAGGCGAATATGTTATGGGCCGGAAGGCGTTGTGATGTGGACCGTAAGGTTGACGTGCGTAAGATAGGAAGGTTTACCTAGTCGGGACGGAAGTCCCCTGAGACACATGGACCGGAAGGTCGGGGCCTGGAAAGGCGTATGTGCGAAAGTTGTATTTTGGGGAACTCACTAAGAATTTATGCTTACGGTTGTTGTGTTATGTGTTTCAGGTACTAGCGAGGACCGTGGGAAGGCACCAGTGTGATCGTACACATTATCGGGGGGAAAACTATTTTTATGATCTTTGTGATGTATTCGGTTGTGACAATATTGTTTACGTTTGAATTTGAAATATTAATCGATGTTTGATGTTTGCAAAAATGAAAAATTGGTTTTAAAATTTACGTCGTTACAATAATACAATTAAATTAATGGATTGGTAACCATATAAAAAAGTAAATTAAAGAAAGACACAAAATGGATTTATTTTAAACCTTTTTCAGTTGCGGCTCTAACTGCATTGATGTTTGCAGTTCCACAACCATCTATATTCTTTGAATCAAACCAATTTTTTTGGTTCTGCATCAAGATGTTGTAACATCAGCCAATCCATGAAAACTGAAATCCCCATGCGGCCGTACCAGCCACCAATTTAAGTGAGATGATAGACTTGCATGTTGGTTTGGGTGTTTTTGGCTATAATCGGTTTCTGATAGAGTAGTTGAGTAGCAGTCATGTGCTTCAAGAAAAATGCCAACGACCTTATCAAAAGAAAGGTAGAACATAGACCAAAAAGATGGTGTTTTATGCCAAAGAAATTTGAGTCAAAGGCATATACACATGCTTCTATCTTCCATTCTCAACAGATAGCGGTACACGGAAAAAAAAGTAAAATAAAATAAAATAAACTTAGATGGCGAACTGGGAGATTGACCAAGCTAGGGCTTTTCCTCACAAAAACCAAATCGCAAAAAATGGAGTAGAATCTATTTGTATACGGTGGATAGGAAAATGGAGGGGGGGGAGAGGAATCGGTTTTCTGACCTAAAACTGAAACGAAGGCGCTGAATGTTCTCCAATCGAAGATGGAAGCTTCAATCCATGTACAAAGAGTGAAGGTTTGTCGCCGATGTCACCAGGTCTTCAGTGGCATCTTTCGTTGTTACCCGATCAGACGATCTTTGGCAAGAGAGCAAGGGGATGGGGTGGAAGAATAAGAGGGAGCATCGATGAGCTTTTAAGAGATTTTGACGATACTGGAGTTTTGTGGTTTCAACGGATGAAGAAGAATAGGAGGAGAAGATGTATGGGTTCGACTAAGCGGAAGAAGCGGTGGTAGAGAAGAAGAGGATTAATGTTAGTATGATAGAGGAGAGCAATCAACACCTCTAGAGCAAAAGATGAAAAAGAAGATCTTGAAAAAGTATCGATGAGCAGAAGGCTATCCAGGAGTTAAGCGGTGGACTAACCAGGTAAAGTTAAATAACCCCAGGAACAGTAACCCTGGTCAGTTACTGTTCATAAGGATTCATAACTTATATATATATATATATATATATATATATATATATATATATATATATATATATATATATATATATATATATATATATATATATATATATATATATATATATATATATATATATAGGAAAAGTGAATATACCCTTAAGGGTATATAAGGATAGGTACCCTAACCCACCATAATACATCATTTTGTTTGATATATTTATTATAATGTTCTTAAACTTCAACCCTAACTTGATTTACTTTCAAGATTTTCGAAATTTCACTATTATCTTTCTCTTTCATCACATCTTTATGTCGGACACCTACTAGGCTTTATATATTATAGTTAAAAATTGAAATTGTGTAAGAGGAAGATAAATATAAAATTTATATAAATCTTGAAATTAAATCAAGTTAGAAGTTGAATGAGAAGAACATTGGACAATTACAATATGTATATATGATACAAAACGAAGTAATATTGTAAGTTTGGGTATCTATGTTTATATATCCTTAAGGGTATATTCACTTTTCCCCTATATCTATATATATATATATATATATATATATATATATATATATATATATATATATATATATATATATATATATATATATGTAATGGGTAATTTATAGTAAACTAGCGGTTACACTAGTTATGGAAACCATTGAATGATTGCAATAAAAACTATTAAATGATTACAACTAATTTAATTAAATGACTACAATTAATTTAATTGCAACTACCCATTTTGTCATGCTATAACTAGATGTTCTAAGGAATGAAGATATGAGACGATTTTCTTAACTAATTTTGGACTCTCTTGGTCTCTAAATATTTATAATTCTCTCTAGCATTTGGGTTTTGTTTATGTGCCTAGATTCGAATGTGTCATGTGGATTATCATAGATTCGATTTCGTGGTACCTAGGCATAAGGTCGAAATATCAATTCGGAACGTGAACTTACATGATCCACAAAAAGTCGGATTTCCGTACCACCATTACTTTGTTCATCGGTTCAAACAATCAAATTAATATTACTTCCTATTGGTGTTAACGGTTGAGTCAATCATAGATATGCCTATAAAGTTCTACAACTTGGAGAAATTAGAAGTCAATGACTTCAGGTATTTGTAGAAAAAGATGCATTTTTTGTTGACATCACTGAAGGCAGTGTATGTATTGAGTACTTCTATGCTGGAGGTGGTTGAAGATGAGACATTATAGCAAACTAGAAGGATGACTATGTAAGAAAATAATGATTATATATGCAGAGGTCATATTTTAAATGGTACATGTGGTTCTGTAATCAGTATCTACTAAAGTGTCGAAAGTACAAAGGTGTAACGTCCCTAAAAACATGATTAAAATTTTTATAAACCATTAGTCATACAAAACATTATTTCCAAAACATAGTCATAAAATCAAAGAATCAAGATTTTTCAAAACAAATATCAGTAGGAGAATGTGTATGATTATGCATTCGCCTTGCCCCGATCATCAGATGTACCTAAAACCATGAAACCAACAACTCTAAGCTAAAACTTAGTGAGTCTCCCCAAAGTACCACAAATAACAGTACGTATATAATGCATGCACAATAGGCCCAAAACATTAGACTGATTTCCCCTGAGCCCACAATATAAGATTGGATTGCCATCCCGTCCCTCGACTTATGACTAGATTGCTCCCGATCCTACATCGTAAGTCTGGATTGCCCTCCCGACCCTCAGCTTATGATTGGATTATTCACGAGTTTTTTTTGGCTTAACGTACAAAGAAGTATTGCCTCGATCCAACCGTACTATGTCGATACATACATAACAAATAACAATAATGTAACGCCCGTAGATCAGAGCTAATCAATTTAGAGACGATAAGTGTTAAAAATGGCTTTTTGGTACAAGATTATTTAGAATGAATAATTTTAACTAAGTTGTAGTGGTCATGACAAGGATTCCGTATATATAAAGAATGCCGAAATCAGAGTTATAACGAAGAAGTTATGATATGTCAACGTTTCGCGACAGAACCGATAGGATGTTGGGTGATGTAAAAAATGAATTTACAATAAAAAGATTTTTAGCCTTAGCGATCTAAATGAATGTTGTAGAGTTCGTTAAACTGAGAGTGTGCATAAAAAAATGTCCAAATCTGACTTCGTATGAGGAAGTTATGATTTTTCTAAGTTTCGACTTATCGGTATGCAGCCCGAAGTTCGAATTTGAGATCGAGTGAGTTTTGGCCGAAACAATCTAAACGAGAATTGATGATCTCGTCGATAGTAGTACAACAGTGAAAACACAGACGAAAACGGACGTCGGATGAAGAAGTTATGAATTTCTAACGGAGTTTTCCTATCCCGACTTACTAAAAATAATATAATAAAAATAAAGTCAAAATTAGCCGATGGAGTCTAAACGAAAGTTGTAGAGCAAGATATCACCTATGTGTGTATAAAAAGAACGTTGAAAACTGAGATCGTATGTGAATGTTATGAATTTATGAAGTTCGAGAAATGCATACCAAAGTGGGAACGCCCCACGTTCAATTAGGAAACTCATCACGTTCAGTGCTTGGCTCCGGATTGGCAACATCGATGTTGACTCAACAGATAAGGGATAGGATCGAAACCCCGATCCTATGCGCCGCATTCGAAGGGAACACCCTGCGTTCAGGGAACACCCTATGTTCGTTTGGGGAACGCCCTGCGTTCGCGGCAGACTTCACCCTATAAATAGAACACAAAGGGCAGCCATTTGAGGTTGCAAAATCTCTTCTCTCTTACCCTTATTTCATCGATCTACGTGCAAATTATACCCCTAAATCCCTGGTATCCTCCCGAGACCCGAAGCGAGTCCTAGAGCCCTGAAGATCCCGAGAAGTAAAGTTTACGAGCCGAAACTCTACCCACATAAAGCCTATTTTTGGAGAAAACATCTCGGTTTTATCGGAAAATATTATTTTAATAAACGAGGTGCTGTCAGATCTTCTTCTTATGAAGTGAGTGTATAGTCCTTTCATAAACACAGTTTTAATATAAGTATTATTTGAAGTTATTAAGTATATGTTTTGGGTGAGCTGTAGTCACCTCTCTGTTGGATTAATGTCTAAGTCCATAACTATAATTGGTAAGACTTGACCCGACCCGGCATGGTCCATTTGGGTTGCATACCATCATGCACTTGGATAGACTAAATGAGAGAAATAAGACACTTATGGTTATTAATATATTATAAGTTCTAGTATATTAATAATAAGAATAATAAGATTATTTAATTAGTATTGATCAAGAATTAATCTAGGATTAATTGAGTGATGAAAAGAAGACTAATTAAATATATGGGTTGATTGTGTAAATCATCCATACTTGTATAGTGGGCTAATGCTCCATGGATTATCTAGTTGGGCCAAAACCCATATGATGCTCCATGGTGTATTTGAACCCATGGATCCAAGAAAATGGAAAGTCATGACAATTAGGGTTTACCCTAATTGTATAACTATATAAGCATCTTATTCTTGAGGAAAATCGGTCACTAGAAAGACTAGTATTATTCTTGAAGAGGGATAGCCGATTTCATGAAGTGTAGAATTCTCTCTAAGTTATTCTAAGTGTTTTGATGATTGTGAACCATTTGAGGTGTCACACTTGGGGCACTAGGCACTCAAGCTTCATGAAGACATTCTACATCAAAGAGGTATGTATTATATCTTGTTATATTGATAGTTTTGTATGCTAGATTAGGATAATACCTTGGATGTTCATATTTGCATGTATAATAGAGAAAACATAGATCCAAGGTATTTAGGGTTGCATGTACACTTAGGAGTGTTAGAATGCTCATAACCCAACAGTGGTATCAGAGCCTGGTTTGTTTTCTTGTTATACTTGCAAATGGAGCTGAAAAATCGAGTTTTGATGCTGTCAACCAAGCAGACTCGCCGAGTCCATGAAGGGACTCGACGAGTCCAAGACAAAATGCATCCAACTTGCCGAGTTATGTTCATGCACTCGACGAGTTGGACCCCAGACAACATATTTTCGAGGTTTTTGGCTAGAAATGGACTAGGAACATTACCCTAAGTTGTTTTTGAACTTATAAACTTGTTTTTTAATGTGGTGATGTTCATGCTATTCCATTTTCAAATATACTTGTCAATAGATTCATGTTTTGTATTAGTTTAAAGGTTAGACTAATTACATGAAAAACTTTGATTTGAATTATCTTGTTCTTATGAGTTTCTTAGATTAATAGAAAAGTTGAATGAAATAGTTGTTTTCAATCCATTTTAATCTAAGAGTTGAGTATAAAATGTGTTTGTGTAACTTGTCCTCAAGTTACATGAAGAGTCACATTAAAGACTCATAAAACTCATAAAATTGGCAAAGGTTACAAAAAATGAAGAGTCTAGTTCTAATTAATTGGAGTTATGACTCCATAATCTGTCCTCAAGTTATGGAGGACCAAGAGTCTCTTCATTAAATAAAAAATAATAATAATAAAATGTAACCTTAATTAATTCCATAAGTTATAAAATAAAGAAAAGTTAATTCTTTTATTAATTTAAAGTCTTCCATAACTTGTCCTCAAGTTATGGAACTTGAAGAGTTTTTGGATTAAAACTACTTTAAATACATAAGTTATGGAATTAATTAGTTTTGAATAGTTTCAAAACTTGTCCTCAAGTTTTGGAATTTGTAAAGTTTTCTCTTATGAATACTTTAATTCCAAGTTAGCCCTTAGAATTTTAAGAGTTAAAATTCAACCCTTATACTTTATAATATTATAAGTTAATAATAATATATATGTATAAGAGTAAAGTCAGTCTTACCGCTAGTACGCCTCATTCACGAAGCCGGTCTATAAGGTGGGTATAAGGTTGTTGCCTATAAAATGGCAGCTTAATGGGTGTCCACTCTCACCCACCGCTTGCTTGACCGGTGGAGGGTCGTTAGCCGAACGGGTTTGACAGGACTATAATTCTCCCTTCATTAAAAGTATTAATGATAAATACTAAGTAACTAAACTCTTAATAATTCCCAATCTTAGTTACTTAGGAAATGTGAATAAGGTGATAATCCATGAAATTACACTTTACACTTTGTCTAAGTCGTTAGTGGAGCGTGTGTTGTTAACCGGCACACTAACTTGGACTTAACAAGGTAGGTAAAGGGTGACTTAATATTTATCATAGTATCGATGGAGCGTGTGTGGTTAACCGGCACATTGATTAAGGGGTAAACACTTAAGGGTACTAAGTAATTTGCATGGTTACTTCACACCTTGTTTTGTGATCCTCGGCATCCCAGTCACAAAACCTGAAGGGCACACTCGAGATTGAAACATGCCATTGAACAGTTCAATGAATCTCAAAAGATCTAGGAATTTCAAATCCAATTAAAACCTAATAATACATTTCGTTTATCTTGGTGGAAATTGGTGAATCGTCATTCACCTACCTTCAAATTGTTTTATAGCTTGGATTACGGCATACCTCTTCTAAGTTATAAAATAGTTTGTTGGGTCCTAGCCTTAATATTTCATATTGGGTGTCATATTAAGGACTTTAAGATCAACTATCTTGAATATCTCCCAAAACATGTCTGTTTTAGACATTTATGATCTTCCCAAATCTCTTGAAACAAGCATTCCTAATGAAGATGTTGTCCCATGGATATCATACTTCTTTCTCCTCCTCCAATTATTCTCCCTAACTCACAAGTTCTTGAAAGGTTTAAGATCACTCAAGCCCCATTGGCAAGGCAAGGTCCAGGTGTGATCACATCTTGGAGATGTAGTCACATATGGACAAGCCGGGAGAGAAGGGTGTCAAAGTCTTGAGAAAGTTGGTGGTTCAACTACTTTCTAAGTCACATAGTGAGTTCTTTTGGAACACCTATGAAACAGACTATGAAAAGACCCTTAATGATCTTATCTATTTGTTAAGATCAACTTCCTCAAAACTTGATGGACATTGACAATATTGACACAGGAAATCCAGAAAAGCATTCTCTTCCCAATGGAAAGGGATCGGCCATAGTCAACTCAGTTGACCAAATGGTAAAGAGAAAAGTCTAAGTCTGTGATAGTCTCGTGTACCATTATCAAAGGGTCCATATGTTTATATTGCCAAAGGAAAGGGCATTGGTTGCGAAGCTGCCAAGTTTACCTAAGGATGTTAAAGTCAATAAGTTTCACTCTACTTCAGGTAAAGTCCACTAATCTAACTCTGTTAAGTTTCTATTCTGAGATTCCTGATACATGATGTGACTGGGTCACATGGTAATGTTTTAAGAATCAAAGAAAAGTAAAGGAACTTAAAGAAAGAATATGCTGAATCTGATCGCATAGATGGATTTCTATCGCGTAGTTTGAAAATCGGATTCTTGAGCTACTTCTTAGGAGTTATGAGATATTGCTAAGGAATAGATAACAACAGGTTTTCATATGGATTGTAAGGATAAGTTTTTCCGCATAGTTTTAAAATAAAAGAAATTTTTTTATTTTAGTTATTTTAAAATATCCTTACAATGGCATTTGAGGAAAAATTGTTGCTTATATGATTCCATTAATAGCAAGAGTGGAAGTATGAAATTGATTCTTTCATTTGTGGTAATGTCTAAATTTATCAAATAAAGGAAAGATTCTCATCACCCAAGTCTCAATTGGAGCAAAACTTGGAATCATGCAAGTTGTATAGCATGATGAATGAGAACTTTCAAGTATTGGAAAAATTAAGACTAATTACTTGTTCACATGGATGTGTGAGTCAAGTAATGGACTAAGGGATCGAGTACATAGTCATGTGCACTGATTAAGTCCACCACAAAAGATATAAGGCTATTCGTCATAGTTTACTAAAGCTCAGTAAATATGATTATACTTACAGGCTTAAGTGTAACTCTGAGACATTGGAAAAGGTTTCAATGCATAGCAGAGCGGATAAGAAGAATCAAATTAGGCAGAAGGATAAAAGTTTCTCAAATCTGAAAAGATGGGAGAGTACTTTAGTATCAGCTTTGTGATCATCTTAATGATTAAGAAACCATATCAAAATTTGTTCTCTAAGGAAGTCTTAGTGCATTCTTATGACTAAGAAGAAGGGATCTTGAAATTGTTGAAATGGTTAAATCAAGAAGATGAGTCATACTTCGTTCCAATACAAGTCTTAGAGTCATACTCCAAGTTTGTTATTTGAGTGACATGTCTTAATGAAGGTTTAAAACACTTGTCAAATGGAAGAGTAAAAGTTTCCTACTCTTGTACATTTGAAATTGGTAAGTTGTGATGTTTTGGATAAAACAAAGACCAACTTAGGCCAATTGTGTGAAGTGTTTGTCTTGATTAGAATCTACACTATCTCTTGGATATTTGACAAGGGAGTCTTATAGGTCAAGAGGACAGTGGGAGTCTTAAAGGTCTTGAAAGTCTCAAGAACTAATCAAGAATAGAACCTGAAGTTCTTGACTAGCACACGACTTGAGGTATGTATTCTATCTTGTTATATTGATAGTTTTGTATGCTAGATTAGGATAATACCTTGGATGTTCATATTTGCATGTATAATAGAGAAAACATAGATCCAAGGTATTTAGGGTTGCATGTACACTTAGGAGTGTTAGAATGCTCATAACCCAACACTCTCGTGAATGTAGAACTAACAAGCTAAGATTAGCTAATCCCCGACGTGCTGCTCCAACTCAACCACCAATAATCATCATGTGATTAACTCGTCAAAATCCCGTAGACACCCTTAAAGTTAACCCTGGTAAACAGTCAAGGTCAATAGTCCATGTTAACCTCAACTCGACGAGTGTATCTCACAACTCGTTGAGTTTTCTGAGTAATTCATCCACTCGTCGAGTGACATGTGTAACTCAACGATCCCCTCCATATCCATAAAACGGAAAAATCATGACAACCGAAAACTCATGAAATCGAAAACCCTACTCCTTCATCGAAATCACTCGGAAGACCCGAAAACGGGTAAACCCTACTCGACTCATCGAGTCAGCTAAGGGACTCGACGAGTTCCTTTAGTCTCCTTCAAGTTCAACCCTTTCCATTGGGATCTAAGGTCCCAAACTCAAGATCCAAACTCTCCTAGTGCAGATACTACGTAAAGTTGCAAACTTTACGTGTATGCAATGTCCTCCAAGGCTATAACTTCAAAACTAGGCTTCCTACGAGGTTCTTATGCATGAAAAGGGGCTAAGCTAGATTAAGTGAGTGACTTTATGTCCTTGGGGACCTAGAGAGGTCCAGATCTGGAACCATTTCCCTGTGATAAGTCCAGATTTGAGTTTGACCCCATTTTGCACCCAAAAGTGACCACATTCTACCATGAAATAAGATCTAAGTAATTAGAGATCAAGGTGGTAACGTTTTACCTCTAAATGAATGCTCACAACCCATAGATGTTGGATCCCAAGCTTTCTCCTTCCTTCAAGATCATTTATCTTCAAGTTTCCTTCTTCAAAGGCACAAGTTTCACTCTATAAGGTCCACACACACTCACAAAAGCTCAAATATATGGCTTGGGTTTCTTTCTAGACTGTAAGGACGATAAAGGAGGCTACAAATGAGCCATAACTCCTTTAAAATAGGGTAACAACCCCTAAAATTTAGGTTTTCCCTCTACAACACCTTCTCGTCGATTCAGGCCTTCCGACTCATCGAGTACGGTCGAGATCCTGCGTCCACCGAAATGTCCCTACTTGACGAGTTGGACTCCCAACTCGCCGAGACCATTCACAAAACCATAAAACATAAATAAATTAAGTAATACGTGGAATAGGTGTTATAACTTGATATGGGCATTATGAGTTTGTGGTGATGCTGGATCGATCTGTGATCGTTTTTATTGATGATATCCTGGTCTATTCTAAGACCAAGGAGCAACATAAGCAGCATTTGAGGGAGGTTTTGGAGACCCTAAGGGCAGAGAGGTTGTATGCCAAGTTCTCCTAGTGTGATTTCTAGCTACGAGAGGTACAATTTTTGGGGCATATCATCAACTAGGAAGGCATTTCGGTTGATCGGGCCAAGGTTGAGGTAGTGATGCGCTGGGAAGTAATGAAGAATGCTTCCGAGATCCATAGCTTCTTGGGTCTAGCGGGATATTATCGGAGATTCATCCAGGATTTCTCCAAGATTGATGTGCCTTTGACTCGCTTGACCAAGAAGAATGTGACGTTGCAGTGGGGCGCGAATCAGCAGTTGGCTTTTGAGACCCTGAGACCGAGGTTATGCGAGGCTCCAATTCTAGTGCTACCTTAGGGGTTAGATGATTTGGTGGTGTACTGTGATGCATTGATCTCAGGGTTAGGTGAAATATTGATGTAGAGGGGGCATGTGATAGCTTACGCCTCAAGGCAGTTGAAGCCTAATGAGGCGAATTACCCCACTCACGACTTGGAATTGGGGGTAGTGGTGTTTTCCCTCAAGATTTGGAGGCGCTACTTATATGGAGTGCGATGCACTATTTATACTGATCACAAGAGTTTGAAGTATTTGATGGATCTGCGAAACCTCAACATGCGCCAAAGGAGGTGGTTGGATGTGCTTAAAGATTATGACTGATAGATCTTGTACCATCCATGGAAGGCCAACGTAGTGGTTGATGCTTTGAGTCATAAGGTCCCAGGTTCCCCAATTGGGAATGTTTTTTTTTTGAGGATGATGGTGATCTCTCCATTGTTGGACATAATCTAGGAGGATCAGGTTGAGGGGGTGAAGAAGGAGAATTGGAAGATAGAGTAGATTCGGGGACATTATCGTTTGTTTATTAAGAATAGTCGTGGTCTCTTGACACAGTGTGGCCGGGTGTGGGTACTGGTGACTGGAGGGGTAATACAAAAGATATTGGAGGAGGCACACAAGACCAAGTTCTCTATACATCTAGGGGCTACAAAAATGTATAGATATTTGAGACTGAGTTACTGGTGGCCCTGCATGAAACGGGAGATCGCCTGGTTTATGGAGAGGTGCTTGACCTACAGGAAGGTCAAGTCCGAGCATCAACGGGCTCATGGTAAGGTCCAGCCGCTACCCATTCCCATGTGGAAATGGGAAAATATCACTATGGACTTCATCACGAAGTTACCCTGTACGGAGAGGGGTGTGGACACCATATGGGTGATTGTAGACAGGCTGACGAAGAGTGCCGACTTTATTCTGATATTTGAGAGTATATCCATTGTGAAGTTGGCGGATATTTATGTGCGAGAGGTTGTGGCTAGACACGGGGTGCTAGTGTCGGTAGTCTCTGATAGGGATGTTCGGTTTATAGGTTCTAGAAGAAGTTCCACAAGGAACTAAGCGCACTGTTGCATTTTAGCACGCCGTACCACCCCCATACAGATGGCCAGAGTGAGAGGACAATCCAAACACTTGAGGACACGTTGTGAGCATGTGTGTTAACCTTTGGAGGGAGCTGGGATACGTACCTTCCACTGGTAGAGTTTTCTTACAATAATTGTTACCTTGCAAGTATCGACCGACCTCCATTTGAGATGTTGTATGGTAGAAGATTCAGGATTCCAGTTTTTTGGGATGAGGTTGGAAACTGGGTCATGGGGAGCACTATGGTAGAGCTCAAGACTACCGGGTTGATTTACCAGGTGCGTGACCGGTTGCGAGTCACGCAAAGCTATCAGAAAAAGTTATACTGACCAGCGGCGGTCGGATCTTGAGTTCCTAGTGGGGGACTTTGTGCTACTGAAAGTGTCACCATGGAAGGGGTCATTAGGTTTTGAAAGAGGAGTTATCTAGGACCCCGATATATAGGCACGTTCAAGATTAAGGCACGGGTGTGCAAGGTGGCATATTGCTTGGATCTATCGGATGAGCTTAGCCAGATCCACAACACCTTCCATGTGTCGCAGCTTCAAAAGTGTGTCACTGACAAGTCCGCGGTTGTTTCACTCGATGATATCCAGGTGGATGAGAGCCTGAATTTCATTGAGAGACTAGTTGCAATCTTAGATAGGAAGACCAAGGTTCTTCAGAACAAGGAAGTAAAGTTGGTAAGGGTGCAATGGCAGCACCATAAGGGCTCTGAGTGGACTTGGGAGCTGGAGGACGAGATGCGAGACCACTAGTCGGATTTATTTAGACCAGCAAACTTCAACGAAGAAGTCTAATTCAAGTGAGGAGACTTGTAACACCTGTTCCAGGTATTACATAATTTATTTAAGTTTTAGGTTTTTATGCGTAGACTCAGCGAGTTAGGAGTCCAACTCGTCGAGTAGGGACATTTTGGTGGACGCAGGATTTCAACCCTACTCGACAAGTCGAAAGGCCTGACTCAACAAGTAGGTGTTGTAGAGGGACACCCTAAATTTTAGGGGTTGGTCCTTATTTAAAGGACTTTTGGTTCATTTGTAGCCTCCCTTATCATCCTTACAGTCCAGAGAGAAACCCTAGTCGTATATTTGACCTTTTTGAGTGTGTGGACCTTATAGAGTGAAACTTGAGCCTTTGAAGAAGGAAACTTGAAGATAAATGATCTTGAAGGAAGGAGAAAGCTTGGGATCCATCATCTACGGGTTGTGAGCATTCATTTAGAGGTAAAATGTTACCACCTTGATCTCTAATTACTTAGATCTCATTTCATGATAGAATGCGGTCACTTTTGGTTATAAAATGGGGTCAAAATCAGATATGGACTTATTACAAGGAAATGGTTCAGGATCATGACCTCTATAGGTCCCTAAGGACATAAATTCACTCACTTTATCTAGCTTAGCCTCTTTTCATGCATAAAAACCTTGCAGGAAGCCTAGTTTTGAAGTTATAGCCTTGGAGGACCTTTTAATGCATGTAAAGTTTGCAACTTTATGTGGTATCTGCACTAGGAGAGTTTAGATCTGGAGTTTGGAACCTTAGATGCCACTGGAAAGGGTTAAACTTAAAGGAGACTGAAGGAATTAGTCGAGTCCCTTAGCTGACTCGACAAGTCGAGTAAGGTTTACTAGTTTTCGGGTCTTTCGAGTGATTTCGGTGAAGGAGTAGGATTTTCGGTTTCATGAGTTTTCGGTTGTCATGAGTTTTCGGTTTTCTGGACGTGGAGGGGCTCGACGAGTTACACAAGAAACTCTGCGAGTGGATGAATTACTTAGAAAATTCGACGAGTTATTGGATGCACTTGACGAGTTGAGGTTAACATGGACTGTATACCTTGACTGTTGACCAGGGTTGACTTTAAGGGTGTCTATGGGATTTTGACGAGTTAATCACATGATCATTATAGGTGGTTGAGTTAGAGCATCACGTGGGGGATTAGCTAATCTTAGTTTGTTAGTTCTACATTCACGAGAAGTGAGTCTTCTCACTATACCAATGGGTCTAAGGCACCAAGGCCGACCTATTTTACGATAGATGGTATACTTGTTGTGTAGAGATATGTGGTATGATAGTTAGATATGTTTGGTGATATGCTCGCTATATATGTCATACTTGTAGGGAAAGACCATGGGGGAGCCCATGGGACTTGGATGTAAGACCATGTGAGGGAGCCCATGGCTCTTCAAGTAAAGATCATGTGGGGGTGACCATGGCATCCTAGAGTAAGATCTTGGGAGGAGCCCATGACATCCTTATATGTTTTTATGCATGGATTATGTGGTAGAGATTACTTTTATAGCTAATACGATATGTGGATTGTGGATTGTGGATTGTGGATTGTGGATTGTGTGTGGGGTATGCTCTGGAGACTCACTAAGAATTTGCTTATAGTTTATGAATTTTTTCAGGTACATCTGAGCCCAAGGGCAAGGGAAAGATTTGATGGAACAACGTGCACTCTCTCTCAGGCGTTTTATGGGACACTTTGATGATTTGAAATATTTTGGTTAATTAAAAATGGCTTGTGGGAGTATTTTCGTTAATTAAAAATGAAAACTTTCTTTTCAAAGTTTGGGTAGTTACAAAAGATAACATTGATTACTTTGGTGTCTGCAGGAGGGGATCCTAGTTTTTCTAGGATCTTAAGAAGATCCTTATCCTTGTATTTGGATCTTTCTTTTCTTCTGCCTAGGATCTCTCTGAGGTATCCTTTGCTTGGGAGTTGGTTGATCTCCTTCCCGAGGTCTATGTAATCTTCTTTAACATGGTCAAAGTCTCTGTGTTATGCACACCATTTGAGCTTATCCTTCTAGTCGGTGGAGTTTTCTTATTTCCTTGGTCATCCTGCTTTATCACAAAAATCCTCCATAGCATAGATTAGACATGAAACATCCACAAAAAAAGCAATTTTTAGTGATCTTAGGAAAGTCATCTCCCTCCCCTTCATCTTCATGGGCATTAACCCTTTGATGATCAGGTTTGGAATCTGGTTTTGACTTGTAGGATATATGGACTGAGGATTTTGTCTTCCTATTGGGGTTATCGTATGAGTTTGGAGGGTTGCTCATATTCTGGATCTCCTTGTCCTCTTTCAACTGGATGAACCTTAGTGCTCTACTACTGACGTAATTCGTACTTTTTCTTGGAGCATTACAAAGTCTTCATAGAAAGGAGAGTCCTTATTTAGACCCATTCTGAAGGCTTCTACAACAGTTGCCATGTCGTTATCGGGGATAATCAAAGCTTCCCTACCAATCTATCCACATATTCCTTAAGGGATACTATAACATCCTAAAAATCAGAGTAAAGTTTTCATTTTTCTAAATCAACCCAATGACCATAATTGTTTACAAAACATTATTTCAAAAGTGATAGTCAATAATCAGAGTATCCCAAAATACAAATAACATAAAATCTAAAGGATGTGCACGATCATGCCTTCGCCTTGCCCTGCATCTGTAGATCTTAAACCATAAAAATCAAAGTGCAAGAACGAAGCTTAATGAGTTCCCCCTAAGTATCACCACACAAACATATAACCAAATAGATATCAGGTCCACAACCATGTGGTTGGATTACCCTTGAAACACAACCTTACGATTGGAAAACCCAATATATAATGGGTACACAACCTCCTTGTTGGATTACCCCTGATCCACAACCTTACGGTTGGAATGCCCTGGCCCACAACCTTTTAGTTGGCTTGCCAATATATAACGGGTGCATAACCTCCTGGTTCGATTACCCCTGGCCCACTACATTACGGTTGGATTGCCCCAACCCACAAGCTCTCAGTTGGAATGCCATGGTCAGTTGACTGACAGCACAAAGCAATACAGTCTCAACCCCACATACTATGTCTACATATATATAACAAATAGCACATATCTAGCAATAGATAATCATATAACCAGTCAACAGACTAACAGCTAGATCTATAGATCACTACCACATAACAACATCCTATATACCAGGATACATAAACTAATGGACTGGCATTGGTGCCTGTGACCCACAAGAAAAGTGAGGAAAACTCACCTAAATCGAAGAACTCTAAAACACTACGATACAATCCTTTTTATGCACTGCTTGCACCAGCAAATACACTAGCACCGGAACAAGATAAAATCTTAATCAATATTCCAAAATCCTGAAGTTTGAATCAAATTCCAACTTGATCAAATAGTCAACAGTCAACAGAATTCAAAGACCAAGATTGGCTGCGTACGCCCAACGTACTCCACATACGCCCAACATATGCGATTCAAGTCCAGTACGCCAAGCGTAGTCCCAACTACTCCCATCGTATGTTGGATGATCGCAACATTCCATTAAGCACTTTATCCTTTAAGACCTTTTGTCCAAATCTCAAATCCAGACTCAAAACATTGATTTAAGTGATAAAGTTTTCACCTTTATGACTTTCCATGGCTAAAAGAGGTCAAAAATATAAAACCTAACTTATTAATCCATTAAGACATCATAACACTTGCACGGAAGGGATGCAAGGACCAAGATCAAATTTTTATGGTTCCTAGTAGCTCTATAATGGATAAAGTTTCCAACTTTATCCATTAGAATGGTCCAAATGACCAATATATGGTCTTATAACTTTCAAAGGCACCAAAAGTGCATCCCTCTTACTTAATCCATTAAGTCCAAATTTCCAACCTTTAGATCTGAATCAAAATGATGTTTAGATGGGCAAAGTTTCCAACTTTATCCATAACAAGGTCACAAACTTTTAAGATCTAAACTTTATGCACTAAAGTGACCAAAAGCTCATAACATCCGAAACTAACTAGATAAAATAAATGCATCATCAAGATTTAAGCTTTATAAATCTAGAAGAAAGATCAAGGTGAACAAAGTCGGGATCTACAAGCCCCAATGCACCCAAAACTTCTCTAATAAGCCCTTTCTTCTCCAAGATGCACCAAGAACACTCCAACGCACTAAAGAATACCTTCTTTTACTTACAAGGCTGAAAACAGGGTTAGGGTTTCAAGGGAGGGTGTTGGAGGGGTGGAGGCTGAGAATGAAATGGGTTTGGGGAAATTAAGGAGCTTAAATAAGGCTGAAACCACGAAAATAGGGTTTGGGTTCTGAGCGCGTACACCCAACGTACCCTTGGTACGCCCGATGTACTCCTAGTATGCCCATCATACTAGGGATGCCTAGTACGCCCATCGTACATCATGTACACCTGACGTACTAAACTAAGCCAAAAACCTTCCTAATTTCAAACGGTCTTAACTTCTTCATTCCAACTCTGTTTTCGACAATCTTTATACCCACGAAAAGGTATTGAAGAGCCCCAATATTATTAGGACATCTTGTACTAAGAACTTCGTAAAAAAAAATCCATATTTCATGCAAGAAGTCCGAAACTTCACTTTTCTCGTTTTACCTTTTGACTCCAACACAAACCAAGGGCTAGGATCACATAACCAAAATTATCAACATCTAATAAGGTCTAAAACCTATTACACTGAAGCCCTAGACCTTTACTTGATCCATTTATTGTCCATAATCCCAAAATAAGAAACTTCTCAAAATAGTATGTTACAACTCTTCCCCACTTAAACTGGATTTCTTCCGCGAAATCCATCTCGATTACGATTTCTAAAGCAACACCAACATATCCATAAACTCCCTCTAACCTTTTCGAAATCAATTTATCTTATAAACAAAAATCGAGGGACCACTCCAAAACCCCCAAATACCAACGAGCAACTCAAAAGCTTGAAAATGCTCAACTGCAACAATTTTCTTTCTTTCCCTAACTGTATGACCCAAATTCCAGAGAAAACCTCACAAATCGGGAACTCTCAGAACTACAATCACAAACCAACTTCGTGACTATACTCCGGGAAACCCATCCAATTACACTTCAGAAACCTTACCATATTATTAATGATCATCCATTCGTTGAACCTACCCCTAGTCCCTCATTAGGAACACCACTAAAACATGCTGGAAGAAAACTTAAAACATACCGATCGCGAATTCCGCCCAATCCGAAATATAAAAATTATGCCCAAAATGTTACATACTTTCCTTCCTGACAAGTCATCACCCACCCGCTACTCTCACGAGCATAATAATAGTAGATACAATTGTTGGAATAGTGTCTAAGCCCGTAACTATATTTGGTATGTACTTGACCCGGTTGTGCATGGTACTTTTGGGTTGCCTTCTCCAAAGCAACTTGACAAGGTAATTTAAGGAGAAAGAGAGAGTATTATGGTTTGTTAATATATTATAAGAGTAATATATTAAAGGAGAAATCATATTTATTTAATTAGTATTGGTCATAAATTAATTGAGAATTAATTTAGTGGTCTAAAGAGATTAATTAAATAAAGGGGTATAAACTGTCAAATGTATGATAGTTGAGTTTTTGGTTAAGGAAACCTAATGGGCTTAAGGGGGAACGAAATTATGATGGGTAACCATCATATTTTCGTCCAAGGGCCTTATTCCAAAAGGTTCCATGGGCTGGTTGGTGGCTAAGCTGTCCATTAGGGTTTAGATTGAAACCCTAGTAACCTGTAGGTATAAATATGACCCCTAGGGCTTTGAATTCGGCTACCACTTGATTCTAAGAGTACCCTAGACCAATTTCTAGCCTCTCTCTCCCTCTCTCATATTGCCTTCTTGCTTGTGGGGTTTGTGAACCATTAGAGGAGTTGCATTTGTGACTCTAGGCTCAAAAGAAGAAGAAAGAGAAGATCTAAGCCAACTCTTGAAGAGGTAAACATCTAGATTTGATTCTATATGTTAATTTTGTTGTCAATATGCTAGATTAGTGTTTTTAAGTCTTGGAATCAAAGCATGTTTAATAGTGAAACCTAGATCCAAGCATTAGGGTTTGTATGAGCATATAGGAATGTTTCTTATGCATAAAACCCATCAGTGGTATCAAAGCCTTGAATGGTTTCAGTTGAATGTGATGCTTAACTGCCTTATTTGTTGAAAATTGATTTTTTGGTCCCTGCCCGACTCAAGTCGGCGAGTCAGTATCTGGACTCGGTGAGTTGACCCCTACTCGGCGAGTCCAGGTCTGACTCGGCGAGTCAGTTCGTCAGAATTAGGGATTTTCGGGTTTTGGCTGCTGTTTTGACTTGGACTTGATGCTTAATTTGTTTTATGAAGTTAAAATTCGAATTTCATCTTAATTAAGTGTTTATCCTTGCCAAAATAATAGATAATTTGAAATCTTTTAATATTAGTTGTTTATGTGATAAATATGGATTATTTAAAATTATTTGGTAATTATCTAATGACTAAAATTAAGATTAGGTCAAATATAGATAATTATGAAATTAATTGATTAATTTAAATTATTTGTTATTTGATCCCTTATGTTTTGAAAAGTTCAATACTTGCCCTCAAGTTTTGAAATTTGAATTTATGATTAAAAGTTTAATTTTGAGTAATTTAAATTTCAAACCGTTAGAATTTTACAAGTTTAAAATTCAACCCTATACTATTATATATTATTACAAGTTTAGTTAATATATATATGTATAACTTAAAATGCTAGTCTTACCGTTAGTAGGCCTTATTCACGAAGCCGGTCTATAAGGTGGGTATAAGGTTGCTGCCTATAAAATGACGCTTAATGGGTGTACACTCACACCTACCGCTTGCTTGACTGGTGGAGGGTTGTTAGCCGAACGGGTAGGATAGGGAAACCTTCTCCTCATTAAAAGTATAATGTTAATTATAAAGTAACTACATGTTTACAAATTCCCATTCCTAGTTACTTTAGGGTAAAATGTGAAAATGATGCTAATCCATGGAATTACACTTTGTACCCTTGTCAAACGTTGATGGAGCGTGTGTGGTTAACCGGCACATCAATTTGGGGATGACATTAGTAGCGAAGGGTGACTCGATGTTTGTCATAGATTAATGGAGCGTGTGTGGTTTACCGGCACATTGATTGGGTGATAAAGACATTGAGTGCACCACGTTGATTCGCATGGTTATTCACAAATTTGTTTGCGATCCTCGGCATCCCAGTCGCAAATTTGAAATGCATATCGAGATTTAAACATGCCATTGAAAAGTTCAATGAATCTCAAAGATCTAGGAGTTTTCAATACATTTAAAACCTAAATTGCTTTTTCATTTTTCATGGTGAGAATTAGTGAATCGCCATTCACTTACCTTCAAATTATTTACTTTTAGAGTACGGCATCCCTTTCTAAGTTGTAAATAATGTTGTTGGATCCTAGCCCTAATTTCTCATTTGGGTGTTTAATTAGGGATTCATTTCTAATCAAACTTTGTTCCTTTCTTTTTCAGATGTCTGCAAACAACAACAACAACGCTTCTGGGTCATTCTCGTTGATGAACTTGTGTCAGAAAGTGACATTTGATGGTTCAAACTTCAACGAGTGGATGAGGTATATTCGTATGATCACACGCTACGAGGACAAGGAATATGTCCTCGATGAAAATCTTGAGAAGATCATCCCAGATGTTGCTACTCCCGAGGAATTGACCGCCTTTGAGGCCCACAAGCGTGATGCCACGAAAGTTCACTGCATCATGCTGGCCACCATGAACCTCGAACTCCAAAAGTCCTATGAGGACATGTATCCATATGAAATGCATCAGGATTTGCTGGACAGGTATCACCAGAGCGCGAGGCAAGAGCGCTATGAGATCATTACTAACATGATCACCGCTAAGATGGGGAGTGGAGAATCCCTAACCTCTCATTTGCAGAAAATGCAGAGGTATGTTGATCGTCTTCTCAAACTTAATGTTAAGTTTGACGAGGATTTGGCTATCGACATAATCTTCCACTGCTTGCCCTCCTGCTACAATCAGTTTAGGATGACCTACCATATGAACAAAGAGGAGGTCTCCTTGAGCAAGCTCCAAGGACTCTTGAGGACTGCTGAGAGCAACCTCAAAGACAAATCCGTTGCACCGTCCTCTGCTGTGGCCGCTCCTGTGATGGCGATAGGTCAAGGAAAGGGTAAAAAGAGGAAGGCTCCATGTAAGAGCCACCATAAGGGGAAACCCCGTGATGGTTCGTCCTCAAGTGGGACCAAAGCTGGCCCTGCTAAACCCTCTTCCGATCCAAAAGAAGCAGAGTACTTCTATTGCCACCAAAAGGGCCACTGGAAGCGAAGCTGCCCACAATATCTGCAGGACATAAGAGATGGGAAGATCAAGCCCACATTTGCAGGTATGTATTCTATTAAATTTAATAACTCGTCATTTGCTACTTCATGGGTTCTTGATACAGGGTGTGGTTACCACATTTGTTCTGATATGCAGGGCCTAAAAAGAAGTAGGGAGATGGAACATGGGAAGATGAACCTGATTATGGGAAACAGAAGATCGTCACCTGTGACCAAAGTCGGTGTTTATTCTTTAGTGTTGAGTAATGGGTTAGGAATAGATTTAGAAAATTGCTGTTATTCGCCAGATATGGCAAGAAACATTATTTCTTTTCACGGGTTGTTTAAACAAGGTTTCAATATATTCTTTTGATAATAGTAATGGTTCTATTAACGTTTATTTGAATGGTGTCTTTTATTTCAATGCATTACCTTGTAATGGGATTTATGAATCTGTGGTGATTGTTGATAATTTTGGAAATAATGTTTTGAATATTGATTCGTCTACTAGTCTAGACAAAGCATGCTTGTGGCATTGTCGCCTTGGCCATGTCAACAAGAAACGCATAGCCCAACTCCAAAAGGATGGAGTGTTGGAGTCATTCGACCTTAGGGACAATGACACGTGTGAGTCTTGTTTACTTGGGTAGATGACCAAGTCACCCTTTACTAGCACTTATGAAAGGGGTGAGGGTTTATTGGATCTCATACACACCGATGTATGTGGGCCCTTTAGATCCACCACAAGAGATGCTTGCCGCTTCTACGTAACTTTTACAGATGATTATAGCAGATATGGATATATCTACTTGATCAAGCAAAAGTCGGAAACCTTTGAAAAGTTCAAGGAATTTAAGAATGAAGTGGAGAATCAGCCGGGCAGGAAAATCAAGATGCTTCGGTCAGACCGGGGAGGAGAGTACCTAAGTCTTGAGTTTCACGACTATCTAAAAGAATGCGGAATCGTTTCGCAATTGACGCCCCCGAGGACGCCACAATTGAATGGTGTGGCTGAGAGACGCAATCGAACCTTGTTGGACATGGTTCGTTCTATGATGAGTCGGACTTCGTTACCAATAGCTTTCTAGGGGTATGCCTTAGAGACTGCCGCCCACATACTTAACTTAGTTCCCACCAAGAAGGTTTCCAAGACGCCTCACGAGATGTGTATAGGGAAGGCTCCCTCGTTGGCGCATATCAAGGTTTGGGGTTGCGAGGATTTCATAAGACGAGAGACTCACGAAAAACTAGAACCTCGTAGTGAGAAGTGTTATTTCATCGGCTATCCGCAGAAGTCTTTTGGCTACCTTTTCTATAGACCGAGTGACAATGTTGTCTTCGTTGCTAGAAGAGGAGTTTTCCGAGAAAGGGAATTGATAGGCCAAGAAGACAGTGGGAGGCAAATTGAACTTGAAGAAATTCAAGATCAAAGAGATGAAGGAACCTCTGACACTGGCACTCAACTTGAGGAGGAAACTCCTATTGAACTTGTTGACGAGTCCTTACCTCTTCGACGTTCCACTAGGGCTAGTGTTCCACCCCAGTTTTATGGTTTTCATATTACTACTGAAGGGGATACATTTATTAGTGATAGTACACTAGTAAATTTGGATGAACCTAGCAGCTATAAGGAAGCCATGGCAGGCCCGAAGTCTGCAAAATGGAAAGAGGCTATGGACAGCGAGATTCAGTCCATGTACGACAACCAAGTTTGGAATTTGGTTGATAATGTACCAGGTCGTAAGATACTCGGGTGCAAGTGGATCTTCAAGAAGAAGACGGACATGGATGGGAAAGTGCATACTTATAAAGCACAATTGGTTGCGAAGGGCTTTACTCAAACTCCCAGAGTTGACTATGATGAGACCTTCTCACCAGTTGCAAAGATAAAGTCTATTAGGGTGATGCTTGCCATAGCTGCGTTTCATGATTATGAAATATGGCAGATGGACGTGAAAACCGCTTTCCTTAATGGAAAGTTGGCTGGGGATGTCTACATGAATCAGCCAGAGGGTTTTGTCGATGTGAAGCATCCAAATAGAGTATGCAAGCTTGAGAAATCCATTTATGGATTGAAACAAGCATCTCGCAGATGGAACCTTTGTTTTGACGAGAAGGTTAAAGAGTTTGGCTTTCTGCGAAGCGAAGATGAATCTTGTGTGTATGTCAAAGCCAGTGGGAGTATAGTAAGCTTCCTCGTATTGTATGTCGACGACATACTACTCATAGGAAACGAGGTCCCAACCTTGCAGGAGGTCAAGTTCTGGCTTGGGAAATGTTTCGCTATGAAGGACCTCAGAGAGGCTGCTTATATTTTGGGAATAAGAATAGTAAGAAACAGGGAAAAGTGACTGATAGGACTTAGTCAGGATACATACTTGGAAAAGGTACTAAAGCGTTTTAGTATGGAAAATTCCAAGAAAGGGGAGTTGCCAATCCAAAGCAATACCAAGCTGAGTAAGACTCAGAGCCCGAGTACAGAGACAGAGATAGCCGATATGAGCCGAGTACCTTACGCTTCCGCAGTAGGCTCTATCATGTACGCTATGACCTGCACTCGCCCTGATGTGGCCTTCGCTTTGAGCATGGTCAGCAGATATCAAGGGAATCCTGGTAGAGCTCATTGGATTGCAGTTAAGAATATTCTTAAGTACCTTCGGAGGACCAAGGAATGGTTTCTAGTCCTCGGTGGGAGTGATGACTTAAGGGTACGAGGGTACAGTGACGCTAGTTTTCAGACGGATCGGGATAACTTCCGATCGCAGTCAGGCTGGGTCTTTACCCTAAATGGAGGAGCAATGACTTGGAAAAGTTCCAAGCAAGAGACCGTAGCTGATTCAACGTGCGAATCAGAATATATTGCACCAAGCGAAGCGTCAAAGGAGGCTATATGGTTAAAAAACTTCATTGGAGACCTTGGAGTTGTGCCATCCATAAAGGAGCCGATGGAAATTTTCTGTGATATTGAAGGAGCGGTTGCCTTGACCAAGGAACCGAGAGATCATGGCAGATCTTGACATATTGACAGAAAATACCATTTCATCAGACATCGGGTAGAAGAGGGACTCCTCGTTGTGAAGAGGGTATCATCAGAAGAGAACCCAACAGATCCCCTTACGAAGGGACTGAGTAGGGTCAAACACTTGCAGCACGCTAGGAGCATTGGGCTGAAGGATGATATAAGTTTGGATTAGATAGGAAATGTGTAATAGATAGTTTGTACTTGACATTCGATGAATAAATAAATTGTGTTATTTATGAGTAAAGCTACTATCTTATGTTGGTTATTTATCTATTGTTCCATTTTTGCATGTTTTGACTTCCTGAATGATATGATTATTCAAAAGGGTCCACAGTCGGTCATATTTTGGAAGTAGATATGAATGAAGACTGCCATGAATTGGTTGTAGATTGTCTAAAAGGTCTTAGACATAGCAAAGGTTTGCTACAAAGTTCATGAGTGCTTATGAATTTGAGTTGAGCATTGGATTAAACCCGAGTTTTCTGTATCACTTAGTGGTGTTTTATCTTAAGTGATCGCAAAGCGATAACATCATATAGTCTTAAAACTTAAATATATGGTTGTTGTTTGCTGATTGGTAATACATTGATAATGTGTAAACGCATCAGTAACTTGATGTTATAAAGCACATTATTGAGTGTGATCCATTAGTAAATAATAGATGCATATGAGTCGAAGTTGATCTGTTCCTTTTATTCTATGAGAATAAAATTGATATATTGGCCACTTGATGATTTGGTTTGACTTATGTGTCGGGCCCGGTCAGAATGAAGTTGATGTGTTCAACTAAATTCTATGTCAAACAAATCGGAAATCAAGGAACTATTTTGTTGGACAATAAGTATTGTCAGCATGATATCCAGAACAGAGGATTATACGATCCCTTATCTAAAGGACAAGTTGATCAGAGTTGACAGCGAAGTATAAGAGCTACGATTGCTAATCGGATTCTGAAGTCATATGTGAGATATAGTTACTAGACTTATCCAAGTGGGAGACTGTTGGAATAGTGTCTAAGCCCGTAACTATATTTGGTATGTACTTGACCCGGTTGTGCATGGTCATTTTGGGTTGCCTTCTCCAAAGCAACTTGACAAGGTAATTTAAGGAGAAAGAGAGAGTATTATGGTTTGTTAATATATTATAAGAGTAATATATTAAAGGAGAAATCATATTTATTTAATTAGTATTGGTCATAAATTAATTGAGAATTAATTTAGTGGTCAAAAGAGATTAATTAAATAAAGGGGTATAAACTGTCAAATGTATGATAGTTGAGTTTTTGGTTAAGGAAACCTAACGGGCTTAAGGGGGAACGAAATTATAATGGGTAACCATCATATTTTCGTCCAAGGGCCTTATTCCAGAAGGTTCCATGGGCTGGTTGGTGGCTAAGCTGTCCATTAGGGTTTAGATTGAAACCCTAGTAACCTGTAGGTATAAATATGACCCCTAGGGCTTTGAATTCGGCTAGCACTTGATTCTAAGAGTACCCTAGGCCGATTTCTAGCCTCTCTCTCCCTCTCTCATATTGCCTTCTTGCTTATGGGGTTTGTGAACCATTAGAGGAGTTGCATTTGTGACTCTAGGCTCAAAAGAAGAAGAAAGAGAAGATCTAAGCCAACTCTTGAAGAGGTAAACATCTAGATCTGATTCTATATGTTAATTTTGTTGTCAATATGCTAGATTAGGGTTTGTAAGTCTTGGAATCAAAGCATGTTCAATAGTGAAACCTAGATCCAAGCATTAGGGTTTGTATGAGCACATAGGAATGTTTCTTATGCATAAAACCCATCAACAATAACTTCTAATTGCATCCAATTCCCTTATTAGCTCGAGTGTACCTCCACCGGAAAAATCACTCACAACATTCACAACGAACATCATGACCCGAGATTCCATAACCGATATCCAACATTGGTAATCAAACTCCTAATAAACAGTCCACAATCAAATGGGTTTCATAATGTAAACACTATGCAAGGGACTTCTGACGCACATCTAATACTCCTGACAACCTTAAACTGCCTACATGATCCAAATCAGCTCGTCAGTAATGCTCCCGAATTCCAATAATGCACCAACACCCAAAGTACCACATGTGAAAAATAAACAATCGTGATCACTTGGCCCACAACATATATGAAACATACCACCACCTGTTCATGATATATCATGACACCTTCTAACCACTAAACGATAAGCTCACAGTACCATGCCGATCCTGTCGTTATTCTATCACTCACCAAAAAACTCAAGACTATCACCATGAGGCCTAAGGATGCTCAACCTCAATCCACTGTCTTGTAGGAACCCAATCAATGTCCCTCTTAGTCCTAATTGAACACAAAACTGTCATACTCTTTTACCACGCATAAGTCATTTCACAATACACGCCGATACCAACGCAAAATCCGACGAAAACATGGTTGCACACGACCTGAGAATGGGATAGCCGGCCCTACTCTAAAATTGATTGATTGATGAAAAATTGCCCAAACTAGACTATAGATATTAATCTATACAACAAACTGAAAAATCCTTCAACAATCGATACTCAACCTGGGTGACCTAACTACCTCTTGACCTATTCCTTGACGTTCCCGAAAGGAACCCCTGGCTACATCGAGCATTCCTGAACACATACCTCTGACGGAAACATGCTCTGCACCCCCGTCTTAATGAAATCTTGAACCAAAGTTTCGCGTACCCAAACCGAAAATCCCTATGGCCCATTCTTCTGAAACCATAACTCGAACATTTTGTTGATCCTCTAAGAAAAATATCTAGTTGTCCCCTACATAGGGTTCTAACCACCACCATTGACATTTCAAACAGACCAAAAATCAAACGGGCTCAGAAAGATGCATAACATCCCTTACCCTTGGGATATAAAACAACACAAGATGATCCTCTAGATAAGGACCAAGAAAGCTCCAAGAGATTTAGAATCTCAAATGGGAACCTCAGAAATTCCCCAACCATTGCTATCTCTAACATTATGAATCCTATTTAGACGCAGCAACAAAACACCAGCTTCCTATCTAGACCAAACAGTACCACACTTCTCTCCTGCAAATCCCAATTAAAATTTCATCGCAAGAATCATTCATAGATGCAAAAGGCATCATTCATCTAATCGGGATACATCAAAAACAAAAAAAGTTGTTCTCGATTCACTTACCCGATCGCCTGAAACCATCATCTAGCACCTGACCAACCTATATCCCATGAAAAATAGACCCTTGATCTAATCTCAAGGAAATAATACCATACAAATCCTCTTGTGCATTCCCACACTGCCATACTACCGCCAAATCCGTAATCATCTAGCCCCATGTTGGCTTTATATCTTAACTTTGAAAATCACATGTCTGTCCTCCCTCTCCTCTGAACATGGAGAGTTAGAAGAACATAGCCTATGATGAAGATAGAGAAATTCCAATCTACCTGCCAATCACTCAGTCTCTGACTGCAATCCTCGATATGATCATAATAATTGCTTCTTTCTCAAGTCTCACGACTCCACTAGCACTACCATCGAGCAAGGACCTTGAGACCTCAAAATCAACCAATTCACCTAGTCTTGCACCATTCAAACCTAATCCTACATGGCCATTAAAGCCCAACCAATCACCGGACTCATCCTCAGTTGGAACAACCGTAACCAAAAGATTGACATATACAAAAACCCTACCACGAGTCATGGTTATCTAACCATTATATCTACCCTCAACCAGCTTTGTAGAATCCTTGTGACTCCCCTCGATTTGAGTATGGATCCTATTTTTCTACTAGTACGGGCCTAATACTACCATACACACATATCCATACTTTCCTCAAGAATCATCTTGAGTCCTCTAAGTCACCTACTCAATATAATAGATAGCATAGCTTCTGCACTAAGGCACTTCTTAGGATCCCCACCTCACTTTGCCACCAGTTGCTAAAAAACTCCTATTAATGTCAGCTAATTAATTAATGAAAACAATTACATGCAACAAAACTTAAATAATCTTTCAACTAAATGACCCAACCCTACAATGGTTGGACTCATACAATAGTTGCACAATAGGGCCAAGTAAATCACTCTAAAATTATTTAACATTTATTGCATGTAACTTAACATATTCACTTAATAGTTAGCTCACATCAATATGAGTCCCACAAAACACAAAACAAGCAATATTCGAGCAGTGAAACCGACTAACTAATTAATGAATACAATTACACAATTATCATTGTGATCAACTTGTACCCCCTCCCCCTTAAAAGAATTTAAAATAGTTAAAAGATTCATTACGGGGTATGAAGTCACCTGATGTGGGTGATTCAAACGGATATGCATGTAAGGATGAGAAGTTCCACGAATGAAGTCTCGAGGCACAATAGGTCCTAAATGACATATAATGACACATATGGGCACAAATATAGTGTTTATAAACAACTATATGAACGGAAACACCTTCCGAGACTAGGAAACAATTTGACCACATGTTGGAATCACATGTGATTCAACAAAGGAAGGTAAAATGGCACTCACATGAGTTTACTACCATGGGTTTACAGCCCAAGGGAGTTTACGGCCGTAAACTCATGGTCAAACATGGCTAAGAGTGAGTTTGAAGGCTAGGGATGCTTTAGGGACTTTTGCTATACACTAGGATGAGAATGACCACCTTCAATGAGGCTTTTGGTGAGTTTACATCCCAAAGGAGTTTAGAGCCATAAAATCATGGCCATTTATGTTTATGAGAGTAGTTTAAGGTCCTAATCTCATCCATGAAGGGTCCTGGGTCACTAGCTTTGCATCTAGGAGGGTTTATGGCTAAAATGGCAACCTTAAAGGGGTTTACGGCCTTGGGAGATGGCTTGGCCATAAACTCCTTTTGTCCTTGTTTTCTTGATTTTTTAAAGTCTCTAAGCATGATTCCTAACTAGATATGAAGTATAGGGAAGAGTACTTACGATCTAGAAGCTTGAAATGCTCGGTTTTTGGCCAAAAACACTAGTGTGTGTTCTTGGTGAAACTTGAAGATCTAAACAAACATGATTTTCATGGATGAAATCAATATATGTAGCTAGTTAATAAGATGTATCAACAAATCGAGGGATAGAACACTTACACTTTTGAAGATCTAAGGTGAAAATTGGATGATAGTTGAGAGAGAATGAAGAAAATCGGCCAAGGAAAGGAAAGAATGAGAAAATGGCCAAGGACCAATATATATACTCTTGAGTTGACGGCCACATGAGTTTACAGCCGTAAACTCATGGTCTTGTGGTCGTGAACTCATTTAGATGGGGTTAAGGTTCGATTTGCTACACTATGGTTCTAGTAGGTACTTTCTAACACTTATTCCTTAAGTGTATTAGGCTCAAAAATCCTTAGAATGACCTTTAACTGGGCTAGAACTCATTTCCAATGAGTCTGACACTCAGTTGAGTTGATTGAATGGCCTTTAAAAGTAAAATTTTTTTGGGTTGTCACAAAGTTCGAGGATGGAGAAGAAGAAAAAGTGACTTGTCGATGCTTCATGACGAAGTCAAGCGACAAATCTCCGATGACAACAAAGGTACGCACTATTCTTGAGTCATTTAACATTCCTTTACAAGCATATAATTCTGAAATAAATGCTTTTGATGATATTGTTGCTTACTTTGATGCTATTTTTGTGTCTTCTAGTAACGAAGCAAAGAAACTTAATAATCAACTGCTAGAGACACAAAAGTTACTTGACATGAAACGAAGCAGAGTAGAGTATCTAGAATTATAATTAAAGAATGTTAATACTGATAGGGAAAATCTAGATAAGGAGGTTAGGATGTTACTTGCTCAACGAAACATCTATTGTAACTCAGCTAAACGTTTGTATGCGAAATTAACTGCTTTATATCATTTATCTGATGTTAGCAAAGAACAACATCGTAAATTGTTACCATTTCTTGTCTTTGAAAGAAAAAAAGTTGATATCATCTCATATGATCGTGAAAATACAATATCTGATTTTAACAAAGTGCCAGATGATAGATTTGCTTATGGTATTGTTAAGATAGATGAATTTCTAAATGTTGTTGAACTTCTTGAAATTGTGAATGAAAGTTTGACAAAAGATGAACAAGTGAAAATTTTGAAAAGAACTGAACATTCGAAACTTGACTCACTATTCAATTTTACTGATATTGATGATAACTCGGATAATGTTAGTGCAATCAGTGAAATTGAAGAAGAGGAAAGTATTGATTGTTCTCAGTTATCTATCATTAATGTCACATCTAAGATAAAAGGTAAAGAAATTGTTAATGATTTGATGGTTGAGGATGACATTGGAAAACCCTCTACTTCGAATGTTTCTGACTTTGATTATGTAGAGATACAAGACGGTCAAATAGATAGTAGTGATGATGAGGAGGGCGAAGTCAAAGTTTCGTGTAATAATAAGTCAGAAAAGAATGTTTCGAATGAAACATGCATTCCAAGAGTTTCTGTTGAATAAGTTTATGGAGGAACTAAAAAGTTTGACAAAGTGATGAATGAAAAAGGTGCTCACTATTTGGAAACTAATATCATTATGTATCCAAATTTTACATGCATAGATGAAGTAGTATTTCCAAATCAAGTATTTGTCACTACTGGGAATGCTGAGAACATCAAGCCAGAGTTTAACAAATTGATTGAAGAAGACAAGAAAAGAACGTCAGACGAAGGATTCTTTTCGAATCAAAGCACTGTTGAAAACAACCTAACCAAGAATTCGTATGTTTTTCAAAGACAAAAATCAACACGAAAATGGTTTGTAAAATTGGAAAAAGAAAAAGACGTTTTCAAACAAGAAATTATTGAGACATATCAAGTTGTAAAATTGAATTCACCGTAATATAAAACACTTGTTGAACAATTTTCAAAAGAAAAAGGAGTTTCAAAAAGAAAGGCACGAAAGGCAATTTTTCGGAAAATATTGTTAAACGAAAAACAAACATTCGAATCAACAACAAAAAGGAAAAATCCCGCTCTATAAAAATTCGAAGTTTTGTCTGATTCACGAGAATGAAAAATCAACGTTTTTTCAAATTTAAACTCATCAATGAGTTCTCAAACAACAAATCATCAAGAGACGTTTTTCAAAAAAAAACCACCAAATACTTCTTTTCATTATCCAACAAATGTAGTAGATACATTTCCTTCAACTAAGCATAAAAGTGATACAAATCAAAAGGTTGAAAATGTTCGAAAAATTGTCAACTCTCAAAATTTTAAGACAAGTCACAACCTTGTGAATGTCCGAAAATATGACAATGTTCGAAAATCAACACATTCTCAAATGAATGTCAAATTCACTCCAAAAAAACCAAAATTTCCAAATCCATCAGTTCATAAAGCAACAAAGGTTACGAACTCAAAAGGTACTTCGGATGTGCAATGCAATCAATCGCTGGCTTGAGGGACAAGGGAATAAGTTTCAATTGGGAAAGTTTTCTCAAAAACAGATTAAACATGCTTATGAAGAGTATTTGAATGAATCTTCAACTGGAAGTTTATTTTCTCAAGATTCGAATATTTCGGTTCAGAGATGGCAACGAATCAACAAAGCTACACGCATTGAGAAGCTTGAAGTGAAATCAAATGAAAGTCCACAACTATCGAAAAATTATGTTTCAATATCTTTAACTGATGATTCTGACTTAATTGATACTGTAAAAACCAAAGTTTACACTTGGGCTTTGAGTTCTAAATTTCTTTCATTGTTTCAAGCTAATAACCAAGTACTCAAAAAGCCTTGGGTACCTAAATTTTTTAATTGAATGCAGGTATTGTGTGACAAGAAATGAGAAATGGTACATTGATAGTGGTTGATCTCGTCACATGACTGGAAGAAAGGAGAATTTAAGAGATTTTCGAAGTCTTGAAAATGCTGGAGTGGTGAAGTTTTGAAATAATCATAAATGTCAAGTCAAAGGTTATGGAAAAGTAACGAATGACAAATTTACAGTGAATCGAGTTGCTTATGTGGAAGGTCTTCAACATAATTTGATAAGTGTTTTGCAACTTGTTGTGGGCACTGGGAATCAAATTGTGTTTAATGAAGAAGGAAGCATAATATCCAAATTTGAAACGAATGAAGTATTGTTAAAGTCTAAACGATATGGTAATATGTTCACACTTGATATCAAACCAATTGTGGGCAAACCATCTGTTTGTCTACTTTCAAAAGCTTCAAATAAAGGTAGCTAGTTATGGCATAGGCGTTTATCACATCTTAGCTTTCGAAACTTGAATAAGCTGGTTATAGAAGACTTAGTTCGTGGTTTACCTGTGCTGAAATCTGACAATGATACTCTTTGTGAAGCTTGCGAACAAGGAAAATGACATCGTAAAGGACATCCCATAGTCATAGATTCGAAAATTGTTGAACCATTGGAACTTCTTCACATTAATCTTTGTGCACCATCAAATGTTGAAACACTCAACAAGAAACGATACATTTTGGTTATTGTTGATGATTTTTAACGATTCACTTGGGTATATTTTCTCAGGTTAAAATCTGAAGTTGCTCAAAAAATGATCGAATTTATCAAGAAAATAGGGATGAGTCTGAAAAAAGAATGTTCGAAGAATCAAGAGTGATAATGGGTTTGAGTTTAAGAAGAATGTGTTGGATTCGTTTCTAACGACAAAAGGAATTTCGCATAATTTCTTATCACCATATACACCTCAACAAAATGGTGTAGTCGAAAGGAGAAATAGGCCATTGTGCGAAGCGGCAAGAACAATGTTGACGTATGTGAATCTTCCTCAATACCTATGGGCCGAAGCTGTATCAACAACATGTTTTAGTCAGAATCGATCTTTTATTCATAGACGATTTAATATCACTCCATATGAAATAATAAACAATCGAAAACGTAATGTAAAATTATTTCATGTTTTTGGATGCAGGTGCTTCATAATGAACCTTAAAGATAATCTTTCGAAATTTCAAGCTAAAGCTGATGAAGGATTATTTTTGGGTTATTCGAACAATTCGGTTACATATAGAGTGTTAAACAAACGAACACGAAAAATTGAAGAAACATTCAATCTTACTTTTGATGACTATTATGTCAAGCAAGTGGAAAGACAGTCTGAATAAAAACCTATTCTTAATTAATCAAATAATCAAACTTGAGATATTAATTCAATTGATTTTGATTATGATTTAATTTTTCGTGTCCCAGACAGGGCTGTTGATGCTGAAGTTAATGCTGCTGATAATCAAACACCCGAATCCTTGAAACATATTGATGATTCAACAATCACTTTAGATACTATTACAAATAACGAAAGTATGCTATATGCTCATATGGAAGGGGAGCATACAAGTAATCCTTCAAGTGTTGAGGAGGAGCATCCTTTCGAGGGGGAGAAGAATAGTATGAATGATAATTTCGAGGGGGAGCATCAAAATGGCAATTATGTTTAGGAGGAGCATAATGAAACAGAAAGAATAAATCTTGATCAAAATGATGAATTTCATGAATTTGATGATAATATTTCTGTTGCAGGATCTGAAAATGAAGATATGTATGAAGATGCACCATTGGAATTTGATCCAACATATCCACCACTTGAGAAATGGACGAAAAATCATCCAAAAGAGTAAGTTACATGAAATCCACAAGATGGAGTTTTAACAAGAGCTCAAGTTCATGCGAAAAATGAGGTACTCAGTACGAATCAAGAATTATGCATGTTTAATGTTTTTATTTCGAAAATTGAGCCAAAAACAGTTAAGGTTGCTATGGAACACTCAAATTGGGTTGTTGCAATGCAATCTGAACTTGCTGAATTTGACCGAAATAAGGTTTGAAGATTGATTCCAAAACCAAATGATGTTTCAATTGTCGGCTTAAAATGGATTTTCAAAAACAAAACCGACAAAGAAGGAAATATCATTCAAAATAAATCTAGGCGTGTAGTTAAAGATTATTTGCAACAATAAGGTATCGACTATGAAGAAACTTTTTCTCTTGTCACAAGACTCGAGGCTGTTCGGATATATTTAGCCTATGCAGCTCATAAGGACTTTGATGTTTATCAAATGGATGTCAAATGTGCATTCTTGAATGGAGAGCTTGAAGAAACTGTGTATGTTGAACAACCACCAGGTTTCATTTACGAATAATTTCCTAATCAGTTTTACATCTTAGATATGGTTGTTTATGGGTTAAAACAAGCACCAAAAGCATGGTATAAAACACTTACCTATTTCTTAAAACAGTCAAAATTTAAACAAGGATCAGTTGTCCCCACATTATTTTGTAAGAAAGTTGGTAATCATCTAATGCTTGTTCAAATTTATGTTGATGATATTATTTTTCACTCTACTGACCCAGCTTTGTCTAGTGAATTTGAGAATTTGATGAAGAGTCAATTCGAAATGATCATGATGGGTAAATCAATAATTTTTTTGTGTTAAATATTCATCAATGCAGAGAAGGAATTTTTATTAACCAAGAAAAACACACGAAGAACTTGCTTGAGAAGTTTGGAATGACGAATAGCACGAAGCTAAGAGTGCCAACGACAGTTAGTACGAAATTAACACCTTCGTTAGATACACCTGCTCTTGATCTTACTTTGTTCATAAGCATGATAGGTTCTCTACTTTATTTAACTGCAAGTAGACTTGATATCATGTTTTTTGTATGTAATTGTGCTAGGTATTAAGCGATTCCAAGAGAAACACATTTAATAGCTTTGAGAAATATCTTTCGTTATCTCAAAGGAACAATTTCGTTAGGATTTTGGTATCCTTCGAAATCTGGATTTTTCATTCAAGACTTTTCGGATTCAGATCTTGGTGGATGTACTCTTGATAGAAAAAGTACAAGTGGAGGATGTCAATTACTGGATGGGAAGCTTGTCAGTTGTCAATCGAAAAAACAAACTTGTATTGCAATTTCCACTGCTGAAGCTGAATACATTTCTGATGCTACTTGCACTTCTCAAATCATCTGGATTCAAAGCGAATTGCGTGATTATGCAATTAATATGAAAAAGATTCCATTGTCTTGTGATTCACAAGGTGCTATATGCATTTGTCATAATCCAGTACAACATTCGAAAACGAAACATATTGCTCTTTGTTATCATTTCATAAAAGATCACGTTGAAGATGGAAATATTGAAGTTCATTTTATGAAAACAACTAATCAACTTGCTGATATTTTCAAAAAACCTCTTGATGAAAAATCTTTTATGAGAATTTTGGCAGGTTTGGGAATGTTAGATGCGAATTCTGTACTAGAATCAGTCATACAACATTAACGAAGCGTCTATTGGTGAAAAGGTGTCTATTCAGAGGCAAAATGATTCATTCAGAGGCTGATCGTATTACCATTCAGGGGTTACTATTCACAATCATCGCTTCGATACGCTTCGTTTTCGTATATTGGAGCTGATAATTTTCGTGTGTTTGGTATCATCTTTTAATTTCAATAGTTTCTCTTTTATTTTGAGAAAAACTGAAAAACCAAAAATATTTTCATTACTTTGTAATCATTTTCGAAAAATCAAAAATTCCAAAAAGATTTTCTTTTGTTGCATGTTTCATTTTTCTAAAAATACAAAATCACAAAAATATTTTTCTTTCTTTTCAAAAATATAAAATCCAAAAAGATGTTTGTTACTTTGTTATTTTTTTCTTTCAGGTATCACGGATGTTTACACGAAGAATTTGTCAAGGGTCATGCTTATGTTTCGTAGGGAAGGTATTTTTCTTCAAACTATGCACTAGTTAAGATGTCCCTAGAGGCATGCTGCAGCATGTCGACTCAAGCCTCCAAAGACTAAATGTGTGTTTACAAAAGCCTTAATGAAAATTTTCATACGAAAGTTTCTTCCCAATCAGGCTTACATTCACATTAGTCACTGAGCTATCTTATTCTTCTAGCATGAGTTAACAGTTATCTGTTTTATCCGAAAATATCAGAGGTACAATTTGCTCTCAAAACCAATCTTTTTCATCACCAAATTTCTTACACTTTCACACACGAAGTCATATATCCAAGAGATCTTTGATTCGACTCTTCAAGATTTAGATTTATCAAAATTCTGTGTTAATGATCTTACATTATGAGGCCGTGATGAAAGTGAAACCCAATTTTCTATCTTAATAAGGAATTGACGGGGAACTTTGTTCCAGATTCTTACAAAACACTTGTTTCAGTACCAAAAATTTCGTTCACTCCAAATCACATTCTTTCGTATGAGTGGTCTTGATCAAATGTTCGAAGCCCACGACATTTGTTTCCCAACAAGATTCAGCTTAAATGTTTTTCTTTGGAAGTGATTTCCGAGTGAGTATGATTTCTTTTCCTTAGTCACTTTTACATACTTTTTCAAACCAACTTGTCACTGACTACAATGGTCAAACAAGTAATTTCGGTTACAATTACTCACCTTATGTTTAGTTTCATATGTAACAAACTTCGTAAGCCACCCTTTGAAGCCTTGAAAAAGAAACCCTTTAATACTTCTCTTTAAGTATTCAATTGTAATTCACGGGAACATACACAAGTTGTTGACTATCTCTCTTGATAATTAACGAAGCAACCTTTGCCTAGGGTTTAACTGACTTTGTGTCTAAATTTTTAACATCACAGAACCCAATTTTTTTTGTTAATTTGCTTCTTATCTTTTCCCTTGGCACACATCACTGATGAAATCATTGAGGTTCTAAGTAATACCAACTTAGGCTGAAGATTTCACAAGACTAGAAAATGAATTTGTTTCGAATACCAAAAATGAAAGAGCCCAGCCTCCAATCCGAAGGGTTTGATCTTATCCACTTTGTACTCATGAACAGTCTAAAGTTACCGCTTTGCAACTTGGCCCTAGTTTCAATGTACTTTATCAGACGTGATGGGATAAACAGCTACTGGTGCGAGTTTCAAGGAATGACATGGCCTACTCATTAATGATAAACGATTCAAATTATTTTGGGCTTATCTATAAAACGAAAATCCTTTTCCTTTTATCATTACGCCATCAAAAATTCACAGACGAACAAAAAGCCCTAATTTTTCCGAAAAGCTTTCAAGAACTCACAAATGGATGCTATTCAGAACTCCAACACTGAAGAATTTGAATCTCAACCGTTGATGAAAATTCAAAGCACAAACTACCAAGTTGAGGCCAATCTTTCATTGTATCCGGAGGAATTAAAAATGCTAATCGTTGCCCTGAAACGATCTAGATTAGCAACCACAATGTTCAAATCATTCGCAGTCCCAATGACATGGTTGTCAATGGCTGCTTCAATTGCTTCTTATAGCAAGGCTACATATATCATTACTATCAATCTGATTAATAAGAAGAAAGTTCAATTGACGAAGAACATGTTCACTTAGTTTCTGGATATTCCAAACTCTCCACCATTCTTCAAGCCTACAAATCCATAAATCATGCACATGTTCAACGAGATGGGTTACCAGCCCCCACTCAAGAAGATTAGTGATTTCAAGAAATCGGGACTTCCGTGTATGTGGAACTTTTTCTTTGGAATTTACCTTAGATGCCTGACGGGAAGAAGTGTAGGACTTGACATGGGCAGATTGGAAGTTTATGTAATGGTAATGGGTCTTTACTATGACTTGAGTGTTGACTATGCCACTCGGTTGTGGAAGGAGTTTGACAAAAGTTTGCAGAACACGAATATGGTAAAGGGGATTTCTTGTGCAAGGTACTGGAGCCTTGTTCTTGAGAAAGTGTATGAAAAAGAGGGAATCCAAGCCCCTACTAATGAACCTACTGCTGAATTTGCAAAGTATCAGTTTCCGAAAGTTGTAGAGGATGATGAAACTATTTTTCCAAGTGTAGCACAAATTCTAGATGCTATGCTAAAGAAGGTGAATCCTACTCACAAGGTTCTTATGAAGTATTTTCATATGATTAATCCAGATGTGGAAACAGGGATTTTGCTTGCAGTCGAAGCCGAAACTTCTAAACAATCCAAGAAGTAGAAGAACGATAAAACAGATGTACCAGTTACAAGTACAAAAAACTCTACATCCAAGTCTCCTAAGAACAAGCTTGACAGTGATACGAAGCGAACAGAAGAAGTTGGTGTTATTAAGCCTTCAAAGGAGGTGATGCCATCGAGGTCAGGAGTATTGAAAAGGTTAAGAAGATTATCACACAAACGAACTTTGTCTGATGACTCACAGACAGTTCGTAAAGTTCAAATCAGTAGCAAATGGGTTATTGTTCGTGAGATCCCTGATCCTGCTTCTCCAACATCTAAAAAATGAAGGGCTCAAGATGTAATCAATCATATATCAAAGAAGCAGAACAAACGACATATCGTTCATTGTGATGATTCATCAGAAAATGAAGTGGTCCGTGATACACCACCAGTTTTGTCTTCTCACATGGTAACTTTTGTTCCTATCATTTCATCCATAGTTCCTACTATTTCTATTGAACCTTCAACAACTATTCCACTCGAAATAGTGGAGACCAAGTCAAATTCTGAGGAGGTCCCTATTTCAAACATCCCTGCTAACGTATCTGATGCAGAAGTAAATGTTTCAGTGAGTGTCGATGTTTCACAACCCATTTTTCTTTCAACTTCATTACCAATCATTTCATCATCATCATTGGTTTTATTACCACCATTCATTCTTCCTACATCCACTGTCACAACATCACCAATATTTGACAATATCCTTAAACAACCTATCATAACTCTATTTTTCTCACAATCCATTGAGCCACAAAAGCCTCATTCCGATGATGAAACCGAAGGAGGAGGTTTCGGAGGGACATTTGAAGATTTGCACTTCGATTCAGAGGAAGAAGATATTCCTGATTATTATAACTAACTTCTATTAGGATCAATAGATTCTATGCAGGCAAACAATTAAGAACACAAGAATGACATTAAGTATGTCGTATGATTAAGAGTCAACACCTCAGAAGAGATCAATTAAGAACTTCCACTGTAGAGGTGCTTAGGGTTACAAAACAATAAATGATAATCACGACTATCTCAAATGCATACATGCATGCGTTATTTATATAGTAAAACCCTACTAGATAATCACGGATGGACAGGACCAATCCGGATACAAAACATAAGCCCATGACGCAACAAAACAAGACCCAACACTAATCATATGCTTATGTCTTGAAAACAATTTAAAGTGCTAAATAGAAAGCTTAATTCTATTCTTCAATTTCAAGCAAACTCAGGCTCCAAGCATTTTGTATCAGGAATCGAAGTTGATGTGATGCTAAATGCAGTAGAGCATCATTTGTAACTTAAAATTGATGTAAATGATAAAAATAACGAACTTCGGATCAAGGCTCAAAAGGATCTGTATACCTCTTCGTTAAAGGAGCTTAGAAATAATGCAAAAGAAAGGCATATTCTCTTCATACAAGATGTGAGGAAGGTACGAGAGGATGTTAATTTCAAACTCGAAGAATTAAAGAAGGAAATTTCGAGTGAAATTCATCAAGTAAATGATCGTTACAATTCGATTGAGGAGAAAGTTGATATTATAGCGGGGGCTATAACTCATTTCATTCAATCATTTCAAGCAACTGTACCAACATTTGAAGCCAAGGAAAATGAAGATAAAAATCAGTTTGCGAATGTTCTCCTTGCAGAATTGAAAGAAGTTGTCACTAAGCCTACTCCAACATCATTCTTAACTCCCCAGTTTCTTACTCAGAAGTTAAATATTCTTGATCAAGTCATTCAAAAGGTTGTTGCTCCCATAACGAAGTTTGCTCAAATGTTACCATAGAATGCCCCACCTGCTGTCACAGGGGTGCAAGGGGGATAAAGGAGGGTGAGCAAAGGGTAGAAAAACGATAATAAGGGAGAAGGCATTGGAAAAACAAATGACGATGCAAAGGTTGTAGGGAAGCATCTGACTTCGCAAATTCCAATTTCATTACCTATCAACACTGATTCTATTTCAACAACAATTGTGACTACAAAACCACTTGCAAGACCTGTTGTCAAAGGAATTGTAATTGGTTCATCAACTGAGGGAGGAAGCTCAAGTTCCTCAAAACCGAATACTGATTTGAAAGATAAAGGGAAAGGTGTTGTAGTCGAAAAGTATAAAGAAGAAAAGAAAGAAGAAGTCGAAGCTGAGATAGAACTTCAAAGGCATATTCAAAGTATCATGAGGCTGAGGGAAAGTGATCCTCCAGGCATGGAGAAGGGAAATCCAAAGAAACTCTATAGTTACGAATCTATAGAGTCAAGGGTTGCATTTAATCACATGTATGCCTTTGAAAAGAAGCCAAAGAAAAGTTATTCCATAGCCAACACAGACATGAATTAGCTTGATTTCCCTATCAATGAAATGATGTTCATAACAGCCCAGTACAAGATAAGTGAGAAGTTCGAAAATGCTGATGACTACACTCACACAAAGATTTGTTTTCACGTTGTACTTGGAAAAGAACCTAAAGAAGTATGGTCTCTCATCAAAATCAAGAAGGTGGTTGTAATAAAGAAAGATGTGATGTTCGAAAACATGATACAAAACTTTAGGTATCATGTTGTTCATGCGAATAATCAACAAGTCGACTTCAGTGTTGTAGATTTCCCACTAATGAACTTGAATGATCTGATTCAAGTTGCATTAATCTTGAAGGAAATGGAAGCATCTCAGCTCAAGGGTACAGACAAAGAGGTGTTCAGACTTGGTCTTGCTCACATTAAAATTTTTATTGAAAATTATTATGTTAGTCTGGCCCTGACGGACGAAGAGTTGACTTCGGGTATGGAAAGGAAAGTAATTGTTTCTATGTTGCCTTCGAAGCCACAACCTGAACTGAAGAAGTATGTAGATGATAAGATATTCTTAAAACCGTTTGGCATGGTGTTTGCAGGAAAAGATACAAAAGGGAAAGCCAAAAGATTCTTATTCCAAGTTGTTGAGATAGAAAGATAAAAAACTTCACAATATACGAATTTCATTGTTCATATGAATAGTTGTACAAAGAATAATGAAGGCGACAAGACCGAGTTAAAGAAAGTGTTAAGTTGGTATTCGAAAATCAGGAGAATGATGCACTTTGTTGCTCAGATTCTCACGAATTGAGTAGTTCGACTCGTTTACAAAGGGGGAAATTTTTAGGGTCGAAGTCTTGTTGTAAAGAGTCGAAGTGTATTTGATGTATTTCGTATGTTATGTGTTTGCTAAGTCATTGTATGTTCGAAGTGTAACTCCTAGACTTAGTATTTTTTGTACTCTCACTTTCCTATAAATAGATACTGAACATAGATTTAGATAACAAGTTTTCCCTAAATGTTGTCTACTTTTGTACTCTTGTTCATTTGAGAGTAATAAGAGCTGAAACCAGATTCTATTTACATTCAGTGTTCTTAATTGATCTTTTGCTTGTTTAACTCTAATTCTATTCGATTTCTCGTTACAATTCCTCTTCACTCCTAGGGTTTACAAATTTTTACCGTTATCCTTTCCACTTCCTTAAGTAGAATTTTTTATCCTCGTGTTGTTGATCCACCTGCTATGTCAACGCCTTCATCATGGAGAGGAGGTCGATGTTAGAGATCAGAATAGGTAGATCCTGCAATCCCGGGGATCCTATATTCCCATAGTTGATGATCAGAGAGGTGTTCTTTTTAGAGGTATTAGAAGTTTTCTTTTGACGAGGAGCTTCACTTGGAGGTGATGGAATATTTTTAGAATAAATGTGAGGAATTGAGGAACAAGATGAGGTTGATTGTGTAGACAAGATTTTCGAGAATTATGAACACCAAGGCCCCATGGTGGCCTCCAAATTGTTTTGGTCAAAAATCGACTAAGTGGATATCAACCAAGGTGTATGAGAGGCTATGGTGTTGTGAATAATGTGATTACTAAATTGAGATAAAAATAACACAAGTGGTTTACAAGGAAAACCCTTGATTCTTGCTAGGATCTCCGATATAAAACCTCGGGGGTCATAATGATCACCTACCTTGTATGATCTTATTGATTTGAATGTAGATTAAAGACATGGGCTTGATAATATGATTACAAATGATAAAATGAGTCTAGATGAGTGAGGTGTCAGAGAATTGTCCTCGTTGTGTGTCTTTTACACGTCTATATATAGTCTAGGTTATGTAACTAAAAGTTTGATATTTTTGGGAACCTGCAGAACTGGTATTTGCACATGCTTTAACTTGGTATTTTCAAGTTTTAAGCCCGATTGGACCGATTCTTCATTGAGTATGAGTCTTAAGTTGACTATTTCTGCACATGTGGATAATAAGCAAGTAATACATCCGTTAAAAATGTTAGGAAATAATAATAATGGAAATTGCTAGGATCCTGGGATATGTCCTGGATCCTGAGAGTTCTTGAAGATCTGTGATCCAGAATAGGGCTGAGGAAATTGGCCCTAATAGACCTATTTGATTAAGACATGGAGGACAAGTTCTTAAAATTTAAAAGTTGCAAAACATCAAGTAAAATAAGAAATGTTAATATCAGGATCCTTTGTGAAAAGATATGAACCCTACTCTATGTCATCCCTATTTTTACGGCAAGAAAAGACCGATTTCGTTTATGCTTTTATAATAAAATCAGAGTAATTTACCAAATAAATACATTGCAGAATTTGTTCCCAGAAAAACATGATAAATATATTATCAAATCATTTCCAAAGAAATATATTTTATTCATTTAAACCATTGGGATGTCATCATCAATACAGAAACATAAGCATAAACAAAACATATATTCATTTACACTAGTGATCTACAACTCTTTTAATCTCAGTGTAAAGTAGCTTTGTATCGATACCGGTGATACAAACAAACTGAGTGGGTCAGGCTTGGAAGTCTGGTGAGCATATAGGGTTTTCAACCCATAATAAATAAATTTATTATGCTTAAACATCAAACAATCAACCTAATTACCCAACCCTATTATCTTATTTATTTCATAAGGATTTACCCTAAGAATCATCTATCACCCATTCCTAAGGATTCATCCTAAGGATTAGGCACGAAGTCACATCGTCACCAGAGTTTATACAACAGACATTAAGTCCATAGCTGCCAAGGTTTATACAACATGTGCTAAGTCCATAGCTCTCATTTATCAACAATATTATTCACGGGAATCCACCTGCAATATATGCCAATGGGTTTTTAGAGTACAACTGATGAACACATAGTTCACACACTTACAGGCTGCGAGCCTACTAGTGTTCCACCGACCGTCTAGAATAGTCCATGGTTGTCATTCATACTCTGTTGAATGACGGGGGCCAACGTTTGGGTAAGTGCTTCTCTCATATTTTACCACTCACCCTCATCTCATTATCTATATCACCGATCATCTCATTTATCCAAATCATCTTTCATCACATATCAACTATTTCATCTACACATGTTTAACCCAACATTTTTGTAGATATAAAATACATATACAATTTAAATTATTTAAAAACATGTATAAATCATTCATTCAACATCCATCTAAAATAAACAAAAATACATATATTCACATAACACGCACTTTATATAAAATACTTCATATCTATGTGTAAGATGAAAGTGACTATACACTCACACGATAAGATGACGATTGGACAACACCTCGTCTCTTAAAACAATCGTTTCTGATAAAACCGGGATTTTATCCCAAAAACGGGATGTGTTTCGGGTGTTGGGAATGATCCCGGGGCTTCAGGGGAAGTTGAAATAGCTAAAAATTGGATTTAGGGATAAAATGTTTGAAATTTCCAAAATTATCCGGGAGGTCTCACACCTTTATATAGGTGCGAGCCTCGGATCTGAAGCAAGGAGAAGCGAGCACGTGGCTCACATGCGAGGGGGACAGATGGTGAAGCTCGGAAGACGCCAACGCTTAGCCACCCGTTGGATCAGGAGAGGACCGCGCCCTTGGTGCGAGGTGGATGTGACATGCGTCGAAAATGGGGCATCTCGCATGCGCGGTGACGTGTTCGATATTATTATTTTTAACAGACCGGGATAGGAAAATCCGTTAAAAATACATAACCTCTTCATCGGATATTCGTTTTCATCTGTCTTGTTACCGTTGTACTACTATTGACAAGACCTTCCATTCTCGTTTAGGTTACATTTGCTAAAAATCACTCGATCTTTATTTCGAGTTTTTAACTGTCTACTACTATTCTGAAACTTAAAAAAAAATCATAACTTCCTCATACGAAGTCAGATTAGGATGTTCTTTTTATAAAAATTCTCGGTTTAACAAATACTACAACTTTCATTTAGATCACTAAGGCTAAAAAGTAGTTTATCAAAAACTCATTTTTTACATCATTCTGCGCTATGCTGGTTTGTCGCGGAACTTCGATAGGTCATAGCTTCTTCATCATAACTCGGATTTCGGTATTCTTTATATCTCTGAAATCCTTATTTCAACCAGTACGACTTTCTTCATAAATATCGGCTTTATCTAAAATTTATTTTCGACGCTTATTTTTACGCTTAATTTATTAAATTATAATAATTAAGCATAAAACACATAATAATCTAATAATACATCTTATTATTTCAAAACAAGTTACAAAGGTTGACCTAGACTATTACATCATCATTAGTACCTAGCCTAGAAACACATGTGTTACAATTCTCTCCCGCTTAGGATGATTCTTTCCCTGAATCACACATCAGCAAACAATTATGGATAGCGACTCCTCATGTCACTTTTCGTTTCTCGGGTGAGATTTAGCCTCTTTCTTTCATCCAACCTTAATTTAGAAATTGGAATTATGTCGGAAACATCTCCCGTGAACTTCCTCTAATAACACACATGGAAAGTGTTATAAATACCATCTAGTTCTTCTGGTAGTTCTAGCTTGTAAGCTTGGTTCCCAATCCCGTGAAGACCTTTAAACGGTCCAATAAGCCTTGGACTCAACTTTCCTTTTTTACCAAATATTATAAGTCCCTTCCACAGCGAGACTTTAAGTAAAACTGAATCACCAACTTCGAATGATATCAGTTGTCTTTTCTTGTCAGCATAACGCTTTTGACGATCTTGAACTGCTAACATCCTTTCCCTGATCACTTTCAATTTTTCAGCAGTCTGATGGACTATTTCAGGTCCCATAAACTGCTTTTCCCTAGCTTCCAGCCAACACAATGGCGTTCGACAATTTTCTCCATACAATGCTTGGTAAGGTTCCAACTTGAAGCTTGAGTCGAAACTATTATTGTAGGAAAATTCTACCAGAGGTAAATGTTCATCCCAGTTACCTTGAAATTCCATGGTACATGCTCTCAACATATCCTCCAATGTTTGAATCATTCGTTCGCTCTGACCATCGTTTTACAGATGGTAAGCTGTACTTAAACATAACTTTGTACCCAATTCCTCTTGTAGACTTTTCCAAAACCTCGACATGAAACGACTATCACGATCTGATATAATCATTAAAGGAACACCGTGAAGTCTCACAACTTCCTTCACATAAGCATTTGCAACCTTATCCATAGACCATCGCTCATTGGCCGCTATGAAGTGTGCACTCTTACTGAACCGATCTACGACCACCCAAATCATGTCGTGACTATTCTTCGTACTGGGTAGTTAGGTCACAAAATCCATGGTGATGTTTTCCAATTTACTGATAGGTATAGGTAAAGGTTCTAAACTTCCATACGGTTTTCGATGTTGTGCCTTAACTCTCGCACATGTCACACACTCGGCTACATACTTTGCAACATCGAGCTTCATCGTCGGCCATCAGTAATAGGGTTTCAAATCCCTATACATTTTTTTGCTGTCGGGATGAATCGAGTACATGGTCGTGTGAACTTCTTCTACCAAAATATCTCTTATTCCTCTGGGTTAGAATACAAACCAACCCAGCTCTAGGTACATCACTACAGACTACGAAGTCTTCAACTTCGTTTTTGGAAACACTAACAATACATCGCTTGTATAATGACTTCATACATTATCTCTTCATCCTAGGTAATAGTCGTAACTATTATGTTTCCTTCGAATAAGTATCTAGTTTTGGAATTCTTATATGCAGGCGGTGTTCGATCTTGCACCCACTCCCCATCCCATGTTTCAACTTTCAATTGTGACTTTCAAGTCACAATCTCGATCTTTATTGGAGACTCTTCTTTCTTGTTAACAAACTTAAGATAAGTTCTTTCCTTCGATTACCATAGTAGACTGATGGGTCATGTTCTAATGACCTCTCATCATATTATGTACTGCTTAGACTCAAGTCCATTAGAGTCCAGTTTCTAAACATAATATATCTTCCTTCATTTTCCAATGTGATTACATTCTAACATGTAGTACTTCTAGCTACAAGCCTCTTACTTTAATAACGATTGGGATACTTTAGTCTTCCCATTTGAGTGAGATACTACATCGGACTTGGTTCTCTGAACCACATGACTAACTCATTTTGGTCGGACTTGATTCGATATAACCTCTTGAAGCAGAATAACAATCATCTTTCTCAATCATTATCGAAATAATGGTAACGACAGACTAGAACAAAACGGAATCAATAACTAGCTCCTTGGTAACCTCGTGACTTTCCCTGATCCAAGTATGAGTCTTGTGCTTCCGGTAGTATAGACCTCTACTACCATTCACACCTACTCATACTCATCCCAAGTATTGTCTCGTAGTTCTCCAAGTCACTATACAAGGATTTCTCATAGTTATTCAATACATCAGATAACCAAACTAGGGTTTATATTATTTCTTGAACGATTACAAAGAGGTTCAAGTTTACCCTATACTATGCCTCTAATAGGCTACACCACATGTTACTATTTACATTGCTACTTCATAACTTGTCTTCAGGTATTAAGTCTTTATTTCTAATTCCTATCGTTGTTATTTGATTTTTTGAGGACCATGTGGATTTTCCCTTGGCCTTAGTGGTGCGCTTGGCCTTGCCACGTCATTTTTCTTCGGGAAATCCCTAGAAATATGTCTGTTTTCCCTAAATCCGTAACACACTCTCTTGGGAAACATACACTCATCGACGTAATGCCCAGTCTTTCCACACTTGAAACAATTCACCTGCCTGCCAAAAATTCCTGAGTATTTATTTTTGCACTCCCCGCACCATTTCCCTTTACCTCTTCTTTTGCCAGACTTTGAGAACATGTTGCTCTTGTTGGACCTTGAATACCCCTCAAATTTCCTGTTCTTGCCAACTTCAACCTTGTTGGTGGTCCTATCGTCGATCATTTCTTCAATAGACTTAGCAACCTAGATAGTTGCCTCAAGAGCAGATACCTGACGTATTGGCATAATAAGTTCGTCCTTACTTTGTTGAATTAAAATTTTGTCTCTTCTATCTGTTGATCCAACATCGTCCGCCCCATTACCAATACCCATGCCATAGTGATTGGCTCGGTCTGCGGTTTATGGTTTCCAAATCCACTTTGTGTGCTTGCCATTTCGATCTATACAGCAAATTAGGTGAATTTAGATCTCTCATATGATAGACATTTAAAGTTTCCTTATCACTTCGAAACGTATACATGCTAGTTCTAATATCGTAATCATATGTTTAGAATCCTGAACACATAAGGTTTCCAGATCTGGTCGGCAACAGACCATAGATCTTAATAAATAATGACATATATGGCAAACATATAACATTTAGCACATAAAAAGCATTTTAGGCTTCTTTCCTAAAATATACTAGTGCTCGTGTCTAAAATATGGTAGACACTCATCTCACGATCATCACTATGCATTCTAAGTTTAAGTCTAGAAATCCTACAAATTTCTAGTTCGCTTAAACTAATGCTCTGATATCAACTATGACATCCCCGTTTTTACGGATATAAAAGACCCATTTCGTTTATGCTTTTATAATAAAATCAGAGTAATTTTCCAAAGAAATACATTGTTGAATTAGTTCCCAGAAAAACATGATAAATATATTATCAAATCATTTCCAAAGAAATGTAATTTATTCATTTAAACAATTGGGATGTCATCGTCAATACATAAACATAAGCATAAACTAAACTTACATTCATTTACACTAGTGATCTACATCTCTTCTAATCTTTCAATGTAAAGTAGCTTTGTATCGATACCTATGATACAAACAAACTGAGTAGGTCAGGCTTGGGGAGCCTGGTGAGCATATAGGGTTTTCAACCCATAATAAATAAATTTATTATGCTTAAACATCAAACAATCAACCTAATTACCCAACCCCATTATCTTATTTATTTCTTAAGGATTTACCCTAAGAATCATCTATCACTCATTCCTAAGGATTCATCCTAAGGATTAGGCACGAAGTCACATCGTCACCAGAGTTTATACAACAGACATTAAGTCCATAGCTGCCAAGGTTTATACAACATGTGCTAAGTCCATAGCTCTCATTTATCAACAATATTATTCACGGGAATCCACCTGCAATATATGCCAATGGGTTTTTAGAGTACAACTGATGAACACATAGTTCACACACTTACAGGCTGCGAGCCTGCTAGTGTTCCACCGACCGTCTAGAATAGTCTATGGTTGTCATTCATACTCTGTTGAATGACGGGGGCCAACGTTTGGGTAAGTGCTTCTCTCATATTTTACCACTCACCCTCATCTCATTATCTATATCACCGATCATCTCATTTATCAAACATATCTTTCATCACATACCAACTATTTCATCTACACATGTTTTACCCAAAATTTTTGTAGATATAATATATATATATATATATATATATATATATATATATATATATATACAATTTAAATTATTTTAAAACCTGTATAATTCATTCATTCAACATTCGTCTCAAATAAACAAAAAATATATATTCGCATAACACGTATTTTATATAAAATACTTCATGTCTATGTTTAAGATGAAAGTGACTATGCACTCACATGATAAGATGACGATTGGACAACACCTCGTCTCTTAAGACAATCGTTTCCGATAAAACGGGGATGTTTTCCCAAAAACCGGGCCTTACGAGGGTTGAGCTTCAAACTGAAAAGATAAATTTCTCAGGCTCCTCGGGCACTTCGGGACGTGTTTCGGGTGTTGGGAATGATCTTGGGGCTTCGAGGGAAGTTGAAATAGATATTGGATTTAGGGGTAAAATGTGTGAAATTTCCAAAATTACCCGAGAGGTCTCGCACCCATTATATAGGTGCGAGCCTCGGATCCGAAGCAAGGAGAAGCGAGCACGTGGCTCGCATGGGGGGGGGGGGGGGCAGATGGCGAAGCTCGGAAGGCTCCATCGTTTAGCCACGTGTCAGATCAGATGATGACCGCGCCTTCGGTGCGAGGTGGCTGCGACACAAGTTGGACATGGGGCATCTCGCATGCAAGGTGACGTAGCCGAACCCCAGCCATGCGTTTTTTCTCGGATTTCAAGATTTTTTTCGATTTTTGTGTCCCAAACTTCAAAAATCCATAACATTCGTATACCGGCTCCGTTTTTGACGTTCTTTATATGCACGCATAGGTGAAATTATGATCTATAACTTTCGTGTAGACTCTGTTGGCTAATTTTGAACTTATTTTTAAAAATATTATTTTTAACAGACCGGGACATGAAAATCCGTTAAAAATTCATAACTTCTTCATCCGATGTTCGTTTTCGTCTGTCGTTCTACCGTTGTACTACTATTGATGAGACCTTCGATTCTCGCTTAGGTTGCGTCGGCTAAAAATCACTCGATCTATATTTCGAGTTTTTAATTGTCTACTACTATTCTGAAACTTAGAAAAATCATAACTTCCTCATACGAAGTCAGATTAGGACGTTCTTTTTATAAAAATTATCGGTTTAACAAATACTACGACTTTCATTTAGATCACTAAGGCTAAAAAGTAGTTTATCAAAAACTCACTTTTTACGTCATTCGGCGCCATTCTGGTTTTGTCGCGGAACTTCGACAAGTCATAACTTCTTCGTCATAACTCGGATGTCGGTATTCTTTATATCTCTGAAATCATTATTTCAACTAGTACAACTTTCTTCATAAATATCGGCTTTATCTAAAACTTATTTTCAATGCTTATTTTTACCCTTAATTTATTAAATTATAATTAAGCATAAAACACATAATAATCTAATAATACATCTTATTATTTCAAAACAAGTTACAAAAGTTGACCAAGACTGTTATATCATCATTAGTGCCTAGCCTAGAAACACAGGAATTACATACTCTTTTTAACCCAAGACTGTGGTAAAAGATTTTCGTCAGGAATGGAGTCACATTTCACAAAAAAAAGTATTTTCCTTTTGAAGCACTATCATTATGCTTAGATTTCACGGTGAGAGGTGATCAATTAGTTTTCACTTTTAACAGGAAACGTAAATTCCCAAAGGTCGAAAGTTCATAGAAATAAGCTAACTTGTTTAAAACAATGTTGAGACCCATGGAGTAGTTCAGACGATCGATCCAGTAAAGGATCCTCCAACCCGCTTGCATGGCTTGGATATACAAAATTTTAGTAATTTTGAAAAATTTGGAGACGATTCCATGAAAGGGATAAGTAAGACCTAAGGTAAAAGGATATTCAGGAATACAAATCCAGGAGGACAAAAAAAATTCCAGATGGATCCTTGAATCAAATGCTCTAAAATTGGTACCGGAAGGGAAAAATTCGACAAATTTCAAGGCTTCGATATCATCGTCATCTAAGGTACAATTTTCTTAGTAAGATAAGGCTTTTTGGTCTATGAAATCATTGTCAGGAACAACGATAACACTTGTGCCAGAGTGAATTGCTTTTTTGACCATATTTAAAAAACGAAGAAGGAGAAAAAAAACAAAGGTAGTACCTTCGATGATATTTAGTAAACGTCCAAAAGAAGAGCTAAAAGAGTATTCATGATCTATCCGTTGAAATTTAAATTACCCTATCCATTAGAACTTTTTACTTCATTTTTTACTTTAAAATTATACCTCTAAATATTTGGAAACTAACATTCATATTTTGCAAGTATATTTTCGGGGAAATCGTTAGGGGTAGTGTAACGACCCAATTTTTACGTCCGAAAATTTCATTTTAAAATATTACTTTAGAAAACATTGATAAATAAAAACATTGTTTGATCACACCATAACACATCGTAACCATGTTCTAAAAAGTCAAACCATACATCCCATCAAAATATCAGAGTACAATCCCAGTAAATCTCGTAAATGCGGAAACCGAAGAGTGTGTGTATGACGTGCCGCTACCGCGTCGGCTCCTTCCCCTTCGGTGCAGAGGTACCTGAAAACAAAACTGTAAACGTAAGCACAAAGCTTAGTGAGTTCCCCCAACGTTCCACATACCATACAAACACATAACATACGTACTGTCAGGCTATTCTGGGGTGCCTGACTACCCGGTACGGCCATTCTGGGGTGCCGACCTACCCATACGGCCATTCTGGGGTGCCGTCTCACCCGTGTCAAGCCATTCTGGGGTGCTGACTACCCATGTCAAGCCATTCTGGGGTGCTGACTACCCATCGGTCCTAACAACCGATCCTCGGGGACTGGTCCCCTCCCGCTACCTCTATCGCATAACATAACAGACCAACATACAAGCATACCGTCACATACAGTCAGATAATTCTGGGGTGTCGGACTACCCAGCGGTCCTAACAACCGAACTCTACTACTATTGCATATAACGTATCATGATAGCATATAACATAACAGGTAATAGCAAACCTAGATGATTTCACAAAGACAATCATCTATCATACGTCTCCTACTGGTGGGCCGGCATTGTGGCCTTAGACCCACCGCTACTGGAAGGTAACTCACCTCGTAAGCTGGCTGCTGAGTGTGTGGCTCGGAGAGCTAACGGCGGCTGCTCCTGAATCTCCTGGGCTACAAGTCCATAAACACACTCAATCAAATACTAAACACTGCACTTGGGGGTAAAATGACTCTTTTACCCTTGGTCAAAGTCAACTCACTCTGGGCTGACTCGCCGAGTCGGGCTACCCAACTCGCCGAGTCCTAGTCTCATCTCTCAGCTCTTCACGCTGCTACTCGTCGAGTGGGGCATCGACTCGACGAGTACCCTCTGGATCCAAGAACTCAGACAATCTTCATCCGACTCGCCGAGTCGTATGAATAGACTCGACGAGTTGTTCTTGATCCCAAGAAGATTGCCTTGGACTCGCCGAGTTGTATGAACAAACTCGTCGAGTCCCTCCATCACTGAGTCTACTCTCAACTCGCTGAGTCCACTTCCTGACTCACCTCGTCCACTCGACACTGATAAAACTGAAGGACTCGGGACTCGCGACCCGACTCGTCGAGTCGTTCTTCCGACTCGCCGAGTCGCCGCCATGCAACTGATTTTTACTTGATTTTGTTTGAATCCAAAGCATACAATTGATAGATCTGAGTCCAATAAGCTGTTTTACCACGTAAAGTTTCCAACTTTACGTGCACAACCTCATGAATAAGGGAAATAAGGCTAAAAGATGCATAAAATGGGTAGATCTATGGTTATCATGCAATATAACTCCAAAAAGACAGTAGATCTGGGCTCTACAACACCCCAACATTCAGATCCATAAATATTCCGACTTAATAAGACATTCATGCAAGTGTAAGGCTTGGAACAAGCATCAACTAGCTCTTAGGAGAGCTCTAATGGAAGTTTAAAGCATATAACAAGATGGAACTCCGAAAATACCTCAATTAACTCTGATTTGGCCTTGGATCTTTGCATTACAACACTTCTCCTTGCTTCTTCCTTCTTCTCCTTCTTCACACCTTCACAAAATGGCACCAAAACACATATAAGCTCCTCAATGGAGGTTTGGGGCTCTATCACTGCGTTCTCAGGGTGAGGGAGGTGAGAATGGGGGCTATAAGGTGGTATAAATAGTGGGCAACCCGGGGATTTTAGGGTTTCACCTAGACAGATGGACTCGCTGAGTCCATATTTTGGACTCGTCGAGTCGCCGGCTCACGCGTGCCCTCAGATGCGACCCGACTCGGCGAGTCAGGCTAGAACTCGCCGAGTCCCTCTAGGAAAACTCACTATAATTACCAATAAATCAACATACCGGGAACGGGTCGTTACAATTCTCCCCCACTTGTCTCAGACTTCGTCCTCGAAGTCTGCTACGACTGGATCTGCAAATAACTCCGGGTAGTGCACTCTCATCTCCTCCTCAGCCTCCCACGTCCATTCAGACCCCTTCCGGTGCTGCCACTGCACCTTTACTAGCTGAATTACCTTGTTCCTCAAGGTCTTGGTCTTCCGTTCCAGAATCGCGACCGGCTTCTCGATATAATTTAGGCCGCTATCAACCTGAATGTCCTCTAAGGGAACGACTGCCGTCTCATCCACCAAACACTTCCTCAACTGCGACACGTGGAAGGTGTTGTGTATCAAACTGAGCTCCTCCGGAAGATCTAACCGGTAAGCAACCCGACCCACCCGGGCCAAAACCCTGAAAGGACCAATAAATCTGGGGCCCAATTTGCCCCTCTTCCGGAACCTGATGACACCTTTCCAAGGTGAGACTTTCAGAAGAACCATATCTCCCACCTGGAACTCCAAGTCTGAACGCCTCCTGTCGGCGTAGCTCTTCTGCCGACTCTGCGCAGTCTGCAGCCTACTACGGACCTGCTGGATCAACTCCGTCGTCTTGAGCACCACTTCGGTGCTCCCTATGACTCGCTGACCGACCTCTCCCCAACAAATCGGGGTCCTGCACTTCCTGCCATATAACATCTCAAAAGGAGGTCGATCAATGCTCGCATGATAACTGTTGTTATACGAGAATTCCGCTAACGGAAGATACGTATCCCAACTGCCCCCAAAGTCTAGAACACATGCCCTAAGCATGTCCTCGAGAGTCTGAATCGTCCTCTCGCTCTGCCCGTCAGTCTGAGGATGGAAAGCGGTGCTGAAATGGAGACGAGTACCCATCTCGTCGTGGAATCGCTTCCAGAATCTGGACGTGAAACGAACATCTCGGTCCGACACCACCGATACCGGCACTCCATGACGTGCCACAATCTCTCACACATAGATATCAGCTAACTTTTCCGCCGATATACTCTCCTGAATCGGAATAAAATGGGCACTCTTCGTCAATCGATCCACTACTACCCATATCGAGTCCACCCCGCGTGCGGTCCTAGGGAGTTTGGTGACAAAAACCATGGTGATATCCTCCCATTTCCACACGGGAATGTCTAACGGCTGCATCTTGCCGTGAGGTCTCTGGTGCTCCGCCTTGACCTTCCAACAGGTCAAACATCTCTCCACATACCAAGCGACATCTCGCTTCATGCAGGGCCACCAATAATCCGATCGAAGATCTCGATACATCTTCGTCGCCCCTGGGTGGATAGAAAACCGAGACTTATGAGCCTCGTCCATCAATACTTGCCGTACCCCACCCCAGTACGGTACCCATATCCTACCATGAAGTGTCAACAAACCACGACTGTCGTAATCAAATGAAGCTACTCGGCCCACTATCCTCTCACACTTCTGCCTCTCCTCCTTGAGACCCTCCATCTGCCTCCTTGATCCGCTCCAACAAGGGAGTGATCATTGTCATCCTCATACACAGATCTCTGATAGGGGCCGTCGACACCTTGCGGCTCAGGGCGTCGGCCACCACATTGGCCTTCCCTGGATGATAAAGGATCTCACAGTCATAGTCCTTCAGCACGTCTAACCATCTCCTCTGTCTCATGTTCAAACTCGGCTGATCCATAAGATATCGCAAACTCTTGTGATCCGTGTAAATAGTACAGCGGACCCCATAAAGGTAATGTCTCCAAATCTTGAGGGCGAACACAACTGCCCCGAGTTCCAAATCGTGGGTAGGATAATTAGCCTCGTGAGGCTTCAACTGTCTCGAGGCATAAGCTACCACATGGCCTCGCTGCATCAATACTGCTCCCATACCTGTGATCGAAGCATCACAATAGACTACGAAATCCTCTACACCCTCTGGCAAGGTAAGGATCGGAGCCTCGCACAATCTCTGCCTGAGAGTCTCGAACGCCGCCTGCTGCTCAGGCCCCCAACGAAAAACCACCGACTTCTTGGTTAGTCGGGTGAGCGGCACCGCTATCTTGGAGAAGTCCTGGATAAATCTCCGATAATACCCTGCCAATCCTAGGAAGCTCCGAATCTCAGATGGAGACCTCGGGACCTCCCACTGCATCACGGCCTCAATCTTGGCCGGATCAACCAAAATACCCTTCTGGTTAACGAGATGCCCAAGAAACTGCACCTCCCGCAACCAGAACTCACACTTGGGGAACTTAGCGAAAAGTCTCTCCCTCCTCAAAGTCTCCAACACCTCCCGCAGGTGCTCCTCGTGCTGCCCCTGAGTCTTGGAATATACCAAGATGTCATCTATGAACACGATCACCGACCGATCCAGCATCGGTCTGCACACGCGGTTCATGAGATCCATGAACGCGGCTGGGGCATTAGTGAGCCCAAATGGCATCACCACGAACTCATAATGACCATACCGGGTCCTGAAAGCAGTCTTCTGTACATCCTCATCCCTGACCCTCATCTGGTGGTAACTGGAGCGTAGGTTGATCTTGGAGAACCAAGACGCTCCCTGAAGCTGATCAAACAAGTCATCTATCCTCGGAAGTGGGTAACGGTTCTTCACCGTTACTTTGTTCAACTCCCGATAATCAATGCACATACGATGCGACCCGTCCTTCTTCCTCACAAATAAGATCGGCGCTCCCCAAGGCGAACTGCTCGGCCGAATGAAACCCTTGTCTAACAGCTCCTGAAGCTGTGTAGACAACTCCTGCATCTCAGGGGGAGCAAGTCGATACGGTGCTTTGGCTATCGGAGCCGCACCAGGAACTAGGTCGATCCTGAACTCAACCTGCCTCTCTGGAGGTATCCCCGGCAAATCCTCGGGAAACACATCCGGGTAGTCACGAACAACAGGAACATCATCAATCGCCGTCTTGCCCTTCTCCCGGACATCCAAGACGTAGGCTACAAAACCGGCGCAACCCTGCTGAACATAACGCCTCGCCCTCGTGGCGGAACAAAAGATCGGTCCTCGCTGGGGCCTCTCGCCCTGAATCACTATCTCTCCCCCACTGGGAGTGCGAACCCTCACTAGCTGTAGCTCACAATCAATCACCGCCCCATTGGGGCTCAGCCAATCCATGCCCACAATAACTTTATTCCCACGCAGGGGAATAGGAACCAGATCCACTGAAAACTGCTCATCAAATATCTGAAGGGAACACCCTCTATGTACTCTGCCGACCCTCACAGTCCTATCATCTGCTATCTCAACCTCTAGTGGACAATCCAGCTCCCCTGGAGTTCTGCTAAATCTCTTGCTAAGCGCAAGCGATACAAATGATCGGGTAGCCCCCGAATCGAACAATACCAAAGCAGGGATGCCGTTCACCGAGAACGACCCTAAATAAAACATATCATCAAGTAATATTCAAGCAATATAATAACAAAGATGAAGGAAAGATTCATACCCGTCACCACATCAGGAGTCGCTCGCGCCTCCTCTGCTGTCATCTGAAATGCCCTGCTCTTCGCCACCGGCGCATCAGCCCGGCCCTGCCGGCCATCCGTAATCCTCAGGGTGGCATAGACAGGTGCAACCACCTTCCCTGCTGCAGCTAAACTGGGACACTGAGACCTTTTGTGTCCCCTCTGATTGCACTGAAAGCAAATCAGATCTGATGTTGTAATCATCATAGCAGGGGCCGTACAATCCCTACTCATATGCCCAGTCCAACCGCACTTGTAGCAGCCGGAACTCCCTGCCTTGCATGCCCCCTCGTGCAATCTCCCACACTTGCCACACCGACCGTGGCTCTGCTGACCCCTGGACCTGTGATCTGAAACCTTGGGCTTTTTGCCCACACTGCCTAAACCCGAAACCGCCTCCGGTTTCCTCTTCTTCTCCATCTCAAGATCAATCTCCCTCTCTCTGGCTCTAGCAATCATGTCGTCCAGTGTTTTGCAACTAGACCGGCTCACAAACATACGAATGTCACTCCGCAACATCTCGTGATAATGGGCCTTCTTCATCTCCTCATCGGCTGCATACTGAGGAACAAGAAGGGCCCTCTCCCTGAACTTGGCGGTGATCTCCGCCACTGTCTCTGTAGTCTGGGTAAGATCCTGGAACTCCCTAGCTAACTGTTGCACCTCGATGACCGGTGCAAACTCCGCTCTGAACCTGGTAGAGAAATCAGCCCAGGTCATGGCATCCAATGCCACATCATCCCCAATGGCATGTCCGACCTCCTCCCACCAGTCTCGTGCCCTGTCCTTCAGAAGACACGACGCCAATCTGACCTTGTCCCCCTCGGGACATCTGCTAGTGCGTAATGCGTTGGCCACATCCGCCAACCACCTGGTACTCGCTATGGGGTCCCGTGCCCCATGATAGTCAGGAGCCCCACATGCCCTGAACTCCCTGAACGTCAGTGTGCGCGACCCCATCACGGCCGCCATCTCAACACGGAAAGTACTCAATCTCTCATCCATCAGCTCTAAAATACCCTCCTTGATCGAACCGAAGATCACAGGAGTCTGCTCTAGTATGATGCGGGTAACCTCAGAAGAAAGGAACTCCCTAGTCTGCTCATCCATCTGCCCGGCCTCCGGGCCTGATCCCGATCCTGATCCCCCTCCGGCATCTGAACTGCCGGCTGCTGGCCTCGGACGCAAAACTACCATTCTGAAACATATCATAACAACATCAGAACACTGCAATATCTCAAGGGATCATGATACTACTACTAGCTTCCTGGTCTCGTCTTGGCCTTCCTTAATTCGAGTACGGATCCTCTGCTTTCAGTAGTATGGGCCCTTACTACCTTCCACATCTATCCGTACTTTCCTCAGGAACTGCCTTGACTCCACCAAGTCACTTCTACCGCTGCTATTTTCTGCTACTCTCATCCTAGGCTTGCCCTAGGGAAACTTCAAGCTCAACGCGACTGGTCCTCAGCTGCTGTAGGTCTCCTCATAATGCCAGTTAGCCACCACCTAAACACCATCACATGTGATGAGGGTCAGATAATTCTTCAAGTAAAGGATCCGTCCCTACAACGGTTGGACTCAAACGAGAGCTGCGCAGTAGAGCCAGTTCCAACACTCTGGGATTATTCAAACCTGATCACATGTGGTGTGACGTGTTCACCTAATGGCTAACTCCCACTACTCAGAATCCCACTAAGCACAAAGCAAGCAGCATTCGGACACGGGAAACAGACTCATGCAAAACTATTCTTATAACAAGAAACTGCACTAGCATAGAATGCTAAGCTCGTACTATTAGGCATAACCTAACCAGGCTATCCTACTGCTGTCTACTCAATTCTAGCATGCAATACTCATAAAGCTGTAACACATAAACAGGCACATAAGGCATTCTCCTAGATCCTTAGCCCTATACTAGCATGCTGTTCTACTGAAACTGAAACTGAACAAATAATTTGTATGGGTAATTTGGGAGTACTTACTTGAGCTCGGCCGGTCGCGCACGTCACACACTTTGCTCTTTCTTATGACTCTTTTCCGGGTTTTAAAGAACAATTTCTTTTGGAAAATCTTTCAATCCCTCGATTTGAGTCCAAACACTCCCGAAGGCGTGTCCGAATCCCTCAAACCAGGGCTCTGATACCAACTTGTAACGACCCAATTTTTACGTCCGAAAATTTCATTTTAAAATATTACTTTAGAAAACATTGATAAATAAAAACATTGTTTGATCACACCATAACACATCGTAACCATGTTCTAAAAAGTCAAACCATACATCCCATCAAAATATCAGAGTACAATCCCAGTAAATCTCGTAAATGCAGAAACCGAAGAGTGTGTGTATGACGTGCCGCTACCGCGCCGGCTCCTTCCCCTTCGGTGCAGAGGTACCTGAAAACAAAACTGTAAACGCAAGCACAAAGCTTAGTGAGTTCCCCCAACGTACCACATACCATACAAACACATAACGTGCGTACTGCCAGGCTATTCTGGGGTGCCTGACTACCCGGTACAGCCATTCTGGGGTGCCGACCTACCCATACGGCCATTCTGGGGTGCCGTCTCACCCGTGTCAAGCCATTCTGGGGTGCTGACTACCCATGTCAAGCCATTCTGGGGTGCTGAATACCCATCGGTCCTAACAACCGATCCTCGGGGACTGGTCCCCTCCCGCTACCTCTATCGCATAACATAACAGACCAACATACAAGCATACCGTCACATACAGTCAGATAATTCTGGGGTGTCGGACTACCCAGCGGTCCTAACAACCGAACTCTACTACTATTGCATATAACGTATCATGATAGCATATAACATAACAGGTAATAGCAAACCTAGATGATTTCACAAAGACAATCATCTATCATACGTCTCCTACTGGTGGGCCGGCATTGTGGCCTTAGACCCACCGCTACTGGAAGGTAACTCACCTCGTAAGCTGGCTGCTGAGTGTGTGGCTCGGAGAGCTAACGGCGGCTGCTCCTGAATCTCCTCGGCTACAAGTCCATAAACACACTCAATCAAATACTAAACACTGCACTTGGGGGTAAAATGACTCTTTTACCCTTGGTCAAAGTCAACTCACTCTGGGCTGACTCGCCGAGTCGGGCTACCCAACTCGCCGAGTCCTAGTCTCATCTCTCAGCTCTTCACGCTGCTACTCGTCGAGTGGGGCATCGACTCGACGAGTACCCTCCGGATCCAAGAACTCAGACAATCTTCATCCGACTCGCCGAGTCGTATGAACAGACTCGACGAGTTGTTCTTGATCCCAAGAAGATTGCCTTGGACTCGCCGAGTTGTATGAACAAACTCGTCGAGTCCCTCCATCACTGAGTCTACTCTCAACTCGCTGAGTCCACTTCCTGACTCACCTCGTCCACTCGACACTGATAAAACTGAAGGACTCGGGACTCGCGACCCGACTCGTCGAGTCGTTCTTCCGACTCGCCGAGTCGCCGCCATGCAACTGATTTTTACTTGATTTTGTTTGAATCCAAAGCATACAATTGATAGATCTGAGTCCAATAAGCTGTTTTACCACGTAAAGTTTCCAACTTTACGTGCACAACCTCATGAATAAGGGAAATAAGGCTAAAAGATCCATAAAATGGGTAGATCTATGGTTATCATGCAATATAACTCCAAAAAGACAGTAGATCTGGGCTCTACGACACCCCAACATTCAGATCCATAGATATTCCGACTTAATAAGACATTCATGCAAGTGTAAGGCTTGGAACAAGCATCAACTAGCTCTTAGGAGAGCTCTAATGGAAGTTTAAAGCATATAACAAGATGGAACTCCGAAAATACCTCAATTAACTCTGATTTGGCCTTGGATCTTTGCACTACAACACTTCTCCTTGCTTCTTCCTTCTTCTCCTTCTTCACACCTTCACAAAATGGCACCAAAACACATATAAGCTCCTCAATGGAGGTTTGGGGCTCTATCACTGCGTTCTCAGGGTGAGGGAGGCGAGAATGGGGGCTATAAGGTGGTATAAATAGTGGGCAACCCGGGGATTTTAGGGTTTCACCCAGACAGATGGACTCGCCGAGTCCATATTATGGACTCGTCGAGTCGCCGGCTCACGCGTGCCCTCAGACGCGACCCGACTCGGCGAGTCAGGCTAGAACTCGCCGAGTCCCTCTAGGAAAACTCACTATAATTACCAATAAATCAACATACCGGGAACGGGTCGTTACAGGTAGGATCCTAGAATCATATTTAAGATCCTTAATATTTCTGAAGCCACAAGATCCTTAAACATATCGCAAGATCTTGATTATTATCACCAAGATTTTCTAACAGTTATAACGGCTACATTCTTCTTTCTTTTTCTCACATGTGTAGAATTAATCGACGCGTGACTCGTTCTTGACGGAGAATCACTTCAACCAAGCTTAAGACCCGGGGATACCAAGTCAAACAACATGCAAATACTTGTTCAAGGAGGATCCTGAAAATATCGTACATCTTTTTTTTTAGCTTAGACTATAAATAACACATGTAAATAACACACTACACACATGATCAACTCTACTAATTCACTTGTACTCGTATTATCTTCATTATCACTGTAAACCTACTTCAAAATGAATAAACACCACAAGGCAGGTGATCATTATCACCTCCCACGATTTTATGTCAGAGATCCTAAAAGGATCAAGCGCTTTCCTTGTAACTCACTTGTCTCACTTTGATCATTATTCTACACTTTTATTATCCTAAAACCACAGCCTCTCATATGATTTGGTTGTATTACACTCGATCAATTTTCAACCAAAACAACCACCAACTTTCCTAATGGCCAAAACGTGAGTAGTTGAGTTGACGTTATGAGATTTGATCATACTCGCCTCAACAGTTTTTAACATTCCTTGTAGTCCATCAACAACTTTTCCATGTTGTTCATATTAAAGTTCAAGATGAACTGATGATACGAACCAATCAACGAGTTTAGCACAAACTCATTAACCAACTCTTTAGGAAATAGAAATCCTAGATGATTAATTCTATCAATATACCCCATCATTTTCAGAATGTGGGTACTGACAGATCCTCCCCTTTGAAGCTTTTACCCTAGAAGAGACTTTGTGACTTCAAATCGCTAATGTCTAGCTTTCTCTTGGAACATTTACTTAAGCTACTCATTCATTTCATACTCCCCAAGGGTCTAAAAGTTCATTTGGATCTTTAGAATCATGGTTGCCAATATAAGACATATGACTTTAGTCGAGTGATTTACAATGTTTCTTGTAATAAGCAAACTATTCTGCTATAGCATCCTCATAAGGCTCCTCAGGGATTTCCTCATCTAGAACATACTCATTCTTTCCATACCTAAGGGTAATCCTTATTGAATGAATCCAATTGAGATAGTTTTGACCTATGAGTTTATCCCTAATAGGAGTTGGAGTAATCAGAATAATAAGACTAAAAGGTAGGAGTGGGGGTAACAATCGCACTGGTACCAGTAGATATCTAGCAGTTTTTCAGAAAAAGATTTTCAACTTTTAAGTAGTGAAAATAATTACAACCTAAAGGTTCTAAACTGTTGAGTTTTCTATGCATCAATACACTTTATCAAGGTAGCGGAAACAATCAAGACTTACCTAAATGTACGTACACATTAGGATCTAGGTTTTAGTAATTATAGCAAACTACTTTGAAATTGAACTAAAGAAAGGTAAGAACACTAACCTCTTGATCTTTACACCATGTGAGTAACATCTCTTACAAAAGATGAAAGACCTAAAGGAGAATCCATCTAATGTAGTCAGACCCAAGACTCAAAGAAACAAATAAGGAACAACCCTATGAAGGGATATTTCGAAAATCATTAACCCTTGGAGAAGGGTTATATTTTAAACCATAGAAAGAGGAAAGAGGGGTGAACAAAATTCTGAGGCTCTAAAGAATGATAGAGTTTATTCCCAATCATTATATTTGTATACATCAACTAGAATCCTTAAGTTGATGAGTTTCCCAAAGATAATACTTATCCTTACCAAAATCTACCATATTCTATAATATCTTCTAGATTCTGTCTATATCTCCTCTCTAATAGGCTTCTAGAATATTCAATTTAATCTCTAGGAATTACTTAATATTCAAGTCTTTTAATTTAATAAAAAACTACTTGATTAATTACCAAAATAATTCTCAAGTAATTTATTAATTCGTAATAAATTAACAACTGGTCTTTCTTCATTACCTTATTGATAATTGTTTCATGAGGCCAATACAAAAGGACCCTATTTTTATTAGAAATATTATCAATAGTTAATGATCTTGAACACTTTTTCCAACACTTACCATCGAGTAACCCAAACCAATGACATCACCGCCTCCACCACCACCATCGAAACAACAATCAAATTCGACAACAATGTTATCCCAATCGTCATCGTTGCCACTAAAATCGTTTTCATCAACCCTATCACCATAACAATTGCTTCCACTATAATAATCGTCGCCACCAAAATTAACATTTGGGAAAGTCTGAATTCTCAAGCTCACTTTTCAACCTTTTTCCCGACACTTTTGCGCTCTTGTTGCTCTTCATACTAGCTTATGTGACCTCGAGGACGAGGCCAATTTTAAGGGTAGGGAATTGATTTGTTTGAGGTTGTCCCTAAGTCCACCTTTATAGCCAAATCATTTTGTGACACAACTTATTGTCACTTTTTTTTATTGTTGCTATTACATTGCATGGATTTCCCAGATCTCCTTGGCTGCCACATTTCCCATGATTCCATACTCATAATTTCTAGTTATTTTCTATTTATTTAATTAGTAAATTTATTTATTTTTAGAAAAATTAAGTAGTTACATTCATTCTAGTATGGTTAGCTCATGTTATTCGATTCTTAGCTTTTAGTTATTTCCAAAGTATAAGTGTTATAGTTGTAATTGTTTGGAAGGATGAGAAGAATTTTATATAACTAGTTCCCTTCTTGTCTTTATTTATTTGGAGACTAGCCATCTGGAATCAGCCTTATCTTCAAAGATTGACCATTTTGAATCGGTTACTATCTTTATCTTTATTAAATAGAAACTATTTTCTATCTATAGTTACATTTGTTATAATTAAAAGGGTAAATTTCATAAAAGTCACTAAGTTTATACGAAAATTCGATTTTAACACTGTGTTATTTTTTGTCTCGAATTAGACACTACGTTTCCAATTTGTTACAATTCTGACCATTAGATCTGTCAACCCGGTTCTCTATTGGCACGACATGATGACATGTCATTTTGATGATGTGACATGCTAACATGTTAAAACTAAAAAAAATTGCACAAAAGATACTAAATTTTTATTTTTTTTTTCAATTATGACACTACTTTTTTTTTTCAATTTTAACACTCCATTCTTTTGTTTCAAATCGAACATAATTTTTATTCAATTTTGTTCAATGTCGACCTTTTTCAATTTGAAACCATATAAATAACTTTTTTTTTAATATTTGAAACCATATATATACATTTTTTTCATTTAAAAACCACATTTTTTTTGTATAAATACAAGATTTTTTTACATTCAAACCATAATACTTGAGGACTCAAGGTCATTTTAATTACCACGGAACTGTTCGGTTTATATATTCATGATTTTTGATGTTCTTATGATTTCTTGGAAAAAATATAATATCTTAATAATGCATGAAAAATACAGTTATAATATAATTAATATATATTTATTTGTTATCTATAAAACTATAAAGCTATTGTATCTTAATTGAATTATGTTCTCTATTATCTCAACTAGACATTTTAACTACTATACCACATTATTATCCATTTATATGAAATTTCCATGTTCTCAAAGTAAGGAGTTATTATTTAATGAAACTTTTATATATCATCTATTTTCTTACATATATTTTTGTATTTTTATTATATTCATTCTAAATTTATTTACATTTGTCAATAACTACATAAAGAATATGGTCCAACATAAATTTAATTAAATGACCAACAAAATCTGTTTTACATTTGTTGACCAATTTTCTCCAAGTTGCTTCAAGTTCAATTTTATTTTATTTAATTATTCTAACATACTAAATCTTTAAATTTTAGAATCTTATATTTTTTTCTACAAATCAAGAAATATTTTATATTTAAAAAATATGATTATAGTATAATTAATACATATTTGTATATTATGGTTTAAATATTAAAAATCTTGTAGTTATACAAAAAATATGATTTTTAAATGAAAAAAATGTATTTAAACGGTTTCAAATGTAAAAAAATATATTGTTTCAAATGGAAAAAAAATAATATTCGATTTGAAAAAAAAAAAAAAAACAAGTGATAATTTATCAAAACTAAGCAAAATAAGAAATAAAATGATGATTAATTTGGAACAAAACAATTGAGTATCAAAATTGAAAAAAAAAATAATAATGTATTTTATGATATTTTTTCAATTTTAACATGTTAACATGTTACATCTTCAAAACTGATATCATGTCACATCCACATTAAATCAGGTTGACCGGTTAAATACTTAGAAATATAACAAATTGTAAAGACGGTGTCTACTTTTACAAAAAAAAAAAAAAAAAAAAAAAAAAAAAAATACACAATACCAAAATCAAAACTTATAAACTTAATGACTTTTAATTACAACATATAAATTAAACACGTAATACGATTTTAAATGTACGATCATTGTTATAAGAATCTAATCGATTCGAGTTAATTTGTTTGAGGGACTTCTTTTCCAGAGTTTTTGATCAAATAAGTATGTTTTAAAATTTTATTTACCAAATAAGTATAGTTTTAAAAATATTTACCAAATTAGTGTAATTTCAAAATTTATATTTTTTCTAAAACTTTCAGGTTTTTATTCTATTTTCATATATTTTAATATTTTTCTTTTGACCTTTTTAAAACTTTTTGCTATTAATTTTTTATGAATAGATCAACATACTAAAACAAAAAGAAAACTGGTTAAAAGTTTCCTATTCAAATGTTTACAGCATCCTACATAGCTTCATTACAAATATTGATTATGGAAATCATATTTAATATCTTAATACCTGAATACACTTTTGGTACCTAGATTTCTTTGGATATGTTTATGATATCTGAGCTATCAACTATAAGAAAACCAATTAGTTCCGAACATGATTTAGGTTGTGGGGTTGGTGTTTCTTGCTGAACATTATATAGCGGTATGCAAACCATATGAAGATAAATTTCAAGCTTTGATGTTAAAGATTATGCAACAAAAAATATTGATATGAATTACTAACTTATTATGTTAAGGTTCAGGTAACATAGTACTGTTGCATGGAATTTGCATTGAAATTTTTTTTAATAAACAATATTGTAATTTTGAAAATTAAAAAGTTTAAGTATGGAATGATATAAAATCTTTGTTTTACGTTATTAAATTGTTATTAGAAAAATACTAGTTAGAGATGATGATAAAAAAAATTGTAGAACGGTATGGTAATTTGGAAAATTTAAAAGTTAAATGTAGTGACACAATCTTTGTTTTATGTTACCAAATTATTTTAAGAAATGGTGTTTATAAAAAGATGATAAAAATAGCAATTTATTATAAAAAAAGAGGTCAAAAATATTTAAAAGAAAATAAGTAAAAATAAAATGAAAGTTTAAAAAATATAAAATTTGAAAACTACACTTGCTTGGTAAATATTTTTGAATCTACACCACCTATTTAGTCAAAAACTCTTCTTTTCCACGATTGGCATCCTACCATCTTGACTCTTTTAGTCTTTCGATGCGACATATTAGGGTCTCCCACATATCCGCTTTCTTTATTTTATACCAATTGCATGGCCAAAGTCGTTATCTTTGAGACCTATCGATTCCAAATTCAATGCAAATACCACTATTATTGTGATCACTACCTCAGTCACATTAACCATCAGAACTACCCACGATTTTATGTATTTCCATTCTATTATCTTTTCTCAAATTATACTAAAATTATAATATTAATAAAAGATATCAATTTGGAATGATTTCGTCGCTCTACGTAAATAAAAATTAAAATAATTTAAAAATAATTAAATTAATAAATATGATATGTGTTTAGTGTATATAACTTTCTACATATTTAGTTTAAAAGTTAGATTAGTAAAATGATAATGTCTAAAAAGAATAATTCAACGTAAAGAATTATTGTTTCCTTTTAAATTGGACAATACAACGTTTTTCTTAATTTTCGGCGTTTTTTCTACATACAGAACTTATACAATTTGTGACAAGAACATAACATTTTTAGTTCTAATATCATCTTGAGAGAGAGAGAGAGAAAGAGAGAGAGAGTTGAAACTTTTCAATTGATTGAATGAAGAACATGCAGACCTTTTACAAATTTATACTAAAAGGTGTTTCGATAAGGAAAAAATAGATTGCTTATTGTTGATTACTTAATCTCACCGCAATAAGCAAATTTAAGTGTTTTGATAGGAGTCTTTAAAAATCAGCTTATTATGGAAGAAATAAGCTAAATAAGTTGATTTTAATAAGCAAGGGGAATACTTATTGCTTATTGCATATTGTTTATTGGCCATTTTACTCATTTAATCTGCTTTGTTTGCCAAACACTTAAGATGCTTATTGCTTATTGCTTATTCCCACCACAATAAGCTAATCCAAACACATTTTAAAAAAGTGTTTATTACCACCTTAATAAACAAATAAGCAATAAGCTAATAAGCTAAAAACTATTTATCCAAACACCCCTAACTATTTCAACTACTCATCGAAACAAACTCACTAACCGACTAATAGACTTTGTATGACATGGTATAGCTATAAATAATAACATTCTATTCAAGGTGGAGAGTAAGAACCTCCCAACTTGTTCAACAATTTGTAGTGGACTTTGTTTGGAAGATTTTTTGTAAACAGATCAACAATTTATGATTTAGTTGGAATATATTGAAGGGAAATCAATCCATCTTGTAGTTTCTCCCGAAGAAAATGACAATCAATATCTGCATGTTTCATTTTTTCGTGAAAACAAGATTTTTAGCTATGTATATTATTGTTTGGTTGTCACAATGAAGGGGAATAAGAGTAACATCACGAATGGAAAATTAATGCAACAATCTGGATAACCATGTTAATTCTCTAGTAATCCTTCACATACTCATGTATTTAGCTTCAACAGATGATAACGATGTTGTTATTTGCTTCATTGACTTCCATAAGATAGGACTTCCACCTAAAAGAAAAAAATGCACTAATACTTCTTCGTGATTGAGGGCATCTAACCCAGTCATAGACACAATAAGCTTGTAAAGTGAAATCTTGTTTGTTATTAAAAAAAAAACAAAAAAACCTTGATTTGGATCTTTGTTTATTTATCTGAGTGTATGTATTGCAGCTTTAAAATAAGGAACTCTTGGATCTGACGTGAACTAACTAAGATGTTTAACAGTAAATGCTAGATAATGTCGAGTATTGGTTAAAAAATTGAGCTTTCCAACCAGTCAACGATAAATCTCATGATTATGCAAAGGTGGTCCCTTATTGATTTGGAGCTTTGAATTATAAGGGAGATGACACAAAGCTTTTGCAGTGCACTAGAACTCTTTCAACATATCATTTGCAAATTTTTCTTTATGTTAGAATTATACATGTAGAGGAATATAAAACTTCTATTCCCAAGAAAAAGTTGAGGAATCCCAAGTCTTTTATCTTGAATGTAATGTCAAGAAAGTTATTGAAGGTTTGTATCGATCAGATACACTTCAGGTATAATTAAATAAGACAAACAAACTAAACAATGATCGAATAGAAAAATATAGAACACGAGTAACCACAAAGATATCTTTCACCAAGAAAGGGGTGTTCTCACCAATAAAAAGAAGGTCACAAAGATGATCACCAAGACTTACATTAGGGTTTCACCCTAATGTTGATTATATACGATTACATAACAAACATCCCACTAATTAGGGATTTATACCTATTCTAAGTAAATATTTGATCCTTATCACCAAGATTAAGGATCAAATATCTATTTTATACATATCCGTATAACAACTTAATATAAAAAAAATTACATAAGATCATTATCTTCATGCTGACGCTGATAAGGTCTTGATGTGCTGACCCTGGTGTTCCGCATATAAAGTGTTTGACTCATTAGATCATAAGGTGTGACCTTAATCTCCCCCTATCTGATGATGTCAAAAATAATCTTCAACAAATCATCAAGGTCATCATTTCATAATTTTTCAACTTCAACGAATGCTCCCCTAAGATAATATATAACTACCCAAATTTCGGTAATCAGCAGTAGAAGTAGAAACAATCAGCGTAACAACCAGTGTATCAAAGTTATATCTAGTAATCCAGTAAGTGTGATGTCTCCTGATAGTATGGGTTTAAACTACAATTCATAGACATAGTATTGTGAAGTTTCATCGGTGTGTGGTTTTATACGCTGACTCATCAACCACTTTTATTAGAAGAAAATGGCAAGAGTGGAATGATGTGTGTAATACATTCTAGTATGAAATGTACCCATCGACAAAGAGTGTCAAAGTTTTATCAATGTATGGCTAATACAGTGAATCGTTACCTTCTTAAATATAAGAATTTTTGGGAAAGAATGGGCAGGTGCGTGTAATATATCACAGACTAATATACACATCGACATAGATTTTTCGAATTCTCATCAGTGTATGGCTTCATACGTAGAATCATAAAACTCTAAAGAAGAAAATATGGAGAGAATGGATCGTGCGTGTGATAAGGATGGTGTTTTAGCTTAACCATCAGCACAAATTTTTCAAGCTCTCATCAGCGTATGGTACATTGCTCCGAATCATAAAACTTTAAAAAAGAATGTAAGGGCAAGAAGGGGTTGGTGCGTATTATTGTCTACGATACATAGACTAACCACGACACAGAATTTCAAACTTTTATCAGTGTGTGGTATATCATAGTGAATCTTAAAGTTTTATTGAGAAAAAATTGAGATAATGGAGTGTTTCAGTCACACTGAGGTGGTATCAACGTGAATCATAAACGGAGTCAGCTCATCAACAAGAAGTGGTTCAACTTCTGTATCATAAAGTTGAGTTGCAGTCTAGAACTCTTGAATTTCACCGTTAATTCATTTAATATGGCACAAGACAAGATAATATATAATATAAGAATAAAACAAAATAGTTAGTCAAACAAGGAAATATTCTAAAAGCGATATTTGTGCAGCTTTTTTAGAAACAAGATAAAGACCCGTTTCATAAAAAAAATTAATTGAAAGGCCATAAATGAACTTCCTTTTACGGAGCTTTTTCCCTTTAATTTTGACTATAAAAGAAGTCACAAGCAAGAACAACCACATTATCATACAATACAACTCACTGCAAACCAAGAATGATGAAGCCATTAATCATCAAGATGTTGCAGATAGATTCCAAGCTTCATGACCACCAGGAGCAAGAGAGGAACGGACATCAATTTTTGTAACCAACAAGTTAATAGACTCTAATATGTGAAACCATTAATTGTTCAAGACTTCATTGAATAATTTCTGACTACTTGCATCTATGTCAATGGATGGATGAGAAAGATTGAATTATCGCCAAGATGAAGACTTGATGTATTCTTCTCAGCAACTAAAGCATTCAGAACATTCTAAATAACTCCAGCTCTTGCTAACTCTAGAAGGAAGAAGTGCAGATAAATGGCAGATAGGCCTGAAAGATAAATAATAGAGAGAAAAGAGAGTACTTGTAAACATTAGAAGCAAATCTTAAGCAAACTATATAAATTTGTTTAAGGAGAACAAAATAAGCACTTGTTTTTGTGTTCTAAGAAATCAACTATAATTAAAGTTATTTTAAGCAAGTTAGAAAAAGATTAAATCATTGAAAGCATGCCAAGATCTGCAATCATTTTGTTTAGAGTCTTCTCATCCAATGCCTTAGTAAAAATGTTAGCCAGTTGATCAGTGGATGGGATGTAGAACAGTTCCACTTTTCCTTTTTAAACAATGTCCCTGATGAAGTGATGACGGATGTTGATGTGTTTGGTTTTGGAATGATGCATTGGATTTGTAGCGCCTAGTTCCTGGTATGTAAATCTTAATTGAGTATTTTTCCTTTTTAAGCCTTGGACTCGGCGAGTCATAGGTCCGACTCGCCGAGTAGGGACGAGACCCATGACACGTTTAAGTTGGCGACTCGGCGAGTCCATATCCTGGACTCGGTGAGTCACCGCTGTTGGATGAAACCCTAAGTTTCAGGGGTTTGCACCCTATTTAAGCAACATATCCACCCCAAGCCAGCCCCCATTCACCCCCCAAAGCTCCCAACCCTCGTTTAAGCTTGTTCTTTGAAGAGTTGAAGCAATTGTTGTGTGTTTTTGAAGGTTTTGAAGAAGAAGGGAAGTAGATCCAGAAGAAGGGAAGCTATCCAAGCACCATTGTGTTCTCTCAGCAGTTCCATTGACGTATATCTCGTTTTTCCCTTGTTTCCATGCTTATTGCTTCATTTAAGACATTCTTGAGCCATTCTCCAAGCTTGTATGTGCATAATGTTCCGAAATAAGCCGATTGGTCTCTTGATCCAAGCATAGTTGAGCTCCAGGAGCTCAGATCCACTACCTTTATGAGCCCATATTGCACATAAACCTTAGATCTACTCTTTTGGTGCATTTCAAACCCTAAAAGCCCCATAGATGGATATTTACACGTAAAGTTGGAAACTTTACGTGTTATTCATGCTCTAGAAGCCCAAATATACAAATGACATGGATTGGATTCGAGTAAAATCGCATTTTTAGCTCTTGCATGGAACGGACTCGGCGAGTCGCTCATCTGACTCGGCGAGTCCAGTCGCAAGTCTCCGGGTTTGCCCCCTTTTTGTTATGTCGAGTCGTGAGGTGAGTCCAGGAGGGACTCGGTGAGTTGGAAGCCAAAACTCACCCATAATGGAACTCGGCGAGTCGATGCCCTGACTTGGTGAGTTCAAGGCAATCTCCTTAGATCAAGATCAGACTCGCCGAGTTGTTCATACAACTCGGCGAGTCGCAGCATAGGTGTTCATCGGATGAAGATGAACTCGCCGAGTTGTTCATACAACTCGGCGAGTAGGATGAAGGACTTGAACATCAGTTTGGATGGAGAACTCGTCGAGTCAACGCCTAACTCGACGAGTAGAAACAGAATCCTGGTTAGTCGTTTGGACATGGACTCGACGAGTTGGATAGCCAACTCGGCGAGTCGGGTCAACTGGAAGTTGACTCTGACATTGACATAGGACATGGTCGGGGGTAAAAGGGTCATTTCACGCAAAAGGCAGTAATTATTGATTGATTGAGTATGTTGTGGGAATTACAGCTGGAGGATTTCCGAAGTAGCAGCAACAGCAGACAGTCGGTTCCCACACACACCAACAGCTATTTCGAGGTGAGTTTCCTTTCAGTAGTAACGGGTCTAAAGCACCAAGGCCGACCCGTATAGACGAGACGTTAGTATTACAGTGTGGGCCGAGCCCGTATCTCTTAATTGAGTGATTACGATATATGCTAGTATGATAGAGCTGTCTATACTTGTTGTCTGCGTGATACTTGTATGATATGAGTTGGCAGTTGAGTGTGGTCTAGGCCCGTATCTCTCCGAGAGTGGAGTGTGGGCTAGGCCCGTATCTCCCAGATAGCGAAGTGTGGGTAGGGCCCGTATCTTCACGAGTGTGGGCATGGCCCGTATCTCCCAGAAAGCGAAGTGTGGGTAGGGCCCGTATCTCATAGTTGAATGTTGTTTGTTATATGCTTGCATGGTATGGGGTATTATGGGGGAACTCACTAAGCTTTGTGCTTACGGTTTGCAGTTTTGATTTCAGGTACCTATTCAGCTAAGGGAAAGGAGCCGGCGCGGTGGCAGCATATCACACATACGCCTTTTGTTTTCCGCATTATAGATTTTCTGGGATGTACTCTGAATTCTGATTATGATGTCACCGGTTTTTCAGACATGGATTTTTATCATGAATGTTTGTAATGATGTTTTACGTTTTCACCTAAATTAAAAATGAAATTTTTAACCGGTAATTTTGGGGCGTTACAGGATTCTATATCATCTGAATGGCATTGGTGTTGTTACAGCATATAGGAGTCTTTGAGAAGTTTATACCATAATCTAAGAGATGATTTCGAATCCTTAGAATTGTTGGATTAATGTCTAAGTCCATAACTATAATTGGTAAGACTTGACCCGACCCGGCATGATCCATTTGGGTTGCATGGCATCATGCACTTGGATAGACTAAAATGAGAGAAATAACACTTAAGGTTTATTAATATATTATAAGTTCTAATATATTAATAATGTTATTTAATTAGTATTGATCAAGAATTAATTTGGAATTAATTAAGTGATCAAAAGGAGACTAATTAAATATATGGGTTGATTGTGTAAATCATTCATTCTTATGTATGTGGGCTTGTGATCCAAGATTCCTTATGTTGGACTAAGTCCATGGGGTGACCCATGGATACTCCATGGAGGTTAAAATCCATGGAGCATAAGGAATGGGTAAAGTCATGAGTTACATGGTGTAACCCTAATAGCCACCATATAAAAGAATCCCATGGCTCAAGAAATCATACACTATGTGTGAGGGTGAGGGTAAAACGATTTCATGAAGTGTTCTAATTTCGCTCAAGTTATTTCAATTGTACTTGATGTTGTGTGAACCATTTGAGGTGTCACACTAGGGGCACTAGGCACTCAAGCATCATGAAGACAAGCACCAACAAAAGGTGTGTTATTCTAACTTGTGTTATTCAAAGTTTTGTATGCTAGAATAGTACAATACCTTGGAAAGATGATATTTGCATGTATAATAGAGAAAACATAGATCCAAGGTATTTAGGGTTGCATGTACACTTAGGAGTGTTAGATTGCTCAAAACCCAACAGTGGTATCAGAGCCAAGGCTTGTTTTCTTGTTGTACTTGCTTAAACTGCTTAAACATCGACTTTTTGTGCTGTCAGCCCAGCAAACTCGCTGAGTCCATGAAGGGACTCAACGAGTCCAAGGAAAAATGCATCCAACTCGCCGAGTTTGTTCATGCACTCGACGAGTTGGAACCCCAGACAGCATATTTTCGAGTTTTGGTGTTGGAATTGGTCTAGAATCATTACCTTTGACTGTTTTGGGCTTATAAAACTTGTTTTGAATGTGGTAATGATTATGTTAAACCAATTTCAATGCCATAATAGAAGTTTCAAGTTTATATGTGTTCATGTTATTCATGAAAATTGTTGATTATGAATGATCATGCTTATGAGTTTTGTTAGATCATAGGAATTGTGTGCAAATAGTTTGTTGATATAATTCATGACCTTGTTGAAAATTGTATGGAGTTCATAACTTGTCCTGAAGTTATTAATTTTCAAGAATTTTATGTTTCCTTGATTTATGAGTTAGTTTAGATTGATAATGAAAAATTATGTTTTAGTTGTTTCAATCCCTATTAGTCTAAAAGAAGTTCATAAAATATGTTTTTGTAACTTGTCTTCAAGTTATGTGAAAAGTCATATTTATGAATCTTAAAAACTCATAAAAATTTTGTAGGTTACATAAAATGTAAGAGTTTTTTTTTCATTAAATACTTTAATGACTCCATAACTTGTCCTCAAGTTATGGATGTTGAAGAGACACTTCTTTAAAGTGTTTTTAAAGAATAAGGGGTTACATTAAAATGAAGAGTCTTCATTTTAATGAACCATTAAACTCATAAGTTATGATTTAAAGAGTCTTGAAATAGTTTCAAAACTTGCCCTCAAGTTTTGGAATTTGAAAAGTTACTCCTCATGTATACTTTAATTCCAAATTGAACATTGAATTTTTAATAAGTTTAAAATTCAACCCTTATACTATTATTATAATTTTAATTATATAGATATGTATAAGAGGAAGTCAATCTTACCGTTAGTAGGCCTCATTCACGAAGCCGGTCTATAAGGGGGGAATAAGGTTACTGCCTATAAAATGGCAGTTTAATGGGTGTCCACTCTCACCCACCGCTTCCTTGACTGCTGGAGGGTCGTTAGCCGAACGGGTAGGATACGACTTTAAATATTCATTAAAAGTATAATGAAAAAAATACTAAGTAACTAAACACTTATAAATTCCCAATCTTAGTTACTTAGGAAAATGTGAACAGGTGCTAGCCCATAAAATTACACTTTGTACCTTACCAAGTCGTTAGTGGAGTGTGTGTGGTTAACCAAAACACTAACATGGACTAGTAAGAGTGGCAAAGGGTAACTTGACTTTATTATAGATCGGTGGAGCGTGTGTGGTTAACCGGCACATCGATTAGGTAATATTGTTGAGGGTACCAAGTCAATTTGTATGGTTATTCACACGTTGTTTGTGATCCTCGGCATCCTAGTCACAAACTTGAGAGGGCACAATCGAGATTCAAACATGCCATTGAAAGTTCAATGTATCTCAAAAGATCTAGGAGTTTCAAAACCAATAAAACCCAATAATAAAATATTTCGTTTTCATGGTGGAAATTGGTAAATCGTCATTTTCCTACCTTTAACTATTTTATAACTTGGATTATGGCATCCCTCTTCCAGTTATAAATAGGTTATTGGGTCCTAGCCTTAATACTTCATATTGGGTGTTGTATTAAGGACTTTAAATCAACTAACTTGAATTTATCCCATTATAGATGTCTAGTTTAGACAGCTATGGTCTTCCCAAATCTTTAGGAACAAGCTTCCTAATGAAGATGATATCCCAAATGGCAATGAAGGTGAAAGATCAATCCCTTTGTTGGGCATTTGTGGGACCAGAAATCATACTTCACTTAATCCACCTCCGCCAATAAATCTCCCTATCCCACAAGTTTTAAGACTTGATAAGTTCTAAGTCACTCAATCCCTATTGGCAAGCAAAGTTTATATGTGCTTAGATCTTGGGGATTAAGCCACATATTGACAAGTCAGGAGAGTCGGGTGTCGAAGTCTCGAGGTAGTTGGCTGCTGACTTGGTTCTTCAGTCACTCCCTGATGATAGGACGCGACAAGACCCTTAATGATCTTACCTATTTGCTCGATGATGCTAAATCAGCAATGATTTGGAACATTAGTAAAGCAAATTGGATTGGAAGATCTATTTTCCAAACCTATTTGGACATTGAAAATGGTGACATTGGAGGTCCAGGAAAAGCTTTCTCTTCCCAATGGAAAAGGATCGGCCATAGTCAACTCGGTTGACCAAATGGTAAAGAGAAAGGTTAAGTCTGTGATAGTTCCATGTACGTTTCCAAAGAGTCCACATGATTCTGTTGCCAAAGGAAAGATTTTGGTTGCGAAGTTGCTAAATTTACCTGAAACGTCTTAAGGATGATAAAGTCAATAGGTTTGACTCTACTTCAGGTAAAGTCCATTGTCTAACTCTATTAAGTTTCTATTATGAGATTCTTATTGCATAATGTGACGAGGTCACATGTTGATGTTTTAAGAATCAAAGAAAAAGTGAAGAAACTTAAAGGAAGTATATGCTAATTCTAATTGCGAAGATGGATTTCGATCACATGGTTCGGTGATCAGAATTTTGAGCTGTTACTTAAGAGTTATGATATATTTCTTAGGAATAGATAACAACAAGTTTTCCATATGGATTGTAAGGATTAATTTTTCCGCAAAGTTTTAAAATAAAAGAAAAATGGTTTTGATTTTATTTATTTTAAGTATGAAAAATTGTTGATTATATGTTTCCATTGATAAGCAATATAGGAAATGGATTTGATTCTTTCATTTGTGGTAGTGTCATAGCTTACCAAATAAGGAAAGATTCTCATCACCCAAGTTTCAATTGGATAGAAACTTGGAATCATGCAAGTTGCATTGTGTGATGAATGAAAATTTTCATCTTTGGTAAATTAAGACTAATTCCTTGTTCACATTCGCATGTGAGTCAAGTGAAGGACTAAAGGATTGGGTACACTTGGTTGTGTGCTGGTCAGGTCCACCACAAAGGTTGATAAGATTTACTAAAGTTTAGTAAATGTGATTATGCTTACAAGTTTAAGTGTAATTCTGAAACATTGGAAAAGTTTCAATGTATGGCAGAATGAAAAAGAAGAATCAAATAAGGCAGAAAGATAAAAGTTTCTTCAATCTGAAGAGATGGGAGAGTACTTGTGTATTTGGTGTTATGATTATCTTAGTGATTATGAAACCATGTCACAATTGATCCTCTGAGGACACCTTAGTTCATTTTGTTTGACTAAGGAGAGGAATCGTGAATTGTTGAAATGGTTAGATCAAAAGATAAATTATACTTCGTTCCAAAATTAAATCTTAGAGTCATACTCCAAGATTAAGCCTTGAGTGACATAATCTTGAGAAAGGTTTAAAATACTTGTTAAATGTAGAGTAAAATGTGTTCTTACTCTTGTACATTTGAAATTGGTAAGTTGTGATGTTTTGGATAAAACAAAGACCAACTAAGACCAATTGTGAGAAGTGTTTAACTTGATAAGAATCTGCACTAACTCTTGAATATTCTTTTTTGTCAAGGAATGGTTCTTGACAAAGAGAATCTTATATGTCAAGAGGTCAGTGGGAGCCTTAAAAGGATCTTAAGATAGATTCAAGAACTAATCAAGAGTTTTGTTAATCACTAGACCACGACTTGAGGTTTGTAACCTATCATGTTGACATATTCTGTGCCCATTCCAGTTAAAGTTGGTTTTGCATTGGAGTTCTAAGAGTTCTCAACTGGTTGCATAACAACTTGGAAGCAATGGCAGGCCCTTGAGCTACCAGGTGGCAAGAAATTAGATTGAGTTCAGTCCATATGAGTTTGGATTTGTCATTATCCTTGTCTTGTGACTATGGTTTTGGCAATTCACATGGATAAGAACACATACACCATTAAATCTAAGTGTCATAAGGTTTCTCACCGATTCATGAAAATAATAGTGAGGAAACTCTTTCACTTAGTAAATTTAAAGTGGATAGAAAGTGTGAAGTTTTCATTCTCATGTCGTTAGTGGAGCGTGTGTGGTTAACCGGGACACTAACTAATGAGAATGGCAAAGGTTTTGACTCACATGTGAGCTATCTAAGGAAAGGGTTAGACTCCAGGTGTATGATTTGATAAATTCTTATCAAGGCAATCTAGTATCTGAAATCTGACTGATTTCTAGGTACATGTCAAAGCTAGTGGGAGCATAAAAGTGTTATGCTAGTTAGATAATAATCATTATGCTAGTGGGAGCATGATGATTATGTTGCAAGTTAACAATGTTAATTATAGTAAACAAAAGTTTCAACTCGCTTTAAAAAGTTGTTTTACTATAATTAAGGGAGAGAAATTTATACTTCATTCCAATTCTACAAGCTTAGATTGAGATTTTAATCAACTTTAGTCAAGAAGATATATATGAATATTATGTTGGAATGGTTCAACATAAGGAATTTCTATATATATTGCTTTCTCAAAATTCGATTATGATTACGGCGTCCCTCTTCATAGTTCGAATTATGAGAACATGGCAAATAAAAATATTATAGCATGAATCGTATCCCATATGCTTTGGATATAGGATCGGTTGCATGTGTTATAATATTCATCCATTCTAAATTTTCCTAATGCTTAGGGCGTTAAGAAGGGAAAATGGATTAGAACTGGATATGACTAAGATGATTAAGCAATTGTCGAGAACAATTTGGGGTTTTCCAAAGTTTGGTTACTCATGGACAATTGGAAGTATAGAGTAAGGATCATATTGACATATTTTGGAAAGAGGAAACTCTTGTTCAAAAGTGATGGTCAAGATGGCAATATGGAATTGTTTCCATAGGTGGAGGTTATTCTTTGAATTTATGTAAGATTAAAGAACTAAATGCAAAGAAGGATGTTCAAAGGAATGTACTTTGAATTTGAGACTTCATATCCAAGGAATTGCTTTCCATTGGAATACTTTGTAATGTTTGTTGCCAAGTCTTTGTGACTTGTGTGAACATCATTACAAGAGGATCATTGCATAGATTACGGTAAATGACAAGAACTTGGTATTCTTACATTTACAATAAGGATTGGGATTGTGAAATGAGAATCATAGAAGTCATGTTCAATTGATATACATTTCACAAAGAGATGACCATATGTAAACATAGTGTGCATACTTGGAGTGTGGCATAGCTATTGTTTAGAGAAACATAGTATGCATGCTTGGAGCCTGGCATCACTACTGTTTTAATTCAAGTATTAAGTTGATTAATCGAAACATGAATAATGAGTGATCAATATGGTGCTTAGATAAAAGGTGTTTTATATACGCTCAAAGTGTTGAGGCCATATAGGACTAGTATTATTTTGTGTTTCACTTTGCATGTTTCGACTTCCTGAATAACTAGGTCATTCTCCCGAATGAACAAGTTATTCAAAACATCCACAGTCGGTCATATGTTGGAAGTAGATATGAATCAAGACTGTCGTGAATTTGGCTTGTATGATTTGTCTAAAGTGCTTTAGACAATGCAATAGTTGCTACAACATTCATGAGTACTCATAAGGGCTGAGTATTGGATTCAACCCACGCTCATTTGGATTCACTTCATGGATTTTATCACGAGTGAATCATGAGACGATAATATCTTATATTATTCAAACCTAGAGATATGAGTTGTTGACTATGAGTTGGTTATACATTGATTGCACGTAAACGCATTGGTAACTCGATGTTATAAAACGTGCCTTTGTGTGTGATTCAACAAATAGTTAGTACAAGCATATGAGTCGAAGTTTATCCATTCCTTTTACCTTTGGGATAGAAGCGATATCTATGGGCCCCTCGATGATTTGATGATGACAAATTGAAGTGCTCGGCCGGGCCAGGACTGATTTGATTTGTTCAATTAGTCAGTCGTCATAAATCAGAAATCGGGAAACAACAAATGGACAGAGAGAATGATTATAATCCATGTCTCAGTCCATATGATATCTAGAATGGAGGAATATATGACCCCTTATCTAATGGACAAGTCATTGACAAAGGTCAGAGTTCATCTACAAGGTCAGAGTTCGATAGAAGCTTTTGAGAGCTATGATTGCTAGTCGGGTTTTGAAGTCATACTTGCAATAATAGTTTTAGACTTATCCAAGTGGGAGACTGTTGGATTAATGTCTAAGTCCATAACTATAATTGGTAAGACTTGACCCGACCCGACACGGTCCATTTGGGTTGCATGGCATCATGCACTTGGATAGACTAAAATGAGAGAAATAACACTTAAGGTTTATTAATATATTATAAGTTCTAATATATTAATAAGGTTATTTAATTAGTATTGATCAAGAATTAATTTGGAATTAATTAAGTGATCAAAAGGAGACTAATTAAATATATGGGTTGATTGTGTAAATCATTCATTCTTATATACGTGGGCTTGTGATCCAAGATTCCTTATGTTGGACTAAGTCCATGGGGTGACCCATGGATACTCCATGGAGGTTAAACTCCATGGAGCATAAGGAATGGGTAAAGTCATGAGTTACATGGTGTAACCCTAATAGCCACCATATAAAAGAATCCCATGGCTCAAGAAATCGTACACTATGTGTGAGGGTGAGGGCAAAACGATTTCATGAAGTGTTCTAATTTCTCTCAAGTTATTCCAATTGTACTTGATGTTGTGTCAACCATTTAAGGTGTCACCATTGTGTTCTCTCAGCAGCAGGGTGAGGGCAAAACGACCGAGAGAATCGAGGTGGTGCTCGAGATGACCGAGAGAATCCAGCAAGTTCGGAGCAGGCTTCAGACTGCTCAGAGTCGGTAGAAAAGTTACGCCAACAAGCGTCGATCCGACTTGGAGTTCCAAGTCGGGGATATGGTTTTCCTGAAGGTGTCGCCTTGGAAAGGCGTCATTCGATTCAGGAAGCGGGGCAAATTGGGCCCGAGATTTATCGGACCGTTTAGGGTGGTAGCTCGGGTGGGCAAAGTAGCGTATAGATTGGAGCTGCCAGTTGAGCTCAGCCAGATCCACAACACTTTCCATGTCTCTCAACTGCGGAAGTGTTTAGTGGATGATTCAACAGTGGTGCCGTTGGAGGATATTCAGGTTGACGACAGCCTGAATTACATTGAGCGCCCAGTCGCGATCCTCGACAGGAAGTCGAAGGATTTGAGGAACAAAAGGGTGGAGTTAGTGAAGGTGCAATGGCAGCACCGAAAGGGTTCGGTGTGGACTTGGGAGCCGGTGGATGAAATGATAGAGCATTACCCCGAGCTGTTCCAGGATCGAGCAACAGACTTTGAGGACGAAGTCTAAAATAAGTGGGGGAGATTTGTAGGGCCTAGTTCCTCGTATGTAAATCTTAATTGAGTATTTTTCCTTTTTAAGCCTTGGACTCGGCGAGTCATAGGTCCGACTCGCCGAGTAGGGACGAGACCCGGGACACATTTAAGTTGGCGACTCGGCGAGTCCATATCCTAGACTCGGTGAGTCACCGCTGTTGGATGAAACCCTAAGTTTCAGGGGTTTGCACCCTATTTAAGCAACATATCCGCCCCAAGCCAGCCCCCATTCACCCCCCATAGCTCCCAACCCTCGTTTAAGCTTGTTCTTTGAAGAGTTGAAGCAATTGTTGTGTGTTTTTGAAGGTTTTGAAGAAGAAGGGAAGTAGATCCAGAAGAAGGGAAGCCATCCAAGCACCATTGTGTTCTCTCAGTAGTTCCATTGAGGTATATCACATTTTTCCCTTGTTTCCATGCTTATTGCTTCATTTAAGACATTCTTAAGCCATTCCCCAACTTTACGTGTTATTCATGCTCTAGAAGCCCAAATCTACAAATGACATGGATTGGATTCGAGTAAAATCGCATTTTTAGCTCTTGCATGGAACGGACTCGGTGAGTCGCTCATCTGACTCGGCGAGTCCAGTCGCGAGTCTCCGGGTTTGCCCCCTTTTTGTTATGTCAAGTCGTGAGGTGAGTCCAGGAAGGACTCGGTGAGTTGGAAGCCAAAACTCACCCATAATGGAACTCGGCGAGTCGATGCCCTGACTCGGCGAGTTCAAGGCAATCTCCTTAGATCAAGATCGGACTCGGCGAGTTGTTCATACAACTCAGCGAGTCGCAGCATAAGTGTTCATCGGATGAAGATGAACTCGCCGAGTTGTTCAAACAACTCGGCGAGTAGGATGAAGGACTTGAACATCAGTTTGGATGGAGAACTCGTCGAGTCAACGCCTAACTCGACGAGTAGAAATAGAATCCTGGTTAGTCGTTTGGACATGGACTCGACAAGTTGGATAGCCAACTCGGCGAGTCGGGTCAACTGGAAGTTGACTCTGACATTGACTTAGGGCATGGTCGGGGGTAAAAGGTTCATTTCACCCAAAAGGCAGTAATTATTGATTGATTGAGTATGTTGTGGGAATTACAGCCGGAGGATTTCTGGAGTAGCAGCAGCAGCAGACAGTCGGTTCCCACACACACCAGCAACTATTTTGAGGTGAGTTTCCTTTCAGTAGTAATAGGTCTAAGGCACAAGGCTGGCCCGTATAGACGATACGTTAGTATTAGAGTGTGGGCCGAGCCCGTATCTCTTAATTGAGTGATTACGATATATGCTAGTATGATAGAGCTGTCTATACTTGTTGTCTGCATGATACATGTATGATATGAGTTGGCGGTTGAGTGTGGGCTAGGCCCGTATCTCTCCGAGAGTGGAGTGTAGGCTAGGCCCGTATCTCCCAGATAGCGAAGTGTGGGCAGGGCCTGTATCTTCACGAGTGTGGGCGTGACCCGTATCTCCCAGAAAGCAAAGTGTGGGCAGGGCCTGTATCTCATAGTTGAATGTTGTTTGTTATATGCTTGCATGGTATGGGGTATTATGGGGGAACTCACTAAGATTTGTGCTTACAGTTTGCAGTTTTGATTTCAGGTACCTCTTCAGCTAAGGGAAAGGAGCCGGCGCGGTAGCAGTATATCACACATACGCCTTTTGTTTTCCGCATTATAGATTTTCTGGGATGTACTCTGAATTCTGATTATGATGTCACCGGTTTTTCAGACATGGATTTTTATCATGAATGTTTGTAATGGTGTTTTACGTTTTCACCTAAATTAAAAATGAAAATTTTAACCGGTAATTTTGGGGCGTTACAGGATTCTATATCATCTGAATGGCATTGGTGTTGTTACAACATATAGGAGTCTTTGAGAATTTTAGACCATAATCTAAGAGATGATTTCGAATCCTTAGAATCTGAGCACAACAACTTCCAGTGACTACATATTCAGCTTTAGAGATAGAACAAGCCACTAATGTTTGCTTCTTGCTGGACTAACTCACCAATCTATTTCCTAGCATTTGAGCCCCTTTTAAAGTACTCTTGTGATCAATCCCACATCCACCATGATCTGAGTCAGTGTATCCCACTAGCTTGAACTCAGAGTTGTGGGGATACCATAATTCAAGATTGGGTGTATACTTTACGTAACAAAAGATTCTTTTCACAGCAAGAAAATGAGATTCCTTAGGATTGGCTTGATAATGAGCGCACAATATGGTAGCAAACATAATGTCAAGACGGCTAGCAGTAAGATAGAGCAGTGAATCTATCATTCCTCGATATAGGGTTGCATTTACATCAGCGCCATTTAGATCAGTGGCAATCGACACTGATATGGACATTGGAGTCTTTGTTGTTTTGCTATCAGAAAAACCAAACTTATTCCGCATTTATGTAATGTATTTAGCTTGAAAAACAAAAATCCCATCAGTAAGTTGTTTAACCTACAAACCTAAAAAGAAAGTTAGTTCTCCCATCATGCTTATCTCAAATTTCTTAGCCATGACCTTAGTGAATTCAGAACTTATTTTCTTGTTAGTGGACCCCAAAAGTGAAATCATCGACATACACTTGAGCAAGAATGATGTGAGATCCCGCATGCTTGATAAATAGGGTAATGTCAATTTTTCCATGTTTGTATCCACTATCCAGAAGATAACTCGCCAATGTTTCATACCATGCTCTGGGTGCCTCCTTCGAACCATATACAACTTTATCAAGATGATATACATGATTAGGAAATTCTTCATTTTTAAACCCTGTAGGTTGCTTCTCGAAGATTTCTTCTTGAAGATTCCCATGTAAAAAGGTAGTCTTAACATCCATTTGATAGACTTTGAAGTTCATGAATGAATCAAAATCAAGAAACAAACGAATTGCTTCAAGTCTAACAATGGGGGCAAACGTTTCATCATAGTCTAACCCTTCTAGTTGACAAAAACCTTGGGCTACAAGTCTTATTTTGTTTCTAATAACGATCCCATCTTCATCCATCTTGTTTCTGAAGACCCAACGAGTGCCAATGATAGTTTTTTCTTGGGGTTTAGGCATAAGAGTCCACACACGATGATGTTCAAATTCATTCAGCTCATCCAACATAGCATTGATCCAGTCAGCTTCCTTTAGGGCATTAGCAACATCCATTGGTTCAATCATTAAGACAAAATTCCCATACATGCAGAAGTTGTTGCTAACTGTGCTACAAGTGAGAATCCCATAATTTACATTTTCAATGATTTGAGATTCAGGATGATCTTGAAGAATTCTAGGATTAATACATTCATTCGAATTATTTGGAACATAATATTCCTAATTTGATGGCTCGGTTTCTTCAGAGACGACATGCTGATCTTCAGAGACAGATTGAGAGCTGATAATTTGATCAACATTAGGAACAACATGCTAAATAACATTTGGTAAGAATTCAGAATCAAGTACTGGTGGACTGAAGGTAAGTTCATTCAGAATGAATGAAGGGTGATCAATCCTATCATGAATGAATTAGTAGTTATCTAATGTAAAATGAGAAGTTTCCTTTATAGTTTATCTTGAAAGATTAAACACTCTAAAGCCTTGGACACGTTATTATAACCCAAAAAGACTCCTTCATTATCTTTGGCTTCAAAAATAGATCGTTGATATCTTTGATTCAAAATGTAGCAGACACATCCAAACAAATGAAAAAAAAGAGATTTCTAGTTTCCTACCCTTAAGTAGCCTATAGGCAATCTTCCCATGACGCTTAACAATGACGGAGCGGTTTTGGGTATAATATGTGGTGTTGACAGTTTTAGCCCAGAGCAACAAAGGAAGACCAGCTTCAACGACTAGTGTTATTCAAGATTCAGTGAGAGTTCTATTTCTTCTTTCAACAATGCCATTTGTTAGGGAGTTCTAACAGCTGAGAAGTTTTAATAGATTCATGAGATTGAGCAAAAATCTTCCAAGGAGGAATTTCTAAATTCAGTTCCATGATCATTATGTAATTGTCTGACTTTATAATCATAAAGAACTTCCCATTGCTTAATGAGTGCAATGATTTCATTATCAGCACGACTCTTCTTCCTTAAAAAGACTACCCATGTAAATCTTGAAAATTCATCCACAATAACGAGAGTATACTTCTTCCCAGTCGTTGACGTAATCGGGACCGATCCAAAAAGGCCCATATGGAGAAGATGAAAAGGTTTGATAATAGAGGAACGGGATTTTAGCTTGAAGGAAGACTTGGTTTTCTTTCCCTTTTGACATGTTGAGCATAATTTATCTTTGACAAACTGCATCTTAAAATTCCTCTTACAAGTTGATTCCAAAAAATCTTCACAAACGATTAAGATAAGACTAAGCACGAGAGAAGAAACAATGGCGAAGGGAATTGTCAACATAGAACATGTCCAAAACATAAATGTCATTTTTTCGATCTGTAGTCAAAACAATGACATTCTTTTTATCATCAACCTTTCCTTCTCTCTTGTTAAAGTGAACTTTATAGCCGGCGTCACACAGTTGGCTGATTTAAATGAGATTGTGTCGAAGACCATTCACAAAATAGACATTCTTGAATATAACATAATTGCACTTGATGGTTTCCATATCCCTTTGTATCTCCCTCTCCATTTTCTCCATATGTAACAGTAAGACCATCCATCTTTATGAAGTCTTCCAGAAGAGACTTGAATCTAGTGATATGTCTTGAGCAAGAATTGTGTAAATACCAAATATGCTCTTCACCTTGAAACTAAAATATAAAATTAATATACACTGACCCATCTTAAAATGGGTCACTTAAGAAAAAATACGATAAGAAGCATCATGGAGACAATTTAAAAAGCTTCCCTTTTCGAACCGCTTATCATTTCGAGTCATGAAGTTGTCATCATGATCGGGGTTCTTCTCAAAAGTGCATTCCTTGACTTTATGAGAAGCATCACCACATCGATAACATTAGATTTTGGTTCCTTTTTAACTGTTGAATCCGAAGAACTTTGAACATTTGATTTAAAAGTTCTTGCTTTAGTTCTGGACCAAGGAATATCTTCGATTGTATGCTCAGATGACACTTTGTCATGAGACTCAGGAGATATTGATATCTGGATTCAGAGATGCTAATAGAGCACTGAGGAAAAATGATAAGAATTTTGTTTACCGAATGAACTTCACCATTTGATATAGGAAATTTCACTAAAATCTAAGTGGAGGCCAAAACATACTCAAGATGAGGAGGTTGGCGGGAAGGATCAAGAGCAGATAAACGAGATACATATTTGGTGTTATCATTAGAGTTAGTAGTGCAGTGTGTATTAATTAAAGTTTGATACATAAAATAGGTACTTACAAATCTACTCTTAAAATCTTTTTTTAGACAGTCAGCGTTATAAAAAGTTTGTTTATTCTCAACCTTTTTGACGTTTCGTAAATTTGTGACAATTCATGTATTAATTTTATTCAATGCATCAAATTCCTTATCTATGGCTTCTTTCCATTTTGAGAGTTTTACTACTTCTACACAACTTGATGGTTGATGTAGCTGATCAATGTTTCGAACCAATTCTTTACTATGATCAAAAAGTGATGAAAAACACACATGTTTGATTAGTGAAATTTAATTCATGGTATGCATACATGAAGAGACATTATTACAAATGTAATCATGTTAATGTTTGGGAGGATTATGTGAACGTGATGATCTTCTAACATCTTGTTGTGAATTAGATTGCAAAGAATAGGGAACTAAACTTGATGAAGGAATGAAATTGGGATTGAAGGATTGTGTATCATGTTGGTTATTGTGGTTAACATAAGGTTTAGAATTGGTATTGATAGAATTATCAATGCAATCGGTGAATTCCACATTATTTGGGGTACAAAACAAAGGAATGGGATGGAATTCATTGCTTGGAAAGAGAAAATGTTTTCATGAAATGAACATCTCTTGAAATAATAACCTTGTTAGAATGCAAATCATATAGTTTTTAAGCTTTCTTTCCATAAGGATATCCTATCAAAACATATGGAGAAGCTCTATGGGTACATTTGTGACTATTCTCTTTTAAAGTGCTTCTTAAAAATAAGAATCCAAATGCTTTCAATTGAGAATACAAGGGTTCTTTTCCACTTAATCTGAAAAAATGAAGTATCATTAGTAAGAACCTTTGTTGGAAATCTATTTATGAGGTATGTAGCTGTTAAAACACAATCTCCCTAGAATTTGATAGGAAGATTGGATTGAAACATATGGGGTTGAGAAGTTTCCAATAAATGTTTATGCTTGTGTTCAACAACCACATTCCGTTGAGGTGTACTTCTACAACTTGTTTGAAGATTTATGCCCTTTTTCTTAAATAAATAAAGAAGCCTCTTTACTTGAACCAAGCTCAAAAGCATTTTCAAATTTGATTGTTTTTTATATCCTTGCCAAATTGATTTCGAACAATTGCAATGAAGCCTTTTAAAACATGAAAAACATTGCTTTTAGTGCTAAACATATGTGTCCAAGCAGATCTATTATAGTCATCTAGTATAGTAAAAATATATGAATAACAATCATAGGTTCTTGTGTTGTAAGGTCCCTATGTGTCTATGTGAATGGGTTCAAAAGCGTATCTAAAATGTATGGTATTGTGATGAAAATGTAATTCGTGTTCTCTGGATTTTGTACAAATTTCACAGGGGAATTCAAAATTAAGATTTCCTTTATTCATGAAATTCAAATTATTCAACTTGTATAATGGTAAATGGCCAAGACTCTTGTTCCATAAGGAAACAAAAGGATCATTTGATACTTAATTATAAAGGGAATTTGAAAAAACAAACAAATGGGTTTGATGAAAAATTGTCAGAAACTGACATTAAATCACTATAATTAGCTTCTTGTTTTGAATGAATGAAGTACATGCCAGCATGACGTTTACTAAGAACCAGAGGCATTCTCAGAGAAAGGACCTGCAATAGAAAGCAATAATGTTTGAGAAAAAGATAAATAAATTATGATCTTTGCAAAGTTTTCCTAGAAGATATGGTACTTCCTACTTCAAATGACACGATCTTCTCACCATTAAGAAGAGTATTATGATGAGGCATGTTGAGTTTTTGAATCTTGAACAAAAAAGATCTATTACAACACATATGATCCCTTGCTCTGGAATCAATGATCATGATGAACAAACAGTTGTAATGTAATGACAATTTATGGATTTATAAGCAGAGAAAGTGTTACCACCGAAATTAACACTTGGATTATTGTTTGAAGCTTAATTTGAATGATCATGTTGGACTTGATTAGATAGATTGTTTCCTGTTGGCGATTTAAAATTCATGTCTGAGAAATTGTTGATCATTGAGAAAAAAATGTTGATACTCATCATTGGTAAACTCAAGGAATGTGTTCTTTGATTCAGTAAATCTTCACTAGATTGTTAATAGCTTGTAATATTTCCTGCTAAATTTCCTCCCTTTGTGAATTTAAAGTCCTTTGGAAAGTTGAAGAGACGATAATAGTTTTTTTTTACTGTATGACTTGGCTTCTTACAATGATTTCGAACAACATTATTGTTGTTCACATAATTTGTTTTAGAATGAAAATTTCTAGATTTGACATTCATAGAATCTGATTCATTGGTGAATATAGAAGCAGACTGAACTTCTCGGTGTTTTTCATCTTGAATGTGTAAAGCATTAGCTTGGGCAATAAGGGGAGGTTTCATCATTAAAATATTGCTTCGAACAAAGTTGTAATTGCTCTTAAGTCCCATAAGAAACTTAATAAGTCTATGATTTTGTTCAGTTTTATGAAATTTGTGTGTGGATCCATAATTGCATGAAGATGAAGGGTCTAAATAGTGGTTTGGTCTAGGCTTTCTATGTAATAGGTTCTTTTGAGTCAATAGTATGTTTTTGGTAGTTTATATGTAGTTTATGGCCCACCGTTGAATTTACGACCGTAAGCAAGTTTACGGCCGTAAACCTAAGGCCGGCCCAAGTCCAGTATATATAGAGGTGTGCTAGGTCTTTTGTCAGTTGTTGATACCTCAGAGTTCACAGCTGCTTTCACCACAAGTTGTACCATATGTTGTTCTTAATAGAAAAGCATGTGCATGCTTGTTCATTCTTAATTCTACTTGTTCTTTATTGTTAACTGATTGTATTTGCTATTTGATCACTAGTAAGATTCGTTTCAGGACCTTACAATTGGTATCATAGCAAAACCAACGTCAAAGGCATCCTACAATCGATTTTTGATCGTGTTCTTATTTGTTCGCGACTGAAGTTGGTGTTTGCTGCGAAAGGGTTTCAAGCCTCATTCAAAATCTGCATTTTTCTCGAGTTTCTGGGAGATTATGGCCCTAGCTTACGGCCGTAAACTTAGATTACGGCCGCAAACCGCTATCAGTTTTTGAACCGTAAACTTAGTTCTTGGGCCGTGAATAAGGATTGTTCATCAACCGGAAACTTGGATTCTTGGACCGTGAACGTTGACTAGAAACACCTTACGACCATAAACTCCGGACCGTGAACAGAGTTTACAGCTGCAAACTCCCCTCTGACCGTGAACATAGTTTATGGTCGCAAACCTAATTTGACTGTGAACTTGTATTTGACCAGAAACTTAATTTATTATTTAATAATTTAATTTCTATTTAATATTAATTTAATATCAATGGATTCTCAAAGTCAAACATACCACCACGAGTTGGAATCTGTAATGGGCACAACCACCTGAATTCCTAAACTGCTATCCGCTAAAGGTTTCCCAAAATGGAAGTATTGAAAAGTACATCAAAATGAAGGACTTCAAAATCTGGAGAAGCATCATAAAAGATCCTGTCAGAATAACCACCATTATTGCAGGGCAAGTGGTTGACAAGAAGATTGAGAATTACACAGATGAAGACTTTGAGAAGGTTGAAGAGCAAGAAAGGGATTTGGACACTCTAACCATGGCCCTATCCCCGGACATAGCTCAAGGTTTTAGGGAGTACACTTCTGCTAAGGCTTTCTTGGAATCCCTAATCGAGGTTTATGAAGGGAATGAAGATATGAAATAGAGTCTCCAAGATATGCTGCAACAACGGTTCAATATGTTTAACTACGTTCCTGGAGAAACTCTTAAAGCACAGCTGCAACGGTTCACATCTCTTACCACTGAAATGACTGTAGTCGGGATCTTTTACACCAAGTCTGAGATAAACAAGAAGCTACTGAAAGCTCTCCGAAAGTCTTGGGACATGAATGTAGCTGTTATAAAGAAAACTAAGGATCTTAGCCGGGTCTCTCTTGCTGAAGTGATGGCAGTCATCAATGCTTGTGATATTGATGACAAGTAGCGAGAGATAAATCATGTGAATTCATACTCAGATGCAAACCTTGGGATCTCTTCTAACAATGCTCTTTCATCTCTCACCTTTTCTTCTGCAGGTTAACCATTTGCTGCCCAGCAAGCTCAGGTTCAGTCCTTTTCCACTCCATCAGCTTCTTCTCTTCTTGCTGCATCAACCATGCCTCCCTCTCAGAACCAATCGTCTGTGACTGCTCAAGTTGCTTCTTCCTCCAATGTGGCCGCCTCTTCAAAAGGAAAGGAGGGTGATGAAAATTTCGCTCTTGCTGTAGGGCTTATCAACTGCTACAATGTACTTGTAGCTGGAGATCTTCCCCCGCAATTGTCATTTTCCAATCTCGATCAGACTTACCCTGAAGACGTAGAAGAGATGGATATCACATGGCAAATCGCCATGGCAGTTTTCAGGGCAAAATAGTTTGCCAAGAAGACCGGAAAGAACAACTAGGGAATGAGTGCTGACAAGAAGGTTGGGTTCAGCAAGGGAAAGTTGTGTTATTTCAACTGCCACGAGCCAGGGCATTTTGCTCGTGACTGTCCGCAGCCAGATAGAAGATTGAGCAATGATCGTACAATGGTTGTAGTTGGGAACAGTCGAAGCGGTGCTCAGGTCAAAAGCGAGAAGGCCATGGTTACGCAATTGTTTGACTGTGAGGATCAGATGTAGGCCCTAAACATATCTGGACCTGAAAATGCCCATTTGGAACATGTTACTGATGATACTCCGGCAGAGATTGTTGCAACTGAAGATCAGATTATAGAGTTGTAGCTCGCATTGATAGTATCTTCTTCCCATGAACCAAATAAAAACGAGGTAAGTCTACCCTCATGCTCTCAAGCTTGTACTGATTACGTTAAAGTTCTTCATGAGGAAATTTAGACACTAAGTAGAGAAGTAGAAAACCATACAATTCTATGTGAACATAATGACTTACTAAAAAGGGAAGTAGAGGATCTTAGGTACGAAGATTACCAACTTAGAAAAGGACAAAAACCTCTTAAGGCCCAATTAGAATATAAAACAAAGGACTTTAGAAGACTTCAGGAAGACTATAGTAATAAATGCGAAAATTACGACTACATAAAGAAACAGAACGCTGAACTAGTGGCTGAAATTGAATCATTAAAGGGCAATTTGAAGCTGCTGATTTTGATTTTAGAAAATATGATGTATTGAGTTAGGTAGTTGCCAATATGATAGACCACTGCATGCAATTTAAACAAAATTAGTCAAAGGGTCTAGGGTATAATCAAGTGACTCCTCCTTTCAATTATACATATTAGTTTCAACCCTTGTCCAAAGAAGAGATTGCTAATGAACCATTCATGGTCTATGGCAAGCCATCTGGTTTTGTTTCGGGAGGATTTATTAATGCTGAAATTACTAACATTTCTACTTCTCTTGCAGATCAATCCTTGAATCAGTCAAAGCACGAAGTTGAAGGATCTGTTTTTGAAAATAAAACTGATTCTGAACATGAAGTTTTAGTTTTAAATAAAGACAATAATTTTTCTGATGTTACTAGCGACAATGCTTTTTGTGATATTTCTACTTCTTCTAATACTATTTTGAATGGTTTCAAAGTGTCTGATATTGTTTTGAATAATGTGGTCAGCCATTCTAGTGTTTGTGATGATAATAACAAACCACCAGTTTCACAGGTCTCTCCATCTAATGCACCCTCACTTGTCTCACAACCTAATTCTTGTTCTTGTTCATGTGAGAGAAGCAAGGGTGTTAGTATGGAAAACAAATCTGATCAATGTAGCACAAGTTATCACAATAACAAATAGGTTTGTTTCAATTGTGGTACTGGGGGTCATATAGCTAGAAATTGTCCAAATCGTATGTTTGTACATTTTGAGTCACCAAGAGGAGAGAACGAATTCAGATGAAGGTCTTTAACTAGAATGCCCTCTAGAAATCATTCTCAGAATGATGATTGGAAGGATGATCGGAGTAAAAAATGGGCTATTTTTCTAAAGCATAAAAAGGTCTTTCATAACAAAGTCCCAAACAGTTTGCCAAAACCGAGCATGGCCAAGCCAAGGTCGGTTTCGTCAAGAAGCAGCAGTGGGTCTTCAACCAATTCTGGTAGAAAACCCAATTACTTCAAGCAAACTGATAAAAATTCGATTTCAAAACCACCTGGGACTGTTAGAAAACCTAATTATCAATGGTTGCCCAAATTAGCCTCCAATTCATCATCGGTGTCCTCTGAAAATTCTTTAAATGATAATAGATCTGAAAAGGCATCGGGACAACCCAGGAAAATAATGAACTTGGTTCCGAAATCTAAATAAACTCACACATTTTGTAGGGACAGTTGCGGGGGAATGTCATCAGATCCTAGTTCGTCGACAATGGATGCTCCCGTCATATGACAGGAGATATCGCCCAACTGCACAACATTCAATCCTTTAATGGGGGATATATCTCCTTTGTGGGTGGAGAAGGTGGCAAAATCACTCAAAGGGGAACCGTCACAAATGGGGTGTTAAGTTTCGAGAATGTTAACTTTGCTCCCGAATTGAAGCATAGTTTGTTGAGTGTGTCTTAGATATGCGACAAAGGCTATTCTACACATTTCATCGAAAAGGAATGTATGATTCTCAAGCCAGGCTTTGTCATCCCATAAGAGTGGATTCTTGTGAAATCAAAAAGGGATGCGAATGGTTACATCATAGACATGAATAGCAATCTTCCAGAACAAGTTACGTGCCTCTTTTCAAAGATCTCCGAACAAAATGCAATGTTGTGGCACCGAAGACTTGGTCATGCTAATGCCAAGAACTTGATCGTCTTGCAAAGAATGAGATGGTCCGTGGTTTTCCTGTCAAGGATTTTATCACGTTTGAGAAGTGTGTGTCATGTGCCCAAGGTAAGCATCATAGAAAACCACACCTGCCAAAACAGGTCAACTCAATTAGTCAGGTGCTTTAATTGCTACATATGGATCTGTTTGGACCAGTACGTTCTCAGCATCAACAGAAATTCCTATTATCTGGTTGTGATTGATGATTTCTCTTGTTTTACGTGGGTTTTCTTTCTATCCAACAAATCTAGAGTTGCTGATCTAATTAAGAAGTTCATTGTATTGATTGAAAACCAAACTAACAACCGGGTGAAGGCACTTTGTACCAACAATGGAACAGAGTTCAAGAATTATGTACTTGATCATTTTTGCGCAGAAAAGGGTATTATGAGTCAATACATATCCGCTCACACACCTCAACAAAATGGTGTTGCTGAGAGGAGAAACATAACTTTAAAAGACGCTGCAAGGACGATGTTGTGTGACTCTAAACTACCAATTTTCTTCTGGGTTGAGGCGATAAACACTACTTGTTACATTCAGAATCGCGTTTTGATCAACAAATCTTAGATGAAGACCCCGTATGAGATTCTATATGGTCACAAGCATTCAGTTAGTCATTTCCGTGTATTTGGCTGCCCTTGCACCCTTCTTCACTTAGAGACCAATCCAAAGTTTAATGATAAGGCCGATGATTGTTACTTCGTAGGGTATGCTGCTCGCACCGCTTATAGGGTCTACCATAAGAATACAAAGTAGGTTGTAGAATCTTATGACGTGCACTGGTTGGAAGAAAATGAGACAGATGCTCGAGTAGGTCCAGACTGGTTGTTTGACTACACATCTCTGTTCAAAATCATTAATGTGTTTTCAGGTAGCTCATCTGGATCTATCTCTAGTTCGAAGAATGTTTCTGAAGATGAAGACGAAAAAGTTGTGTACAGACCTCCAACAGTATCCTCTTCACAGCTTGAGGGGGAGACTCCTGCTTCGCCTGAGGGGGAGCCCTTCGCTTCACCTAAGGGGGAGTTATATGTACATCCTGATAGTCTGAAATCTCGAGTTCAGAATGATACTCCTGATGCTGAAACTACACCATTCACTCCTATAGAAAAAGAGATCATGTCTAAAGATGCTTCCGTTGCTACCTCAACTTTTATGGAGCTACTCTTTCCTGAAGATTTTTCAAATGAGTTTGTGGCAGATTCATCTGGTGAGGCTCAATCAGAAAATGAAGGAGGTGTCAATATTTACAATCTTCCTATCTTGCTTAATGATATCAGCCAGGAAATACCCTCAAGGATTCAACGTGATCATCCAATCGACAACATCATTGGTCAGTTGGGCGACGGCGTTAAAACCAAAAGTCAGAGTGGAGCTGTCAATACTTGTCTTTACTCTTGCTTTATTTCTCAAATAGAGCCCAAGAATGTTGAAATGGATTTGAATGAGCCCAGCTGGGTAGATGCAATGCATGAAGAACTACATCAATTTGAGAAACTCGGGGTTTGGAAGTTGGTTGAGTTGCCAACGGGAAAAAAGTCTCTTGAAACACGATGGGTTTATCTAAACAAGCAGGATGATTCTGGGGTTTTAGTGCGAAATAAGGCTAGATTGGTGGTTCACGGGTTTCAACAAGTTGAGGGTATTGATTACACTAAAGTTTATGCTCCAGTGGCTCGCTTGGAGGCTATTCGTTCCTTGCATATGCCTCTTACATGAACTTCACCGTTTACCAAATGGACGTCAAGACTGCCTTCTTGTATGGAAAGGTGAAGGAAGAAATCTACGTTGATCAACCTCCTGGGTTCGTTGACTCAAAGTTTCCTAATCATGTCTACAAGTTGGAGAAGGCATTGTATGGGTTACATCAAGCTCCTCAAGCATGGTTTGCGACTCTAACAAAGCATTTGCTCGAGCATGGATACTCTCGTGGCACTATTGATCAAACTTTGTTTATTAAGCATGTTGGTACTGATCAGATCCTGGTTCAAATCTATGTTGACGACATTATCTTTGGGTCGACCAGTCCGCAACTTTGCAAGGGATTCGAAGATTTTATGAAAAAGAGGTACAAAATGAGTTCCCTGGGGGAGATGAACATGTTTTTGGGGCTTCAGGTCAAACAAAATTCAATCGGAATCCTGCTACATCAAGACAAGTATGTAGAGGATATTCTTGAGAAGTTCGGGCTTCACAACACTAAATCTGCATCAACGCCAATGGCTGAAAAACCTCTTCTGACTCTAGATCCTGATGGCGAATCCGTAGATCAGACACTCTACAGATCAATGATCGGATCGCTGATGTATCTTACTGCAAGCCGACCTGACATCATGTTTGCGGTTTATCAATGCGCACATTATCAGGCTAATCCTAAACTTTCCCATCTTATTGCTGTCAAAAGAATTTTTCGGTATATCAAAGGTAGCCCAAAATTGGGTCTTTGGTATCCGAAGAATTCTGAATTTGATTTATATGCTTTTGCTGACAGTAATTATGAAGGCTGTGAGCTTGACAGGAAATCTACTTCAGGAGTGTGTCAATATCTAGGTGACAGACTAGTGTCGTGGCAGTGCAAGAAGCAAGACATTGTCTCAACCTCAATAGCGGAGATGAAATACGTTGCTGCATCTGCCTGTTGTTCTCAAGTTATCTGGATCCAACATCAGTTGTTGGATTACGGTTTGAATTACTTATAAACCCCCATTTGCTGTGATCATGAGGCCGCAATTCAAATTGCCAAAAATTCATTCCAACATTCTAAAACCAAGCACATCGATATTAAAATTCATTTTATAAGAGATTGTTATGAACGTGCACTAATCTGGCTAGAACAGGTTCCCACTGCTAATAATGTGGCGGATCTGTTCACTAAGCATTTTAACAAAGCTCGCTTCGATTTTCTTGTGGGATTTATGAAAATGATTCGTTTTGAGGATTAAGTTTTTATTTTATTTTTTTCTCAATTCTTCATAATTTTTAAATTTATTGTTGTTTCTATAGATAGGTTTTTTTAAATTTGCGCATTTTATTTTCTTTTAGTTTTATTCTCACACATGCACAAATTTAGGGAGAGAAATAATCAAAAAAAATCCAACAACAATAAAAAAAAATTAAAATATCCAGAAACAATAAAAATCCAGAAAATTAAAAATATTGCTGAAAGTTTTGTTTGCAGGTGTTGTAATGGGAAATGAAATTAGCAAGGTGTTGTGACAGGAAATGAAATATTGCTAAGTTGAATTGTCTACGCTCTGTGCTCGATGCGCTGGTAGGCACGAAAGATTTTAAGCAGACTTGACTAGGAAGAGTTAAAACTTAAGTAATTCAAGGACTTCACAAACATTGATGTAGTTAGATCCGTTTAGCTTGACAATACGATGCTCGGATAGGTTGAGCAGGGAGATATACACGGGAATTTACTAGTCACACTAAAGAACCCGTATCTAGAACTGTGGATTCACTTTTCCTAGATGTGCAGATTCTATCCTTAATTTTGGTTTTGATGGGGTGACTGGAGAATTCAGATAAATTAGGTCTGTAGAAAGTTATTTTCTTTCTTTCTGTCTGTTAGTCATATGTTGCCTCCTCTGCGTGATCGAGAGATCCAATCTGGACTGTAACATACGCAATTCTATCTCTCTGCATATTCTATCTATGCAATTCTTTCTATCCGTTAGTCATATATTGTCTCTTTTACGTGACTCAAAATCCGACCTGGTACACAGTATATACACCATTCTCTTCTCAATCCCTCTAAAAACTTCAGTTAGTCATATGTTTCATCCTTTGCGTGATTGGAAGAGATCCGACCTGGATGTGCAACATATGCATTCTAAATCTATCTTCTCTCTTAATAATTGTCTGCTCACCCGGTGAAAGGAGTATTCTGGAAGTCCTTGATGGTTGGAGCATATCAGGAAGCGGGATACATGTTCTAGTACACTGAAAATTAAACACATACAGATTGTATGTAGATCTCGCTGCTCAATTTAGGTGGACAACAATATTCCTGGTTGTCGTCAACTAAATGGTCCCTAACAAATTTACTTAAGAATAAGGGCTAAAAATCTCATGTTATTGGTAAATTGTCCAAAATTATGTCACATATGTTTCGTGTTTAAGTAGACCACAATACTGGCGACCGATCAGATGAATATGTGAAAATAAGGGTACCGACAAGTGGAATAAGGCTGTCCAACAACTTTGATTCCAGCATCACAAAGTTAATCTTAGTAATTAAATTTTTGTTGTATATTTTGTTTGGTGTTATTTCTATTTATTTATAATTTTAATTTTATTTTTATTTTTAAATTTATTTTTATTTTTATTCAATTAACTGTTAAAAATTAATAATTATCTTTAATTTTTAAATTTTGCATAATTAATTTTTATTTTATTTTATTTTATTTTATTTTATTTTATTTTATTTTATTTTATTTTGTTTTATTTTTAATTTTAATTTTAATATTTTTCCTCAAAAATATTTGTTTTTAAAATTTTTGAAAAATATTTGACTGTATTGGACTCTGCCTTACAATGTGTAGACATCAGGTAAAGGGAATCAATGTATAAAAGGTGTTTACAGCCGAAATACTTCTCATTTTCTTGATTCCAGCCGCAAACCCTCCTACCCTCTCTCTCTTCAAAAAAAATTCTCGATTTTTGCGAAATTACTCCGATAGCTTTGAAGGTATCACATTTTCGACCAGGAATATGCATTTCTTTTAGTGATTTGATGATTTTTTGAGCCTGAAATCGACGAAAAACTGATTATTGGAGTTTACGGCGGAAGCTTACGGCCGTGAAGAGTTTGTGGCCGTAAACTCCGTTTGCGGCCATTAGTATACGGTCATGCGTTTACGGCCGTAAACCCTCGTTGACCACAAACTCTGATTTTGACCTAAAATTTAATTTTAAAATTATCAATTCATTTTTGGGGTCAAAATTAAATCATCTAAAATTTTAATTGCTCATTTTTCTCTCTTGTCTTACTTGGTATGTTTTAGTGCAGATAAAATGACAACTCTAAAATTTGCAGATATGCACAACCTGGCTATGGTTCTCACTGATCCTCCATTAAACCATGGGGACTTCAAGTCGGTGATTCACAGACTACGAAAATGTTGTCTGGCCTCTGCCATCACTATGAACACGGTTGTCTACCAGAAGACCATTCGGGAATTCTGGCAGACTGCCAAAATGACAAGGGACGATAATGGAGTTGTCACTGTGAATGCAATCGTTCAGGGATGCAAGATTGTCATTGATGAGACCTTTGTGAAAGAGACTCTGCTGATCAACGACCTCCCTACTTTTCCCACGGAGATTGGAATTGATGATACTCAAAGAATCCTAAGGAAGATAGGGTACGACGGTGATTCTCCACCAACTATGAAGAAACTTCTGCCGCCATATTAGAGATTTTTAGCCCACGTGTTCGTGAGCTGCATCTCCGGCAAAAGGTTCGGTGCTGATCAGATATCCCTGAGAAACACTGGCGGTATTGTTTCTCTCGTTGAGGGGATCAACTTCAACTTTTCTAGGTTTATCCTAGACGGGTTTGTGGTCAACATTAACGCCACTACTTGGGATACTTTCCTAATGTACCCTCGGTTCGTTCAGCTCTTCATCAATAATCAATTTCCCAACTTGGTGAAGGATGGAGATACTCTCGATATGAAGTATTTGGGCCCTCACACCATTAGGCTCATTAAACAAAACCACAAGGGGAAGGTGGTCTTTCAGGGGTTGTATCCTTTGGTCAAGTACGGATGATTTGCTGAACCGAACGAAGCCACCGAGTCACATGGATCTTCAAACAAGATTTCATCAGAGCATACTTCATCAGAAAAGGTAATCTCAGAAGGAGATGTGATCACCGTATCGGATCAAGAAAAAGAAGAGACTGTTGCTCCTGCTGTGTCAGTTGTAGAGGAGCATGACCTACAAAATGTCCAAGTTGAAGGAGATTATAATGAGGGGTCTTCTAAGAACACTGCTGAGCCTAATCAATCTGAAGACCTCAATCTCACAGGTTTTGACAGATATGAGATTCCTACCAATTTTGGAACTAATGATGATTTTCTATCAAACATCAACCTCAACTCGCTGCTAGATAATCTCAGTGATGTTGCTCACACGGCAACGGAGAGTAGGGATTCGAAAGACGCTCTCGAATCAACCCCCATTACTACAGAACAAGTGGTTATCTCTACAATTCCAATGGTGACAGTGTCAAGGATTCCTCCCCTTGACATTGCTTCACCTACATCTGAGCCACTTTAGGGTGATTTCTCAACCGACCAGACTTTGCAGCCTCCGTCCAAAAGAAGACGTCGAGATCCTAGGTTCGGGCATCTAGACTCTAGCGTGTCTTAAGGCTTGTCGTTTACTTCAACTACCACTCCTGATATTGTAACCACAGAAATGTTACGTGAAGGTCCTAGTACATTCCTTGAAGCAGGTGGCTCCTCAGTTCCACTAGGATTCTCTCCTCCAAGAACTGATCTTGACGTAGCCTCTATGCGCTTGGCCCAGCATCTTGCTCAAGAACAAGCTATTGCACTTTCTTCTAAGGGAAAAGGGATTGCTTTTAGTGAAGGTCAGCCAAGAGAAGATGACTATGTGGTTGATGAGATTTAGAAAAGAATAAATGTGCTAGATCAGAAAAACATTGAGCTAAGCATTCATGTTGAAGATCTCTTAAGTGAGAATACGAATCTGAATATTCAGGTTTCTGATCTCCAAGAAGATAAAGCAATCAAGTCCAAGCAAATCTCAAAGCTCCAACATCATTTCAATCTCTTGACCTCCAGCTACTTTAATCTCAAGAAGAAGCTTGAAGAAGATTTTGGTGATAAGTATAAGACATCTGTAGATGAGCATTGTTGGATTAGTGTCTAAGTCCATAACTATTTTGGTATGTACTTGACCCGATGGTGCATGGTCCTTTTGGGTTGCCTTCACCAAAGCAACTTGATTGGAGAAATGAATAAAGAGAGAGAGGATAATATGATTTATTAATATGTTATAAGAATAATATATTAAAGGAGAAATCATATTTGTTTAATTAATATTGGTCAATAATTAATTAAGAATTAGTTTTGCGATCAAATGTAATTAATTAAACTAGAGGGGCTGATTTGTAATTATGTGATAGTTACAAAATAAGGTAAGGATTATCTTATTTATATGGTGGGCGAATTTAAGGTTGGAAAGCCTTAGAATTCGAGTATGATAAGGATTCAAGGATTATCTTATTGGTTGCTTAATGGATAATCAACTAGATAAGGATAATGACTGAAACCCTATCTCTACACCTATATAAACACCCCTAGGGTCATGAATTCGTGTATCCCTTCCCAAGAGGTCCTAGATACGAATTCTAACCTCTCACCTCTTTCTTTATACCTTCTCCATTTGCTTATGGTGTTTGTAAGCCATTAGAGGAGTGACACTTGTGACTCTAAGCATTCCAAAGTCAATCCAAGGTGGAGTTGTGATTGTTATTGCTATATAACAATCAAGGTATGTTCTTAAACCTAATTATATGTTAATGTCGATTTCCATATGTTAGAATTAGGGTTTATAGTCTTGGATTCAAAGCATGTACAATAGAGAAACCTAGATCCAAGCATTAGGGTTTGTATGAGCACATAGGATGTCTTATAACCAAAACCCATCAAGCATATAATCGATCTTCACTCCCAAGCTCATCCTATAGCTGTGCCAACTGCTCAAACTTCTCGAGTGGTGAATCGTTTTGCAGAAGAGCCCGCTCATGCTCCACATATTTCAGAGATCATTCGAGATAGACAAGAGAAAGCTGCCAAGAAGGTATAAATCTTGTTCAAGAGGGGTTTCGATAAGAATGCGCCAGGAAATCAATCCACTATCACTGTTACAGATCTCGAAGCTGTAAGGTTTAGAGACATGTATGGTGATCGGTCAGGTATCATATCGTGGGGCTTTCATGATCCCTTGAAAATGTGGCTTGTTCGCAGAAAGAGTGGCAATACAGAGCTCTACAAGGATTGTCATGATTTTAACTCCTGGACCAGGGTGGATCTTTCAGAGCTATCTCACTCTCCGTTCTCAAACCCGACGGATAATCAGCAAGAAACTAACTTCTAGCACTTTTTGGAAGATCAAGTAAATAAGGGTTTTCCGGCTATGAAGATTGTTGAATCTGTGATAATGGATCATCCTGGCATTATTGATCCCAAAACTGGTAATCCACTCCAGGTGGTGATGTGGCATGCTACAAATCAGGTCAAACAAATTCTCGTGCTTCAAGATTACCCAGATGGATTGTTAAGCTCTATTCTCTACTGGGTATTTGATGAGACCACAACATCTGCTGTCATCAAACTTAAGGAGGGGTGCATTCGTCTGTATGACAGAAGGGATTTGTTCCAGTTTAGAAAATGGGACATTCATCATTTGAGCCATTTTCAGATTCAGGTTGCTGAGGAGATATTTGAGTCGGCCGCGAAAGAATGCATTACTATGGTTACTACGATCGTAAACAAGCGGATGTGGAATGGAGCCATGGGGTTAGATGATGTAATCATCATGGACAAAGATTGACTTCAAGCTAGCACCAAACCAAGGGAGGATTGAAGGGTCTAAATAGTGGTTTGGTCTAGGCTTTCTATGTAATAGGTTCTTTTGAGTCAATAATATGTTTTTGGTAGTTTATATGTAGTTTACAGCCTAACATTGAGTTTACGGCCGTAAGCCTGTTTACGGCCGTAAACCCAAGGCCGGCCCAGGTCCAGTATATATAGAGTTGTGCTAGGTCTTTTGTCAGTTGTTGATACCTCAGAGTTCACGGTTGCTTTCACCTCAAGTTGTACCAGACGTTGTTCTTAATAGAAAAGCGTGTGCAAGCTTGTTCATTCTTAATTCTACTTGTTCTTTATTGTTAACTGGTTGTATTTGCTATCTAATCACTGGTAAGATCGGTTTCAGGACCTTACAGAAGAAATTGATGATGATGAATTCATTTCGTCCCAATTCCTCTTAAGTTTAGTAAAATAGGATGCAAGATCATTAGTACCGTGTAACATATATGAGATTTCCTTTTGAAGTTGGTATAATTTGGCTACATTGGATTAGCCAAAGCGATCATCCAAATCGCTCTAAATTTTGAATGCAAAAGAAAAATATAGAGCCGATTCAACTATATCAATGGTTGAAACGTTGAGAATCCAAGACATAACCATGTCGTTGCATCTTTTCCATAACTGCAGAATTTGGTCAACATCTGTTGGTTTCTTAATTTTTCCATTCACGAAGCCAATTTTTTTCTTTGCGAATAATGAGATCAACATAGCTTTGCTCCACGCATTGGTGGATCTACATTGGATCCCGGGGGTATCCCGGGATGTCCGTCAAAAAAATTTCAGTAGTAGAGATTTTTCTTGAAAATTTCGATTATGTACAGTCCTTAATATAAATATGTTTAGTGAAAAAACAACAAAAGCTCTAGTTGGTTTGGTTGTATATGACGATAGGACGTTTTACTAGAGGTTGCAAGTTTGAATCTCGGGCCTGACATCGGTGTTTTTTTTGTTTGTTTCTTAGTTACCATCATATATCCCTTCAACTTGTTTTTTATTTCTTATAAATCTAAAATTGCTCCACATCCGCCATAACATGAAACATAGCTCCTATACATCTGTTATATAAGCAACACATGCTTCTTAATTATTAGTATGTTAAACCTCCTCTATAAGGAAGGAGCCATGATTTTTCAATAAGAGGGTCTTAATTATATTAAAAAATATACATTCAATTAACATAACATAGTTTGTAAAATTGAAAGAGAAATTGATTAAAAGAATTCCTCTAAATAGGAGTAACATCGATCTTTGGAAGAAGCAGTATCATATTTGGTTTTTTTTTCGGTTTCCATATTAATATTATTTCATGATATAAGCATATATATTATAAACATCTTCAATAATATTGTCACTAACAAGACATGGTTTTCAGTCATAAATATAATTTTTCGTTTAAAAAAAAAAATCAATTATTATTATTATTATTTTTGCTTATGATTAACATTATAGCCATAAGAAATTAAGAAACTAATCATGATTATTATTAGCCATCAAGTACAGAAAAATTATATGTTAACCGTAACTAATAAGAATTTAAAGTTACATTTTCTTGAAAAAGAATTAGGAATTTTGAGGATGGTAATTGTCGTTCCTGACTTGCCGTGGTTGATGTATTCACACCTTTTTGTGTGTGTGTGTAAATTGCGATCGTTTAATAAAAGATTAAAGAAATTGGGCTTTTGTGGGATTTGTGGGTTTAGCCTCTTTGGTGATCAGTTTTTACTTTGAGCTTAAAACAAATATTAAGGTTTTATGACTAATACTGCTTGAACAAATATGAGATGTCAACACATCCACTACTCCCCTATTCCCCCCACCCCTGTTCCTATACATATGTTATATAAGTAACACATATTTTTCAATTCTCAGCAAGTTAAACCTTCAAATAAGTGGGTTTAAAACCGAAACCAAGTTTGAAAAACTGAAAAACTAAGAAACTGAATCGATTGATTTAAGATACCCCTTTACTTTGACCCTGGATTCGTCACTGGCTCCAGGATCCAAAATTAGATCCATCAAATTGTTTGGAAACTATAAGCATTACACAATGATATGATGGATGAAGATATTGAGGATCAAAAAGGTTTATTTGATTTTGAACATGAATTTGATCGATATTTCCATGTGGTATAGACAGTTGAACAGTTGGGTTTGAACACGAATTAAAGATGAAATAATCAAATTAACTGAGAAAATCAAAAGATCAAAATTAGCAAAGCTCAGTAGCTATGATAGCATCTTGATTTTAGAGAGAGAAAAGAAAGAGAAGAAGATTGTTGAAACTTTTCAATTGATTAAATGAAAAACTATTCGGATCTTTATCAAATTTATACACCAAAATAACTACTAATTGTTTCCACTACTCAACAAAACAAACTCACAAACTTTTCTATGACGTGGTATAACCATAAATAATAACATATCACTTATGTAAAAAATAATGTTTTATTTCTATCTAAATGTTTTACATCAAAAATAATAATAATAAATAATATTCCAATGTAGTCTTTTTTTTTCTAACTTAGTTAATCTATCTTTTTTTTTTTTAATTTTTAATTGTATTATTTTTTTTCTTGTTACAAAGTTTTAGAATATATTACTAAATAAGTATTAACCAAACAAAAAATAAATAGTTATGTATAGCTAATTCAAATTAGTAGCTATATTATTAAGTTTCTATTAAATATGTTATTATGTTTTGAACTAGTAATGATATTAAAATATTAATATATTTGATCAAATAATATATTTAAATAAAAAAGTATTATTAAATAAACTTAAAATATGCATATATATATATATATATATATATATATATATATATATATATATATATATATATATATATATATATATATATATATATATATATATATATATATGCAGATGTGCATATATGTAGGGCTGTAAACGAACCAAACGAACACCAACAAGGTCTTGTTCATGTTTGTTCGTTTAAGTTAGACGAACAACAAACGAACACGAACGGATAAACGAACGAGATTTTTTTCTTCATGTTCGTTCGTTTAACAAATTACTTTGTTAATGTTCGTGAACATGCTAAACGAACATAAACGAACAAAGATAAAAAAAAACACAATTGAACATATATGAACATAAATGAACATATAATATAGCAATATAATAAAAAATAATTAAATATAGATGAATATAAATAAACTTAAATGAACGAACATAAACGAACGTAAATGAACATCATAAACAAACGTTCACGAACATAAATGAACGAACGACACAATTGTTCATGTTCGTTCATTTAACTAAATGAACGATATTTTTTGTTCATGTTCGTTCATTTATTAAATAAACGAACATAAACGAACTTCCCGCCGAACAGTTCACGAACGGTTCGCCGAATGTTCAGTTCGTTTACAACCCTACATATATGTATAATTTCATTTTGTGTATATGTGTATATGGTGCATATTTTACGTAAATTTTTTTTTATTTTTTCTAAGTATCAATATGGAAAAAGGTTAATAAATGATAATTTTATATATTTTTATTTATTTTTTATCTATATAAGATAAGCTCTAAAACCAAGATTGAAAACATGCACAATTGACTTTGTGTATATATGCACATTTTTTTAACTTTTTCTAGAATTTTTTTATTTAAATTATCTTAATTGTTTAAGATGTTAATATAAAAAGTGATTTGTTGAAACAAAATTTAGATAAATGACTTTTTTTGTGAAAAATTTGCATATGATGCATATTTTTTGAATAACTTTTTTTACGAATGTGAATATGGAAAGAGTTTGAAAAATGATAAATTTATGTATTTTTAGATATTTTTAGATATAAGATAAGCTGTAAAATAAAGGTTGAAAAACTTATTACTAATGATCCTAAAAAAGTTAGTGATCTAATTAGAAGTTTTATATATATATATATATATATATATATATATATATATATATATATATATATATATGTGTGTGTGTGTGTGTGTGTGTGTGTAAGATTGTAACATTTGTTTCCTTGGATGAATCGAATTTGGATTTTGGAGGGTAAAAAGATTGGTGAAAAAGGGGTCCTCACGACGTGAACACGGTTTTAGGTTTCATTTTCAGCCTCCACCTTCCCTTAACTCCGTAAAACCCTAACCCTAGCCTTTCTTTGTGTTTCTTAAGCTTTTGGTGGAGTTTTGGTGGTTTAAAGAGGAGGATATCACCATGGAAACATAGTTGTAGTTTGAAACCCTCATTTTCAACCTTTAGCTACACTTCTGGACCAATGTCAGTAATCAAGATCCAAGCTTTATATTTCCTTGTTGTTAGATCTAAGGTTTCATGCATATTTATCCAAGATCTTAAGAATTGGAGTGTTTGGACTACATAAAGTTGGCAACGTTATGGGTCCTTAGGGTCCCTAGATGCTTATATGTCATGGATCTAAAGTTTAGATGATGTTGGAGTTCATGCATGAGAATTGATCCTCTTTTTTCTCAATGAATGACCCATTTTAAGCTTCTGTCTTGTATTGGACATACAAGGCCTTAAAGCAACGATTTTTATGACCCTAGGAGTGTTAGGAAACCTCCGGGAAAAAAGATGGATTGGTAGCTTAATGGATTAAGAGGTTTTTTTTATCAAAATGGCATATAAACGGATCTCACGGCGTGAGGAAGATGTATGTCATGTCGTGAGGGTTGCAACCTCGATTATTCTATCCTGTAACAGCTCACGATGAGGGTCATAGATGATCACATCGTGAGCGCCTGCTAATTATTGACTTTTTCACCAAGGGTATTTTGGTTGGTGTTTGATACATGGTTTTGGGATTTGTTGGGCCATTGGATTTCTAATTTTGGGCTTTGAGTTTCCATTTTTGGCTTTTTGTTCTTTTGGACTCAACATAGATTTTTGGCCAAGTCAGGAAAAGGGTAGAATAGTATTTTACCATTTATGAAGTTGGATTATGGATTGGGCCTTGTATTTTCGATTATCAGGATAATTATTGATTAAGATTCGATTTTTGTTAGTTGGCGCGAGGTTATACGGTTCAGCAATTGGAGCAGGCATTTGATTTAAGCGGATTGAGGTGAGTTTTCCTCACTGTACTTTTGGGACGAAGGCACCTAGAGTGGCATATTGGATTGTTATCCTGGTTTATCACATGTTGGTATGTTGTAGTGATATGTTAGATCTATATCTTGGTACATAAGATGGTGATATGCTTAGTGATTTGTAATATCTGCCTGATTGTTTGTGGACTGGTTATATGTTTAGCTGTGTATATGTCGTCGTGGTGTGGGTGGGTTGGGACTGTACTGCTTTGTGCTGTCAGTCAAAAAGCCCGACAATATTAATATCGATATATTGTTATGGTTTAGTGGGCTTATATGTGCTTTAGATATGTATATGTTGACATATTGTGTGTGGTTGGGTTGCGGCCAACTAGTGTAGACAGAAGGCTAAGAGACCCAGGGCATCCCGGATAGAACTGTAGGCCTAAGGGGGGTATCCGTCACGCCGAAGGCCCGGGAATGTTCCAGATAAACTAAAGGCCCGATGAGGCGTAGTAGTCATGCTGAAGGTTTTGTGAGTGTACCCGATAGATTGTAGGTCGGTGGGGCGTTCTGGTCAGGCTGAAGGCTTTGTATGCATGATGTTTGTTGGCATATGTTATCTGTTTTTGTGGTGGTATTTTAGGGGAACTCACTAAGCTTTGTTCTTATAGTTTTGGTTTATGGTTTCAACTACTTCTGTGCCAGTGGCAAGGTGAAGGCGGAACCGTACACATCCTTGGGTTTACAACTGATTGGATCTTAGGAGACTCTGATTTTAAATAAAGTTTTGAAACAATGATTTTTGTAAAAATCTTATGATTATGGGTTGTTTTTAAATGTTTAAATTTGATGTGATTTTTGGGATGTTAAAAGTTCGTATTAGAACCTTGGTTTTAGTGAATAGGAGGAACATTCGTGTGAGTCCAGTCTCAAACTAGGGAAAAAGGTTTTAAAAATGGTTTTCAATTTGTTTTTTTTTTCTATGTAATCAAAGAGGATGTGATGTGTATGATCAGTCGGATCCAGTAAGTTAACCCTAAGTTACCACACTGATATTTGATATTGTGATATGTTAGAAGAGCATGCTAGTGTTAGGCTAGGGATCTTCAGGAATTGCATGATAGAATTGTCTGATTATCTGATTTCTGATAGCATATAATCTTTCTTTTATGAAATTGACATCATTACTGTAGTTGCTTAGTGTATGCATCATAGTTGTACATAACTAAGATTCTATAGCCTGAGGATGTTTGATTTGGCATTATTTCCTATTCTTGTTTGATGAAAGATAGGATTAAGTATTTGATTATCTATAGGATCCAGTATTATGTATAACTAGCATACATGAGTGCCGCAAGGTTGGTGAAAGTTTCATGAGTGGGTGCAGTATAGCGGGGTAGCGTGGGGAATGGTTAGCCACTCTTGAGAGAGTAAGGGTAGGTCAAAGGTGTATCCGAGATGCTGGAAAATGGAGATCAAAAACTTTGTATGAGGATCTGTCTGATTTCATTGTGTTTTAGTGTCAGTCAAATCCACTACTTGGATGTTGCTTGCTTTGTGCTTTGTGGGACTCACATTGATGTGAGCTGACCATAAAACAAATAAACTAAGTTGCATGCTATGAAGGTTAAATAATCTTAGAGTGAAGGATTCAGCCCTATTGCACATATCTCGTTTGAATCTAACCATTGTAGGGTTGGGTCCTCTAGCCAAAAGATTATTTAAGTTTTGTTGCATGTAATGGTATTCATGAAGTGGTTGGTTGACATTGATTGGAGTTCTTCAGCAGCTGATGGCAGGGGAGGTGGGAAATCCTAAGAGAGCCTAGGAAATATTTTAGTGTGGTTGTTTTGTTGTTAAGCGGGTATTGTGAAGTATTATTATGGGCATGTCTTAGAGGACCCGAGAGTATCCTTGAGGAAAGTATGGATATGTGTGGAAGGTAGTAGTGGGCTTGTACTACTGGAAGCACAGGATCCATACTCAAATCGAGTAAATTTTCGGGGATTCTAAAGGATGGTTATGAGAAAATAGCATGGTTGGATACCATGGTTCATGGCAGCAACTCCGTATCTTTTGATCTTTGGTTATGGTTGCTCGGGCATAAGGTTGGGCCTGGTAATTGTTCGGCCCAGTGGCGATACCGGTTTGGATTGATGGGTGCATACCTGGAAGAGCTTGTTGGCTTGAGGCCGTGAATTTGAGTCACAGGACTCAAGAATGGAACGATCATTATGATCGGCTCGAATATTGCATATGGGATTAGAATGGTTTATTGATGGCTTGGTATGTCGCTATCCTTGGTGGGGATTTTACCCTTTTGGTTTCCGAGTTTAGGGGAAAGAATGAGTTGGCTTGTGACTTTCAAAGTTGGGGTGTAAGCCCAGCTTGGGGTCTGTTGGTCGCGGGGTTTGGCAACAGTATGCCAACGTAGGAGTGCGCAGGTGGGTTGATGTGTTATGGATGATTTGTGATATGATTAAGGGTCCGTGTTCTTAGGTTATAGTAGGACGAGTATCGACTCGTAGCTTGGGATTACAGATAAGGAGATTGCATTTTGGAACGTAATTCGATATTCGCTTATGCTTGTGTGTGAAATCCTTAATGTTAAAATGATTATAATTAGGAATTTCATAGGTCTTTAGCTAAAATCCAAAATTCTCTTAGGATTTGATTGGTCCTTATCTGGAAGGTCATCATGCACACGTTATTCATTCCAGGGTCAGGGATGGTCGTACCTGGCTGAGCTGGTTTGAGTTATGGTTTGGTTTCAACACCAGTGGGTGGTAGTTTGAACCATAATTGGGGGTGAACTGGGTATTCTGCTTCAAGGATCATCGATCTATTCAATTTCATGGTATTGGGGGAATGGTTCATAGGGATCTGTTTGAGTTCGTGGTATTGGGGGGATGGTCCAAGTTCATGGTATTGGGGGGACGATACACAATAATGGTTTATAGTCTTGCTTGGGGCAGAGGTCGATTAGGAAATTAGTTTCGGAGTTGGGTACGTTCAACTCCGCATAAGTTTTGGTTCATTAGATCTAATGTCAATGTGTCTGCGATCATTGATCATTTCGTTCATCATTCAGCGGAGATCCTCCGAAAGTTTCAAGTGGTGACAGTTGAACTTCAACGAATATGACAACCTATCATTAAGTTCAATATATATTTTGTTCCTTTGGTCTTTGTGTAATGTCCCGAAATAATGACACGAAATTTCTGATTTTTAGATTAATAAATCGTTGATACACACCAACTCCATAAAACCAACTTAATTAAGATTTAGCAAAATATCATTAAATCAGAGTAAGTCACAGAATGCAGAAACATGTGGTGTGTGCTATGCAATCATCATGATCACTTCCATTTTGATAACTGAAGTACTTGAAACATAAACTGAAAACTGTTATCACAAAGCTTAGTGAGTTCCCCAAGATAACACATACCACACATACCAAAATAACATACTGGGCCCCACCCTCCATCGGGCCTCACCCAGTCTCGAGTCCCACTCGACCTCGGGCCCCGCCTGACATCGAGCCCTACTCGGATTATATGTATGTTATTCTCAGGCCTCGCCTGTCCCTGGGCCTCACCCATTATACACACATAACCATATAACCATATAATCATTTAGACATATAATAATACTAGCACATGTAATAATCACAAATACTATAGCATACCATACAATCATCGGGCCCCACCCGACATTGGGCCTCAATCGGAAATCATAAGACACATACCAATAATTAACATACGATATCCTCCTAAGGCCTCGCCTGGCATCGAGCCTTGCCCGGTTAACATATTATCATATAACACACAAAAGAGTCGAACAGACATCTAGCATTGTAACATAAAACCAAAGGCCATCATTGGTGCCTTCGACCCACTAAACCCAGTGAGGAGACTCACCTCGCACTACCGAAACACACATATAATCCCTGGCTGGTGGCTGACAGATTTCCGAACTCTCAATATCAAAACAACCTCCAATTACTAATTGGGTTCCAAACCATAACCATAAATCAATACTTGGGGTAAAAAGACCATTTTAACCTTAATCCAGCTTGGTCAAAGACCAAGGCCCATCTCATAACCTGAAAGGCCCAAAAGTCAAATGACCAACCAAGGCCCAATCATGGCCCAATTTTCCAAATTGGGCCCAAACCCATTACATGGGCCTTACCCTAAAGCTCAACCAAAATTCCTAGTCTAAGACGCTCATACTTAGATGGCCCATTAAGAACTCAATCACCCAAGCCCAATAAGGAAGCCCAACACGAAGCCCAAAAGGCCAAAACCCTTATGACTAAGTACGCGGGGCGTACTCAACTGTATGCTAAGCGTACATGCAATCTGGCTTGTAGGCTGCTTGTACAGACTTGTATGTCTAGCGTACTCCTCCTTTAAGCCATTTACGAGATTATGCTCTTAATGCTTAAGTCCAGAAGTCCAAACCATAGACCTAAGTCATAAACAACGTCTAGAACCATAAAGTCACTGACTTGGTGACTTTACATGATCCAAACGAACCCAATCTCGAAATATAAACTTCTACTTCCATTAAATGAGCTCAAAATCAAGCATGGGGGATTCTAAGTGTGACATCCACATTTTTACGGCAAGTAAAGACCGATTTTATCTATGCTTTTTAATAAAAATCATAGTAACTTCTTAAGAAAAGTATTGCAGAATTTGTTCCTAAAAAAAATATGATATAAATTTTATCAAAGCATTTCTTAAAGAAATGTATTTCCATTACATTACAAAAACTCGGGATGTTAATCATCGATACAGACCATAAACATAAACTAAAAAGAAATAAACGTCTTAGGCCACAAAACACTATCTGGCCTCAAATCCGTAATCTCTCGTCAAATCATCTAACTATGTTTTTGCCACTACCTGTAATACAAGAAACTGAGTTGGTCAGGCTAGGGAGCTTGGTGAGAATATAGGGTTTTCAACCCACAATAATAAGTTCATTATTTATTTTCATCAAATCACTAACCCAATTACTTGTTCCCGTTATCCTCACTTTACGTCCCTAAAGCATCTATTATAAGGGACCTATCCTAAGGAATTTCATCCGGATGGGCACTACTGCTATGGGGATTCCTCAGCCATATGTGTCTGTAAGGTAACCATGGGGGGGGGGGGGTGGAGTACATCTTCAAGACACTTACAGGTTGCGAGCCCGCTAGCATTCCACTAGACTGCCTAGAAAAGTATGTGGTCGTCATCTATACTCCGCTAGACGACTGTATATCATCTTAAACATCGTAAAAATAGAGATCTCTCATCATTTTAACACACATTATCTATTTCATCTACCCATTGTTCTACCTAACATATTTGTAGATATAAATACATACATAGTCCATATTTGTAAAATAATGTTTACATCTTTCATCTAGTATAACTTTCAAATCATAACATATTTAAATAGTTTAGATCTGAAAAATAATGTTTACATCTTTCATCCCGCATAACTTTCAAAACATAAAATACATATACGATCTAGATCTGAAGAAAAAGTTTAGATTTGGAGGAAAGAAGTTCAGATATTTCATCCAACATAGATCTCAAAGTACATAGTTTAGATCTGAAGAAGACATTTAGATCTGAGATGAGAAAGTGTAGATCTGAGGGAAAAAAAATTTAGATCTGAAAGAAAGAAGTTCAAATCTTTCATCCAACAAACATCTCAGGTAAACAGATAACATATATATACACATAATACATAATTTATATAAAATACTTCATATCTATGTGTAAGATGAAAGTGACTCTACACTCACCTGATACGAAGTGATTCGTACAACACTTCACTTCTTAAAATAATCTTCTTTGATGAAACTAGAAGTTTGCTTGAAAACCAGGCTTCACTTGGAGCAACATTTCTGAATCGTAAGACCTTTTTTCTCGGGACTCCGGGAGCCTCGGGGTTTCCTTCGGGTGCTAGGGGGTTTACCTAGGCTTAGGGGGGTTAGCAACCTTAGAGAGAGAAAGAAACTAGAGTGAAAAGTGGAAAATGTGTGATTTCTTCAGCAGCACTCACAACATATTTATAGGCGCGAGCCTTCGGTTGTACGTTGGGCGTACAACAACACTATGTTTTGGGTAGTTCGGATAAGGCTACCAGCTGGCGAGCTTCGGGTGGTGCCACGCGGATCTCTCTCGAACCACACAAGGCCGAAGTACGTTGGGCGTACCAGGTTTCAAACGTGGGGCGTAATGCGAAGCGACGTGTCCTTCATCCGAAGCGAGGCGTGATCAGCAAGCGACGACCTAGATCATGCCACGTCACCAATTTCACACCAGTCTCATAATTTTCCTTTCAGATTTCTAAAAATCATAACTCTCGCATTCGAGCTCCGTTTTCGACGTTATTTATATCCGTGCGTAGGCGGGAACGTACTCTACAACTTTCGTTTAGACTCCGTCGGCTAGTTTTGACTTTATTTTAAAAGTTATATTTTTAACAGGCCGGGACAGGGTTTGTCCGTTAAAAATCCATAACTTCTTCATCTGACATCCGTTTTCGTCTGTCTTTTTATTGTTATGCTTCTATTAATGGTATCTTGGATTCTTGTTTAGGTTGTGTCCGCTATAAACCGCTCAGTCTAGTATTCAAACTTCGGGTTGTACACTGCTAAGCAAAAAATTAGAAAAATCATAACTTTCTCATAAGAAATCAAATCAGGGCGTTCTTTTTATGCACACACTCTATTTAATGTTTTCTACGACTTTCGTTTAGATAGCTAAGGCTAAAATTCGCTCTATCGTAAATTCACTTTTTACGTCTCCCGGTGCCGTGCTGGTTCCCTCGCGAAACTTTGACGGGTTATAACTTCTTCGTTATAACTCGGATTTTAACATTCTTTATATCCTGGAATCCTTGTTTCGACCACCACAACATTATGTAAAGATATCGAGCTGATCTCGTACTTTAATTTTGACACTTATTTTTATTTTTATTAATTATACCTTTATAATTAAGTATAAAACACATAATTCACATAATATTCAAATATTTCATCTTTATTACTTCAAAAAGAGTTATAATAGTTGACCTAGACTATTACATAATCTAATAATGCTTAGCCCCGAAATGCGGGCGTTACAATTCTCTCCCCCTTTGGATGAGTCTGTCCCAGAATCATGCATCAGAAAACAGATGCGAATAGCGACTCATCATGTCATTTTCTGTTTCCCAAGTGAGATTCGGCCCTTTCGAATGTTTCCAACAGACTAGCACTAAGTCGACCATCTTGCGTCGTAATTTCTTAGTCTTAAGGTCAACAATTGCCTTGGGCTCTTCGATCAGCCTCTTATTCTCATCCATCCTTAACTCTGAGATTGGAATTATGTCAGGAACATCTTTCGTGAATTTCCTCAAATAACACACATGGAAGGTTTTATGAATATCGTCTAGTTCTTCGGGCAATTCGAGCTTGTAAGCTTAGTTCCCGATCTTCTGAAAAACCTTGAACGGTCCAATAAACCATGGACTCAGCTTTCCTCGTTTCCCAAATCTTATAATTCCCTTCCACAGTGAGACTTTGAGCAACACTGAATTCCCAACTTTGAATGTTACCGGTCGCCTCTTCTTGTCAGCATAGCTCTTCTGACGATCCTGAGCTGCTAACATCCTTTCCCTGATCACCTTTAACTTCTCGGTAGTCTGATGGACTATCTCGGGGCCCATAAACTGCTTTTATCCAGCTTCTAGCCAACAAGACGGCGTACGACACTTTTGTCCATATAAGGCTTGATAAGGTGCTATCTAGATGCTCGAATGGTAACTGTTGTTGTAGGAAAATTCAACCATAGGTAATTGTTCATCCCAGTTACCTTAGAACTCTAGGGTACACGCTCTTAGCATATCCTCCAACGTTTGAATCATTCTTTTGCTCTGATCATCGGTCTGTGGATGATAAGTTGTACTTAAACACAATTTCGTACCCAATTCCTCTTGTAGAATCCTCCAGAATCTTGACGTGAAACGACTATCACAATCTGATACAATCGTAAGAGGAACATCGTGAAGTCTTAATACCCCCTTCACGTAAGCATTTGCGAGTTTATCCATAGACCACTTCTCATTGGTTGCTATGAAGTGTGCACTCTTAGTGAAACGATCCACAACCACCCAAATCATGTTGTGACCATCCCTTGTCCTGGGCAGTTTAGTGACAAAATCCATAGTAATGTCTTCCTATTTACCCATGGGAATAGGTAAAGGTTCTAAACTACCATATGGTTTCTAATGGTGTGCCTTAACTCTCACACAGGTTACACACTCCACCACATACTTTGAAACATCGAGCTTCATCTTCGGCCACCAGTAGTAGGGATATAGGTCCCTATACATTTTAGTGCTACCACGATGAATCAAGTACATGGTCTTGTGTGCTTCTTCCATCAAAAGATCTCTTATTCCTCCCGTACTAGGTACCCAAATCCTATCTTGGAATACCTTTAACCCTTGATTGTTTGTATCGAACACCAGCGTTGTGTCCAAATGCTCTTTTTTTCGGTCATTTTACTCTGAAGCTTCTTCTTGAGCTCTCTTAATACCTTCCACGATCGTTGAGACTAACTCAATTCTTAATGCTCATGGCCTTCTCCTTTCAAGGCTCACTTTTGGGCTTAAAGCATCGGCTACGAAATTTGCTTTACCAGGGTGGTAAAGTATCTCGCAATCGTAATCCTTAAGCAACTCTAGCCAGCATCGTTGCCACATATTCAACTCTTTTTTATCAAATAGATACTGAAGACTCTAATGATCGGTGAAATGCTTGCACCTCGTGACGTAAAGATAATGTCTCCATATCTTTAGTGAAAATAAGACCGCTGTCAACTCCAGATCATGAGTGGGTAGTTCTTTTCGTGTTCTTTCAATTGCCTCGATGCATACGCTATGACCTTATCCCTTTGCGTCAGAACGCAACCTAACCCAATTCCAGATGCATCTCTATAAATTGCGAAGTCATCAACTCCATCAGGCAGAGAAAGAATCGGTGCTTCACACAACTTCTTCTTTAACTTCTCGAATGCTTCTTCGTGCTTCTTACTCCAAGTATAAGTAGCTCCTTTATGGTTCAAAGTTGTCAATGGAGCAGCTTGATAGCTTCATTTTATTTACTTCTTTTTATAGTTTATTTTAGCATATTTCATTCATAATTTAGATAATTTTCATGCATATTTTCCTTTTTGTTATTTTATGACTATTTCGGGTACTCTCGAATCTTGTGAGCATAATTGCAGGTTTTCGGGTCTAGCGGAGCGGGAGTGTTCGGGACGTATAGGAGACGATGAGATTTGGTAGACAAAAATGACGTTGGGCTTGATGGGTAGTGGAAATGATGCATAAAGTGATCTTGATGATTATTTGAAGACTTGGAGAGAAAGAAACTTTAAATTTGCAAGATGCGGGGGAATATTCAAGCGTACGTAAATTATTAATCGGGTGAGTTCACGAGCTTTAGAGGACTTAGAGAGGTCAAATTGGGCTTAAAATGAAGAAAAACTTGAAGAAAATGGGTTAGGAAGTGATTGGATTCGACCTGGGCCAAGTGGGCTAAGCTATGGAGGCCCAAAACCTCAAAGATGCTACATCCGGGGACCACCCGCGCAACCCACCCGCGCAAGAGCACGCGGGTCGAGCAACCTCCTGCAGGGGCAGTTTCGGAAATTCTTCTTTTGAGCTATTTGAGGAAGGTTGGTGCCCATCTTTTGCATACTCTTGGACATCCGATTTTTGAAGATTCTCTCTGGAGTTTTGAAGACTTTTGAAGGCCAAGAACCCTTGAAGAACATCATATTTTTACCTCTTGATTCTTGCTTAATGTTTGGTACAAATTTCTCTAACTTTGTTTCTTTGGGTTTAGCCATGCTTGGCTAAGCTAATCTTGGTTGACTTTTGGTTAATCCTTTGAACTTTTGTTGAATGTTGAAGAATCCATGAACATGTTCTTGAATCTTTATGGGAATGTTTTGTGTTTTAACATCTTATCATTACTTGTATGTTTTAGTTCATGAGTTTAAATGTGTTTGTGGTGATTAGTTGGCTAATTTCTTGATTAAGTAAAGGATCCTCAAATTAGCAAGCAACAAATGATTTTTGTGTTGTTTTTGCTTCACACAATCATAAAAACATTTCCTCCAACATGGTGGTGAAAGCATTTGACCCCTCTTGGATTTGGTGACTTTTTGGTTCTTAATGCTAGTTGACTTTCACTAATTACATGCTATTTGGAATTAGTGACTTTGACTAAGGAAATTGTTATGAGCTTCTCTAGCCATTTCAACAATTAAGAAAAGTCTAGGTAATCTCAAGCTCCTTGGATTACTATAGCCAAATTGAGGATTTAAAACAAGTATTGCACCATTGAATTCTAATGATATGTTCATCAAAAGTCAAAGTGAGAAAACTTTAAGTCAACCATCTTTCCCTTATTGATTTTACATCAAATTCTTATTTTTGTTGCAATTGTCTATTTAAATCATAGTTAATTCTAGTTTGTTTCAAGTATTTCAAAACATCAAAACCCCCATTTTTAATTTATTGTCATATTCCAAGTATTTTACAAAGAGATTTTTCATAGAGTTATCAAATTGAACCAATCTCCGTGGATTCGATCCCTTTACCACTATACACTATTTTAGTGTGTAATATTTAGGGTTATTATTTATGTTGGCCTCGACAACCACCAAGCTCCTTCATCTCTGTCGGTGCTAATTAATCGATATGGTGCTTTCCCTATTGGTGTTGTTCCTAGTAACAAGTCTATTCGAAACTCCACTTGTCTATCAGGGGGCAATCCAGGAAGATCTTCGGGAAAGACTTCTGGATAGTCACACACCACCAGTATATTTTGCATCTCCTTTTTCTTTTTCTTAGCATCGATCAAAAATGCCAAATATGATGTGCATCCTTTGGACAAACATTTTCTGGCTTTCATTAGGGAAATAATTCCAGAATTCACTCTACGTTTTTCCACGTAGACTACAAACGATTCTTTCCCAGATGGGTTTACTCTTACTATCTTCTTCTTGCACAGTAACTCGGGATCATTGGCGCTAAGCCAATCCATTTCCAGCACGATATCGAAACCATTTAGCTCAATAGGGAACATCTCCTCATGGAATTCATTTTCGTTTAATTTGATGACGATATTCCTAATGCAATTGCTAACATGTGTGAATTTTCCACTGGAAACTTCTACAACTAGGGCATCATCAAGTTTTTCTATAGGAAATGATAGTCTTCCACCAAATTTATGTGATATAAAGGAATAATTTGTTCCAGAATCAAACAATATATTGGCAGGAAATCCATTTACAACAAAGGTACCTGAAGCAATGTCCACTGCTTCCTTCGCGGCATCCAGGGTCATCTGAAAAGCTCTGGCTTTTGGCGTCGATGGGACATTGGGCCATGCCGCCTCCTCCTTCTTCGGGCAATCCTTAGTGATGTACCATTCCTCATTACATCCATAGCAGACCTTCTTGTTAGATGTGCACTCATTGGCGTAATGCCTTGTCCTTCCACATTTGTAGCAAGTTACCTCCTCGCTACATTTCCTGAGTGTTTCTCTTTACACTTTTCGCACCACTTTGCTTTGTTTCTTCCTCCTCCAGATTTCTTTGAACCAGACTTGTTCTTTTTGTTAGATTTTGACGAACCCTCAAACTTCCTCTTTTCTGTAACACCGAAAATTTTCAAAACAAATTTTTCAATTTTTATAAAACATCATTCCATTGATATTCATAAAACAACCATTTTAATTATCCAAACAAGACAATACAAAATCCCAAGATCATGATATCAAGCTCCGAATGTGTGTGTGTACGGATCAAGCCGGCGCCTTCCCACGGTCGTCACTAGTACCTGAAGCAATAACATCAACACTGTAAGCACAAGGCTTAGTGAGTTCCCCAAAATACTACATATAACACATATTAGCCACTCGAGGCTATAACTCTGTGGGTCCGTGCACCCAAACTCTGTGAACCCTCAGGTTCTAACTCTGTGAACCTTCCGGTTCTAACTCTGTAAACATGCACAGCATCAATCACATAGAAGTAATGCAGTACAACACATAACATACATAGCATACAAATACTCTATCACATAACTCTGGTTACCTACTCAAGGTAAAGTATAGTGAGAAGACTCACCTCGCGTGTCTCGGTAAATCGTAAACCTGAAATCGCTAATCACTCGACCTGTCGAGCTGTCGTCCCCCTATAGCACAATACACCTCTAATTAACACTTTCCCAACTAGGGTTGACCACACTATAACAAGTCAATCTAGGTCAACGCTGGTCAACGGTCAACGGTCAACTTTGACCGGACTCGGCGAGTACCCAGGCGACTCGGCAAGTCTGGGCGTGTACACCAATTTCCCTGGAATCCTCCCTTGACACGTCGAGCATTCCCTCAACTCGACGAGTTCCACCTGGCACGAGTTGTGGGGCCACCACGACTCAACTCGCCGAGTCTCAAGAACAACTCGGCGAGTCCAGTTAGACTCAGTCCACCTGTCCATTCTGACTCCCCCTTGACTCACTGAGTCCACCTTTCCCAACTCGGCGAGTCCACTCACAGTGTGGTCGGGCAACATTCATGCTACTCGCCGAGTCTGTTCTTCGGACTCGGCGAGTCCATGCCATGGACTGACTCAATCTTGCTCTAAAGGTCAGATCCAATTCATTAATCCATAGATCCAGTCCCTCCAAGCTCATTTAGCACGTAAAGTTACAATCTTGATGCACATACAACCTCTATATGACCATATATGATGTTTATGACTCAAATACTACAACACAAGGTCAAAGACTCTATTGTCACTCATAAAGCTTGATGAGTGAGGCTCTCTGGACCTCTATGGATCCAGATCCATGGCCTCAACTCAAAGAGGGAACCAATGGGCATCAAATCATCCCATAAATGACCACCACAAGCCCTAAATTGCATCATGCTTCACTAAACAGAAAATGGTCCGAGATAATACCTCTAGAGTGATGATCTAAGCTCCAAATCCACGAAATAGCAACCTCCTTTGCTTCCTCTTGCCTAGGGTCTCCTTCTTCTTGCTAAATAACACACACAAGATCAAGAATGGCTCCTTTCTCTTCACAAATAGCTCAAGAACACAAGGGTCACTCACTGAGGGTTGGGTGAGCACAAATGACGGCCATAAGGCCCTTTAAATAGGCCTCAAACCCGGAGATTTAGGGTTTCATTACACAGCGCAGACTCGCCGAGTCCATATCCTGGACTCGCCGAGTCCAGGCGCGCACCAATGTTCAATTCCGCGTCTCTACTCGCCGAGTCTGAGCTCCAACTCGCCGAGTCCCTCTCACAATATGACAAAATTAGATTTACAAGATACCTGGTAAAATCCGGATGTTACAACTCTCCCCCACTAGAACTAGACTTCGCCCTCGAAGTCTCGCTGTAAAATAGCTCCGGATGCTGTTCCCGCATCATACCCTCCGGCTCCCAGGTCATTTCTGATCCCTTCCGATGTTGCCACTGTACCAATACCAGAGGTACCTCCTTGTTCCTCAAAATCTTGATCTTCCGATCCCTATTAGCCACTGGTCTCTCAGCATAATTCAGGCTTGCATCTACCTGAATATCCTCTAATGGAACCACTGCCGACTCGTCGGCTATACATTTCCTCAACTGCGATACATGAAAAGTGTTGTGAATCTGCCCCAACTCTGCTGGTAACTCCAGCCGATAGGCTACCCGGCCTACCCTTTCGATCACACGAAACGGACCTATAAACCGGGGCCCCAATTTTCCCCTCTTCCTGAACCGGATCACTCCTTTCCAAGGAGAAACCTTCAGGAGAACAAAGTCGCCGACCTGAAACTCCAGCTCGGACCGGCGTCTATCCGTGTAACTCTTTTGTCGACTCTGAGCGGTCAATAACCTCTGTCTGACCAGCTGTATCTGCTCTGTCGTCTGATTCACGATCTCTGTACTGCCCATTACCCTTTGCCCAACCTCTCCCCAACATATGGGAGTCCGACACCTCCTACCATACAACAGCTCAAAGGGCGGCATACCAATGCTCGAATGATGGCTGTTATTGTAGGAAAACTCCGCCAAGGGCAAATACGTATCCCAACTACCCCCAAAGTCCAATACACATGCCCGAAGCATGTCCTCAAGTGTCTGAATCGTCCGCTCACTCTGGCCATCGGTCTGGGGGTGGTATGCGGTACTAAAATGCAGCTTAGTACCCAACTCCTCATGAAATTTCTTCCAGAAGCGGGAAGTGAAACGCACATCGCGGTCTGAAACGATCGAGATCGGCACCCCATGCCGAGATACAACCTCCCTCACATAAATCTCCACCAACTTCTCCGCCGAAGAACTCTCACTGATGGCAAGAAAGTGAGCGCTCTTCGTCAACCTATCCACAATCACCCAAATTGCATCGACTCCTCTGGCAGTCCTCGACAATTTGGTGATGAAATCCATAGTGATCTGTTCCCACTTCCATTCGGGAACCTCCAATGGCTGCAACTTGCCATGCGGTCTCTGGTGTTTGGCCTTTACCCTTCGACAGGTCAAACACCTCTCGACAAACCATGCGACATCCCTCTTCATACAAGGCCACCAATACTCCTTCCTTAGGTCCAAATACATCTTTGTAGCCCCGGGGTGGATCGGAAATTTCGATCTATGAGCCTCCTCCATCAATGTAGTACGTGTACCGCCTACAAACGGTACCCAGATCTGGCCCTGATAAGTCATAAGGCCTCGACTATCCGATACGAACTCCGAAACCAACCCAACGACCCGCTCTCTCTTCTGCATCTCCGGACGCACAGCCTCGGCCTGTGCCCCACGAATGGCGTCCAGAACTGGAGCTATCACAGTCAGTCGCAAACATACATTTCGCAGTGGAGCACTCTCCGCCCTGCGACTCAATGCGTCGGCTACCACATTAGCCTTGCCCGGGTGATACAAAATCTCGCAATCATAATCCTTGACCACATCTAACCACCTTCTTTGCCACATGTTTAGGTTAGGCTGATTCATCAGGTACTTCAAGCTCTTATGGTCCGTGTAAATCGTACAACGAACCCCATACAAGTAGTGCCGCCAAATCTTTAGGGCGAACACCACTGCCCCCAACTCCAGATCATGTGTGGGGTACCTCGTCTCGTGAGGCTTCAACTGCCTCGATGCATATGCTATCACATGTCCCTTCTGCATCAGTACCGCTCCCAGTCCTAAAATCGATGCATCACAGAATACCACAAAACCCTCCATCCCTTCCGGAAGAGCTAATACCGGAGCTTCACACAACCTCTGGCGAAGCGTCTCAAAGGAGGTCTGCTGCTCGGGACCCCATAGAAATGTAACACCCTTCCGGGTCAATCTAGTGAGTGGAACCGCAATCTTGGAGAAATCCTTAATAAACCTCCGATAATACCCTGCCAACCCAAGGAAACTCCGGATCTCAGAAGGTGACCTTGGCACCTCCCACCTCATCACTGCGTCAACCTTGGCCGGATCGACCAATATCCCCTTCTGGTTAACGAGATGTCCTAGAAACTGGACCTCCCGCAACCAAAAATCGCACTTGGAAAACTTTGCATAAAGTTTCTCCGATCTCAAAACTCCAAGAACCTCCCTCAAATGCTCCTCGTGCTGCTCTCTAGATCTCGAATATACCAGAATATCATCAATGAACACAATCATCGACCGATCCAACATCGGCCGACATACCCTGTTCATGAGGTCCATGAACACAGCCGGGGCATTGGTGAGCCCAAAAGGCATCACCACAAACTCATAATGCCCATAACGCGTCCTGAATGCTGTCTTTTGGACGTCCTCGTCCCGTACTTTCACCTGATGATAGCCAGACCTCAAATCAATCGTGGAGAACCAAGATGCTCCCTGTAACTGATCGAATAAATCGTCGATCCTCGGCAACGGGTAACGGTTCTTGACCGTCAACTTATTCAGTTCCCGATAATCAATACACATGCGATGTGAGCCATCCTTCTTCTTCACAAACAGGATGGGTGCTCCCCACGGCGAGCTACTCGGCCGAATAAACCCCTTTCCCAGCAACTCCTGAAGTTGCGAGGATAACTCTTGCATTTCTGGAGGCGCAAGGCGATACGGCACCTTAGCGATAGGCGCGGCTCCCGGAACCAAATCGATACCGAACTCCACTTGCCTCACGGGAGGCACACCTGGTAACTCTTCGGGAAAGACATCTGGAAACTCACGCACCACCGGAACTTCATCCACCGAACTCGGTCTCTCGGAGATCACTCGCGTATCCATCACATACGCCACAAAACCCTTACAGCCCTGCTGTAAACACTGCCTCGCCCTAGCAGCCGAACAAAAGGCTGATCCAGAACGTGTACCCTCGCCGTAAACCGAAAGAACTTCCCCACTGGGATCTCGTATAGTCACCAGCTGACGCTCGCAATCGATAACCGCGCCGAATCGGCTCAACCAGTCCATGCCCACTATAACACAGACATCACCCATCGCAATAGGAATCAGGTCGATCGGGAACTCAACCCCAAAAATCTCCAATACACATCCCCGAAGGACCTCCGTGGCACAAATCACTCTGTCGGCGGCTATGGAAACCCGCAGGGGCCGACTCAGTGCCCCACGACTAACACTGATATGCTGACTAAATGTCAGAGATACAAAAGATCGACTCGCACCCGAGTCAAATAACACTAAAGCAGGTACAGAATTCACAAGGAAGGTACCTATGCATAGCATAATATAAGCATAATATCTCGACACCATAAATAAATAATCAAAAGGAAGCGTACCAGCCACAACGTCGGGTGCAGCGCGGACCTCTTCCGCAGTCAGCTGAAAGGCTCTCCCCCGAGCCCTCGGTGCCTCGGCCTTCACGGGCCGATTCTCTGTAGCAGTAGCTCTGATGGCGGCGGGAGCAGACCCCTGAGATGCTCCGCGCAGCAGCGGACACTCTGCCTTCCGGTGTCCGGTCTGGTTACAGTGGAAGCACACTGTAAACCCCTTGGGGCAGTCCTTGGCCATATGCCCCTCCTTGCCACATTTGTAGCAAGACCCCGCTCGACAGACTCCATCGTGACCCTTGCCGCACTTTCCACAAGTGCGGCCCTTCTGGCTCCCGGGTCGGGGATCAGCGGGCTTGGCCCGCTTGGCTGCCGGCTGGGACTATGCCGGCCGCCGATCCCTCCCCAGAGACTCCGCCTCCTCCCTGGCCTGAGTCTCAAGCTCAATCTCCCTCTTCCTAGCATTTGCCTGAAGCTCGGAAAATGTCCGATACGAGGAGTTCGCAGCGAACTCCCGAATATCCCGTCTCAGAATGCTCAGGTAACGGCTCATACGTGCCTGCTCGGTGGACACGTGCTCAGGGCAGAACATCGCCCTCTCATGAAACATCCTCGTAATAGCTGTGACTGACTCGGTACCCTGCTTGAGGGTCAGAAACTCCTGTGTCAGACGTTCCCTCTCCACCTGAGGAACGTACTCATCTCGGAACATGGTAGTGAACTTCTCCCAGGTCACTGCCGAAAGCTCAGTCGGTGTGAAGTGTGCCGTCACAAACTTCCACCAGTCCTTCGCTCCCAAGCGAAGCTGGTTCAGCGCGAACCGAACCTTCAAATGCTCAGGGGACGAGAAAGTGAAGAAGCATCCCTCCATATCAGATATCCACCTCATAGCTGCCACCGGATCCTGCGTACCATCAAACTCTGGTGGCTTGGTGTTGCTGAACTTCCTAAACAATGTTGCATCACCTCCCTGGGGTCTTGCCGCAGCAATCGCTGCGGTAGCCGCTGCAACCGCAGCCTCAGAAAGGGCGGCATAGCGCTCGTCAAATGTCTCAATCAACGCGGTCTTAATGGACCCGAACATCTCTGGTAACTCCGCTCTGATGATCGCAGCCACCTCCTCATGAATGATCTGTCGAATCTCCTCATCGCTAGTTCCGGCATCCTCCGGCATGTGACGTGTCCTCACCATGATCAACCTCTGAAATACAACATGCGATAATTAGAATTTACTCGAACACTCTTACATTCGACAATCCACCCCTCCTTGATTCTTGGTATCCCAAGATTCTTATTTGGACTGTGTACCGCACCGGTGCTTTCAGTAGTACGGGCCCAATACTACTGTCCGCACCGTCTCAGTACACACCCCAAATCTTCCTCTTCGGATCCCAATCCCCAAGTACTCTATTATACTTAAATCACTCTGTAACAGGTCTCACACAAAGTCCTAGCTGCTACCTAATTACTCTCAGCATCTCATAGCAGCTCACCCCTCCCTAGGCTAAGGCATCACAAAACAGGCCACTCTAGTCCTATTAGCAATACCTAGCCTACTCTAGCAAGCAAATACATCACATTAATAATAATTATCACATAATATAAAGGTATTTTGGGAATTCACCGTTCGGGCGCTGGCTGATCGTACACACATTTCTTCCTGGAAAATCTTTTACTCTTAGAAAACTTTGGTTTTATTTTGAAATATCTCTTCAATTCCTCAGTTTGAGTTCGAATACCCCCGAAGATGTACCCGAATCCCTCAAACCAAGGCTCTGATACCAATTTGTAACACCGAAAATTTTCAAAACAAAATTTTCAATTTTTATAAAACATAATTCCATTGATATTCATAAAACAACCATTTTAATTATCCAAACAAGACAATACAAAATCCCAAGATCATGATATCAAGCTCCGAATGTGTGTGTGTACGGATCAAGCCGGCGCCTTCCCGCGGTCGTCACTAGTACCTGAAACAATAACATCAACACTGTAAGCACAAGGCTTAGTGAGTTCCCCAAAATACTACATATAACACATATTAGCCACTCGAGGCTATAACTCTGTGGGTCCGTGCACCCAAACTCTATGAACCCTCAGGTTCTAACTCTGTGAACCTTCCGGTTCTAACTCTGTAAACATGCACAGCATCAATCACATAGAAGTAATGCAGTACAACACATAACATACATAGCATACAAATACTCTATCACATAACTCTGGTTACCTACTCAAGGTAAAGTATAGTGAGAAGACTCACCTCGCGTGTCTCGGTAAATCGTAAACCTGAAATCGCTAATCACTCGACCTGTCGAGCTGTCGTCCCCCTATAGCACAATACACCTCTAATTAACACTTTCCCAACTAGGGTTGACCACACTATAACAAGTCAATCTAGGTCAACGCTGGTCAACGGTCAACGGTCAACTTTGACCGGACTCGGCGAGTACCCAGGCGACTCGGCGAGTCTGGGCGTGTACACCAATTTCCCTGGAATCCTCCCTTGACACGTCGAGCATTCCCTCAACTCGACGAGTTCCACCTGGCACGAGTTGTGGGGCCACCACGACTCAACTCGCCGAGTCTCAAGAACAACTCGGCGAGTCCAGTTAGACTCAGTCCACCTGTCCATTCTGACTCCCCCTTGACTCACTGAGTCCACCTTTCCCAAATCGGCGAGGCCACTCACAGTGTGGTCGGGCAACATTCATGCTACTCGCCGAGTCTGTTCTTCGGACTCGGCGAGTCCATGCCATGCACTGACTCAATCTTGCTCTAAAGGTCAGATCCAGTTCATTAATCCATAGATCCAGTCCCTCCAAGCTCATTTAGCACGTAAAGTTACAATCTTGATGCACATACAACCTCTATATGACCATATATGATGTTTATGACTCAAATACTACAACACAAGGTCAAAGACTCTATTGTCACTCATAAAGCTTGATGAGTGAGGCTCTCTGGACCTCTATGGATCCAGATCCATGGCCTCAACTCAAAGAGGGAACCAATGGGCATCAAATCATCCCATAAATGACCACCACAAGCCCTAAATTGCATCATGCTTCACTAAACAGAAAATGGTCCGAGATAATACCTCTAGAGTGATGATCTAAGCTCCAAATCCACGAAATAGCAACCTCCTTTGCTTCCTCTTGCCTAGGGTCTCCTTCTTCTTGCTAAATAACACACACAAGATCAAGAATGGCTCCTTTCTCTTCACAAATAGCTCAAGAACACAAGGGTCACTCACTGAGGGTTGGGTGAGCACAAATGAAGGCCATAAGGCCCTTTAAATAGGCCTCAAACCCGGAGATTTAGGGTTTCATTACACAGCGCAGACTCGCCGAGTCCATATCCTGGACTCGCCGAGTCCAGGCGCGCACCAATGTTCAATTCCGCGTCTCTACTCAGCGAGTCTGAGCTCCAACTCGCCGAGTCCCTCTCACAATATGACAAAATTAGATTTACAAGATACCTGGTAAAATCCGGATGTTACATTTTTGCTAACCTCAACCTTGTTGGCGGATCTCCCCTTGATCATTTCCTCAACAGACTTGGCAGCCCAGATAGTTGCCTCCAGAGTAGGTGCCTGACGGACTGGCACAGTGTACTCCCATGGAAGTCCCTTTTCATACTTATCAACTTTTGTCAGCTCGTCTGGCATGATGCGCAAAGCAAACTCCATTTTGTCAGTGAAGGAATTGGTGTATTCATCAATGGACATGTTTCCCTTTTTCAATGTCAGGAATTGGTTCTCTAGCTCAAGCATATTATGGGCTGAGCAGTACTTCCACTTGAAGTGTGCCAACAATTCTGCCCAATTCAACTGCAGTGGCTCATTGGGGCTTAGGGTCTTCCCCAAAGTTTTCCACTAGCGAACAGCGCCACCTTTGAACTGACGCACTGCAAATGTGGTCTATAGCTTGCCTTTGCAACCACATGTTATGAAAGCCAATTCCATCTCCGATATCGAGTATATGACTCCAATTGGAGCTTCCTTCCCCGTGAAAGTTGATGGCTTACAGGTTGTGAAGTCCTTATACTTACATTCGTTCCTCTCATCTCCTTCTTCATGGTTGTTCCATCTAATCACCGGGGGTTCCACCTGACTGACAGTGCGGCTGTTATTCCCTTCTTCAGACTCTCCGTCATTTCACTCTGGTTTTTCAATAGGCATTGAAGATTCACCTCTATTATTCAGCAACAATTGTCTTATTTCTTCCCTCTGTTCTTCCATCATAGCTCAAATCATGGCTTGAACTCCCGCCATTGTGATTGGCTCAGGTGCAACTTCGACTATCGGCACTTGTTCAATCACTTCGGGACGAGGCCGCTAATTCCTTTTTTCATTTGCATTTCCAGCTCCACTTCGAGTCCTTTCCATTTTGATCTATACACCAAATTAGGTGAATTTAGATCTTTTTTCATGGTAGACATTTAATTTCCCCTTATCACTCCGAAACGTTACATGCTAGTTCGTATATCATACTCGTACGCTTACAATCCTAAACACATAAGGTTTTTGGATCTGGTCGGCAACAGACCATATATCCGAACAAATAATAGCATAAAGGGCAAATATAAAGCATTTAGCACATAAAAGCATTTTAGGCACCTTTACTAAAATAAACTAGTGCTCGTGTATAAAATATGGAACACACTCATCCCACAATCATCGCTTAACATTCTAAGTTTAAGTTTAGAAATCCTACAAATTCCTAGTTCGCTTAAACTAATGCTCTGATACCAACTGTGACATCCCCATTTTTACGGCCAAAAAAGATCAATTTTGTTTATGCTTTTTAATAAAAATCAGAGTAACTTCTTAAGAAAAGTAGTGCGGAATTTGTTCCCAAAACAAAATATGATATAAATTTTATCAAATCATTTCTTAAAGAAATGTATTTCCATTACATTACAAAACCTCGGGATGTTAATAATCAATATAGACCATAAACATAAACTAAAAAGAAATAAACGTCTCAGGCCACAAAACACTATTTGGCCTCAAATCCGTAATCTCTCGTCAAATCATCCAGCTATGCTTTTGCCACTACCTGTAATACAAGAAATTGAATGGGTCAAGCTATGGAGCCTGGTGATCATATAGGGTTTTTAACCCACAATAATAAGTTCATTATTTATTTTCATCAAATCACTAACCCGATTACCCGTTCTTGTTATCCTCACTTTATGTCCTTAAAGCATTTATTATAAGGGACCTATCCTAAGGGATTTCATCAGAATGGGCACTACTGCTAACGGGATTCCTCAGCCATATGTGTCTATAAGGCAACCATAGGGGATGGAGTACATCTTCAAGACACCTACTGGTTGCGAGCCTATTGACGTTCCACTAGATTGCCTAGAAAAGTCTTTGGTCGTATTATATACTCCGCTAGACGATTGGATCATCTTAAACATCGTAAACATCGAGGTCTCTCATCATTTTAACACACATCATCTATTTCATCTACCCAACATATTTGTAGATATAAATACATACACAGTCAAGATGTGTAAAATAATGTTTACATCTTTCATTCAACATAACTTTCAAAGCATAAAATATGTATACAGTTTAGATCTAAAATATAATGTTTACATCTTTCATCCAGCATAACTTTTAAAGCATAAAACACATATACGGTCTAGATCTGAAGAAAAAGTTCAAATCTAAAGGAAAGAAGTTCAGATATTTCATCCAACATATATCTTAAAGTATACAGTTTAGATCTGAAGAAAAAGTTTAGATTTGAGATGAGAAAGTGTAGATCTGAGGGAAAAAGTTTTTAGATCTGAAAGAAAGAAGTTCAGATCTTTCATCCAACAAACATCTCAGGTAAACAGATAACACATATATACATATAGCACATAATTTATATAAAATACTTCATATCTATATGTAACATGAAAGTGACTATACACTCACCTGATACAGAGTGATTTGGACAACACTTCGCTTATTAATATAATCTTCTTTGATGAAACCGGGAAGTTTGCTTGAAAACCAGGCTTCGTTTGGCGCAACATTTCCGAACCGAAAGACCCTTTTTCTCGAGACTCCAGGAGACTCGGGGCTTCCTTCGGGTGCTAGGGGGTTTACCTAGGCTTAGGGGGTGGGGGTTAGGAACCTTAGAAAGAGAAAGAAACTAGAGAGAGAATTGGAAATGTGTGATTTCTTCAGCAGCCCTCGCAGCCTACGTCGAGCGTACAACAACACTATGTTGGGAGTAGTTCGGATAAGGCTGTCAGGTGGCGAGCTTCAGGTGGTGCTATGCGGCTCTCTTACGGACCACACAAGGCCGAAGTATGATGGGTGTACCAGGTTTCGTACACGAGGGGACATAGGGCGTAATAAGAAGTGACGTGTCGTTCATCCGAAGCGAGGCGTGATCAGCAAGCGATGGTCTAGAGCATGCCACGTCACTAATTTCGCATCAGTCTCGCAATTTTCCTTTCCAAATTCTAAAAATCATAACTCCCGCATATGATCTCCGTTTTCAATGTTCTTTATATCCATGCGCAGGCGGGAACGTACTCTACAACTTTCGTTCAGTCTCTGTCGGCTAAATTTGACTTTATTTTAAAAGTTATATTTTTAACAGGCCGAGACAGGGTTTGTCCATTAAAAATCAATAACTTCTTCATCCAACGTCCGTTTCCATCTATCTTTTTATTGTTATGATACTTTTAATGAGATCTTCGATTCTCTTTTAGGTTGTGTCGGCTATAAACCGCTCGATCTAATATTCAAACTTCGGGTTGTACACTGTTAAGCTGAAACTTAGAAAAATCATAACTGTCTCATACGAAATCAGATTTGGGCATTCTTTTTATGCACGCTCTAGGTTTAACATTTTCTATGACTTTCGTTTAGATAGCTAAGGCTAAAAGTCGCTATATCTTAAATTCAATTTTTACGTCTCCCAGTGTGGTGTCGGTTCCCCTGCGAAACTTCGACGGGTCATAATTTCTTCGTTATAAATCGGATTTCGGCGTTCTTTATATCCCCAGAATCCTTTTTTCAACCACAACAACATTATCTAAAGATATTGAGCTGATATCGCACTTTAATTTTGATGCTTATTTTTATTCTTTATTAATTATACCTTTATAATTAAATATAAAACACATAAATTCACATAATATTCAAATATTCCATCTTTATTACTTCAAAAAGAGTCTAGACTATTACATCATCTAATAATGCTTAGCCTGGAAACGTGGGCGTTATACTAAGCCCTAAAGGTGTCAGCTTTATGACTCTAGGACCCTAGAAACACCAAGAGTGGCAACTCTAAGCTCCAGGAATGGTATCAGCCACTAAATCTCATCCATGGACCAAAAATGAACAAAAAACTCATACATGCTAGATCTAAGCTAACAATGAACAAGGTTCAAGCTTTCTACCTCAAACAAGCTAGAAATAAAGCACATAATCTAGATCCATAAGCTCATCCTTATTTCACAACCTTGCATCAAACTCCATCTTCTTGGAAATGACCCAAAAACCCCACAATTCACATCATGAGCTCAAAATTACAACCATGGAGGCTTAGAGACAATTTCTAAGGTTTTGGGAACTTGGAGGCAGGTATAAGAACCAAACAAAAAGACTTAATGAGATTATATAGGGTACATCATTGAAATTAGGGTTTGCATTAAGATGCACGTACGTCCCACGTACACCATTGTACGCCTCTGATACATGTACGAAGGTGCGATCCTGCTTCTCATATGTAGGCCCTGCGTACAAAATTATATGTCATGCACGACGACTTTAGAACTAATATGCCATGCGTACATATATGTGCGCTCCGCGTACTACTTAACCCCTTAACCCTAATATACTCTGAAAGTCATAACTTCTTTGTTACAAATCCGATTCAGACGATCCTTATATCCATGAAAAAATAACAAGAAGCTCCACACTTTAATCAACTCATATTTGCCTTACCATTTCCCGAACATCATTCACTTTGCTTAAAAACATGAGCTAAAAAATTACCAAAATACCCTTTGACTCCAAAACGCAAACCGAATACCCGGATCATCCAATTAATATCATCCAACTCCAAATGAGCCCAAAACTAACTTCTTAAAGGATCCTAAGCTTGCTAACACCCAATCCTTGATCACCACCCTAAAATAGAAACAATCTGAAACAGGGTGTTACAACTCTCCCCCACTTAAATTAGATTTCTTCCTTGAAATCCTTCCTTACCAACCCTCACAGGGCTCTCCAACCCATAAATAAACGAATCTTTTCACCGCCTTAAAATAATCCCTTGCAAAATAACCACATCTACACAAAATGAAACCTGAAGTCTTGAGATGGTGTGACTCCTTGACATGTCGCCCATACAAAACCATTGCTAAATCCATTCCACTTATCTCCCATCTGACTACTCAACTTCTGATAACTCGAGGTTCCCACTAGAAGGCAGAACACATATCAAATATCCTAGCAGATCAATTATACTTGACAGGAGGCTCGGATAATCCTTCGAGTAGGAGACTTGTCCCTGCAGCGGTTAGACTCAGACGAGTGTTGCACAACAGGGTCAAATCATTTACTCTGAGATAATCCAAATACAACTGCAAGTGACCTAACATCTACTTCGAATTATAAGATACTCCACACATAAGTTCCAAATCAATAAGATTGCCCTATCTTATTTGGATGCCATGCACCAATAAACCCAATCCAAGACACAATAACGAGAGCTTGATCTATCATTAAAATGAACCCATTCATTACCCTTGAACCCTTCGACTGATGCCTTCAATATATAGATACCCCAATCCTTACTCCATTGAAATGAAAACCCCGCACAGAACTGTAACACTCGATATTTAAGCCAAATTTAAAATTTTTAAAAACACAACAATTCCATAAAAACATTACAACGTTGTTTTCAAAATACATTTATATCAGAGTTTTCCCAAAAAAAACATAACACAATAGGAGGAGCTGTACGATCCATCCTTAGCCTTGCCGCGATCCCTAGAGGTACCTGAAACAATAAACTGAAACTGTAAGCCCGAGAGCTTAGTGAGTTACCCCCAAAATACCGATACACATATAGTTCACATAGCAATATCATAAGTAGCATATCATATCAATCAAAACAGAACAGCGTGCACTGGGTCCACAACTTTACAAGCTGGACTACTCCTGGGCCCTCAGTACGAGTCTGGAATGCCTACCGGGCCCTCATCTCATATCTGGAATGCCATCGAGCCCTCAGTACGAGTCTGGAATGCCTACCGGGCCCTCAGCTCGTATCTGGAATGCTCTCGGGTTTGTTGGCTACCACACGGAGCAGTACAACCTCAACCCACCCCAGATAACATGTCAACATGTAACAGATAAATGCGCACACAGGTAATCAATCAGTATCACAGGCAGTCCTACAGATCTACCCGGCTAGCACATCAACTTGAATGCATAACTAACTCAAACTCTACATAACAATAACTACTAGGATATCAAATCCAATGGGCCAGCCTTGGTGCCTTAGACCCCTTAGTATAGTGAGGATAACTCACCTTGCAATTGTCGTCGGAAATAAGAAAGCTCAACTCCCGGGTCCAACACGAACTTCACCACCTAAAAGTACCACACAACCTTTTTCATCAATCTCCCAACCCCAAAGAATTCAATTGGTCAACCCCTTGGTCCAAGTCAAAGTCCACAGTCAGAGTCAACAGTCCATGTTGACTCGACTCGCCGAGTGCAGGTCTCCGACTTGCCGAGTTCTTCCTGAGTTCGAGAAGTCGTGGAATCCTCGACCTACTCGCCGAGGTCTCCTTTTCACTCATCGAGTTCATATACGGCCAAGATTTTGGGAGAAACCCTAGCCAACTCGCCGAGTTTTCTAACACTCATCGAGTTCAAGGCAATCTTCAACGAACTCGCCGAGTTGTTCATCCAACTCGCCGAGTTTATGGCCATCTTCAACGGACTCTCCGAGTCCCATAATCAACTCATCGAGTCCATGCAGATCTTAATCCATGCAGATGCTCTTTAAGTGATGGCAAGGCCCCAAATTACAGATCCAAGCTCCTAAGGCACATTTATTACGTAAAGTTGCAATCTTTATGTACATGCAAGGCTCTAATGGCCCGAAATGATCAATCTAAGCTTTTTAATGGAGTTTTACACCTTGGGAGAGTTTCAACCTTGCACAATCTCGGAACTTTATGGATCTAGAGGTCAAGGGAAGTCCAGATCTGAAGTTATAACTTCAGATCTTAGCTTAAACATGGAGAGTCCTTCATAACACCCATCCAAGGGAGGTTCAAAGTGAAAAGAGCTTAAGGGAATAACTTATTACCTTCCAGAGAGTCATGTTTGATGCAATCCCTTAGCTTTTTCCCGAGTTCCTGGCCTTCCTTTTCCTTTCTTCTTCAAATGCTTCCTTCCAAAGTTACTCCTTCAACCTTGGACACCAAAGAACACACACACACGCACACACGTTTTAGGGTTTGAGAGAGACAAGAGGCATAAGGGGAGGCTAGTGGAGGCCAATGATCCTTTAAATAGGGTGTAAAACCCCAGAATTTAGAGTTTCATCTGCCAGCTCCTACTCACCGAGTAGGTCACTAAACTCGCGTTCCAATCCCAGTGCTACTCGGCGAGTAGGGCAACCAACTCGCCGAGTAGGACATAAGGCCAATTATTCTTTAACTAAATTTATACATGGAATCGGGACGTTACAAGAACACTAGTAATACCCAACTCGAGATCACCTCCAACGTTTTTCTACTTCAAACAGGTGAATGCTATGATCCCATTGTAGTCTTATAACACTTCAAACCAACCATGGTTACCAACGATGGCCTAACTACACGCTAATCATAACACCCCTCTCACCCTGAGCCGAAACCTGCATCCAATCAGTTGTTCGGGTCATACTTTGAATTCCAAAGCCCTCAACCTAGGCTCAACCATAAGCCTGATATGCATAATAACGAAGATGCCGACCAGTAGTTGGAAGTTTCCTGAACTCCTACTTACACCACCTCAATATAAACGACCACTTGAGTCGTCTCTCCTCCTAGACAAGATGTGAAATTTGCCCTAGTTCATAACCTTCCTATCTTTTCAAAAACCAATATCAATCCTCCCCTAATTAGATTCGAGGAACTTCTTTCATCCCTTAAATCTGATGGATTCTCAACCCATCAAACTTATATAGCATGAACCGCCTATGACCTATGCTTATCAATACTAATGTTCCATTGCTAGCAAAACTCAATGATCACCTAATTTCTGAAATCCTGAAGAATACATTTGAAACCTTAACCAATCTGATAATCCAAATCACTGCCCATGATACCATGCCAATTCCTTAAGTTCTTATGCTTGCGACTGAAAACCACAACCCTTGCATTGGACTAACGAACATACATACCAATTTCCATCCTTAAAGAATCATTGAACTCTAACCGACTATAATCCATGAGAAAATACAACTACCCTGACACATCCAATGATCAAACAACTCACACAACTAACACCACCATCTCCCTAATATCGCTCCTCTCTAAGCAACAGTAATACTGGAACTCAAAAGTTCTTCCATGGGCAACCGCCGATCATACCCGAACAGATGATAAAACCACTGAAGCTTGACTTCACTGGAGAACTAACCCGTTAACCCTGACCAAAGGTCCTCCCAAAAATAATCCTGAATTGATCCCGCCAAAGACTCGAAACAACAACAGGACACGCTGAACCCACTCAACAAGATACGACCCTCTGAAGATTCGTGGAAGACTCCCGACATGTAGAATGGCATATAACGACCCTTCATAACCCATAAAATAGCAGAGAATCAACCCGAGATATAACTTACCCAACCCAAGGAAAATTCTAACACAATATAAATTCCTGATAACAACCTAGAAGAAAACAGAAGATGACATACCTGCAAAACATCTGAAGGAATCTTGTTTGCCTCCTCCTGACTTACCTCGACCAACCCAAGAACATGGTGCAAATCTCACTTCCAATCCTAACTGACGAGTACCAACAGTGGGATCTCCTTCCTAAAAGATTTTAGAGCTCCACAAACATTAGATTACAAATGAGCCCCATTGCCCTGCTATAAACTTAGCCCGAAAGGCCCCGTGATGTCCCTCCAAGGGATCCAAAATCCCTTCCTTTCTTGAGCCACAGACCATTGAGGTCCCTTCTAAAATACTGCGAATAATCTCGGATGAGATAAACTACAACGTCCGCGCATCGATCAACTCAGTACCTACCACTGAACCGGAACCAGACCCTGGCTCCCATTCCTGAGTGCTCAACACCATATCTAGACGACACGCAAAAGATCCGAATATACCTAAGAATCCTTATCCCAAAGGCTTCTTAGATTATCTAAGACTCTCCATGATTCGAGTATGGATCCTACGCATTCAGTAATACGGTCTCAATACTACCTTCCACACCTTTCCATACTTTCCTCAAGAATCCTCCCGAATCATCTCAGTCACCTTCTCAAATTCATACGGTAGTCACTCGCGACCCAGCGTAAAAAAACCCATTGATGCAATCATTAGGCTTTCCTAGGTTCCCGACCTCACTCTACCATCCACTGCTAAAGAACTCCCCATAATGTCAGTCACCCACCTCATGAATACAATCACATGCAATAAAGCTTCCTTCGAGTAACAGACTCATCCCTATAATGGTTGGACTCAGATAAAAGCTATGCAATAGGGTCAAATCCATCAGTTTGAGATTATTCAACCCATGTCAGATACTTGATGTATTCACTTGGTAGATAACTCCCATCACTTAAGATTCGCACAAAGCCCAAAGCAAGAAGCATTCGAGCAGTAGTACTCCCTTCCCATACACTACAACTCATACTAGGATCTCCCACTCTCACTACTGATTGCCTTACGCATAAAAATCATACCCAATCCAGCATCCCATGCTTCCTAGGCTACCAGACATCACATATTATGTGACATCCCCATTTTTTACAGCCAGAAAAGATCGATTTTGTTTATGCTTTATAAAAATTAGAGTATCTCTTTTAATATAAAATATTGTGGAATTTGTTCCTAGAAAAACATGATAATCGCGTTATCAAAGCATTTCTAAAGAAATATATTTTTTATTCACTTTAAAAACATTTGGGATGTCATTGTCAATACAGAAACATAAGCATAAACAGAACCTACATTCATGTACACTAGTGATCTACATCTCTTTTAAATCTCTCAGTGTAATGTGACTTCATATCAACACCTGTGATATAAATAAACTGAATGGGTCAGGTTCGGAAACCTGGTGAGTACATAGGGTTTTCAACCCACAATAATATAATTATTATGTTTAAACAATCAAACAATCAACCTAATTACCCATCCCCGTTATCTTCTTTATTCTTAAGGATCTACCCTAAGAATCAACTATTTCTCATTCATTCATTCCTATGGATCATCCTAAGGAAACAACATGAAGTCCATTGTTGCCAATGACACATTGGTCAAGTGCAGTTGCTAATATTGACACTTAGGCGCAGCTGTCAGAATTGGGACATTTTCTATGAGGTGCTTCTGCTGGTATTGACCTTTAAACGCCACTGTCATGGTTATAAGTCTACCTATTAGGCACAACTGATGATACTTCCCTTAGAGCACAACTGCTAGGACGTTTACCATAGATCTAAATCATCTAAGGGTTATGAAGCAGCTGCCAGTGCTCATCTATAGGGCACCAGGTCCACTGCTGCCAATGTATACCTATAGGGCACTAGGTTCGTACTACTAATGTTCCTCTATTTCAGCTTTTATCCCTCATCATTCATCTACCCATGTTTTACCCAACATATTTTGTAGATATAAAATACTTTATATAGTTTACATCATTTAAAACATGTATAAAAATCTTTCACCAGCATAGACAGCAAGTATTCAGACAATATGCACACATAACACATAATTTATATTAAAATACTTCACATATATGTGTAAGATGAAAGGGACCATGCACTCACCTGAGAAGATGGTGACTCGGCACTTGGACAACACTTTGTTACTCTTAACACAATTTTCCTCGACAAAACCTAGTATTAATATGACTAGGGTTTAGTCTGACGTTAACCGCGACTAATTAATAGTCTAGCTATTAATATTATCATATAAGCGTTAAATAACACTCAATATAAATCATAATAATACCCAAATAATTATTTTAAGGTCCTAATAATGTTACTATAATTAATTAGAACCTATATTAAAAATAGCGTAGGCATAGCTCACTTACAGCAGGTTTTTCGCAAAACCGGGCTTTGCTGGAGCAGCGTTCCCGAGTTGAAAGCTCTTTTCTCGAAGCCGTCGGGCACTCTGGGGCTTCCGCCTTGTGCTAAGGAGTTACCCTAGGCTTTGGGGGGTTAAGGAGGCTTAGAGAGAGAGTTTAGAGAGAGAAAGAAGTGGGGAAAGGTGTGGGAAATGAAGGAACCTGGCACCTCTATTTATAGGCTGAATTCCTGAAGGACTCACCGAGTAGGAGGACTTACTCACCATGTTAGGGCATGCGGCAGCCTTCTGGTGGTGCCACGTGTCCAATTCTGGTGGTGCCTAGTCACCCCCTATCGCATATCAGCCTTCAAATTATAAAAATCATAACTCTCGCATACGAGCTCTGTGTTCGACATTCTTTTTTTCAACACATAGGTAAAATTAAGATCTACAACTTTTATTTAGACTCCATCGGCTAATTCTTGACCGATCTCAAGTATAACAGTAGGAGGCGTTTAGACTGTTAAATGACCACGAAGAATTCGTAACTCCTTCGTATGGACTCCGTTTTCATCTATCTTTTTACCATTGAGTTCCTATTAATGAGATCTTCAACTCTCATTTAGGTCGCGTAAGCCAAAAACTGCTCGAACTAAAATTCGAGTTACGGGTCGTGCACTGCTAAGCCGAATCTTAGAAAAATCATAACTTTCTCATACGAAGTCAGATTTCGGCGTTCCTTTTTTTGTATGTTCTCGTTGTAACATATACTACAACTTTTTTTTAGATTGCTAAGGCTAAAATTCACTCCATCGTAAATTTACTATTTACGCTTCCCGGTGTCGTGCCGATTTTGCCATAAAACTTCGACGGGCCATAACTTCATCGTTTTAACTCGGATTTCGGCGTTCTTTATATGTACGGAAACTTTGAGACATATTCTAAAACTTGGTTAAGACTATTTATTATAGATAATATTTTTCCGAAAAGTCATTTTCGACACTTATTGCCTCTAAATTGACTAGCCCGGATCTACGGGCGTTACAATTATCTCCCCCTTAGGATGATTATGTCCCAGAATCATCAATGAAACAGGATTGTATAATGACTCGATACGTTATCTATTCATCCTATGTAATAACTGTAACTTCTATGTTGCTTCGAACGAGTATCTAACTCTTGGACTCCTTGACTGTAGGCGGTGCTCGGTCTTACACCTGCTCTTTAGACTTTCAATCATGACCTTCGTGTCACAACCTCATTCTTTATCAGAGACTCCTTTTTCTTCTTAAAAAACTTAGGATAAGTTAATTTGATTACTACAATTGACCGATGTGTCATATTCTAATGACATATCATCTTATGTAGCAATGTTTAGACTCAGGTCTCTTAGAGTCAAATTCCGGAATGGAATATGCCTTCCTTCATGGTATAATGTGATATAATCACATTTTAACATGTATCATTTCTAGCTACCAACTTCTTTAACAACGAGCGCGATACTTCTATTGATCTCTTTGATTTCAATCGTTTGGTTTAAGTCGGACGCTACATCAAACTTGGTTCTCTGAACCACGTAACCTACTCATCGTAGTCGGACTCAATGTGATATGATCACTAGGATCGGGATAACAAAAATCTTCATAGTCATTACCGAAACAATGGTAACGACATACTTGAATAAAATGAAATCAATTACTAGCTTCTTGGTAACCTTGTGACTTTCCCTGATCCAAGTGTGAGTCCTATGCTTTCGGTAGTATAGGCCTCTACTACTATTCACACCTACTCATAATGGTCCCATGTATTGTCCCGCAGTTTCCCAAGTCACCATGCAGCAAATCACACAATCATTCAACACATCAGATAACAAAACGAAGGTTTTATATTATTTCTTGAAAAGATTACATAGGTGTTCAAGTTCAACCTATAATATGCCTCTAATAGGCTACACCACATGGTACTATTTACACGACTACTTCATAGATCCTCATTCCTGATTCCTTGCATCGTCAGCTGCTTCGTCTAGGATCATATGGAATGCTCTTACCTTTGGTTTTAGCGGCACATTTGGCTTTGTTGCCCCTTCTCTCTTTGGGAGATCTTTCTTGAAGTGCACTTCCTTATTACATTCATAACACACCCTTTTGTTGAATTTACACTCGTTGGCATAATGCCCATGCTTCCCACACTTGTAACAAGTCACCTCCTCACCGCATTTTCCAGAGTGTTTCTTTTTGCACTTCTCGCATCATCTTTCTTCACTCCCTCCTCCTCTAAACTTCCTTGTACTGGACTTGCTTCTCTCATCGGGCTTCGCAGAGCCCTCAAACTTCCACTTTTCGCCAACCTCGGTCTTGTTGGCGGCTCTTCCATTGATCATCTCCTCAACCGACTTGGCAGCCCAGATAGCTACCTCTAAAGTAGGTGCCTGACGCACTGGCACCGCGTACTCCCATGGAAGTCCTTTTGCATACTTGTCGATTTTCGTCAGCTCATCCGGAACAAGATGTAAGGCGAACTCCATCTTCTCTGTGAAGTTGTTGGTGTATTCATCAATAGACATGCTTCCTTTCTTCAAGGTAAGGAATTGGTTTTCTAGCTCGAGAAAATTTTGGGCTGAGCAGTACCCACGTTAGAACTGCACCAAAAACTCTGCCCACGTCAGTTGCAGGGGCTCATTGGGGCTTAGAGTCTTCCCTAGAGTGTTCCACCAACGAACCGTGCCTCTTCTGAACTGGCGTACCGCAAACGTGGTTTGTAGTTTGCCTCTGCAACCACACGTCATGAAAGCTAACTCCATCTCCGAGATCCAATCCATGACCCCGATCAGATCTTCCCTTCCAGTAAAATTCGATGCCTTGCAAGTCAGAAAATCCTTGTACTTGCATTCATTCCTCTCGACTCCGTTATCTTGGTTGTTTTGTCGAATTATTGGTGGGTTGACATGACCAACGGTTCCACTGTAGTTCCCCTCCTCGATCTGCCCTTCGTTCTACTTGGGCTGTTTGATCTGTATGGTCACTTCCTCTTGATTTTGTTGGAGCAGACGTCTGGTTTCCTCCATTTGATGATCCTACATCGCCTGGATCATCGCTTGCACTCTGGCCATCGTTATTGGATCAATAGCGGCCACCACAACCGGTATTTGCTCAATCACTGGGGGCTGATCTCGGTTCCCATTTGCATTCACGTTTTCGCTACGGGTCCTTGCCATCTTGATCTATACACCAAATAAGGTGAATCTAGATCTTTATTTATGATTGACGTTTAAATCATCCTTATCACCCGCGAATGTTTATATGCTAGTTCTAACATCGTAGTTAAACACTTACAATCCTTAACACATAAGGTTTCGAGATACGATCGGCAATACACCATAGATCCGAACAAATAACAACATATCAGGCGCAAGCATTTAGCACATAAAACCATTTTAGGCACAATCCCTAAAACAATCTAGTGCTCACACCTCACAATCATCGCTTAGCATTCTAAGTTTAAGTCTACAAATAAATCCATATTCCTAGTTCGCTTAAACTAATGCTCTGATACCAACTGTGACATCCACATTTTTACGGCCAGAAAAGACCGATTTTGTTTATGCTTTATAAAAATCAGAGTATCTCTTTTAATAAAGAATATTGCGGAATTTGTTCCCAGAAAAACAGGATAATCGCGTTATCAAAGCATTTCTAAAGAAATATATTTTTATTCACTATTAAAACATTTGGGATGCCATCGTCAATATAAAAACATAAGCATAAACAGAACTTACATTCAGTTACACTAGTGATCTACATCTCTTTTAAATCTCTCAGTGTAATGTGACTTCATATCAACACCTGTGATATAAATAAATTGAATGGGTCAGGTTCGGAAACCTGGTGAGTACATAGGGTTTTCAACCCACAATAATATAATTATTATGTTTAAACAATCAAACAATCAACCTAATTACCCATCCCCGTTATCTTCTTTATTCTTAAGGATCTACCCTAAGAATCAACTATTTCTCATTCATTCATTCCTATGGATCATCCTAAGGAAACAACATGAAGTCCATTGTTGCCAATGACACATTGGTCAAGTGCAGTTGCTAATATTGTCACTTAGGCGCAGCTGTCAGAATTGGGACATTTTCTATGAGGCGCTTCTGCTGGTATTGACTTTTAAATACTACTATCATGGTTATAAGGCTCCCTATTAGGCACAGCTGCCGATACTGTCCTTAGAGCGCAGCTGCTGGACATTTACCGTAGATCTAAATCATCTACGGGTTGTGGCATAGCTGCCAGTGCTCATCTATAGGGTACTAGGTCCACCGCTGCCAATGTATACCTATAGGGCACTAGGTCCGTACTACTAATGTTGCTCTATTTCATCTTTTATCCCTCATCATTCATCTACCCATGTTTTACCCAACATATTTTGTAGATTAAAATAGTTTATATAGTTTACATCATTTAAAACATGTATAAAAATCTTTCACCAGCATAGACAACAAGCATTTAGACAATATGCAAACATAGCATGTAATTTATATTAAAATACTTCACATCTATGTGTAAGATGAAAGGGACCATGCACTCACCTGAGAAGATGGTGACTCGGCACTTGGATGACACTTCGTTACTCTTAACACAATTTTCCTCGACAAAACCTAGTATCAATATGACTAGGGTTTAGTCTAACGTTAACCGCGACTAATTAATAGTATAGCTATTATTATTATTAGATAAGCGTTAAATAACACTCAATATAAATCATAATAATAGCCCAAATAATTATTTTAAGGTCCTAATAATGTTACTATAATTAATTAGAAGCTATATTAAAAATAGTGTAGGCGTAGCTCACTTACAACGGGTTTTTCGCAAAACCTGGCTTTGCTAGAGCAGTGTTCCCGAGCCAAAAGGCTCTTTTCTCGGAGCCGTCGGGCGCTCCGGGGCTTCCACCTTGTGCTAAGGAGTTACCCTAGGCTTTGGGGGGTTAGGGAGGCTTAGAGAGAGAGAGAGAGAGTTTAGAGAGAGAAAGAAGTGGGGAAAGGTGTAGGAAATGGAGGAACCCAACACCTCTATTTATAGGCTGAATTCCTGATGGACTCACCGAGTAAGAGGACCTACTCACCAATTTAGGGCATGTGGCAGCCTTCTGGTGGTGCCACATGTCCAATTCTGGTGGTGCCACGTCACCCCCTATTGCTTATCAGCCTTCAAACTTATAAAAATCATAACTCTCGCATACGAGCTCCGTTTTTAACGTTATTTTCTTCAACGCATAGGTAAAATCAAGATCTACAACTTTCATTTAGACTCCTTCGGCTAATTCTTGACCGATCTCAAATTTAACAGTAGGAGGCCTTTAGATTGTTAAATGACCGTGAAGAATTCGTAACTCCTTCATATGGACTCCGTTTTCGTCTATCTTTTTATCGTTGAGTTCCTATTAATGAGATATTCAACTCTAATTTAGGTCGCGTAAGCCAAAAACCGTTCGAACTAAAATTCGAGTTTCGGGTCGTGCACTGCTAAGCCGAATTTTAGAAAAATCATAACTTCCTCATACGAAGTCAGATTTGGGCGTTCTTTTTTTTTTTGTATGTTCTCGGTTTAATATATACTACAAATTTTGTTTAGATTGCTAAGGCTAAAATTCGCTCCATCATAAATTTACTATTTACGCTTCCCCGTGTCGTGCCAGTTTTGCCGTAAAAATTCGACGCGCCATAACTTCCTCATTATAACTCGGATTTCGGCGTTCTTTATATGTACGGAAACCTTGAGACATATTCTACAACTTGGTTAAGACTATTTGTTATAAATAATATGTTTCCGAAAAGTCATTTTCGACACTTATTGCCTCTAAATTGATTAGCCCGGATCTACGGGCGTTACATATTAGGCCAACCTATTACTGTCTAGTCAGAACTAGCATGCAAGTCTATAAGCTTATACAATAGGCATACAAAGGAATCTCTCCTAGAATTCTAGAATGCAAAAAGTGAGCAAATCCTTAGCCCTAACTAGCATGCGATTCCACAGATTCACAGATAAAAGAACAGATAACATGTATGGGTATTTTGGGAAAACTTACTTGAGCTTGGCTGATTGCATGCACCGCACCCTTTCTTCTTTTAGAAAAAACCATTTCTAAAATATATTTCTTTTTGAAAAAACTGTACCAAATCCTTAGTTTGAGTTCAGACACACCCGAGAGTGTGTCGAATCCCTCAAACCAAGGCTCTGATACCAACTTGTAACGTCCCAAAATAATCACACGAAATTTCTGATTTTTAGATTAATAAATCGTTAATACGCAACAACTCCATAAAACCAAGGTAATAAATATTTAGAAAAATATCATTAAATCAAAGTAATTCACAGAATACGGAAACACGTGGTGTATACTCTGCAATCATCCCGAGTCCTTCCATTTTGTAAATCGAGGTACCTAAAACATAAACTGAAAACCATAAGTACAAAGCTTAGTGAGTTCCCCAAGATACCACATACCACACACACATAAATCACATAATGGGACCTCAGCCTCCATCGGGCCTCGCCCGGTATCGAGTCCCACTTGGCTTTGGTCCCCGCCCGACATCGAGCCCTGCTCGGAATACATATATGTTATTCTCAGGCCTCGTATGTCCCTGCGCCTCGTCCACTATACACACATTACCATATAACCATATAATTATGTAAACATATAACCATACTAGCACATGCAATAATCACAAAGACTATAACATACCATACAATCATCGAGCCCTGCCCGACATCGGGCCTCAACCAGAAATCATAAGACACATACCAATAATTAACATACGATATCCTCCTAAGGCCTTGCATGGCATCGAGCCTTGCATGGTAAACATATCATCATATAACACATGCAAGAGTTGAACAGACATCTAGCGTTGTAACATAAAACTGAAGGCCAACATTGGTGCCTTCGACCCACTAAAACCAGTGAGGAGACTTACCTCGAACTGCCGAAATACACAGACGATCCCTGGCTGGTGGCTGATAGATTTCCGAAATCTCAATATCAAAACAACATCCAATTAATAATTGGGTTCCAAAACAAAACCATAAATCAATACTCGGGGTAAAAAGACCATTTTACCCTTAATCCAGCTTCGTCAAAGACCAAGGCCCAACTCATAACCTGAAAGCCCCAAAAGTCAAATGACCAACAAAGGCCCAATTAAGGCCTAATTTTCTAAATTGGGCCCAAACCCTTACATGGGCCTTACCCTAAAGCCCAACCAAAATTCCTAGTCTAAGACACTCATACTTAGATGGCCCATAAAGAAATCAATCACTCAAGCCCAATAAGGTAGCCCAAAAGGCCAAAACCCTCCTGACTGAGTACACGGGGTGTACTCAGCTGTATGCTAAGCTTACATGCAATCTGGCTTGTACACTGCACGTACAGAATTGTACGCTTAGTGTACTCCTCCTTTAAGCCATTTACGACATTAAGATCTTAATTCTTAAGTCCAGAAGTCCAAACCATATATCTAAATCATAAACAACTTCTAGAACCATAAAGTCACTGACTTGGTGACTTTGCATGACCCAAACAAACCTAATCCTGAAATATAACCTTCTACTTCCATTAAATGAGCTTAAACTCAAGCAAGGGGGATTCTAAGCACTAAAGGTGCCACCTTTATGACTCTAGGATCATAGAAACACCAAGAGTGGCAACTCTAAGCTCCAGGAATGGTATCAACCACTAAATCTCATTCATGGATCAAAATGAACCAAAAACTCATACATGATAGATTTAAGCTAACAATGAACAAGGCTCAAGATTTTTACCTCAAACAAGATGGAAATGAATCACATAATCCAGATCCATAATCTCATCCTTGATTCACAACCTTGCATCAAAGTCCATCTTCTTGGAAATGACCCAAAAACACCAAAATGCACATCATGAGCTCAAAATTACAACCATGGAGGCTTAGAGATTTTTTCTAGGATTTGGGAACTTGGAGGCAGGTATAAGGACCAACTAAAAAAACATAATGAGATTATATAGGGTACATCATTGGAATTAGGGTTTTCATTAAGATGCATGTACGCCCCACATACGTCCCCGAAGGCACAATCCTGCTTATCATATGTTTGCCCTGCCTACACAATTATACGTCATGCGTAATTGCTTTAGAACTAGTACGCCATGTGTACGTATATGTGCACCCCGCATACTGCTTAACCCTTTAACCCTAATATACTTTTAAGGTCATAACTTCTTTTTCACAAACCCGATTCCGACGATCCTTATATCCATGAAAAAGTAACAAGAAGCGCTACACTTTAATCAAATCATATTTTCCTTACCATTTCCCGAACATCATTCACTTTACATAAAAACCCGAGCTAAAAAATTACCAAAATGCCCTTTGAATCCAAAACGCAAACCGAATACCCGGATCATCCAATACATTGTTGGATAAGGTGTCTAAGTCCATAACTATTTCTGGTATGTACTTGACCCGACCCGGCATGGTCCATTTGGGTTGCATGGCACCGTGCAATTGGATAGACTAAATGAGAGAAATAACACTTGGAGATTATTAATATATTATAAGTTCTAATATATTAATAATATTATTTGATTAGTTTGATCAAGAATCAATTTAGAATTAATTATGTCATCAAAAGATAACTAAATAAATATATGGGTTGATTATGTAAATCATCCATATCTTGTATAGTGGGCTAAGATGCTCCATGGATTATCAAGTTGGGTTCCACCCATAGGATGCTCCATGGGAGTTACAAACCCATGGGTCATGGAAATGAAGAGTCATGACACATTAGGGTTTAACCCTAGATGTGACAACACTATATAAGAAACATATCCTCCACCAAAATCGGCTACACTAAGAAACAAGGGGGCTTGGCCGATTTTTGAGAAGTGTGTTTTCTCTCATAAGTTCTTCCAAGAGCATTTGGTGTTGTGTGAAGCATTTGAGGCATCACACTTGGGGTGCTAGGCTTACAAGGTTTCAAGGAACACAAACAACAACAAGGTAAGTTATTCTATCTATACTTTAATTTAAAATTGTTCCCCATGTATGCTAGATAGGAATATAACCTTGGAATTCAACTTTGCATGATAATTAGACAAACATAGATCCAAGGTTATTAGGGTTGCATGTACACTTAGGAAGTGTTAGAATGCTCAAAACCCATCAGTGGTATCAGAGCCTAGGCTTGTTTGTTTTTTTTATTTGTGCTTAAAAGTTGAAAAAAGTCGAAAATCTTGCTGTCTACGAATGGACTCGTCGAGTCCATAAGAGGGACTCATCGAGTTCATGTGTATCTTCAACCAACTCGGCGAGTAAGTTCATGCACTCGGCGAGTAGGGTCGACTGATTGCAGAATTTCGATTTAGTTGCTGGAAATGAATTAGAAACATTACCCTAAACTTTTTGGTACTTGAAAAACTTGTTTTAGATGGTGTAATGTCTTTGATAATTAATTTACAACAACTAGTTATCAAAATTACAAAGTTTTAAGTGTAATTTTTGATTTATGAATAAGTTCATATTCATGTTCTTGTTCTTTTGATGTTTTAGATGATCATAGGAATTATTTGTAACCTATGTGGTAGATTAATTCTTGATCATAATGTGTTTTAATGGAGTCCATAACTTGTCCTCAAGTTATGGAAAACCAAGAGTCACACTTGAATTAAAACCATTAAAACAAACACAAGAGTTAGAAAAATGAAGAGTCTTCATTTTATTACTCTATTAAACTCATAAGTTACAAGAAATGAAAAGTTTTGAAAGTTACAAAACTTGCCCTCAAGTTTTGGAACAAGTAAAGTTAAGTTAAAATTTTAAGTCCCAACCCCTAGAATTTTAAAAGTTAAAATTCAACCCTTATACTTATATTATGATGATTTAATAATTATATATATATGTATAAGAATAAATTCGTCTTACCGCTAGTACGCCTCATTCACGAAGCCGGTCTATAAGGTGGGTATAAGGTTGTTGCCTATAAAATGGTGACTTAATAGGTGTCTACTCTCACCCACCGCTTGCTTGACTGGTGGAGGGTCGTTAGCCGAACGGGTAAGACAAGGACTTATAAACTCTCATTCAAAGTATGATGTATATTGTAAAGTAACTAAATGTTTTATTAAATTCCCAATCTTAGTTACTTTAGGAAAATGTGAATAAGGTGCTAATCCATGAAATTACACTTTACACTTTGTCTAAGTCGTTGGTGGAGCGTGTGTGGTTAACCGGCACACTAACTTGGACTTAACAAGGTAGGTAAAGGGTGACTTAAGGTTTATTATAGTATCGGTGGAGCGTGTGTGGTTTACCGGCACATCGATTGAGTGATAAACTTTAAGGGTACCAAGTGATTTGCATGGTTACTTCACACCTCATTTTGTGATCCTCGGTATCCCAGTCACAAAACTTGGAGGGCACTCTCGAGATTGAAACATGCCTTTGAAAAGTTCATTGAATCTCAAAGAATCTAGGAATTTCTAAAAACCAATAAAACCTAATATCTAATATTTCGGTTTTCGTGGTGGAAATTGGTGAATCGTCATTCACCTACCTTTCAAATATGGTATAGCTTAGATTACGGCATACCTCTTCTAAGTTATATTATATTGTGATTGGATCCTAGCCTTAATATTACATTTGGGTGTTTTATTAAGGACTCTCTTAAATCTATACTAAACTTGTTCTCCTCTTTCAGATGTCTTCAAATAATGCTTCTGGCTCGAATCCTAATGGCTCCTTTACTCTTATGAGTTTGTGTGGGAAAGTCACCTTTGATGGATCCAACTTCAATGAATGGATCAGAAACATCAGGATGATTACCCGCTATGAGGACAAAGAATATGTCCTTGACAAGGAGCTTAAGGAGATTGATGAGACCACTGCAACTCCTCAGGAGATCGCTGACTTTCAGGCACATGAAAGGGATGCTACGAAAGTAGCATGCATCATGATGGCCACAATGACAGCAGAACTCCAAAAGTCCTATGAGGATTTCTACCCTTATGAAATGCATCAAGATTTGATGGAAAGATACCATCAAAGTGCACAACAAGAGAGGTACGAAATCATCTGCTCCATGATAACAACCATGATGAAGGACGGGGATTCCGTCACGAGCCACATGCAGAAAATGCAAAGGTATGTGGATCGATTGCTAAAACTTAATGTGAACCTCCCTGAGGAGCTAGCAATAGATATAATTTTGCGCTCCTTACCATCGTGCTATGATCAATTCCGCATGACATATCACATGAATAAGGAAGAGGTCACTCTCAGCAAACTTTAGGGACTTCTCAAGACTGCAGAAACAGGTCTTAAGGGGAAGTCGGTTGCTATCACTCCTACTCCAAACTCAACTCCGGTTTTGGCAATCGGGAAAAGTCGAGGGAGGAAGAGAAAGAGATTTTCGAAGGGTACCAAGGCTTGGACCCTTGATGGCTCTTCTTCAAGTGGAACCAAGAAAGGTTTCATTACTCCTTCTGACCCAAAAGAGGCTGAATGCTTCTATTGCCATGAAAAAGCTCATTGGAAGCGGAACTGCCCAAAGTATCAGCAGGATGTGAAGGATGGGAAAGTCAAACCCAACCATGCAGGTATTTACACTATCATTTCTAATAACTCACCCCATTCGAAATCTTGGGTCCTTGATACCGGTTGTGGTATTCATATTTGTTGTGACTTGCAGGGACTAAGAAGAAGTGAGGATGTGGAGCAAGGAAGAATAAACTTGATCATGGGGAACAGGAAAGCTTCACCTGTCACCAAGATTGGAGTTTATACTTTATCGCTAAGTAGTGGGTTTAGTTTAGATTTGAATAAGTGTTGTTACTCGCCAGGAATGGCAAGAAATATTATTTCCTTTCATGCATTGTACAAACAAGGGTTTACCTTTTCGTTTGATAATGAAGTTGGTTCGATTAATGCTTTCTTTAATAATGTTCTTTATTTTAAAGCATTACCTTGTGATGGTGTGTATGAAGCTGTGTCTGTTGTAGATAACTTAGGAAATAATGTTTTGTGTATTGATTCTACTAATAATAATAACTTGGATAAAGCATCATTATGGCATTGTCGTCTTGGACATATAAGCAAAAAACGCATAGGCCAACTCCAAAAGGATGGAGTCTTGGAGTCGTTTGACCTAAAGTCAAATGATAGTTGCGAATCATGCTTACTTGGAAAAATAACAAAGTCACCCTTCACAGGCTCGTGTGAAAGGGGTGAAGGTTTGTTGGATCTTATACACACGGATGTGTGTGGACCATTCAAACATGCCACAAGGGATGCTAATCGTTATTATTTGACTTTTACTCATGATTACAGTAGATATGGATATGTCTACTTAATCAAGCATAAGTCAGAGACTTTCGAGAAGTTTAAGGAATTTAAACAGGAAGTCGAGAATCAATTGGGCAGGAACATTAAGATGCTTCGATCCGATCGGGGTGGTGAGTATCTTAGTTCAGAGTTCCTCGACTATCTAAGGGAATGTGGGATTGTCTCACAATTGACACCTCCCAGGACACCGCAGTTGAATGGTGTGGCTGAGAGGCGTAATCGAACCTTGTTGGACATGGTTCGTTCCATGATGAGTCGAGCTTCGCCTCCAATCTCATTCTGGGGGTATGCCTTAGAAACTGCCACCCATATCCTTAATCTAGTCCCTACAAAGAAAGTTGCCAAAACTCCTCACGAGATGTGGACTGGTAAAGTACCTAAACTAGACCACATCAAGATTTGGGGTTGCGAGGCTTTCGTCAGACGCGAGACTCATGATAAGCTCGAACCTCGAAGCGAGAGGTGTATTTTCATCGGCTACCCACAGCAACCTTTTGTTACCTCTTCTACAGACCTAGTGACAATGTGGTCTTTGTAGCAAGAAGAGGAGTCTTTCGAGAAAGAGAGTTTATAAGCCAAGGAGACAGTGGGAGGCAAATTGATCTTGAAGAAATTCAAGAGTCAAGTGGTGATGGAACTTCAAACTCTAGCCCTCAACTTGAGGAGGAAACTCCTGTTGAGCCAATTGACGAATCTGTACCTCTGAGGCGTTCTACGAGAGTTAGGAGTGCACCTGAGCATTACTATGGATTCCATATTACTGCAGAAGGTGAGACACTTATTAGTGATGGAACACAAGTAAGTCAAGATAACCCTAACAGCTACGAGGAAGCCATGGCAGGCCCCGAGTCTGCTAAATGGAAAGAGCTATGGATAGCGAGATACAATCCATGTTTGACAATCAAGTTTGGAACTTGGTTGAGAATGTACCAGGTCGAAAGACTGTAGGGTGCAAATGGGTCTTCAAGAAGAAGACCGACATGGATGGTAAAGTACACACTTATAAGGCTAGACTGGTTGCAAAGGGCTTCTCTCAGATTCCTGGAGTGGATTATGATGAGACCTTTTCTCTGGTAGCCAAGATTAAGTCTATTCGGGTTCTGTTAGCCATAGCCGCATTTCATGACTATGAAATTTGGCAAATGGATGTCAAAACCGCTTTCCTTAATGGAAAGTTGGCTGAAGATGTTTACATGAGTCAGCCAGAGGGTTTTGTCAGCAACAAGTACCCCAATAGAGTGTGTAAGCTTGAGAAATCCATTTATGGGTTAAAGCAAGCACCTCGCAGATGGAATCTTTGCTTTGATGAAAAGGTCAAGGAATTTGGCTTTTCTAGGAGTGAAGATGAATCTTGTGTGTATGTCAAGGCTAGTGGGAGTATAGTTAGCTTCTTGGTATTGTATGTAGATGACATACTACTCATAGGAAACGACATTCCAACCCTGCAGGAAGTAAAGTCCTGGCTTGGAAAGTGTTTCGCTATGAAGGATCTTGGTGAAGCTGCCTATATTTTAGGGATAAGGATCTTAAGAGATCAGAGTAAAAGACTAATTGGACTTAGTCAAAGTACCTACTTGGATAAGGTGCTGAAGAGATTCAGAATGCAAGACTCCAAGAAAGGAGAGTTGCCCATCCAGAGTAACGCCAAATTGAGTAAGACACAAAGCCCTAGCACTGAGGCTGAGATAGCACAAATGAGTCGAGTACCTTATGCTTCGGCTGTAGGATCGATCATGTATGCTATGACGTGTACCCGACCTGATGTAGCTTTTGCCCTGAGCATGGTTAGCAAGTTTCAGGGGAACCCTGGCAAGGCACACTGGACTGCGGTAAAGAATATTCTCAAGTACCTACGAAGGACTAAGGACTGGGTCCTTACCCTTGGTGGGAGTGATGACTTGAGAGTTGTAGGGTATAGTGATGCTAGCTTCCAGACTGATAGGGGTAATTTCCGCTCTCAGTCGGGCTGGGTCTTTACCCTAAATAGAGGAGTAATTTCTTGGAAGAGTTCCAAGCAAGAGACAGTGGCAGATTCTACTTGTGAATCAGAGTATATTGCAGCTAGCGAGGCGGCAAAGGAGGCGTTATGGCTGAGGAACTTCATAGGAGACCTTGGAGTTGTACCAGCTATTAAAGAGCCAATGGAAATTTTCTGTGATAGTGAAAGTGTTGTTGCCTTAGCCAAGGAACCAAGGGATCACGGGAGATCCAGACACATCGACAGAAAATACCATTTCATCAGACATCGGATCGAAGAAGGACTCCTCGTGGCAAAGAGGGTATCATCAGATGAGAATCCGGCAGATCCCCTCACGAAGGGACTGACTCGGGTTAAGCATCTCCAGCATGCTCGGAGCATAGGGCTGAAGGATGATATTAGATTTAGTAGTTAGATAACCTCGAAATTTGTAAAGTGTAATTGACATCTGATGATGAATAAAAGTGTTTTATTTATGAGTAAAGTGTTGCTATCTCTTGTCGATCATTTACTATATTTCTTTTGCATGTTTTGACTTCCAGAATAATTTTTGTTTGGTATAACATATTATTCAAACCTCCACAGTCGGTCATATGTCGGAAGTAGGTATGAATCAAGACTGTCATGTTTGGTTGTAGAGGTCTTGGACAAGGCTACAGCAATCATGAGTGCTCATAAGTTCTGAGCATTGGACTCAACCCACGCTCACTGGAATCACTTCATGGAATTCTATCTCGAGTGATCGTGAGACGGTAATATCGTATAAATCTTCAAACCTAGAGATATGATTTGTTACTTACAAGTTGGTTATGCATTGATTGTACGAAAAACGCATTGGTAACTCGATGTTATAAATCGCGCTCTTGTGTGTAATTCAATGAGTGGTAGAAAAAACATATGAGTCAAAGTTTATCTATTCCTTCTTGGATTAGAAGCTGATATCTGGGCCCCTCGATGATTTTGTTTTGACCTATGTACCGGGCCTGGTCAGAACTAAGTTGATGTGTTCAATTAAGTTCTTTGTCAAACAAATCGGAAATCGGGAAACAAACTGTTGGACAATAAGTAAGACATTGTTCCATGTATTTGTCCGACTGATATATGATCACTTATCTTAAATGGCATACCATCATCTTCTCAGTTCCGAGAAACCTTGTAAAGAGCTACGATTGCCGATCGGTTCCTGAAGTCATACTTGCAGTAATAGTTATTAGACTTATCCAAGTGGGAGACTGTTGGATAAGGTGTCTAAGTCCATAACTATTTCCGGTATGTACTTGACCCGACCCGGCATGGTCCATTTGGGTTGCATGGCACCGTGCAATGGATAGACTAAATGAGAGAAATAACACTTGGAGATTATTAATATATTATAAGTTCTAATATATTAATAATATTATTTGATTAGTTTGATCAAGAATCAATTTAGAATTAATTATGTGATCAAAAGATAACTAATTAAATATATGGGTTGATTATGTAAATCATCCATATCTTGTATAGTGGGCTAAGAGGCTCCATGGATTATCAAGTTGGGTTCCACCCATAGGATGCTCCATGGGAGTTACAAACCCATGGGTCATGGAAATGAAGAGTCATGACACATTAGGGTTTAACCCTAGATGTGTCAACACTATATAAGAAACATATTCTCCACCAAAATCGGCTACACTAAGAAACAAGGGGGCTTGGCCGATTTTTGAGAAGTGTGTTTTCTCTCATAAGTTCTTCCAAGAGCATTTGGTGTTGTGTGAAGCATTTGAGGCATCACACTTGGGGTGCTAGGCTCACAAGGTTTCAAGGAATACAAACAACAACAAGGTAAGTTATTCTATCTATACTTTAAGTTAAAATTGTTCCCCATGTATGCTAGATAGAAATATAACCTTGGAATTCAACTTTGCATGATAATTAGACAAACATAGATCCAAGGTTATTAGGGTTGCATGTACACTTAGGAAGTGTTAGAATGCTCAAAACCCATCATACATATCATCCACCTCCAAATGAACCCAAAGCTAACTTCTTCAAGGATGCTAATCCTACTAATACCCAATCCTTGATCACCACCCCAAAATGGAAACGATCTGATATAGGGTGTACACTCTGGATAGGTTTATCCTCAATGGTGGTGCAAAATTTTGGTTTATAGCAAGCTCATGTTTTGGTAGCATTTAGGATCACCTTGGAAGTCTTCTTGATCTAGATGCGTGTTGGTGGAATATTTTCAGTGTTAATCAAGGAGTGGGGTATTGTTCCGATCGTTCATGGGGATGTCTTTTGTTAATGATTGATGTTTGTCGTTTCGATAGACCTCTGATACTTCTTCCCTGTTTGGTTGAGGTTATGGGGTTTCTAATGATGTACATTGTGTTAAATTTATGATATGTTGCCGAGAGGGGTGTTTATCGGATGAGAGCCCAATACTCATGATTTCTCCTTTCTCATGTGTGTGGTATTATCGGTATCGGTTTGTTGATGGACGTCATCAGACTCACCAATCTGTTAGTTGGGTTAAAGGGAACAACTAAGGGTTGTTGGGAGTATTAGTCAGGTATCAGAGTCTCTGCGTAATATATGCATTAAATATCTCTTTTTTTGCAAGTTGTTATTAGGGGTTGACTATCAAGGTTGGGAATCGGTTATGAAGTCTCGAATCATAAGGTTCTTTGTAAATGTCTCAAGTGATTTGACAGGTGAGGTACACCTGAGCTGATAAGGGTTGGATGCAATGTGAAAGTTCCTCGATTGATCATATTTACTTGTAGGAGCGGTGGTTGGTGATGGCATGTCAGGGAGTCATGGACTTATTTGAAGTTTTGGTACATCTTATGGATTTAGATTTGGAAGAAGTTCGCGATCGATATGTTTTGAATATCCTTTCTGCATGTTTTGGTGGTGTCTCCGGTCAAGGACTAGAGGTAGGTTAATGAATGGATGTCGTGAATCAGTAGATTTCAGGTGAAATGCAAGTGTAAATCCTTGGATCTCAGGTTTTGAGTTACGCACCAAGTTCGTTTTTGGTCAGACTCACGTTGGAAGTTGAGGTTGTATATATTTATGCAAGATCATACATTAAAAGGTTATGGATATAGGAATGTGTGTAATGGATTATCAGTAGGAAGGTCCAGGGCCAAAAAGAGATGTTTCCAGTGCATATGGTACAAAAGGCCCTTTTGATTGTGCTTTGGAATGGTTCTACCTGTGTCTAGCTCAGGCATGTTATGGGACTACAAAATTATAGCAGCGGTGTATCAGTTCGGATGTTAAGGAATCATTGTCTTGTTTAGCATTTGAATGTTTAACTCCCATATTGTATCTTGTTGCGCATTGTGTTCATGAATTTGTTAACTTTAGGGTGATTCTTTTACTTGAAGGATTATCTAAGCTTTCTACCAAGTGAAAATTTTCAACAGCAAGGATCGGCCAGTGATTCTGTTTTCAGTGGAAACAACAAGATAATCAAGGAATGGAAGTGCTATGGTCAGTCAGAATACGAAGTGGAATTGTAATGTAAGTGTTTCACCATGGATTGTCTATCAGGGGGTTAGACGGAGTTTAGAATTTCGGATTTTAGGCGGAATGGTAATGGTTATTAGGGACGAGCATAGGTGGGTACCCACCTCATTTAGCGAGAACCCGAACCGGAACTTTAAAACCAGTCCCGGAACCGGCGGTTCCGGTTCTGGGAGCGGGTAACCCAGTTACATTAGCCTTGTTAACTTTTGTCGATAAAATCGCAACATATTTTGAACCAAATTGAATCAATTCGGACTAAAGAGGGACAGACCTAGACCAATATACTCTAAACCAGTCTAGGTAGTACACACACACACACACATATATATATATATATATATATATATATATATATATATATATGTGAAATACTAATATATATATATATATACAAGGTTGTAGAACTCGTTACTCGGTACCTGCTCGGCCGACTACCGAGTAGTGAGTACTCGAGAGTACTCGGGAGTACTCGAAGAGTACTCGGATTCGGTAATTCATGTAGAAATATTTTTCGGGACATTATATGTGTCAAAATCATAAGCTAATATCATAAGTTGATAGAAATATATAACAAAATTACATACATGTGAATACACCAAAACTGAAAAACACATAATGGTCTCATTTTGTGAATAATTACTAAAAATTTAAGATATATGTAGTAATAATCACATGTGAGTGTGTTAAGTAATAAATCAATAATTATATTATACATATTAATCACTGAGTTGATCGATTTTTACAACATTGCTCACTTTAGAAAGGAGCCGATCGGGAGTACTCGGGATTTTGCAACTCGCCTCGGTAAGGGGCCGAGTAGCGAGTACTCGGAGGAGTAATTGGCCGACTCGATGACTTTTACAACACTGTATATATATATATATATATATATATATATATATATATATATACATATATATATATATATATATATAAACCGGTTTCGACGGGTACCCAGCGGGTAGCGGTTCCAAAAAAATTAGAATTGGAACCGGAACCGCTTAAGGCGGTTCCATAAATTTAGGAACCGGAACCGCTTTAGGCAGTTCCAGTTTCAGAACTGGCAGTTTTGAGGCGGTTTCGATACCAAAATCGAGTACCCGATTCCGATGCTCATCCCTAATGGTTATTCTTCAGGAGTAGTGGAAGAAGTGTTCTAGTGTCCAGTGTGACTGGGAGGTAGTAAGGCGTGATTTCGAGGATGAAATCTAATTTAAATGGGGGAGAGTTGTAACATCCATTTCCTTGGATGAATCGAATTGTTGGGTTTTGAGCTTTATAACACTCCTAAGGTGTACTTGCAACCCTAAATACCTTGGATCTATGTTTTTTCTATTATACATGCAAACTTGAACTTTCCAAGGTATTACCCTAACTAGCATACAAAACTTTATGAAACAAGTTAGAAGACATGCCTTTTGTTGTAGTTGGAAGCCTTGGACCTTTAAGAACTTAGTGCCCTAAGTGTTGCACCTCAAATGGAATCACACAACACTACCAACAATTGGAATAACTTGAAAGAAGAATATATTGCACCAAAATCATCTAGTCCTCTTGTGTTTCCACTAGTGTCGATTTTGCTAGTACAAGGCTTCTTTATATAGTGTGCACATTAGGGTTACACCATGTAACTCATGACTTTCCACATTCCTCATGATCCATGGGTTTTAACCTCCATGGAGTATCCATGGGTCTCCACATGGGTTTAGCGCAACATGAAGTGTAACAGCCCGAAATTTAGGTACCTCTAATTAGCCCTTCATCTTTTTATATGTTGTCATTTTGGGCTTTTGTGTTGGGCGAGTACGCTGGGAGTACAAGGAGTATGATGCGCGTACTCGCGCACCTCATTTAAACGCATCATCCCCCGGGTACGCTGGGCATACCCAAGGTTACATCGGGCGTAACCGGTCTAGACCCAAAAACCCTAATTTGGTTGTTGGCTATAAAAGGAATGAGATGGCTTGGTTCCTCAGCCACCATCCTCTAGAAAGAAACCCTAAGAGAGTTGTTCCTTCGTTCATAGCCTGTTGGTGAGTGTTCTAAGCTTTGAGGTGTCATTTCAAGGTAGCAAAAGAGAAGGGGAGTCCATTGTGGAGGCTAGAAGTTGTTGTTCAAGTGTAGATCCGTGTTTAGCAAAGGTTGGAGCTTCTTCCTAAGGTAAAAAGTTCAGATCTTGCCTTGTAGTTCTTGTGGTATGCTTTATGGACCATTTTCTAGGGTTTCGGTCCCAAAGATGGAGACTTTATGAGCAAGTAGTCTCCATTGGTTTAGATCCATCATATTTCTGGTCCATTTGAGTTGTAGGTTCATAAAAATGTGATCTTGGACGTGAATGATTAGCCATGCATGAGATCTAGATCTTTTGAGTTGAAATGGAAAGGTATTAAGGAGTGTAGGAGCCTTTACAGCCATGCCAAGGCTTAAAGCTTTCGACTTTATGGGTAAGGAGGCTTAAAGTGAGCCGGATCTAGAAGTTGAAGAAGAATGGCTGAATAGAGGGTGTTACACTGGGCGTAACTCCCAGTACACGCAACGTACTGGGTGGAGACCCCCGATTGTGGATTAGCGAAGTACGCCCCGCTTACATAAGTCTGTACGCCCCGCGTACTGCGAGATGTTGACTTTTGTTGACTTTTAGGGTTTTGGTCAACATGTGGACTTTGAGTCAAGGAAGGGTAAAACGGTCTTTTACCCCTCTGAGGAATATTAATAAGGGTGAAGCCTAGTTGTGGAAGTCTATATTAATTAAAATTATATTCATTATTATTAGGCGAGGTTGAGTCTTCGTTTCGAGATTCGGAGATAGCGAGCACGTGAGATTCTAGACTTTCCACGAGGTGAGTTTCCTCACTATACTGTACCCGGAAGGGTTTTATTGTGTGACCGGAAGGTCGGATATGTTATGAGTTGTATGCATTGTAGATGATAAGGTAACCATTGTATGTGTTATGTATGTTATGCTTGATATGGGCCGGAAGGCATTATGTTATGGGCCGGAAGGCATATATGTTATGGGCCGGAAGGCGTTGTGATGTGGACCGTAAGGTTGATGCGGGTAGGACCGGAAGGTTTACCGAGTCGGGACGGAAGTCCCCTGAGACACATGGATCGGAAGGTCAGGGCCTGAAAGGGCGTATGTGCGTAAGTAGTATTTTGGGGAATTCACTAAGCATTTATGCTTACAGTTGTTGTGTTACGTGTTTCAGGTACTAGCGAGGACCGTGGGAAGGCGCCGGCGTGATCTGTACACACTATCGGAAGATTTATTTATGATCTTGGGATTTACATTATTTGTACTATGTTATGATACATTGGATTTTATGACCTGATTTAGTTGGAAAACATGTTTTAAGAATCAAAAATTTGTTTTGAAAATTTACGTTGTTACAAGTTGGTATTAGAGCCTTGGTTTGAGGGATTCGGATGCACCTTCGGGCGTAACTGAACTCAAACCGAGGATTTGAGAAAAATTTCAATAATAAAAGCATAAAATTTTATAAGAGATTTTGTAATAACCAAAGGAGAAGCAGTGTGTACGGTCAGCCAGCGCCCGAACGGTAAAATCCCCAAAATACCCTTACAATATGTGTTATGAGATATGTTATGATATGTTACGCATGTTAGAGTAGACTAGGTATTCATATTAGGACTAGAGTGGCCTGATTTGTGATGCCTTAGTCTAGGGGAACCTGCTGCTATGAGATGCTTTGAGAGCGAGTAGGCAGCTAGTGCATAGCAAGAATAGAGTACTCGTGATTCGGGGTCCAGGGAGGAGGACTTGGGGTGAATGCTGATGCGGTGTAGTCGGTAGTATAGGGCCCGTACTACTAAAGACACCGGATCAGTGGGCAACCCAAGTAAGAATCCTTTCGGTATCGGAGACCGAGTAGGGTTGCGTTATCGAGTGCGAGTATGCTTGATTGAGTCTCTGATATTTTTATGTTGTATTTCAGAGGCATTATGGTTGGGCCACGCCACAGACCTGGGACGAGGGATGTGAGTGACGAGGAGCTTCATCAGATGATCCACGGTGAGGTGGTTGCGCCGATCGGGGCCGAGATTCCGGAGATGTTTGGGTCTATCAAGACCACACTGATGGAGACTTTCAATGAGCGGTATGTCGCGGTGACTGAGGTTGTAGCCGCTGCAGCTACCGCAGCTGTGGCTGCTGCCAGACCTTAGGGAGGTGACTCGTTGCTATTCCGGGAGTTCAGCAACACGAAGCCACCCGAGTTTGACGGGACGTAGGATCCGAGCGCTGTGATGAGATGGATCGTTGACATTGAGGGATGCTTCTACACATGTTCATGTCCAGAGCATCTGAGGGTACGGTTCGCTTTGAACCAGCTCCGCCTAGGAGAAAAGGATTGGTGGAAGTTCGTGACGGCGAACTTCACTCTTGCGGAGATTTCGGCTGTGACTTGGGAGAGATTTATTGCTATGTTCAGAGACGAGTATGCTCCCCCGGTGGAGAGGGAACGGTTGATTCAGGAGTTCTTGACCCTCAAGCAGGGCAACGATATGATTGTTGTGGTCACCCGGAAGTTTCATGAGAGGGCGATGTTCTGCCCTGAGCAGGTGTCCACTGAGCAGGCACGGATGAGCCGATATTTGGGTATACTGAGGAGGAACATTCGAGAGTTCGTATCGAACTCGACATACCGGACATTTGCTGAGCTCCAGGCAAAATCCCAAAAGAGGGAGATCGATTTGGATACTCAAGCCAGGGAGGAGGCCGAGTCTCAGCGGGTGGATCGGCAGCCGGCTCAGTCCCTGCCGGCAGCCAAGCGGACCAAGTCCATCGATTCGAGGACGGAAGGTCAAAAGGGAGGCACTTGCGGAAAGTGCGACAAGGTTCATGAGGGGGCCTGCCGATCATGTGCTTGCTACAAATGTGGCAAGGAGGGGCACATCTCTAGGGATTGCCCCAACGGATTTATGGTTTGCTTCTATTGCAACCAGACCGGCCATCGAAAGGCTGAGTGTCCTCAGCTTCACCAGGGATCAGCACAGGGATCTGTGCCTACTTCTAGGGTTACCGAGACTCGATCGGAGAAAGTCGAGGCTCCGAAGGCTCGTGGGAGAGCTTTTCAGTTGACTGCAGAGGAGGTGTAACATCCGAAAAATACAACCAAATTTAAATTTTTCAAAACAACCCGATTTTCATTAAAATGTTTACAAAAAGGTTTTCAATACAAATTATTAGAGTATTCCCAGAATCACATTGCTACAAAATCATGAGGAGCAGTACGATCGCGCCTTCGCCTTGCCACGGTCTCCTGAAGAACCTGAAAAACATTAAACCACAACTGTAAGCCCGAAAGCTTAGTGAGATACCCCCAAAATACCAACCACGCATACGCCCTTCCAGGCTGCGACCTTCCGGTCCAAAACATACAAAACATACATAACATAACAGAACATAGAACAGCCATACATATCGGGTGTACTGTGTGACTGGTCCGCCGTATCGGGCCTTCAGTCCATCGGATCCATCCTCCAGGTCTATTCATGTCCTTCGAGTCTACAGTGGGGTTGGTCCGCCCGCATCGGGCCTTCAACCCACCTGGTCCACTCTCTGAGTCTACAGTGTGACTGGTCCGCCCGCATCGGGCCTTCAGTCGGCCTGGTCCACTCTTCGAGCCTCGACACGTCTGGTCCGCCCTCGTGGGGCCTACAGCCTATCCGGACCGCTCGCTGGGCCTTCGGAACAACCGGTCCGCCCTGGGTATCTTGGCCTACAGCACAAAGCAGGACCCGCCTCAACCCATCTCCAGTCCAAACAACCATGTGCACAAAACATACATTCATATAACAGTCATAGTCAACAAACCGAGCAAGCAGATCACATAGCATATCAGTACCCTAATCGGGTTACCGACCTAACCGGTCACTAGCATACATCACTCTGTATATCGGGAAACTGACCTTAGCAAGGCCTCCTAGCATGTACCATCCTAGCTACCAGGATGCAAACACATCACACAATAACATAGTAACCATAACCGAATCTGAATACAATAAAGGGTCGGCCTTGGTGCCTTAGACCCTGTTGATATAGTGAGGATAACTCACCTCGAAACTGTCGGCTGAAAAGATAAGATCCCGCTGCTCCGAACGCTGACGCGAACTCCTCCACTGAACATCAAAACATACAACTCAATAAATACCCTTAATTACCAAAACACCCTTGGAAGACAACTGGTTAACCTTGGACAAGTCAAAGTCAACCCCTGACTGACCCTACTCTCCGAGTCAACCCGATGACTCGCCGAGTTCATATGCTCAGAACTTCCTTCAATCAGCGACCCAACTCGCCGAGTCACCCCAAGACTCGTCGAGTCCAACAACTCTGAGTTCACTCGCACCCAACTCACCGAGTCATCCCTTGACTCACCGATTCCTCGACTCAACCAGAAATATTGGGACTTCCTCGACAAGACTCGCCGAGTCCAAATGGACCCGTCGAGTCCAAGGCTATCTTCAACCTACTTGCCGAGTTGTTCTTCCAACTCGTCGAGTTCCAGGCCATCTTCAAGCAACTCGTCGAGTCCACCCATGTGACTCGTCGAGTACCACCGGTCTGAATCCATACAGAAGCATCTCAGGCCATGCAATTGATCCAAAACATAGATCCAACCTCCTACAATCCATCCATCACGTAAAGTGGCAAACTTTACGTGAATCTAAGGAGATCTAAGCCTTATTCACCTTAGAACCAAGGTTTGGGACATGGTGCCTTCACTAAGCACTCAAACACAGGAACTTTAATGCACTCTAGGCCTTCAATATTCCAGATCTGAGGTAGCAACCTCAGATCTAACCTCCAAACTCCAAAACATTCCAAGATATACTCCCCACAAACCCCAAAATGAAGAAACTAGGAAGATACAGCCCAAGAACGAAAGTGTTACCTCCAAAAGGTGCCTCAATAGCAACCAAACTCGAATCCAAGCAAAGCCCTTTGATCCAAGCCACTTCTCCTTCAAGATCTCTTCAAACAACACCTCTCCAAGCTCTAATTTGCTCCACAAATGAACTCTCCACGAATTTAGGATTTCTGGAACTCAAGGGGGGAATAAGGGAGGCTGTGGAGGGGTATAATGCACTTTATATAGGGCTCAACCCCAAAAATTAGGGTTTTCTCCATACAACACCTACTCGCCGAGTCCATCTTTGGACTCGCCGAGTAGGCCACTAGACACGCGACCATAGTCGCAACCTGACTCGCCGAGTCTATCCATGGACTCGCCGAGTCACCCTCTAAAACTTACACTTTTAGCCCTTCAACTCTACTCTTGCGATTCCGGGATGTTACAATTCTCCCCCACTTAAATTAGGCTTCGTCCTCGAAGCCTACTGCATCTCATCTTCAAATTACTTCCCACGACGCGCCACTTGACCTTGACTGAACCAAGTCCTTCAAGGTACAACCATAGAAACCAGAAGCTCACTTTCTCCTTCCATACGGTGTCCCCTCCACCTACACAACCCGGGCACTAGCTGTACCCTCCGATAATCCACACTCAACAACCGAGAATTACCCATGATGCCTTACTGCTCCAATTCTCATCTTTCACTTGACTCATATGGCTATAAAGCCACGAACCATTGGATCCCCGATCCGAATTCCACTCTATCCATCCCATGAAGACCGAAAGACCCATTCTTCCATTCCGGAGCAACTCCCCCGAGTTCTCCTCTCGCAATCACACACACATGCTGAACTAGCTCTAGCACCCTCAGGTTTGGAAAACCCGATACACTGATGATATCCTCAAACATCCTTCCAGGATGAACCGCTGATACATACCCAAAACCCTGATCAGAATGTCACTAAGAGTCCAAGACTCTTTCTCTATATCCCTTTTGAACCCCTCTCCCTGGCTCTACGCCGCGGTATTCCCTCCGCGCCCTGAGCAACATATCAAGTCAAATGAGCTTTTATCCTACCGCCGCAACACACTACTCAAAGACCATTGACGAACCACTCCAATCGTAACTCTACACCACCGCTTTCACTTCCATGAATTCACACTCCCTTTTTGGAATTTCATTCCTCCCTCTTTCCTTACCAAGGAAACCACTCGTCCGACCAATCACCATGACAGACACTATGGTGCTCATCCCACGCTACATTACCTATTTAAAGCGTACCCGACATCCATGCATCCCCACTACTCTAACTCTCATCACAGGGACTCTCAAATCCATGCACTACCTTCACTGCTCAAGATCGCTACCCGGGGCCAGACCTCCCAATGTAACCACACTGCAACATACGCAACCCATAACCTCGAACCGTTCCAACAATACTCGCAGAGTCTTCAGCATGACTGGACCACCACCCCAGGCCTTCAGCCAATCTGGACCACTCTCAGAACCTTCAGCCAATCTGACTGGACCGTCCTCCGAGACTTCGGCCTGACTGGTACACCTACCGGCCTTCAGTCTATGTGACAATCGTCAATCTTGAGTCAAGTCAAGTCATCAAGTCAAACCGGTCAACTCGATTTAAACCTTGTGTATTAGGGTTTGTGTTATGTTCATACTGTATAACTTGCTATATTAATGGGAAAACCTCACTTGGGAAAAGTCTTGTGTTAAAATTTCCTAAGCCTTAGTGCTAATCAATGAACTAAACTGACAAAAACCATGTTGCATACTCATCGGGAGTGTGTAGGATCCTTAATCATGACTTAACGGGGCTCAAGAACCTTGCATTACGGAGCCAAACACTCACAAATGCCACACTTGAAACCTCTCTCAATCGTCTTCACTCTATCTCTCTCTCTATGACAAATCTCTCCAAGTATGTGAAATCTCTCTCAAATATCTCTTTGTAGGAGAAATCTCTCCAAGAATCCCAAATCTCTCCCAAATCTCTAAAAGTATGTGAAATCTCTCTCAAATATCTCTTTGTATGAGAAATCTCTCCAAGAATGTCAAATCTCTCCCAAATCTCTCCAAGTATGTGAAATCTCTCCCAAATCTCTCTCAAAAGTTCCCGTAACTTTTTAGAATCATTCGGGTCATTCCGACCCTTAACCGGGTCAAAAACGGCTTAAAACGGGGCGAAAACAAGAAAAATAGGCTTTAGGAACCGAAACCAAGAAGAGAGGCCTCTTAGGACCAGAACCGAACCTCTGTTGGCTGAGGCATGCGAGACCGAGCCTCGGTCTCTGCCCCTCTCGGTCTCTGCTCCTTCTCTCCTCTCTGTTCTCTTCACTTCTCTCGGTCTCTGTCGCCTTCTCTCGGTCACTTCTCACTCTCTGTCTCTACTCGGTCTCTCGGTCTCTGTTCTCTTCTCTTCTCTCCTCTCTGTCTCTCTGCGCCTCTCTGCTCCTTCTCTCCTCTCTGTCTCTTCGCGCCTCTCTGCTCCTTCTCTCCTCTCTATCTCTTCGCGCCTCTCTGCTCCTTCTCTCCTCTCTGTCTCCTCACGCCTCTCTGTTCCCTCTCCTACTCTCTCTCTTCTCCCCTCTCGGTTTCTACCCTCTCTTCTCTCGGTTTCAGCATCAGAAGGCCGAACCTCGGCTAGATTTCGGAATTTTGTCACTTTTAGCCCCTTTTTGATATTTTTAACATTTTGAGCCCGTTTTTCGTGATTTTAAAGCGATATTTTCTCCAGAAATTATATTTTAACATAATAAACCCTAAATATTCATAATTTAAACATATGTTGATGAAAATCATTATCTAAATAATAAAGATCTAATGGGGGATTTATTTAAGGTGGAGTGTTGACTTTGCCTTAACTTATGACACAAGCAATCACCCCACACCCACTCTATGACCAGCCATACCTCCCCACCTTACCTAGGTCACTTCAATGTCCCTTGCACTCAAATTACACTCATTCCCACGTTTTTAGAGATGGAACAAACATCATCTCTCCTCGTTTTCTCTCATTTGCTCTCATTTCACTAAGTATCAAACACCACTTTTCTCTGAAACTTTTTCTACATAAATTTCGAGATTCAAAGCTGATTTTTAAGTGTTCTTCCACTCTTAGTAAGTAAAATTCATCCTCCTTATGATTATTTCACTTCATTCTACTCAAATCATTGATTGCTTACACAAACTCCATAACTATAATGTTAGATTCTCGAAAATCTTCAAGGCATCTCCAAGTGTTCTTGAATTAAACAGTTCCATTCTTCAACAATCATCTACTGAAATCACTTAAGGTGAGTTCATACCCCTACATTTTCATGTTTTCTCAAGTTTTCAGGGGGGGGGGGGGGGGGGAATACAAGTTAAAACACTAAGAACATAACTAAATTTTTCTAACAGCCTTCATCAGAAACGTTCAACTCCATTCACGGACTGTTTTGGGCATCTTAAACATTTTTGTTTTCAAAACTGTACAAGTTGCAAATAGTTCAAGTTTTTAGCTTTAAAATGACTACTTGCACATCTCCATGCGATTTTTCTACAATTTATGGTGATTTTTACAAAACTTCCTATCATTTCAAACAACAATCCGGACCAGTCTGTGATTTTGGACTTATTCACCCAAGTTGGAGGTCATTAAAAATCGTGATAAAAATTATGAGTAAACTAGACACATTTTTTGAACTCTCAGAATTTACGGATCTAGTTTTCGACTTCGTATTATTTTTCTATGATTTTTCCAAAACAGGGCAGAATGGCTAAAGTTAGCCAACAGCATATAAATATCATAACACTTTGTATTATGTTGAGCAAAGTGTATAATCATAAGTTCTAATTATTGAATGTGTTTCCTTGTTAGTTTGTCATCATGAACTGAAACTAAGTAATTCATAATAAATATTAATCATTCATTTTAGAACACGTATATTAAACTATAAAGGTATAGTTTGACAAATTCATAACACTAATACATTTTCATAAAAGAGTTCATACATATTACATACATTTTAGATAAACTATAATAGGTATAGTTTATGATACATCACTCAACACACTCGTACAAAAAGGGTACATTCATACAAGAAAGATTTATATTCACACACATTTCACGTAAACTTGTTAACCTATATTGTGAGACTCTCTCTCTCCCCGTACGTCCGAGTGCGGGATATAATTCCTGGTAGTTATAATCAGAATCTCCTTGAGGGAGAACGTGATACTTGTATATAGATCTATATTGGGTTTGACACCCCACACCTTGCTACTAGCTACAGTGGGACCTGCAGGTCTACTGGTGACAAATGTCATTTCATTTTCGCGACGCCTGAGAAATGTTGTGGCAGGTTCACATAGTCACAGTATGATTATAGCGACTCACCTAGGGAGATAACAATTCATAAAGTTTACGGGATTACCTAAAACCTAAGTAGGTTTTTGGCTGATTTAAAATTTACTTTCCATATCATTTCAAACTCACGACATTTCTACTAACTAAGGATGATTTCATATACATTTTGGTCTTTGGTTATAAGGCTACATTATATGGATTTTAAGGAAAATATCGGATTTTTCTGAAACAAACGCGACATTTACATGTGAAAGACTTTTACTAAGTTTTATAATAAAAGCTTATGAACTCACCAACCTTTGTGTTGACACTTTTCAAACAACTTGTATTCTCAGGAAATCGCTAAACAGGTAATCAAGTGCTTTTGAGGATGGGACGTTAAGGCGTCAAACTTTTCATATTTTGTCAACATATTATAATTGATTTTGAAACATGTAATTCATACAAGTGATGTAACTTTTTCAATTATATATATGTTGGTTGTATTCGCTTAAATTACTATTGAAATTGTGGTTATGATACTATACATGAAGTCCTCCAACCCCTGACGTTTCCGCCATCCTTGGTTTGGGGGTGTGACAGATTGGTATCAGAGCGCGGTTTATAGTGAATTAAGTATGTCAAACCACATAAGATATACAAACTATAAACACATTTGGGACTAAAAGTCTCTGATTCTTAAAATGCTTTAACGAGTTGTACTTTTAGAAAACAAATAAATTCTTGTTTTAAAGTATAATTACATGCATTCTATACTCGCATGGTGTCATAACTTAGGAGAACATAAATTGAAAGACGAGGAGTCGAACATTATTAGTACGCCTTAGCATGTGTAATCAGTTCTGGGAAGGATATAGCCTGATCAACTATATCCGTCCGAGAAGTAACTTACGCACATTAAGGAATAGTCGTAATGAGCGACAAATCTGATAACCTAACTACACTCCATAAAGAACACGCTAAGAACCGAAAATAAACATTTAAAAAAAATACTATGGGAGTATTTGTATGTTTCTATAGCGCCAGGTTATTATTTTCCGATATGTGCTTCTTAACCCCCGTTTCTCGTGCAGACGACATGGCAGGATTTCATATACCTGGGGACCCATATTTTCCCAATCAGGTAAACGCGGGATGGATCGATGATGAGCCCGAGGAGGATCCCGAAGAGGATCCCGAGGAGGATCCCGAAGAGGATCCCGAGGAGGAGCCCGAGGGGGAAGACGAACAAGAAGAAGAAGAGGAAGACGAACAAGAAGAAGAAGAGGAAGACGAAGAGGAAGAAGAGGAAGATGATGAGATAGTCATGTTTGGGAACGAAGTGGAGGAACCACCAGAAGTATTCAACCCTCCCTACATCGCGAGGGTACCCGCGCACTGTTTTGGATACAACGGACCTGAACCCCCTTGGGTAACAACGATCGAAAGGTGGAGCCAACAACAATGCCAGTGGTCACCATATGGCTACCAACGAGGTTACTATGATCTCACTCATGGTGGACCGGCTGACAGAGCTCTCCCCGTCACGAGACAACGAATAGCAAGTATGGATGATCGTGGTAGGACAACGACCGATCAGGTCCGGGAGCTAAGCGCCATCGTACAGTCTACTACTGATCGTACCAGAGACCTGGAACGAGACTCTCACCACAGAGACCGACTCATACAAGACCTTCTCGCTGCTCAAGCAGAAGCAAGAGAGTATCGGGAAAGATACATGGCACTCGAAGAGAGAATGGTTGCAGCCAAACGCAGATTGGCGGAACTACATGGCGCATCGACATCATTGCAGCCTCCGTCAAAGAAGGGTCGCAGTGATTAGAACTCGCTACTATTCTCACGTCTTGGTAATAAAATTTTATGAGTACGTGTTGGTGCTACTCTTTGTATGTAGGTCGACCCTGCGACTAAGTGCTTACACTATTCAAAGGGCTTTTGTAATGCCAAGTCTATCTTTTGTAGCGATATAATGTAGACCCTTATGTGGTCAAACTTTTCCCTCTAAACGTTATGTACTAAATGTTATCAATGAAATTTGGCATGCGTTTTATTTATTGAATGTATGGCACTAGACATCATAACCTGATCACACAAACAGTTTACGAATAATAACGTTTTGTTAAAATACAAGAGGGATGAAACCAGTAACACTCGACTCGTTATCACTATTGAAGTCTTACCGACTGGTCATTTTTTTTATGTCAGAACCATGCCAGCAAGGAGAAGACCAAGACCGTCCGACAACACGGTGCCGCCTCCACCACCACCCCTCTAGTTTGATCCTGCGATGTTTCAGGCTGCAGTAACGGCAGCCGTGGCAGCAGCAATGTCGCAAATGGGTACCAATGGTTCTGGCGGTTCTGGATCTGGAGCTACAAATTCCATTCATGGGGACAGCACGGGGCATACGAGGGAGTGCTCTTACAAAGACTTCACAAATGGCAAACCCGACCCTTTTAATGGAAGCGGGGGCATCATCACGCTGGTGCAATGGTTCGAAAGGACCGAGGCAGTTTTCGAAATCTGCGCTTGTCCCGAAGCGAGCAAGGTCAAGTATGCGGCATTCACTTTCACTAGAAAAGCACTTACTTGGTGGAATGGCCGAGTTAAATCACTTACTCCTGCAGTAGCTAACGCAATCAGCTGGGAGGATTTGAAAGCCTTAATGTTAAAGGAATACTGCCCGAGGGGCGAAATACAAAAACTTGAAGAAGAACTTTGGAACCTCAGAATGACAGGCACTGATCTTGAAACTTATACTGCCCGTTTCAACGACCTAGCACTTCTCTGTCCAACAATGGTCACTCCAGAAGAGAAGAAGGTGGAACGATACCTCTAGGGGCTGTCATCTCAGATTCAAGACAGTGTATTGGCCTCGAAACCCACTACCTTTGAGAGTGCCAAGGAATTGGCACAACAACTCATAGATCACAGGGCTAGCCGTGGTACCGTGATAACCACCACTGACCGAACAAAAGGAGGGAACAACAAGAGGAAGTTCTGGGGCAATAAAAAGAAACAAGCAATGCAGGACCCCGCCAAAAAGCAACAGCTTGTTGCTGTCCGTGCCGCCACTACTGCTGTCACTCCAGCGCCGCCGAAACAGTACACGGGAACTCTTCCCAAGTGCAACAAGTGTAACTACCACCATAACGGTGCTTGTCGAGAGTTACATTGCAATAACTACAACAGGAAGGGACACACCGCACGATTCTGTAGAGCGACTACCCAACCCGCCGCTCAAGTCGCTACGACCGCCAACACCAGAGCAAGCCAAACCTGCTATGGATGTGGTGAAACGGGACTCTTCAGGAGGAACTGCCCCAAGGCACGAGCCCCTAATACTGGGGGTGTAGGGAGAGTCCAAAGTTTAGGGCAGGGAGAAGCAGTCAAGGATCCCTCTGTGGTTACTGGTACGTTCCTCCTCAATAACTCTTATGCATGCGTACTTTTCGATAGTGGGGCAGAAAGAAGTTTCATAAGTCACCAATTCAAACATATACTTAAGCAAAATTCCCAACCATTAGAAGATTCTTACGTCGTAGAAATGGCAAATGGAAAGGTTGAGCGCGCTAGCGATATTTACATAGGGTGTACTCTCACTCTAGACAACCATTTGTTCAAAATTGACCTTATGCCGGTCACCATAAAAAGTTTCGACATAATCATTGGTATGGATTGGTTAAGCCTTCATCGTGCTGACATTCTATGTTACGAAAGGGCCGTCCGCCTGAATCTGCCGAATGGCAACATTCTCACCGTTTATGGCAATAAACCTAGTGCGAACCTACAAATCATCTCTTGTGTTAAAACCCAAAAGTACCTCCGAAAGCAATACCATGCATTCTTAGCCCACGTCGTAGACAAGAAACAAGAGGTGAAGGACATCAAAGAAATTCCAGAAGTATGCAACTTTCCTAATGTATTCCCAGACGATCTGCCAGGTGTACCACTTGCACGACAAGTCGAATTTCGGATCAACTTAATCCCAGGAGCTACCCCCGTCGCCAGGGCTCCGTATCGCTTAGCACCGGCAGAAATGCAAGAACTATCCAGCCAGCTGAATGAACTATTGAGCAAAGGGTTCATCAGGCCAAGCTTCTCGCCCTGGGGAGCACCAGTCTTATTTGTAAAGAAGAAGGATGGGTCTTTTCGCATGTGCATAGACTACCGAGAACTAAACAAACTCACTATCAAGAACCGTTATCCCCTACCCCGAATCGATGACCTCTTCGACCAGCTCCAAGGAGCCATCTACTTTTCAAAAATCGACCTGAGGTCGAGCTATCATCAACTACGAGTTCAGGAAGATGATATCCCCAAGACGGCATTCAGAACTCGCTATGGGCACTATGAATTTGTAGTGATGCCATTCGGGTTAACAAACACGCCTGCGGTGTTCATGGATTTGATGAATCGAGTGTGTCGACCCTTCTTGGATAAATTCGTCATCGTATTCATCAACGATATCTTGGTCTACTCGAGAAGTGAAGAAGAACACAGACAACATCTACGACTAGTTCTGGAGATTTTAAGAACCGAGAAGCTTTACGCCAAGTTCTCAAAGTGTGAATTTTGGCTCCGTGAAGTAGGATTCCTTGGCCACGTAGTAAGCAAGGAAGGAATACATGTGGATCCTTCAAAGATCAAAGCAATCGAAGATTGGTCAACACCTACAATGCCAACAGAAATCCGACAGTTTTTGGGACTCGCAGGCTACTATCGAAGATTCATACAAAACTTCTCCAAGATCGCTAAGCCTCTCACCACCTTGACCCAGAAAGGTGTGGTGTTCGAATGGGAAGATAAACAAGAAGCCGCCTTCCATACACTAAAGCAAGCCCTATGCAGCGCACCAGTCTTGTCTCTTCCAGAAGGAACCGATGATTTTGTGGTGTATTGCGATGCTTCGAATCAAGGCCTCGGCTGTGTGCTCATGCAAAGGGGAAAAGTCATCGCTTATGCATCAAGGCAACTGAATACACATGAAGTTAATTATACAAACCACGACCTTGAACTGGGAGCAGTGGTGTTCGCCCTGAAGATCTGGAGGCACTACCTCTACGGCACCAAGTGCACCATCTTCACTAATCACAAAAGTCTTCAGCACATTCTCAATCAGAAAGAACTTAACATGCGCCAAAGAAGATGGGTGGAATTACTGAATGATTACGAATGTGAAATTCGCTACCACCCGGGCAAGGCCAATGTAGTAGCCGATGCCTTAAGCAGGAAAGAATACTCGGGTCGCCGAGTAAAATCCCTAGCCATGACCATCCACTCCCAACTGGCCACCCAGATTAAGGATGCCCAATTAGAAGCCTTGAAACCAAAAAACGTGGCAAGCGAAGCACTAAGAGGGATGGACAAGAACTTGGAAGTCAAAGGGGATGGAACTCGTTATCTCATGAATCGAATCTGGACACCAAAGTTCGGTGGGTACCGAGACGTTGTAATGAACGAGGCCCACAAGACTCGATACTCCATTCACCCTGGGTCAGATAAGATGTATCTAGACCTCAAAAGGTTATACTGGTGGCCAAACATGAAGGCTCAAATTGCTACTTATGTGAGCAATTGCCTCACTTGCGCCAAGGTCAAGGTGGAATATCAGAAACCATCAGGACTACTTTAACAACCGGATATACCCGAGTGGAAGTGGGAGCGAATAACCATGGACTTCATAACCAAACTGCCTAAGACATCAGGTGGGATGGATACCATATGGGTTGTTGTGGACAGATTGACCAAGTCCGCGCACTTTCTGCCAATAAAGGAAACAGACAAGATGGAGAAGTTAACCAGGACGTACATTAAAGAGATCGTGCAACTGCAGGGTGTACCAACATCCATTATCTCTGATCGAGATAGTAGATTCACCTCACGATTCTGGCAGTCCCTACAGAAGTCTCTAGGAACTAGGCTTGACATGAGTACGACCTACCATCCACAAACTGACGGACAAAGCGAGAGAACCATCCAGACATTAGAAGACATGCTGAGAGCCTGTGTGATAGATTTTGGTAAGGCATGGGATACCCATCTGCCGCTTATCGAATTCTCTTATAATAACAACTATCACACTAGCATTGGAGTCGCTCCATTCGAAGCTCTTTACGGTCGCAAGTGTAGATCACCTCTATGTTGGGCCGAAGTCGGGGATACTCAGCTAGCCAGAGGGCAAATCCCTGATAGCACCCTTACTGGGCCTGAAATCATAAGGGAAACCACGGAAAAGATCATTCAAATTCGGGAAAGACTGAAGGCGTCTCATGATCGACAAAAGAGTTACGCGGATAAGCGACGCAAACCTTTAGAATTCCAGGTCGGAGACCGGGTACTACTAAAAGTTTCCCCCTGGAAAGGGATGATATGTTTCGGTAAACGAGGGAAACTAAACCCAAGGTACATCGGACCGTTCGAAATCCTTGCTAGGATTGGTCCTGTGGCGTACAAACTCCGACCACCACAAGAACTTAGTAATGTACACCCTACCTTCCACGTATCCAACTTAAAGAAGTGTCTGTCTGACGAGAAACTCGTAATACCGCTCGACGAAATCGAAGTTAACGAAAATCTCCACTTTGTGCAGGAACCCGTCAAGATCATGGATCGAGAGATCAAGAGAACAAAACATAGTCGCATTCCCATAGTGAAGGTTCGTTGGAACGCGAAACGAGGGCCTGATTTTACATGGGAACGCGAAGATCAAATGAAGCAAAAGTATCCGCATCTTTTCCCAAACCCTTGAAGTCCCAGCCGAATTTAAATTTCGGGACGAAATTCCCTCTAACGGGGGGATGATGTGACAATCGTCAATCTTGAGTCAAGTCAAGTCATCAAGTCAAACCGGTCAACTCGATTTAAACCTTGTGTATTAGGGTTTGTGTTATGTTCATACTGTATAACTTGCTATATTAATGGGAAAACATCACTTGGGAAAAGTCTTGTGTTAAAATTTCCTAAGCCTTAGTGCTAATCAATGAACTTGCATACTCATCGGGAGTGTGTAGGATCCTTAATCATGACTTAACGGGGCTCAAGAACCTTGCATTGCGGAGCCAAACACTCACAAATGCCACACTTGAAACCTCTCTCAATCGTCTTCACTCTATCTCTCTCTATGACAAATCTCTCCAAGTATGTGAAATCTCTCTCAAATATCTCTTTGTAGGAGAAATCTCTCCAAGAATCCTAAATCTCTCCAAGTATGTGAAATCTCTCTCAAATATCTCTTTGTATGAGAAATCTCTCCAAGAATGTCAAATCTCTCCCAAATCTCTCCAAGTATGTGAAATCTCTCCCAAATCTCTCTCAAAAGTTCCCGTAACTTTTTAGAATCATTCGGGTCATTCCGACCCTTAACCGGGTCAAAAACGGCTTGAAACGGGGCGAAAACGAGAAAAATAGGCTTCAGGAACCGAAACCAAGAAGAGAGGCCTCTTAGGACCAGAACCGAACCTCTGTTGGCTGAGGCATGCAAGACCGAGCCTCGGTCTCTGCCCCTCTCGGTCTCTGCTCCTTCTCTCCTCTCTGTTCTCTTCACTTCTCTCGGTCTCTGTCGCCTTCTCTCGGTCGCTTATCACTCTCTGTCTCTACTCGGTCTCTCGGTCTCTGTTCTCTTCTCTTCTCTCCTCTCTGTCTCTTCGCGCCTCTCTGCTCCTTCTCTCCTCTCTGTCTCCTCGCGCCTCTCTGTTTCCTCTCCTACTCTCTCTCTTCTCCCCTCTCGGTTTCTACCCTCTCTTCTCTCGGTTTCAGCATCAGAAGGCCGAACCTCGGCCAGATTTCGGAATTTTGTCACTTTTAGCCCCTTTTTGATCTTTTTAACATTTTGAGCCCGTTTTTCGTGATTTTAAAGCGGGATTTTCTCCAGAAATTATATTTTAACATAATAAACCCTAAATATTCATAATTTAAACATATTTTGATGAAAATCATTATCTAAATAATAAAGATCTAATGGGGGATTTATTTAAGGTGGAGTGTTGACTTTGCCTTAACTTATGACACAAGCAATCACCCCACACCCACTTTATGACCAGCCATACCTCCCCACCTTACCTAGGTCACTTCAATATCCCTTGCACTCAAATTACACTCATTCCCACGTTTTTAGAGCTGGAACAAACATCATCTCTCCTCATTTTCTCTCATTTGCTCTCATTTCACTAAGTATCAAACACCACTTTTCTCTCAAACTTTTTCTACATAAATTTCGAGATTCAAGGCTGATTTTTAAGTGTTCTTCCACTCTTAGTAAGTAAAATTCATCCTCCTTATGATTATTTCACTTCATTCTACTCAAATCATTGATTGCTTACACAAACTCCATAACTATAATGTTAGATTCTCGAAAATCTTCAAGGCACTCCAAGTGTTCTTGAATTAAACACTTCCATTCTTCAACAATCATCTACTGAAATCACTTAAGTTGAGTTCACACCCCTACATTTTCATGTTTTCTCAAGTTTTCAGGGGGGGAATACAAGTTAAAACACTAAAAACATAACTAAATGTTTCTAACAGCCTTCATCAAAAAAGTTCAACTCCATTCACGGACTGTTTTGGGCATCTTAAACATTTTTGTTTTCAAAACTGTACAAGGTGCAAATAGTTCAAGTTTTTAGCTTTAAAATGACTACTTGCACATCTCCATGAGATATTTCTACAATTTATGGTGATTTTTACAAAACTGCCTATCATTTCAAACAACAATCCGGACCAGTCTGTGATTTTGGACTTATTCACCCAAGTTGGAGGTCATTAAAAATCGTGATAAAAATTATGAGTAAACTAGACACATTTTTTGAACTCTCAGAATTTACGGATCTAGTTTTCGACTTCGTATTATTTTTCTATGATTTTTCCAAAACAGGGCAGAATGGCTAAAGTTAGCCAACAGCATGTAAATATCATAACACTTTGTATTATGTTGAGCAAAGTGTATAATCATAAGTTCTAATTATTGAATGTGTTTCCTTGTTAGTTTGTCATCATGAACTGAAACTAAGTAATTCATAATAAATATTAATCATTCATTTTAGAACACGTATATTAAACTATAAAGGTATAGTTTGACAAATTCATAACACTAATACATTTTCATAAAAGAGTTCATACATATTACATACATTTTAGATAAACTATAATAGGTATAGTTTATGATACATCACTCAACACACTCGTACAAAAAGGGTACATTCATACAAGAAAGATTTATATTCACACACATTTCACGTAAACTTGTTAACCTATATTGTGAGACTCTCTCTCTCCCCGTACGTCCGAGTGCGGGATATAATTCCTGGTAGTTATAATCAGAATCTCCTTGAGGAAGAACGTGATACTTGTATATAGATCTATATTGGGTTTGACACCCCACACCTTGCTGCTAGCTACAGTGGGACCTGCAGGTCTACTGGTGACAAATGTCATTTCATTTTCGCGACGCCTGAGAAACGTTGTGGCAGGTTCACATAGTCACAGTATGATTATAGCGACTCACCTAGGGAGATAACAATTCATAAAGTTTACGGGATTACCTAAAACCTAAGTAGGTTTTAGGTTGATTTAAAATTTACTTTCCATATCATTTCAAACTCACGACATTTCTACTAAGTAAGGATGATTTCATATACATTTTGGTCTTTGGTTATAAGGCTACATTATACGGATTTTAAGGAAAATATCGGATTTTTCTGAAACAAACGCGACATTTACATGTGAAACACTTTTACTAAGTTTTATAATAAAAGCTTATGAACTCACCAACCTTTTTGTTGACACTTTTCAAACAACTTGTATTCTCAGGAAATCGCTAAACAGGTAATCAAGTGCTTTTGAGGATGGGACGTTAAGGCGTCAAACTTTTCATATTTTGTCAACATATTATAATTGATTTTGAAACATGTAATTCATAAAAGTGATGTTACTTTTTCAATTATATATATGTTGGTTGTATTCGCTTAAATTACTATTGAAATTGTGGTTATGATACTATACATGAAGTCCTCCACCCCCGGACGTTTCCGCCATCCTTGGTTTGGGGGTGTGAAAGTCTATCCGGACCGCTCAACTAACATCCCTCATTCCGAACTATCCCTTTGGGAAATCCTCCCGTGCATACCATTCTAGCCTTCTAGGGGTTCTGAACTCTATCTCCATCATTCATACTCGATCCCGGCCCGCTCCCATGCCTTCCATAATCAACTGCTCTAGGTCTGTATTCCGCCCCGCATGCCTGTTACTCACCCATACGAGCCTGCTCTCGACTAATAGAAATATCGCTGAATCTTCCCCAAGCAGCTAAACAACCTCTCAGACCCAACGATCATCTGGAGAATCTCCAATTCTCCCCCACTTAAGATACTGACAATAAATCACCGATCGCCATCACCGATCTCCCAAGGTAACCTTGCCGAAAATCAACACTTACACGCAAAATGTTTCTCACCAGCGCCAACAACCTTCATAAAAATCATGTTTCCATACAGAACAACCCGCTCGAAAGGAACCCAATCTTCAAATATCCATTCCTCAGACTGCAGAATCTACCCGGCCTTCAAACCAACACCGCATCCGCCACCAATCCTCACAAGGATAATCAATGATAGCTCGAAGTACAAATCCATAACCATGACGATCCTTCAGGGAACAAAGGATACCAAAACGAAATCTCGATCACAACTCGCCAAACCCTCAAGGAACAATGGATACCACACGAAAACCCGAAATGCAATTTCATAACCAACCAATGAAACTAGCAGATAACAATACTCTACAACAATCATAAATAATCAAAACAACAGAGAGAAACATACCCGCAGCAGCAAGCTGAAAAACACGACCCTAAGCCCTCGGGGGCTCTGCTCCACCCTGACCTCCACCTGTGATCCTCAACGTAGCCGGTACTAGAGCCTACACCGGTCTTGCAGCAAGCCGTGGACAGTTGACCTTCAAATGTCCAAACTGATGACAATGATAGCATATCCTCAAATCCCAAACCGGCACCGACTGTCGACAATCCCTCGCATAGTGTCCCTCCTTTCCGCACTTGCGGTATGCTCCACCAGACCGACAAACCCCAGTGTGACCCCTTCCACACTTTCCACAGACGTGGCTACCCTGATCTCCCATCCTGGAATCAACGGTCTTAGACCATTTTGTCGCCGGCTGCGACTGAATCGGAGCTTGCCTCAGCTCACGCATCTGTAACTCAATCTCTAACTCACAACGCCTGGCGGCCTCCTACAACTCTAGCAAAGTCTCGCACTTCTGTGCAGACACAAACTGTCTGATGTCCCTCTTTAGCATACTCAGATACCGGGACATCTGAGCCTGCTCCAAAGCGAACTCAGGGCAAAACATCGCCCTCTCAGTAAACATCCTGGTGATTTCCGTCACCGATTCCGAATCCTGTTTCAGCTCCAAGAACTCCTGAGCCAACCTCTCCCTCTCGACCTGCGGAACATAACGAGTGCTGAACATCTCTCTGAACCGATCCCATGAAATTGCAGCCCTCTGCGCATCCGAGTACGACCCCGTGATCAATCTCCACCAATATTTTGCTCCGAGCCTCAACAGGTTCAAACCACACCTCACCCTCTGATCAGCAGGGCATGAACACGTGAAGAAACATCCTTCCACATCTGATAAGCACCTCATAGAAACGATCGGATCCTGAACTCCATCAAAAGTGGGAGGCTTCGTATTATCGAAGTCCCGATACTGAAAACCTCTACTGGCTCCTCCCCCTGCCGCTGCTACTGCTGCGGTAGCTGTCGCGGCAGCCATCTCCGTGAGAGCCGCATAGCGTTCATCAAAATACTCCACCATGGCGGTCTTGATCGACCCAAACAACTCCGGCAGCTCAGCCCGAAACAATGCAGCAACCTCATCATGTAGGATCTCACGAATCCTCGCATCCAACTCGTGCGTACTCATCTGGCTGACAACCTCGGGTTGTACAGACCCACCCGGAACTCCCCCTCCAGCTCCTGATCATGACCCGGATCCACTCCCAGCGTGCCGTGAAATCTCCATACTGAAAATAAAACACCAAATCTCAGCCATATTCCACTATCCCGGGAACCAGCTCTCATCCCAACCCTAGAGGTCATGGTTTCCCTGATACGCGTATGAGTCCGTGCTTTTAGTAGTACGGGCCCATACTACCTTCCACACCTACCCATATTTGTATGAAGTACTCCCACAACACCCTAGCGACATACATAACAACGCTCTATCCTCACAACTAGAGGAACACTAGAAATCTCTCACAAGGAACCCTAGGCTAGCAGGCAACATAAATCAGGCAACTCATCAAGAAATCCTGAAGATCCCTAGCCTAACTCTAGCATGCTGTTCTATCAAAGCTCAATAAAACAATTGTCATGTATGGTATTTTGGGGCTACTTACTGGCTCCTGCTGATCGTACCTCCGCGTCCTCCTTCACTTATTTTGAAAACCATTTTAAATTCTCTTTTGAAAACCCTCCTCGATTTGAGACTGGAGTCACACAAGTGTTCCTCCAATTCACTCAAACCAAGGCTCTGATACCAACTTGTAACATCCGAAAAATACAATCAAATTTAAATTTTTCAAAACAACCCGATTTTCATTAAAATGTTTACAAAAAGGTTTTCAATACAAATTATTAGAGTATTCCCAGAATCACATTGCTACAAAATAATGAGGAGTGGTAAGATCGTGCCTTCGCCTTGCCACGGTCTCCTGAAGAACCTGAAAAACATTAAACCACAACTGTAAGCCCGAAAGCTTAGTGAGATACCCCCAAAATACCAACCACGCATACGCCCTTCCAGGCTGCGACCTTCCGGTCCAAAACATACAAAACATACATAACATAACAGAACATAGAACAGCCATGCATATCGGGTCTACTGTGTGATTGGTCCGCCGTATCGGGCCTTCAGTCCATCGGATCCATCCTCCAGGTCTAGTCATGTCCTTCGAGTCTACAGTGGGGTTGGTCCGCCCGCATCGGGCCTTCAACCCACCTGGTCCACTCTCTGAGTCTACAATATGACTGGTCCGCCTACATCGGGCCTTCAGTCGGCCTGGTCCACTCTCTGAGCCTCGGCACGTCTGGTCCGCCCTCGTGGGGCCTACAGCCTATCCGAACCACTCGCTGGGCCTTTGGAACAACCGGTCCATCCTGGGTATCTTGGCTTACAGCACAAAGCAGGACCCGCCTCAACCCATCTCCAGTCCAAACAACCATGTGCACAAAACATACATTCATATAACAGTCATAGTCAACAAACCGAGCAAGCAGATCACATAGCATATCAGTACCCTAATCGGGTTACCGACCTAACCGGACACTAGCATAGCATCACTTTGTATATCGGGAAACTGACCTTAGCAAGGCCTCCTAGCATGTACCATCCTAGCTACCAGGATGCAGACACATCACACAATAACATAGTAACCATAACCAAATCTCAATACAATAAACGGCCAGCCTTGGTGCCTTAGACCCTGTTGATATAGTGAGGATAACTCACCTCGAAACTGTCGGCTGAAAAGATAAGATCCCGCTGCTCCGAACGCTGACGCGAACTCCTCCACTGAACATCAAAACATACAACTCAATAAATACCCTTAATCACCAAAATACCCCTGGAAGACAACTGGTCAACCTTGGACAAGTTAAAGTCAACCCCTGACTGACCCTACTCGCCGAGTCAACCCGATGACTCGCCGAGTCCATATGCTCAGAACTTCCTTCAATCAGTGACCCAACTCGCCGAGTCGCCCCAAGACTCGTCGAGTCCAACAACTCTGAGTTCACTCACACCCAACTCACCGAGTCATCCCTTGACTCACCGATTCCTCGACTCAACCAGAAATATTGGGACTTCCTCGACAAGACTCGCCGAGTCCAAATGGACTCGTTGAGTCCAAGGCTATCTTCAACCTACTCGCCGAGTTGTTCTTCCAACTCATCGAGTTCCAGGCCATCTTCAAGCAACTCGTCGAGTCCACCCATGTGACTCGTCGAGTACCACCGGTCTGAATCCATACAGAAGCATCTCAGGCCATGCAATTGATCCAAAACATAGATCCAACCTCCTACAATCCATCCATCACGTAAAGTGGCAAACTTTATGTGAATCTAAGGAGATCTAAGCCTTATTCACCTTAGAACCAAGGTTTGGGACATGGTGCCTTCACTAAGCACTCAAACACAGGAACTTTAATGCACTCTAGGCCTTCAATATTCCAGATCTGAGGTAGCAACCTCAGATCTAACCTCCAAACTCCAAAACATTCCAAGATATACTCCCCACAAACCCCAAAATGAAGAAACTAGGAAGATATAGCCCAAGAACGAAAGTGTTACCTCCAAAAGGTGCCTCAATAGCAACCAAACTCGAATCCAAGCAAAGCCCTTTGATCCAAGCCACTTCTCCTTCAAGATCTCTTCAAACAACACCTCTCCAAGCTCTAATTTGCTCCACAAATGAACTCTCCACGAATTTAGGGTTTCTGGAACTCAAGGGGGGAATAAGGGAGGCTGTGGAGGGGTATAATGCTCTTTATATAGAGCTCAACCCCGAAAATTAGGGTTTTCTCCATACAGCACCTACTCGCCGAGTCCATCTTTGGACTCGCCGAGTAGGCTACTAGACACGCGACCATAGCCGCGACCTGACTCGCCGAGTCTATCCATGGACTCGCCGAGTCACCCTCTAAAACTTACACTTTTAGCCCTTCAACTCTACTCTTGCGATTCCGGGATGTTACAGGGGGTCCGCACGGCGCCCGATGTCGTGGCTGGTATGTACTCTTTCGTGTATGTACTTTTATGCTGAGATATTGTGCTTATATTATGATATACGTACGTACTTTTTTTGTGAATTTTGTACCTGCCTTGGTATTATTTGACTCGGGTACGAGTCGGTCTTTTGTATCTTTGGCTTTTAGTCAGCACATCGGTATTGATCGGGAGGTGATGTGTCGACCTTCGAGGGTTTCCATAGCTAATGAGAAAGTGGTATACGCCCGTGATTCGAGGATGTGTGCTCGAGATTTTTGGTGTCAAGTTCCCTATAGATCTGGTTCCTATAGCGATGGGAGATGTCTGTGTCATCGTGGGCATGGACTGGTTGAGTAAGTTTGGAGTAGTCATTGACTGCGACAGACGGCTGGTGACTATATGAGACCCTAGTGGGGGAGTGCTTACTATGTATGGCGAGGGGACCCGGTGTGGGTCAGCGTTTTGTTCGGCTGCCAGGGCAAGATAGAGTTTGCAGCAGGGCTGCAGTGGATTCATAGCCAATGTGATGGACACACGAGTAGCCGCGGGGAGGCCAATTTCGGTTGACGAGGTTCCAGTAGTGTGCGAGTTTTCGGATATGTTTCCCGAAGAACTATCGGGCGTGCCTCCGGAAAGGCAAGTGGAGTTCTGTATCGGTCTGGTTCCGGGAGCGGCACCCATCGCCAAGGCGCCTTATCGCCTCGCTCCACCAGAAATGCAGGAGTTATCCTCGCAACCTCAGGAGCTGTTAGGAAAGGGGTTTAATCGACCAAGTAGCTCACCTTGGGGAGTGCCGATTCTTTTTGTCAAGAAAAAGGATGGTTCACACCGGATGTGTATCAATTACCGGGAGTTGAACAAGTTGACGGTCATAAACCGGTATCCATTACCTAGGATCGATGATCTGTTCGATCAGTTGCAGGGGGCATCCTGGTTATCTAAGATAGACTTGAGGTCGGGTTATCATCAGATGAAGGTTCGAGATGAAGATATCCAGAAGACTGAATTCAGAACTCGTTATGGACATTACGAGTTTGTGCTGATGCCTTTTGGGCTCACCAATGCCCCGGCTGCATTCATGGATCTTATGAACAGGGTGTGCAGGCCGATGCTGGATCGGTCGGTGATCGTATTCATTGATAATATTTTGGTATATTCGAGGTCTAGAGAGCAGCATGACGAACATTTGAGGGAGATTCTTGGAGTTCTGAGACCGGAGAGGTTGTATTCCGAATTCTCCAAGTGTGATTTCTGGTTACGAGAGGTCCAGTTCCTAGGGCACCTTGTTAACCAGAAGGGGAAATTGGTCGATCCGGCCAAGATCAAGGCGGTGATGAGATGGGAAGTGTTGAGATCGCCCACTGAGATCAAGAGATTTCTGGGATTGGCTGGCTATTATCGGAGGTTTATCAGGGATTTCTCTAAGATCACCGTGCCACTTACCAAGATGACCCGGAAGGGTGTTTCATTTTCATGGGGTCCGGAGCAGTAGTCCTCATTTGAGACCCTTCGTCAGAAATTGTGCGAGGCCCCGGTGCTCGCACTCCCAGAAGGGATGGAAGATTTTGCGGTATATTGTGATGCATCCATATCTGGATTAGGGGCAGTGCTTATGCAGAGGGGGCACGTTATAGCGTATGCATCGAGGCAGCTGAAGCCTCATGAGTCGAGATATCCCACCCACGACCTGGAACTAGGGGCTGTGATGTTCTCCCTCAAGATCTGGCGACACTATCTATATGGGGTTCAGTGTACCATATACACGGACCACAAGAGTCTGAAGTCCTTGATGGATCAGCCAAATCTGAATATGCGCCAGAGGAGATGGTTGGATGTGGTGAAGGATTATGATTGTGAGATCCTGTACCACTCGGGAAAGGCTAATGCCGTAGCCGATGCGTTGAGCTGTAGGGCGGAGAGCGCCCTGATCCGAGATGTTTGTATGAGGTTGACGGTGATGACTCCGATATTGGACACCATCCGAGGGGCCCTGGCTGAGGCTGCGATTTGGTGATAGCTCATATTCTTGCTATCAGTGAGAGCTATTCTGCGGAGAGATTGGCAGAGTTATATGTGAGGGAGGTGGTATCGCGGCACGGGGTTCCGATGTCGATCGTTTCAGATCGGGACGTACAATTTACTTCCAGGTTTTGGAAGAAGTTTCACGAGGAGTTGGGTACGAGGCTGCATTTCAGTACCGCATACCACCCACAAACGGACAGACAGAGCGAGCGGACGATTCACCCGCTCGAGGATATGCTCCGAGTGTCTATTTTGGATTTTGGAGGGAGTTGGCACACCTATTTACCCTTAGCAGAGTTTTCGTACAACAACAGCCATCATTCGAGCATTCGTATGCCACCCTTTGAGCTGTTGTATGGGAGGAGGTGTTGAACCCCCATCTGCTGCGGAGAGGTGGGGCAATAGGTAATGGGTAGTATGTAAATTGTGCTTCAGACGACCGAGCAGATACAGCAGTTCAGACAGAGATTGTTGACCGCTCAAAGTCACCAAAAGAGTTATGCGGACAGGCATCGGTCCGAGCTCGAGTTTCAGGTTGGTGACCTTGTGCTCTTAAAGGTCTCTCCTTGGAAAGGAGTGATTCGATTCAGGAAGAAGGGCAAGTTAGGACCTTGATATATTAGACCTTTCAGGGTAATCGCAAGGGTAGGTAGGGTAGCCTACCGTTTGGATCTACCCACAGAGCTGGGTCAGATCCTGAACTATGTTGAGAGACCAGTGGCAATTAGGGATCGAAAGGTTAAGGTTCTGAGGAACAACGAAGTACCCTTGGTGCAAGTGCAGTGGCAACATCGGAAGGGGTCCGAGCTAACATGGGAGTCCGAGTCGGAGATGCGGGAGTAGTATCCAGAATTGTTTTCGGTATAAGACTTCGGGGACGAAGTCTGGCTCTAGTGGGGGAGAATTGTAACAGCCCGAAATTCATGTAGTATATTAAAAAGTGTTATATTTATTACATAACTACCCAGGATATTATAGTTTTATACATACGTAAACCCAAGTACAAAAGTAATATCATAAACTATTCTAATTCTTCCAACAGTATATGACTATACTAAATTCTCATTACCTGCAATTGTTAAACATTGATAGGGGTAAGCGGTGACTCTTAGTGAGTTCAATAATATATACAATATAATGTTATGTCATATGTATACTTCAATATGGCAGAAGCAAAGAGGAACAAGAAACAACAAAGGCATATGTGTATCATATGACATGCTTTCCATATCAATCGATGATTTGATTCAATAATATATAATCAATGAGACATAAAAATTTCAACTACTTGATATACATCAATAACACTTCAGCCCAAATGGCACAGAAGACATACAATTTCGGATTATCATTTTGCTAGAATATATAGGCTTTCAACCATACATTGCCCTATGCCAATACCAAAAGCCATACAAGTCATGCTCTACATGGATAAAGGAACAAAGCAATTACCATAAGTGATACGAGACAAGCTCTACCTGGCCAAAGACATAAATCTGATACCAGAATAATATGAGACATGCTCCATATGGCCAAAGGCTCAAAGCCAATACTAGAAGTGATACGAGACATCCTCTACATGATCAATGATATAAAATTCAAGATAACACGGGAAAGAACATAACACTTATAACACATAACATACAATTGTTCCTATATATTGAACTCACCGTGAAATAACTGGGGATTAATTTGGGCAGCACTTCGACTCTAAATATGACTTTCAGTGACGTAACCGAGGATTTTAGTTGAAAACCGGCCTTACTCGGGTAGAGTTTCGGCTAGAAAATATGATTTTCTCAGGAACTTCGGAGCATCGGGACTTGCTTCGGGTGTCGGGGATGATACCAGGACTTCGGGGGTGTTAGAGGGGCTTGAGAGAGGCTAGAGAGTAAATGAGAGTGAGAATTTGTAACATAAACTCAGAGGGCTCGATTTCTATTTATAGGCTGAAAAATCGACTCTCATGTCGTGAATCATATATGTTCACGTTGTGACTTTGATCATGGTCATCCCCTAGGCTTACCATGTGTCTTTTAGGCTTGAAACGCGTCGTTCACTGAGTTCACGTCGTGAACACTATGTTCACGTCGTGAATGCAGTCAAATTCTAGAAGTTTGTTCTCCAAACTTCAAAAATCCATATCTTTTGCATACGCCCTCCGTTTTTACGTTCTTTATAACCATGGATAGGTGACATTAGGCTCTACATCTTTCATTTAGACTCCGTCGGCTAATTTTTACTTTATCTTTAATATTATATTTTTAACGGGCCGAGACAGGAAAAGACCATTAAAATTTCATAATTTCTTCATCCGATGTCCGTTTTCGTCTGTCTTTTCACCGTTGTACTACTATTAACGAGATATTCGATTCTCGTTTAGGTTGTGTCGGCTAAAAATCACTCGATCTTTATTTCGAGTTTTTAGTTGTCTACTTCTATACCGAAACTTAGAAAAATCATAACTTCTTCATACGAAGGCAGATTTAGACGTTCTTTTTATGAAAGTTCACAGTTTAACAAATACTACGACTTTCATTTAGATTACTAAGGCTAAAAATTAGTTTATCGAAAACTCACTTTTTACGTTATACGACGTCGTGCCGGTTCTGTCGCGAAACTTCGATTGGTCATAACTTCTTTGTTATAACTCGGATTTCGATGATGTTTTCGCCTAAATGTTTCTAACGGGATTCTCTACAACTTTCAATAATAAAATTTTACTTATTTCAAATTTTATATTTTTATTAAATTTCAATATTAGATTAGAATCTCATAAGACTTCCAATATTTTCCGAGTGATTCTAAACATAGTTTTATTTTATTTCTAGTAAAAACTATATGTTATAACTCAATACTCAAAATCACATAATATTTCATAATATTCTTTTTTTTTCATTACAAAACACGATTTCAAAACGTGTATGTTACAATATCGATATGTTGTTATGGTTTATGGGCTTATATGTGTTTTGGATATGTATATATCAACATGTTGTGTGTGGTTGGGTTGCGGCGGACCAATGTAGACTGAACGACAAGAGACGCAGGGCGTCCCGGATAAACTGCAGGCCTGAGGGGCGTACCAGTTAGGCTGAAGGCCGGAGAACGTTCCAGATATGCTGAAGGCCCTATGAGGTGTACCAGTCATGCTGAAGATTCTGTGAGAGTACCCAATATATTTTAGGCCGGTGGGGCGTTCTAGTCAGGCTGAAGGCTCTATATGCATATTGTTTGTTGGTGTGTGTTATTTGTTTGTGTGGTGGTATTTTAGGGAAACTTACTAAGCTTCGTGCTTACAGTTTTGGTTTATGATTTTAGGTAATTCATTGGACAATGGCAAGTTGAAGGCGGGATCATACACATCATTGGCTTTACAACTGATTGGATTTTGGGAGACTCTAATTTTAAATAATGTTTTGAAACAATGATTTTTGTAAACATCTTATGACTATGGGTTGTTTTTAATAGTTTAATTTTTTTTGTAATTTTTAGAATGTTACAAAGTTCAATTAAGAAAATAAAAAAGGTTGAAATTTGGGAAATCATTCTCAGCCAATCGTTTATTTTTTCCGCAAAACCCCCCATCGTACGGACGAAATAGGAAAAGAATACAAGTGTGTTTTCCAACATAACATGTTTCCTTACACTATGCTAATTATTACTTTAATATATACAAAAACATAGGTTTTTTTTTCATTTTTAAAAAGCTTTTTTTTTTCGAAAAGTAATTTTAAATATATCACAATTCATATTTTTTTTTTATTCTCTATAAATAGACATCGATATTGATATAGTTTTTAGATAAAATAATTTTTTTATAATTTCAACTTTCGTTATTCATAAGTTAATAAAAATGCATCAGATTTTTATTACAATACATTCATTATTCACTTATGAACAAAAAGTATGCTTAATTTTTTTTACAGTTTAAGTATCATTCATACATGAATATAACATATAATAAACTTTTTAACGTTTACATCAGCTCTCATCACATGTTATATTCACATATGAATTAAACGTGTATTAGTTTTCCTGAGAAGTTATATTCATATATAAACACATATATCATAATTTGGTTACAGTCAGTTGTTATTCATATATGAATAAGTAGTTCAAAATTTTAAAACACTTTGTCTTTTATTAACATACTACTATTCATATATGAATAACAAATTAACTGTAATAAAATTATGATAAATGTTTTATTAATATATCAATATAATATATGACGATAACTAATACACGTTTTATTCATATATAAATATAACATGTGACGAAAGATGATGTAAAAAAATATATTTTAGGTAAGAAACTTTAATACGTGTTATATTCATATATGAATGATACATAAACTATAAAAACAATAAACATATGTTTTATTCCTAAGTAAATAACGAATGTAATGTAATAAAAGTTTAATGCATTTTATTCACTTATGAATAACGATGAAACTCTAAAAAAAATTAAATTTTTAGTTTATCTGAAAACTATATTAATATGAATGTCTATTTATAAAGCCTAAAAATTATGAATTCTGATATATTTAAAATAGCTTTTTTTGATAAAAAGTGCTTCCTAAAAATAAAAATAAAAACAAAAAAGAAAGTATGCTTTTTTATATTAAGGTAATGATTAACATAGTTTAATACAACATATTCGGTTGAAAAACACATATGTATCTGTAGTGGTGTAGATTATGATGGCATGTGCGGAATTAGAAAGATCTAGTGATTCATCATACAAATTCAAGAACACAAGGAGTAAATAAATCTTTGTAAGCTCTTATTAGATCTAGAAAGATTATACAAATGGGTTTGTATACAAATTCTCTCTCTAGTCTAACACTCCGAATGATTCCCTTACATAATGGGAGTCACTCACTTCCTATTTATAGGAAAGACTCAACCCATTTACACATATAAAGAGGAAAGCCTAAAACACTACATCCAAGCATGACTTTGCACCCTAACATTCTCCCCCTCAAAGTTAGGATTGGATGTCCGGCTTTAATCTCCAACGAGCTAGCGCGATCAAGACCAAACTCCCCCTCGAAGTAACACCGATCTTCATATCCGCAAATGAATATTCGACAAACCCGAGAAGCTTCGAATACCCATCATTCTCCCCCTTTTTATAATCAAAAAATGATTATAAAACTCACTAAGGATGAGAAGCGCCCGAGGAATAGTCTTCACAATACTCCCCCTTGATGTGTACCAAAAATGAATCACCAAAAATCTTGCACGGAAAAACAATCACGAAAAAGCCACAAAAATTTTCAATTTATGAAAAATTTTGACTTTTTGGGTGAAAGTTGCAAGATTTTTCAAAATCCGGGTAGAAATTGTCACTTTCTGAAACTTGCAGGGACCCGTTGCGCCCAAAACAGCCAAATATGCAAAACTCTCCCCCTTTTTCAAAGCTGGGTAGAAAGCATCAATTTGCACAAACTGCAGGGACCAGAAATGAACATTCTTCAATTTTCAGCAAAAAATAGTCCCTTTTCGAATTTGGGTGAAAACTGCTAAAAATTCAAAGTTTCAGGGACTATTTTCGAAAAATCTGCCCTTGTGCACCAAACATACAAAGCATGCCCATTTTCGAAGACTTGTGTTATTATGCCATTCATATGAAGAGTTGGAAAAGTTGTTAAGCTGACAAAAGTTTAGGGGCTAATTTCGAAACTTTGTGCTATGCTCAATTCTTTCGAAGCACGAAGATTCAAAACATACCAAGAGTTTTTCTTTTTTTTTTAGTTGACCCTTCGTATCTTAATCAAAACAAACACTCTTCGTAAATTCACCCAAACCCACCCTTCGATTTTTACAATAAATCCTTCGTTTCTTACTGATCTTCCCAAGCATGTACCCTTCGAATCTTCAACTATACCCTTCGTTTTTCCCAATTAAAATACACTTCCAATCCAAATTACAAACACGCCTTTGATCATTCGAATATCAAACCATGAAGACCCTTCGAAAGCAAACTTAAATCAATTCCCCTTATCTAACAACCCAGTCCTTTCAGTTCTTTCCAAAATCATCTTTCCTGTAGACGCGAACGAACACACACAAGCACAAAATCAACTCCAAACATTTGAAACTTTTAATCACCAACTAATCGATCATATAACCAAGGCTTCGAAACATTTTCTTCTTGATATAACAGATCGAGAATCAAGTCTTCGAATTTTAACCTAAATCAGACATTAACCCTTCGCCACTGATTTCAATTTATCGACACCAAAATCAAACTTTCATTTTTCAATCACCAAACCCAAAATCGAATAACAGATCCTTTAACAATTCATCGTTCATTCGACTATCAAACCATTAAACATCAAAAATTGATTAGCCATCGATTCAAAATCAAATTGACTCCAAAATCGATCATAAACTGTGGCTATCTTTCAATTTCATCAATCACGACTATCAAATTCAGTTTCCAGTAAACACAAAATCAAAATCGAATTCTCAACTTTCACCAACAGCGAATCTATTCCAAAATCTAAACTCCAAACATCATCAAATCTTCGAAATCAAAACCAAATTTTTCGATTTCTAAAATCACGATCAACCATCGACTTGTTCGTTCGTCGATCAGTCATCATCAAAGCTATTCGATCCCAAAAACTACATCAGCACTCGATCAAGAAAAATCAACTCTTAAAATCGAATCAATTTCTAATACTTCGATTTTCATCCTTCTGAGCCGATAGCGGGTCATCAAACAATACCAGTTTACATTTGACACAAACGAACAACTAAAATCAACGAAATCATCATTGAGAAGACTCAATCAACAAGTATAAGTAAAATCGAGTTCGATTTTAGGCTTTAATGACTCAAGCCATGTTCAATTTCAATCAAAATTGATTCCATATGAATGAGAAAAGTTGCACGAACTGTTTTGAGCTCGATGTGTAGTTAGCATCACCGATCAATAGAATCAAAATCAAGACAAAACAGAATTGATTAAATCTTGGATGACGACTAGATGAAGAAAATAAGATTGATGAATCTGATTGGAATAGTGAAAGTTCTTCATGGACGGACCAAGAACTATTAACCAATAAATGGTTTATGGACTCAAGATACACAGTGATGAATTCAAAGTGATTTTGGCTAAAAATTCGGATCTATTAATGAAAAACACTTTGGGCTCGAAATTTGGATCAATGAACAGTGAAAATCGAAATTTAAGAAAATGATTTTGAATTTGAGTTTTGATCAAAAAAAATTAATTGGATCAACTATGGGGTTGAAATGGATTAGATCCAACGAAACAAATCGATCAAAAATTGAAAAACGTAAAATACGGATCGAAATTATGGACGTTTTGGAATCCATTTGATAATTTGAGTTACCTTTTTCACGAATCGAGATCCATTTTCAACGAACGAATCAAATTTGGAAGATCTTGGTTCTTTTGTCGGAATGAGAAAATCTCCAAATCGAACATTGTACCACCCACCATGCGAGATGTACAACTCGTTCTTCGTGTTCTTCATCAAACCAAGAACATCTTCAACAGAACCACCAACACTTTTGGGTTTTGACTTCAAATTCAATTCAACACTTGGAGATTGTTGCTTTGGAACCCAAATTTGCTTCACGGATTTTCGCTTCACAACATATTACGATTTTTGTGAGTAAACCCGCTTATTCTTCCGATTCATCTTCTTCTTCTTTTTCTTTCTCATCTTTTTGCATCTTGAAGACTTGACTTCATGAACAAACCCACTTTCAACAATATGAACATTTTGAGTTTGAATCAAATCTTTTGGAGTTTGATATTTGTGAATTTCTTGAACCACCGGCTTCCGATAAGGAATCATTCCTTCAAACGAATCACAAGAACACAAAATATCATCGGTTTGAACTCCAATTGAGCAAAAAACTTTTTCATCTTGAGAATCAACTTGAACTCCTTTTTCTTGAACATCAAGAACATCACATTGAACTCCTTTTTCTTGAACATCATCATCATCAAGAACACCATCCCGAGCTTCACAACAATCTGCATAATATTCAAGTTTATTGCTTCCATATTTGCATTCGGCACGAGAAATTCCTTTTATGACTTCTCCATCTGTCACACCCCAAAACCAAGAATAGCGGAAACGTTCCGGGGCGGAGGACGTCATGTAAAGTATCACAACACAGTAAATGTAAATAAGCAAACAACATCATCCATTGCATTAAATATAAAATTTTAATACAAGCGTGTTCCGTACAGTTTTAGACACCAAAAATATAATTTAAATCAAAATAGTATGATGAGTCTTGAATGCGCTCCATCTTCTCAAAAGCTAGCATCAGTACCTGTCTACTGATGACCTGAGAATACAAGTTATTTTGAAAGAGTTTATCAGCATTAAGCTGGTGAATTCATAAGTATTTTAGTGTCGAGGTTTATTATCAAAACGTTTGAACCTGTCGCAAGTATGAGTTGTAAATGTATGTAAGTGTTTGTAAAAGTTTGAATCTCTCAGAAAAACCTATATTTTCTGTTAAAGTAGCCCTCTACCAAGGCTTAACTGTTTTGTATGCTCGTTTGATGTAAAAGTGTGTAATTTCCCAAGTGTAACTATCATTTAACAAAATATAGTTTGTACATTAAAGTTTAAGTGAGGTTATCACCAAAATGTAATGGGTAAATTATTGTAGTACGGTAGTTTTGTTTTATATGAACTACTGTTGTACTAACTACCTTAAACCGGGTTTATATTAAGGTATCGTGTGATAAATTGCACCATACTATCGACTGGTAACATCGACAACGTATAGTCGAAAAATAAGGTATGACATTTGGCACCCGCAGACCTATCGGTCCCACTGTAGCTAGCAGCGAGGTGTAGGATAGTCAATCCAGTATAGATCTATACGCAAACTCACGCTCTCCCTCCAAGAGACTCTGGCTACAACTCGGGTCATGTCAATTAAGACATGCTCCCATAAAGTGGATCACAATTGTTAACGTATTCGTGTATATGCAATATAATGTTACTTGTTCTAGTATCGTTGTATATGTTCTCTTAGTAATAAGTATTGACTCCTGAATGAACTGGCTCGTTGATCTAGAAATTGTAGTAGTATGATCCCGTGTTACCCCGATGGTAACTTACTAACGAGGTGCTGATAAGTATGAATATTGAAGTACTTTTATGTCAATACATGTATATATGATATATAACTAATATTGAAACGACCCTCGGATGGTCACCCGAAATTCCACCAGACCACATCCAAATCGAGGAAAAGGAAATAGGACAGGTGGCTTTCCTAAGCCCTTTAAACATTATTTATACAGCTATACATATATGGGCATGCAAATTTATAGGTAGTAAAACAAAGTTTACAATAAAGCATTTGATAAGTAAAAGAGTTTATAAAACATTTTGAAGTAAAATAGTTTGAACAGTGATAAAATCATTGGTTTCCTAGTTATTAATCACATGTGATTAATGCAATCACATGTGATCGAAGCAATAACTATAAGTGTTTAACGTGTATTCCCCCCCCCCCCCCCCCCCATAAAGTATTTAAAACATTTAAAAGCATTTCAAAGGTTGAATAAAGGGGTATGAACTCACATGGAAGTTTGAAGATAGCGAGATCGAAAACCGGGCAGAGTTTCGTCTCGGGAAACGGATTTTTCTCGGGAATCTCGGGAGTAAAATCGACCCTCGGGACTTGAGCAAAAAGACCAGACCTTCGGGTTTGAACGGGCACGGAAATCGAGGCAAGATCGTGAGAGAAAGAGAGAAAATGAACAAATTTTTCGGAAAGGCTCGCATCCCTTTTATAGGGGTGCTGAACCGCCTCCGAACGCGGGGCGTACGGGCGTACGCAGCGCGTACCCGTACGTCATCGCTTACGTATTTCGGATGGGGCGGGGCGGGTCGGATGGGACGGCGGGTCGGATAACTTCGCATAGGGCGACGTGGACGATCCGAGGCCGTGGCCTCGAGTACGCGGGGCGTACGGGGGTACGCGGCGCGTACCTCGGCCCTAGGCTGACTACTCTTCGGATAATACCGAAATTTTAATAAAAATTATATATAAATCATTTATCAAACTTCAAAAATTCATATCTCCTTCATACGAACTCCGTTTTCGACGTTCTTTATATCCCCGCGAAGGTGAGACTACGATCTACAACTTTCGTTTAGATTCCGTTGGCAAATTCCGAAATTATTTTTATTATTTATTTATTAAAATGACGTGATTAAGGAATTTCTTTAAAAATTTATAACTTCTTTATCTGACGTCGGTTTTTGCCAGACTTTTTACCGTTGAAATACTATTGTCGAGACCTTCGATTCTCGTTTAGGTCATCCCGGCCAAATGTCGCTCGATCTCCATTTCGAGTTTTTAGCTGTCTGTTGCTAAGCTGAACTTGGAAAAATCATAACTTCAATATACGAAGTCGGATTTGGGCGTTCTTTTTACGTACGATCATGGTTTAATGAGATTTAAACATAGCAGAATTTAAATAGAAACTTTTTGGACATTTTATTATCAAAGTTAATTTTATTAACTCAAAAATGTTTACAATACTTGACCTATTAGGCCATTACAAAGAGTTGAAATATCGGGTTGTCACATCATCCCCCCGTTAGAGGGAATTTCGTCCCGAAATTCAAAGTAAGAGAACACTCGTGGATTAGGGAAACAGATGTGGGTACTTGCGTTGCATCTGATCTTCGCGTTCCCATGTGAATTCAGGTCCCCGCTTAGCGTTCCAACGAACCTTCACGATGGGTATGCGACATTGTTTTGTTTGCTTGACCTCTCGGTCCATGATTTCTACTGGTTCTTCTACAAAATTGAGGCTCTCGTTGATCTCGATCTCGTCGAGTGGGATTACGAGAGTCTCGTCGGATAGACACTTTTTCAAGTTAGATACGTGGAATGTAGAATGTACGTTACGAAGTGCGCCTGGTAGATCGAGTTTGTAAGCCACGGGGCCGACTCTTGCAAGAATTTCGAAAGGCCCTATGTACCTCGGATTAAGCTTCCCACGCTTGCCAAAGCGTATCAAGCCCTTCCAGGGTGAGACTTTGAGAAGGACTCGGTCTCCCACCTGAAATTCCAAAGGTTTCCTTCGTTTATCTGCGTAGCTCTTCTGTCAGTCTCTAGAGGCTTTCAATCGTTCACGGATTTGAACGATTTTCTCTGTCGTTTCCCGAATGATCTCCGGACCGGTGAGAGTACTGTCGGAAGCTTGGCCCCTGGCTAATTGGGTATCACCCACTTCAGCCCAGCACGGAGGGGATCTGCACTTTCGGCCGTAGAGAGCTTCAAATGGAGCAGCCTTGATGCTCGTGTGATAACTGTTATTATAGGAAAACTCGACAAGGGGTAAATGAGTATCACATGCCTTCCCAAAGTCAATCACGCAGGCTCGCAACATATCTTCCAGAGTTTGGATGGTCCTCTCACTCTGTCCGTCGGTCTGAGGATGGTAGGTTGTGCTCATGTCTAGCCTTGTTCCTAGGGAATGTTGTAGTGATTGCCAAAATCTTGAGGTAAACCTACTATCTCTATCGGAGATAATGGACATAGGTACACCATGTAGCCGTACGATTTCCCTAATGTATGTTCTCGTAAGTTTCTCCATCTTGTCGGTTTCTTTGATAGGTAGGAAGTGTGCAGACTTGGTCAATCTATCGACGATGACCCATATGGTATCAAGTCCACCCGTTGTCTTGGGCAACTTGGTTATGAAATCCATAGTGATCCGCTCCCACTTCCATTCTGGGATCTCTCGTTGTTGCAATAAACCAGAGGGCTTCTGGTACTCGACCTTAACCTTTGCGCAAGTAAGGCATTTACTCACGAAGGTAGCAATCTCTGCTTTCATATTAGGCCACCAGTATAGCTTTTTAAGATCTAGATACATCTTATCTGAACCTGGGTGGACGGAATACCGAGTGTTGTGCGCCTCGATCATGACCAAGTCTCAGAAACCACCGTGTTTCGGTGTCCAGATCCGATCCATGAAATATAAGGCTCCGTCACCCTTGGCTTCTAAATTCTTGTCCATTCCTCTGAGGGATTCACTCGTCACATTTTCAGGTTTCATGGCTTCAAGTTGGGCCGTCTGAATTTGATTAGACAAGTGTGAATGGATGGTTATTGACAATGACTTGATTTTTCGACCAGAATATTTCTTCCGACTTAGGGCGTCTGCTACTACGTTGGCTTTACCCGGATGATAACGAATATCGCATTCGTAATCACTGAGTAGCTCGACCCACCGTCGTTGTCTCATGTTGAGCTCCTTTTGATCGAAAATGTGTTGTAAACTCTTGTGGTCGGTAAAGATAGTGCTCTTCGTTCCATACAAGTAATGTCTCCAGATCTACAGAGCAAACACCACTGCTCCTAGTTCAAGATCGTGGATCGTGTAGTTAACCTCATGTGTCTTCAACTGCCTCGAGGCATAGGCGATGACCTTACCTCGCTGCATTAGGACACATCCGAGCCCTTGATTCGATGCATCGCAATAGACTACGAAGTCTTCTATTCCTTCGGGAAGGGATAGTATTGGTGCGGTGCACAAGGCTCGTTTGAGCGTTTGGAACGCTCTTTCTTGTTTCTCTTCCCAGTCAAAGACCACACCTTTCTGGGTTAGGGTCGTAAGACGTTTCGCTATTCGGGAGAAGTTCTGAATGAATCTGCGGTAGTAGCCAGCAAGACCTAGAAATTGACAAATTTATGTCGGCATCTTAGGTGCTGACCAGTTCTCAATGGCTTTAATTTTGGATGGGTCCACGCGGATTCCCTCTTCGCTTACCACGTGTCCTAAGAATTCGACTCTCTGGATCCAAAATTCACATTTCTTGAACTTCGCATAAAGCTTCTCTTTTCGTAATGTCTCTAGAACTTGTCGCAGGTGATCGCCATGCTCTGTCTTACTTCGGGAGTAGATCAGGATGTCGTCAATGAAAACGATGATGAACTGATCCAAATAAGGTCGGCATACTCTATTCATCAGATCCATGAAGACTGCTGGCGCATTGGTCAATCCGAATGGCATCACCACGAACTCGTAATGTCCGTAACGAGTTCGGAAGGCTGTCTTCGGCACATCCTCCTCCAGCACTCGTAACTGGTGATATCCGGATCTCAGATTAATCTTAGAAAAATAGTTCGCCCCTTTCAGTTGGTCAAATAGATCGTCTATGCGAGGCAGAGGGTAACGATTCTTGACTGTCAGTTTGTTGAGTTCTCTGTAGTCAATACACATACGGAATGATCCGTATTTCTTCTTAACGAACAAGACCAGTGCTCCCCAAGGTGAGAAGCTTGGTCTTATGAAGCCCTTGCTGAGCAGTTCGTTAAGTTGACCAGAGAGTTCCTGCATCTCATCTGGTGCTAAACGGTAGGGCGACTTGGCTACTGGGGTAGCTCCTAGGACTAAGTCGATTCTGAACTCGACCTGTCGTTGCGGAGGTAACCCGGGTAGTTCTTCTGGGAAAATGTCGGGGAAGTCGCTCACTACAGGGATGTTCTTTAGTCCTTTCGTTTCGAGGCTCGTGTCGACGACGTGAGCAAGGAATGCATGGTATTCCTTACGCAGATACTTCTGTGCTTGACTACTTGATATGATGCGAAGACTTGCACCGGGTTTGTCGCCATAGACAATAAGAGTTTCGTTAGACGGAAGGTTTAGACGGACTGCTTTCTCGTAGCACATGATGTCAGCGCGATGAAGGCTTAACCAATCCATGCCAATGATAATGTCAAAACTTTTTATTGAGACTAGCATGAGGTCGATTGGGAATGAATGGTTATCTAGAGTTAGGGTACAACCTAAATATATGCTACTCGTACTTTCAGTTTTTCCATTAGCCATTTCTACTGTGAATAGTTCTTTGAGTGCGTGTGGTGGTTGATTAAGCATGCGAGTAACTTTATGGTTTACGAAGATTTGCTCCGCTCCACTATCGAATAGAATGCATGCATAGGAGTCATCGAGGAGGAACGTACCAGTCACCACTGTTGGGTCAGCAACTGCCTCCCCGTGGCCTATCGCTACTACCCTCCCTGCTCCGCCAGCATTTTTCGCCTTGGGGCAGTCCCTCTTATAGTGGCCTGCTTCGCCACATCCATAGCAGGTCGGGCTCGCGCCAGAGCTGGGGACTTGGGCGATCGGTCTCGCCGGAGATTTACAGAAACGGACTGTGTGTCCTCTCCTGTGGCAGTTAGAGCACTGCATTTCATGGCAGGGGCCATTGTGGTGGTAGTTGCATTTGTTGCACTTGGGCGAACTTCCAGCATACCCACCCACCGGAGTAGTAGTAGCAGCAGCAGGGGTTATTGCGGCATGTATTGCCACAATTTGCTACTTTTTGGCAGCCTGTTGCTTCTTCTTTTCATCCCAGAATTTCCACTTAGTATCAGCGGGTTTGGAGAGTTTCGGGATGGCTAGGGTGGTTGTGGTTGCAGGGGTTATGACTCCATGGTCAATGAGTCGTTGTGCCAACCGTTTGGCACTGTCGAAGGTAGCGGGATTTGATGCTAGAACATTCCCCTGATACGGAGGCACAAGCCCCCATATGTACCTTTCGATCTTTTTCCCTTCAGTGGGAACCATATTAGGGCAGAGGGCCACCAGTTCGCTGAATCTGGCGGTGTAAGCGACAATGTTGGTGCCCTTCATGGTCAGGCTCCAAAGCTCCTGCTCTAGTTTCTGGATCTCGCCCCTCGGGCAGTATTCCTCAATCATGAGGTCTTTCATCGTTTCCTAGCCTATGTCGTTGGCTACGACGAGAGTTAGAGATTTAACGTGGCCGTTCCACCACGTCAGGGCCTTTCCTTCAAAGGTGCATGCGGCGTATTTCACTTTGCTCGCAGCAGGGCATGAACAAATTTCGAAGACCGCTTCAGTCTTCTCGAACCATTGCGAGAGAGCAATGACTCCGCCGGTCCCATGAAAGGACTTCGGCTTGCAGTTGGTGAAATCCTTGTAAGAGCACTCTCTCGAGCGCACAGGGGTTTCAACCGGGATTGATTCCATAGGGGTTCCACCTCTGCTGGCATCAGAAGAGTGATACTGAGCCATGGCAGTTGCCACTACTGCAGCTACGGCAGCATTTAGGGCTACAGTATCGATGACCGGAGGCGGAGGAGGTGGTGGTGCAGGATTATTCCTGGGAGATTTGCGAGGAGGCATCTTTCAGCTATAAGTTTATAAAGGTAAGAAAAATGGTAAGAATCATTTTGTAAGCAACGTGAGAGTGATATATGGACTAACTAACCATAGCCCAACAGTTGAATGAGTGTTTGAAATCACAACAAGAAATATTAGTAGGAAAACACAAGTGTATAGATTTTTCCCACAATTTAGATAGATTTCAATAATACTGGTATTACTGATGTAATAAGTTCAAGGAAAATCGACCTAACAGTAGGTCTTACATCATACCATATAGAAAAGTTTGTCAGTTCTTAGATTCCTAATTAGAGTACTGAAAGTCAGGAATATTTTACAGACAAGTGCTACTTAGAGCACAGATGTTAAAGGCTAATCCTTAACCCTAAAGATAATGATGTACTAGACATCATTTAACGGCGATGAATATTCCTCGGGAGAACCCTAGGGTCTCTCATTTGACGGACCACCTCTTGAAGGTGTTGCTCATGAGCACTTTGACAAGCTCGGAGTTCCATGACTTCAGCTTGAGAGGCAACCAGATGTTGCTGTAGGGTTTCATTGGTTCTCCGGGTCCGTTCCATGTCTTCTTCAAGACGGCGGATGCGGACTGTGTTGACACCTGAGTTGGCATCAATCTCCATGACACGGTCGATGGCTGCTCTACCTTGCTCCACATTACGAGCTATTCTGCGGATAATGACAGGCAGGGCTCGCTTAGCAGAGCCACCATTGCTGACGTTGTAAAAGCTTCGGTCCCCAAAGTATGGTAAGGGTTGACCCTGTTCATCACTCCAACGATTCAAGTTGTTTGCCCATAAGGGAGTAGGACCTGGAAAAGATGGTCGAGGGTTGTTGTTCGGGGGTTGACCTACGAGCGGTAGGTTGTTGACTTCAGGCTCAGAGTCTGATCCATCTGAGAAGCCTTCAGCTTGATGATCATCCAACGGAATTTGGTGTTCATTGTCAGACTCTGCTTCGAGCATTCCTATGTTGCCTTCATTTGGAAAGTACGGGTCGTCGTGATGGAATCCAACCATTTAAATCTACGCGAGAAGAGAGGTATAAAGATATAGTATGTATGTAGTTAATAGCACAAAATACACCTATAGTATTTTAAGTTTAAGTTCCACTGATCTTTTTGTGGCATTGTTGGTAAGTTTTTTTAGACTTGTTAACACATCACAACTATTCTAGGGCATATGCTAATCACTCCTCGGACCAGCATAGTTGATCAGGCTATGCCATTCCCAGGACTGACCTTACATCCCCTAGCTTACCTGTGATATTTAACAATCGTAATACTCTTGTTCTTGTCGTTGTGACACTGGTTTTAGTATGAATGCAGACTAGTATACTTAATTAACTATTTTAGTATTTAAAGTATAGACTCTTGGTCAGAGTGTTTTGATCCCAAATGGGTTTATAGTTTAGTATATCTTTTATGGGTTGATATACTTGCTTCACTATAAACAATGCTCTGATACCAATCTGTCACACCCCAAAACCAAGAATGGCGGAAACGTTCTGGGGCGGAGGACGTCATGTAAAGTATCACAACACAGTAAATGTAAATAAGCAAACAACATCATCCATTGCATTAAATATAAAATTTTAATACAAGCGTGTTCCGTACAGTTTTAGACACCAAAAATATAATTTAAATCAAAATAGTATGATGAGTCTTGAATGCGCTCCATCTTCTCAAAAGCTAGCATCGGTACCTGTCTACTGATGACCTGAGAATACAAGTTATTTCGAAAGAGTTTATCAGCATTAAGCTGGTGAATTCATAAGTATTTTAGTGTCGAGGTTTATTATCAAAACGTTTGAACCTGTCGCAAGTATGAGTTGTAAATGTATGTAAGTGTTTGTAAAAGTTTGAATCTCTCAGAAAAACCTATATTTTCTATTAAAGTAGCCCTCTACCAAGGCTTAACTGTTTTGTATGCTCGTTTGATGTAAAAGTGTGTAATTTCCCAAGTGTAACTATCATTTAACAAAATATAGTTTGTACATTAAAGTTTAAGTGAGGTTATCACCAAAATGTAATAGGTAAATTATTGTAGTACGGTAGTTTTGTTTTATATGAACTACTGCTGTACTAACAACCTTAAACCGGGTTTATATTAAGGTATCGTGTGATAAATTGCACCATACTATCGACTGGTAACATCGACAACGTATAGTCGAAAAATAAGGTATGACGTTTGGCACCCGCAGACCTATCGGTCCCACTGTAGCTAGCAGCGAGGTGTAGGATAGTCAATCCAGTATAGATCTATACGCAAACTCACGCTCTCCCTCCAAGAGACTCTGGCTACAACTCGGGTCATGTCAATTAAGACATGCTCCCATAAAGTGGATCACAATTGTTAACGTATTCGTGTATATGCAATATAATGTTACTTGTTCTAGTATCGTTGTATATGTTCTCTTAGTAATAAGTATTGACTCCTGAATGAACTGGCTCGTTGATCTAGAAATTGTAGTAGTATGATCCCGTGTTACCCCGATGGTAACTTACTAACGAGGTGCTGATAAGTATGAATATGGAAGTACTTTTATGTCAATACATGTATATATGATATATAACTAATATTGAAACGACCCTCGGATGGTCACCCGAAATTCCACCAGACCACATCCAAATCGAGGAAAAGGAAATAGGACAGGTGGCTTTCCTAAGCCCTTTAAACATTATTTATACAGCTATACATATATGGGCATGCAAATTTATAGGTAGTAAAACAAAGTTTACAATAAAGCATTTGATAAGTAAAGGAGTTTATAAAACATTTTGAAGTAAAACAGTTTGAACAGTGATAAAATCATTGGTTTCCTAGTTATTAATCACATGTGATTAATGCAATCACATGTGATCGAAGCAATAACTATAAGTGTTTAACGTGTATTCCCCCCCCCATAAAGTATTTAAAACATTTAAAAGCATTTCAAAGGTTGAATAAAGGGGTATGAACTCACATTGAAGTTTGAAGATAGCGAGATCGAAAACCGGGCAGAGTTTCGTCTCGGGAAACGGATTTTTCTCGGGATTCTCGGGAATCTCGGGAGTAAAATCGACCCTCGGGACTTGAGCAAAAAGACCAGAGCTTCGGGTTTGAACGGGCACGGAAATCGAGACAAGATCGTGAGAGAAAGAGAGAAAATGAACAAATTTTTCGGAAAGGCTCGCATCCCTTTTATAGGGGTGCTGAACCGCCTCCGAACGCGGGGCGTACGGGCGTACGCAGCGCGTACCCGTACGTCATCGCTTACGTATTTCGGATGGGGCGGGTCGGATGGGACGGCGGGTCGGATAGCTTCGCATAGGGCGACGTGGACGATCCGAGGCCGTGGCCTCGAGTACGCGGGGCGTACGGGGGTACGCGGCGCGTACCTCGGCCCTAGGCTGACTCCTCTTCGGATAATACCGAAATTTTAATAAAAATTATATATAAATCATTTATCAAACTTCAAAAATTCATATCTCCTTCATACGAACTCCGTTTTCGACGTTCTTTATATCCCCGCGAAGGTGAGACTACGATCTACAACTTTCGTTTAGATTCCGTTGGCAAATTCCGAAATTATTTTTATTATTTATTTATTAAAATGACGTGATTAAGGAATTTCTTTAAAAATTCATAACTTCTTTATCTGACGTCGGTTTTTGCCAGACTTTTTACCATTGAAATACTATTGTCGAGACCTTCGATTCTCGTTTAGGTCATCCCGGCCAAATGTCGCTCGATCCCCGTTTCGAGTTTTTAGCTGTCTGTTGCTAAGCTGAACTTGGAAAAATCATAACTTCAATATACAAAGTCGGATTTGGGCGTTCTTTTTACGTACGATCATGGTTTAATGAGATTTAAACATAGCAGAATTTAAATAGAAACTTTTTGGACATTTTATTATCAAAGTTAATTTTATTAACTCAAAAATGTTTACAATACTTGACCTATTAGGCCATTACAAAGAGTTGAAATATCGGGTTGTCACACCATCTCTTCTATTTCTTCGTCTCTTTTGATATGTTGTAATCAAACGATTAAACAAATGTTTGGTTCGAAAAATTGGACAACTAATTAATTCTCCAACTTCATTTTTTTCTCCATTTACAACAATATCACATTCACTTATCAACCCAACAGTTAAGCTATAAAGAAGATAATCAAATGAGCATTCACTTTGAAAATCATTCCTACGTATCATCCATTTCTCCATGATTACAAGAACTTGAAATTTTCTAGAGAGAGAAAATGATTATGAATGGGTTTTCTAGAGAGATAAAGTAATACAAATAAGTATTCTGGAGAGAGAAAGTCGAATTATGGATCAAATCAAAGAAAATTTTGACTTCTAGAACACAAAAACTCTCTCTAAACACGAAGATCAATGAACAATAAGAATCACCAAATCAAAATAGCCATCAACGATCAATTCTTGATGAATATCAAGAACACCCGCTCTGATACCAATTGTAGTGGTGTAGATTATAATGGCATGTGCGGAATTAGAAAGATCTAGTGATTCATCATACAAATTCAAGAACACAAGGAGTAAATAAATATTTGTAAGCTCTTATTAGATCTAGAAAGATTATACAAATAGGTTTGTATACAAATTCTCTCTCTAGTCTAACACTCCAAATGATTCCCTTACATAATGGGAGTCACTCACTTCCTATTTATAGGAAAGACTCAACCCATTTACACATATAAAGAGGAAAGCCTAAAACACTACATCCAAGCATGACTTTGCACCCTAACAGTATCCGTTGCCCATTTCCACTGGTATGCTAAGTGTTTTGCAAGCAAAATAAATATGTTACTGAGATTGACTCCCTCATTCTCTAACATTTTTTTCTCAATTGAACTCAACTATATATATATATATATATATATATATATATATATATATATATATATATATATATATATATATATATATATATATATATATATATATATATATATATATATACACACACACGTTCAGGTTCATTTGAGACCACGTTAATTTTATAAGACCGTGAAATGCAATCTAAAAATAAATTTTAAAATGCAAAATTAAAGTAAAAATTCGAAAATTCTTTTTTTAATTATTATTTTCGTCATATTATTTACCTAAAAAAACTAATAAATAATAAATAATAAATAAAATAACCATAACCATTTTTTTTAAATACGTAAAATATTTTAATATAATATTACACTTTAAATAGGGATAAAGTTATAAAAAGCCTTAAGTTTGACTGAAAATGTCGTTTTTACCTTTCGACAGATTTTTTATTCATTTATGCTGCAAAACTTTTCATTTTTTTTGTCGGTTTTTCCTTTTTTACCTGTAATTGTCGGTTTCTAGGTTACCATAAATTGTTTCTTTGCGAAAAAATCATTAAGATTGTAAAACTATAAAATATAAATATATATATTCAAATTTTCAAAAAACAAAATGGTTTTTAAAAATCTAATTATCAAAAGTTATATCAAACTAATATAAGTTTTACTGTATTTATATTATGAAACCAAAACTAAAACATATTTTTAGTTTTACGTACGGTAAATTTTATATTGGTTCGATATAAATTTTTTTATTTTATTTTAAAAACATTACCTAGTTTTGCCAATATAAAATTTATCGTATGTAAAGCTAAAAATATATTTCAGTTTTGGTATCATAATATAAGTCCAGTAAAGCTTATATTAGTTTGATATAAATTTTTTTGCATTTAAAATTTTAAAAACTATTTAGTTTTATCAAATATTGAATATATGTTTATATTTTATATATTTATAATTTTGATCAAAATGAAGTCAATTTTGATGGTTTTATATCTAATATTACATACATGACAGCCACATATTCACTTTTCCATATATATATATATATATATATATATATATATATATATATATATATATATATATATATATATATATATATATATATATATATATATATATTGAGAAGATAATATAAATACAAAAAATTACATTGAGTTGGAGATGCCGTTCTATATGCATATATTTTCTTGGAATTGTATTTGGTGGAAGTTGGCGCACTTGTTTTTGGTGGTGTCCTAAAATATAAACAATAAAAAAGGATCCACAAGTCCAAAACTACCTTCACCTAATTTTATTTCATGAGAATTGGGTTCGTGAGGGGATAAGGACCTTTTGGATGATTATAGTATTATTATTATAATAGACAGCTGTAAATTTGGTAACGGTTAAAATTTGTAAAGTTTAACTTTTACTCAAAATGTGGTTATAAGCATGTTTTATTATGGTTTTAGTCTACTTTTTAAAAAATTTTAATTGCGAAGTAATCTGACTTGTATAAATAATTTTTTCAAAATAAATAATAATAACTAACTTTTATAAATTTTTAAATAATGATCAGTTTGTCCGGAACAGAATATTCTAGTGTGAACTTCGGGATATGAGAGTAGTATTCCGAAGAATCTTTTCCGAATAGTAATTTTTTGTTGTTTATTTATTGCAAAAAATAAAAGTGCTTGAAATCTTTAAATCTAACAAAAAATAATAATTACATAAAGCTAATATGTTTTAAATGATAATACAACGTTGAAATGGATCTTTATTTTATCTTTGTATGCCAAAAAAAATGTCAATCATTTGCGATATGAGATGGTCCATTCTTCGGTTGAATCCTCTATCGTATATGATTTACTTGTGATCAACATCTTCATGAACCAACAAGCAAACATCTCATATCCCCTTTAATGTCAGATTGTTTTGGTTTGTATGCACCATTTTCAAGGGTAAATTTGAAACTCTAGGGAGATTACATCGGTTTGGTATCCCAATACTTTATACTTGGTAGGAGTTTATGGATGTGGGCTCGCGAAGCTATAAACCAAGATGGATCTTCTGAAAAATGGTCGTTCTTCAAGTGACTATCGTATATAGGCATTTTGAATGTTTGAAAATTCAAAACACCCAAAAACCAATGAACACTTAATATATTGATAGGGATGTAAAACTCCACAAAATGTTGGAATTAAGTAATCATCAAATAACATTATATTATAAATGACTATTAGGTATGTAATGTAATTGAAACACATTTATACTGTATTAAACTCAGACCAAGCTAGGTAAATGGATCCAACAGCCATGTCATTCCAGTCAAATGCATCAGTGTTGAAAGTTGTTGACACCCCCTTTGTAATGCGGGTATCATCTCTAACAACCTTATTATTAAGTTTTAGAAGAATGGATTTCGTAGCCTCAAGTTCTACAAAATGCATCTCATATTCCCTTAACTGTTTGCGACATTCACAAACCTCATTTTGCAACTCATCACTAATTTAGTCCTTTTCAGTTGATGCTACTGTGGGTTGTGGTGGATTAGATGGATTTCAAACTTTTGCAACATCTGTTTATGCCTTCTTTTGTCGAGGCTCATGGTTAAGCGACTGTTGGGGTGATAATGTTAGGGAAGGTGCCCTGTGAACATATGCGGTAGCTAAAGCAGGGCGCTCAATCCACATCGAGCTAAAAGTTCACCATTCATCACGACTCTCATCAGTTGTCATGCCACACCCCTAAACTGGAACGGCGGAAACGGTCGGGGGTGGAGAACGTCATGCTTATTATCACAGCAAATGTAGAATAGTAAAACAAGCAACAACAACCATTACATTAATATTAAAGTGTTTACATTGTATTCGATTCACATAAGATTGACTCCAAAAGTAAATAACAAAAAAAGGACATGAAGCTACTATGCTTCATCTTCTGAATCCCGGTGCGTGTACCTGTCTACTAGTTCCCTGAGAATACAAGTGATTTTGAAAGTGTATCAACATTTAAGTTGGTGAGTTCATAAGTATTTTTGTTATAAAAGGTATACTCTGTGTTCTTTGGAAAAGTTCACCTGTTCCTCCAGAAAACCCTATATTTTTTGATGTGATGAATGATAAGAAAAAATGACTCTACAATTCCTTCTATGAGTACATAATGAATACAAGTTATATACAATCCAGATAAAACAGACAATTGATTGAGTGAATTTGTCATAAGCCCACAACCAAACAAGGAACAGGAAGTAAGGCGGAAGTTACACATCCCATTGTTTGTTAAATCCTCATTGTATATAACCCTGACGTGTTCACCAGGTGCTTACGAAGTTAACTGTAATAGTTCTTTAAGATATGATGAAAATATTCCTAAAGAAAATCTTATATTTTCTTTAATAAAATGGTAACCACAATAGTTCCTTCTACAATCACTTAGTTTATACTAGCTATAAATACCCTAATATCGAACGGATAGTTAAATGTGTGAGTCTGCCCTAAACCCACAACCAAACAAGGAACAGGAAGTAAGGCGGAAGTCACACATTCCACTGCCTATCGGATATTAATTATATATAACTCTGATGTATAAATTAAAGAATTATAGAATTAACCATTTAAGGTCCTTTATGTTATACTAGTTTAATAATAAATATTAAACCTTTTATAAATAAGTTTCTAGTTTCAGTTACTCTATTGTGAAACATTGTTTTCGGTAATAAATGTTATTGTTTTCAGAAAGTTCGATCAAAAACTGTTTACCTTAAAATAACGATGTTTGCCATAGAAAATCCTATATTTTCTATAAAACCGACTGGTAGTCTTAATCATTCCAAGATCGGAAAGCACAAGTATAATTAATATACTTACGTCAATGATATCTAGTTTTAATTTTGTTGATAAGTTAAACTGAATAAAGACTTGTTTACCCAGAAAACCTGATACGGCGATACTACCCTCCTATGATCACTTAATACATACGAGTTGTATATAACCGAGATAAAACAAATAGTTGAATGGTTCAATCTACCCTAAGCCCACAACCAAACAAGGAACACGAAGTAAGGCGGAAGTCACACATTCCATTGTCTACTGGACTTCAGTTTTATCTAACCCTATGGTATATACTGAGTAATCACATTGTTAACATCCCTTGAGATTGTTTAAGAAAAAGTATATTACTACGTAAATATGTCGTTGTTATCTACTTGTGAGTGTTATGACCATACTAATTGGACTGGTTAAACACGACGTTCTGTAGGCGTCGAAAAAGTATATGACATTTGTCACACGTAGACCTGTCGGTCCTACTGTAGCTAACAACAAGGTGCGGGATTGTCAGTCCCATATAGATCTATACACAAACTCACGCTCTCCCTCCATGATATGGTTCATAAGGGTAGACTTCCACTGATACTTTTGTAAGTACTTAAAGACGAGTCTCCCAAACTAGATTAACAACTTTACAAGTAATAATGCGAGAAACCCTTTTTATAAATAACAGATAAGTTTGTAAAAAGATTCCTTTGTTTCATAAACTAACGAGGGCTGCGCAATAGGGTCAAATCCGACACTCTAAGTTTATCCAATCCTGACCACATGTGACATGATGTATTCACCTAATGGCTAACTCCCATCACTCAGAGTCCCACTAAGCAGAAAGAAAGCAGCATTCGGATAAAGGAAACATACTCATGCAAACTATTCTCAAGAAACTGTACTAGCATACAATGTTGAACTCTTACTATCAGGCATAACCTAAACATGCTATCCTACTGCTGTCTACTCAATACTAGCATGCAATTCTCATAAGGCTGAAACACATAAGCAGGCACATAAGGCATCCTCCTAGATCCTTAGTCCTATACTAGCATGTTGTTCTACTGAAACAGAAACTAAGACTAAAACTGGAACTGATAATCATAAACTTGTATGGGTAATTTGGGAGTACTTACTTGAGCTCGGCTGATTGCATGCACCACCCCCTTTTCTCCTTTCAAAACTCTTTTCGCTTTTTCTAAAACTCTTTTCTTTATACTTTTTCTAAAATTGTTTTCTTTTCTCAAAAATTCTTTTGTAACCATGGTTTTTCTCTTGAAAACTTTATACCACTTCCTTAGTTTGAGTTCAGACACACTCGGGAGTGCGCCCGAATCCCTCAAACCAAGGCTCTGATACCAACTTGTAACATCCCAAAAATACAGTCTGAAAATTTCGTTTTAAATCAGTAATAAAACCATATTCATCAACGTCATATAAGAATCATAAACAATGTATATCAAAATATCATAACAACTGTCAAACATATCAGAGCATAAACATCCCAGGCTGAACAAATGGTGTGTGCACTGCAATCTTCCCGAGCTCCTCTTTTGAAAACTAAGTACCTGAAACCAAAACTGAAAACTATAAGCACGAAGCTTAGTGAGCTCCCCCAAACTACCACATACAATACAACAACATGTAAACACATACTAGACCTTGCCCACTGCATCGGACCCAAGTCCGGAAACTGCATCGGGCCGAAGCCCGGAGTAACTGGGGCCTTGCCCCCTGCATCAGACCGAAGTCCGGAAACTGCATCAGGCCGAAGCCCGGACTAACTGGGACCATGTCCCCTGCATCGGACCAAAGTCCGGAAACTGCATCGGGCCAAAGCCCGGACTAACTGGGACCATGTCCCCAGCATCGGACCGAAGTTTGGAACTAACTGATCATAACATAGCATAAACACATATCAACTAGTATAAACACATATACTGCATACTTATCACACCCCCAAACCTGAACGGCGGAAACGTTCGGGGGCGGATGACTTCATGTGGTAGCGTAACAAGTGAATACATAGTAAAGAAAGCAATACAACCATCATATATATATAATTGAAAGTTTAGATTTGTCAAAAGTTACATGTTCAAAAACCAATTACAAATATGATGTCAAAATATGAGATTAAACTGGCGCCGCAACATCTCTTCATCAAAAGCATAATGATACCTGTAGTTACTGAATCCCTGGGACATACAAGTAATTTTGAAAGAGTCGATCAGCATTTAAGCTGGTGAGTTTCATAAGTATTTAATGAAAATGTTTGTATGAAACGAAATATCTTGTCCTTGTTTGTTTGTGTTTAGAAAATCCTGTATTTTCTACTAGTATAAAAGTAGTCTTCCTTCCAGACCATAGTTTGTTTCCAAAATGTATGTAAGTGTAAAAGTAACTAATATGTTTGAAAACCTCGTAAATCAATGTATTTTTAATACCTCCTGTGAGCTTTATAACCATACTATTGACTCGGAATGCCTATACACAACATTCTTCAGGCGTTGGAATGTTATGACGTTTGTCACCCCAAACGGTGGATTGTAGCTAACAGTCAGGGCGTGGGTTGTCAAGCCCGTATAGATCTATACACAAACACCATGCTCCCCCTCCAAGGGATTCTGGTATATAATACAGGACTTGAAATGTGTACTCGAACGTACGTGAAGTAAATGTCTCACAGAACCGTAGTATAAAAACAAATTTACGTGTTGAAATGTTCGTTTGTTATTGTACATGAAAGTGATTTCTTGAAAATCGTGTTTCTAGTATGTAAAAGTTAGCAATATCCTCATAAAACTATACCTATTATGGTGTTCTAAAAGTGTGCCTTGTTTGTTTTAGAATATCTAGAAAAGGAATCACTTGTTATGAAAGCATAGATTTTTGTAGAGTCTAAGATAGACACATATACATTAAATCTAGAAAAAAAATGTTTAGTTTATACATGTATTACAACAATTTATAGTTTCAAAGATAGAATGCTTTTGTAATATATTTTGTATACGGGAGTTCCCTATAAAGTTTATAAATCACATATGATTCTACTTAATAAAAGTGTATAATAATCTTTATATATAACACCCGATAGTAGTCGTGTGTTTTACTTGTATTCCCCCCCTTAGAAAGCATATAAAAGCATTTAGAATATTTAAAAGGGTTAATTAAGGGGTATGAACTCACTTGAAAGTTTTAAGATAGCGAGATGGAAAACCGGGCAGGGTTTCGTCTTGGGAAACGGATTATTCTCGGGATTCTCGGGAATCTCGGGAGTAAAATCGACCTTCAGGACTTTGAGCAAAATGATCAGGGCTTCGGGGTAGTGCGGGCACGGAAAACGAGGAAAAATGCAAGAAAAGTGAGAGAGAATGAGCAATTTTTCCAGGAACCCTCGCATCCTATTTATAGGAGGCTGGAACCGCCTCGGTACGCGGGGGGTACGCGTACGTCATGCATGACCGAGTCCTCGACTGCCTCGGACTTCGGATGGGACGGACTAGCTTCGCATAGACCGGGATGTGGACGATCCGAGGCCTTGACCTTGAGTACGCGGGGCGTACGAGGGTACGCGGCACGTACTTCGGCCCTATCTGCTGACTCCTTCGGATAATACCAAGAGTTTATAATTAAATAAATATATAATTTATTTAATAAACTTCAAAAATTCATATCTTCTTCATACGAACTTCGTTCTTGACGTTCTTTATATCCCCGCGAAGGTGAGACTACGCTCTACAACTTTCGTTTAGACTCCGTCGGCAAATTCCGAATTTATTTTTATTATTTATTTATTAAAATGATGTGATTAAGGAATTTCTTCAAAAATTCATAACTTCTTTATCTGATGTCGGTTTTTGCCAGACTTTTTACCGCTGAAATACCATTGTCGAGTCCTTCGATTCTCGTTTAGGTCATTCCGGCCAAAAGTCGCTCGATCTCCGATTCGAGTTTTTAGTTGTTTGTTGCTAAGCCGAAATTGGAAAAACCTTAATTTCAATATACGAAGCCGGGTTTGGGCATTCTTTTTACGTACGATCCCGGTTTAATGATATAAAACATAGTAGGTAGTTAAATAGAAACTTTTTGGACATTTTATTATCAACGTTAATTTTTATTAACTCAAAAATGGTTACAATACTTGACCTATTAGGCCATTACAAAGAGTTGAAATATCGGGTTATCACATCATCCCCCTGTTAGAGGGAATTTCGTCCCGAAATTTAAAGTAGTAAGGACACTAGTGAACATGAAAGAGATGAGGGTACTTTTGTTTCATCTGATCTTCGCGTTCCCATGTGAATTCAGGTCCCCGCTTGGCGTTCCAGCGAACCTTCACGATGGGTATGCAACTTTGTTTTGTTTGTTTGACCTCTCGGTCCATGATTTCTACTGGTTCTTCCACAAAGTTGAGGCTCTCGTTGATCTCGATTTCGGCGAGTGGAATAACAAGAGTCTCATCGGACAGACACTTTTTCAAGTTTGATACGTGGAAGGTTGGATGTATGTTACTAAGTCTGACAGTCCTTCAAAAGTCAACTAAGTCAACTCTGGTCAAAAGTCAAAGTCCTGGTCAAAGTCAACCTTCCAGGTTGACCCTACTCGCCGAGTCAGCCTACTAACTCGCCGAGTTCATAAGCTCTGAAATCCCTTTCATTCGCGACTCGACTCGCTGACTCAGACCATGACTCGCCGAGTCTACTGATTTCTGAGTCCTGACCTATCCACTCACTGGGTCCCCACTCAACTCACTGATCCGAGTCTTAACTCGAAGGGTTTGGGGTTTTGCGACCTGACTTGCCGAGTCTAAGAACAGACTCTCCGAGTCCAAGGCAATCTTTAGCAGACTCGCCGAGTTGTTCATCTAACTCGTCGAGTTCATCTCCATCTTCATACTACTCGTCGAGTCTATTCAGTCCTTCACATAATAAGAGGCTTTTAAGTCATGCATGGACTCCAAACTGTAGATCCACTCTTCTAAAGCCTATTCCTTATGTAAAGTGATAACGTTACGTGTAGCTAAGGAGATCTAGGCTCAAAACACTATAAACTAGGGTTTAAGACAAAGGGGCTTAACAATCAACCCATAGACTGATGCTTTATGATTCTCTAGACCAAGATACATTTAGATCTGAAGTAGCAACTTCAGATATGGGCTTCTAACTCGAAATGGTTTGTAAACTTGCCCTAAAAGCCCCAAATCTCATGATAAAGGTTGATCTATATGCAAGGGAGTGAAGGTAGCGACTCATTACCTTCAAATGCTCTGGAAAATCCCACAAACTCTGGATCTACTGCCAATCCTTGAATCCCCAATGGTTGCCTTCTTCCTTCTTCCTTAAATTCACCCACAATGGCAAGAAAGCTTGAATGAGCAACAATGGAGGCTTAGGGTTTCGGGTTCTGGACTATAGGGGCCACAAATGAGCCCTAGGGAAGAGAATAAGATGCTTAAATAGGGTACCAAGTACCGGAATTAGGGTTTCCCAACCCAGACCACACTCGTCGAGTCCACTTTCCGACTCACCGAGTTGGTCACTTACTTTACACCCGGATCCCGCTCCGACTCACCGAGTTCCTCCCTGGACTCGACAAGTCACCCCTTTTTAACTTAGGGTTTTCCCCTTCCTTTCTTGACCTTCTGATTTCGGGTGTTACAGGGCTTGCGGCCAAGAGTTGAAGAAATGAGCATAACATAGAACAACCTCATATATATAATGTATAATTCACGGCCAAGGGAGGGTTGACGGCCGTAAAGCTAGTTTGCGGGTGTGAACCTCACTTGTTGAGGTTTATGGCTCGAATGTAGTTCTCGGTTCTTACGTATTTTACTTCCTAACACACAACCCTTACGTATACTTGGTCTAGAAACCTATAAGTTTGACCTTCGGTTCATTTGTTTGATCTTACAAGACAGAAATTTTGGGTTGTGACATCATTCCCCCATTAGACGGAATTTTGTCCCGAAATTTTCTTTCTTAGCAGGACTTTTGGGGTCGTGCTCCTCTGAATGGTAGAATACCCACATGTAGACTCGGGTGTTATGTGCATATTTAGTCATATATTTTGTGTTAAATCTTAATACTTTTTGGATATTGTGACAACCCGAAGTTCGTTCCATTATTTGTAACCCTTTTCGTTAATATACTCGTCATTTTCAATTTCGTTTATGTTACGTCATAAATTAAGTCATAAATGTAGGGTTTCTATAATGATTTAATGAGTATCTAAACATATTTAGAACTCATATTAACACTCCATATTAGTAATCGGATACATTCTAGAATCGACCATATCGGGTTACGGTAACCTAATCGGGTGCGACCAAAAGCATCGTATAATGCCGGTATCGGGTAGAATTCCACTGTGTCTAAAACATAGAACCTATTTACAGAGGATTCAGCTTCCATTTGAAGCTTTTTTTCTTGGCCGTAAACACACATTTAAGGGGGTTTTGAGCCTTTAAACCCTTCCAAATCAACTTTGGGACTTAGATATGACTTAATGGCTTACCAATTCGGACTTAGAACACCTTGAACATCATTTTTGAGGAGTAAACATGAGTTTACTACCCAAGAACATGCTTGGGCTGTAAACTCACCTTCATGGAGAGTAAACTCACATTTAAGTGTTTAAAAGCCACTTAAACACACCAATGGCCTTGGAATAAATTCTAGAATCAACCACAATCGATTTAGGGGCCTTAAACTTGATAAAAATCACCCCTTGGAGTGTTCACGGCCGTAAACCCCCTATAAAGGGTTCCTGGGCCGTAAACTCATAAACCCAAGTCAAATGATGCCCAAACTTCACCCCTTGACTTGTAAAATGACTTGGAATCACATGTGATTGAATTAGGACCACCAAAACACTTTGTGAATGGACACACAAGATTTTACGGCCATAAACACATAGTTTACTGCCGTAAACTCCTCTAATGGTCCTTAAAATGTTCAAAATGCTTTCCAATGCCTTAAAGCCAAACCTAGATTTAACCCCCAAGTGTTTCAAGGCCACTTAGCATCCAAAAACACCACTTATGAGTTCACGGCCATGAACTCATGTGGGTGTGGTGTTTAGGGACGTAAACTCCCTAAGGAGTTTACTCTTGAAGTCCAAACTCATTATCCAAGCCATATACGTCCGTAGGTGTCACCCGGGTCACTCCAAACACTTGATTTGAGGTGTTTTCGCGTCTTGGAGTGTGTAATCATATCTAATTAGTTATTTAAAGTCTAATTAGATACATTTGTATACCATTTCATATTACATAGGAACCTCACATGTTATCAAGCCCCGAACCGTCACATAGCATCGAAACCGTCGCGTTTTCTCGTCTGGTGAGTTCATACCCCTACCCATTTTCAATGTTTTCACCGTTTTCAAGGGGGAATACAAGAAAAGTACAAGTAATACTTGTACTCAAAACTTGTTTTACATATATTGTGTTTCATATTACATATGCTTTTAACACTGACAGTCGTAACAAGCAACCATTTGAACCTACAGAATACATTATCATATTATTTGTGAAAAACAGTATAAATTATGTTATTTATATTTTCACAAATGTTTTACCACATTATATCAGTTAAAAGTATAACATTTGAACTTAGAACATTGTTTGGTCCTCGGTAACACTCCACAGAGATACGCGAGTGGAGGATGGTCATTTGATCTTTCAGTATTATTACTAGTAAATTTGTTATTCCTATAAATTGGAGACACGTCCTCGGAGAACACTCCACAGAGATACGCGAGTGGAGAACTGCCCCCGTAACCAGAATCTCTTAGATAAAGAGCGTGACTTTAGTGTATAGATCTATACGGGGCTGACTACCCCGCACCTGGCTGCTAGCTACAGCCGAACCGAAAGGTTCAAGGGTGACGAAAGTCATAAAGTAAGATGGACTACTTATTGCCATAATTAGTCTATAGTATGGTTATGGAACTCGCAATTTGGATAATAGAGATTTACTTTTTAGTAATAATGGGTTTACTAACCAAATTACTTGGTGTTTATTAGTTTTATAAACGTGTTAAAACTAATACATTTTAGTGTACATCTTTTACATTACATTTCGGGTTGGTAAACTAACATGCACTTTACAAGGATAACCAGGTTTTCAGTATACATCTTTCACATTAGGAAAATATGGGATTTTCCTGGGATCACAGTTAAACATAACCAGAATCGTGTAACCTAACAGTTAACCAAACATTTCTTTTAAGAAAATATGGGATTTTCTTGGGTTGTAACATTTTCAGAAACAAAAAGGAAACCCGTACATTTTCACAAAACAAAACCGCTTATGAACTCACCAGCTTTATGCTGATTTTCAAACTGCTTGTATTCTCAGGTCCGCATTAGACAGATACCCAATGATCCTTTTTGACGACGACGGAGTGCATCGAAGACACGTCTTGTTTTTGTTTATATATACATATGTATAACACTGTACAACTTTACTTTTGAACAAATGTAAATTTCTATATGTAATGTAATGGTTGTTTACTTTGCTTACTATGTGCATTGGATTTGATACTTAACGTGGAGTCCGCCCCGAAAATGTTTCCGCCATGGTTTTCGGGGTGTGACAGATTGGTATCAGAGCCCTTGTTTATAGTGAATGAAGTATACCAAACCTTACATGGTATAAAACTATAAACACTAAGGGGCCTAAGTGCTCTGAACTAAAAGTATACTTCAAAGTATAAGTATTTTCAAAAGTATACAAGTATATCTAACCATTCAGATCCGTAACTACAAGTAGAACAAACATAAGTAAATGGGTGTTGTATGTTGCGGTTAAACCTGGGCAGTTATGTAGTAGTGTCTAGGATCAATATAGCCTAGCCAACTATATTCATTCGAGACACGGCCAACATGTGCTTGGGAGTGATTGTGGTGTGCAACATGCCTAAAGCTTACCCTAATATCCCGAACATCGAACCGCAAGAGGGAGCAGGTGATTGGGCAGCTGTCTGAGTTTGCGACGAACAGTCGAGGGCTTATGACTTTCTAAGGGCAGATTTGGGTGCCCTATACTGGCGGAGCTCTCCGTATTCTAATGGAGGAGGCGCATAGATCGAGATTCTCGATCCATCCAGGAGCCACTAAGATGTACTTGGACCTCAAGAGAGATTATTGGTGGCCCTATATGAAGAGGGACATGGCTTGGGTAGTCGAGAGGTGCTTAACCTGTTGTCGGGTTAAGGCTGAGCACTAGCAACCTCATGGCAAGTTGCAGCCACTAGAGGTTCCCCAATGGAAGTGGGAACAAATTTCCATGGATTTTATCACCAAATTGCTGAGGACCGCACGAGGGGTCGACACGATCTGGGTGATTGTGGACTGGTTGACGAAGAATGCTCACTTCCTTGCTATTAATGAGTGTTCTTCTGCAGAGAGACTGGCCAAGATATATTTTCGAGAGGTGGTAGCTCGGCATGGAGTGCCGACATCGATAGTGTCAGATCGGGATGTGCGCTTTACTTCCAGGTTCTAGAAAAAGTTTCATGAGGATTTGGGTACGCAATTGCACTTCAGTACAACCTACCACCCACAGACGGACGCACAAAGTGAGTGGACGATTCAGACGCTCGAGGACATGCTTCGAGCATGTGTTAAGGACTTTGGTGGAAGTTGGGACACATATATGCCCCTGACTGAGTTTTCTTACAACAACAGCCACCATTCCAGTATTGGTATGCCTTCTTTTGAGCTTCTTTATGGGAGGAGGTGTCAGACTACTATCTGTTGGGGAGAGTGATGGGTTTTGGTCATAAGAACATCCTATGTGCTCATACAAACCCTAATGCTTGGATCTAGGTTTCTCTATTGTACATGCAAGTTATCCAAGACTATAAACCCTAATTCTAGCATTCAAGTAATCATATTAACATAAGAATAGATTTAAGAACATACCTTGATTGTTATGTAGCAATAACAATCCCAAATCTCCTTGTATTGACTTTTGAAAGCTTAGAGTCACAAATGTCACTCCTCTAATGGTTCACAAACACCATAAGCAAGAGGATGAAGAGGAGAGAGGATGGAGGCTACCCAAAAACGTGTGAAACCCTAGAAGAGAAGTTCCCCACGTTTTTGAGCCTTAAGGGTTCTATATATAGTGAGGCTATTAGGGTTATCTAACAAGGAAACCCTAATTTGGATGCTTAAGCCCAAAGAAACCCATGGAATCCTTTCCTTAAGGCCTTGGACGATTTCCTCATGGGTTTCCCCATAGAATTCGTCCACTCCTTAATATAAGACAATCCATGGCCCAAATTGCAATTATCTTATAATTACAATTCTAGTCCCTTAAGTTTAATTAATCTCTTTTAGTCACAAAACTAATTACCAATTAATTATTGACTTATATTAATTAAACAATATGATTTCTCCTTTAATATATTATTCTCATAATATATTAATAAATCATATTTAATCATTTCTCTCCATAATTCATCCTATCAAGTTGCTTTGGCGAAGGCAACCCAAAAGGACCATGCACCATCTGGTCAGGTACATACCAAAATAGTTATGGACTTAGACACTAATCCAACAGTCTCCCACTTGGATAAGTCTAATAACTATTATATGTATGACTTCAGATCCTGATATGCAATCATAGCTTTCCAAAGCCGCTGTCGACTCTGATCCTATCAGATACGAGTGTCCTTAGATAAGGGATCATATATTCCTCCATTCTAGATATCGTATGAGATATGATTTCTAATCATTCTCATTGTACTATTTCCCGATTTCCGATTTATGATGACTGACTAATTGAACAAATCAAATTAGCCCTAGCCCGGCCGAGCATTTACGTTTGTCATCACTAAATCATCGAGGGGCCCAAAGATATCACTTTTATCCTTCTATGGATAAAAGGAACGGATAAACTTTGATACAATGCTTGCTTGCACTCACTCACCGAATCACACACAACAATATGTTTTATAACACCAAGTTACTAGTGCATTTACATATTATCAATGTGCAACCGATTTGCAAGATACAACTCACACATCTCGGTTTCAAGAATATAAGATGTTATCGTCTCACCAATCACTCGTGATACAATTCATGGAGTGCTCCAAGTGAGCGTGGGTTTAATCCAATGCTCAAATTCATATTCATAAGCACTCATGAACGTTGCAGCACACATTTGCTTATGTCTAATGCTCTTTAGACACTCCACACACCAATTCACGACAGTCTTCGTTCATATCTACTTCCAACATATGAACGACTGTGGCCCGTTTGAATAATTCGATTATTCTTAATAAACTCAATTATTCTGGAAGTCAAACCATGCAAAGTGAAACACAAGAATAATACTAATCCCATATGGCCTCAACCCTTTGAGCATAAATAAAACACCTTTTATTTATCACCATATCGATTACTCATTATTTGTCGTTTCGGGTAATCAACTTCTTACTTGAATTATTATACTTGTCCCATGCTCCTAGCATGCACACAATGTTTACTTATGGTTCTTACTTTGTGAAATAGATCAAATTTGACACATTTCCAATCATTCTCATTTCGCAACTCCTAATCCTTTTTCATAAGTGTAAGAATATCAAATTCTTTCTACTTATAGAATATGCTAGATTCTAACATTTTATGCAATGATCCTTTCGTAATATCACTACACCAAAGTCACAAAGACTATTGCCAATGAAATTACAAAGTCCTTTATCGTAGATTGTTACAAGACAATTCCTTAGATATGATGTCTCTCACTCAAATTACATTCCTTTGAACATCCTTTTGCATAAAAATTTCTAATCTAGACATAGATTTTCAATATTCAATTCCCAATATGGACACGCTTCCATATTTTCCATATGACAACTCATTCTTAATAGAATCCTATCTATTCGTAATAATGTCGATATGGTCCATCCAATATGGAATCATTTCCATAATTTCCATATGACAATTCATTCTTAATAGAATCTTTTCTATTCATAATAATGTCAATATGGTCCATTCAATACCATGCTTCCAACTACTCATAAGCAACCAATCCTCATCGAACTTTAGATTGTCCTTTGATAGTTGTTTAATTATTTTAGTCAAAACCGATTCTAGTCCCTTTTCCCTCTAAATGCGCTAGACATTTTGAAAATTTTAGAATGGTCAAACATTAAAGCATTTTCAATCGATCCTATACTCGAAGCGTATGGGACACGACGCATAATGTTTTATTTGCTATGTTCTCAAAATTCGAATTGTGAAAAGGAATGCCGTAATCATAATCGAAATTTTAAGAACACACTATGTTTCTTTGACAAAGTTATTAACATTCCACAAGCTAAGCCTTTAGATTTGAAATGAAGCATAATATTCTCTCCCTTAATTATAGTAAAACAACTATTCCATCCTTACGACTTTACAAATAATGACTCTTGTTTTCTATAATTAATATTGCCAACTTGCAATACTTTCCTTAATAATCATACAATCATAACATTTATGCTCCCACTATCATGATGATTATTATAAACATAACACTTATGCTCCCACTAGCTTTGACATGTATTCATAAACATCTTAACTTTCAGAAAAACAATACCTATTGAATTTCTTAAGTCCATGTTTCTAATACTTAATGCTTTGATAATCTTTTATCAAGGCTTCTTGAACTTATACACCTTTGCCTTAGATAGTTCATATGTATGTCTAAACACTTAAGACTAATTGCCAAACCTCATAATTCAAATTATGGAAAGGGATACCGTAACCATAATCGAATTCGAGAATGCAATTTTACAATCACTATCTTCATAAAATCTTTCTTAGTAAAAGCATTTCCTCACAATCATTTTCATGAAGGAGGAAATATTATGACACTTAGATTTAAACGGTGTATTTGTTACTATCCATGTGAATTTGTCAAAACCAAAGTTTACGACAAATTCAAACTCATATGGATCGAACTTTCTTAATCTTGATTTCTTGCCTTATGGTGGCATAGCTGCCCACCATGTCTTCCAAGTAGTTAAGCAGCTCACTCTTTCCTATCAATGTACCTTTCATTGATTAAGGTGCCTTGCCTTTTATGCGTTCAAAATGAGAACTCATAGAACTCACATGCATAATTAACTCAATTGGAATAGCACAAAAACAAAATAACGTCAACACGATAGGTTGTAAACCTTAACTCGTGTGCTAGTGATGAAGGATAAGGTTTATTTGATTTGTTCTTGAAACCTTTCAAGACCATTAAGACTCCCACTGACTCCTTGACATATAAGATTCTCTTGTCAATAACCATTTCTTGACAAACAAATATTCAAGAGTTAGTGTAGTTTTTATCAAAACACTTCATAAATTGGTCCTAGTTGGTCTTTGTCTTATCCAAGACATCACAACTTTCCACATTTGATGAACGTTATAAACCTTTTAATACTTGTCACTCATTGTCACAATCTTAACTCTAAGACTTGTTTTGGAACGAAGTATGATTGACTTCTTGATTTAACCATTTCTTCAATTCTTGATTCCTCTTCTTAAACATACAATAGTACTAAGACTCACTTAGAGGATCAATTGAGATATGGTTCTTAAGCATTAAGACCTATCATAAAGCATAAATGATACTCTCCCTTCTTCTTAGAATGGAGAACCTTTTATCTTTCTGCCTACTTGATTCTTCTTATTCATTCTGCCATTTATTTAAACCTTTTTAATCAATTCCGAATTACACTTAATCTTATAAGTATAATCATATTTACTAAACGTTTAGTAAATCATGACGAATATTTTGTTACTCTTATGGTGGACTTTGACCAATACACAACTTTGTGTACTCGATCTCCTACTCCCTCACTTGACACTTTTTCAATGAATTAGTCTAATTTCCATATATGAAATTTCTCATTCATCATGCAACCAAGTTGCGTGATTCCAAAATTCTGTCCAATTGAAACTTGGGCGATGAGAAACTCTCCCTATTTGGTAAATTCTCGACTTTTCCATAAATAAGACTCATATCCATTCGTTGTAGGAATATGTAAACATCAATTTTTAAAACGATTTCATTGCAAAGAAATAAACAAATAAATAAATAAGTCAAACAAAATTTATTTTATTTATAAAAGCAGCCGAAAACATTTGTCCTTACAACGCAAAATCCATTGAAAACTATGTATTTCAAAAAGAAAATTTCTAACAACTCTATCATAACTATCTAAGCTCAAAATCTAATCTTCAAGTCCATGCGATCATGATCCATTTCTTGTAATTAGATTCATCTTGCTCTTTCACCAAGCTTCCTTTCTTTTCACCGATCCTGCAAAAACATTCAAATGCAATCTTATCACATCGTGTATTTTGAATCAATGAATAGGAACTTAACGAAGTTAGATAGTGGATTTTACCTGAAGCGCAGTCATACTCTTTGACTCCCCCATCTTTGAAATTTTCAGGCTCTTGGGGCAGACTTCTATCCAACGCCCTTTCTCTTGGCAGCAAACGCAGGTCGCTTCTCTTAGAACTTCCTCGGAAGCATGGTCGGTTGACTTTCCCAACAAATACGCTCCATTGCTTCGCCAAATCATTTATGATTCAACAGCAATGAGCATGTAAGTTAGGTCAATGAGGTTGTCGTCATGATCCATCATATAATACTTTCTTTTGAACTCATTATATGATTCAGGAAGTGACTGCAAAACCCAATTTACAGCCAACTCATTCGGGAATGACACACCCAACATTATCAACCTATCAATGTGTGATTTCATTCCTAGAACGTGGGCACACACGGGTTTACCATCTTCATGTTTCATTTCCAATAGGGCTTTAGTGATGTTGAACCTTTCAATTCTTCGATCTTGTGGGTTAGGGAGAACAATTGGAGGAGGTGGAGGAAGTGAAGCATGATATCTTGTTCCTCGATCGAATCGTGGAATACCTTCTTCATGTGGAATGCTTGTTCCACGGGATTTGGGAAGACCATTGTTGTCGAACTTTGACATCTACAAAACGGGAGAAAACGAATTCAAGTTAGTTGATCGATTGAGTCCTTAGTAAATCACCCAAATGAGATACTAAGGCTAGGACCCAACACAATACGCTACAACCTAGAAAAGGGATGTCGTAATCTAGTTGCAGAATATTTGAAGGTAAGTGAATGACGATTCACTAATTTCCACCATGAAAAACAAAAAGAAATTTAAGTTTTAAATCTATGAATACTCCTAGATCCTTTGAGATTCATTGAACATTTCAATGGCATGTTTAAATCTCGATATGGCCCTCTTGTTTGTGACTGGGATGCCGAGGATCACAAAGCAGGTGTGAATAACCATGCAAGCTTACATGGTGCCCTCACATGTTATAGTTACCTATTCGATGTGCCAGTAAACCACACACGCTCCACCGAACTATGACAAACATTGAGTCACCCTTTTCTACCTTCGCTTAGAACCATTTAGTGTGCCGGTAAACCACACACGCTCCACTAACGTCTTCGCAAGGGCACAAAGTGTAATTTCATGGAATTGCATCAATTCACTTTGCCTAAGTAACTAAGATTGGGAATTAAAAAAATTAGTTACTTTTGTATTTCATCATACTTATAATGGAAGGTTTCGTCCTATCCTACCCGTTCGGCTAACGACCCTCCACTAGTCAACACCGTGGTGGGTAAGAGTGGATACCCCATTCAATCGCCATATTATAGGCAATTTCCTTAAACACCCCTTATAGACCAGCTTCGTGAATGAGGCCTACTAACGGTAAGACTGACTTTTACTCATACATATATATAATGTTAGACTTTTAATGTTATATATAGTATGGGGTGTATTTTACACTTTTAAAATACTAGGTGGTCAAATTTAACAATTATAATTTTAATTCAATTAAATTGTAAACCTAAACATTTATGGATTTATTAAACCTCTTTTAATTATACACCTTAATTAATTAATAAAACCACAAGGGTGTGATTTGAACTTTTCAAAACATTACTAGGGTTTTAGAATTTAACATTCCTAATTAAACCTTTTAATCAACTTTTAAATTCCAAAACTTGAGGGTAAGTTTTGAAACATTTCAAAAACATTAGGGTTTAGAATTTAAATATACATCAAAATTAAACTTTTAATCAAAATTTAAATACCAAAACTTGAGGGCAAGTTTTGAAACATTTCAAAACATTAGGGTTTCAACTATTTAAATTTCAAAACAACAAAACTTTTGGGTTCAAATTTAAACTATAAAACCTAAAGGGGAAAATATGAAACTTTTCATAACAACAAGGATCAAATAACAAATAATCTAAATTAACATTTAATCACATAATTATCCACATTTGATTTATTTAATGATTTTTTGCAAAACAATTTACCAATTTAATCATAATAATTAATCAATTATCACATAAGGAAACAAATATTTTATTAATTGATAAATATCTTCAATTAGATCAAGAATATACTCAAATATATCATAAAATCGGATTTATATTGATCTAATATGATAAGGCAACTATCCTTAAGCAAAAACAGCAAGAAATCCCGAAGTTTGCTCCATCTGACGAGTTGACTCGTCGAGTCAAGCATGGACTTGTCGAGTCAGCATGGACTCGGCGAGTTCAGCTATGGACTCGGCGAGTCCAGCCCCTAGAAACACAAAAAAATGAATTTTTCAAACATATAATGCATCAATACAATAGAAACCAATCTAGGCTCTGATACCACTGATGGGTTTTGGTCATAAGAACATCCTATGTACTCATACAAACCCTAATGCTTGGATCTAGGTTTCTCTATTGTACATGCAAGTTATCCAAGACTATAAACCCTAATTCTAGCATTAAAGTAATCATATTAACATAAGAATAGATTTAAGATCATACCTTGATTGTTATGTAGCAATAACAATCCCAAATCTCCTTGTATTGACTTTTGAAAGCTTAAAGTCACAAATGTCACTCCTCTAATGGTTCACAAACACCATAAGCAAGAGGATGAAGAGGAGAGAGGATGGAGGCTGCTCAAAAACGTGTGAAACCCTAGAAGAGAAGTTCCCCACGTTTTTGAGCCTTAAGGGTTCTATATATAGTGAGGCTATTAGGGTTATCTAACAAGGAAACCCTAATTTGGATGCTTAAGCCCTAAGCAACCCATGGACTCCTTTCCTTAAGGCCTTGGACGATTTCCTCATGGGTTTCCCCATAGAATTCGTCCAATCCTTAATATAAGACAATCCATGGCCCAAATTGCAATTATCTTATAATTACAATTCTAGTCCCTTAAGTTTAATTAATCTCTTTTAGTCACAAAACTAATTACCAATTAATTATTGACTAATATTAATTAAATAATATGATTTCTCCTTTAATATATTATTCTCATAATATATTAATAAATTATATTTAATCCTTTCTCTCCATAATTCATCCTATCAAGTTGCTTTGGTGAAGGCAACCCAAAAGGAAAAATAGTTATGGACTTAGACACTAATCCAACAGAGAGGTGGGGCAGCGAGTGATGGGTAGCACTGAGATAGTGCTTAAGATGATTGAGCAGGTTCAACAGGTCAAACAGAGGTTACTGACGGCCCAGAGTCGCCAGAAGAGTTACACAGACAAGAAACAATCCAACCTTGAGTTTCATGTTGGAGATTTTATCCACCCGAGGGTATCTCCGTGGAAAGTTGACTTGGGGCCCCGATACATCAGTCTTAAGGGGAAAGTTGGCGCCCCGATACATTGGTCCTTTCAGGGTGACCGCCAGATTGGGTAGGTGAAGATTTTGAAGAACAAAGAGGTTCCCCTGGTTCAGGTCCAGTGGCAACATCGGAGAGGGTCCGAGTTGACTTGGGAGCCAGAGTCTGAGATGCGAGGGCAGTATCCAGAGTTATTTCCAGATCATGACTTCGAGGGCGAAGTCTGATTCTAGTGGGGGAGAATTGTAACATCTGGACTTCCAGGTATATTTTATTTATTTATTTAATTATTTTAAGGACTATTGAGCTACTCGATGATTCGGTGTTACAACTCATTGAGTAGAGTCGCGATGTGTCACGTGGGATTAATGACCTACTCGACAAGTCCTGGAGCCGACTCGCCGAGTAGACGTTGTGATGAGAAACCCTAAATCCCCAGGTTTGGGACCTATTTAAGGGCACTTATAGCCTCATTTGCGGCTATACTTCCTTGAGAGTAAGCCCTAAATGGCCTGTAAGAATAGAGAGAGAGAGAGAGAGAGAGAGAGTTTTGAGCTAACCTTGAGTGTTTGGTGCATCTTTTGAAGAGAAGAGAAGGATTCTAAGCCAAGGGATGAGAATGAGTTGCTAGATATGGGGCTATTTCACCTCATAGCTTCTGGGAAAGGTATAAAGCTTGCACCTTTCTCATTTTGTTGAGTAGGTCTCATGATTTTCGGAGTTTAGGGCTTTTTCTATCTAAAATGAGGACCTTGAGTGTTTTAAGTTCATATAGAGGTTTGGACTTCAGATCTGGACCATATGAGGTCCCTAGAGTTCAAAATTCTCTCCTTTATTCAGCCATAATAATGATCTTGAGTGAAAAACCTTTTCAATGGTGTGTTTTGGCTTTTCAAGCCCTAAGTGTCATGCATGGACGTAAAGCCTTCGACTTTACGTGATAAACGAGTCTTAAGAGTGTAGATCTAGAGTTTGGGAATGTTTTCTGCTTTGAAATCGTCTGAATGAGAAGAGAGTGTGAATGGACTCATAGAGTCGAGGAGCCGACTCGACAAGTCGGCTAGGGTTTGTCCTGATGAGCTGGTTATGCTGTAACTCGGCGAGTTAGGGGTTAACTCAGCGAGTTAGACCTTCACGAAGACTCCTGAGGGACGACTGGACCCGACGAGTCACATGAGTGCACTCGGCTAGTAAGGTCAAACTGGGATTGTTGACTCGAGTTTGACTACTGTTGACTTTAGGGTTTGGTCAACATAAGTAATGGAGACCATGGAGGGGTAAAATGGTTTTTTACATATTCCAAGAATTAGAGAGAATGAGAGAGCAACCTTTGGTGTATTTGAGTATGAATGGAGTATTGATTTTAGATACTTATCTAATTTGTTAGGCGGAGGCTAGTTCGAGATTCCCGAGTACGAGACTTTTACCTTCTAGCTTACGAGGTGAGTCTTCTCACTATACTTACCAAGAGTGGTATCTTTGCGTGATTGAGCTGTCTTATGTGATTATATGTGTATTGTGATATTTTGCATTATGTATTTGTAATTTATGCGGAATATTGTTTTTATGAGCTTATTGAGTTGGGGTCGGAGGATCTCACTAAGACACATTGACAGGAGGGTCTTGTTGAGTTATGGCCTAGAGTGTCTAATGAGCTATGTGTGGTATTTTGGGGAACTCACTAAGCTTTGTGGTTACCATGTTATGTGTTATGTGTTTCGGGTACTTCTCAGGATCACGGGAAGGCGTCGGTTTGATTGTACACACATTGAAGACTGAGTTATGATTGAGAGGATCCTGGAGTTTTATATACATTTTTTGGACATGAGTTTTGATGATTTGACCTTATGACACTTTTTGGTTTATTATTGGAATAAATGTGTTTTGAAATTTTAAAAAAAAAATGGTTTGAAAATTTATGTTGTTATAATAATGTTGCTTAAATAGGGTTCAAACTTTAAATATTAGGGTTTGTCCCCTAGGTGCGTACGCCCAACATACCCCTGTTTTCCGAAAATGGCAGAAATGCCCCATAAGGACCAAATTTTCAAACTATTTACACACCAAGTGTCAAAAATGAAAAGTACCTTGAATCAGGTGTTACACCCGATATGTGGAACGTCAAGCTCATCTTTGGCAACAACAAGGTTCATGTAGGTTGCAACAAATATCTCGTTTGGCGGCATACACCATGGCTTGTTGTCCATACCGCTAAAGGTCCTAACACCCCTCTGTTACGCCCTTTAGGTTACACACGTCACCTGACATCTTTGCCTTTTCCAGCCAGATCAAGTCAAAGGAATCGTCGCTCTCGGTGTTGTTCTTTCCTTGATCTCCAAGTATCAATCTGACTCAATCGTTGAGCAAATCATTCAGATTTCAGTAGCTAGTTGTGAGGGGTTCTTTTTGTGATGGTGATTCAAGATATATGTGAATTGATTCAAAGCGATTACGAGATGGGAATATGTGGGAATATTGGAATCGGGTTTTGCACCATTTTCATCTCCTCTAAAACTGCACCTGCAATCTATAACCCAAACTATGGCAGTTTAACAGGAGAAGGGAAGTGATTATAGTGGTATCTTTTCTCTTGATTTTCTTTTGGCATTTATCTTTGTTGAAACAAGGTCAAGCATGTAAAAAGAAAAACAGAAAAGGATGAAGGTGGAAGAATGAAGAAGAAGTTAGGGAATTGGGTGTGTTTCATTTTTTGGAGAGAGAGAGAGAGAGAGAGAGAGAGAGAGAGAGAGAGAGAGAGAGAGAGAGAGAGAGAGACCCAAATTAATTATTTAGTTTGTTTATCATTTAAATTAAATAGAAAAAAATTAAAAAAATATCTCAGAAAGGACATTACAGTCATTTCAGTTTATCGAACGACCAAAACTACATCTTAAAATGACCATAAAGTAAAAAAAAAAAAAAAAAAAAAAAAAAAATTTAGACTAAACCTCAGAAAAAATGAATACCACATGGACATTTTTTTGCCGTTTTGTCTTAAAAGGGAGTTGAATACGATAAATAAAACCATAATGAAACATGTTTGTAAGGGTATTTTGTACAAAAAATGAAACTTTAGGGACTTGAACCCCATTTTTTTTAACTGAAACCAAATTTGCGGTTTTCTTTTGTTATTTATAATAATAAAGTTTTTATACTAATTATATATAAATATTAATTTTATAACATGTTTAAAAGGTTGGACAAAATTAACTTCAAATAAACTTACATGATATTAAAAAAAAAAAAACATTTTTTTCGATTTGTTGCTTAAGCTGAGTCATATACGCATTTTACCACCGTTTTAGACAACCATACTCATTTGCCTCCTTCGAAAAGCAAAGGCAAATTTAAATTTGTGCACCAAGATTCTATTGAAAGAAGTTGGATTTATTTACTAGTATTTTATTGGGTTTTATTTGTTTATCTTTGTTTGGAAGGTTCTCATTATTTATACACCATTTTTCCTTTTTCTTATCTTGAAGAGAAAAACAAATTGTACATAAAAGTAATATTTCTTTTTTTGTCAAATTGTAATTTTAAAATTATATTCTGAAATTTCAGATTTGTTTTGATAATGGAATGTAAAATGGTAGGGTATACATCACTTTTGGGTGCCTAATTTATATTTAAAATCGTATGTTACAAGTTTACCAAATTAATAATATGGTTTCTAAAAAGTCAAATTCTAAAGTTAATCGAACGTTTATTAGTGATAAACCTAAAAATATATATAAACTTGGTTTTAATAAAATATATTTTAATTTATGATACATTATTATATAATATAATTTATATTAATAAAATATATATAAAGCTTCTAGACTCTAGAGTATACAACACTTGTCGTTTATTCCTCAATAATGAGTTGGGGATGACTGGGTGACCCACACTCGTGTGGATACGTAAGCGTTTCCCTTTTTCTAACCCATAACTTACTGACTGACTTTGAAAAGAAAACGCTACGTACTCCTATGTCTTATCTAATTCCTACTTACATTTTTTACCATTTTATAAATAATAAAATAATAACCCACCTAAGTCGACGACTAGACGTGGATAATTTGATGAATTGGACATAGTTTGTGAGTTGTGACAGGTAAAACGACTACCTTGAATGAATCGGGTCGATTTAAAAGAGCTTTTGTTTATCTTTATATATTTGAATATTGTCATAAAACGTGAGTTGTTTCAGGGTAATCAGTTAACCATATTTCTTTTTGAAGATTAAAAGCACTGTTATTGCGAGTTTGAGTGAACTCGTTTTATCTGAAACCTCAAACATACGTTAGGACTTAGGCATCGGCATTGATCAACAACATTCGTGACAATAAAATTTCTAATGTAAAAATGAACAATTTGATATAGAAAATATCAAAAAAATACTAAGAAGTCATTTGGTTCGCTGTTTCTTTTTGAAGGTTCAGTAATATAGCAAAAAAAAATGGAATTCGATGGATTTTGAATTTAGAAGAGTTAAAATCCATTGATTGGTAGTTTGGTTGAAAAAAATGGGTTGAAATTCAATTTGGTAATTCTGTAAATGCCTAGTAATTTACAAATTTATCGTGTCATCTTCCTACTCACATCATGGCACTTTCCTCTTTCTGCTCAAATCTGACTAGCAAATACAAACCTCCACCAACAATCAACAATGGCTAAACTTAACATTCTCATACCAAACTATGTGATTCAACAACTTTAGCACATTCTCAACATATTAGACACTCATAAGTATGAACGTTCGGCCTAGAGATTAAGAAATAAAACACTTTCAAATCATATCCAGTTTTGGTTCTCTTGAGGTTTGCGATCAATGAATCAAATGGGTCGAATCCATTTGACTTTGTCGATTGTTCATAATTTGCGAGTATTTTAAGCGGTAATGATAGTTTTTAGTTTTATATATAAATGCTCATTTATGTCATTATCCATTAACCATCTAGCTTATTAACTATTTTTTACCAAACACTATAAATTATAAATTAACTACATATTAACTACCAAATAGTTTTTCAGATAAAAGTTAGCTATCAAATAGTCTTTCAGTTAAAATCTAACGTTTCAAATAGTCCAACGTTAGTGTTTTCACAAGTATCATTATCTTTTTTTAAATCTTATAAAAAAATAAATAATTGTAACTTCTTGAAAATAAAACATTATTATTCTAATATTTTGTGAACATATAATATGGTGTAACAAAATTATTGGTTCATCACTTACTATGATATAGGGAGTGATTTGTATATAATTTTTTTTCTATAAAACATAAAAATTTATGTTTTTTTAAGGTTCAACATTAAAAACCTATAAAACATAAATTGTTATGTATAGATAAAAATATTATATACGAATTAGTCCCTTATAATATTAACCTATTTAAGATATGCAGATTTTTTGGTAAACCATAAACCTACAATTAGTTCATCAAATAATAAAAATCCACCAATAAAATAAAATCACTATCTCCTACTAAGTCTTTACAACTAACTTATTTAATTTCACTTGGATCATTTTTAACACAACCAGACACCCTTACATGTTTATACGATAAAATAAATTGTTATTGTTAACACCTAATAAAAATTAATTAAAACATCCGAAAATTAAAGCGTAAATTAGATTTTTCAGTGGTATATATATGGTTCTCATGTTCACATAAGCCAAATACTCCTGTGGTTAGAGACTTAGAGTATCTACAATCTATATCATCGAGATAAAAGTCGCCATGAACGACGAACTAATCGAGCTCATTATCGCCAAATTATCCAGCGCTGTCGTCTTAATTCTCACCAACAAATCCAAGATTCTGATCGCCGTCGTCGCAGTCCACATCCTCCGCCGCATTCTCAAAACCATCTACCACCGCCATCAATTTCCGATCTTCACCGCTAAACATAACAACAGCACAACCACCGCCACCAAAACCCTATACTGTTCGGTGTGCCTTCACGACGTAGACGGAGGCCAACGCTACCGGCGGCTGCCGAAATGCCGTCACTGTTTCCATGTGAACTGCATCGACACATGGCTTCAATCGCGATCCACGTGTCCTTTATGCCGGAATCAAATCCCCCTGCATCTTCTTCCTCGGAAAGAAGAGAAAGAGCCTGGTTTTTTGTATTTGTTTTTTTATTTCTCCATGAAAGCTATTCGAAGGAAGATTGAGTCTAATTTTAATAAGATGATGTTGTTCGAGGCTACTGGTTTATAACAAAACTGTTCATGTTTGTTCATCCGTGAATTCATAGTTTTTTGTAATCGGTTTATTATTAATTAGAGAAAGGTAAAAGTTACTATTATGTTCTTTCAAAATTTATTATTATTATTATCATTATATTATTATTTAACGGGTATACGATAAAATTGTTACTTGAAAGAATCTAAACTTCTAGAAAGGTATAACTTTCGATTATATCTTATGATAATATACTATATTATTAGATGTCTTCACCAATTTAATGATCGATGGCTGAATTTGCATTATGTTATATTTATGGGTCAAATGGATATTAAAAATTAATTGAAAACGAACATGTTAAATGGAAAGATAATGTAAAGTCACATCTTCCATATGTTTTTGCATAATTACATATGTTGGGACCATTTTTGAGTCGTATGTATAAGTCACACGAGTACAAATATATCATTAAAACGTGTACAAAATAATGGATACAATTAAAGTCGGTTGAATGCAAGTTTGTACTGTCAAGAAGACCTCATAAAGACTAAAAGGACCTTTAGTTAGTTAGTGACCTTTAGTGCTATTATCTCAACTTAAAATATACAAATATATATATTTTTAATTTCATTTATTCATGATTTGATATTGGTAAATGATAATATAAAATTTGGCGTTAGAACATGTTTTATTGGATGGTGTAACACTCATGACCATCATGATTGTATTTCACTTTTTAGAAAAATATATTTAATTGATAAAGATAAGATAAATTATACTTTAGAAAACAAGATATTATATTATTATATCAGTGGTCATTATTGTCAGTTATGAATCTAAAATTCGAACTTACTTCAATTTAATGATACGACAAAGTTAACGGGTAAAGAAATATTTGGTTATTGGGTCAAGATGTCATAATACCATCTAAGATACGTATAATGTTTACTTTAATACCAAAGATCAAACGTGTATATGATCAATTTAATGTATGATAAATTTAATGATATGATAAATTTAACGGATAAAAAAAAATCGGTTATTGGGCTTGGTTAGTCTTATATAGCATAGGTACATTTTATCTTTGGAATCACCTCTATTATTTCTCCATCATTTTCATTTTCAAAAATGTAATCCTCGAGAATCTCAACAATTACCACTGAGGTTTATGGTTATACAACATCTGTGTTTATGATCTTAAATTCATTATCACCACAAATTGAGTGAAACCAAAAATTCGAAACCAATTTTTGAATTGACGGTAAACAATTAAGATGTTCTAGAGAAACCATATCGCAACTGATCATTTATGGATATCTTAATGTATTTGTATGACTAAGAAGAGGAATCGTGAATTGTTGAAATAGTTAAATCAAGAAGATGAGTCATACTTTGTTCCAAAACAAGTCTTAGATTCATACTCCAAGATTATAACTTGAGTGGCATAATCTTAAAAGATTTATAAAACCTATCAAATGTAGAGTAAAATATTTTCTTACTCTTTTACATTTGAAATTGGTAGGTTGTGATGTTTTGGATAAAACAAAGACCAACTAAGACCAATTGTGTGAAGTGTTTTTCTTGATAAGAATCCACACTAACTCTTAAATATTTGTTTTGTCAATGAATGGTTCTTGACAAAGAGAATCTTATATGTCAAGAGGTCGGTGGGAGTCTTAAAGATCTTAAAAAGTTTAAAGAACCAATCAATAATAAAACTTGTTGTTTATCACTAACACACGATTTGAGGTTTGTAACCTATTGTGTTGATGTATTCTCGTTTCTGTGCCCATTCCAGTTAAAGTTGACTATGCATGTGAGCTCTATGAGTTCTTAATTGTTTGCATAACTACTTGGAGGCAATGGTAGACCCTTGTGCTGTCAGGTGGTAAGAATTCAAGATTGAACAAGTTCAGTCCATATGAGTTTGGATTTGTCACTAACCTCCTCTTGTGGTTATGACAAATTTACATGGATAGGAACACATACACCATAAAATCTAAGTGTCATAAGGTTTCTCTCCTATTCATGAAAATAATGGTGAGAAAATGCTTTCGGTTTCTCTCTTATTCATGAAAACAATGGTGAGAAAATGCTTTCGGTTTCTCTCCTATTCATGAAAATAATGGTGAGAAAATGCTTTCGCCAAATAGATTTTAAGTAGATAGCAATTGTGATATTTGCATTCTCAAAGTCGTTAGTGGAGCATGTGTGGTTAACCGGCAACTAACATGGACTTCTGAGAAATGGCAAAGGTCTAAACAATTGAGATTATGATTACGACATCCCTTTTCATAGTTCTAAAAATTGTTTAGACACATATGTGAGCTATCTAAGGAAAGGTGTATGATTTTGATAAACTCTTATCAAAGCATCTAGTATCATAAATCTGAACTTTGGTAATAAATTCAACAAGGTATTGATTTCTTGAAGTCTAGCTAATTTTTGAGTACGTGTCAAAGCTAGTGGGAGCATAATTGTTATGCTAGTAATTATTGTGTTAGTGGGAGCATAATCAATTATGATAAGTGTTGCAAGTTAGAAATGTTAATTATAGAAAACAAAAGTTTCAATTGAGAAAAGTTGTTTTGCTATAATTAAGGGAGAGGAAACTATACTTCATTTCAATTCTAAAAGTTTAGATTGAGATTTTAATCATCTTTAGTCAAGGATATATATATATATATATATATATATATATATATATATATATATATATATATATATATATATATGAATTTTATGTTGGAATGGTTCAACATAAGGAAATTCCATATCTATTGCGTTCTCAAAATTCGATCATGATTACGGCATCCCTTCATAGTTGAATAATGAAAACATGGCAAATAAAAAATATTGTAGCAAAAGACTGGTCTAGGATCATGTCTTTATGTGAGACATCATGAATCGTGTACCATATGCTTCGGATATAGGATCAATTACATGTGTTATAATATTTATCCTTTCTAAATTTTCCAAATGCCTAGGGTATTAAGAGGGGAAAAGGTCTAGAATTGGATATGACTAAAATGATTAAGCAATTGTTGAGGACAATCTAAGGTTTACCAAATATTAGTTGCTCATGGACAATTGGAAGTATAGTATTAATTTTAGAAGGACCATATTGACATATTCTAAAAGGAGCCAACTCTTGTTTAGAAGTGATAGTCAAAATGGGAATGTGGAAATGTTTCCATAGGTGGAAGTTATTCATTAAATATGTGTAAGATTAGAAAACTTAATGCAAGAAGGATGTTCAAAGGAATGTACTTTGAATTTGAGACTTCGTTTCCATGGAATTGCTCTCCATTGGAATACTTTGTAAATGTCTGTTGCCAAGTCTTTGTGACTTTTGTGCATAGTCATTACAAGATGATCAATGCATATAAGTTTAGAATCTAACAGATTTCGGTAAATGGCAGGAATTTGGAATTCTTACATTTACGATAAGGATTTGAGATTGTGAAATGAGAATCATTAGAATTATGTTCAGTTGATCTAATCCACAAAGTAAGGATCATGGACAAACATAGTGTGCATACTTGGAGTATGGCATAACTATTGTTTGAACAAACATAGTGTGCATGCTTGGAGCATGGCATGACTATTGCTTTGATTCAAGTATAAAGTTGATTATTCGAAACATTACACATCGAATAATAAGTAATCAATATGGTGTTTAAATAAAAGGTGTTTTATTTACTCTCAGTAGTTGTTGGGACCATATAGGATTAGTATTATTCTTGTCTTTCACTTTGCATGTTTTGACTTCCCGAATAACTATCTTATTCAAAATCTCCACGGTCAATCATACTTTGGAAGTAGGTATGAATCAAGATTGTCATGAATTGGGCTTATAGATATCTAAAGTCCTTACACAAAGAAAAAGTTGTTGCAACATTCATGAGTGCTCCTGGAATGATATTCGAGTATTGGATTAAACCACACTCATTTGAATCACTTCATGGATTTTATCACGAGAGATTATGAGACTATAATATCTTATATTCTTCAAACCTAGAGATATCATTTGTTTACTATGAGTTGGTTATACATTGATTGTACGAAAACACATCAGTAACTTGATGTTATAAAATGTGTCTTTGTGTATGATTCAACAAGTAGTTAGTACAAGCATATGAGTCGAAGTTTATCCATTCCCTTTACCCTTGGAGGGATAAAAGCGATATTTATGGGCCCCTCGATTATTTAGCTATGAATAACATAAGTGCTCAGTCGGGCCTGGACTGATTTGAATTTGTTCAATTAGTCGGTCGTTATAAATCGGAAATCGAGAAACAAAAAATGGACAGAGAGAATGATTATAATCCATGTCTCAGTCCATATGATATCTAGAATGGAGGAATATATGATCCGTTATCTAATGGACATGTCATTAACTAGGTCAGAGTTCGACAACGGCTTTTAAGAGCTACGATTGCTAGTCGGGTTTTGGAGTCATACTTGAAATAATAGTTTTAAACTTATCCAAGTGGGAGACTGTTGGATTGGATGTCTAAGATCATAACTTTTATTGGTATGTACTCGACCAAAGAGTAGCATTGTCCATTTGAGTTGCATATCATCAGGACAATTTGTTAGGATTGACTCTTAAGAGAAGGTTATATTTGATTTATTAATATATTATAAGTTCTAATATATTAATATGAAATCATATGTTTTAATTAGTATTGATCAAGAATTAATTTGGAATTAATTTTGTGATCAAAAGAGGTTGATTAAATCTATAGGGACTAATTATGGTAATTAGTTATATTTATATGTGTTGGGCTTATGATCCATGTTGGACCAAGTTTATGTATGGATACATAAAGAGTTGGGTCACATGAACCATGGATCATAAACCCATGGGTATGGGTTTGGGTTACCCCATGACATTTGGAATTCCACATATAAATATGTTACTTCATAGCCAAAATCATGACTTATGTATTCTTGGAGGATATGGATGGTTTTGGTGTGTATGAATTTTCTATCAAATTTCATCCTTTGTCCATGATGTGTTGTGACTTCATCTAAGGCTTCCACACTATTGGGGCTAAGCTCTTAAAACTAAATACATCAAGACTTCAAGCTACATAAAATGTATGTTACCTTAACTAGTATCTTATATGGTTTATTTCAAATTCATGCTAGTTATAGGTTTAATGCCTTGGAAACCATTTGCATGTATAATTTGTGAAAACATAGATCCAAGGTATTTAGGGTTGTATATGCACCATAGGATGTTGTAGTATACATGTCCCATCAGGGTGTTGGAGCTGTATTTGGAGGAGGTTGATATTATCATTTCCGAGCTATTTGAAAGGTGAGTTGTCCTCACTATACTAATAGGGTCAAAGGTGCCAATGTCGGCCCTTTACGGATTTGTATCCGGGTTATTGCATGATATGATTATTGATTTACATCCTGGTAATTAGGATGGTGACATGCTTAGTGACCTGGTTAGGTCGGTATCTTAGTATATAGGATGATGATATGTTAGTGACTGGTTAGGTCTATCCTAGTTATAGAATGTAGCTATGATTAGTGATCTGTTAGATCGGTTTGACTGTTATATATGCTAGTGTATGATATTTATGTGCACATGTTTGTTTGATTGGGGGTTGGGTTAAGGCGGTCCTACTTTGTGCTGAAGGCCAAGATACCTAGGGCGGTCCGGATAAACTGAAGGCCCTACAAAGGGGTTCAGTCAGGCTGAAGGCCCAACAAGTTGTCCGGATAGGCTGTAGGCCCTGCGAGGCGGTCCAGACGTGCTGAAGGCTCGGAGAGCGGTCCAGATAGGCTGCAAACCTGTGAGGTGGTCCAGTTAGGCTGAAGGCTCATTATGCATGTTGGTTGCTTATATGTTATTGATATGTTTTAAGGCGTTGGTATTTTGGGGGTAACTCACTAAGCCTTTGAGCTTACATTTATTGATTATTGATTCAGGTACCTCTGATGATTGCGGGAAGGCGAACGCGTGATCATACAGCTCCTCATAATTTATTATTTTTATGATTGATTATGGGATACTTTGTCATTATACTATTTTGGAAATATGTTTTGTAATAACCGTTGGTTTTGAAAATGTTTTAAAAAGTTTAAATTTGACATCATTTTTATAAATGTCACAAATTGTCGGTAGTTAGGTCTTTACTGTCAGAAAAATAAAGTTTAGGACTTTCTAGTTAAATTGATAAAAATATTGGGACTTTAGTATGTGTGTGTGTGTGTTTGTGTGTGTATATATATATATATATATATATATATATATATAGGAACATTCAATCGAGAACATTTGAGAACAAATTTGGACCACATAATTTTTTTTAATCAAAGTTATAATATAATATTCATAAAAATCCAAAAATAGTTACAACCAATTACAAAACACACTAATCAAAACCACCACTCATCACTACCGACCACCACCACCACTCAACACCACCACCCACCTCCACCACCGCCCGCTACCACCACCCCACCCCCACCCCTCACCCATCACCACCACCACCACCACCACCCACCATCCTCTACCCACTAAAACCACCACCAATACCTCCCACCACTTATCACCACCCACCCACCACCACTACCTGCCACCCACCACCACCTTAACCACCTAATACCACCACCTGCCAGCTACCACCATACACCACCACTCATAAGTACCAACCACTACCACTCATCACCACCACCCCACCCATTACCCACCAAAACCACCAACCGCGACCACCATCACTGCCTACCTCCACCACCCACCACCACCACCTTTACCTACCTTAGTCACCTATCACCTTTACCAACCACCACCAACCACCACCTATAACCACCCATCACCACCTCCACCCACCAAAATCACCACCCACTACCCAACCACCACTACCCCGCCAAACCACCTAACCAACACCACCCACCACCACCACCACCACCTATCACCACCACCCACCACCACTCATCAATACCAACCACCACTTATTACCATCATCCACCTCCACCACTGCCCGCTTCCTCCACCCCCACCTATAACCCACCAAAACCACCACATGTCACCACTATCACCGCCTACTTGCACCACCCATCACCACCTCCCCCACCGATCTCGATCACCCATTACCAACACTCACCACCACCAAAAACAACCACTAACCACCACCATTACCACTTATCACCCCTCATTACCACCTATCACCACCATCCGTCACCACCACCCCACCAAAACCACTACCCGACACCACTATTACCACCACCCGAGATCACTCACCCATAAACACCACAACCACCGACCTACCTACCATCCACCATAATCCCCATAACCACCACCACTTTCCCACCACCTCAATGATTATTATCCTATATATAATTACATATGATTATATGTATTTAATCACATGTGATTTATATAGACAATATTTGCTTTTCCTTATAAAATCATATGTGATTAGATACATATAACCACATGTGATTAAATGTATTTAATCACATGATTAAAATGGATAAAAAACAATTGTTGAATCGAGAACGTGAAAATGAATAATGTCCACATAAAAATCGTATGAGATTGGATACATATAATCACATGTGATTATACGTATCTAATCATATATGATTTATATATGAAGATCATATGTGATTAGATACATATAATCATATGTGATTATATATGAGTTTAATCACACATGATTAGTGTCCAATTAAATCATATGTAATTAGATACATATAATCATGTATAATCATATGTGATTATATGTATCTAATTACATTAGAACAATTATTGAATAAAAAAATGTGAACATGATTATTGTCCACACAAATTATATGTCGATAGTATTCATTTTTGCATTTTCGATTCAATAGTTAGTTTCTTGTATTTAATCACATGTGATTATATATATATATATATATATATATATATATATATTATATATATATATATATATATATATATCGAATCACATATGATTTATATGGATAATATTTGTTTTCGCGTTTTCGATTCTATAATTGTTATCATGTGTTTGATCACATGTGATTATATGCATTTAATCATATATGAGTAATGTGGATAAATATTTATTTGCGTGTTCTTAATTCAATATTTGTTATCATGTATACAATCACATGTGATTATATGTATTTAATCACATAGGATTATATTTATTTAATCACATATGATTTATATTGATAAGATTCATTTTCGCGTTCTCAATTTAGTAATTTTCTCATGTATTTAATCATATGTGATTATATATATATATATATATATATATATATATATATATATATATATATATATAATCACATATGATTTATGTGGACAAGATTCATTTTCACGTTCTAGATTTAATATTTTTTTCTTATGTATATAATCACATATGATTAAAGTTGACAAAGAATAATTATTGAATCGAGAAGGCGATAATGAATCGTGTTCATATAAATCATATTTGACTGGATACATATAATCACATGTGACTATATATTTTTAATCATATATGATTTATGTGGGCGATATTCATTTTAGCATTTTCGGTTTAATAGTTGGTCTTATGTAATTAACCAAACGAATATTTTCCACATAAACTCTATCCGATTAGATATATATATATATATATATATATATATATATATATATATATATATATATATATAATCACATGTTATTATATGCATTTAATCACATATGATATATGCAAACAATATTTATCTTTGTGTTATCGATTCAATAGTTGTTCTCATATATATAATCATAAGTTTGTGTATAGATCTGGCAATTTGATACACGACAGGAACACGATATGAGTTTTCCGTGTATGTGTTTTAGAGATTCGTGTTTCGTGTTTATTCGTGTTTGACATATATTTTAAATTCGTGTTTCGTGTCTTACACGTGTCAAGACACGATACAAATTCGTGTTGATATGTGACGTACAAACATGTATATACACATATATACTTTAGGTTTAAATTTTATATTTATAAAATATTAGGGACCAATTTCGTAAAATTCAATAATTAGATTATAGCCCTAATTTAAAACATCCATTAAAAACGTGTTATTTCGTGTTTTCGTGTAACACGGCTAAAAAATGTGTCTAGTCGTATCATGTCATGTGTCAAACGAATTTTTTACGTGTCGTGTTCGTGTTTGATACTCAAACACATTTTATAATTTGTGTCGTGTTCGTGTTTAACAAATTCGTATCTGACACAAATACACGCACGTAGACACGGATTGCCAGGTCTATTCGTGTATACAAATATATGTGATCATATGTATCTAATCATATATGATTTATATATACATCATTATTTTTTGTCCATATAAATCATAAATGTGTCAATGAATCTTATCCACATAAATCATATATGATTGGATACATAAAATTACATGTGATTATATGTATTTAATCAAATATGAGTTTTGTATACAATAATTATTTTTGAGGTTTCGATTGAATAGTTGCTTTTGTGTATTAAATCACATGTATTTAATCATATATGATTTATATACACATCACTATTACTTCTAATATTTGTTCAAAAAAAACCTAATCCCTTAACATTTTCACACGTGGTCCAAAGCCCACCCTTTATAAGCCAAATAATAAACTCAATACATTTTAATCACATGAGAGAGAGAGAAAATAAAGAAAGAAATAGAGTGGTAGAGAGATAAAGTGACATCATCGTAGAATTATTTTTTAATAATAATGAAATACAAATTTTTAAGTTTTCAGCATTAAATAACTAGTGGTCAAAATTTGTTGTCAAATGTTCTTACAATAAGAAATGTTCTCGATCGAACACACTTATATATATATATATATATATATATATATATATATATATATATATATATATATATATATATATATATATATATATATATATATAGGGTTAGGTTCATGTGAGATGGCCCAAATTTTGTGAGACCGTGAGACGCAATCATTGCTACTCATTTTGTAGATAAAAAACATTTTTAAAATGCAAAATAATTGAAAATTTTCAAAAAAAAAAAATTCAATTATTATTTTTGCCATTTATATTTCCAAAAAAAGAATTATAAAAAAATATAAAAAAAAACCTTGTTATTTACATATTCTAGTAGAATCCTCCCTAATAAATAAACAATTTTTTTGCAACATGGCACACTCTAATTGATTTGACCACATATTATTTTGTGGTTATTTTCAATTAATTTTTTTCCGCGTGATATTTTGTGATATTTTTCATTTTATTAATTCCACATAATATTTAAATGTAATAATTAAATTAAATGTAATATTAAATGCATATCAATTTCATTAATTGACTTCCTTCTAATTTCAAATTTTTTAAATTAAAGTTTTATTAGTTTCCTTTGTTTATTTATCTGAATTATTTGTTTAATTTAAAAAATAACAACAATTTAATTTTAATAGTTCAATAATTTTCTGTTTTTTTTAATAAATTCAAACATCTCAAATGTTTAGAATTTTATATTTTTTTCTTTCATTTTATTAATTTCCACGTAATATTTAAATGTAATAATTGAAATAAACATAATAATAAATGCATATCAATTTCATTAATTGAGTTCCTTCTAATTTCAAATTTTCTAAATTAAAGTTTTATTAGTTTATTTTATTTATTTATCTAAATTATTTGTTTAACTTAAAAGAAAAAATAATAATTTAATTTTAATATTTAAATATTTTTCTATTTTTTCTTATAAATTTAAACTCTTCAAATGTTTAGAGTTTTATATTTTTTTTCTTTAAAATAAATTCATATAATGCATGGATCTTACACCTAGTATTTGAATATTTTACATATCTGACAAATCTAGTAGAATATTCAAATATACTAAAAATCACATTAGAATATTTACAGTATAATATTCTATTAGAATATTTCACGTATTTTTCAAAAAAATGATAACTTATTATTTTAATTTTTTGAGTTAGTTAAAGTGACGAAAATAATAATTAAATTTTTTTTTTGGATTTTTTATTTTATTTTGCATTTTAAAAATAATATTTAGATTTGGTTTCGCGGTCTCATAAAATTAGGATGGTTTCAAATGAATATATATATATATATATATATATATATATATATATATATATATATATATATATATATATCGTATAGTAAATAATAATATATTCTATAATTAGATGTCTTGACCAAGTTAATTATCGATGGCTTATTTTGCATTATGTTTTATTAATGGATAAAATGAATATAAAATTTGAACATGTTAAATGGAGAGATAACGTGAAGTCACGTCTTCCATATGTTTTTTTTACATTTGTTGGGACCATTTTTGGGCCGTATGAAAGCCATCACATGAGTACACTCTACACATATATAATATAAAATAAAATTTATTTATGAATTATATGACTCATAAGCAACAATTTTGGTCTGCCATTATTCGATCCAATTGAAGTCGGCTAGATAGAAGTTTGTATTTTTAAGAGGACCTCATTAAGACTAAAGAGACTTTTTTATTATTTTATTATTTATTATTTTTATTTTTTGAAAACGACGCATGACTTATATAAATAGAGAAAAACCAACTTATAACAAGGAGCTAAGGAAGGGAAATACAAAGCGGACACACAAGAGAGTATAAGCAGAAAATAAACAGGAAGACATAAAAGCTAAAAAGGACATGGCAATGGAAATTAAAAAAGGGAACACCTCCGATCCATCAAGCTTTTTCCAGTATTATCCCTGTATTTGCACCATTCAAAATTTTGAAGAATGATGAGATCCACTTTTTTAATGGCGGAGGCGTTTTTTTCTTATTTATTATTATTATTATTATTTTTGAATATTTGATCATTCTGAGCTAGTCATATGTTCCAAAAATTGGAGAAAAATATCGCTTTGAGAGTATGTCTTTTCTTTTGACAGTTAACCAAAGACGCCATATGATCAATTCCATCTTGCACCTTTGTGAAATGAAAAGGACTAATCATACACCACCTCAGAATCCATAACCAAACCGTTTTGGAGAAGTTGCAATCCACCAAGAGATGAGTTGAGGTTTCCAAGACAACCACGCCTAAATGCCAAAATTGGTGTTGGGCCGAAATACCCTTGTGAATTAGTACATCAAACACTGAGATTGTGTTTAAAGTCGCCTCCAAACAAAACATTTAATTTTGAGAGGTATTAATGACGACCAACAAATTGTGGGACCACGGGATTGAATGCATCTGGAATCCAATGATCTCCTCATGATATTAACGTAAAATATTCCTTTATGGTGTAGATTGAAACGAAAGCCCATTTTGGATGCAGGATTAAAATCAATGGAACAAAAAAGGATGTAGAAACTATTTAATTGCGAGGAGCATGCATTTAAGATATCACTTTTCTATTTCCATGTAAAACCATCTTCACATAAACAATCTTTTAAGGAACATCTTTTTACCGACTCCAAACAATATAAATTAGGAAAACGATTTTGCAATTTACTGTCTTCGCACCATATGTCTTTCCAGAAAAGGATATTGGATTTTGACCTAGGGACTAGGGAAAACAAACTGTTGGGATCAATGTTGTAAATACTAAGACGCCGTGATCGCCTTGGAAATGTTCCTCCAAACCCCCGTTTCATTTTTCCTTGCATGATATTTCGAAGGATGTACCTTCAGATTGTGAATGCTCTCGATGACTTTAGTCCACAACAAGCCATTCTCATTTTTTAATCTCCACCACCATTTTACTAGGAGAGCAATGTTTTGAGCTTGTAAAGTTCCCACCCCAAGCCTCCAAGTTTTTTTTTATTATCAACTACCCTTGCCTAATCTACCCGGTGAATTTTCCTATGTGCATCGTCTCCACTCCAAAGAAAGACACACCTTAATTTTTCCAATGTGTCTAGAATACCATGTGGTGCTTTGAATAATGAAAAGTAATATGTAGGAAGACTACCATGGACTGATTTTTATCAATGTTAACCTACCACCAAATGATAACGAGCTTGCCTTCCAACCCAATAGTTTAGCTTGAAACTTTTCAATAATAGGTTTCCAGTTCTTTTTAAGTAGCATATTTTCTCCAACTGGAACTCCAAGATATGAAACAGGAAAAGAACTAATCAAACATCCCAATGATTGAGCCATTCTTTGCAATTCTACATCTGGAATGCAAGTACCAAAGAATATGGACTTGTGAAAGGTTACCTTTAGATCCTAAGATATCTAAAAGCATTTGAAAATACAAGAAATATTCTTGATGCTACATTGATCCCAATTTCCCATAAAAATGGCATCATCAACGAAAAAGAGGTGTGAAATCTCAAGGCCATTGTTAGGAAGTTGAATGTCATGGATTAGGTTTTTGTCTCTATCCCCTTTGAGAGTTTTCCATTGCCAAAATGAAGAAGAAGGGTGATAGTGGGTCACATTGTCTCACACTTCAGTTAATCTGAAATTCATCAGTTAGACTTCCATTGACTAAGACTGATGCTCTTGAATTGGAGAGGCAGATATCTTGTTTTCCTTCAGAATTCGTCTTCTAAACCCACCAATCTCCAAAAGAACTCCCAAATGCATAATTGCCAAGGGTTTATATAGTTTTTGGTAATTACCCTGCTCACGTCATGAGATATAGACGTTCACGTTGTGAGCTTAGTTGTAATCCGTATCGAACATGAATTTTATCCTCCGAATATTTATCTTCTAGAATGTTGTTACTCATGTCATGAGAGGTTATTTCTCACGTCGTCAGGTCTTCTTTTAGCTGAAATATTTATCTTTTAAGCTCCAATCCTTCAAAGTTACGATCCTTGACACTTTTGGTCCTTATTCTTCAAGAATGCTCATTTTAGCTGTAAAATACATTTCAATCTTACAAGTATCATAAATCTTTGAAAATATCCAAAATATTAATAAAAATGTATTCAAATATTACCTAAAAATGTGTATAAATATGACAATATCAATGTCACTTCGGGTGGCCACGACATGGTGGAGCCTCACCACGACATGGCAATAGCTTATGGGCCGCATAGATTTAATGAACCACCACGACATGGTAACAGGTGCCATGATGTGGTGGCCGTTGTTAAGGAAACCCTAAAGTTTAAGGGTTTGAGCCCTATTTAAACAACCTTAACCTCTTGTAGCCTCTCTCCCATCAACTTCCATCCCTCATAATTGTCCCTTGCAAACCCTAGACCTTTTGTGTGAGCTTTTAGCCTAGAGTGTGTGTTTTTGGTACTTTTAAAGAAAGAAGGATGTGATAGATCATCTTGGGAGTCCAAAGCAACGTAGATCCAAAAGTTTGTCTTCCTTAAACATCTCCAAGAAGTATAAAGCCTTCATCTCGATAAGTAAATATATAGATCTCTATATTTTGTCCATATTTCTCTATGCCTTATTGTTTTAGATGGTTTGATCTCATATAGCTTGTAACTTTATGAATCTCCAGGCATGTGGGAGTATTTGGTGCTTTGGATCTAGACTAGGATTGAGTTTTGAGACCATGCATGGATTTTGGCCTTTTTGCTCTATTTTTGACCTAATAAGAGTTCAAGACATATATTGGACATACATGTCTGAAAAGCACAAATTTTAATAATGAGAATGGTGTTAGAAACTCTTTTGGAGTTGTTGGACAAGTGACCTTATAGATTATGTGCTTATTGCTTAAGCCATGTGGTGTTTTGGACCATAAAGTTAAGATATGTGCACCTTTGAGGGTTCTAAGGGATAAAGTTGGAAAATTTATCCATCTAGACCTTAAAATGGACCAGATCCGAGCTGGAGTATCTATGGAATCAAAGAAAACAACTTAATTCGTTAAGTTGTTTAATGCCTAGTGGCCACAACATGACAAATGTCACCACGACGTGGCGGCTAGGCTGGTCATGACTATTTTTTCGTATCAACACCACGACGTGGTCAAGGATGACCACGGCATGGCGGTCAATCTGTTTGACTTTGACTTTGACTTTTGACCATTGACTTTTGACCAAGTTCAAACTTGATGATTTTGGGCTATTGATTAAGATTTTATCTAGTCCTGGTGTTAGTGGATTCGTAGGAGCAAGCAGTGTAGAAAGGAGCGTATCACAGTGTTTCCAGGTTCTTCGATTCAGGTGAGTTTTCTTCACCATACACGTGGGTCAAAGGCACCTATGCCAGCCCACTAGATTATGTATCCCAGTATAGAGGATGTTGATATGTTATATTGGTCTATTAGATCGGTATCTCTAGTAAATAGGATGTAGTATGTGGTACTGATCTATAGATCTTCTTGTTTGTCTAATGATTAGTTATATGTTTAACCGTTTGCTATATATATGTTATATGTTATGTATATGTCGATATGGTATGGTTGGTGTCACAACTAGAAAATTAGGGTTAAGATGTTGATCCTTGCACAAGACAATTTCCTATATATATAACCTTGCAACATTACATTTAGTGAAATTCAAACTGCAATGCTATTTAAGTTCCTACGTTCATACATTGTGATTAAAGCTGAAACAACCTCATGCAAATCCAAAACTCAATCCAATAAGCCAAGTCCAATAAATTTTGGGCCTTAGCCCAAGAACTTTCAACCCAAAACCCTTATTGGACCAAAACTTCTTCATTGGGCCCTATTGGGCTGATAACTTCTTCACTTAGTCTTATTGGGCCAAAACCACTCTTTGGGCCTTAATGAGCTGAAAAATTATGTTGGACTTTACATTGGGCTGAAAACCCTTCATTAGGCCTTATTTGGTTGAAATCTTTTTCTTTAGGCCTTATTGGGCCGAGACTTTTCCCTTGGGCCTTATTTGGGCCGAAAACTCCTTATTTGGACTGAAAACTTACTAGTGGGCTGACAAAACTCGTATTGGGCCAAGTCAAAACCGAACACCATTTTCATTTGGGCCACCCTTTGGGCCGAGAACCCTATGGGTTGGTTATGAGTTAATCACAAAAAAAGGGAAAGGGAAATATGATTGGATAACAGCATTGCCACCTCATTATTATCTAGCATGCCTCCAAGCCTTTAACCCCCATGCATCAAAGCAAATCCCATCACCTTTATAGAATTCAACCCTTACTCCTTCCCCTCCTTCTCTTATTCAGATGATCACACACACTTCACAACTTCAAATTCATTACTTAGCTCTCAAGAACAACCTTATTCTTCTCTCCAAAAATCTCGAGTTCATCATCATCAAAAATCGGATTCTAGGCTTCTTGGTAAGTTCTATGTTAAACTCAAAGTGTTTTGTTTCATTTTTATGCTAAGAACATTCAATTTACACACTTTTTTGTGTGTTAAACTCTTAGAAACACCACCATTTTTAGAATCTCACTGAGAACACAAGCTAGGCTTGAAACTTCCTTATTATTCTTCTTCTTCTACGACTCGAAAACTCCAAGGTAAGCTTCATAACCACTCCTTTTCGTGTTTTTCATACTCTTTAGGGGGGGGGGGATACAAGTCAAAATCTCAATTAACCGTTGGATAATTGCATGTACCAATGTGTAATGTGTTTAACATTTGGGTATTTTCATGGACATGAAGTTTATCTTATGCATCTTCATAAAAATCATGAGATATGTGTTTATCAACATGTATGTTGTGTGAAATCTCTTGGATATAGGTTGTACATTTAAAAATGACAAGAATATGGGTTTATACTTAAATATGTTAACATTTAGGATTTATATATTTTAATACATATATTTACACAAATATTTGATGTAACAAGTTTCAAGATTTTATGTGTATCTTGTAAAAATCGTGACATGCTAGTATCATAACAAAATATTATATTTTGTGTTACAAAACTCCTAAAACTAAATTTTGGGGTGTTAAACAAAGTACATATTTGATTATTTTACTAAAAGCTATTATTATTAGTAAAATAGTCGTAATATGTTGTCATCAATTTTGGCTTTTAAAAACTTAGAGGGTTATGCTATTTACACAACATATATTACAAGTAGACAATTCCATTAATGATTATATATAAAAAGTGTTATAGATAATTCAACTAAAACGATACACAAAACATAATTTTTATGACAGAAAATTTGTGTGTCATAATCTGTCCATCATAAAACTGTTAAAGAACAAGTTATATGTTGTATGTCAAAAAGCTGTAAAACGCGTGTCATAAAACCGAAGTCATGAGTTTACCCTACTAAAGTTGTTTTAATTATTCAATAATGGGAGTCAAATTTCGTGTGAACCTGTTAAGACACTTGTGAGACTTTCCTTCGCCATACCTATCTAGCGTACACCGTAAGTCCTATAGTTACAACCAGAGTCTCCTGGAGAGAGAGCGAGGTAATTGTGTATAAATCTATATGAGATTGACACCCCCACACCCGAGCTGTTCGCTATAGCTAGACGGGGCCAGTCTAGGGTGACAAATATCTTACCGAAACTGACGCCTGAAGAACGTCATGACGGGCATATCAGTCATATTAAACATGATTGTAACAGCTCACAAAGGGATTAACAACATTATTTTGGATTTACGTAAAAATATACACTTCGCTAGTTTTATTAAATATAAAACTACATTTCACTTTCTAGTACTTATTTATCACCACTCTTGTCTTAGGGTTTTAAGAATGTAAGTTTTCATACAACAAAAAATATTGGATTTTCTAGGAACGCATTTTTCACAATTACAAACAACGGAAAACAAAAGATATGCATGCAATTATTCACAATTTTAGAAGGAGACTCACAAACCATTTTTCACAGAAAATATCGGATTTTATGGAGTTTTACAAATTATTACAAATAAAGATGTATAAAGCTTTTTCATATAAACATGATTACGAACTCACCAACTTTTTTTAGTTGATGCTTTTCAAAACAACTTGTATTATCAGGGAATTAGTAAGCAGGTACTTTGACTAGGGATTTTTGATATTCGCTACATTTTGGAACATCATATTTTATGTCACTTTTGTATAAATTTGTGAACAAATACAACTTGTAATCAATGTATGTTGATATCTTTTAATGTATGATGTTTGGTTTCTATGCTTCATTCATATTCAATTGTTGTGATACTATACAATGAAGACATCCGCCGTAGGACGTGTAACATCCTGGAATATCAAGAGTAGAGTTGAAGGGCTAAAAGTGTAAATTTGAAGGGCAACTCGGCGAGTCCATGAGTGGACTCAGCGAGTAGAGTCGTGACTCAGGTCGCGTGTTAGGTGGCCAACTCGGCGAGTCCAAAGCTGGACTCCGCGAGTAGGCGCTGGGTGGAGAAAACCCTAAATCTGGAGGATGAGCCCTATTTAAAGGACATTATACCCTCTCCCCAGCCTCCTTGATCTCCCTTGAAGTCCAGAAACCCTAGATACGTGTTTGTGGAAATTTGGAGTGCATTTGGAGCTTGGGGAAGTGCTTGTTGAAGAAATCTTGTAGGAGAAGAGACTTGGATCAAAGGGCTTTGCAAGGATTCGGATTAATCTTCTCTTGGAGCTTCCTTTTTAGGTATTATTTCATTGTTTGAGCTGCTATTATCTAGTTCATCTCTTTTGGAGGTGTTAGAGATCATATCTTTTGATGTATTGGAGTTTAGAGGTTATATCTGAGGTTGCTACCTCAGATCTGGAATGGAGAAGGGGTTTGAATGCATAAAGGTCCCTGTTGTTGAGAGATTGATGGAGCTATCTTGTCCCAAACCCAAACCCTAGAGTAAAAATGCCTAGATCTTCTTGGATTCACGTAAAGATTGGCACTTTACGTGATGGATGGCTTAAGGAGGGGTAGATCTATGGTTTGGATCATCTACATGGCTTGGAAAGCCTCTGTATGGATTCAGACCCGGTGGTACTCGGCGAGTCGCATGGGTGGACTCGGTGAGTTGCTTGAAGAAAGACTAGAACTCAGCGAGTTGGAAGAACAACTCGGCGAGTTGGATGAAGATGGCCTGGAACTCGGCGAGTTGGAAGAACAACTCGACGAGTAGGTTGAAGATAGTCATAGACTCGGCGAGTCTGATCTTGGACTCGACGAGTCTGGTCGTAGGGTCCAAGTTTCTTTTGGGAAGGCTGTGACTCGGTGAGTCAAGGGATGACTCAGCGAGTTAATTCACGAATTGAAGGAGGTTCTGCGTATGGGGACTCGGCGAGTCATCGGGTTGACTCAGCGAGTAGAGTCAGTTGTCTTCCAGGGGTAATTTGGTAATTATTGGTATTTATTGGATTCAGTCTTTTGGGTATTGGCAGTGGTGGATTTCGGGTCGGAGGTTGCAGCAGCGTGATCTTATCCTTTTTAGTCAGCAGTTGCTAGGTGAGTTATCCTCACTATATCAACAGGGTCTAAGGCACCAAGGCCGGCCCTTATCGGATTGTAATCCGGGTATTGTGATTATGTTGCTGTTTTACTATGTTTGCATCCTGGTAGTTAGGATGGCATTCGTTAGAGACCTGGTTAAGGTCGGTATCCTGGTATATAGGATGATGCTATGCTAGTGACCGGTTAGGTCGGTATCCTGCTTAGAGTATGTTGTGTTACATGATCTGCTAGATCGGTTTGATTGAATATGAATTGTTATACGATTGTATGTTTATGTGCACATGGTTGTTCGGACTAGAATTGGGTTGAGGCGGGTCCTGCTTTGTGCTATAGGCCAAGATACCTAGGGCGGACCGGTTGTTCCGAAGGCCCAGCGAGCGGTCCGGATAGGCTGTAGACCCCACGAGGGCGGACCAGACATGCCGAGGCTCGGAGAGTGGACCAGGCCGACTGAAGGCCCGATGCGGGCGGACCAGTCATACTGTAGACTCAGAGAGTGGACCAGGTGGGTTGAAGGCCCGGTGCGGGTGGACCAACCACACTGCAGACTCGAGGGACATGACTGGACTCGGAGGGTGGACCAGGTGAACTGAAGGCCCGACACGACGGACCAATCACCCAGTAGACCCGATGTGCATAGCTGTTCTGTGATTCGATATGATATAGCATGTTATGTGTATGGTATATGTGGTTGGTATTTTGGGGGTATCTCACTAAGCTTTCGGGCTTACAGTTGTGGTTTAATGTTTTTCAGGTTCTTCAGGAGACCGTGGCAAGGCAAAGGCGTGATCGTACCGCTCCTCGTATTTATGCTTTATGATATGGATCTGGGAATACTCTGATAATAAATGTAATGAAAACCTTTTTGTAATAACTTAATGAATTGAGATGTTTTTGAAAAGTTTAAATTTTGTTGAAATCTTTGGTCGTTACAAGTTGGTATTAGAGCCTTGGTTTGAGTGAATTGGAGGAACACTTGTGTGACTCCAATATCAAATCGAGGAGGGTTTTCAAAAAAGAATTTAAAATAGTTTTCAAAATAAGTAACGGAGGAAGCGGGGGTACGATCAGCCGGAGCCAGTAAGTAACCCCAAAATACCATACATGATATTTGTTTTATTGAGCTTTGATAGAACAACATGCTAGTGTTAGGCTAGGGATCTTCAAGATTTTGTGATGTGTTGCCTGATTTATGATGCCTGTTAGCCTAGGGTTTCCTTGAGAGAGATTTCTAGTGTTCCTCTAGTAGTGAGGGTGGAGCGTTGTTATGTATGTTTTCACTAGGGTGTTGTGGTAGTACTTCATACAAATATGGGTAGGTGTGGAAGGTATTATGGGCCCGTACTACTGAAAGCACAGGACCCATACGCGTATTAGGGAAACCATGACCTCTAGGGTTGGTCCCCGGAGTAGTGGGAAGTGTCTGAGATTTTGTGGTTTATTTTCAGTATGGAGATTTCAAGGCATGCTGGGAGTGGATCCGGGTCAGGATCGTGAGCAGGAGAGGGAGTTCCGGGCGGGTCCGTACTGCCCGAGGTTGTTGGTCAGATGAGTACAAGCGATTTGGATGCGAGGATTCGTGAGATCCTGCATGATGAGGTTGTTGTGTTGTTCCGGGCTGAGCTACCGGAACTGTATGGTGGAGTATTTTGATGAGCGCTATGCGGCTCTCACTGAGACGGCTGTCGTGGCGGCTACAGCGGCTGTAGCAGCGGCACAGGGAGGAGCTAGTAGAGGTTTTCAGTATTGGGACTTCGATAATACGAAGCCTACCACCTTTGATGGAGTTCAGGATCCGATCGTTGCTATGAGATGGTTATCAGACGTAGAGGGGTGTTTCTTCACGTGTTCATGCCCTGCTGATCAGAGGGTGAGGTGTGCTCTGAACCTGTTAAGGCTCGGGGCGAAGGATTTATGGAGATTGACCACAGGGTCGTATTCGGATGCTCAGAGGGCTGCGGTTTCATAGGATCAGTTCTGAGAGATGTGTAGTACTCATTATGTTCCGCGGGTTGAGAGAGAGAGAGATTGGCTCAGGAGTTCCTTGAGCTGAAGCAGGATTCAGAGTCGGTGACGGAGATCACCAGGATGTTCACTGAGAGGGCGCTGTTCTGCCCTGAATTCGCTTCGGAGCAGGCTCAGATGTCCCGATATCTGAGTAAGCTCAAGAGGGATATCAGACAGTTTGTGTCTACGCAGAGGTGTGAGACTTTTTTGAAGTTATAGGAGGCCGCCAGGCGGCGAGAGTTAGAGATTGAGTTGCAGTTGCGTGGGCTACAGTAGGCTCCGGTGCAGTCGCAGCCGGCGCTGAAACGGTCCAAGACCATTGATTCTAGGGTGGGAGATCAGAGCAGCCACGCTTGTGGGAAGTGTGGGAGGGGTCACACCGGAGTTTGTAGGTCCGGTGGGGCATGCCGCAAGTGCGAAAAGGAGGGGCACTATGCGAGGGATTGTCGGCAGTCAGCACCGGTTTGGGATTTGAGGATATGTTATCATTGTCATCAGGTTGGGCACTTGAGGGTCAACTGTCCACAACTTGCTTCAGGACCGGTGCAGACTCCAACACCGGCCACGTTGAGGATTACAGGTGGAGGTCAGGGTGGAGCGGAGCCCCCAAGGGCTCAGGGTCGTGCTTTTCAGCTTGCAGTAGAGGAGGTCAGAGCAGTGTCAGATGCAGCTGCGGGTATGTTTCTTTCTTGTTGTCTCGTTTATTTATGATTATTGTGGAGTATCGTTTATCTGCTAGTCTCGTTGCATGGTTTTCGGTGTTGTATTCTTTGATTTTGAGGGTTATGGCATGGTTATGGGCTTAGTGTTAGAAATTTCGGTGGTTATCTTTCATGAGGGTTGTTCGTGGGAATCGGGTGTTGGTCTGGATATCGGGTAACATTTGCAGTCTGAGGAGTGCTTAGCTGAGGATCGAGTTCTTTCGTGCCGGGATCATCAATATTGTTATGCGATTAGTGAAGGTTGTTTGTGTAAGTGGGAAACGGTTCGCGTGAAAGAGTATGTGTCGTTAATGGTTGTTGAGGGAGGTCGGTGATGGCGACCAGTGGTTGATAGTCAGTGCTCTAAGTGCGGGAGAATTGGAGAATTCTCCGGAGGATCGACGAGTATGAAAGGTTGTTTAGCTGCATGGGATTCAGTAGTGTCTCGGTCAGCCAGAGGCATTGGCTGGTATGAGTAAATGGCAGGCGTGTGGGGCGGGATACAGACCAAGAGCGATTGATTGTGGGAGGCCTAGGATCGGGCCGGGACTGAGTATATGGGATGGAGGTAGAGTTCGGAACCCCTATAGGGCTAGAACAGTATGCATGGGAGGAGTTCCCAGAGGAGTAACTCGGAATGTTGATTGCTAGTCGAGCGGTCCGGATAGACTGAAGGCCGGTAGGCGTACCAGTCAGGTCGAAGGCTCGGGGAACGGTACAGCCAGACTGAAGGCCCTGGAGGGCGGTCCAGGTCTGCTGAAGGTTATGAGAGTGGTCCAGTTTGGCTGAAGGCCTGGTAAGGCGGTCCAGTCATGCTGAAGACTCTGCAGGTGTCGTTAGATCGGTGCGAGAAAATTGATTAAGTACGTCGCGATATGTTAGCGTTGCAAGGTCTGGCCTCGGATATTGATCACGATCAGTGGAGGTAGTGCGTGGACTTGAGAGTCTTCGCGAAGTGGATTCAAAGTATGTATGGTGCATGGGATGGCGGTTATGCCATAAGGAAATGGTGTAGTATTGGGTGAGCACCGTGGCACTTGTCATGGTAAAAGGCAGCCAAGTGGATCTCCTTGGTAAGGAAAAGAAAAGGAATGTAGCTCCAAGGGGGAGTGTAAGTCATGGAAGTGAAATCAGTAGTGCGAAGTTATGACTAAGGTGTCAATTATGGTTATTGCGTAGTGTGTGCGGCAGTGATATGGAATCACGTCCAGTTTGGATGTCTGCCGAGGTCACGGAATGAAATTCCAAGGGTGTAAAGTCAAGAGGCTCGTAAGGGATGCATGGATGGAGTTTTGGATTCCCAGCTTGATTGCAGTGAAGGAATTGTGTAGCAGTGGTTCATCTTGAGGGATGTTTTGAGGGTCGTCAGTGGATGGGTTTTCCTAACCCGAGGGTGCCAGAGCTAGTTCAGCAAGTGCACGTGATTGCAAGAGGAGAAGTCATGGGAGTTGCCCTGAAGAATGTGTTTTTCTGTCAGCTTGGAATGGATAGAGTTGGACGGATCGGGAATCCAGTGGTGCATGGTTATTTATAGCTCATATGGGTCAAGTGATGGTTGTGATTTGGAGTAGTGTTGCATCATGGGTGGTACTCAGTTGTTATGTGTAGTTATCAGAGGGTAAAGCCAGTGGCCGGCTTGTGACGGTGGTCAGGACACCGCGAGAAAGGAGAAAGTGAGTTTTGGTTTCCATGGTTGTGCCTTGAGGAGCCTGGTTGGGTTAATTCCAGGAGTTGTAATGCAAGAGAATTTCTAGAGTTGAGTTGTCGCAGGCTTCGAGGGCGAAGCCTAATTTAAGTGGGGGAGAATTGTAACATCCTGGAATATCAAAAGTAGAGTTGAAGGGCTAAAAGTGTAAATTTGAAGGGCAACTCAGCGAGTCCATGGGTGGACTCGGCGAGTAGAGTCGCGACTCAGGTCGCGTGTTAGGTGGCCAACTCGGCGAGTCCAAAGCTGGACTCCGCGAGTAGGCGCTGGGTGGAGAAAACCCTAAATCCGGAGGATGAGCCCTATTTAAAGGACATTATACCCTCTCCCCAGCCTCCTTGATCTCCCTTGAAGTCCAGAAACCCTAGATACGTGTTTGTGGAGGATTGGAGTGCATTTGGAGCTTGGGGAAGTGCTTGTTGAAGAAATCTTGAAGGAGAAGAGACTTGGATCAAAGGGCTTTGCAAGGATTCAGATTAATCTTCTCTTGGAGCTTCCTTTTGAGGTATTATTTCATTATTTGAGCTGCTATTATCTAGTTTCATCACTTTTGGAGGTGTTAGAGATCATATCTTTTGATGTATTGGAGTTTGGAGGTTAGATCTGAGGTTGCTACCTCAGATCTGGAATGGAGAAGGGGTTTGAATGCATAAAGGTCCCTGTTGTTGAGAGATTGATGGAGCTATCTTGTCCCAAACCCAAACCCTAGAGTAAAAATGCCTAGATCTTCTTGGATTCACGTAAAGATTGCCACTTTACGTGATGGATGGCCTTAGGAGGGGTGGATCTATGGTTTGGATCATCTGCATGGCTTGGAAAGCCTCTGTATGGATTCAGACCCGGTGGTACTCGGCAAGTTGCTTCAAGAAAGACTGGAACTCGGCGAGTTGGAAGAACAACTCGGCGAGTTGGATGAAGATGGCCTGGAACTCGGCGAGTTGGAAGAACAACTCGGCGAGTAGGTTGAAGATAGTCGTAGACTCGGCGAGTCTGATCTTGGACTCGGCGAGTCTGGTTGTAGGGTCCAAGTTTCTGTTGGGAAGGTTGTGACTCGGTGAGTCAAGGGATGACTCGGCGAGTTAAGTCGAGAATTGAAGGAGGTTATGCGTATGGGGACTCGGCGAGTCCTCGGGTTGACTCGGCGAGTAGAGTCAGTCAGGGGTAGACTTTGACTTTGACTTTCACCAAGGGTTGACCAGTTGTCTTCCAGGGGTACTTTGGTAATTATTGGTATTTATTGGATTCAGTCTTTTGGGTATTAGGAGTGGTGGAGTTCGGGTCGGAGGTTGTAGCAGCGTGATCTTATCCTTTTCATTCAGCAGTTGCGAGGTGAGTTATCCTCACTATATCAACAGGGTCTAAAGCACCAAGGTCGGCCCTTATCGGATTGTAATCCGGGTATTGTGGTTATGTTGTTGTTTTACTATGTTTGCATCCTGGTAGTTAGGATGGTATTTGTTAGAGACCTGGTTAAGGTCAGTATCCTGGTATATAGGATGATGCTATTCTAGTGACCGGTTAGGTCGGTATCCTGCTTAGAGTATGTTGTGTTACGTGATCTGCTAGATCGGTTTGATTGAATATGAATTGTTATATGATTGTATGTTTATGTGCACATGGTTGTTCGGACTGGAATTGGGTTGAGGCGGGTCCTGCTTTCGGTTGTAGGCCAAGATACCCAGGGCAGACCGGTTGTTCCGAAGGCCCAGCGAGCGGTTCGGATAGGTTGTAGGCCCCACGAGGGCGGACCAGACATGCCGAGGCTCGGAGAGTGGACCAGGCCGACTGAAGGCCCGATGCGGGCGGACCAGTCATACTGTAGACTCAGAGAGTGGACCAGGTGGGTTGAAGGCCCGGTGCGGGTGGACCAACCACACTGCAGACTCGAGGGACATGACTGGACTCGGAGGGTGGACCAGGTGAACTGAAGGCCCGACACGACGGACCAATCACCCAGTAGACCCGATGTGCATGGCTGTTCTGTGATTCGATATGATATAGCATGTTATGTGTATGGTATATGTGGTTGGTATTTTGGGGGTATCTCACTAAGCTTTCGGGCTTACAGTTGTGGTAAAATGTTTTTCAGGTTCTTCAGGAGACCGTGGCAAGGCAAAGGCGTGATCGTACCGCTCCTCGTGTTTACGCTTTATGATATGGATATGGGAATACTCTGATAATAAATGTAATGAAAACCTTTTTGTAATAACTTAATGAATTGAGATGTTTTTGAAAAGTTTAAATTTTGTTGAAATCTTTGGTCGTTACAGGATGGTTCCACCATCCTGGTTCGGGGGTGTGACAGATTGGTATCAGAGCATTGTTTATAGTGAACTAGTATATCTAACCATACAATATATACAACTATAAATACAATGGGACTAAGACACTCTGAAAAAAGTATTCTTTAAAATATAAATATTTTATAAAAAGTTTACCTGCACGTGAGTACATTAATAGTTGAGTCTTAATAACATAAACATATAAAAGTTTTTGGAGAAGTTGGACATCGCGACTAAACTTAGACAGTTATGTGGTCATATCTAGGGTAAATATAGCCTGATCAACTATATTTATTCAAGATATGACCAACATGTGTTTAGGAGTGGTCGAGGTGGACAACAAAACCTAAATTTTACCAACTTTAAACCAAAAGGGTCTAAGAACAAAACTAAAAAGAATAAAATACTATAAGAGTATTTTAGTATTCCATCTATTTTTATCATACTTATATATATATATATATATATATATATATATATTCTCGTACAGACATCATGGTAGTCTTCCACCAGCCTGGAGACCCTTTTTCCCCGAACCAAGGAAATAGGGGATGGCTTGAGGAAGAACCAGAGGAGGATCCAGAAGAGATAGAGGAGGAGTTTGAGGAGGAGGATATCCATGAGGATGACAAGGGAGATGAGGGTGACTCGGATGCAGAGTCCGAAGTCATCAACCCACCCTACATGGAAAGGATGCCGGTGCACCAAATGGGCTACAATGGCCCTACGCCCCTTTGGGCACTTGATATTAAGAGGTGGAGCCGACACCAGTGGCAGCGCCCACCATTTGGCATAGAGCGGGGTTTCTACAACCTCCATCATGGAGGCCCGACAGATCGAGCTCTTCCTGTTATGGTCCGACAGACTAAGGACATTGGCGATCAGGCACAGGTGACTGCTAACCAGATGATCAAGAGGAGAGCCGCAGTGGAACGTGCAGAGAGGCGCATTCAGGACCTTGTAAGGGAATATCAGGAGCAGCAGGCTGCACTAGAGTCGAGGGTGCGAGTCAAGGAGCGCCGACTAGCCGAGCTTCAGGGCGCTTCTAGCTGATCACAGGCACCACCAGAGACCATTCGACCTGCGTAGGACTCATCCTACTCGCGCGCTTCTATGGATTAGGTTATGGGTATGCATTGGTACTACCCCTTTTCTTTCTTTATGTATGTAGGATTGACCTTATGTTTAAGTGATTACACTACTCGTAGGGTCGTTATGCTGTCAGATTTTATCCTCGATGTACCGTAGGCCTTTTTAAGAGGTCAATTTTCATGTATTATGTACTAAAAAGTTATCATTAATGAAACGATTATGTGTTTTAATTGTGATGTTGTTATCTGCTATGTTTTATCTTATCATTTTTATTTGATATAATACAGACTCAATTATAAGTACAAATCTAAGCACCGTAACCATTAGAAACAAAGGGTTTCCATAAACTTATCGCTATTCCTACTTCATAGCAGGAAATGCCCAAAAGGTACATTCGCAAAAACAACACAACAGCACCACCAGCGCCACCGCCTCCACCGGAAATTGATTCTACTGCTTTCTAGGCGACAGTCTCAGCTGCAGTTACTGCAACACTGGCGCACATCAACAACAACAATGCAAACGGAGGAGGAAATGGAAATGGAGCAGGGAGTTCCAATCACGGCGATAATCAAGGACATCAGAAAACTTGCACATATAAAGATTTCACAAACGCAAAACCAATGCCATTTAATGGGAGTAGAGGGGTGATAGATCTCACTCGATGGTTCGAGAAGATCGAATCTGTCTTAGAAATCTATGGCTGTCCGAAAGAAAGTAAAGTAAAGTTCGTAGCATGTACCTTTTCCAACAGGGCCCTCTCATAGTGGAACGGCCATGTCATGGCTCTAACTCTTCCCGTAGCAAACTCCATGGTATGGGAGGACCTCAAAACCATGATGCTTGATGAATATTGTCCCCGGGGTGAAGTACAGAAGCTTAAACAAGAGTTATGGAATCTAACTCTAAAGGATTCCAATATCGAAGCTTACATTGACAGGTTCAGCGATCTGGTGCTCTTGTTCTCAGGGATGATCACCTATGAGAGCAAGAAATTCGAACGATTTATCTGGGGACTAACTCCCCCGATTCAGGGAAATGTGATAGCCGCGAAACCAAAAACATTTGATAGTGACAAACGCTCAGTGCAAAAGCTTTACGAACATGGAGAACCAAAGGGCATGAAGACTTCTATCATTGAAACAAAGAAGGGGGATAACAACAAGAAAAATTGGGGAAAACAGAGAAAAGGACAACAAACCCAAGAGTATGGGAAAAAGCAACAAATTGTAGCGGTTCACGCCGCTACCACTCCTGCTACCTCAACACCAGCTGCACCAGCACCTGCAAACCCGTATGTCGGCTCTCTTCCGAAGTGTAATAAATGTAATTTCCACCATAACAACACTTGACGAGATATGCAGTGCACCAAATACAACAGAAAAGGACACACCGCTCGGTATTGCAGAGCCCTGCCACAACAAAACAACCAACCCAACAACGTTAGGGCCAGTCAAGCATGTTACGGGTGTGGGGAGACTGGCCATTACAAATGAAACTTTCCCAAGGCTAATAATCAGAGTGTAAGGGGATCAAGCAGAGTCCTAAGGATGGGACAAGGGGAGGCTGTGCAGGATCCAACGGTAGTCACCGGTACGTTCCTCCTCAACAACATCTATGCATGCATCTTATTTGACAGTGGAGCGGAATGGAGTTTCGTCATAAATTTAAACACTTACTAAATCAAAGTCCCCAAAAGTGAAACGAAACCTTCACGGTGGAAATGTCTAATGGGAAAACTGAAACAACCAACGACGTATTTCTATGTTGCACGTTAACATTAAATAAACACTCATTTCAAATAAACTTAATACCGGTTACTATTAGAATCTTTGATGTGATCATTGGTATGAATTGGTTAAGCCTCCACGGTGCCGATATTATGTATTGTGAGAAGGTCGTACACCTTCACCAACCTAATGATGAAACCCTAATTATCTACGGTGATAAACTCGGTGCAAACCTTCATCTTATCTCGTGCATCAAGGCGCAAAAGTGATGGGTTTTAGTATACTACAACATCCTGTGGTGCACATACAATCCTAAATACCTTGGATCTATGTTTTCACTAATTATACATGCAAATGGTTTCCAAAGCATTAAACTTATAACTAGCATGCAATTTGTCATAAACAATACAAGATACTAGTTAGGGTAACATACATTCTATGTGGCCTGAAGTCTTGATGTATTTGATGTTGCTTGAAAGACTTTGGCCTTTAAGAACTTAGTGCCCCAAGTGTTGCACCTCAAATGGAATCACAAATCACCTAGAACAAAGGTGACTCTTGAGAGAGAATTCCATGCACCCAAAAACCTCCATATTTCTCTAAGAAAAAGATGCCCACGTTTTGGTCATGAAATAACATATTTATATGTTGGATTCCAAGGGTCATGGGTATAACCCAAATCCATATCCATGGGTTTTATGATCCATGGTTCATGTGGCACACCTCTTTATGTATCCATACATAAACTTGGTCCAACATGGATCATAAGCCTAACACATATAAATATAACTAATTACCATAATTAGTTTGTAACATACACGTTCAATTATCATGTTATATAATTTTAAAAGTGAATAATATAATAAAATTATTATGTAATTTTAAGTATTGAGTTCTAAAAGATAGTTTTTACTAGAAATGAAGTAAAACTATGTTTAGAATCACTCGAAAAATATTGGAAGTCTTATGAGATTCTAATCAAATCTCAAATATTGAAAGTTCACGAAAATATAAAATTTGAAATAAGTAAAATTTTATTATTGAAAGTTGTGAAGAATCTCGTTAGAAACATTTAGGCGAAAACCTCATCGAAATCCGATTTATAACGAAGAAGTTATGACTATTTGGAGTTTCGCGACAAAACCGGCACGATGCCGAATGACGTAAAAAGTGAGTTTTTGATAAACTACTTTTTAGCCTTGGTGATCTAAATGAAATTCATAGTATTTGTTAAACGGAGAATTTTCATAAAAAGAACATCCAAATCTGACTTTGTATGAGGAAGTTATGATTTTTCTAATTTTCGGAATAGCAGTAGACAACTAAAAACTCGAAATAATGATCGAGTGATTTTTTAGCCGATGCAACTTAAATGAGAATCGAAGTTCTCATCAATATTAGTACAACGGTAAATGGTAGATGAAAACAGACATCGGATGAAGAAGTTATGAATTTTTAACGGATTTTCTTGTCCTAGTCTGTTAAAAATAATAATACGTGTGCATATAAAGAATGTCAAAAACAGAGCCCATATGCGAAAGTTATGGATTTTAGAAGTTCGGGGCACAAAAACCGAGAAATTTCGGATGAACATTAATTAGCCACGTCAGCCTCGCTCGCAGCATGTTGCATGTCCGACTCATTTCCAGTCTGAATCCGACGTCCAATCGCGAAGTGTCACGTGTCGCACCGGTGGCAGGTCCGAAGTGAGCCACATGTCTAGCCCTCGCATCTGACGCGTGTTGCTAACTCTTCGCAACCGAAGTTAGCTATCCGCCGCATGTCCTAGCCTCACCCCAGCTATCTGTCCCCCCTCACATGCGAGCCACGTGCTTGCTTCTCCTTGCTTCGGATCCGAGGCTCGCATCTATATATAGGAGGTGTGAAACCTCCTGGGTAATTTTGGAAATTTCACACTTTTTACCCCTAAATCCAATTTTTAGCTATTTCAACTTCCCCTGAAGCCCTGGAATCATTCCCAACACCCGAAACACGCCATGAAGTTCAATATATAAGAACAATTGTATGTTATGTGTTATATGTGCTATGTGCTTTTTTGTTGTTATTATTTCTGTTATTTATGATAGCAAAGCTATACCTTTGGGCATGTGATAAGTGAAAGGACTTAGATTCACAATGGTATTGGTATATAGCCTCTGGCCATGTAGAGCATGTCTCGTAAGAGAATGACTTCTATTCTATGGCATTGGCTGAAGGTTAGACAGAGCTGAGAGCCTGAAATCTACCAAAATGTTTGATAAAAAAGTTTATGTTTTCTGTGCCATTTGGGCCGAAGCTTGATTTATGTATATCAAGTATGGATATTGTTATGCCTCATTGATTTTATATCTTTGAATCAAATCATTGATTGATATGGAAAGCTTGTCACATGATTTATATATGCCTTTGTTGTTCCTTGTTCCTCTTTGCTTCTGCCATATTGATGTGTGTGTGTGTCTATATATATATATATAATAATGTTATATTGTATCTATTTTTAAACTCACTAAGCGTCACCGCTTACCCTCTCAATGTTTAATAGTTGCAGGAGATAAGCATCCAATATAGTTATATATTGATAGAATATTTTGAATAGTTTGAAACTATTGTATTTTGTACTCCTGTAAGTATAAAAGTATAGTATCATGGGAAGTTATGTAATATATAACACTTTGTAATAGTCAGTTTGTATCCAGTCTTATGTAACCAAATTATCAATGAAAAATATTATTTATGAATATGCAAGTAGCATGTTTTGGAATAACTTGGAGTAACAATTGTCTTTAGTATGAAAGTGTGGGTCTTTCAAGACCCCATAGATTTAATTAGTCTCTTTTGATCACTAAATTAATTGCAAATTAATTCTTGATCAATACTAATTAAAACATATGATTTCATATTAATATATTAGAACTTATAATATATTAATAGATCATATATAACCTTCTCTCAAGAGTCCATCCTAACAAATTGTGCTGGTGTTATGCAACCCAAATGGACCACGCTACTCTCGATTCGAGTACATACCAATAACATTATGGGCTTAGACATCTAATCCAATAGTCTCCCACTTGGATAAGTCTAAAACTATTATTGTGTATGACTCTAAGATGCCGACTAGCAATTGTAGCTCTTAAAAGCCGCTGTCGAACTCTGATCTAGTCAATGACATGTCCATTAGATAAGGGATTATCTATTCCTCAATTCTAGATATCTTATGGACTGAGACATGAATTATAATCATTCTCTCTGTCCATCTGTTGTTTCCCAATTTCCGATTTATGACGACTAACTAACTGAACAAATCAAATCAGTCAAGACCCGGCCGAGCACTTACATTTGACATCACTAAATCATCGAGGGGCACATAGATATCGCTTTTATCCCTCTAAGGGTAAAAGGAATGGATAAACTCCGACCCAAATTTTTGCTTATACTTACTCATCAAATTACACACAACGATATGTTTTATAACAACCAAGTTACTGGTGTGTTTACATACGTGAATGTGCAACCGACGCGCAACTACAACTCACACGTATCCGTTTGAAGAATATAAGATATTATCGTCTCATGATCACTCGTGATAAAATCCATGAAGTGAGTCAAATGAGCATGAGTTCGATCCAATACTCGGATGTTATTCCAGGAGCACTCATGAATACTGCAGCTATGTCTATGCCACCTAGACAAACTACAGATCCATTCTTGATAGTCTTGCATCAATACCAACTTCCAAAGTATGATTGATTGTGGACAGTTTGAATAACCTAGTTATTCGGGAAGTCAAAACATGCAAAGTGAAACACAAGAATAATATTAATCCTATATGGCCCCAACCACTTTTGAGAGTAAATAAAACACCTTTTATTTAAACACCATATTGATTACTCATTATTCATTTTATAATGTTTCGATTAATCAACTTTATACTTGAATCAAAACCAATAGTCATTCCATGCTCCAAGAATGCACACTATGTTTGTCCAAACAATAGTTATGCCATACTTCAAGTATGCACACTATGTTTGTCTATGATCCTTACTTTGTAAAATAGACCAATTGAATATGATTCCAATGATGCTCATTTCACTATCCCAAATCCTTACCATAAATGTAAGAGTACAAGATTCTTTGCCATTTACTGAAATTTGTTAGATTTTAAACTTATATGCATTGATCCTCTTGTAATGACTATGCACAAAAGTCACAAAGACTTGGCAACAGACATTTACAAAGTATTCGAATGGAGATCCATTCCATGGAAACGAAGTCTCAAATTCAAAGTACATTCCTTTGAACATCCTTCTTGCATTAAGTTGTCTAATCTTACACAGATTTAAGGAATAACTTCCACATATGGTAACATTTCCATAATCCATTTTGACTATCACTTCTAAACAAGAGTTGCCTCCTTTCAGAATATGTCAATATGGTCCCTTCTAAAAATTTACACCATACTTCCAACTATCCATGAGCAACCAATCTTTGGTAAACCTCATGTTGTCCTTGACAATTGCTTAATCATTTTGGTCATATCCAATTCTAGACCTTTTTCCAATCTTAATGCCCTAGGCATTTGGAAAATTTAGAAACGATAAATATTATAGCACATGTAATCGATCCTATATCCGAAGCATATGGGACACGATTCATGATGTCTCACATAACGACATGATCCTAGACTAGTCTTTTCCTACAATATTGTTTTTTTTTATTTTTTATTTTCCATGTTTTCATAATTCGACTATGAAGAGAGATTCCGTAATCATAATCGAATTTTGAAAACGCTATATATATATATATATATATATATATATATATATATATATATATATATATATATATATATATATAATTTCCTTATGTCGAACCATTCCAACATAAAATTCATATATATGTCCTTGACTAAAGATGATTAAAATCTCAATCTAAGCTTTTAGAATTGAAATGAAGTATAATTTCCTCACCCTTAGTTATAGCCAAACAACTTTTCCCATTTGAAACTTTTGCTTTGTATAATTAACATTGCTAACTTGCAACACTGATCATAATTATCATGCTCCCACTAGCATGATACTTATTAGCATAACAATTATGCTCCCACTAGCTTTAACATGTATCCAGAAATCAACTGGACTTCTAGAAATCAATATTTTATTGACTTTCTTACCAAAGTTCAGATTTCTGATACGAGATGCTTTGATAAGACTTTATCAAAATTATACACCTTTCCTTAGATAGCTCATCTATGTGTCTAAACAATTTTAAGAACTATGAAAAGGGATGTCGTAATCATAGTATCAATTGTTTAGACCTTTGACATTTCTCACAAGTCCATGTTAGTGTGCCGGTTAACCACACACACTCCACTAATGACTTTGAGAATGCAAATGTCACAATTGCTATCTACTTAAAATCTATTTTGCGAAAGCGTTTCCTCACCATCATTTTCATGAACCGGAGAGAAACCTTGTGACACTAAGATTTTATGGTGTATGTGTTCTTATCCATGTGAATTTGTCATAACCACAAGAGGAGGTTAGTAACAAATCCAAACTCGTATGGACTGAACTTGTTCAATCTTGACATCTTGCCACCTGGCAGCACAAAGGCCTACCATGGCTTCCAAGTAGTTATGCAAACAATTGAGAACTCATAGAACTCACCTGCATAGTCAACTTTGTTGGGATTAAAACCCTAATTGAGATTTGATGAACAAGATGCGGAAAATAAGAACAAACACAAATATGAAGATTATGTCGAATGATCACTCGATTTATTGAATTGTGAGGAACAAATTACACTTAAGAAATAAGAATCTAACTCTACAAGAAACCTCACAACGTGACGGCTACATTTTGCCTCACTCTCTTAACCCTAATTGTGAATAATACATGACTATTTATAGGGAAAAGACAAGTCTTGGGCTTTTAACCTAGAATTCATCAAAGGGGCCCATTGCCATCATCCATGGAGTGCTTTGAAACCCTACAATCTCCCCCTCAAAGTATGGAATGGATGACAATGCTTTAACTTCCAAAACAAGCATCTAGCAAATAAAAAGATCTGCAACGAGGAATATATGAAGCAATCCACGAATCTTGATTCTTCAATAGTCTTCAAACATGGGCTCTAGGATATATAAATCAGGCACTGAAGTAATGTCTTTAAACTTCATTTTCGAATGTAATCCCAAAGAATCTTCATGAACACCAAACCCGCCATAAAAACCCATTTCAGAACAAAGAAACCGAATCACTTCTTGTCTTTGAAGAGCCCCGCTCCAAGTCACAATGATCTTCAAATAAGCTAATGATATAAGCCATCAAAAAAATATCATTTAACAACCCAAACTTTATGATTCGTAACGCCACTTGATCGAGAAAATACAAGAAGTCAGAGATATAACAAGTCCTTAGCAGAGCTCGATAAAGAACTTCCGCTGTAAAGGATACTTCTCTGTAAAAGCTTTAGCAGAGCTCGATGAAGAACTTCCGCTGTAAAAGCTACCTTCATAATTCTACCATAAGCTTTATAAAAAATCTTCAACTTTGAAAAGTCACAAATCCAATTTCGAATGGCCATACCAAATTCTCCCCCGATTTATAATCAAAAACATGATTATCAAGCCTTCAAATGGTCATGAGAATGATCTTGAATGGATAAAAATTTACTAAGCTCCCCCGTGACAAAAAGATATACACAATGAAGTATAAAATCCGAAAAAATCGTGAAAATTTGACGTTATCACGAAAAACGACTTTCCGAACCGCCAAGACTTGATGGAATCTTTAATTTTTCTGTTCATGAAAAATATGTGCGTTAAAAAATCCAAAACTGTTCACCAGCCCTTACAATTGTAAACGTTTTCGAAAAATGGGCTGAAATTGTCACTTGCTGAAATTCAATGGCTGGAATGGTAATTCTGCATCAATAAACCCCTTTATTTGTAACAAAATCTAGAATTGGTCCAAAACTACCAAGGCAAGAAACACATAGGGACCAAAGGAGTCAATTCGCCAAAGTTTCAGGGACCATAAATGTAACATTAAATCTTCTTCCCCATTTTAATCAACCAGACGCAAATTGGATATGAACTGCGAATCACGAGCACTGAGTTCATTTGTGAGATGCGAATTAAGTCCATCCTTATTTCGGATTGTGAGAGGAGAACTGACTTTGAGCCAATTTCAAATGCGAAACCATGCAAAATACCAATCACGAGAACGGGTTCGTTTCATTCTCGATGCAAATCTCAGTCAACCCGGAATCCATAAATATCAAGCAAATCTCATTCTAAACCACCACAGCAAAAACGAGTGCGTGCCCAGAATGACGAGCGCCAATAGTTTGCAGCGATTATTTTCGATCCAGATCAACCATTTGAAGTGCCTGCGACTGAATGCGAGCATTACAAGCTTCAAATATACCAACAACAAACAGTTGAGTCTGAAATCGGTCTTGATTTTCCCTTTTGAGTGGATATGAGGGCGAAGAATCCAATTCCAAATCCGAGTTGATCACAGGTGAAACAGTTCGTACCCAAAAGATTCATGACTTCAATTTTGACTTTTATTGTTTGACTCGCAGCAACATCTGTTGATTCCGACTAAATCCAATCCCGATTTCATTCGATCACATTACACATCTGGTCAACAATCTGATTAACATTGCAGTCATAATTTTGACTTTTTCAATTTTGACCATCGAGAACAATTAACCCAGGCAACAAAATCAATTTTCTTCAACTTAATTTCTGGGATAAACATATCAATTTCCAAATCAAACATCACATTCAAATAGTACAAACATCATATGTTCTTCGTCTGTTCGTCGTCGGTTCATCACCGGTTCTCAAAATAAATATCGATTTGTCAATAAGAATACCCAAGAACATCAAAGAACAATATTGGACCCAAAATCTCATTCGATGATAAAAGGGATGGTTCACTTTCAGAAAAAAAAATCATTATGAATCGTTAAAAAAATCGATGTTAAGAACAAAACACATGAACAAGAACAAAGCGACTAGCGACAAGAATCGAGAATGATGAAATCCAATAAGAGTTCGTAATCGACGTGAGATGAACGCTTTGTTTGAATGAAAGACTTTGAATTATGGATTTAGAACTTACGATTTCAACAACTATGTGAGCTAAACAATGAACATTAAACAAACACAATGAGCCCAATGAATGGAACGAATGAACAGTGATAATTTTTTTTTTTTTTTGCTCAAGAACAGTTTATCGGATGAATGAATATAGATCAAAAACAATGGGGAAAAATAAATGGAACTTGATCTGTCATTGTAATATATTGTTTATGAATTGAACAACTGACAAGATCCGATCATAGAAAACAAACAAAACAGGAATTGGAACAAATTACCCAGATGAACAGTAGATGAACAGCATAAATCTCATGAACAGTAGATCGAACACAATTCTTGATTCCATACCGCCAAAACATGAATAATCTTCAATAAATCGTGTAGAAAATCATCAAATCAAGAACCGATACTTCAAAAATCAAATAGATCTTCAAAGACCCGCTCTGATACCACTTGTTGAGTTTAAAAAAACAAACTCGAAGATCGATTAGATCTATGAAACAGGTAGAGAAACAACTAGATAATCAATTAAGAACAAGTAAATGGATCAAAAGGTGTCGAAAGAGTTGATAAACAATCCTCAGAAGAGCTCGATAAAGAACATCAACTGTAGAGGATTTTAGGGTTTACAAACAATCAATGAGAGTGACGACCCTTACTATACACATACATGCATGCATATATATATATATATATATATATATATATATATATATATATATATATATATATATATATATATATATATATATATATATATATACAACCCTAACAGTTTTCCTAAGAAAAAGAAGGCTATTCTAGATAAGCACGGATTCGTGAATGAAAAGTATCCCAATCATTGTTACATTTTGGATAAAGCCGTGTATGGTCTGAAACAAGCACCGAGAGCCTGGTATGAAACGCTAATTAAATTTTTAAAGATGTCCAAATTCAAACAAGGATCGGTTGACCCAACCTTCTTTCGCAAAAAGGAAGGTAAACACCTTATGATCGTTCAAATTTATGTCGATGATATCATCTTTGGCTCCACGAATCCTAGCCTAACAGCTGAATTCAGGAAGCTGATGGAGACTAAATATGAAATGAGCTCGATGGGTCCCATTAAATTTTTCCTTGGTTTAAATATTAGACAGGGACCTGAAGGCATCTTTATCAACCAGGAAGCTTACACAAAGACTCTCTTAGCTAAATTTGGCATGATGGGAGATTCAAAAGTCAAAGTCCCAATGGTGTTCGGCACTAAGCTCACCCCATCCCTGGATAAACCGGCTGTAGATATTACACTATATCGTCAAATGATAGGCTCTTTAATGTATCTTACTGCTAGCAGGCTTGACATCATGTTTTCTGTTTGTTACTGTGCTCGGTTTCAGGCAAATCCTCGGGAGCCTCACATGCTTGCAGTGAAGAACATATTACGTTATCTCAAAAGAACTACTTCTTTAGGTTTGTGGTATCCTTCTAACTCAGGCTTCTTCGTTCAAGCCTACTCAGATGCAGACCTTGGTGGTTGTGGTCTCGACAGGAAAAGCACCACTGGCGGCTGCCAATTCCTCGATGGGAAGTTAGTTAGCTGGCAGTCAAAGAAACAAACGTGCGTGTCTCTATCTACTGCTGAAGCAGAATACATCGCCGCTGCTTCCTGTACCTCTCAAGTGATTTGGATCCAGAGTCAACTCCGAGACTATGGACTCAATATGAAAAAGATCCCACTATATTGTGACTCTGAAAGTGCAATTAGGATTTGTCATAACCCAGTGCAACACTCCAAGACCAAGCACATCGCACTGAGGTATCACTTCATCAAAGATCACGTGGAAGATGGAAACGTTGAAGTACACTTTGTTCGAACCACTGATCAGTTGGCTGATGTCTTTACCAAAGCTCTTCCTGAAGCGACTTTCAACAAAATTCTACAAGGCTTAGGTATGATGGTAGGAGAGTCGGTCCCAAATCCTCAAATCTCTAACTAAGAATCAGGAACCGAAGTAGACAGACCGCTCGGTCTCTCTCTGCTCTGAAGATTTAATGGCACCGAAGTAGACAGACCGCTCGATCTCTCTCTGCTCTGAAGATTTAATGGCACCGAAGTAGACAGACCGCTCGGTCTCTCTCTGCTCTGAAGATTTAATGGCACCGAAGTAGACTGACCGCTCGGTCTCTCTCTGCTCTGGTGATCTAATGGAACCGAAATAGACAGACCGCTCGGTTCTTCTCTGTTCTGAAATTTTTATGTCACCGAAATACACAGATCGCTCAGTCTATCTATGCTTCATCATTTTTTTATGTTGTACATTTTATCTTTCTGTTTTTATTTCTTTTTCAGAAAAATTTCAAAATCACAAAAATATTTTATCTTTCTGTTTTTATTTCTTTTTCAGAAAAATTTCAAAATCACAAAAATATTTTATCTTTCTGTTTTTATTTCTTTTTCAGAAAAATTTCAAAATCACAAAAATATTTTATCTTTCTGTTTTTATTTCTTTTTCAGAAAAATTTCAAAATCACAAAAATATTTTATCTTTCTGTTTTTATTTCTTTTTCAGAAAAATTTCAAAATCACAAAAATATTTTATCTTTCTGTTTTTATTTCTTTTTCAGAAAAATTTCAAAATCACAAAAATATTTTATCTTTCTGTTTTTATTTCTTTTTCAGAAACATTCCAAAATCACAAAAATATTTTATCTTTCCTTTTTATTCCGTTTTCTTACTCATTTTCAACTACTCGCAAGTTCTGGTTGGTATTTGCTTTGTGCAGGTAACTTCAAGTATCACCTTCGATAGTGTTCACCCAGGTATGTTTTATCTTTCACTCAGACTAGTTAGATGTCCCTAGAAGCATGCTGCTGTATGTTGTCACAAGCCTCTATGACCTTGAGTAAGCCTTAATGATTCGATCAATACCTATCGTTTCTTCCCGATCAGGCTATTTTTTTAACACTCGGTCTAGAGCTACCTTACTCTTCTCATTTGAAACATGAGTTACTCTGCTTTGTCCCTCTTTTGTAGCAGAAGGTACATTCGGTCTCTTAACCACCTCTTCAAATTCTACATTTACCTTCGATTCCCTAAAGTAACCCTTGAGGCTTTCGGTCTTAACCACTGAAGCTTATGGTTACACAACATCTGTGTTTATGATCTTGGATTCGTTTACCACGTTCCTAGTGAAACCCAACATCCACTACCTAAAATGAATTGACGGTGTGTGTTATACTCAAACTGGTACTTGAAAATCTCATTTTCTGTTTGCGTGATCTTTTATGAAATCGTCTCTTCCTAAGACATTTCTTCCCAAAGAGGTCCAGTTTAATTTTTTGAGATTTCTGTTTATCCCATGCTTGTCACTCGATAATTCCCACCTACCTGTTCAACAGATCACATCGGTCTCACAGGTACCTCTGCCAACACTCAGTTTTATGTTGAGACTTGATGTTCGGTTAGAGGACAGCCCCCCCACAGCCTATGATCAAAAGATGCCTTTCATTGTTTATTAACAGACAATTGATCGTATTTCTAGGGAAACCACACAAGCACTTCAAGTCTCTCTTGGCTTTGAAGGAAGTGATTCTTGCCCGAAATCTTCCGCCTTCCGTCTTCTTCATAGACAACACTCACATCTCAAACACCTTTGATTTATTTCTTTATCTTTCACACTCTTATGCACGAAAATTAATTTTTCCAACATTCTGATTGCTGTTTGGTATGTGGTTTTAAGTTACAGTTGTAACCAAACACAGGCACAAGGGATTTCAAAAGGTACAAAAATATGATTTAGGCGCGTGCAGTTGATTCGTTTCACACCCACGTGTGCTGACGTATTCCTGGGATAAACCATAACATCCAATCGCGCTTTTTCAGGTGACGTTTTGGTTCCCTCATCATCATGATTTTCTCTCTCCAGTGAACGGTATAAATAAGGGGTGATCGTGTTCTTTGGCATTTACCACTCACGTAATCTCTCTCTCTGAAAAGTTTCCACTGTTCATCTTCTTCTTCAATTCAACAATGGCGACTTCTTCTTCTGCACAAGATCAAACTGCCTCTTCATCTTTGCTTTCTATCAATCCTAATCAGAATATGATTATCGAGATGACCCCTTTCTTATATGATGCGTACATGCTTCATGTGGTGGAATGTCTCAAATATTCCCCATTGCTGTTGGCACTCACGCAGGTGGAAGCCGTTCCGATGTCCCTGCTTTCTCAAGTCTACACAACAGCAAGTTATGACAAACATAAAGATCGCATCTACTTCACCATCCATGACAAGAAAACCAAGTTTTCCTCTTCTAGGGCTTGTAGTTGATTCTTCCGTCATCTCACCGGATTTTGTCACTACTACCCAACTGTTCTCGATGATGTACGAGATGGGCTATACCGATGTTCTTACAACAATCGCGAAGGTCAAGAAATCCTGTCTTCCTTCTCAATGGAATGGCTTGCTTACCCTTTTAATCAAGGGTTTAGCGGAACGTTGTGGTGGTTCTGATACCACGAGTAAAGGATTTCTCACCATTCTCTATGGTCTTTACAACGGCATCAACCTCGATTATGGCTCCATAATCTGGTCTCAAGTCGTTCAGAGTCTAAATATCACCACCCGGTACTCCGAGATCTCTTGCGGACGTTTCTGGACGCTCATCACGAAGAAGGCCATGGATTCTCTAGAAATCCCTGTGATGAAGGATGCTCTTCTGGCTTCAATTGCCTCTTACCACACGAAGAAGATTATCGTTTCTGATCCAAGTAAGTTTCTACATTATGGATTAATCCCTGAATCCATGTACAGATGTGTCACGCCTCACAGCCAGATCATGGCGGACTATAGCACCAGAACTCCCTTGCCTCCAAGGGTTCTGTCCGACGAACAAAAAGCCGCATTGGAAGCCCTTGATCAACCTGCCAACCGAGGCAAGAGGGCTAGTAAAAAAGAGAAAAAGGAGAAGAAAGAATCTGAATCGCAAAAGGAGAGAAAGCCAAGATCCTCCAAGCGAAAACATGATGCAGATGAACCTTCTCGGTCCAAATCCAAGAAAGTTAAGAAGATGGCTAAAAGGGCCAAAGGATCCCCTTCTCTTGGCTCTGCTCCACATGACCAATCCGACACAGAGGCTGCTGCTCCTCATGCTTCTCCAACAGAGCCAATTCCTGCTCAGTCTCCTCAACAACCATCCTCTCCTGCAGCCACTCATCTTCCCTCTCCACCAGCATCTCCCAAAATTACAAAATCACCCACTCCACCACCTTCTCCTAAAATTCCTACCCCACCCCCATCACCGAAACAGACGGTCCCACTTTCTGTTCCTATAATCACCCCTCCCACTACAACAGAACCAACCATTCCTTTCTCTGTTACTATACCTACCTCCTCTATCCCCACTCCAATCATCACCAAATCGGTTACTACCACCTCTTATCAGCCACCAGTTACAGTCAATGTATCTGATACAGGGGCTACTACTGTGGTTGAAACCCCCGTCATCAACATCCCTCAATCACCTTCTCCATCCTCACACTCCGGTGCTACTTTGGGCGGTGATGATGAAGAGTACGATTCTCTTTATTATAGCCCTTACCGGATTCCCACAGATACTGATGCCGATACCCCTATTACCAGTCAGCAGCTTCAACAAATTCATGACAAACTCGACAGTTTGTTGGCTGATAATAAAGCCTATGGGGGTGTGGTGCTGAAAGCCTTCATCGAGTCTGTGATTAAGACATATACTGACGCTCTGGATCGTTCTACTGATGCCATTGACAACTCAGCAGCTTCATGCTCCAAAGCTACAAAGGAAGTCTCTGAGGTTGTTCACACAACTCAGATCTTTCTTGACTCTCTCAAAGCACATGCTGATGCTAATGCAGCCAAGTTTCAGACGTCTGTAGACTCCTTTTCAGCTACCCTTCAAGGTGAAACCTCCAAGTTTGAGGCTCTGCGTGCTGACCTCAAAACTGAATCCACCTCTTTTCTCAAATCTTTGGATTCACGTTTTGCTTCTCTAGCAGCAGAGAGCACCTTAAAAGAAGATATTGTCAAGCATCAGGCAACTATTGACCTTCAAAAGATACAACTGGCCCAGGATCAACAAGAAATCTCTTTGCTGAAAACTCCACGGGCTGTTCTTCAAGGTTGCGCTGGTGATGTCCAGAATATACTGACAACTGTCCTCAACACTCATGATCCCTTTCTTACCCTTACCATCCGACAGCATCTCCAGGCTAAACTCCTTCCTGCAATTAACATCTTGAGCGAAATGAAGGGTGTCTCGGAGAAGCTTGTTCTTCCGAGACAAGGGGGAGAAGAGGGTATTCCAAAGACAGAACCGAAGGTTAATTTAGCTTCGGGTTCTGGAAAACAATTTCTTGTTGAGAGCGAGTCAGATACCGATGAAACTATTGCTGAAGCTCTTCAATGAAAGAAAAGGAACAAAGAGCTGGATGAAACAATGAAAATAGCTCGAGAGGCAGAGGCCAAAGAAAGAAGACTCAAGGAGGATGAGGATGCTCTACAAGCCAAGAAGACTCTGTTCCCAGAATGGGACAGAGACACACTCATCAATCAAGCGATTGAGTTTCCCTCCATATATTGGTTGGAACCGATTGCATCCTTTGAGTGTGAGAATACCAAAGACTCGCAGTTTGACTTGCCAATCACACGAAAAGCTTTTACATTTCATTGTTTCAATGTTACTGCTGATGTCCCTCATCCAAACTTGAAGGTTGACAGAGAATTAATAGATTTTTATCTGAAGTATGGTCAACCACAGTACTTGACATGGAGTGCACAGAAGATAATTAAAGTCAAGGTACTGAAACCAACACAGGCTGGGAAATTTGTGAATGTTAACTTCAAAATCAACAGAGGAACGGCCAACACAGAACATTTTATTTCTCTGCCAGATCTTCCCAGTCTGAATCCTCATGATTGGATTCTGCTATACAACATTCTTCTCTCCAATCAAAGAGAGTATGAACCGATTCTGAAACATCTCAAAAGAATGTTGGCTTCCTATATCCATGAGCTCGCCACTATGGATCAGGAAATAGCTAAAATTATGAACAAGAAACCGACCGTCAAGCCTACTTCCAAGACAGGAGACGTACACAAAATGAATTTAGGGCAAATTGATTCTTCAAATCTGACGGTCATGTTCACAAGAGGCGACAAGCACAAGTTTCTGTTTGCTCTGGTAGACAAGCATCTGTTTTCAACAGACTGTCTGGAGCATATCATAAACATCATTCACCGATGCAAGCAGAACTCCACAGCAGACAAGAAGAACTTCACTGATATGCTTCGATGGTATATTACCTTCAGGCATCACATTCTGGCTATTATACCGAGGATTTTTTAGACGGTGAAGAAGCTTTCTGCTGTTAAAAGGGAATGAAGGCTCTGTGCCAAAGACGCAAAGGGGGAGATTGTTGAAGATTATTGTGTTTCGTCTTGGGCCCTTATGTTTTACAGCCGGATTGGGCTTGTCAATCCGTGCTTATCTAGAATAGCCTTCTTTTTCTTAGGAAAACTGTTAGGGTTGTATTATATATATATATATATATATATATATATATATATATATATATATATATATATATATATATGCATGCATGTATGTGTATAGTAAGGGTCGTCACTCTCATTGATTGTTTGTAAACCCTAAAATCCTCTACAGTTGATGTTCTTTATCGAGCTCTTCTGAGGATTGTTTATCAAATCATTCGACACCTTTTGATCCATTTACTTGTTCTTAATTGATTATCTAGTTGTTTCTCTACCTGTTTCATAGATCTAATCGATCTTCGAGTTTGTTTTTTTAAACTCATCAAACTTTAACTAGAATGGGCATAGAACTAAGAATATGTCAACACGATAGGCTATAAACCTCAAGTCGCGTGCTAGTGATAAACAACAGGTTTTATTCCTGATTAGTTCTTGAAACTTTTCAAGATCTTTAAGACTCCCACTGACCTCTTGACATATAAGATTCTCTTGTCAAGAATCATTCCTTGACAAAGCAAATATTCAAGAGTTAGTGCGGATTCTTATCAAGACAATCACTCCACATAATTAGCCTTAGTTGGTCTTTGTTTTATCCAAAACATCACAACTTACCAATTTCAAATGTACATGAGTAAGAAAACATTTTACTTTACATTTGACAAGTGTTATAAACCTTTTAAGGATTATGTCACTCAAGTTACAATCTTGGAGTATGACTCTAAGACTTGTTTTTAGAACAAAGTATGATTCATCTTTTTATTTAACCATTTCAACAATTCACGATTCCTCTTCTTAGTCAAACAAATGCACTAAGATGTCCTTAGAGGATCAATTGTGAAATGGTATCTTAATCACTAAGATAATCATAAAACATGACACTAAAGTACACTCTCATATTTTCAGATTTGAGAAACTTTTATCTTTCTACCTAATTTGATTCTTCTCATTCGTTCCGCCATACATTGAAACTTTTCCAATGTTTCAAAATTATACTTAAACTTGTAAGTACAACCATATTTACTAAACTTTAGTAAATCATGACGAATAGCTTTTTTGTTCTTTGTGGTGGACCTGACCAGCACACAACCAAGTGTACCCGATCTCCTAGTCCTTCACTTGACTCACATATACATGTGAACAAGGAATTAGTCTTATTTTCCCAAATATGAAAATTCTCATATATCATACAATACTGGTTGCATGATTCCAAGTTTCTATCCAACTAAAACTTGGGCGATGAGAATCTTTCCTTATATGGAACATAATGACACTACCACAAACAACAGAATAAAATTTATTTTCCAATATTGCTATCAATGGAATCATAAAAGCAACAATTTTTCACAAATGCCATTGTAAGGAAATTTACAATAAATAAAATCAAAACTTTTCTTTTATTTTAAAACTTGTGGAAAAAAACTTATCCTTACAATAAAAATACATATGAAAAACTTGTTGTCATCTGTTCCTAAGCAATCTATCATAACTCTTAAGCAGTAGCTCAAAATTCTGATCTTCGAATCATGCGATCGAAATCCATTTTCGCAATCAGATTTAGCGTACTCTTCTTCTAAGCTTCCCCTTTTTCTTTCGATTCTACAAAACATCAAAATACAACCTAGTGACATCATGTAATAAGAATCTCCAAATAGGAACTTAATAGAGTTAGATAGTGGACTTACCTGAAGCAGAGTCAAACTTTTGACTTTACCATCCATATGATCTTTCAGGTAAATAGGGAAGCTTCGCAACTAATGCCCCTTCCTTTGGTAATAGAAACATATGGACTCTTTGAAATGGTAAACGAGACTATCTCAGACTTAGTCTTTCTCTTTACCATTGGTCAAATGACTTGACCATGGCCGATACCTTTCCATTGGGAAGAGAAAGCTTTTTCTGGACTTCTAATGTCACCATTTTCAATGTCCATGGAAGTTTGGGAAGTAGATATTCCAATCAAATCTGCTTTACTAGTGCTTCAAATCATTGTTGATTCAGCAGCAACAAGCAAATAGGTAAGATCGTTAAGGGTCTTGTCATAGTATGTTACATAGTAGTCCTTAAAGAACTCACTATGTGACTTAGGAAGTGATTGAAGAACCTAGTCAACAGCCAAATTCCTTGAGACTTTGATATCCAACTCTCCCGTCTTGTCTATATATGACTTCATCTCCAAGATGTGAGTGCATATAGACTTTGCTTGCCAATAAGGATTGAGTGACCTTGAACTTTTCAAGAACTTGTGAGTTAAGGAGAATAATTAGAGGAGGTGGAGGAAGAGAAGTATGATTTACTTGATCCAATCGTGGGACATCATCTTCATTAGGAAAGCTTGTTCCAAGGGATTTGGGAACATCATAATTGTCTGAACTAGACAATGAGAGAAATTCAAGTTAGTTGATTTAAATCCTTAATATAACACCCAATATGATATATTAAGGCTAGGACCCAACACAATATTTTATAACTTGGAAGAGGGATGCCATAATCCAAGCTATAACATATTTGAAGGTAGTTGAATGACGATTCACCAATTTCCACCAAGAAAAACAAAATAGGTATTAGGTTTTCATTGGTTTGAAACACCTAGATCTTTTGAGATTCATTGAAATTTTCAATGTCATGTTTAAATCTCGATTGTTCCCTCTCAAATTTTTGACTGGGATGCCGAGGATCACAAACAAGGTGTGAATAACCATGCAAATTACCTTGGTACCCTTAATCATTATCACCTAATCAATGTGTTGGTTACCCACACACACTCTACCAATCTATGATAAACATTAAGTCACCTTTTGCCACTCTTACTAGTCCATGTTAGTGTGTCAGTTACCCACACACGCTCCACCAACGACTTGGTAAGGTACAAAGTGTAACTTCATGGGTTAGCACCAAATTCACATTTTCCTAAAGTAACTAAGATTGGGAATTTAATAAAATTTAGTTACTTTATATTTATCATAATACTTTTAATGAAGGGAGAATTAGAGTCCTGTAAAACCCGTTCGGCTAACGACCCTCCACCAGTTAAGGAAGCGGTGGGTGGGAGTGGACACCCATTAAACTGCCATTTTATAGGCAGTAACCTGATACCCCCTTATAGACCGGCTTTGTGAATGATGCCTACTAACGGTAAGACTTACTTTGTTCTTATATATATATATATATATATATATATATATATATATATATATATATATATATATATATATATATATTAACTATTAATATTATAATAGTATAAGGGTTGAATTTTAACTTTTAAAATTCTAAGGGTTTATCTTGGAATTAAAGTATTCAAGGGGGGGGGGGGGGACTTTACTAATTCCAAAACTTGAGGTCAAGTTTTGAACAATTCAAAAACTTTTGGTTTCCATAACTTATGAGTTTAAAGTAGTTTTAATGAAAAAAAACTCTTCAAGTTCTATAACTTGAGGACAAGTTATGTAAGACTTTAAAACATTTAAAAATTAGACTCTTCATTTTCATAGCTTATGGAAATTTTATGATATTTAAAAATCATAAATGTAACTTTTCATATAACTTGACGACAAGTTACAAAAACACATATTATGAACAACTTTTAGATCAATTTGGACCGAAAACAAATTATGAAATAAATTTTCTATTAATCTAAACTAACTCATAAGAACAAGATAATTCAAAACATCAATCTTCAAGAAATTAGCATGAACATATAAACTAATACTATGACAACCTGAAATTTATTTCGTCACTGTAACCCATTTCCGTTAATAAAAGGCGTTTCTATTAAAATTTTCCGTTAACATTCTGAATCAGGCAAATTAAATTGAGACTTTTATATTGACTTCATAAGTGTCCTAACAAATTAAAAACACGTGAAACACCCTCGATATCCCTTTGAAAAGTTTTAGTTTATGACCAAGTCGGGTTACGACCATTTAATCGGGTACGACCATAAACTCTGTTTAACGTCAGGATCGGGTGGATCCCCACCTGACCGCAAACTCAAACCCTATATATGGATGAGTGGGCCTTCATTTGAGTCTTTTTCCCACTCTTAGAACTCTCTCTCTACAACTTGACTTATGATCGAAAACGCCCCATTCAAGCTCCAAAATCGTAAGTAATCCTTCCTAGCTTGTTGTTTAACGTTGTATCCATGCAAATTCAAGGTTTAATCAACCAAATACCTCAAAAACTTGTGTTTACGGTTGTGGAACACCTCCCAAATGTAACAGCCCGGAATTTCAGGTATTGCTTTAAAGCTATTTTTGGGGCATTTTTAGGAGGGGACTCGGCGAGTTGGTGCCTGACTCGCCGAGTAGGACCACAGACTTGGTCGCCGATTCGCGACTGGACTCGACGAGTCCATTAGGGACTCGGCGAGTCGACGCTGTTCAGCAGAAACCCTAGCCGTTTGGTTTTGGATCATATATAACGCTTCTTAGGCCGTCATTGTTCATCTTTTGGCCGATTGAGAAGAACCTTAATCGTTTGTGGACGTCTAGAGCAGGAGGGAAAGCTATTGGAACTTTGAGGAATTTGTTAGGCAAGAAGAAGAAGAGTTTTGGCCAAAGGAATATCAAGGAGGATCGAGTCCTGAGGTTTGGAGACACAGAGGGTGCGTTTTCAGGTAATACTCGGACCATTTCTGTTATTTTGATGTGTACACGAATCTAAGGTTTATGAAACCCATTTGGTGATTAGATAGATTATTATGTTGTTACCCAATCGTTTATACCCCAGTAATAGGATGCTTAGAGGTCCAGAAAGTCCCATGATTGCATGTCTCGGGACCATGCGTGTTTCAGGAAGCAGTTGATCGACTGCATGGCATGGACTCGCCGAGTCGGATGAGCAGACTCGGCGAGTAGCTTGAAGATTCACTGGGACTCGCCGAGTTGTTCTTCAGACTCGGCGAGTGGAGTCGGGGTGGCCCCGCGATTCTTCCATGAGGACCTCGTCGAGTCAAGAGGGATACTCGACGAGTGGAAAGGGGAACAACAGGAAAATTGGGGAGGACGTCTGGACTCGCCGAGTCGCCTATGCACTCGCCGAGTCCGGGTCAAGTTGACCGTTGACCAGGGTTGACCTGCATGTAAATTCGTAGGGTCAGTTGTCTTGAATGATAAGAGTATTAATAAGAGTATATGGTATTATAGGGAGTTTGCAGATCGGCGGATCGAGTGCGAGTAGTTTCAAGAGTTGATAGCTTACATTACCGCGAGGTGAGTCTTCTCACTATACTGTACCCGGAAGGGTTTGACTGTGTGACCGGAAGGTCGGATATGTTATGTGTTATATATATGCTATAATTGAAAGGAATAGTTGCTATGCATGCTATGTATGTTTCTATGGGCCGGAAGGCAATGTATTATGTGACAGAAAGGTCAGGTATGTCATATGTTATATGTGCTAAATGTATTGAAGTAAATGTGTTATGTGCTGTATATGTTTATGGGCCGGAAGGCAATGCGTTATGGGCCGGAAGGCAATTATTTTATGGGCCGGAAGGCGTTGTATTGTGGACCGGAAGGTCAGGGCCTGGAAAGGCGTATATGTGTAAGTGGTATACTGGGGAACTCACTAAGCATTTATGCTTACAAGTTGTTATGTATGTGTTTCAGGTACTAGCGAGGACCGTGGGAAGGCGCCGGCATGATGCATACACACTGCTGCTAGTTGAGATCTTGGGGATTTTACATATGTATTTGTTTTGAAACATGAAATAAATATTATTGGTTGAATGAACTCACTTTATTTAAAATGAAAAATTTATTTGAAAATTTGCGTTGTTACAATTGGTATCAAAGCCTTGGTTTGAGGGATTCGGGTGTACCTTCGGGTGTCACTGAACTCAAACCGAGGATTTGAGGAAAAATCTTTTTAAAAATAATAAATACATAAAATTTTATAAATGGTAAAGTGGTAAACAAGAAAGAAGCAGTGTGTACGATCAGCCAGCGCCCGAACGGTAAGGATCCCCAGAATACCTTACAATGTTATGTTATGCACTGAATTATGAATTGTTATGCATGCTAGAAGACTAGGTATACATGATAGGACTAGAATGGCCTGTTCTGTGATGCCTTAGTCTAGGAAGATTGCTTATATGAGATATTCGGTAGCGTGCAGGTAGGTAGTGCATATTAAAAGTAGAGTACTCACTATTCGGGGTTCGGGGAGGAAGATTTGGGACGAATGCTGATACGGTGTGGTCGGTAGTATTGGGCCCGTACTACCGAAGACACCGGGTCGGTGGGCGACCCAAGTAAGAATCCCTGGATGTCGGAGACTGAGTAGGGTTGCGTTATCAAGAAGTGCAACAGTATTTGATGGAGTCTCTGATAATCTTATGTTATATTTCAGAGACATTATGGTTACGACACGCCACGGAGCGAGTTCGAGCGGGGTGAGTGACGAGGAGATTCGTCAGATGATCCAGGAGGAGGTAGCTGCGGCGGTTCGGGCTGAAATCCCGGAGATGTTTGGGTCCATTAAGACCACCCTGATGGAGGAGTTCGAGGAGCGGTATGCCGCACTGACTGAAGTTGCAGTCGCTGCCGCTACCGCGGCTGTGGCCGCTGCTAGGCCGCAAGTGGGCGATTCGTTGCTGTTTCGGGAATTCAGCAACACGAAACCCCCTGAGTTCGATGGGACGCAGGACCCGATTGCTGCGATGAGGTGGGTCGCCGATATTGAGGGGTGCTTCTACACTTGCTCATGCCCGGAGCACCTGAGGGTACGGTTTGCCTTGAACCAGCTCCGTCTAGGAGCGAAGGATTGGTGGAAGTTCGTGACGGCGAACTTCACTCAGGCGGAGATTTCAGTGGTGACATGGGAGAGGTTTATTGAGATGTTCAGGGACGAGTACGTTCCCCCAGTGGAGAGGGAACGATTGATTCAGGAGTTCTTGACCCTTAAGCAGGGTACTGATTCCGTTGCGATGGTCACACGGAAGTTTCACGAGAGGGCGATGTTCTGCCCCGAGCTGGTGTCTACAGAGCAGTCACGGATGAGCCGGTACTTGGGCGTATTGAGGAGGGATATCCGGGAGTTTGTATCAAACTCCACCTACCGTACTTTTACTGAGCTTCAGGAGAATGCCAGGAAGCGCGAGATCGAGTTAGAGACCCAGGCCAAGGAGGAGGCTGAGTCTCGGCAGGCGGATCGGCGACCGGCTCAGTCTCAGCCGGCAGCCAAGCGGATCTAGTCCGCTGATTCGAGGATGGGAGGTTCGAAGAGCCGTACTTGCAGAAAGTGCGGCAAGGGTCATGAGGGGGCGTGTCGAGCGGGTGGTTGCTACAAGTGTGGCAAGGAAGGACACATTGCCAGGGATTGTCCTAAGGGGTTCTTGGTTTGCTTTCATTGCAACCAGACAGGCCATCGGAAGGCCGAGTGCCCGCAGCTTCGTTAAACATCAAAGAAAGCAAGACCTTATAGAGTTTACGGCCGTAAACCCCCAAGGAAATGGTCCTTTGGCCGTAAACTCCCTTAAGCAGGTCAAATGGTGCCCTAACTTCCCTCTATGGCTTGTATAAAGGACTAGAAACATGTATGCTTAACCTAGACCCATCAAAGCATGAAATGAAGGGACAAGTATGAGTTTACATCCGTAGAATCTATGTTTACAGCTGTGAACTCCCATAAAGGGTCCATTTGAATCCCTAGTCACTTCCTATTCCTTAGAATTGAACCTAACTTAATTCCCCAAGTAATCTAAGACCTTTGAGCAACCAAAAACACCCCACCCATGAGTTTACAGCCATAAACTCATGGGGGATATGGTCTTTGGGCCGTAATCTCCCCTAAGGGTTTACACTTGAAGAGCAAACTCCTTATCAAGGCCCTACACTGCTTAGATGCAACCCGTATCACTTCTAACACTTGAATTAAAGTGTTTTCGCGCATCGGAGTGAATTACCTTACTTAATTAGTGGTTCGATGTCTAATTAGATACAATTGTGTATCACTTCATGTTACATAGGACCCTCGCACGTGTTCAAGCCCTAAATTAACACTTAGCATCCTACCCGACATATTCTCGTTTGGTGAGTTCATACCCCTACACCTTTTTTTTTGTGTTTTTCATGTTTTCAGGGGGGAATACAAGCAAAAGTACAAGGGAATATTGTAGTCAAACTTATTATTTCGTATGAAATGTTACATGTTCAATATGCTTTTAACACAGAAAACCATATTACCAACCATTTAACTTGTGGAGTTAGTTTTCAAACTAATTGTAAAACTCATTATAAAATGTTATATTTTATATTTCACAAAGGATTTCATGCCATTCATAAAGCAGGATTTTTCATATTATTACTTGTAAATTCATTAATCTTAAGATTGGAGACACGTCCTCGGTAACACTCCACAGAGATACGTGAGTGGAGGACCGCCCCTGTAACCAGAATATCTCGGAGGGAGAACGTGACCTTTGTGTATAGATCTATACGGGACTGACTACCCTGCACCTGGCTGCTAGCTACAGTGGGACCGATAGGTCCACAGGTGACAAAGTTATAAAATGATACTGGCCCCATTACGAGCCATATCTAGTTTATTGTATGATTATGGAACTCGCAACTTAGATAATGGAGATTTACTTTAGTAATTATAAACCTAGTAAACTAACCTCAAAGTAATAATTGTTTTGATTACTAGAGGGTGTCGGTAATACCCTTAGGAATTAGTTTACTACCTACTTATTAGTTTTATATACGTGTTAAAACTAACGTACTTTTCAAGGATAACCAAGCTTTTAGGGAAGCTTCACTTAACAATACAAGTGTGGTAGATACTTGTACACTTCATTCCAAATCAATAACCAACCACCAACTTTTAAGGAAAATAAGGTTTTTTCCTAGGATAAATTTACTTTTCATGAACAGGCGGTTTAACAAATAAATAACCAAACTACTTTTATAAGAAAATATGGGATTTTCTTAGGAAACAACTTTGCATAAAACCAAAGGAAACTTATTCTTTTACCAGAAACAAACCGCTTATGAACTCACCAGTTTTATGTTGATATTTTAAAACTGCTTGTATTCTCAGGTTCTTGTTAGACAGGTACCCTGCGTTCTTTTGGAGAAGACGGAGCTTATAGAAGTCTCCTCTTTACTTTTGTTCAAACTGATGTATATATAAAACATGTATTATTTTTCTTTCCAATAAATGTAAATATTTCTATGTAATGTAATGGTTGTGTTTACTATGCTTGCTATGTACATTGGTTGTGATACTACGCATGACGTCATCCACCCAGGAACGTTTCCACCGTCGGTTTCGGGGTGTGACAAATACAAATCTAGAAATTATGACAATTATCTTTGAAATTGGATTAGCATGATCATTACCACATCAAAATTAGATTTATAAGTTCAAAAACAGATTAGGGTAATGATTTTAGTCCAATTCCAACCAAAAACATCGAAAATATGCTGTCAGTGGCTCCAACTCGCGGAGTGCAAGAAAAAACTCGACGCGTTAGATGAGTTTGTACATGGACTCATCAAGTCCCTCAATGGACTCGTCGAGTCCCCTATCCATACAACAAAAAACTTTGATTTTCAGCCATTTCAGCAAGTATAACTTGAAAAGAACCCATGACTTTGATACCACTGATGGGTTTTAGTATACTGCAACATCCTATGGTGCACATACAACCCTAAATACCTTGTATCTATGTTTTCACTATTTATACATGCAAATGGTTTCCAAGGAATTAAAATTATAACTAGTATGCAATTTGTCATAAACAATACAAGATACGAGTTAGGGTAACATACCTTCTATGTGGTTTGAAGTCTTGATGTATTTGATGTTGCTAGAAAGACTTTGGCCTTTAAGAACTTAGTGCCCTAAGTGTTGCACCTCAAATGGAATCACAACTCACCTAGAACAAAGGTGATGCTTGAGACAGAATCCCATGCACCTAAAAACCTCCATATTTCTCTAAGAAAAAGAAGCCCACGTTTTGGTCATGAAATAACATATTTATATGTTGCATTCCAATGGTCATGGGTATAACCCAAATCCATATCCATGGTTTTATGATCCACGGTTCATGTGGCCCAACTCTTTATGTATCCATACATAAACTTGGTCTAACATGGATCATAAGCCCAACACATATAAATATAACTAATTACCATAATTAGTTCCCATATATTTAATTAGTCTCTTTTGATCACTAAATTAATTCCAAATTAATTCTTGATCAATACTAATTAAAATATATGATTTCATATTAATATATAAGAACTTATAGTATATTAATAGATCATATATAACCTTCTCTCAAGAGTCCATCCTAACAAATTGTCTTGGTGTTATGTAACCCAAATGGACCATGCTACTCTCGGGTCGAGTACATATCAATAATAGTTATGGGCTTAGACATCTAATCCAACAAAAAGTACTTGCACAAAAAGAACCAAGCCTTTCTAGCGCACATAGGGGATAAAAAGAAGGAAGAGAATAGCATCAAGGACATCCCGGAGATACACGATTTCTCATATGTATTTCCTGAAGAGCCCCTGGGAATACCCCCTGAACAACAGGTCGAATTTCAGATTGACCTAATACCCGGAGCTACGCCAATTGCCAAATCACCGTATAGATTATCCCCTGTAGAAATGCAAGAGCTCTCCATCCAATTGAGCGAGTTATTAGACAAAGGGTTCAAAAGACCGAGCTTCTCTCCTTGGGGAGCTCCAGTTTTGTTTATTAAAAAGAAAGATGGTTCTTTTCGCATGTGTATTAGTTACCGTGAACTTAACAAGCTCGCTGTCAAGAATCAATACCCTCTTCCTCGGATCGATGATCTATTTGACCAGCTACAAGTAGCCGATTACTTCTCGAAAATAGATCTGAGTTATGGATACCATCAACTGCAAGTCCGAGAAGAAGATGTCCCCAAAACTACCTTCTGAACTCATTACAGGCACTATGAATTCGTGGTAATGCCCTTTGGTCTAACAAATGCACCTTCGACATTTATGGACCTGATGAACCGAGTTTGTCAACCTTTCCTTGACAACTTTGTGATAGTCCTTATCGATGACATACCGGTTTATTCTCGAAGAAAGGAGGAACACAACCAACATTTGCGGCAGGTCTTGGAAACTCTAAGGGCGGAAAAGCTATATGCGGAATTCTCCAAGTGCGGGTTCCGGACCCACAGGGTGGATTTTCTGGGACACGTGCTCAGAGAAGAGGGAATACATGTGGATCCATCCAAGATAAAAGCAATTAAGGGTTGGGCAACCCCAAGAACTCCGACGGAGATCAGAAAATTCTTAGGCCTTGTTGGTTATTATAGGAGGTTCATCTAGAATTTCTCCAAGACCACCAAGCTACTCAGTGTTCTAACACAGAAGGGTGTACCCTTCACCTGGGAAACGAAACAAGAGGCTGCCTTCCAAACCCTGAAACAAGCCCTATGCAGTGCTTCGGTGTTGTCTCTTCCGGAGAGAACAAAGGATATCGTGGTATATTGCGAAACTTCAAATCAAGGGTTAGGTTGCGTGCTTATGAAGTGAGGGAAAGTTATAGCTTATGCATCCAGACAATTGAAGATCCATGAAGTAAACTATACCACTCACGATCTTGAGCTGGGAGCGGGGGTCTTCGCTCTAAAGATTTTAAGGCACTACCTCTACGAGACGAAGTGCACCATTTTCAGAGACCACAAAGCCTCCAGCATATCCTGAACTAGAAGGAACTAAACATGAGGCAGCAGCGATGGGTTGAGCTGTTGAATGACTATTAATGTGAGATCCAATATCATCCAGGCAAGGCCAATGTGGTGGCCGATGCCTTGAGCAGAAAAGAATACTCGGGTCGACGAGTAAGAACACTAATGATGACCATCAATTCTCACTTGGCTTCACAAACCAAGGAGCTTCAACTGGAAGCCTTAAGACTAGAAAACGTCACGGGCAAGGCCTTGACGGGGATGGATAAGAACCTCACTATCAAGAATGACGAAGCTTACTACCTCCTGCACCGAATCTGGACATCGAAGTTTGATGGATTCGGAGACGTGGTCATGAATGAAGCCTATAAGACAAAATACTCCGTCCATCTGGGTTCCGACAAGATGTACCTGGATCTCAAACAACATTATTGGTGGCCAAATATGAAAGCTGAAATTGCTACCTAAGTAAGTAAGTGCCTGACTTGCACTAAAGTAAATGTAGAGTATCAGAAGCCCTCGAGTCTATTGCAACAACCAGAAATCCCTGAGTGGAAATGGGAGAGGATAACGATGGATTTCATTACCAAATTACCCAAGACGACAGACGGATTGGATGCCATTTGGGTGATTATCGTTTGATTGACCAAATCCGCCTATTTCCTTCCAATAAAGGAAACATATAAAATGGAAAGGCTGACTCGGATATAAATAAATGAGGTTGTGAGGTTACATGGCGTGCCAATATCTATCATCTCGGACAGAGATAGTAGGTTTACCTCCCGATTTTCGCAGTCGCTACAGAGGTCATTGGGGACCCAGCTCGATATGAGCACTGCCCACCATCCCCAGATAGATGGGCAAAGCAAGAGGGCCATACAAACCTTAGAATATATGCTTCGAGACTGTGTGATAGATTTCGGCAAACCATGGGATACCTATTTTCCCCTAATCGAATTCTCGTACAACAATAACTATCACACAAGAATCAAGGTCGCTCCTTTTGAGGCCCTTTATGGATGTAAATGCCCATTACCTCTCTGTTGGGCGAAGGTAGGGGACACACAATTGAAAAAAGGGCAGGTACCAAATAGCACTCTCACGGGGCCTAAAATTATCAGGGAAACAACTGAGAAGATCGTACAGATTAGGGAACACCTGAAGGCATCCAAGGATCGACAGAGAAGCTACGCAGACAAAAGGCGAAAGCCTTTGGAATTTCAGGTAGGTGATCGCATACTGCTAAAAGTCTCTCCCTGGAAAGAGATGATACATTTCAGAAAGCGGGTGAATTTAAACCCACGATACATCGGGCCATTCAAGATCCTTGCCAGGATCGATACGGTGGCTTACAAGCTGCAGCTACCACCGGAACTCAACAATATACACCTTTTCATTCATGTGTCAAACCTGAAGAAATGCCTATCTTACGAAACCCTTGTTGTTTCGCTAAACGAAATCGAGGTATATGAAAACCTACATTTCGTTGAGGAACCCATGGAGATAATGGACAGCGAAGTGAAACGAACCAAGAAAAGTTGCATTCCCATTATGAAGGTCTGATGGAGCACCAAGCGAGGACCAGAGTTCACCTAGGAATGCAAATATCATCTGATGCAAAAACACCCTCATCTTTTCACAAGTTCTTAAAGGCTACTCCAGAACAAATTTCGGGACGAAATTCCCTCTAATAGGGGGGGGGGATGATGTCACAACTAGAAAACTAGGGTTAAGATGTTGATCCTTGTACAAAACAATTTCCTCTATGTAACTTTGCAACATTACATTTAGTGAAATTCAAACTGCAATGCTATTTAAGTTCCTACATTCATACATCGTGATTCAAGCCGAAACAACCTCATGCAAGTCCAAAACTCGTCCAATAAGCCAAGTCCAATAAATTTTCGGCCTTAGCCCAAGAATTTTCAGCCAAAAACCTTTATTGGACCAAGACTTCTTCATTAGGCCCTATTGGCCCGATAACTTCTTCACCTAGTCTTATTGGGCCAAAAACCTCTCGTTGGGCATTTATGGGCCAAAAACTTCTATTGGACTTTACATTGGGCCGAAAACCCTTCATTTGGCCTTATTTGGCCGAAAGCTTTTTCTTTAGGCCTTATTGGGCCGAGAGTTTTCTATTGGGCCTTATTTGGGCCGAAAAGTCCTTATTTGGACCGAAATCTTACTAGTGGGCCGAAAAACTCCTATTGGGCCAAGTCAAAACCTAAAACCATTTTCCTTTGGGCCGAGAACCCTATGGGTGGGTTATGGGTTAATAAAAAAAAAGGGAAATAGGATTGGATAATCGCATTGCCACCTCATTATTGTCTAGCATGCCTCCAAGCCTTTAACCCTCATGCATTAAAGCAAATCCCATCACCTTTAGAGAAGTCAACCCTTACTCCTTCCCCTCATTCTCTTATTCGGACGATCACACACAAACATACACACACTTCACAACTTCAATTTCCTCACTTAGCTCTCAAGAACATCCTTCTTCTCTCCAAAAATCTCGAGTTCATCATCATCAAAAATCGGATTGTAGGCTTCTTGGTAAGTTCTATGTTAAACTCAAAGTATTTTGTTTCATGTTTATGCTAAGAACATTCCATTTACACACTTTTGTTGTGTGTTAAACTCTTAGAAACAACACCATTTCGAGAATCTCACCAAGAACACAAGCTAGGCTCGAAATTTCCTTATTCTTCTTCTTCTACCACTTGAAAACTCCAAGGTGAGCTTCATACCCCACTCCTTTTCATGTTTTTCATACACTTTGGGGGGGGGATACAAGTTAAAATCTCATTTAACTGTTGGATAATTGCATTGACCAATTTGTAATGTGTTTAACCTTTGGGTATTTGCATGCACATGAAGTTTATCTTATGCATCTTCATAAAAATCATGAGATATGTGTTTGTCAACATATATGCTGTGTGAAATCTATTGGATATAGGTTGTACATTCAAAAATGACAAGAATATGGTATACTTAAATATGTTAACATTTGGGACATATATCTTTTAATACATATATTTACACAAATATTTGATGTAACGAGTTTCAAGATTTTATGTGTATCTTGTAAAAATCGTGACATGCTAATGTCATAACAAAATAGTATATTTTGTGTTACAAAACTCCTAAAACTAAATTTTGGGGTGTTAAACAAAGTACAAATTTGATTATTTTAATAAAAGTTATTATTATTAGTAAAATAGTCATAATATGTTGCCATCATTTTTAGCTTTTAAAAACTTAGAGGATTATGCTATTTATATAAAAAATATTACAAGTAGACAATTCCATTAACGATTATATATAAAAAGTGTTATAGATAATTCAACTAAAACGATATACAAAACAAAATCTTTATGACAGAAAATTTGTGTGTCATAATCTGTCCATCATAAAGTTGTTAAAAGAACAAGTTATATGCTGTATGTCATAAAATTTTAAAACGTGTGTCATAAAACTGCAGTCATGAGTTTACATTAGTAACGTTGTTTTCATTATTCAATAATGGGAGTCAAATTTCGTGTGAATATGTTAAGGCACTTGTGAGATTTTCCTTCGTCGTACCTATCTAGCTTACACCGTAAGTCCTGTAGTTACAACCAGAGTCTCCTGGAGGGAAAGCGAGGTAATTGTGTATAGATCTATATGGGATTGACACCCCCACACCTAAGTTGTTCGCTATAGCTAGACGGGGCCAGTCCAGGGTGACAAATATCTTACCGAAACCGACGCCTGAAGAACGTCATGATAGACATATCAGTCATATTAAGCATGGTTGTAATGACTCACAAAATGATTAACAAAATTATTTTGGATTTACGTAAAAATATACACTTCGCTAGTTTTATTAAATATAAAACTACACTTCATTTTCCAGTACTTATTTATCACCCTCCAGTCTTAGGGTTTTAAGACTACAAGTTTTCATAAAACATAAAATATTGGATTTTCTGGGAACACACTTTTCACAATTACAAACAACAGAAAACAAAAGATATGCATGCAATTATTCACAATTTTAGAACGAGACTCATAAACCATTTTCACAGAAAATATCGGATTTTTTTGGAGTTTTATGAATTATTACATATAAAGATGTATAAAGCTTTTTCATACAAACATGCTTATGAACTCACCAACTTTTTTAGTTGATGCTTTTCAAAACGAATTGTATTATCAGGGACTCAGTAAACAGGTACTTGGACTAGGGATTTTGGATATTCGTTACATTTTGGAACATCACATTTTATGTCACTTTTGTATAAATTTGTGAACAAATACAACTTGTAACCACTGTATGTTGATATATTTAAATGTATGATGTTTGGTTGCTATGCTTCATTCATATTTAATTGTTGTGATACTATACAATGAAGTCATTCGCCCCCGGACGTTTCCGTCATCCTGGTTCGGGGGTGTGACAGTTGGGTTGAGGTGATACTTCTTTGTGATGTAGCCAACAAACTCGGGAGCAAGCCAGACATAAGCTGTGGGCCCCGAGGGCAACCCGGACTTATGATGTGGGCTCAGGAGCAAGCAAGATATGAGTTGTGGGCCTGATAGGCAAGCCAGACTCATATTGTAGGCTTAGGGGTGATCCAGTCTTTTAGCTATTGACCCAGTATATGTTGTATGTTGATAATTTGGGATAATTCACTAAGCTTCATGATTATAGTTTCAGTTATTTGTTTCAGGTACTTTAAATGATCGTAGCAAGGCGAAGGCGTGATCATGCACATTCTTCTGGTTTTTATGATATTGGACTTTGGGATGCTTGGATTACTGAAATACACTTATGAAACAATGTTGTTGTAAACAATTATGGTTTTGAGTTGTTTTTGAAAAGATAAAATTTATTATGATTTTTTTGGAGATGTTACAATGGGTGACCTTGTGGGAAGTTTTCATGTTGGGAGTCTAATACGAACAATATTGTGATACGTGTCAGGGGGATGTTACAAATGGTATCAGAGTTGGGACACTAGTCGATGTGCTTAACGGGAACATTGAACCATGTAAAGGGGGTGAAGGTGGGTTGAACATGATTCCACATCGGTTGGGAATGAGAACTAAACATTCCTTATAAGGGTGTAGATACCTTCCCTGACAACACATTTTAAAGACGTAATGACAGTAAATCCCATAAGAACTCTACAGTTAAGTGTGTCTGGACGAGAGCAATCCCGTGATGGGTGACCCCTGGAAAGTTTTTATGTTGGGAGACCAAAACGGACAATATTGTGATACGTTTCAGAGGGGGGATGTTATATTTGTCGTGAGTATTCATACCCGTGGTGAGATGATGGCAAGATCTATGCAGAATCATAAGCTTCTCATTCCAATGGTTGGATGGTGTCACAATGTATTGTGAACCATCATTTGACCTATGTAAGTTGGACCTGAAAATTGTGTAGTCGCTGATATGTTTGGTTCGGACTTTGGTAGGATATTGACTTGTTGAAAAAGTCACGTTTGTTTATCAGTAGTTCCTTGTTAACCTTCTTCTTAGTGGATCCTTGTTCGTTTTTTAGAATGGTTTCATGTGAGTTAAGTTACCAGTAATGGAGTTCGTTGTAGGTCTCTTGGATGATTTATCAAATGGTTGTACATCTAAGTTGTTATGGGATTTTGAATGTCATGCAAAATTTTTGGATTGACCATTGTTACACTTGTGGGAGCAATGAATTAGTGGTGACTTGTCAGGAAGTGTGTGTATATATATATATATATATATATATATATATATATATATATATATATATATATATATATATATATATATATATATATATATATATCTGTGTGTGTGTGTGTGCGTGCGCGCAGAAGGGTTATATGGAAAATAAAAAAAAACCCTAAAAATCATATAAATGCATAAAAAAAATACTTAGAGATCACAATTTTTTTTTTACTTTATATTCTTAAAAATCACAGTTTTTGTTTTATAAATTCGCTGAAAAATAAAATTAAAAAAATCGATTTTTTATTTTTTATATTTTTTGTTTTTTTTTTCAAAAAAAAATTCAACGAATTTATTTAAAAAGGTGCGGTTTTAAAGAATATAAAGTCAAAAAAAATATTGTGATCTCTAAGTGTGTGTGTGTGTATATATATATATATATATATATATATATATATATATATATATATATATATATATATATATATATAACAAAAATAAACTCTAAATAAACCCTAAAATTCATAAAAATACTATATATATATATATATATATATATATATATATATATATATATATATATATATATATATATATATATATATATATCAAGGTTGTAAAAAACGCTCGACGTTAGCTAGTCAGTGGACTGGGGTCAAGAGATTAATCGGCTAGGTGGAGATTTATCGGGGACCATTAATTGCTAAATTGTTGAATTTTAAAATATTAAATATGACTAATATTATATCAAAGTTCGTAAATACCACTATTATGATAAGAAAATATGTTAATATGATTAATACAACACTAATCATGGCTCAGATTGTTTCTATTGAAATAAAACTTCTTCAAAATGTTAATATTTCATCGTTTTATAATGTTTCATTCATTGTGTATGTAGGGATTAATCATTAGGCGCCCTCTAATCGGTCGAGTAGCGCCTAGGGATTAATCGGAGATTAATCGGGACGTAGTCGGGATTTTTACAACAGTGATATATATATATATATATATATATATATATATATATATATATATATATATACATACATATCTCTAAAATTACATATTTAAAAAGAAAAATTCACTCTATATATATCATTATAATTATATAACTGAATTGATGCTTATTTAAACACTAGGTTACAACCTGTAGGAACCACGGGTAATCAATTTCAGTTTTAAAGGAGATTAGTTACTGATTTATCATTGATTACATTGACTCAAAGAAATTACCGATTTATGATATGCAAATTGCCAGAAATAATTTATGAAGATAAATGATTGCACTATTATTATGGAGTTGAAATTAAATATGATTGCTTGTTTTTAGGATTTGATTCAAAATTAACAGATTTAAAGATTAAAATTGATGGAAATTAATATGTATACATAATTTAAATTAAATGAAAGCAAAATAATCAATTAACTTTGCAGAAATATTATAATTTGAAGTGACATCTCTCAAAGAGGATTTTTTTTTTATTAGGGAAGAGATAAACTTTATTTAAGGTGTAACCCAAGGTTGTCAAGATCGGGATCCTACCTAGGATCGATTTTGGGTTTGCAAGATCGGGATCGAGATCCTAAGATCCCACAAAATAGAATATAATTTTAATTTATAATATTTAATCATGAAAACTATTTCAAACATTTAGTTTTTCATTCAAAAGTTATAAAAACTTCAAAATATTAGTCATAAATCACAATAAAAAATGATAAATGGTAGATTGGTAAAGGATAAAAGGCATAAAGTGGTAAAAAAAATTTCATTTGCAAAAAAAAAAAAAATAATAAAATAAAATAAAATAAAGGAAGGTAGGATCGGATCGGATCTCGATCCTACGATCCTATCTACGATCTTACGATCTTACCTGCGATCCTACCCCAAATACGATCCTTTTACGATCCGGATCGTTTTTCATACCTAGGATCATAGGATCATACGATCCTACGATCAGGATCGCGATTTTGACAACTATGGTGTAACCTTGCTCTAGATGGTTATGACTAATAAAATAATAAAAAAAGCTTTTAATAAAAAAGAATAACAAATTAAAGATACTTTTATAAATTAAACAAACTTTATAGTTTATAGACTAAATAACTACAAATCGAATAGTTTGGTATCCACCTTAACATATTTATATAAAAAAAATTAAATAAAAAATGGCAAACACCATGGCAGATTGTTACCCATATTCCTGTGTCCTGATGACAACGTATTAGGGCAAAAAAATGTGACCTTTCTTGATAGCATATTACCCATCTGTGTTCCGAAGGAGATCAGGGCAAATATCGAAGAAATTTTCATTTCATGATCGACGAAGATACTCATCTTACAGAAGCGTCTCTGTTCCTCATCTCTATTTGTGGATTTTGATTCGCAGAGCCAGATTTATCAAAACCAGCATATCGTATCACACTGCTGTTCTGATTCAGAAATATCATGATCAACTCTGTAACGATAGGGAAAGAGTAAGTCAGACTATGATTCGATCTTAATTATTTATAATTACGACACCATGCTGTTGATTTCATTGTTCTGATAGTTTACTTGTAATCATAAGTTGACTTCTGCAACCTCATAAGCATATTAATACATATACACATTCAGTGGTTGTATCATCATTTGTGTAAGGATATTGGATTTAATCTCTAGAACTATGTCAAAACAGATTGGCATGTAAAACACCCCGATTTTCAAATTGAGATCACTGTTCTTGAGCCAAGAAGTGGATCTATATGAGTCAAACATTAATAGCTAATGGACAACAACGACACTACTTTATGCAAGCATGTTGCAAGATCGAGTCAGTAGTCCTGTATGAATTTTAAAATAACTAGCAGATATAATCTTCTAAAATGAAAATAAAAATGGTGCATTAACATCTGTTGGATCATATGATATGTTGTTCTGTAGGAACTGTGTAGGCAATCTGTTATACCAATTTTGTGCTGCATTCTGTAAATTGAAACTCAGGGATTCTTTTTGCATTTTGATGTCACATTGTACATATTATGGAAGTTTTATTCTTTTTATATGAATAATCATATGCTTAATAAATATATTCTCCATCTAACATTCTTTCTTATGTTCGACAAATTGCCTCAATGAGAACTTGCATTTAGTGTTTTGATTATTTAAGTTTGGTTATCACATTGGGAAGTTTTTCTTTCTTTATTTTTTCTTTTTCAAAAAACCATGGTATCTTACACCTTTCTGCCAACGTGGCACCTAAGGACTTGATATACATACGCATCACTAAGGAGTTAATAGTACACTTGTCCAAAATCAATGAACATAAGGCTAAAAGAGAAAGCAAAAATACCAATACTCAATAAGCAGCCTTGTTGTATATATAATTAGGGCTCAATTCAAAGGAAACTCAAACACTCAAACCCTCAAAACACCATTTCTACATTTTTGATCTTTCTCTTGTGAACACCGAATTCCTTTGAATCAATCACACAACTTTTGCCCCAAATAAAAATGGGGCGAAGGAAATCAATTAAACTTTCGAATATGGCAACAGAAGACTTGAATGATGATGATCGAATAAGTCGTCTTCATGATGATCTTATTCATCATATCTATTCATTCATGGACACTCGATATGCAGTTCAAACTAGTCTTTTATCAAGAAGATGGAGAGAAACATGGAAATCCTACCCCTTTCTCAACTTCAAAATCGAACGCCCAATTCATCACAAAACAGGTATCAAATTCCCCAATTTCATCCACCGATTTTTCTCAAATCGTGATCACAAAGCAGAAATCACCACAATTGACTTCCAATCAAATTCCATCAAGCTTTCAATTCTCAAAGAAACAATAATCTATGCAATGTCACACAGAACCCAAAAGGTAGACATTGAGTTCTTGAGTAATAAACTAACAAGACATGGTGGATTGGATATATCTTTGTTTAGATCTCAATTCCTTCAAGATCTTCATTTGAGTATCGATTTTGAGCTCTTGAAATCTCCATCTTTGACTTGGGATTTACCTTGTTTGAGTAGCTTGAATCTTGAAGGTGTTACATTTACACTTAATCCTCTTTCTCCTACTGATAATAAGTGTAAATCCATTGATTTGTTTTCCCGTTTTCCAAATCTAAAAACTCTTGTTTTAATCGGTTGTCGATTATCAAACATTGATACTTTCATCATCACATCAAATTCATTACACAATCTGAGTCTTATAGATCTAAATCACAATTCTGAGTTTATACTCTCAACACCAAATCTCTCATCTTTCACTTACTATGGTATGGCCCGCTTTTCATTATCAGCCAATGATCTTGACTTGTTACAAACAGTAAACTTTCACACAATATATTATAGAGCTCTTCAGAAGCAACCAGAGCTTGTTGAATTGATGATCAAGGCTTTCAAACAGCTTCATAAGGCGAAGTTTCTTGCTATAAATTCAGATGTTGTGAGGCTTCTTTCGGGGTTCCCTGAAGTAGTTGAAAGAAGAAGAAGATGCCCTTTTATGAGTTTGACTAGTTTGACTTTGGTTGAACATCGATTGCCTCCTTCATCGATTGTGTTTTCTGATGTTATTGATTATTTTCGTAGAAGTTCTCCAGGTGTTAAAGTTAATGTTGAAATTGGTGTAGCAGCTTCATGGAAGATTCGTTGGATTGACTGTTTGTAGGGGTTTAAAAAAATCAAGAAATCATTGTCATCTAAGGTTTTTATTCAGTTCTTGTTGAATCTTGTTTTGAGATCCTTAAAGTTTGAGGTTTGATGGTTTGTTTTGTCTGAATAAGTTGGTGAAAACAGTGTGATATGGTAGTCAAACATCTAAAGTTGTTTTTGTTTTGTTTTGTTTTGTTTTGAAGTAGCTTATGGATTGAAAGCTTTTGTTTAAAATAAAAGCTTTAAGTTCGTAATTATGAATGAAGATTTTAATTAATTTGATATATTTCGTAAAAACTATAAGTTGAACATACCCAAAGTCTTTTTTGCGGCTTCAAATACTCTACTTGAAGTCAAATAACTAGATGGGGTTTGACATAAAATATTAACATTAACCTTGCTTCGATTAAGGTTAATGTGGTGTTACAGAGAATTCAACTAAAATATTATAAATTTGTTAGATTCGTGGTCTGTTATTTATTACTACAAGTTAGTAATTTACTATTTCTATTTTATGGTGTATGATACCAATCCCATCGTTGAACCTTTTAGAAATTTCTTTAAATTTTTTATGACAAACACCATTTTATTATTGGTTTGACTAATTTTTATAAATATCAAAATTTATATCTTAAAATTTATGATTAAAAATTGAAAATAATTTTAATTTATAATTTTTCTAATATAATATTAACATACCTTACTATTCAATATTTCAACTTGTTTGATTTTGTATTGGGAAAATTACTTATTAAGGTAACTAATTATTTCAGTTGTTTATATATAGGTGATGTTCTTTTTTTTTTTGTACACATTAAGGTAACTAACTTGTTTTGTTTGTTCACATTTAGGTAATATGACCGGCTATCACCTGTTTTTGCTTATGTGGCATCCACCTGGCATATGACTTGAATACGTTGCACCTACATGGCATGGTGCATGTATGGGAAAATGACTTATTAAGGTAACTAACTATTTAAGTTGTCCATATATAGGTAATATTCTTTTTTTTTTGTACACATTAAGGTAACTAACTTGTTTTGTTTGTTCACATTTAGGTAATATGACCGGTTATCACATGTTTTTGTTTATGTGGCATCCACCTGGCATATGATTTGAATACTTTGCACCTACGTGGCATAGTGCATATATTGTCTTCATTCGATTATACTATAACTGTATCATACGATTCCACCACTAATTCTAAACCCTAGATCGATCGACGATGGCTTCTTCTTCCTCATCTTATTCTTCAAAATGACAAGATGAATTTCAAGCTGATCATCCATGTGATTGCGGTTTACCATCTCGTGTGAAAATTTCAAGAACTCCTGCAACATATTCAACAATATTGATTTACCATCGAGTTTTGACAAACTCTAAATTTTCTTCCATGGTTGTCAAAAGTTCTTGAAATCTTCACACGAGATGGTAAGCAGCAATCACATGGATGATCAGCTTGAAATTCATCTTGTTGTTTTGAAGAATAAGATGAGGAAGAAGAAACAAAACAAGTCATATGCCAGGTGGATGCCACGTATGTGCAACGTATTCAAGTCATATGCCAGGTGGATGCCACATAAGCAAAAACAGGTGATAGCCGGTCATATTACCTAAATGTGAACAAACAGAACAAGTTAGTTACCTTAATGTGTACAAAAAAAGAACATTACCTATATATGGACAACTGAAATAGTTAGTTACCTTAATAAGTTATTTTCCCTTTTGTATTCACTAGTTTGTATTCACTAGTATGGATATTTAGCCAAAATTTATTTTAAATATTAGAGGCTTTTAAAACTAATTAACTATTTTAAAATTTTCAAAAATATTTTTTTGTGACTTATTTATATTTAATAAAAAATTTATTTTGGTTTTGTTGTAGTTATAAAAATATGGGTTTAGATGAGTTGTTAAATCTATTAATTATAAAATTCTTATGATAGTTTTTATTTATATTTTGGTAGATTTAAGTAGTTGTTTTTTGTCTGTAAATCTTCTTGGCCTCTTCTGTCTGTACCGCACAAACCAAGTGCAACCATTAGGGTTTACAGACTGTTTTTTTTTTTTAAGACGGCTGACAAAAAAAAAGTCTACGTGTCCTCTTCTTGACGCATATGTGGACCAGAGTTTTCAAACCTCTTCTGACATCTTGTAGCTTAAAACACACACATACACACACACACACACACACACACACACACACACATATATATATATATATATATATATATATATATATATATATATATATATATATATATATATATATAGGGAAAAGTGAATATACCCTTAAGGGTATATAAGCTTAGGTACCCTAATCCACCATAATACGTCATTTTGTTTGATATATTCATTATAATGTTGTTAAACTTCAACCATTAATTGAATTTACTTTCAACATTTCCAAAATTTCACTACTATCTTCCTCTTACATCACATATTTTTGTCGAACACTACTAGGCTATATTATTATAGTTGAAAATGAAAATTATGTAAGAGGACTATAAATGTGAAATTTATAAAAATCTTCGAAGTGAACCAAGTTAGAAGTTGAATTATAAGAACATTAGACAATTACAATGTATATATATGATACAAAACGATGTAGTATAGTGAGTTTGGGTACCTAAGCTTATATACCCTTAAGGGTATATTCACTTTTCCCATATATATATATATATATAGGGAAAGGTTATTTGGAAAACAAAAAAAACCCTAAATATCATAAAAATGCATAAAAAAATACCTAGAGATCACAAAACTTTTTTTTTGACATTTTTTAAGAAAAAATCGCAGCTTTTTAAAGAAAATCGCAGAAAAAAAAATTTGAAAAAATAACTTTTTTTTTATTGAAAAAAAAAATTTATTATTATTTTTTTTTTCAGCGAATTTTTATTAAAAGCTGCGATTTTTTATAAAAAAAAAAATTCAAAAAAAAGTCTTGTAATCTCTAAGTATTTTTTTTATGCATTTTTATGATTTTTAGGGTTTTTTGTTTTCCATAGAACATATATATATATATATATATATATATATATATATATATGTGTGTGTGTGTGTGTGTGTGTGGTTCATCTTTCCTTGAAATAATTTTAAATTGACCAAACTACCCTTCACCATATGAAACATAGCAATAGCAAGAGGGACAAAAACACACCAAAAAGTCATTGACAATACTGATCCAGTATGGAGCAACGATAGAACCTAAGAACCCTATTATCGTAGCCAACACAGTTTTCTCATCGAAGACCAATTCCTAAACTAAAAACCCAAATTCAAAAGCAGAAAACCCAACTATCGGGAAATGTTTTTATCACAATCGATAATGAGAAAGAATATAACGAAAAGGAGTTCAGTTATGGGAACTTACAGGCCAGGTGTTGTCGTCGGACTCAAGAATCTATTTAGGGCTTGAACAAAAAATATGTTTAAGGTATAGAAGAAATAAACATCAGGCGTCGGGGTGGGGCGATCGTCTGCCTCTTCTCCGCTGGTGGGACGTCAACACCGGATGGTTGATTGTCGGTTGGGTATGAAAGAGAGTCGTTTTGAGCGACCGGTGGTCGAAGGTAGGTCTATTTGTGGATGGAACTGGAAAAAAAAATTGGCCGTCTGAAAATTGAGCAAATGAGCAGTAGATGAGGCAGTGGAGGAATTAGATGAAAGCATAGACATTTGATTACCTACTCCGACAGAAACCCTGATTCGGATTCCAATAAACGGCGGGATTGTGCATAGGCGATTGAGCAGGTGGTGATTAACGGTGACAAAAATTGATTCCAGGCATTCACTTCGTTACCGATCACATCGCCGATTGTAACATTACACCGATAGAGATGGAAGGGTATGTGTGGAAGGAAGAAAGAGATGGAGGAAGAATGTGGAAGGTCGTAAGAATTAATAGATGAAGCGAACGGCCGGTAAGGGAAGCAAGCAAATACCACATAACACAAATAGGTGTTACAATAAATTAGAGAATGATTAAAAAAAATCGGAAGGGGTCCAATCACAGCCAAGTCCTGTTCACGTGATACTTCAAAATTAATATATATATATATATATATATATATATATATATATATATATATATATATATATATATATATATATATATATATATATATATATAAGAGTAGGATCAAATGAGAACAAAAAAAAGGTTGAGAACGCGAGAACAAAGTATATTCATTTGCGATTCCATATATTCATTTTGTGGAGAAATGATAAATTTTTACGCATTTAATTTCAATTGAAGAGAAAAAGCATATTCATGTTGATTATACGTAAAAATTTATCATTTCTCCACAAATGAATACATGGAATCAGAAATGAATATACTTGTTCTCGCGTTCTCAACCTTTTAGGTGTTCTCATTTGATCATTTCCCTATATATATATATATATATATATATATATATATATATATATATATATATATATATATATATATATATATATATATATATATAATGACATTGTGTATTTATTTTATAGAAACAGTACACATGTTTAAAAAAATTTACAAAATAGTAGATACCTACTAGAAAATTTGCATGTTTGATCCTTACACTTTTTTATTTTGGCAAGTTTTGTCCCTCCAAACAATACACACAAAACAATAACACAACTAGTGATAATACTTTTGTTTAGTGCGACTAAAACATCGTAAGCAAAGGGGCAATTTTAAATTCTAGTTCTTAATATAAAAAAGAAATAAACTAGAACTTTTTAGTAAAAAAGTTGGATTGGATGTAGAAAGAATCGGATGTAGACATGGAAGTAGTTTTATTAATTATTTTCTTATTTAAAAAAAAATCACGGGAAATTTGCTACTGTAGAAACATATTTGCAGCAAATTAGTTTTCTTTGATATCATTTTCAACCGATGGAGCTACGATGAAGTGATGAACGTTACTATCTGGTGAGCCAATCTACAATTTTGATTGCTAATAAAATGAAGATGTGTAAATGTTTCCAAATCATTTAGAAGATGTTAGTTTTTTTCTATATCGTAGCTCCAGTTTGTTAAATCTGGATTCGAAATTAATTCTAGGATTCTTAATTAACCTAGATTTTTAATTGGGTGCTTGTAGGATTCTTAAATTTGATTGGCATTGTGCCTTTCAGTAGCTAAAATTTTGATTCGTTATCGCTGTGGATGGAGGTATGTTGCTTTTAATTTCGTTAATTTAATCTTAGATTGTAAATTGCTCTGTTGCTTGGTTTTCCCTGATGAACAAGCACTTATTGTTGCCATCGTGTTCTATATGTGTTGTGCAACAGTGTGTTCTATGATCCTACTGCGGATTTCACCTGGATTTAGTTATGAATTAATCATATACAATTTCAAAGATTCAATCTTAGATCGTTTTGATGTGGGGTATAAATTTTTGTGTTTTAGTAGCAATATTTCTTATATTGCTTCAATCTGCATCTTTTTATTGAAGATAAATCTCTGGATTTACGCAATTCTAAACTTTCGTAGCAGTTTTCCCCAAGTAACCTTAATCTGCATCTTTTTATTGAAGATGAATGTATTGATTTTTGTAATTCCAAACTTTTGTCTAGAAGATTTACAAAGATCAAGGAGCATTAGAGCATATACTCCTTAAAAACTAAAGACTTTTTACAGTGAGTTGTTTTTGAAAAACTGTTGCATACTTTTTAGTGGAAAACTCATATCAATGGTCCATGGACGTTATTCAAAAGATAATGTGTTCCATTATTCGAAGCGGGTAGTCTATTTTGGGTGATAATGAATTTGTTATTTCAACAAATTTCTATATAGCTTTAATAACACAGCAAAAAGGTTTTTCTCTTCTTTTTTTAAACGGATTTTGTGATTGCATTCTTGCAATTGGCTATATATAGTATAGTGTAGTCAAAGTGAAACAAGTAGTTGAGAACAAAAATATGTACACATGGGAGTTCATAGAAAATGTTGTATTGAGATCCACATCTTGTTTTCAAATTTTGTTATGACGTAGCTTATCCAAAAGATTCTATCGAATTCTTGTTGAAAACTTAGGTGCTGTTTATTTTTTAAGATGTAAATGTCTACAGTCTGTAGACCATATCTATTATAGACCACATCTGCAGAAGAACAGGCGGAACAAACATTTGCAATCTGCAAGAAGAAGACTGCAAGAAGATTTGTTTTTTAAGGTCTGCAGTCTACGGATCACATCTATAGAATAAGAGGTGGACCAAATGTATGTAGTCTGCAAGAAGAATACTGTTTTTTTTAAGGTCTTCAGGTTTGCAGTTTGCAAGAAGACTACTATTTGTTTTTAAGGTCTGTAGACTGGAATCTGCGGACCACATCTGCAGAAGAAGAGGTGGACCAAACGTTTGTAATATGCAAGAAGAAGACTGCTTGTTTTTTAAGGTCTGCAGATTGGAGTCTACGGACCACATCTGTAAAAGAAGGGGTGGACCAAACATCTGCAGTTTGCAAGAAGAAGAATGTTTGTTTTTTAAGGTCTTCAGACTGGACTAAGCGGACAACATCTACAGAAGAAGAGGTGGATCAAACGTTTGCATTTCGCAAGAAGACTGTTTGTTTTTTAAGGTCAACAGACTGCTAAATTAAAATGCAATTTAAATAAATTGGGTTTTTAAACTTAAAAGAGTTTTTCAACACCGAAATTAAAGTCGTCACAGTGTACATTTTATGGAAGTTGCAATCTCTATATATGTATAAGCCTATGGCACATTTCCTTTAGTTTCACGATTCGCCTTAGTGTAGTGTATAGCTTGTCATAATTGCAACATTCATGAAGGATTTTGAGTTCTATATAACTATTAATGAGTTAACTCGTATACCTCGAATCTTATTTGAAACAAAGGATAACTATCCTCTTGTTTTCAATGATCTATTCAATGCTTAGCGGTGAGTAATAACTCGAGAGCCAGCTCAACTTACATATCATAGGGCTATAAAGGAAAACGAAAAGGGTATTCCCTATTTCCTCTATACACATCCCCAATCCCAAAATCAAACACCGAAACCAATTCTCTAGAATTAGGGCTCCATACCTCAAAAATGGTGAAGAGAAAACCAATGATAGTTGATGATATCAATATTGATAAAGAGCCGATGGACAATAATGATCGAATTACTCGTTTGCCAAATGATGTTATTCATTACATGTACTCCTTAATGGATACAAGATCCATTGTTCAAAGTAGCGCTCTCTCACGAAGGTGGATACATAAATGGAGATCCCACCCCTATCTCAACTTTGAAACCCTTCCTTTCACCAATAAGAAATTTCCCAAATTCATGCACCGATTTCTCTCCAATCGTAAGAATGATGCAGAAATTGTCACCATTGACTTTCGGTCAACTTCAATCAGGCTAAGTCTTCTCAAAGAGGTGATATCTTATGCAATGTCTCACATTACTCAAAAGATAAACATTGAATACCCGAGTCTTATCCTAACAAGACGTGGTGGATTCGATTTATCTTTGTTTAGATCTCATTTTCTTCAAGATCTTTGTTTGAATATCGATTTTGAGCTCTTTAAAACTCCAAATCTCACATGGGATTTGCCTGTTTTGACTACTTTGCATCTTGAAAGGGTTTCATTCATGCTGTATCCTACTGATAACAAATCCTTGGATTTGTTTTCCACCTTTTCAAATCTGAAGAATCTTGTCTTGGTTAATTGTCAATTATGGAGAGTTAATACTTTCTATATCACATCAAGTAAATTAGAGAATCTGAGATTAAACGTTTTTCATCATTCATGTCAGTTTGTGATCTCAGCACCAAAACTTTCCTCTTTCACATATGATCGCATGGATCATCTGTGTTTGTTGTTAACCAGTGATTTCAATTCATTAGAAAATGTAGTCTTTCGAACCATTTATGACAACAGATCAATAGGAGAACAACAAAAGAATGTTGAATTCATGATCAATATATTTCATCAAATGTGTAACACAAAGTTCCTTACTTTGAACACTGCTACATTGAAGTTTCTTTCAAGTTTCCCTGAATTACTTGAAAGTAAAGTTTCCCCTTTTGTGAGATTACAAACTTTGACATTGAATGAAATGCCTCCATCATCTGTTGACCTTGCTGATATCATCAGTTATTTCCGTAGCTGTGTTCCAGATCGTTTGTTTTTTGTTGAATATTATCCAGAATTATCGAGCATCCTTGACATGAAATCCATTGAAAAAATCATCATCAGGTAAGATCAGTTTAAATTCTTATTACTTATTCATGTTTAATTATGTTTTAAGCTATGTTTGGATCTTGAGCTTGTTTAAGTTTTTAGAACAATAATAACTTCTTATTTATGTTTAAGATTATTACTCATGATGCTTTGGAGTATGGTTATTTCTGTTTATTTATCTTTACTTATCTGAATTTTACCCCTTACACCTATAAATTTAAATTTTCAGGTTTTCTTGATCTTATGATATCAGAGACTGTCTCTCCTGGTTACCCTTTGTTTCTTTTCAGTGTGTGTGTGTGTGTGTGTGTGTGTGATAAACTCTAGTCATGTTTACCTTTTTGGATTTCTTATGTTAAAGAACAATGCTTTGTGTTTTTGGGTACAAATGTTGTTACTGTTTTAATCATGTTATGGATACTTTGTTGTTGTGTGGATCTTCTGGTATTTGTTAAAAGATTTTAATTTTCAATCATCAACAAGTGCTTATCGTATTCTGTTTCCAAATAGGAACCACCGATTTACAATTTTTATTAAGCACAAAATTTAGTGAGTATATAGAGTACGATATACCTCCATCATTGATGCAAAATCCTCAAGCCTCCTTGACAAAATTACCATGAAACATTTTATGGGACGTGCAAGTTTTATAACTCTCTCCATTTTGGGCTTGTGTGAAAATTGTACACTCTCTCCTATCCAATCTAGGTTCTATAGAGCCACCATAAGAACTAACCTAGGGGTTGCAAGTCGTTTATGCTTGTGAGACTTATCTAGAAAGAAATCACTAATCCTCTAATATAGGTACCCATTTCTCCTTTTTGGACATCGAAGTCACAAGTGACTATAAGTCTCAACCCGCCCTATGTGTAGACACGTAGGGTGTCAAAATAGATTCAATTTAAAAATAGATTTTTTTTTTTTTTTTTTTTTTTTTTTTTTTTTTTTTAGAGTTGAGTAAACACCTAATAGTCACGTATGATCAACAAGTATACAATGAATCAATGATTAATTACATAAAACCAAGTCTAAACCATAATTCCAACTATAATCATCTTGTTTCAACCCTAGTCTAACATATGAGAAGTAGTAAGGAAGTTATGGAAAAAGTTTGAGCGTAATTGGACAAGGTAAATCTTTTGCCTTTCTTCATATTCTTTGCACAAGATTTAATAGCTTATTTGAGAGCTTGAAGTTTCTTGGAAAGCTTCTCCACATTGGAGAAGACATTCAACCCCGTTCTTTTATTCATTTATTCATTTTCACTAAAATTTCCAAATCAATGTTTCTCAACCATGAGTTAGAGAATTGGAAATGAGATGGTTGAAGTTTGGGCTATTAGAGAGTAAGAGGAGTAGAACGTGTGGTCTGACAACATATTTGGTAGGGAAACAACATATGAGTTGGCCAAATTGAACAAAGTAGTCCCAGATCAAGAAACAATTTACTTTACTAAACTTAGTCCTATCTCAATTCATCAAAATATACTTTCTCCTGTTGTTCAAATCCAAGATGTCCAAAGCATTAATAAAATTCATAAAATTAAGAACACTTGTATTGCAGTAAATAGAACTCTTATGTGACTGGGTTTCTCTGTTGAAGTTTCCACATAAAAGCCATGAACGATCAGGATCTCCATAAATAGTATATGAAATGGAGTTCAAAAGCTTGTGCTTAGGGTTGATGTCTTGCGTATTGTTGATGAACACACAAGGAAGATTGCAGGATTTCCAAATTCCAGTGACTACTACGTAATTCCTTTCCATATGCATATCCTCACTACACAAAGACAATACCACTAGAAATGCCAACTGAATCAACGTCAACGCGTGCACAATTTTTATTACCTCACAAGGCTCTGATAATCAATCCATCATTTTGATAGATCTTGTTTCCTGTATACAAAGGAAAGAAACGTGATCCCACAAAACTAGTCCTTTATTCAAACACGTTTGAAGTCTTTAGTAAGACCATCACCATTCTTATTGCTTTTGTATACTATTAACTCAAATGCTAAATCAATTTATGTCGATATGTTTTCTTCCCCGATGTGACACAACTTACACACCCATTATATTAACACTCACTCACACATTCATTGTTAGGAATTAGAAGAGTTTTATGGTGGAAATCTAGATTCCCATAGGTTTGCTTTCGGGACTGATATTTCTACGTTATATCCATGTTAGAAGAAATCCAGCCTAGGATAATCCAAAGGGACACTTACAAATCTAGGCACAAAAACGTAAGTCAAATTGCTAGAAGAATTCTGATTTTGTCAGAGAAGAATTAAAGATGACAAGGTTTGTCACCGCTCAAAGAGAAGCGTCGTATTTATACTCAACAATTAGCGTTTTCATCTTCTGAAGTAGTTAAGAAGATCTCATAATTAATGACATAACCAATAGCTTCCAAATCGATGAGGTTTGTCAATTTTACCACTTTCAAGGGCTCTGCACCCCTAAGACCTTGCAAGGGCGCACGACTTATAGAGCAATTTTGTCGTACCGGCTTATAATTCAATTATATATATATATATATATATATATATATATATATATATGTGTGTGTGTGTGTGTGTGTGTATGTGTGTGTGTGCACTCCACACACACACTGAACATTTATTATAGAGTACAAATCATAAACCTCTTAACTCATATATTAGTTCTAATTGCATAAAATGCATGATGAAACTAAAATCACCAACATTCTTCTCCCATTTTTTACTCTCCCACACAATCAATGCACACATTTTTATACTCTGTGTCCGTCATTGAACCAACCTTGAACCAACTGTTCAATAATTGTTACTCATAGCCCAATGAACTTTCCACTTTTGTTTTGAAAGGTCACCCATCTATTTTTTTTGTACAAAAAGGGAATGAAGTCTCATTTGACCATTTTAAAAAGTCATTTTACCTTTTTACATTAGGTTAAAGTGACAAGAATTAACTATCTCAGTGATGTGGACTTTTATGTAGGATAAATTAAATTCGAGTAGGGTCATTATATGGCATGAATAGGACAACCCTTGGGGAGTAAGGGTTCTTATCTGGCTTGTGGTCCCTTTTAAATAATCACATTCCATTTTAGGTTTAACATCCTTACTTTGTCACCCTTACAGAGCAAAAATTGTCTATCTATTTTCTTCTTTGTGTCTTTATAACTTCCAAGACCCCAACGATCATGCCATCGTTAGGTAGCTTTTCCTACGGAGGATTCCACACACCGGGCTTAGACATCCCCAATAAAAATTAGTTGTTGGCTATGGGGATGCAAGTCGAAATGGAAAACATGAGAAACAACATCAACTAGGAGCTCCTCGAAGTAAGGGCCCATATAGTGGTGATACATAGGAGGTTCAATTTCAGTTTGTGGATTTTGATTCTTGGAGTAGGTGTTGTTTTGAGTTGGGTTAATCGATCCTTGGAGTAGTGTGGGTATGGGGTCCACCAAAATCGTTTTGTGGATGTCGTATTAGGTAATAGTGTTAGTTGGGTTTCTCTTTGTAACACCTGTTCCAGGTATCATTTAATTTTTTAGTGAATTAGAGTTTTAGACTTGAACCCAACGAGTTCGGGAGCTCCAACTCGTCGAGTAGAGATCATTTATGAGGATGCAGGACTTAGAATCTATTCGACGAGTCGGAAGGCCCTGACTCGACGAGTATGCACTGTAAAGGAAACCCCTAATTTTTAGGGATTGTACCATATTTAAGGAACTTATGGATCATTTGTGGCAAACCTCATCATCCTATCTATCTAGAGAGAAACCCTAGCCGCATTTTGGTGCTTTCTTGAGTGTGTGTGAGCCTTGGAGAGTGAATCTTGTGCTTTTGGAAGGAAACTTGAAGGTTGAAGAGATTGAAGCGAGGAGAGGGCTTCAGGTACGACATCTACCTGGTGTTAGCATCCATTAGAGGTAAAAAGTTGCTACCTTGATCTCTATTTACTTAGATCTCATCTTATAGAAGAATATGGTCACTTTTGGTGCAAAAGGGTGTCATACTCGGATTTGGACTTGTCATGAGCACATGGTTCCAGATTTGGACACCTCTAGGTCTTCAATGACATCAAGTTGCTTTGTTTACCTAGTCTAGGCCCTTTTCCATGTCCTAAACATTGTATGAACCCTAGATTTAGTGTTTAAGCCATTCGAGGCCTTGCATGCACGTAAAGTTTGCAACTTTACATGGTAACTACACCATAATGGGTTGGATCTGTAATTTAGAGCCTTAGATTCCACTGGAAAGAGCTATACACAAAAAGGACTTAAGGGAATCGACGAGTTGCTTAACCAACTCGATGAGTCGGGTACGTTTTTTAGATTTTGAGTAATTTCAATGAGGGATTAGATTTTTCGGTCTACATGAGTTTTTGGTCTTCTGGACATTAAGGAACTCGACGAGTTACACAGGTAACTCGGCGAGTTGACTTGGGTTTGTCCCAGTTTTCTGGATACTAGAAGAACTCGACGAGTCGGGTCAACATGGACTGTTGACCTTGAATTTGACCATGGTTGACCAAGTTTGAACATAAGGGTAATTCTGGTATTTCGGGATTTTGACAAGCTAGTCATAGGATGATTGTAGGCAGTTGAGTGGGAGCTATGTGTTGGGACTTATCAGATCTTATCTTAACAGCTTAACCTTTTTGAATGGTGAGTCTCCTCACCATATCAATGGGTCGAAGTCACCAAGGCCGACCCATTATGTGTTATATGAAATGCTAGTTGACTGCGTGATATGTGATATGATAATTATCTTTATGATACTAGTATGGAAGACCATAGGGGGTTCCCATGGCAATAGACTAAGACCATGTTGGGGTTCCCATGGCATTCAATGTAAGACCTTGGAAGGTTTCCATGGCATCATAGTATGTTTGAATGGTTAGTTATATGATATTTTATGTGTTAGGGAAGATCATGTGGGGGTTCCTATGGCAGGTAGTTAAGACCATGTGGGGGTTCCCATGATAGTGGGTTTAGACCACGTGAGGGTTCCAGTGGCACCCTGAGTAAGACTTTGGAAGGTTTCCACGATATCCTTATAGGTTGATATGCATGGCTTAGGTAGTTTATGTAGCTTTTATAGCTAATATAAATTATGTGATTATGTGGATCGTGTGGGGTATGCTCTGCGGAACTCAATAAGCATTAGCTTACATTTTGTTGATTTGTTTCAGGTACATCTGAGCCCAAGGGCAATGGCAAGGCTTGATGGCGCGACATGTACTCTTCGACATTTGTTTTGTAAGGACACTCTGATACTTGAAATAAAATATTGATGTTATGGATTTTGAAAACAATTGTCATTGATATTTCATATTTTGTGAAAATGATTTGGTTTAATTAAAAATGTAAAATCTGTGTGAAAATATGGGTTGTTACAAGTTGGTATCAGAGCCTTGTTTTGTGGGACTCGGGCACACTCTCGAGTGTGTCAGGACTCAAACTAAGGAAACGGTAAATATGTTTTCAAAAAAATCAAAGTTCAAATCTTGTTATGTGTATGATTTCAAAATTGTATACGATTAGGGTCTTATAACCTCAGAATGATTGATTTGGCCTTATTTCTTGTTCCTTGTATGGTTGTGGTCTTAGGGTAGGGTTTGTTATTCGAAAGTCTATTTGATCATGTTCTGTGTATAATTTGCATGCATAAGGTAACCTGTTATATATTGAGTTCTAGTTTGATATGCATGGAGTAAATCTTAGGAAAGCCTAGGATTTGAGCTATGAGGTAGACTATGAGATATGATTTGTTTTGGTACGAATTGGAGTTATCAGGTAGAGCCTTGGTGAAGGTACAGGTAGGTGTGGAAGGTAGTATTGGGCTCGTACTACTGAAAGCACAGGACATGTACCCGAACCAATGTTAGATCTGAAAGCTCTAAGGAGAACTTGTGTGGGAGGATTCCCTCTTTGGATATCCTGATCATTATGTTTTATGGTATTTCAGTGCGGCATGGTGGTGACATGGTTTGGAGCAGGGGATGAGGATGAGGATCAGGATCAGGATCCAGATCTGGGTCGGACGACACTACTAAGCCCATTGATGAGAGGTTGCGCGAGCTCATTGCAGCTGAGGTTACTCGGGGAATCCTTGACGCTACCCAGTGATTTTTGGGATAGTCGCTACCCAGTGATTTTTGGGATAGTCAAGGAAGGGATGATGGAGATTATGGAGGAGAGGCTCAGGGCATTCAGAGTCGAGATTGTTGCGGGCCAGGTCGGGGCCCGAACTCCCTAGTTTTGGGACTTCAAAGTGTGTGGGGCGCCGGAGTTCTTCAGGGTCAGGGACCCCATAGTTAGCCGATGATGGGTGGCAGACATAGAAACGCCCGACGCACGAGTTCTTGCTTGGATACAGCAAAGGTGGGTTTGTTTCATGTATCCTGAGGGATCGAGCTCGAGACTGGTGGGGAGAGGTGACTAGCCAGGTGGGGGCAGCCATTGTGGTTGAGATGACATGGGCAGAGTTTGTTAGACGCTTTGATATGGAGTTTGCACCATCTATTGAGGGGCAACGGTTGGTGAGGGACTTTCAGGAGCTCTACCAGACCACCGAGACTGTGGCGGAGGTTATCCCCAAGTTTTGGGAACGGACATTGTTGATCCCACAGTATGCTACCGATGAGGACACGAGGAGGACAAGGTATCATTCCATGCTGAGGGATGTTATCCAGGAGTTTGTGAGCTTACAGGGTGTAAAACCCAGAATGAGATGGTAGAGAAGGTCCGTGAGCGGGATATAGAGTTGGAGTTCCGCACCAAGCAGAAGCCCGAGCAGGCACAAACAACAGTAGGTCAGGCTAAAAAGCTTAATACCTTGGATTCATCCAGTATGGGCCGGAAGGGTCGTGACCGGTGTGCCAAGTGTGGGAGATCTCATGGTGGAGCTTGTTGGGGAATGGGCCCGATATGTTATACATGTTGTCACTCGGGCCACGTGAGCAGGGATTGCCCCAAGAAGGTCCTAATTTGTTTCCACTGCAACTAGAATGGCCAAAAAAAGGCTGATTGTCCAAGGTTGCAGGGAGGAGGAGGAGCCGTGGTGGCACCTGCACCCGCCACGATGAGGGTTACAGATGGTCGCCTTGCCAAGGTGGATGCTCCAACGATGAAGATCCGTGCATTTTAGTTGTCCACCAAGGAGGCTCGGGGAGCACTGGATGTCATGGCTGGTATGTGTTTTATCTTTCCTGATCTATATTTCCTTGCATTGTTTATGTGTATATTGGTACTCATGAATAGGGACCTTTTTGGTCAATGGTATGGTGGCTCACGTTCTATTCGATTCGGGTGCTACCCAATTGTTTAGATCTCTTACACTTAGCAAGAAGTTTCGGGATGCGCCGGGGACCTTGGATTCCCCGCTTGAGGATGACCGTACTATGAGATTTGCGAGGGTGTATCGGGTCTGTGTCCTAAATGTGTTTATGGAGAGGTTTCGTGTTGATCTAGTCCTGATACCGTTACGAGGGCTGAAAGTGATCATCGGGATGGACTGGTTTGGGAACAATGAGGCTGTGATCGATTGCGAGCGCCAGCTAGTAAGGGTTCGACCCCCAAGTGGGGAGAACTGGTTATTCATGAAGAGAGTGCCTCGCATGGGCCAACCCTCTGTTCAGCTACAAGGGCTAGGAGACTTCTTCAGCATGGTTGTTCGAGATTTTTGGCATATATTTCAGATACGAGGGTTGAGACCTCGATGGATTTGGGCAGTGTACCGGTGGTACAGGAGTTTCAGGATGTCTTTCCTGAAGAGTTACCTAGAGTGCCTCCGAAGAAGCAGGTGGAGTTTCATATTGATTTCATGCCAGGTGTCGCTCCGATAGCCGAGGCACCATACCGGCTAACTCCACCCAAGACTCAGGAGCTATCTATACAACTTCAGTAGCTACTGGACCGGGGGTTTATTCATCTGAGTAGTTCCCTATGGGAGCACCGATCTTGTTCGTAAAAAAGAAAGACGGGTCATACAGGCTGTGTATTGATTATTGGGAGCTGAACAACTTAATGGTGAAAAAACGTTATCCGCTCCCGCGGATCGATGATTTGTTTGATTAGCTACAGGGTGCATCTTGGTTTTCCAAGATTGATCTCTAGTCAGGGTACCATCGGATGAGGATTCGTGATGAGGATATACTAAAGATAACTTTCAGCACTCGGTATAGGCACTATGAGTTCGTGTTGATGCCATTCGGGCTCACCAATGCCCCAAAAATGTTCATGGATCTCATGAATAGGGTGTGTAGACCGATGGTGGATCGGTCAGTGATCGTGTTTATCGATAATATTTTGGTCTATTCTAAGACCAAGGAGCAGTACGAGCAACATCTGAGGGAGGTATTAGAGACACTAAGAACGAAGAAGCTTTATGCTAAGTTCTCAAAGTGTGATTTTTGGTTGAAGAATGTGCAGTTTTTGGGGCACATCATCAACCAGGAGGGTATTTCGGTTGATCCAGCCAAGGTTGAGGTAGTGATGCGGTGGGAAGTACCAATGAACACATTTGAGATTAAGAGTTTCTTGGGTCTAGCGGGGTATTATCATAGGTTCATCCAGGATTTCTCCAAGGTCATCGTGCCATTGACCCATTTGACCAAGAAGAATGTGACCTTCCGATGGGGCCCGAACCAGCAGTCAGCTTTCGAGATCTTGAAGCAGAAGTTATGTGAGTCCTCGATTCTAGTACTACTGGAGGGGCTGGATGATTTGGTAGTGTATTGTGATGCATCGATCTTAGGGTTAGGGGCGGTACTGATGCAGAGGGGGCATGTGATTGCTTACGCCTCGAGGAAGCTAAAGCCTCATGATTCAAATTACCCCACTCATGACCTAGAATTGGGGGTCGTGGTGTTTTCCCTTAAAATTTAGAGGCATTACTTGTATGGGGTTCAGTGCACCATCTTTACCGACCACAAAAGTTTGAAGTAGTTGATGCTCAGCAGAACCTCAACATGCGACAAAGGAGGTGGTTGGATGTACTGAAAGATTATGACTGTGAGATCTTATACCATCCAGGGAAGATCAATGTGGTGTCGGATGCCTTGAGCCGCAAGGCGGCGGGTTCCCCGATTGTGAACGTCTGTTTGAGGATGACAGTGATATCTCCATTGTTGGATATGATCAAGGAGGATCAAGTAGAGGGACTTAAGAGAGAAAATTGGAGGTTAGAATGGATTTGGGGTCAGATTCCGTTGTTTTTTTGGGATAGTCGGGGATTGACCTAGTGTGGCCGAGTGTGGGTTCCGACATCTAGAGGAGTGAGGCAGAAGATATTGAAAGAGGCACATAAGTCCAAGTTCTCTATACATCCATGGGATACAGAAATGTATAGAGACCTGAGGCTGAGTTACTGGTGGCCTTGAATGAAGTAGGAGATCACCTGGTTTTGTAGAGAGATGCTTAACTTGTAGGAAGGTCAAGGCCAAACACCAGCAGCCTCACGACAAGGTTCAACTGTTACGCATCCCTATGTGGAATTGGGAAGAGATGACCATGGACTTCATCACGAAGTTACCAAGGACAGTGAGGGGTGTGGATGCCATATGGGTGATTGTGGATAGGTTGACAAAGAGTGCCCACTTTATTCCGATCTCCGAGAGCATATTCGCTGAAAAATTAGTGAATATTTACGTGTGAAAGGTGGTGGTTAGGAACGGGGTGTCAGTGTCGGTAGGACTGGGATGTTTAATTTACATCTAGATTCTAGAAGAAGTTCCACGAGGAACTGGGTACTCGGTTGCATTTCAACACGACATACCACCCCAGGAAGACGACTAGAGTGAGAGGACGATCCAAACACTCAAGAATATGCTTCAGGCCTGCGTGTTGGACTTTGGAGGGAGTTGGGAGACATACCTCCTACTTGCAGAGTTTTCGTACAACTATAGTTATCATGCTAGTATCGACTGACTTCCATTTGAGATGTTGTATGGTTGGAGATGTAGGACCCCGATTTGTTTCGGTGAGGTTGGAAACTTGGTCATGGGGAGCACCAGGGTAGTGCTCAAGACTACCGAGTTGATTCATCAAGTACGCGACCGGCTACGAGTCATTCAGAGCCGTCAGAAAAGCTATGTTGACTGACATCGATCGAACCTTGAGTTCTAGGTGGGGGATTTTTTCTTGCTGAAAGTGTCGCTGTGGAAGGGTGTCATTAGGTTACGGAAGAGGGGCAAACTATGGCCCTGATATATTGGACTGTTCAGGATTACTACTCAGGTAGACAAGGTGGCCTATCTCTTGGACTTGTCGGACGAGCTTAGTTAGATACACAACACCTTCTATGTGTCTCAGCTTCGGAAGTGCGTCACAGACGAGGCCGCGGTTGTTGCTCTGGACGACATTCATGTGGACGAAAGCCTGGACTACGTTGAGAGGTCCGTTGCCATTTTGGATGGGAAGACCAAGGTTCTCCAGAACCAGGAGGTAAAGTTACTAAAGGTGCAATGGTAGCACCGAAGGGGCTCCAAATGGACATGGAAGTAGGAAGAGGAGATGCGAGACCACTATCCAGAATTGTTCGCGTCAGCAGACTTCAAGGACGAGGTCTAGTTCAAGTGGGGGAGATTTGTAATGCCTGTTCCAAGTATCATTTAATTTCTAAGTAAATTATGGTTTTAGACTGGAACTCGAAGAGTTGGGGAGCTCCAAATCATCGAGTAGAGGTTATTTATGAGGACGTGAGACTTAGAATCTACTCGACGAATCAGAAGGCCCTGACTCGATGAGTAGGCACTCTAAAGGAAAACCCTAATTTTAAGTGATTTGTACCATATTTAAGGAACTTATGGATTTTTGTGGCCTCCATCGTCATCCTATCTATCTATAGAGAAACCCTTGCCGCGCTTTTGTACTTTCTTGAGTGTGTGAGAGCCTTGGAGAGTGAATCATGTACTTTTAGAAGGAAACTTGAAGGTTGAAGAGATTGAAGCGAGGAGAGGGCTTTGGATCTGATATATACCTGGTTTTAGCATCCATTAGAGGTAAAAAGTTGCTACCTTGATCTCTATTTACTTAGATCTCATCTTATGGAAGAATATGGTAACTTTTAGTGCAAAAAGGGTGTCATACTCGGATTTGGACTTGTAATGAGGACATCGTTCCAGATATGGACACCTCTAGGTGTTCAATGACATAAAGTTGCTCCCTTTACATAGTCTAGGACCCTTTCCATGTCCTAAACATTATATGTGTTGGATATAATGTCTAAGTCCATAACTATATCCGGTATGTACGTGACCCGACCCGACATGATCCATTTGGGTTGCACTTCACCCGAACAATTTATGGATAATCTTTTGAGAATAGTATAAGTTATGATTTATTAATATATTAATAGTTATAATATATTAATATAAAATCATATTATTTAATTAGTACTAATCTATAATTAATCTAGAATTAATTTAGAGATCAAAAGTATGACTAATTAAATATAGGCTCTTGTATTTATATAGTGTGGGCTAATGCTTATTTGGAATGGGCTAGGCTTGCATGGAAAGTCCATGGATACTCCATGGAGCTTTAGCCCATGGATCTCATGGAAATGAAAAGATATGGGTATTAGGGTTTACATGGATGTAACCCTAATCCACCACACTATATAAAGGAGGCTTTGGTTCTTGAAATCATACTAGTTGTGGTGAGTATACTAAGAGGGCCAATTTCAAGAAAGGTTGTGACTATTCTCTCAAGTTTCCAAGTTTGTGGTGATTTATGATTTCCATTTGAGGCATCCACACTATTGGTGCTAGGCTCTCAAACTCCAAGCAATCAACTACAACTACAAGGTAAGTAATTCTACTAGCTTTATTTGATTCAAGTTCCCCATGCCATGCTAGATAGGATAAGAACCTTAGAAAAATAATTATTTGCATGTATCTTAGTCAAACAAAGATCCAAGGTTTCTAGGGTTGCATGTACACCATAGGAGTGTTAGGATGCTCAAAAGTCATCCGTGGTATCAGAGCCTAGGCTTGTTAAATAGCTTGAAAATCGAATTTTTTGTTCACTGCACGTATGAACTCGTCGAGTCCATGAAGAAATGCATGCTACTTGTTGAGCCTGTTCATGCACTCAACGAGTAGAGGCTGCAGTGTCCAGATTTTCAAGTTTTGCTGCTGGAAATGGACTAGAAACATTACCCTAAACTTTTTTGGGGTTATAAAACTTGTTTTAGATGGTGTAATGTTTATGCTAATCCATTTACAATGGCTATTATCAAAATTACAAGTTCTATGAGTAATTTATGATTCTTGAAATGTTCATATTCATGTTCTTGAACTTATGCAGATTGGATGATCATAGGAATTGTTTGTAACCTACTTAGTAGTTTAATTCATGATCATTATGTGTTTTAATGGAGTCCATAACTTGTCCTCAAGTTATGGAAAACCAAAGGTCACACTTTAATAAAAACCATTAAAAGAACACAAGGGTTATAAAAATGAAGAGTCTTCATTTTTTAATACTCAATTAAATTCATAAGTTATAAGAAATGAAAAGTTTTAAAAGTTTACAAAACTTGCCCTTAAGTTTTGGAACAAGTAAAGTCATGATTAAAACTTTAGTTCCAACCCTTAGACTTTTAAAAGTTAAAATTCAACCCTTATACTTTATAATATTATAAGTTTATATATATATATATATATATATATATATATATATATATATATATATATATATATATATATATATATATATAAGATCAAGTCGTCTTACCGCTATTACGCCTCATTCACGAAGCCGGTCTATAAGGGGGGTATAAGGTTGTTGCCTATAAAATGGAAATTAATGGGTGTCCACTCTCACCCACCGCTTCCTTGATCGGTGGAGGGTCGTTAACCGAATGGGTAGGACAAGGGCTTATAAATTCTCATTAAAAGTATAATGATAATTATAAAGTAACTAAATGCTTAAATTAAATTCTCAATCTTAGTTACTTAGGAAAATGTGAATAAGGTGCTAATCCATGAAATTACGCTTTACACTTTGTTTAAGTCGTTAGTGAGGCGTGTGTGGTTAACCGGCACACTAACTTGAACTTAACAAGGTAGGTAAAGGGTGACTTAATGTTTATCATAGTATCGATGGAGCGTGTGTGGTTAACCGGCACATCGATTGAGGGTTAATACATTAAGGGTACCAAGTAATTTGCATGGTTACTTCACACCTTGTTTTGTGATCCTCGGCATCCTAGTCACAAAACTTGAAGGGCACACTCGAGATTGAAACATGTCATTGAAGAAAGTTCAATGAATCTCAAAGAATCTAGGAGTTTCTAAATCAATTAAAACCTAATTAAATATTTCGTTGTTCATGGTGGAAATTGGTGAATCGTCATTCATCTACCTTCAAATATCTTATAGCTTACATTACAACATCCCTCTTCTAAGTTATAAAATATTGTGTTGGGTCCTAGCCTTAATATTACATTTAGGTGTTTTATTAAGGATTATCTCTATATCTAATCTAATATATTCCCTTTTCTTTTCATATGTCTTCCAATAACAATGCTTCTGGCTCAAACCCCACTAGCTCCTTCTCTCTCATGAGTCTTTGTGGGAGAGTAATCTTTGATGGATCCAACTTTACAGATTGGATCAGAAACATCAGGATGGTCACTCGGTACAAGAACAAAGAATATGTTCTCGACAAGGAGCTGAAGGTACCTGAGCAAACTGCTACTCCTGAAGAGCTTGCTGAATATGCGGTACATGAAAGAGATGCTACAAAAGTGGCATGCATCATGATGGCCACCATGATAGTTGAGATCCAAAAGTCCAATGCGAACTATTATCCTTTTGAGATGCACCAGGACTTGATTGACCGCTATCATCAAAGTGCTCATCAAGAGTGATATGAATAATCTCCTCCATGATAACAACCCGAATGAAGGATGGTGAACCCATGACGGGTGCAGAAAATGCAAAGATATGTAGACCGTTTACTGAATCTGAATGTGAACTTCCCCGAGGAGTTAGCAATAGACATCATTTTGCACTCCTTACCATCGTGTTATGATCAATTCTACATGACATATCACATGAACGTGGAAGAAGTCACCCTCAGCAAACTTCAACGACTCTTGAAGATCGTCGAAACTGGTCTAAAGGGTAAGTCAGTTGTTACCACTCCTACTCCTACTCCAACTGCGGACAATGTCTTGGCAATCGGGCATAGCAAAGGGAGAAGAGAAAGAACCCTTCTAAGGGTACCAAGGGTAAGACCCTTGAAGGCTCCTCTTCAAGCAAAACCAAGAAAGGTTTTGTCACTCCTTCTGCTAACCCTAATGAGGCTGAATGCTTTTATTGCCATGAAAAGTCGCACTGGAAGCGAAACTGTCCAAAGTACCAGCAAGATTTGAAGGATGGGAAAGTAAAACCCAACCATGCATGTATATACATTATATTGTCTAATAAATCACCTCATTCTAAGTCTTGTGTCCTTGATACATGTAACGTCTGTGTTTCTGGGCCTATCATTAATGTTAATATAATAGTCTATGTTAACCTTTGTAACCGATTTTGAAATAATAGAAGTGTATTATTTGAGTATTATGTGTTTTGTGGTTAATTGCTTAATTATGTGGTTTGATTAATTAAGAAAAAAAAATAAGCGTCAAAATTGAAGTGTAAAATAAACTTGATATCTTTGGATAATGTTGTAGTAGTTGAAACGAGGTTTCCGAAGATATAAAGAACGCCAAAATCTGACTTCGTATGAGGAAGTTATGATTTATTGAAGTTTCGACTTAGCGGTCTGCAGCCCGAAATACTCGATTTGAGATCAAGCGGTTTTTAGCCGAAACAATCTAAATGAGAATCGAAGATCTCATTGTTAGTATCAAAGCGATGAAAAGTTAGGCGAGAACGGACGTCGGATGAAGAAGTTATGAATTTATAACGGAAATTTTCTGTCCCGACCTATTAAAAATAATTAATAAAAATAAAGTCAAAATTAGTCGACAGAGTCTAATCGGAAGTTGTAGAGCGTAGTCTCACCTACGCGTGGATATAAAGAACATCGAAAACGGAGTTCGTATGAAGAAGATATGAATTTTCGAAGTTTATTAAATAATTAATAGTTAAATTTAATTATTAAAACCGGACTTATCCGAAGGGGAGTCACCGATCTGATCCGAAGTATGCCCCGCGTACAGCAAAGCATGACACGCCTCGCACTCGAGTACTTTGGATACGTAAGCAATGACGATTTCGTAGGCAGTACGCCCCGCGTACTGCCGTACGCCCCGCGTACTCCGAGGCTCCAGTCTTCTATAAATAGGATGCGAGGGTAGCCGGTTCTTTTGCTCTTTTTCTCTCATCTCTCTCTCTCTCGTTTTGCATCGATTTGCGTGCCAGAAGTACCCCGAAGCCCCGATAATATTCCTGAGCCCCGAAGATCCCGAGAAGTGCGATTCCCAAGCCGAAGCTCTGTCCGCGAGAGGTTCGATTTTTGTAGAGATCTTCCAGATCTACTGAGGATTACTACTTCTACAAGCCGTAGTGCTGTCCGATCATCTTCTGATCAAGTGAGTGTGTAGTTACTTTCTTCTAACACATAATTATGAAGTATTTTATACGAAATACGTGTTAAGTGTATAATTTTGTTGTTATATGTGTGAATGTATATTCACTCTTTTCTATCTCATAGATCCGATTTATTTTCTATGAAATACGTGTTATGTGGATGTGCCTCATCTGTTATGTGGAATATATATTGAAAGAAAATGCTATACAGGTTTTAAACTATGTATGAAAATGTATATTTTTATCTACTCATATGTTGGGTAGAACATGGGTAGATAATTGGTGTGTAATAAACAGATAAGAGGCCTCGATGTTGTTTTTGTTGACCTAGTTATTTAGCGGAGTATGGATAACGCCCACAGACTCCTTTTAGACAGTCTCGTGGAACGCTAGCAGGTTCATAACCTGTAGGTGTTGTGAACGATGTGTTCACCGGTGTACTCTATCCCCTTCATGGTTGCCTTTAGGATATCTATTGTTGAGGAAACCCCTTAGCAGTAATATCCGTCCCGATGAAAATCCTAGATTAGGTCCCTTGAGATAGATGTTATTTTAGGGATGTAAAGTGAGGATAACGGGAATGAGTAATCGGGATAGTGATTGGTTGGTGAAATTAAATATAATTTATTTATTGTGGGTTGAAAACCCTATATGCTCACCAGGCTCCCAAGCCTGACCCACTCAGTTTTATTTGTATTACAGGAAGTGGCGCAAGGGCGTAAGATGGATGAATCATCGAGTGGTTTTGTTTACAAGTCTGTATATGTATATATTTGTTGAATGACTTGTAATGTTATCGTTTATCCTTTATGGTCTGTATCGGAAAATAACATCCCGAGTTTTGATTATATAATGAAAATGCATCTCTTGATGAAATGCTTTGATAAATATTATTTTATCATTTTTTGTTTTGGGAACAAATTCCGCAACACTTTTAAATCAAAAGGATTTACTCTGAAATTATTTTAATAAGCATAAATGAAATCGGTCTTTTCTGGTCGTAATTTTGGGGATGTCACAGTTGGTATCAGAGCATTAGTTTAAGCGAACTAGGAATTTGTAGGATTTCTAGACTTAAACTTAGAATGCTAAGTGGAATTTTGAGATGTGTGTATGTTGGATTTTAGACACGAGCACTAGTTTATTTTTAGGAAAGTTTCCTAAGATGCTTTTATGTGCTAAATGTTATATGTTGCCATATATGATATTATTGTTCAGATCTACGGTTTGTTGCCAACCGGATCTGAAGGTTTATGTGTTTTGGATTCTAAGCATATGTATACGATATTAGAGCAAGCATGTAATCGTTTCGGAGTGATAAGGATGATTTGAAATCTATCATGAATGAAGATCTAAATTTCACCTTATTCGGTGTGTAGATCAAAAATGGTGAGAACAAGGAGTGGCGTTGGAAACGCGGATGAAAACAGGAATCAACGACCAGTAATTGAGCAAGCACCTGTTGTAGCAGCAGCACCAGAACCAATAACAATGGCTGGGGTGCAAGCCATGATTCGGGCTATGTTAGCCGAACAAAGGGAGGAGATGCGACAGATGTTGCATAATAATAGGGATGAACGTATCATACCAATTGAGGAACCCGAATTGATTCCCGAGCAATCGGAGGAAGGGAACAATAGTCGCATTATGAGTCAAGTTGGGACTCAAGGAGAACGAAGGAACGATCTGGAAAGGAGAAACAACAAGGATGAGCGAATGTACAAGAACTTCTTGGGCGCCAAGCCGCCAAGTCCATCTGGGAGCCCAAAGCCTGTTGAGATAATGGATTGGATCTCCGAAATGGAGATGGTATTTGAAAGTTGCGACTGTAGCAACAAACAGAAGACTGTCTTTGCAGTTAGACAACTGAAGACTGGAGTATTGAGTTGGTGGAAGTTGTTGGCAGATACTATGCCACGAGGGGAAGCCCTGAAAATGTCATGGGAGGAGTTCTTGGAACAACTAAGGGTGCAGTATTGTTCAGAGATAGATCTGATTGATCTGAACAATGAGTTCCAAAAGTTGAAGAAGGGGAGGATGAGCATAGACGACTATGCTACTGCATTCACTGAGAAAATGAAGTTATTTTCGTACCTAGTGCCAATGGAACTCTCCAAGATTGAGAGGTTTGCTAATGGACTACCTGCCGACTTTGGTCCGACAGTCAAGATGGCAACTACTCTGAAAACGGCTGTTCGTGCAGCTAAGAATGTGGAGGCCCATCAGAAGGAAAAGGGTCTGGAAAGTATAGAGGTTGGTGAAAAGAGGAAGTTCGATGGAACTTCAGGGTCCAATAAGAAAAACAAGTTCTCGAAGTCTGGTTCGAGGGGAAGTGGAGGCAAAGTGAAGTGGTGCGACAAATGTAAAAAGAAGCATCATGGAAAATGTGAGGTAGTGGCCACACGCTACAAGTGTGGAAAGTCAGGCCACTATGCCAATGAATGTACCCTCACTAAGAAAGTTTGTTATGGTTGTGGTGAGGAGGGACACATGTCGAGGGACTTCCCGAAGAAGAAGGAGGCAGCTAGACCCAACATTCCGCCAAAGCCGAAGGCGAGATCATTCCAGATGACACTGGAAGCTGCTAAAGATGAAGCTGATGTCGCTTCAGGTACCTTTCTCGTTAACAATTTTCCTGCCCAAATTTTATTTGATTCTGGAGCCAAGTACTCCTTTATATCACATGAATTTGGTAGAAAACTAGATTTCCCTGTTGATAGACTAGATAATGCTTTATTAGTCGAAGTTGCTAGTGGCAAGTTTGTACCTGTTAGCCATCGTATGAAAAACATCTTAATCGATCTAAATGGGAATAAGTTTCACGAGGAATTATTGCCTATCGAACTTAACGGTTTCGACATCATTTTGGGAATGGATTGGCTTAGTGCCAATGATGCCGAAATTTTGTGCAAGAAGAAGATAGTAAAGGTAAACCCGCCAGGGAAGGAATCGTTTATGGTGTATGGAGATAAATGTAGAGTAAATTCTGGAATCATTTCTCTAATGAAAGCCAGAAAATGTTTGACCAAGGGGTGTACATCATACTTAGCATTCGTGATCGATGCTAAGAATGAAAAGAAAGTGATGAAGAATATTCCCATTGTGTGTGACTATCCGGAAGTATTTCCCGAAGATCTTCCTGGATTACCGCCTGATCGACAAGTGGAATTCCGTATTGACTTGTTGCCCGAAACAACGCCAATTGCAAAAGCACCTTATCGATTAGCACCGACGGAGATGAAGGAGTTGATGATGCAACTTCAGGTGTTATTGGACAAAGGTTTCATTAGACCTAGTTCATCACCCTGAGGAGCTCCGGTGTTATTCGTGAAGAAGAAAGATGGAAGCATGAGGATGTGCATTGATTACAGAGAGCTGAACAAGGCAACAATAAAGAATAGATATCCGTTGCCAAGGATTGATGACCTGTTTGATCAATTGCAAGGTTTGAGCTATTTCTCGAAAATCGACCTAAGGTCAGGATATCATCAGCTGAAAGTAAGAGAGCAGGATATAGAGAAGACTGCATTCAGAACCCGATATGGACACTACGAGTTTTTGGTTATGTCGTTTGGACTAACCAATGCTCCAGCAGCATTCATGGATTTAATGAACAGAGTCTGTAATCTGTTCCTTGATAAATCTGTGATAGTGTTCATAGATGACATTCTGATTTAGTCGAAAAGCCAGGAGGAGCATGGCAGACACTTGCAAGAAGTGTTAGAAGTTTTGAAGCAGGAGAAGCTGTATGCAAAGTTCTCCAAATGTGATTTTTGGATTCGTGAAGTCCAATTCTTGGGTCACGTGGTCAACCAAGAAGGGATAATGGTTGATCCAGCAAAGATTGAAGCTGTAATGAAGTGGGAACAACCGAAAAGTCCCACAGAGATCCGAAGCTTTTTAGGATTAGCCGGATATTACTGAAGGTTTATCCAAGGCTTTTCTTCGATTGCTACTCCATTGACAGCTTTGACCCACAAAGGAGCTACTTATGCTTGGAATGATAAGCATAAAGAAGCATTCGAGAAGCTAAAGAAGAAACTATGCGAGGCATCGATACTTTCTCTACCCGATGGAGTTGAAGACTTTGCTGTTTATAGCGATGCGTCTGGGGTTGGATTGGGTTGTGTTTTGTCCCAAAGAGAAAAGGTGATAGCATATGCATCTCGACAGCTAAAAGAGCATGAAAAGAATTACCCGACTCATGATTTGGAGTTGGCAGCGGTAGTTTTCGCTCTGAAAATATGGAGGCATTACCTCTATGGCACGAAATGCAAACTTTTTACTGATCATAAGAGTCTCCAATATCTCTTTAATAAGAAGGAATTGAATATGAGGCAACGACGCTGGCTAGAATTACTTAAAGACTACGACTGCAAGATACTTTACCACCCCGGTAAAGCTAATGTTGTTGCTGATGCTCTCAGTCGGAAAGTCCATCTTGAAAGTAAAAGGCCAAGAGCGTTGAGAATTGAAGTTTTCTCGACCATTGTGGAATGTATAAAGAAAGCTCAAGAGGAAGCTTCTGAAAAGAATGACCGAAAGGAGGAACGTTTGGGCAAAACGTTGGTGTTCAGTGTAAACAGTCATGGACTGAAGGTGTTCCAGGATCGGATTTGGATACCTAAGACAGGAGGAGTCAGGGATCTTCTTATGGAAGAAGCTCACAAAACCATGTACTCGATTCATTCCGGTATCACTAAAATGTATAGGGACCTAAAACCCTACTACTGGTGGCCGACGATGAAGCTTGATGTTGCAAAGTATGTGGCCGAGTGTGTGACTTGTGCGAGAGTCAAGACACAACATCAGAAACCGTACCGGAGTTTAGAACCATTGCCTGTGCCTATGGGTAAGTGGGAAGACATTGTCATGGATTTTGTCACTAAACTGCCCAGAACAAAGAATGGTCACGAAATGATTTGGGTGGCCGTCGATCGATTCACTAAGAGTGCGCATTTCATAATAGCCAGGGAGAAATGGTCTATGGAAAAGCTTGCGAATTCTTATGTGAAGGAAATTGTGAGGCTTCACGGTGTTCCGTTAACGATTGTATCGGATCGTGATAGCCTTTTCACCTCAAGGTTTTGGAAAAGTCTACAAGAGGAAATGGGTACCAAGTTGTGTTTAAGTACAGCTTACCATCCGCAGACTGATGGCTAGAGCGAACGAACGATACAAACACTTGAAGATATGCTAAGAGCATGTACCTTGGAATTCCTAGGTAACTGGGATGAACATTTACCATTGGTAGAATTTTCCTACAATAATAGTTTTCACTCGAGCATTAAGATGGCACCTTACCAAGCTTTGTATGGACAAAAGTGTCGTACGCCGTCTTGTTGGCTTGAGGCTGGGGAAAAGTAGGTTATGGGACCGGAGATGGTTCATCAAACTGCTGAAAAGTTGAAAATAATTAGGGAAAGAATGTTAGCAGCTCAGGATCGTCAAAAGAGCTATGCTGACAAAAAGCGAAGACCGATGACTTCTGAAGTTGGGGATTCGGTTTTGCTTAAAGTCTCGCCGTGGAAGGGACTTATAAGATTTGGTAAAAGGGGAAAATTAAGTCCAAGGTTTATTGGACCGTTTAAAGCTCTTCAGAGGATTGGGAACCAAGCTTACAAGCTCGAACTACCAGAAGAACTGAATGGAATTTATAACACTTTTCATGTGTGTTATTTAAGGAAGTTCACGGGGGAAGTTCCCGACATGATTCCATTTTTGGATTTGAGAATCGATGAGAACAAAAGGTTGATTGAAGAACCAGAGGCAATTGTTGACCGAAAGACTAAGAAGTTGCGATGCAAGATGGTCGAGTTAGTGCTTGTCCGATGGAAACACACGAATGGGCCGAATCTCACCTGGGAGACGAAGAGTGACATGATGGGTCGCTATCCGCATTTTTTTGTTGATGTGTGATTTCGAGGACGGAATCATTCTAAGGTGGAGAGAATTGTAATGCCTATGTTTCTGGGTCTGTCATTAAAGCGATGAAATGAGAATCGAAGATCTCGTTGTTAGTATCAAAGCGATGAAAAGTTAGGCGAGAACAGATGTCGGATGAAGAAGTTATGAATTTATAACGGAAATTTTCTGTCCCGGCGTATTAAAAATAATTAATAAAAGTAAAGTCAAAATTAGTCGACAGAGTCTAATCGAAAGTTGTAGAGCGTAGTCTCACCTACACGTGGATATAAAGAACGTCGAAAACGGAGTTCGTATGAAGAAGATATGAATTTTTGAAGTTTATTAAATAATTAATAATTAAATTTAATTATTAAAACCGGACTTATCCGAAGGGGAGTCACCGATCTGATCCGAAGTACACCCAGCGTACTAGCGTACGCCCCGCGTACAGCGAAGCATGACACGCCTCGCACTCGAGTACTTCGGATACGTAAGCAATGATGATTTCGGAGGCAGTACGCCCTGCGTACTCCGAGGCTCCAGTCTCTTATAAATAGGATGCGAGGGCAGCCGGTTATTTTGCTCTTTTTCTCTCTTCTCTCTCTCTCGTTTTGCATCGATTTGCGTGCCAAAAGTACCCCGAAGCCCCGGTAATATTCCCGATCCCCGAAGCAAGTTTCGAAGCCCCGAAGATCCCGAGAAGTGCGATTCCCGAGCCGAAGCTCTGTCCGCGAGAAGTTCGATTTTTGTAGAGATCTTCCATATCTGCTGAGGATTACTACTTCTACAAGCCGTAGTGCTGTCCGATCATCTTCTGATCAAGTGAGTGTGTAGTTACTTTCTTCTAACGCATAATTATGAAGTATTTTATATGAAATACGTGTTAAGTGTATAATTTTGTTGTTATATGTGTGAATGTATATTCACTCTCATCTATCTCATAGATCCGATTTATTTTCTATGAAATACGTGTTATGTGGATGTGCCTCATCTGTTATGTGGAATATATATTGAATGAAAATGCTATACAGGTTTTAAACTATGTATGAAAATGTATATTTTTATCTACTAATATGTTGGGTAGAACATGGGTAGATAATTGATGTGTAATAAACAGATGAGAGGCCTCGATGTTGTTGTTGTTGACCTAGTTATTCAGCGGAGTATGGATAATGACCACAGACTCCTTCTAGACAGTCTCGTGGAACGCTAGCAGGTTCATAACCTGTAGGTGTTGTGAACGATGTGTTCACCGGTGTACTCTATCCCCCTCATGGTTGCCTTTAGGATATCTATTGTTGAGGAAACCCCTTAGCAGTAATGTCTGTCCTGATGAAAATCCTAGATTAGGTCCCTTGAGATAGATGTTGTTTTAAGGACGTAAAGTGAGGATAACGGGAATGGGTAATCGGGATAGTGATTGGTTGGTGAAATTAAATATAATTTATTTATTGTGGGTTGAAAACCCTATATGCTCACCAGGCTCCCAAGCCTGGCCCACTCAGTTTTATTTGTATTACAGGAAGTGGCGCAAGGGCATAGGATGGATGAATCATCGAGTGGTTTTGTTTACAAGTCTGTATATGTATATATTTGTTGAATGACTTGTAATGTTATCGTTTATGCTTTATGGTCTGTATCGGAACATGACATCCTGAGTTTTGATTATATAATGAAAATGCATCTCTTGATGAAATGATTTGATAAATATTATTTTATCATGTTTTGTTTTGGGAACAAATTCCGCAACACTTTTAAATAAAAAGGATTTACTCTGAAATTATTTTAAAAAGCATAAATGAAATCGGTCTTTTCTGGCCGTGATTTTGGGGATGTCACAATACAGGTTATGTATTCACATATGTTCTGATTTGCAGCGACTAAGAAGAAGTGAGAATGTGGAGCAAGGAAAGATAAACTTGATCATGGGAAATAGGAAAGCTTCACCTGTCACCAAGATAGGAGTTTATTCCTTAGTGCTAAACAGTGGGTTTACATTAGATTTGAATAAATATTATTATTCGCCAGAAATGGCAAGAAATGTTATTTCCTTTCATGCATTGTATAAACAAGGTTTTACCTTTTATTTTGATAATAATAATGGTAGTATTGATGATTTCTTTAATAATGTTATTTATTTTAAAGCATTACCTTGTGATGGTGTGTATGAAACTGTATCTATTGTAGATAATCTAGGAAATAATGTATTGTGCATTGACTCTTCCACTAGCTTAGATAAAGCATCCTTATGGCCTTGGTCTTGGACATTTAAGCAAGAAACGCATAGGCCAACTCCAAAAGGATGGAGTCTTGGAGTCATTTGACCTAAAGTCAGATGATAGTTGTGAATCTTGTTTGCTTGGTAAAATGACAAAGTCACCTTTTACTGGTACTTGTGCTAAGGTGAAGGTTTGTAGGACCTCATACACACAGATGTGTGTGGACCCTTCAGAACTGCCACAAGAGATGCTACTTGCTTCTATGTGACTTTTACTAATGATTTTAGTAGATATGGATAAGTCTACTTAATCAAGCATAAGTCAGAAACCTTTGAAAAATTCAAAGAGTTTAAGAAAGAAGTGGAGAATCAGTTGGGCAGGAACATTAAGATGCTTCGATCCGATCATAGTGGTGAGTATCTTAGTATTGAGTTCCTTGACTATCTTAAGGTATGTGGGATTGTCTCACAATTGACACCTCCTAGGACACCACAGTTGAATGGTGTAGCTGAGAGGCGCTATCGGACCTTGTTGGACATGGTTCGTTTCATGATGAGTCGAGCTTCGCTACCAATCTCATTTTGGGGTATGCCTTAGAGACTGCCGCCCATATCCTTAATCTAGTCCCTACAAAGAAGGTTTCCAAAACACCTCACGAGGTGTGGACTAGAAAAGTTCCTAATGTAGACCACATCAAGGTTTGGAGCTGGGAGGCTTTCATGAGATGCGAGACTCACAATAAGTTCGAACCCCGAAGCAAAAGGTGTATTTTCATTGGCTACCCACAGAAATCCTTTGGTTACATCATCTACAGACCCAGTGATAATGTGGTCTTTGTAACAAGAAGAGGATTCTTTCGAGAGAGAGAATTCATAAGCCAAGGAGAAAGTGGGAGGCAAATTGACCTTGAGGAAATTCAAGATTCAAGTGGTGAAGGAACCTCAAACCCTAGCCCTCAACCTGAGGAGGAAACTCCTGTTGAGTCAACTGAAGAATCTATACCTATGAGGCGTTCTACCAGAGTTAGGAATGCATCTGAGCATTATTATGGTTTCCATATTACTGCAGAAGGTGAAACACTTATCAGTGATAACACACTGGTAAATCTGGACAAGCCTAACAGCTACACGGAAGCCATGGCAGGCCCTAAGGCTGCTAAATGGAAAGAGGCTATGGACAGCGAGACACAATCCATGTATGACAATCAAGTTTGGAACTTGGTTGACAATGTACCTGATTATAAGATAGTTGGGTGCAAATGGAACTTCAAAAAGAAGACCGACATGGATGGTAATGTACACACTTATAAAGCAAGACTAGTTGCAAAGGGTTATTCTCAAACTCTGGGAGTTGATTATGATGAGACTTTTTCACCAGTAGCCAAGATTAAATCTATTAGGCTTCTGTTAGCCATTGTCGCATTTCATGACTATGAAATATGGCAAATGGATGTCAAAACCGCTTTCCTTAATGGAAAGTTGGCTAAAGATGTTTACATGGTTCAGCCATAAGGTTTTGTTAGTACAGAGTACCCTAATAGGGTGTGTAAGCTCGAGAAATTCATTTATGGATTGAAACAAGCACCTCGTATATGGAATTTTTGCTTTGATGAGAAAGTCAAAGAATTTGGCTTTTCAAGGAGTGAAGATGAATCTTGTGTCTATGTCAATGCTAGTGGGAGTATAGTCAACTTTTTGGTACTGTATGTGGATGACATACTACTCATAGGAAATGACATCCCAACCCTGCAGGAAGTAAAGTCCTGGCTTGGGAAGTGTTTCGTTATGAAGGACCTTGGAGAAGCTGCCTATATCCTAGGGATAAGGATTTTGAGAAACAGGAGTAAAAGACTAATTGGACTTAGTCAAAGAACCTATGTAGACAAAGTGTTGAAAAGATTCACATGCATAACTCCAAGAAAGGCGAGTTACCTATCCAGTGTAATGCCAGACTGGGTAAAACTTAGAGTCCGAGTACTGAGGCTGAGCTAGCTGAAATGAGTCAAGTACCATATGCTTCTGCCGTAGGCTCGATCATGTATGTTATGACTTGTACTCGCCCTGATGTTGCCTTTGCTCTAAGCATGGTCAACAGATATCAGGGGAATCCTGGCAAGGCTCACTAGACAGCGGTAAAAATATTCTCAAGTATCTGCGAAGGACTAAGGACCGGGTCCTTATCCTTGGTGGGAGTGATGACTTGAGGGTTGTAGGGTATACTGATGCTAGCTTTCAGACCGACAGTGATAATTTCCACTCTCAGTCGGGCTGGGTCTTTACCCTAACCAGAGGGGAAATTACTTGGAAAAGTTCCAAGAAGGAGACAATGGCTAATTCCACTTATGAATCAGAGTATATAGCAACAAGAGAGGCAGAAAAGGAGGCTATATGGTTGAAGAACTTCATCGGAGACCTTGGAGTTGTACCAGCTATAAAGGAGCCAATGGAGATTTTCTGTGACAGCAATAGTGCGGTTGCCTTAGCCAAGGAACCAAGAGATCTTGGGAGATCCAGACACATTGACAGAAAATATCACTTCATCAGACATCGAATAGAAGAAGGAATCCTCATGGCAAAGAGGGTATCATCAGATAAGAACCCAGCAGATCCCCTAACAAAGGGATTGACTCGGGTTAAGCATCACCAGCATGCTCGAAGCATTGGGTTGAAGGATGATATTAGTTTTAGTAGGTAGATAATCTTGAAATTTGTAAGATTTAATTGACATTTGATGATAAATAAAAGTTGTTATTTATGAGTAAAGTGTTGCTATCTCTTGTCAATCGTTTACTATTATTTCTTTTTGCATGTTTTGACTTCCAGGATAATTATGTTATGGTTTATATCATATTGTTCAAACTCTCCACATTCGGTCATATGTTGGAAGTAGATATGAGTCAAGACTGTCATGGGTTGGCTTGTAGAGGTCTAAGATGTTAGACAAAGCGGGGCTACAACACTCATGAGTGTTCATAAGTTCCGAGTATTGGATTCAACCCATACTCACTTGTATCACTTCATGGAATTTATCTCGAGTGATCGTGAGACGGTAATATCATATAAGTCTTCAAACCTAGAGATATGATTTGTTGCCTATGAGTTAGTTATGCATTGATTGCACGAAAACGCATTGGTAACTCGATGTTATAAACCGTGCTTTTATGGGTATTTTAACAAGTAGTAGAGCAAACATATGAGTCGAAGTTTATCTGTTCCTTCTAGAACTAGAAGCGATATCTGGGACCCTCGATGATTTTGTTTTGACCTATGTACTGGGCCTGGTCAGAACTAAATTGATGTGTTCAGTTAAGTTCTATGTCAAACAAATCGGAAATCAGGAAACAAATGTTGGACAATAAGCAAGACCATGTTCGATGTATTTTTCCGGATGATATTTAGAACAGAGGATTATATGAACACTTATCTAAAATGGCGCTTCATAGTTCAACAGAGTTTAAAGAGCTACGATTGTTGATCGGTTCCTGAAGTCATACTTGCAACTATAATTATTAGACTTATCCAAGTGGGAGACTGTTGGATATAATGTCTAAGTCCATAACTATATTTTGTATGTACTTGACCTAACCCAGCATGGTCCATTTGGGTTGCACTTCACCCGAACAATTTATGGATAATCTTTTGAGAATAGTATAAGTTATGATTTATTAATATTATAAGTTCTAATATATTAATATAAAATCATATTATTTAATTAGTATTGATCTATAATTAATCTAGAATTAATTTAGAGATCAAAACTATGACTAATTAAATATGGGCTCTTGTATTTATATAGTGTAGGCTAATGGTTATTTGGAATGGGCTAGCCTTGCATGGAAAGTCCATGGATACTTCATGGTGCTTTAACCCATGGATCTCATGGAAATAAAAAGACATGGGTATTAGGGTTTACATGGATGTAACAGTATTCCACCACACTATATAAAGGAGGATTTGGTTCTTGAAATCGTTCTAGTTGTGGTAAGTATACTAAGAGGGCCGATTTCAAGAAAGGTTTTGAATATTCTCTCAAGTTTCCAAGTTTGTGGTGATTTGTGATTTCCATTTGAAACATCCATACTATTGGTGCTAGGCTCTTAAACTTCAAGCAATCAAATACAACTACAAGGTAAGTAATTCTACTAGCTTTATTTGATTCAAGTTCCCCATGCCATGCTAGATAGGATAAGAACCTTGAAAAAAATAATTATTTGCATGTATCTTAGTCAAACATAGATCCAAGGCTTCTAGGGTTGCATGTACACCATAAGAGTGTTAGGATGCTCAAAACCCATCAACATGTACCCTATCCTTAGTATTTAAGCCATTTGAGGCCTTGCATGCATGCAAAGTTTGCAACTTTACGTGGTAACTACACCATAAGGGGTTGGATATGTAATTTGGAGCCTTAGATTCCATTGGAAAGGGCTAAACACAAAAAGGACTAAAGGGACTCAACGAGTTTCTTAGCCAACTCGATGAGTCGGGTAGGGTTTACCCGTTTTTGAGATTTTGAGTGATTTCAGTGAGGGATTAGAGTTTTCGGTCTACATGAGTTTTCGGTGTTCTGGACATTAAGGAACTCGACGAGTTACTCACGTAACTTGGCGAGTTGACTTGTGTTAGTCCCGATTTTCTGGACACTAGAGGAACTCGACGAGTTGCTAGATACACTCGACTAGTCAGGTCAACATGGACTGTTGACCTTGACTGTTGACCAATTTTGACCATAAGGGTAATTCTAGTATTTCAGGATTTTGACAAGCTAGTTACATGATGTGTAACATCCCAAGTCCATGTATATCTTGTAAAACCTTGATATTTTGAGCTCTTGTCCATTTTGGCCCTTATTAGAGAAAAGGTAGTAAACGAGTACGCGTGGCGTACTAGAGTGTACGGTCAACATACTTGAATGTCTGCAAGTGATGCGGACGCTACCTAGTATGTTGGGCGTACCATTGGGTACGTTAGGCGTACTAGGCCTAGAATGAAACCCTAATTGTTAGTGAGCTCCCTATTTAAAGGACATGATGGCCTCGTTCCTGGCCACCATTTCCACACACCAAACCCTCCTAAACCTAAATCGTCGTCCTTATAGCTGGAGAGTGCATTTGAGAGCTTGTGAGTGTAATCTTGTGTTCTTGAAGTAGAGAAGAAGTTTGGAGAAGAAGGAGTGAGAGCCCTAGGAGTTGGATTTGAGCTTAGCTGTGTGGAAAGCTTCAAATTAAGGTATAAAGCTTCAATCTTTCTCATTCTATTCTTTGGTTCATTCATATGGAGTATTTTAGGGTTTTGTCCCAAAAGATGGAGAATTTATGAGTTAATGAGCTCCAAAGACCTTGATCTACCCCTTTTCAGTGTATTTTGTGGAGTAAAGTCATAAAAATCTAGTCTTGGACGTTAGGAGTGAGCCATGCATGAGTTATGAGCTTCATAAGGAATGGGGATGGGTGTTTTAAGTGTTTGTGACTTAATCAGCCATGAAAAGGATTAAAGTCACTGGCTTTATGGATTAAGAGACATTAAGGAATCCAGATCTAAGATATGAGCCTATGTCTTAACTAATTAAGACCAAAAATGCAAGGAGAGTGAAATAGGGACATACGCTGGGAGTAATCCCAGTACACGTAGTGTAGGGGTTTAGCATCCCCGAAGCCTGCATGGCAGCCGAGTATGCCCATCATAGAGAGTTGGTACGCACAACATACTCCGTACCGTTGACTTTCAGTTGACTTTAGGGTTTGGTCAACATGTGGTCTATTAAGCCCATGGAGGGGTAAAATGGTCTTTTACCCTTTTGTGAGTGTATGGAAGGGTTAGTCTAGCCTTGTGAGAGCCGTTATTAATTAAGGATAATTATTGTGTGTGTTAAGCGGAGGCTAGACTAGTGATTCGAGTTTGAGATTATCCGAGTTCTTATGAGGTGAGTCTTCTCACTATACTTTACCTAAAGTGGTAATTATGTGTGACCGGAGGGTCTTATGTGCTTGCTTGAGTTATGCATTTTCTGTGTGATATGTACTGTGTGCTATATTGTGAGATACTTAGATCGGACTGGAGGGTCCAATGAACTATGAGACCGGAGGATCCTCACTTAGACTGGACCGGAGGGTCCAACGAGCAGTAAGACCGTAAGGTCCATACTTAGACTGGACCAGAGGGTCCAACGAGCTGTGGGAGTGGAGGGTCCCATTAAGACGCATTGACCGGAGGGTCTTATAGAGCTATAGCCTCGAGTGGCTATTATATATGGGTGATATTTTGGGGAACTCATTAAGCTTCGTGCTTACCGTGTTATGTGTTTCAGGTACTTCCGAGGATCGCAGGAAGGCACCGACTTAATTGTACACACACACACACACACCAGAGCTGGAGTTATATTTATTATTGGATCCTAGATTTGTGATAAACTATTTTTGAAATTATGTTTTGATATTGATACTTGAAGTTTTGGAGAAATGTAATATGTAATTTACCGTGTTTGAAAAATGAAAAATTGTTTTGAAAACTTTACATCATTACAAGTTGGTATTAGAGCTTTGGTTTGAGGGATTCGGATGCACCTTCGGGTATATCCTGACTCAAACTAAGGATTTGAGAAAGAATTTCAAAAGAAACTATTTTTCTAAAACGAGTAAGAGTTTCTAAGAGAAAAACAAGAAAGAGCAGTGTGTAGAATCAGCCAGAGCCCGAACGATGATTTCCCAAAATACCCTTACTTTATGTGTTATGAGATATATTATGCATGCTTGAGAGTAGGCAAGGTATTTCATAATTTAGGACTAGAGTGGCCTGATTTGTAATGCCTTTGCCTAGGGGTTACTGCTACCAGTGATATGCTTTGAGTGAAAGTATGTAGCAGAGAGGGGCTTATAGGAGGTCTTCTAAGAGAGTAGTTTGTGTTTGGCGAGATATAGAGTACTTGTGAACTAGGATCCTAGGAGGAAGACTTGGAATGGACACAAATGCAGTGTGGAAGGTAGTATTGGGCCCGTACTGCTGGAAACATCGGATCGGTACATAGTCCAAGTAAGAATCATTAGGGTGCTAAGGAACAAGTACGAGTGAGTTATCGAGTGTGAGTATTCTTGATCGAGTCTCTGATTATTTTTGTGTTATGTTTCAGAGACATCATGGTGTGTACGCGCCACATCCCGAGGAGCAATGGATTTAGCAATGATGAGATTTGTAGGATGATTCACGATGAGGTGGCCGCAACTATCTGAGAGGCCATCTCGGAGATGTTTGGGTCTATTACGACCATTTTAATTGAGAAGTTTGATGAGCGATATGCTGCTGTTACGGAGGCGGCTACTGATGTAGGCACCGCAACTATCACTGCTACCAGGCCGCAAGGGGTGACTCGTTGCTGTACCGAGATTTCAACAACATGAAGCCACTAGGGTTTGATTGGACTCAGGATCCGATTTTCGCGATGAGACGGATCTCTGATATCGAGGGGTGTTTCTACACTTGTTCGTGCCCAGAGCATTTGAGGGTACGGTTCGCGCTAAATCAGCTTTGCTTGGGGGCGAAGAACTGGTGGAAGTTTGTGACAACCAGCTACACTTCTGCAGAGCTCACTGCAGTGACATGGGAGAGGTTTACTGCGATGTTTTGAGATGAGTATGTTCCTCCTATGGAGAGGGAACGGTTGACCCATGATTTTTTGTCCTTCAAGCAGAGGACAGAGTTAGTGACAGTGATTACAAGAATGTTCCATGAGAGGGCGATGTTTTTCCCTAAGCATGTGTCTACCGAGCAGGCACATATGAGCAAGTATTTGAGCATTTCGAGGAGGGATATTCGAGAGTTCGTGGCGAACTAGACTTATTGATCATTAGTTGAGTTTCAGGAAAATGCCCGAAAGAAGGAGATTAAGCTGGAGACTCAGGCTAGGGAGGAGGCGGAGTCTACCGACCAGAAGGGTCGCACTTGTGGGAAGTGCGACAAGAGTCATGAGGGAGTATGTAGAGTAGGTGTTTGCTACAAGTGTGGCAACGAGGGGCATATTGCAAGGGATTTCCCCAAGGGGTATGCAGTCTGTTTTCACTGCAACCAGATCGGCCATCGGAAGGCCGCGTGCCCATAGCTGCTACAGGGATCAACACAGGGATCTGCCCCTGCTGCTTTACGAGCTATGGAGAGCCGGCCAACGAAGGCTGAGGTATCAAAGGTTCGTAGGAGAGCCTTTTAGTTGACAGCGGAGGAGGTCTGCGCAGCACCTGATGTCGTGGCTGGTATGTGTTCTTGTACTTATCCTATTTTGAGTTATATTGTTCTTCAAAGCCATGACATCATTCACACGATCTTCGGTCACTCCACATATATGCTTTCTCTCTTGTAACTTATTCATAATTTCATACTTATGTTCGGTAACATAAAAACTGTATCTTATGGGCTGTTTGGTTCGTATATAATGTTTTTAAAGGAATGGAAGTTGTGAAAGGAATCGGAATCTCGAATTCCTGGTCCATCAAAATAAAAAGAACAAAACAAATCAAGTAAAACTCCAGCAAATCCATTGGTCTTTTCAATCAACTCTTCAATGGGGAATGCTGAAATGGTTGCATCCTTGTGGCCACCAATCTATGAAGAAGAAGAGCACATGTTTGTTCTCATTCAAAGGCGTCTACCAGTTTCTTTAGCAATGGCAAACACCTTGATTAAATTCTTATCCATAGATTGTTGTAAAGGCTTTTTGGAAATGGCCACCTTGGTTGGTACTGATGACAAGATGTGCAACTTTTCTGAAAAAGTATGCACACCAGTGGCAATAACAACAACTTTGATTTCACCTAGTCTCTTATTGTTGAGCATTTGACCAAACACTTTATGTGCGTAAATCAGCTTCAAGAACATGATTCCATATGGTGTAGTTTCCATATGCAACACAAATAGCATAATGTGCACAAGCATTAATATTACTTGCAGTCGAATAAACAGTCCAATTTTGTGTACGATTGACCCAAATAAAGTCTTTAATTTTTCCATCCGTACTCAAATGCATCCTGGAAATAAGCGAGTAGTGGGGGATAATAGAAGGAGAATTTAGATATGATGGCAGATTGGGAGAATGCATATGATTGAGTCATGGTAGCTCATTAGAGTACGGGACAAAGCAAATAACGTTTTCCCCTTGTTTCCGAGGAATTAAGGCCTAGATTCAGATGTGTAGATATTTTGCAATCAAAACTTGAAAAAAAAAAACAATTGAAATGATTTAGATGTAACCTTCATGGATTTCTAAACCATATCAAATAGCGTGATATCAAAACAACTACGATCAACAAAGGGTGGACGGGAAACCATCATAATCGATCCTGCCAGTTTGAACTTCCTCTCTGCACATAGGTGGTGGAATTACACAACAAAGATGGTTGAGACTTGGTAGCAAAAGAAATTGTCAAATGTGTATGTGTGTGTGTGTGTGAGAGAGAGAGAGAGAGAGAGAGATTAACAATGAAGAAGAAGAATCGATCCTTTAGGGTTGAAATTTGAAAACCAAATCAATTTTATGAGATTACATCCCTGATTTCTGGAAATTGAAGGCTAATTTATTACATAGAAGTTGGAAACTCTTAATTGTTTCCAACAAACGCTAAAGTAGGGATGTCAAAAAGTTTCGTGGGACCCCGTTCCCTGGGGGCCCCGTCCCGTTTGGGAAAAAAATTTAAAAAATATCGGGGATGGGGATGGGGGCAGGGGCAAGGTTAACCCTCGTTTTAATTTCGGGGGCGACGGCGGGGTAGGCAATCATGTCCCAAAACCCCCATTGGGACCCCATTAATAAATTACACATATATTTACATATATTAATTATATAAATATAATAAATAATAGCATGATTTCGAGCTTCTAAAATTCATCAAAAACATGTTTTTAAGATGTCATAACTTTTTTTATTTTTAACATATAAAATTTTGCTATAAATAATTATTTGTACTTAAAAAATAGTCTATTTTAGCCTAAATAACAATTTCTTTTAGAAAAAAAAAAAGGCAACCCAAAATCAATCAGAGGTGGGGATTGGGTAATAAAGGGGACTCGGGGGCGGGGGCGAGGGTAGAAAGGCCGAACATTTCGAGGGCGGGGACGGGGATGCACTCCCCGTCCCGTTTGCCCCCGTTGACATTCCTATGCCAGAGCGAGCGAGAATGAAGGCGGATGGGATATTAAGAGGTAGAAAGGGTGTTTTTGGAACTTCACATAGAAACTTTGAGCGAAAAAATTCACCGGGGAGGGGCTCATAAAATGCTATCCTACATAGGTACTTTTTTATTAGAAGAGGGGATTTAGAAAGTCTAGAAGCTTTTGAAAAATAACCGTTGGAACATGGAAGTCTAGAGGGTTCGGCCATCATTCCGCTCTCAACAGACCGAAGCAACACCGGAGACCATAACGATCTCCGGAGACCCCCAAACTCATATCCTTTGCCGGAGATATAATTTATCGTTGGAAATTGATAGGGTTGGATCCGTATTCATATAAATACGTTCTTTCAGTCATTCCGTTCTCAACAGTCCCAACCACCCTGAGACCCATAGCGATCTCTGTAAACACCCATGGAGACCCCCCAAGAGACTCACAGCCATGTCTCTAATCCAAGCTTTTTCAAGATCGTTGTAAGTTTTAACTATTGTCGCTTGTATTCTTTATTTTATCTTTATTTCTAAAGGGTTTCCTGTAATTGAGATATTATGATTTCTTATGTAAAAATAAAGTTGTTGTATGGTTAATAAGAAAGAATCAAAGATTAATTGGTGTGTCGTTTTTAATTTTTACTTTTTTTTTTCATGTTCTCTTTCTTCTCATCGAGGGTTTCTAGTATTTTACCTTGTCTTTTCTTCATCTTTTCGTTGGCAAGGTTTTCTGTTAGCTCTAATTTGATCGGTCGAAGTAACTACACCAGATGTTTTGGCTTTGCTTATTTTTTCGTGGGTCTTCTTCATCTTTTCGTGAAAGGTTTTTTTTTTTTTTTTTTTTTTTTTCCTCTGTAAAATCTGTTAGCGGGCGACTGTTTGGGTTGTTCCAGAATGTGTTTTTGTGGCTTTGTTAATCATTTGATAATGTCTTGGTTGCTTGAGGATTCTTATTGTATTTCAGATTCTGTCGTTTGTAACAAGTTTTATAAAATAACGAAGTTTTAGTCAAATCTTTTTAAGTGTTGTTTCACTTCCATTGATTTGCATTTTACTATTAAAATAAATCTGGTCAAAATCTTGGATCAAATCATGATTTTAAAAAGTGTTAAGGTTGAAATTAATATCTGTTTTGTGAGTAGAAATATCCAGTTTGCACATGGATTAGTTTGGTTTTTAGCTGACATGAATATAACATATTTGTGGTAGTTCTATTAAGTAAATGTAATCTTTGCAGCATGTTATTTAGATATCCGAAGATTGTAAAGTTAACATAACATAACTGTGTTAATTTACGTATTCCAACATCATTACATGTATCAATTATTATTGTCTAAAGCATCATCTTTTTATGGCTATTTGATAGGATAACCGGAGCATTTGATAGCTCATAGCAATCTAAAAAAAAGAGTCAAACGACCATGTATATAGTGTCAAGGTATGTAACCAAATTTTACTTCATATTCTTGCAAAATATCTCAGAGTAAAAATGAAAAATCCTTTCCACATTGTCTCACAAGTTGGTATGTTATAATTGAATGTTTTTTCGAAGCAACACAGAAGAACTTGGTTTCGAATGATATGATACCTTTGTGAGCTGAGGCAATTGTAATTATAATCTTTTTCCTATTAGGACATGGTAATTTTAAACTTTCCACCTGATAAGAGTGTACTTTGAGGATCTAACCATTATAGTATCATACTTTCAATATTTAACCTATTAAGACGCAACATTTTCATTATTTTCCTATTAAGACCTTGTACTTTGTAAATTGAAACTTTTTCATTTTGGTTACAAAATATAACATTATACTTTCAAATTTGTTTTTATTAAGACATTGAACTTTTAACTTTTTTCATATTTGGACATTGCACTTTAATAATTTATTTAAATCTAATATATTAATATGTACTTTAATTTTTTTTCCTGCTAAGACATTGTACTTTGAAAAAAGTTACTTTTAAAGTTTTATTTTTTATTTTTTTTATAAAGATCTTTAACTTTGGTTAAGACATTTGACTTTGAAAATAATAACATTATACTTTCAAGACCCAACAAGTTAAAATTGTACTTCCAGTTTTTTTGCATTTAAAAAATCTAACCTATTTAGAAATTATACTTTAAAAATCATAAATTTGTTTGATTTTATTATCAATTATAACATTATACTTTCATAATTTCCCATTAAGAAATTATACTTTTTTTTTACTACCAAGACATTGTACCAAAAAAATTGTAACATGTTATAGCATTTTACTTTAAAAATCTAACAAATTAAGACATTGTACTTTTAACCTTTTGCTATTAAGACATTATACCACTAATTTGCTTCTTAATTCTTTTAAAAGATCTTACTTTGAAAATGTTTTTTTTTTCGTTACAACTTATAGTGTTATATTTTATATTCCCATGACTTCATTGCATTTTTATTTCTTTTCTATCAAGACAATTTACTTTGAAAATCTAACCAATTAGGGTATTATACTTTCAACAACAAGCATATGAATACATGTATTCTAATATTTTTACCATAAGGACATTAAATTTTAAAGTTATATATATATTTTTTTATCTTGGTTACCATGTATATAGCATTATATTTCAACTTTTTTTTCTTATAAAGATTCGGTGTTTTGAAAATCTAATTAGTTTTACCATTGTACTTTCAGTTATAGCATTAAACTTTCAATATATAAGCTTATTAAGATATTAGACTTTGAAAATCTAACCTGTTAAGACTAAACTTGTTTAATTTTGATTAAGAATTACATTTCGAATTATATTTTCCTATAAAGACATGGTTATTATACTTATAGCTTTATACCTTCAAATTATTAGGACAATTTACTTATTTATTCTCATGGAGACATTGTACCCTGAAAAACAAAACCTTTTTTTTTGTTTACCATTTGAAGCGCTTTACTTCTGGTTTTATTTCTCATTAAGACATTGTACTTCTATTTTTTTGCTTTTAAAATATTATATTGGCAAAATCTAACTATCTGTAACATTATACTCTGATTTATAGCATTATACTTTCAAATGTCACCTATTAAATTAATGAACATTTATATGCTCAATCAAGACACTTTACTTTCAAATCTACGCAGTTAGAGGATTATCCTTTCAAAGTTGAACCCATTAAGATAATGTACTTATAACTTTCCACTTAAGATATTACATTCTTAAAACCGAACCCAAAAGCGACCCCAAAACCACAGCCTTAGTTTTGAGAATTTTAAAACCAAACCAAACCCAAAACCATTGGTTTGGTTTTTCGGTTTTCAATTTGTACTTGGGTTTCCTGGTTTGGTTTTGGTTTTAAACCCAAACTTTAATTGAATCATTAGCTAACTTCAAGTGTTTAATATAAACATGAAGTTGAAGTATCTTCTGATACTTCAATCGATGTGGACTTAAAGTAGATATCAAATAAAGCATGAGGATAACAAACTTATATACTAGATGAAAATAACTAAGTTTTCATGTGTTTGGCGATGTGGGATAAAATAGTTGGGAAAATAAAAGAATAGAATAGTTGGAAAAATAAAAGATATGTAAACAAAGGATTTGTAAGGAGCAAGAATTGATCCTTAGAACTTTATTTCATTAAGCCAACACCTTAACCAATAGACTAGCTATTTGTTTTTGCTTATAACTGAAGGGGTGCGTATATATACACTACATAAAACAAATTTTTTTTTCTAAAAAATCTACACTACCGAATTTTTTTTGAGGGGTATCTTGGATCCGCCCCTGTTTGTGTTAATAACAACACAAATAAGTTCTAAAGTTCTTTAAACTTCGAAGACATCAAGTTAAAGGGACCAAAATGACACTAGAATCACCCATAACTTAGATCTAGAGAGGTCAGAACATAAAGGCTGAGACTTTATACCTTGCAAGGACTAGTTGATTAAAAAGAGTAAAGGAACTTCGCTAGATCTGAACTTATATAACACTTTAAGACCAAGGGATAAGTTAACCACCTTCAAGCTTCACACCAAAGGAAGATAAGGCTCAAACATGCAACGAAGGCTAGTGTTAGGGTTGTTAGGGTTGAGACAGAGAATCTATGGAGGTGGAGGTTGTGAAATGATGAACCCCAGGAACAATGCCCTTAAATAGGCCTAAATCCAGAGGCCTAGGGCCTAAGCCAAACAATGTAAGTCGTGCCGTGACACCTTGTGTGTCGCGTCGTGTTAACAACGTGTCATAACGCCTACCAAATAAAGAATATATATATAAATAATGCTCAAATGCACTAGGGGTAGTACATGAAACCAGGATTGATTTCACATGGACACGACATAAGGTCTATGCCTCTCTTGCATAAGGAAACACTAAATTAATAGTAACTGAAATGGGGGGATTTGTTGACTATTAAAACTAACTTGGAAATAAATTTATAAAAGAAAATTGCAATTTAAATATTAGAATAAAATTCGGAAAGTAAAAACAATTTCACTTTTGCAGTGACTCCTAATCATGCAAATAACCATCAACACGATTATTGAATTGTGTATTGTTTAATGTAACATCCCAAAAATCACGACTAAAATTTTCTCTTAAGACATTACTAAAACCATATTCATAAAAAACCGTATCATAAATCATTACATAATTTCGTAGCATTAATTCGAAATACAAACTTATTATCAGAGTAAAACATCATAGGCTAGCTGACTATGGTGTGTGCACTGCAATCTTCCCGAGCTCCTCCTTTGAAAACTGAGTACCTGAAACCAAAAACTGAAACTGTAAGCACGAAGCTTAGTGAGCTCCCCCAAACTACCACATACCATACAATAACATATAAAGCACATACTGGATCTTGCCCACTACATCGGACCGAGGTCCGGACTAACTGGGGCCCTTCCCCCCGCATCGGACCGAAGTCCGGAAACTAACTGGGACCTTGTCCCCTGCGTCGGACCGAAGTCCGGAAACTAACTGGGACCTTGTCCCCTGCATCGAAACGAAGTCCGGACTAACTGGGGCCTTGCCCCCTGCATCGGACCGAAGTCCAGAAACTGACTGAACATAGCATAGCATAACATATCAACTAGCATAAACACATATACTGCATACTGCATCGGGCTGTAGCCCGGACCACATAACACATAGCGCATAAATCCTGTCGGAGCCACGAAGGCATCAAACATACTAACTACTGCATCGGGCCGAAGCCCGGAAACTACTGCTAACTAAACGGGCCGGCATTGTGGCCTTAGACCCGTTCCTACTGGAAGGAAACTCACATCGTGAACTGGCTGCTGAGTGTATGGCTCTGGAAGCTATCTGCTGCTGCTCCAGTATCTCCCCAGCTACAATTCTACAAATACACTCAATCAAATACTAATAACTGCATTGGGGTAAAATGACTCTTTTACCCCCGGCTAAAGTCAACTCTCCCGGTCAAAGTCAACTTACAGTTGACCTGACTTGTCGAGTTGGGCCGCCAACTCGCCGAGTTCCTACTCTCACTTCTCAACCCTGCTCGTTGCTACTCGTCGAGTATGGCATCAACTCGACGAGTTCCCTTTCGATTCTAAAACTCATGCTATCTGCATCCGACCCGCCGAGTTGTATGAACAACTCGACGAGTTGCTCTTGAATCTATGAAGATTGCCTTAGACTCGCCGAGTTGTATGAACAACTCGTCGAGTCCCTCCATTACCGAGTCTAACCTCCGGCTCACTGAGTCCATTCTACTACTCACTGGTCCCCACTCAGAATCACTCAAAGGGGAAAAATCGGGGACTCGTGGCTCGACTCGCCGAGTCCGAAGAACGACTCGTCGAGTCGCATGCATGCAGTTACTAAAAATCGATTCTGCTTGAATCCAGTGCATATAACTTGTAGATCTGGGCTTCTTATGCTCGATTAACACGTAAAGATTCTATCTTTACGTGTCCATACACATCCATGGAGATTAAAAGGCTCAAAAGACATAATAAAGGCTAGATCTAAGGTTCTCATGCAAGGTAACTTCAAAAAGGAGATAGATCAGGGCTCTACAACTCTTAAATGAACAGATCTAGGGATATCTCGACCCAATAAGGCATCCATACAACTATAAAGCTTGGAAAATACATTAAACTAGCCTTAGAGGTGTTCTAATGGAGGTTTTAAGCACAAAACAGGATAATTCCGGGACATACCTCAATGAACTCTTGACTTTGGCCTTGGATCTTTGCTCTACACTTCCTCTTTTAGGTCCTTTCTTCTTCTTCTTCTTCTTCTTCTTCAATCCTTCAAAAATCCACACCAAAACACTTTAATCATACAAGGAATGGTTTAGGGTTTCTCACAAGCTCTCTGAGGGTGAAGGAGGCAAGTTGGGGCACATATCATTGCTTAAATAGTGAGCAAACTCGGGGATTTAGGGTTTTCTTTGCTTAGACCAGACTCACCGAGTCACCTTGGCCGACTCGCCGAGTTGGTCGCTTACACCTCGACCCGGATCCCGCTCGGACTCGCCGAGTCCCTTCTTGGACTCGCCGAGTCTCCCCTTAAAATTGGGGTTTCTTTCTTTTCTTGACTTTCCAAACTTTGGCTGTTACATTTAAAATGCTACGAAAAATTATTAATAAGCTCTAACAATTTTCTCATACTAAAATGTTTAACCAAAACAAACTTTTTGAATTAAACCTTACTTTTTACCGAATTAACCAAATAAACTCTTAATTAATTTAGTAAAGTAGCATTAGACACAGTGTTAATTTCCAGTGAAGTCAAATAATACTTCTTACAAGCTCGGAAGCATAAAGACTTGTTTGATCTGTTTATATTAGAGTTAATCGTAACACAAAATTAATCTAATATTTGTTACTTTTACTGATTAAAAAAGACAATTATGGATCTAAACAAATTAGATAACTGGAATGATTCATTAACAATTAAAGTGGCCGGCCAATAGAATGAATCAAAATCAAACTTTCAATTAAGTATGAAACGGATCAAACTAAACTGTAAACACATCAAAAATCAAATGGTGTTCTTCAAATCTGTGTTTGACACTCAGTCGTCTAGAATCTCGAATAGGGTCACTGGGGTGTTTTTAGAAGCCTTTTTATACTTCCAGTAAAAAAACAGAGATTTCTGTGATCGCATATATGATAAATGCGATTGCAATTATCGTGAAAACGTGCTCTGAAGTGACTTAAGGAAATACGATGTCGTTTTGGAACTTTTCATGTCTTAAAAGCAAATATGCAATCGCATATATGGATCTGCGATAGCATAAATGGTATTTTTTTCTCAGGTCGAGTTTTGGCATGTAGAAACCTCGAAGTAAGTATGCAAGCATTTTTTGCGATCGCGATCACATAAACAGGAATTATGATCGCATTTCGTCATTCCTGCCTCGTTTCGGTTGCCATTCTACCTTTCAAACTATTCCAGATCATTTCTTAGCATCATTCCTTAGTTCCATAGCCAATCAAGCTCCGATGCTTCCTAGAAAGCATCCCGAGATGTCGTATGTGTCAATGTGCTCCAATTTGCCCTAGTATGGGCATTCTATAAAGCTACAACGAAAACAAATTTGGCGCAAGAACTGTGTGATATGATATTTTTCATTCTCTACCAAGTGAAAGCATAGAGCTAGGCTCCTACGCAACAAAGGCTACTCCTGCTTCGACAAAAGTTGATTTGGACATGTTGGGTTCTTAAGGATGCGTGTTTTGGTTTTTTGACTACGTACTGTGTTATTTTAGCTCGCAAGGCTAGTGCATACTTATAAATAAAACTATGACTGGATTATTGGGTTAGATCATTGCAAGTCTTCCTGACTTTGAGAGTCTGTGATACATAGAAGGTTTCAGGATGGTCATCTTGGTCGTGATTCCATTGGAGCTCCATCACTGTAGAGTCTGATCGTTTTTTTTTTTTTTTTTTTTAATTTTTTTTAATTTTTTTTATTTATAAATGCAAATTCGGCAATAATGATACATAGAAGGTTTCAGGATGGTCGTCATGGTGGTGATTCCATTGGAGCTCCATCGGTGTAGAGTCTGATTGATTTTTTTTTATTTTTTTTATTTTTTATTTTTTATTTATTATAAATGCAATTTCGGCAATAATGATATCCCCAACATACCAAAACTAACTGTCACCCCACCGGTAGTAGTAATGTAAGAATTGGTACATAGAATAACTTTTTATATAAAGGAGAAGATATTGTATACCGAAACTTCCTTCTTGCATTAAGCCCCTCCGGAAGCACACACTATAATACCGTTTAGTTGCCCTCTGCTATTAACAACCTCAGTTAATCCTGTCTTTCTTTGATAAGAATTGATATGATTTTTATTAAGCTCCTCCGAATGAAATTCAATAGGATCCAAAGAGACCATGTTTTCATCCATAGGCCCTCAAGTGCCCCGGATTGATTAAAAGTTCGATTCTATCTGAACTACTCATTTTCAAATGATACATTGTTAACAAAGATGCACCTTCATGGTAGATGGGTTTGGTTTCCCGAGGATCGCATGTAGGCCGGTCTTAGCGGATTCTTCTTGCTCGTTATCGATGTTTGTGCTCCTGTTTACCTGCCGTTCATCAATTCTATATTATGCTTCTAATGCTTTGAAGGTGTCGGCTTTGCATTGATGACTCGGATCATATTTGTTCCCACATCTGAAACATTCTCCTTGTGGTTCTGTTTTTTTGCAACTGTGATTCTAGGGTTAGACTTTGGTTCGATTTTCTGTGGGTTTGTGAGGGAAGACGAGTTTGGCATAGGGGTAAAAGGTTTGAAATTGGGTTTTAGTTGAGAATTCCAGGGTTTTCTTTTCTGGATGGGAATGACTCATTTTGGATTCAAACTCGAGTGCTAGACTCATAGCTTTGTAAACAGTACGAGGTTTAGGATGCGAACGTCAGCCTTTTCTCCTCGTAGGAACTGGTTATTGTTCCGCCGACAACCATGAATGAAGGTCTAAGGCATCACCCTCTAAATGCATAGCTGCAACATCCACCTTTTCTTCATCAAGAGTGTTATAAAATCGGAAATACTTTTCATCCTTCAATATCCAATCCCTCGGATCCCTCCACTGAAGATGGGAAATTCAATTTTATGATATGGCCTACGGTTGAAACCGGAATGGCTTGTATCTCCATCATCATTCTTTCTCCCACCACCAAACTTCTCCTTCGCTGCTGCTTGGTGCTTCAAATTGGCGATGTCCTCCTTTAAGAACTCCATAGCTTTGAGTTTAGCAGCAATCACCGCTAATTGAGTAGTGACAGGATCATTGTTGCTACTTCGATTTCCAGGTAATGGAACCAATGATAGGATCTCGAAATTACAGCAATCAAATGATTGGATGAAAGTCAAAGGGCCCGATTCGAAAGGAGCAAAGTCTCCAATACAAATAGATAATTGATAAAATCACTAAACTAAAAGCTATTGAAATGTAGCCTGCTAATTAACACTTGGGTTATAACCAACTGCTCCTGGAAACTAGCTTGTTAACTGCTCCCCACCTTTCCATTAACCCATTGCTTTGTTGTATCAGCAGGATCGTTGGTTCTCAAGCCTTTTCCATTGTTCTTATATTTTACTTGTATTGTAAGTAGACTTCTAGAACCTCATACACTGTTTTGAAGTCGGGTTCTTCATCTGTAGTTTCAACTTTTTAGTGTTGCACTGTTTACATTTAACCTTTAATGATTAAACCTTTTTTTTTCCGACAGCTGAATAGTAGATTATACATTTAACCTTTATATTTAAACTAGGTATTTAATCCCTTTTGAAGAGTAGACAATCACCTTGGAAGTAATAACCATTAACCAGACTATATGAAGCTATTCTTGGATTTGTTATTTAAAAGTGTAGCGTACTAATCTACAAAATAGCACATGGCTTCAGGATGTGATTTAGGTATAGGTAGACTTCTAGAACCTCATACACTGTTGTGAAGCCCTTCTTCAGCTTTAGTGTCAACTTTTTAGTGTTGCACTGTTTACATGGTTCCTTTTAAATAGCAGTTTCCGTGTTAATTCTATGCAAGTCAAAAGGAAGATTTATTGCCCAACTATACATTCCTGTTATACAAGTTTTTTAAGTTCCATTCATAGAGATGTCTTTTGCATTTTTATGTTTCATGCTTAGTAAATACTTTCTACAGGTGACAGTTTTCCTTTTGTTCAATAAGTTGCCTTTTGTTCAACAAGTTGCCTCAATGCAGTTATTTGTGATTGTTGTGTTTTTAAGGTATCTTTTCATAATTGCAGCATTCATGAAGGATTACAAGTTTCCTTATATTCAAAAGTATTATTATTTGTTAATTACATTGCTATTCTTATGTAGCATAATCTGTTTCCTTTTGATTGTTAATTACACTGATTTCTATAGATTGTGTAACAGATTATACCGAGAACAACGAAAACTTATCTTCACTAAGAAGCAAACAAATCTTCATTAATTCTTAACATAGTACATAATCACGACTTGCCAATTCATAGATAAAATGATAATTGATCCCAATATGTTTTTGCTCTTCCCGTGATACACTGGATTCTTGTTGAGTGCAATTGCAGATTTGTAGTACTATTTAGTTTTGGTTCAATGATTTTTAGTACTACTTTTTATTTATTTTTTTTGAAACAACAAACTAGCTAACATACTCCTAAATACCACCTATGTCTTCTAAGAGACTTGAACTCATGACCTCTTATTTGAAAGAGTCACTCCTTACCGTTAGGCCGAAGGCCCTCTGGTCAATGATTTTTAGTATCATATAGTTATATTAAATTGTTATTGAATTTAATTCGTACAACTCTCATCCGTTTTGACTGATCTATTCCACGCTTTAGCGGTGAGTAATAACTTTTGACAAAGTTCACTGACACGTCATATAGCTATATATAATGGTAAGCAAAAAAATAAATAAAGAGCATCTCTCTATACACAGCCCCAAAATCAAACATTGAAACCCAATTCTATAGTTCTCATATCAAAAATGGCACGGAGAAAATCAGTGAGGGTTAGCAAGAGGGCTAAAAGATGGATCAAAGTTGATCGAATTTCCCGTTTGCCCGATGATTTGATTGATCACATTTACTCATTTTTAGACTCAAAAAGTTCTGTTCAAAGTAGCCTTTTGTCACGTAGGTGGAGAAATACATGGAAATGCCATCCACGTCTCAAATTCGAGACCGATCTCTCCACCGGTCACAAATTCGACAATTTTGCGCAAAAATTTCTATCTAAACGAAAGAAAGATGCACAAATTCCAATCATTCACTTCCGTTCAAACTCGATCCCCATCCGCCTTCTCAAAAAGATCATATCATATTCAATGTCACACGGGACTAAAACGCTCAGCATTCTATACATGAATGATATACCAACAAGACGTGGCGGATTCGATTTGTCTTTACTTAAATCTCCTTTTCTTCAAGATCTTCATTTGGATATCGATTTTCAGTTGTTTAAATCTCCAAATCTGTCATGGTATTTGCCTACTTTGACTACTTTACATCTGCAAAAGGTTACATTTACACTGGATCCTCCAAACGACGATGGATCCTTGGAATTGTTTTCCGCCTTTTCAAATCTGAGATATCTTATGTTGCTTGATTGCCGATTATGGAATGTTCGTACATTCTATATCACATCAAGTGGATTAGAGAATCTCACATTAATCTGTCTTGTGCATTCTTGTCAATTTGTGATCTCAGCACCAAATCTTTCATCTTTCATATATGATCACATGACTCCGTCTTTGTTATTAGCCAACAATCTTGATTCATTAGAAATGGTAAGCTTTCGAACCATTTATGATAGGCCTACTGAAAACCTACCAAATTATGTTGAAACGATGATCAACACTTTTCATCAACTTCACAAGGTAAAGCACCTTATTTTAGACAAAGATGCCGTGTTTTATATTTCAAGGTTTTGTGGCTTGCTTGAAAGGAGACCTTGCCCTTTTGTGGCTTTAGAAAGTTTGACATTCGATGAAATGCCTTCTTCTATCTTTCGAAATCATGTTGTGTTTGATAATATTATAAGTTATTTCCGTAGCGGTTCTCCAGGCTGCATAGCTTATATTGAATATATATAGTTTCACATGGGCTTCAATGAAACAGTCGGTCATTATCATATCAGGTAAGATCAATCTAAATTCCTTTTTGAGCCACTGTTAAATTTTATATTTACTTATCTCCGTTTTACCCCTTCTTACACTGATAAATTTTAATTTTTCAGGTTCTATTAATCTTTTCATATCAGAAGTTCTCCTGGCTACCCTTTGTTTTAGAATATCATGGATGTTGTTAAACTTATAATATATGCTTGTTGGTTTTTGGCTACAAATGTTGTTGATAGGAGACTGTTTTGTGCTTTCGTTTTTAATCATGTTATGGATGTTTTGTGTTTATTTAAATCTTCTGGATTGCATATTTCCGTAGTTTCTATTTCTACTTTTCTTTTCAGATGAAACAATGAACTTACGAGTGACCATAGGGAGTCATTCCCTCTGGTAAGTGTATGTTTTGTGTTGAATACTTCTGAAAATTGCACACGGTAGATGAATTATAGATTCCTTTACAAATATGACAGTGATAAGTGATAACTGTAATTTTATACCCATCCTAGCAAAATTAACCCAAGTTTATCCAATTCGATTGTCAATCATGAATATGAACTTCTATTGGAGCATACCTATTTATCCATTCGATTGTCACCCATAAAATTAGGCCACAAAGACCAAAATTCAAGATCATCCTCAACCTAACACAACTCAACTTACAGTCTCTTTGAGTTTCCAAAGCAAACAGCCTAAAAACCAACTAGAAAAAAGGAATTTTAACAAACCATTTCTCGTGCCAAATTAAAATTCCATTTGATGCGATCATAAAATTCTCCATCATGAAGTTGTGATCACCCAACTTGTTTGTAGCTTTACAATACTCACGCGTAGACTTGAACCACTTTTAGAACCAACACCACTTAGAAAAGTCTAGATTCCCCATAAAGTGCTCTGATCAAATTAACTCAAAGAGCATCATCAGTTGCATTAACAAAATATCCATTGCCACTTGATGAGAAGCGATTTATTTGCAGCAAAAAGACTAAATCCTCAATCCGCTAACTTCTTTAGGGGGAATCACCTCCTTCCACCATACAAGATGTAACATTTTATCACACATCTCTCTCCAAAAAAAAAAAATATTACTCATACTTTCTACTTAAGCGAGGGATATTCTAGGGACTTTCAATATCTTGAAAAGATAAATACACAAACTTCCTAGAACAGATTTGTAAGTGTATTTTGAAAGGCAAAAGAGGGCAATTAAAACACACATGATTTAAATTGATTGAGAGACAGCAAATTGGGGAAGATTTTTTCTTGTATTTCATACACTCAAAATGAAATGAAAAGGGAAAATAACTACATCTATATAAAAGAAATTAGGTTATAACTCGTGGAAACTACATACTACAAAGTAAAATATTATATAGGCTATAAAACTAATTATCATTATTCATTGATTTGCAAATCATTAATTTATTTACAAAATTTGATGTGTTAACAACGTGATACATGGGTTAATAACTTAAAATAACAAAAATACACGGGTTCCTAACTTAAGATAACAAAATTAGTATGTTTTCATGTTTGATGACCCTCTAGAGTTAAGATTCTCCCCCTTAACACCTCAAATTAAACATCTCTTGTTTTTTGAAAGGTGACTTTTGGAACTAAATCTTTTCTTTCAAATGGAAATTTTTAAGATTTTGATAGAAATGTAGAGCTTCATTGTTTTGTTATTATAAGACGTGGTTTATATAGGAAATTGAGCTTGAAATTTTTGTTTTGTTTCACATTGTTTAACCCTTTTGGTTTAATTTTAGGGAAGTCTTATGAGTTACTCGATCACAATCTATAGAAAATATGATAGTAGTTTTAAAATAAAACAAAAAAAAATCATGGTTAAGATTGACGGACTTTATATATATATATATATATATATATATATATATATATATATATATATATATATATATATATATATATATATATATATATATATATAGTCAAGATCAAATAAGAAGTAAATTTTTGGTAGGAATGTAAGAAGTTTTTTTTCTACATATTTTTTTCGCGAACAAACAAAATGAATCATTAGATAATTCATTTGTAAGATGATTCACAAGAAAAAATTCTCAAAAAAACATCTCGATAATTCATTTATACAATGATTTTGTTGTTATTCACTAAAATTATCATAAAAATGAATTTTTTCTTAATTCACTTAAAAATGAATCATAAAAATGTTGTTTTTGGAATTTTTTCTTGTGAATCATCTAGTGATTCATTTATTTTGTTCGTCAAAAAGATATGTAGAAAAAAAACTTCTTACCTTCCTACAAAAAAAAATTTCTTACCGGATCTATATCCTATATATATATATATATATATATATATATATATATATATATATATATATATATATATATATATATATAATTTAAATGAAAATACAATGCTATAATAAGAATAAACAAAAGTATATTCCAATACTAAGAAAAAAAATGAAAAGATGATTGGTAATTCTTGTATTTAGCCCTTATTTTTTCTCGGTTTCCCCTATTAATAGAATCAATCGTTTCTTCTTCAAAATTGCACCTCTTTTTGTAAACAGGGAAGAGAAACTTGTACTCGAAAACCATGATGAGTAATCCTTCCAAAGATAGCCATTTTTTATTGCATCTCTCTCTCCAGTCATTTAATTATAACAATGAAATCTAGATGTTAGTCTTAAAAGTTTATAGCAACCAACCGGCTTATACAATTATACATCAATTATAAACAAAAAATAATCTTCAAAATCAGCATCTATATTAAGTAAGCTATTAATTTAACTAAACTACAAAATCAGTCCTTCAGCTACACCTTTTGTCGAGTTTTTAATCAAGAAGTGAGCCAAAAGCCCCAAAATAGGGTATTTTTGAATGCAGAAAATCAACTTACCAAAACCATTGTGGATTTGTTATGGCCTCTTTATACATGTCATGGTCTGCTCCTGTTTTGCATCAAATTTATGTTGCTTCTTCCCCTTAGATTTGATTCAAGGTAGGTGGAGGGTATTTTGGTCATAGTGTTGATTTAGAATGCAGAAAATCAACCCACTGTTCATAAGCGTTAGGAGCGTTAATATTTTATACGATTTTAAGATTTAATTGTAAATAATAAAAGTGGTATTGGACTGTTTTTTTTGATGTTGTAAAAAATACAAACGACCAAAGTACATTGCTATCATAGTACATGTATGTTGACACAATAGTCAAAGAATACTACATTTTTTCAACAAACAACAAAATATTGTAACAATTTTTTAGTTGGTTATTTGTAAAATTAAAAGATTATAGGTTGAGAAGTAAATGCTAATCTTGATTGAGGTGTTTTTGGCTATGCCAAGAAAACAATACTATACTTTCTAATATATAAACCAATAAAGCTGCAAACTTCCCATATTTAACCATTTATTTAACCTTTTATGTTTAGATTTTCACCTTAAAAGGGATAACCTTTATTTTTTTAGCCATTTAAGTTGAGATTTCTATATTCCTTCATGGTCATATATGGATTTTAAAAACTAATAGTCTATCGTAGCAATACGAAACTTAATTCACAATGTCATATCAGAACCCTATCCATCAGAAAATATCAAAAGAGAACAAAATCAGTATTAGCTACACCATTTAAAAAGAAAGGACGTTGCTTGCAATGTTTTAAAAACCGGTTTGAATCGGCCAGTCGAACCGGTTGGATAGGAAACCGGGGGAGAGAGGGGTTTAACTATTACCGGTTTTGCATAGATTTATGAACCGGATTGAACAGGCCGATTTTAGAAAAACCCGGTTGAACCGGTCAAAATGTACCCGTTAAACCGAAGAAAAACACATGAAAAAGAACCATTTACATAATACATTTTAGTGATTTTTTTCAAATATATTTAGTTTTCTTTAAATAAAAACATATGGTAAATATAATAAAGTTTTTTTTTATGTGTTTGTATTTATCTAAAACTATATTTTGTTTCGGTATTATACTTTATTTTCTTTTGACGTATATAGATTAATGTAAAATACTAAAACTTATGGTTATGTGTTATTTTAATCTATTTGGATTCATTTACAACTTATTTTTATGTGTATTTTTAATGTTTAAACATGTAAACATCAAATTCATGATTTATATATGTATGTGTATGAAAACTGAAAAAAAAAACATGAAAAATATAGAAACCGGAAGATCCGTCAGTCGAACCGGTTAAACCGGGAACCGGTCACCATACCGGTTCAACTAAAACCCGATTTTTAAAACATTGGTTGCTTGTGGGCAAGGATGTTGCTTTATGTCTGATTATAATATTTATAAGAAAACTGCCTATTAGATAACAAATTTCAGCAAAACCAAATGATTATGATGCCAAAAGAAGCACAAATAATTATAAAATGAACCCATAATTAGATGTTTTCATTGAAAATATATTAGATTTCAAAATCTTCTAGGAATGCATACAGAAATCCAAACTGAAGTTGAAAAAATCGAACCTGTTCGAAAATCGACATCAACTTTATTCTCGTTATGAAATCAACCAAGAAGAGATACGATTTGCTTCAAATCAGCATAGATTTGGCTTCAAGATCTCCGTCGTAAATTTTAGGGTTTACAATTTAGTTTTGTCTTCCTGTCAGTTGTTTGCGACCGATTTTTAGAGAGAAAGACAAAGAAAGGAAACTAACATAGATTGAAAGGCGTGGATGTAAGCACATGAAAACAATTTATCAATATTCCTCCATGAGTACCGACATCGGAAAGAGAATGCATCAAATTTAATAGGAAGAATTGATCTATCAATCTTAACGACATTATAGGCATATATGAGTGAAAGTCAAATGAGATTTCCTTCCTTATTTTTTGAGATCAGGATGAAGAATTATTGAATATAATTTATGATTCAAAGAAAAGAAAAGGGAATGAGGAGAAAAATTAGGAATGGAAACAAATTTTTTAGTAGAAATATTGAGCAGGAAAATAAAAGGTGAAAGAACAATGAGTGGACACGTGGTAAAATATAGGTTTAGAAGATAAGCATGTGGCATGTTTAGGATTTGTTTATTAGAATAGGTATATGGGGGCAACAAACTCACTTCTTGATTACACGAAAAGGTAATATAGCCTACATGATCCTTTTGAAAGAGTCAAAAATAAATAGTGCATAAAATAATAAATTTACCCTAAAAAATTCTAGATTAAACAAACATATTTCCTTTTAATTCGAAATCTTTATTCCAAGCTTTTCTTTGATTTTATCAGAAAAGTCTCAATATTTTCAGAAAAGTTTCACTTTAGTCCCAATCGTTTTTAACATAAAAATCCTGATTATTTCATTTTTGCTCAAATTAACAAAAAAAAAATCCTTTTCATTTAACAAGAAATGACATATTATCGTGTAAAATCAAATACTTGAGACTTTTCTGTTCAAAAACTTTTTTTTTGGGACTAAAATGAAACTTTTCCGAAAATTTTGGGATTCTTCTGATAATTTCCTTTTTTTATAAATGTATCAAGATGAAAAAATGACCACTTTGAAGACGACTTAACCAATTGAGTCCATAATCCCAACCATGAGCTTCTGCTCTTGGTTTTTGGGCTTATTATAGTCTTAATGGTTTAAGTGTTACAACCTCTACAACCTGAAGACTTGAATTTCTTTTTGCAAGAGTTGTCTTGGCATATGGGAGCTTGAAAACCTTTTGAAGTGTCACTTAAGTTCTTTAGGAAAGGCTTAATAATTCTTGTGAGGACTTGCACAAAAATATTACTAGGTGTAATGTTCGGTTACTGATATGTATTTTAAATAAGAACTACTCTTTTTTGCAAAGGGAGTGGGCGAGTTGGAGGCCCCAAACTCGTCGAGTAGGAACGAAAATTTGGATGTGAGATTTGAATCCTACTTGACGAGTTGAGATCCTCGACACGACAAATGAAACCCTAATTTCAGGGCTTTGCACCCTATTTAAACACCTTAACCTCCAAAGGTTGGCCTCATTTGCAGTCTCCATCACCCCAAACCCTAGCCACGAAACCCTAATCCATCTTTGAGTGCTTTTGAGCCATTGTTGTGTGTTCTTGGTGATTTTGAAGCTTAAAAAGGAAGGAGAAGCTTGAGGATTCAAGAGGAAGTTAGTAAATTCGGAAGTTGAGCTGCATTTCTGACTCATTTGAGGTATAAAGTTGATACCTTGGCTTTCTATTGCATAGATCTTCATTTACGGTTGTATTTTGTTACTTTTAGGCCATATTGAAGTCATTTTCAAGATTTGAGTGTATCATGAAGTAGTGACTTCATATCTACGCACCTATGAGATTATAAGGCTTAAAGTTGCCAGCTTTATCAAGCCTTGGCCCTTCCGCATGCCCCAAATCTCTTGTATAGCTAAGTTTTGGTGTTTCTGGCTTCATGACACCATGCATGGACGTAAAGTTAGAAACTTCACATGGAAACTTAGTCCTATGAGACCAGATCTATGGTTTAGAGGTATTGAACTCGACTGGAGTGACTGAATGGATTTAGACCAAGGAGGACTCGACGAATTATTAATCCAACTCGGCGAGTTGGGTGGTGGTCCCCCAACCTTTTTTTTTGTTTTGGGGAAACTCGTTGAGTCTAGGAGATGACTCAGTGAGTTGGACATAGTTTCTGGGATTTGAAGATTAAAGAACTCGATGAGTTCAAGGAGGAACTTGGCGCGTTGTAAGCGAAATGTCCCGACTATGTATGAGGAGGAACTCGACGAGTTGGATCGAGATATCCAGGGTTTTATGGATCATGGAACTCGACAAGTTGGTGGACCAACTTGACGAGTTGAGTCAACCATGATGTTGACTTTGACTTTGACCATTGACCAGAGTTGACCCTTAAAGGGGTTATGAGTATGAAAGGGTAACTAAAGGAGATTTTATGTGTAGGAGTTAGAGAGGAGTAGATTTGTAAGTCCCTAATTTGCTTGTGTATCAATCAGATCCGTTTGATGGTGTAGAATCCCAATCAAACGGATGATGTCAGATCAAATAGAAGAGAAGGAGAAGAAGAAAATGATGAATCTTGTATGTATTGATATGAATGAAGATCCGGATACAAGATTCACACACACTTACACACACTTAAGCTCCCTATTCTCTTCAGTTCATCACTAAAAAAACATTACCCTTACACTCCTCACCCTATATATATATATATATATATATATATATATATATATATATATATATATATATATATATCCATGAGAAACATGGACCGAAAATGGGTTTACGGTCGTAAACATGTTTACGGTCATAAATGGGTTTATGGCCATAAATGGGTTTACAGCCATAAACACCTCCCTGACCATAAACCTGACCGTAAACTCATAAAACATTATAGAAAAATACATTTGCCTAGAAAAGCAAAGTATAAACCATATTTTTGACCCAATAATCTCCCCCTTGGTTTATAGCTTTCTTTTCTTAATTGACCCAACAAGCCCCCCCCCCCCCCTAAAAAGTAGTTGGCTTTTCTTGTTAATCTTCAGTTGGAGATTTGGCTTTAGCGTTTATCTTCGATGACTTCACAGCTTCAAGATGAACTTGATGAATCTTCAATAAATGACTTCATCTTGAGAAGTTGGGAATTTATTTAGAATTTGACATTTAATGCACATTGGGTGAGGAGGCTTCTTGTAGAGAATCTTGAAAATTGGTGCTTTCAGCTTGAGAATCTTCAGAGAGAATAAATCTTTTGGATGACTTTAGCAGGTACAAAGACAGCAGCAGACTGATTGAGGAGGCTTCAATGCAATCCGTCACATAATCTTCAATTTCTGCTTCACTTTGCTTTTGGGGTTGAAAGATTGAATGTCGAAAGAATAGTCTTCATTTCTTGCTCCTTCGAATGAGAATTCTTCGATGATCACGGATGAAGCCTTGGCTCAGGAAATCTTTGATACAGTCTCCATGAGTCTCATCTACATCTGGATTCACTTTTCAAGACAAAACAAAACTAAAAGAAAACTTAGCACACAAATTAAAACAAAAACAAAAATATTTTTGGATTTTTGATTTTTCTGAACAAGAAATAAAACAGAAATAACACTAATTTTTTGTTTTTGAATTTTTCTGATTTTTGTTTGATTTTTGAATTTTTTCTAATTTTTGATTGATTTTTTTAAATTAGTTTTTAATTATCCCCCTAAATTTGTGCATAAAAGAAAACTATGAACAAACTTAACAAAAACAAAAATATTTGGGATCAAAGTTGTTAGACAACCTTAATCTGTTTATCAGTACCTTTTCCTTCATGTGTAAATCTGGTCGATTGTCGGTATTGTGATCCACTTAAACATGAAAATTTTGTGACAAATTTGGACAAGATAAGAATGACAAGATATTTTGATCCTATATTCTTAGATGAATTTCTAGGGACTATTTAACTGACTACAACCAGGGATATTGTTATCCACCTAAATTGAGCAGCGATATCTACAGACAACCTGTATGTGTTCATTTTTAATTGTACTAGAATGTGTTTCCCGCTTCTTGACATGCCCCAGCCATCAAGGACTTCCAAAATACTCCTTACACCGGGTGAGCAGACAATTATTAAGATAGAAGATAGATTTAGAATGCATATGTTGTACATCCAGGTCGGATCTCTTCCAATCATGCAAGGGATGAAACATATGACTAACTGAAGTTTTAGAGGGATTGAGAAGAGAACATTGCATATACTGTGTACCAGGTCGGATTTTGAGTCACGCAGAGGAGACAGTATATGGCTAACAGATAAAAAGAATTGCATAGATAGAAGATGCATAGAGATAGAGGTGCATATGTTACAATCCAGGTCGGATCTCTCGATCACGTACAGGAGGCAACATATGACTAACAGACAGACAAAAAGAAAATAACATTCTACAGACCTAGTTTATCGGAATTCCCCAGTCACCCCATCCAATCGGAATTAAGGACAGAATCTGCACATCGAGGAAAAGTGAATCCACAGTTCTAGATACGGGTTATTTAATGTGGCAGGTAGATTCCCATGTATATCTCCCTGATCAACCTATTCGAGCATCGTGATGTCAGGCTAAACGGATCTAACTAGGTCAAAGTTTGTCAAGTCCTTAAATTCATTAAGTTCCACTCTCCCTAGTCAAGTCCATTTAATATCTTTCATACCTACCAGCGCATCGAGCACAGAGCATAGATGATTCAATTTAGGTACGTTACGCAGATTTAGATTGCCCATTATCAGTTGCTAATATCATTTCCCAATAATAACTACTAATGAAAAACTATTTAGAAAATGAAAAATTATCTTTAAAACGAATCATAGTAAGATAAACTCAGGAGTATAGAGAAGAAAATGAAAACCGTAATTCACTGATTGAATTTGCATCCAGAAGGTCTGAGAACAACACATATAATCTCAGAACAGACCCAAAAATTCTTCATGTCGTTAAGCTCAACCCCCATGAGTGACCCCTTCCTTTCTTCCCTTCCTGCAAAGGACACATACTCTCAAACAAAATTCCGAGCGTTGTACAGTTGAAAGATGCCTCCTATCATGTGCCTGGAACAGCCACTACCAACAAACCAAAGTCTGATGATATGCCTCCATAGATGCTCCAACACAGAGCGGGATCAGTTGGTCTTTGGAACCCAGTCCATTTTGAAATTGGGTCGACCTTTGTCGTCTACGCAAGATACTTTCTCCCATGACATATCCTGTTTATCACAAACAAAAGATGAAGAAATATTAGAGTCATTAGTTGATTTGGGAAATTGAGCCTTCGGAACCCATTTATAGTTGTGTTTAACCCATTTATTTTTCGATCTGATGGGTGGCTTAGTACTTTCTTTTGATCTTGATGTTGGTCGTTGAGATAAATTTGACCTAACCGGTCTAAGCTTCACAGGAGCATCTCTTGAGCTTAGCTTCTAGGCCGACATTCACTTCTTGTCATTGGGACTTTGATTCTTGGGCTTGTTGGTTTGATTTTTGGCCTTCTGTGCATTCCAGTCACCATAATCTGAACGTGACCTTGAGTGAGTTCTTTTTGAAAATCTCCCACTTGGTGCATTCTGCCATCCTTGTGCGTAGTAGGGAACATATGCGCGATTAGGACAATTTCTGGCAATGTGTCCAGGTGTTCCACAGTGAAAACATGTCTTTTTCTTCACTGTGAAGTTGTTTCTTCCTGCCCCTGGTGACGTATCCTTGCCTTGTCTCTTGTTGTTCCCACATGCACACTTGCAACAAGCACTCTGTTGCGCTGGAATTGGTGGCCTGTATTTCTCAATGGCAGGTTTGTTAGGAGTAACATAATTCGAAGCAACAGATTCTGAGTTCAAGGAGTCATTGGTTTGTTTAGTAGTGTTCTCCTTGTTTTCATCTTCTACTACTTTACCTGCACATGAAGTAGCAACATTAGTATCTTCAACATTAATAACTCCTCCTGACACAAATCCGACTGGTTTTCCATATTGAAGATGTGCCTCCCTGTCAATTTCTTCCTGTGTCATAGGGATGGATGTGTAGTTATAATTGAAAGCTAGAGGAACACTATCATACCCTAGACCATTGTTTTGATTATCTTTGAATTTTAATTGGGTTTCAAATAAGGACTCGACTGTCTGACTTGACGCAGTATAATTTTTGAAACTAACATCTATTTTTCCACACTTAATTTTAAAAGTGTCAAGTTCTTCAGTTACAACAGCAAGTTGTCTCTTAATATAGTCATAATTTTCACACTTGTTGCTATACTCTTCCTGAAGTTTCCTAAAGTCTTTGGCTTTTGCTTCTAATTCAGCCTTCAGGGATTTTGATCATTTCCTAAGTTGATATCCTTCGTATTTTAGATCCTCGACTTCCCTTTTTAGCAAATCATTATGTTCACGAAGAATTTTAATCGTATCTTCACAAGATGGAGTACATGGAACTTCATTGATTGGAATGTTTTCATGACTCATTGTTTTTCGACAATTCAAAGCTTCAAGTTCTTCAATTATATCAGCAAGACTAAGACGATTAAGATCTTTTGTCTTCTTGATGACCGCTACGTTCATATCCCACGAATTCAGAAGTGAATTCAGTAGCTTTTTGTTTATCTCAGATTTGGTCAAAAAAACCCCAAATATATTCATCTCAGTATTGAGAATGGTGAATCGCTGCAGTTGAGCCTCCATGGTTTCTCCGGTAATGTAGTTGAACATGTTGAAATTTTGTCTTAACGTATCCTGACAATTCTCTTTCATGTCTTCAATTCCCTTGTTAACCTCAAAATCCATTAAAAGCACAACTAGGAGCTAAAATAAAACTTAAACGTCAAACTAAAAATTAAAAATGCCCTTTGATTATAAACCTTAAAAGTCAACCTTAAAAGTCAAATTTAAAAGTTTTAAAAACTAAACGAAAAAGTCAAATTTTAAAGTCAAAGGTCAAACATGAAAGTCAAAGTATAAGTTTTAAGAAAAAAATCAAAAATAAAAGTCAAAAAATAAAAAACTATATTTTATTTTATTTTTTATTTTTTAATTATTTTTTAGTATTTTAATTATTTATTTATTTATTTATTATTATTATTATTATTATTATTATTATATTTTGGATAAAAAAGGAAAATAAAAATAAAAGAAAATTTAATTTTGGGGTTAAAAGTGACAAAATTTCGAAATAAGGGCAGCAAAAGATTAATATTTGATTTAAATTTCAAAGACTTGTAGCATCTAGCAAGCTAGATCAACTGTTAGGCACCTTGCTGATGAACTAGAGGTCCCGAGTTCGAACCCCGACACCTCCCAAAACTGTTTCCCTTTTCATTGAAGCGCTGATGCGAAGCTTGCTGCTGCTGAGCCGGCTTCGTTAGCCGTTCACCGAGCCGAGGCCACAAACCGTCGAGTGGCAACCGCCGCGCCACTCAGAGTCGCACACCGCCGACCGCAAACTCAAGCAACTGCAAACCGCCGTCCGTAAACTACGGTGGCCATAAACTCTTCGCAGATTTCGTAAAAACCAACGTTTTCACCCCTTTTTGCTCCAAAACTCGATCAAAAACTCGTTTTTATCAACAACGCGAGGAACAACCCCCCCCCCCCCCCCCCCCCAATTTTTAGAGATCTATCCAAAAACGCAAAAAAAATTCGAAAATAAGATGAAATAAGCTCCAGATCTGACAAAATTGACTGATACAATCCTTGCTCTGATACCAATTGTAAGTCCCTAATCTACTTGTGTATCAATCAGGTCCGTTTGATGGTGCGGAATCTCAATCAAATGGATGATGTTAGATCAAATAAAAGAGAAGGAGAAGAAGAAAATGATGAATCTTGTATGTATTGATATGAATGAAGATCCGGATACAAGATTCACACACACTTACACACACTTAAGCTCCCTATTCTATTCAGTTCATCACTAAAAAAACATTACCCTTACACCCCTCACCCTATATATATATATATATATATATATATATATATATATATATATATATATATATATATATATATATATATATATATATATATATATATATATATATATATATATATATATATATGAGAAACATAGGCCGAAAATGGGTTTACGACCGTAAACCTTTTTACTGTCGTAAATGGGTTTACGGCCGTAAACCTGTTTACGACCGTAAATGGGTTTACAGTTGTAAACACCTCCCTGGCCGTAAACCTGACCGTAAACTCAAAACATTACAGAAAAATACATTTGCCTAGAAAAGCAAAGTATAAACTATATTTTTGACCCAACAAGATTTCAGAGTCGCGGACAGTTCCACTACTTCATAGCATTTGACGTGAGTTACCTTCAAGTAGAAATGGGTTGAAGGCACCAATGCCGACCCACTAGTAAGAGTTATAGTAAAGATGATTGTCTTTGTGATAATTATCTGGTATGCCACTATCTGTTATGCTTTATGTGCTAGTATACTATGATATTATATGATAGTGGTAAGAGGGGTAGGATAGGCCCCAATACCGGTCGAAAGGACTAAAGGGGTATGCCAACACCCTGATAAGCTAGGCGGCATATGACATATGTGTTTATGTAGTAGTATGTTATATGGTAGAAGTAGGGGGTGAAATAGTCCCGATACCAACCGAAGGGGTAGGACAACACCCTAATATGCTAAGCAAGTTACCGGTCGAAAGGAACGAAGGGGTAGGTCAGTACCCTGATATGCTAGGCAAGTTACCAGTCGAAAGGACCGAAGGGGTAAGCCAGCACCCTAATATGCTTGGCAAGTTATCGGTTGAAAGAGACCGAAGGGGTAGTTAGAACCCAGATATGTTAGTCAGTATGTTTATTTTATGGTATGTGGTATGATGGGGGTACTCACTAAGCTTTGTGCTTACAGTTTCGGTTTTTGTTTCAGGTCCTTCTTCTTTAAAGGGAAGAGGAGCCGAAACGATAGCAGCACATCGCACATATGATTTTCCACATATGAGATTCTTGGGATTTGTACTCTGACATTATTTTCCTATGATATGTTTTTGTTATGGTTGACTTATATTTTTCATGATATGAGATAACACTGATGGCATTTTCAGTAATCTGTTTTATGAATCTTTAAATTAAAAATGAAATTTTTGGTCTTGAAATTTTGGATGTTACAGTAGTAATGACTTGATTTATACACATTTTAATGCATGTTTGTGATGGTTATTTTATGATTGTTGCACGCAATGGCGTAGGCAAAGAGGAAGAAGATAGGTCCTAGGACGTGCACCTACCTTTTTTTCTTTTCTAATGCATTAAGTATGTATAAAAAAAATAAGGACCTACCTTATTTTTATCAAAGGAACTACTTAATTTCTTATTTGGCAAAACTTTTTTTATGAACAACCCATATCTTTCATCTTTAAAAGCCCACATCTATTAATCAAAAGCCCAATCATCCAATGGTCTATTAATTTAAAAAAAATAGAAAAAAAGAAACCAAACGTTGTATGGTGTCTTGTTCTTAGCTTCTCGCTGTCTGCCTGTCCCTATTCCAAAATCGATCATCATCCAATGATCCGTTGGCTGCTCCGGTCACTCTCCTGGCCAACGGTGCTCACTTCCTCCAGCCGTCCAATGATAGTCTACAACAGCCCAACCCATCAATTTCTTCTCCCTCAACACTAAGCCAACAACCTTGTTTATGATTTTTAAGTTATACAATTTTAGATTACAAAATTCTTTTTGTTTGAAATCGAAACCCTTTGTGGCTTGGTATGATTAATGATTATATAATACATATCAATCTGATTGACCTATTTATCAGATTTCAAAAAATTTCTATGTTAACATTTAATTAATATACATTCGATTTCAGAATTTATTTAGAGTTGTTATTGTGTATTTGATTTCAATGTGTTAGTTGTCATTGTTTATTTAGAGTTGTTAATTTATTATTGTCTATTTGACATAAGAACATTCAATTTCAGAATCAAGAATCAAGATTCAATCATACAAAAATGTCTTTGTATAAGTTTTATAAAAAGAAAGAAGATAATGAACACCAACATAAATATACGAAGGTTGATTTAAACTCACTACTTGTTGATCCATTTGAACGACCAAGTATAGAACCCTACCAGCACACAACCTGACCCGTCACCACTGGTATTTTTTACACTTTCATATTTTTTTAGTTTCATTTACATAAGGAAGCACGTGGTTTTTAGATCTAGATTGACCATTGGTTGCATGTTATGTTTGATGTGTGACAATATTTTTTATATGCTAAATAAGATTTTATCATAAAATAATATCATTTGGAGTTTGAATAAAAAATATTTAAAATGTAATATAAGATGTTTGTAAATGAGTATTAATAAAAACATTTTATCGGTTACCGGTTAAAAATTAGTTTTTTGTAAAAAATAGTTTTATTGTAAAACTTATAAATAGTCAAACTTAAAATATTTGAAATGGTTTAAAAAATGTTTAAACAATACATAAACTCTATGTCTTTATAATAAACGATGAGTTTTTATTAAAAAGACTAAAATCGGTTTATAGCGTTATAACGACAAATATTAATACTAGTGATTATTTTTTACGTCGAAACTTAATATATGGTATTAGTTTTTAAACTTAACACAACATCTTGATATTATGTTTTATGCATGCCAAATGAGATTTAAAATACAAGTATCATCACTCAATTTTTGGTTTGTCAAAATATGATTTTTATCATAAGATGTATAAAATTTAGTTTATAAAATAAAATGAGTTTTATTATACAAATTGATAAAGTCATAAGATTTTGATTGTTAAAAGGAGATTTAAAATTTTGATTTTAGAACTCCTCCAAAACTCCAAATCTTAAGTATAAAATGAAATTTTATTAAAAGACTATTATCAGTTCTTAAGGGCTCTACGATTGAACTTTAAATATCACATTTTAGTTTATAATTGAAAGCGGCTAATGGTAAATAAAATGAATTTTTATTTAGTACCTAAAGAACCTTATAGCAAATTATATGATTTTACAAAGGAGTACATGAATTGTTAAATGCATGCAATATTTATGAGACCATTTTTTATAACTTTATTTCTAAAACATATATAAAACATTTTCTTAAAAATGCAAATCATTGTCGTCCTTTTGAAGAACACGCAGATATCGTTTGTGCGTTATTTGTGGGCGATAGGTCACCTAAGCACTAGGATTGTATTATGATCTGTGGGGTAGTTTTGAATTTTCTATTGACATAAGATTTTAACTTAATTTCATCTACAACCAACTTTTAAGAGCGTTGGGGTTTTAAATCTAACAAAAACCGTTTAGCTTTCGAAGACTTCAATCACCTAGTCGAAATCTTATGTGAGGTCCGAGGTATAGATACAATCAAACATGCCAAGATAAGAAATAGTTGTTTGGGATCCCATTATCTAGAAATTACATATTTTTTCAATTGGTAATCGCTACCTACTGAGTTTGGTTAAGTGGACGGGATAAAGGTCATCTAACCATTTACTTGTTTTGTTACTTGGATCCTAGACTTTAGTAAATTAATGTTTTAGAAAAAATAAAAGGTATTAATTTTTTAAAGACTTAATATTGAAAATACTAAATGAAAATTTTCAAATTCTATAAATAATTGTTAACTTATATGCTCTATAAAATCTCTCTCTTGTTGAGTTTCAAGAGATAGTAGCATTTAATGATTATAATTTCTCTAACTGGTATAATACCTTGAGGTTCTTCCTTAAGGATAAATAGAAATTATATATATTGAAAGATCCCATACCCGAATAATCTCAGCAACACATTCAGTCTGATCATGATTCTTTGATGGAAGTATTACTGTGATGATGTTAATGTGTGTCACATCATACTAGAATAATTGCCATTGACCTGTAAAAAGTCTTAGATAATTGTGAAACACATAACATGTCTCATCAAGTAAAGCAAATATTCAATCAAAATAGTAAAACGTGCTTCAAACCTGTTCAATCATTGATAAAAGGAAAATCTAAGCGATTGTGCACTCTGATAGACCTAGAGTCTAGTTAAGGGAAATACAACATAAACCCATATATCAAGAAAGGACAAAAGGATTAATGTTTTTTCTATTGGAAATAATCAGTTGAGGAAGACTAACTTGACTAAGACTTCAAATATCTATATGATAGAACTATTTATTTTTCCATCATTCACTTGAATATGTTATACTTCAGGTGACACTAATAACTAACATTATGTGCTGATGTTTTGGAAGAAATAATCAACTGATTACAAACGAGTTGTTTTTCATGTTAAAGATATTAAAAGTGTTGTTATAGTTTTTAAATAATAGATGTTTTGTACCTATTATTATAGGAACATGTAATAGTTGAAATTTATGAAAAAAACTAGATTTATGTAACATCCCAAAAATCATAGTAATTTTTTTTATAAACCAGAACTCGTACAAAACATTGTCTCCAAACATAGTCATAAAAATCAAAGTATTTAAAACATATCTCAACATAATTCCATGGACGATGTGTACAATCATGCCTTCACATTTACCTGATCATCTAATGTACCTGAAACCATGAAATCAAACTGTTAGCCAAAGCTTAGTAAGTTCCCCCAAAATACCGCCACACAGCAAAACATAAACAAACATGCATGTTGGGCCCACATCTCCCGACTGGATTTCCCTTGGCCCACATCTTCTGAATGGATTACCCTTGGGTTTGTTGGCCTACAACACAAAGTAAGACCACCTCAACCCACCTATACTATGTTAACAAATGCAACAGATAAACAATAATCATCAAGTACATGTAATCATATAGATCTACCAATCTAACAAGTCAACATCCAATATATCAGGACATATATCACAACCTAGTGGGCTGGCGTTGTTGCCTTCAACCACGAGTACAGTGAGGAAAGCTCACCTCAAATGCTAGAAGATAATTGAATTGATCACTAATTCAAATAAAGGCTCTATAGGTCACCCTATACATCAAATGTCACACCCCAAAACCGAGAACGGCGGAAACGTTCTGGGGCGGAGGACATCATGTAATGTATCACAACAATGCAAAGTAGTAAACAAGCAACAATTGATTGGTTTTGGTCATAAGACATCCTATGTGCTCATACAAACCCTAATGATTGGATCTAGGTTTCTCTATTGTACATGCTTTGAATCCAAGACTATAAACCCTAATTCTAGCATATGGAAATCGACATTAGCATATAATTAGGTTTAAGGTGTTACCTTGATTGTTATGTAGCAATAACAATCCCAATTCCTCCTTGAATTGACTTTGGAATGCTTAGAGTCACAAGTGTCACTCCTCTAATGGTTCACAAACACCATAAGCAAGAGGATGAAGAGGAGAAAGGTTGGAATCTGCCCAAAAACGTATGGAACCCTCATCAGAACATTAGCCACGTTTTTTAGCCTTAAGGGGTCTTTATATAGTTGGGCTATTAGGGTTATCTAACAAGGAAACCCTAATTTGGATGCTTAAGCCCTAAGCAACCCATGGAGCCTTTTAATTAAGCCTTGGACGATTTCATATGGGCTTCCCCCGATAGAATTCATCCACCCCTTAATATAAGGCAATCCATGGCCCAAATTATAATTATCTTATAATTACAATTCTAGTCCCTTAAATTTAATTAATCTTAAAACTAATTACCAATTAATTATTGACTAATATTAATTAAACAATATGATTTCTCCTTTAATATATTATTCTCATAATATATTAATAAATCATATTTAATCCTTTCTCTCCATAATTCATCCTATCAAGTTGCTTTGGTGAAGGCAACCCAAAAGGACCATGCACCATCGGGTCAAGTACATACCAAAATAGTTATGGACTTAGACACTAATCCAACAGTCTCCCACTTGGATAAGTCTAATAACTATTATGCGTATGACTTCAGATCCTGATCTGCAATCGTAGCTTTCCAAAGCCACTGTCAACTCTGATCACATCAGATACGTGTGTCCTTAGATAAGGGATCATATATTCCTCCATTCTAGATATCATATGAGATATGATTTCTAATAATTCTCTTTGTACTACTTCTCGATTTCTGATTTATGATGACTGACTAATTGAACAAATCAAATTAGCCCTAGCCCGGCCGAGCATTTACGTTTGTCATCACTAAACCATCGAGGGGCCCAAAGATATCGCTTTTATCCTACTTTAAATAAAAGGAACGGATAAACTTTGATACAATGCTTTCTTGCACTCACTAACCAAATCACACACAACAATATGTTTTATAACACCAAGTTACTAGTGCGTTTACATATTATCAATGTGCAACCGATTCGTAAGATACAACTCACACATCTCGGTTTCAAGAATATAAGATGTTATCGTCTCACCAATCACTCGTGATACAATTCATGGAGTGATCCAAGTGAGCGTGGGTTTAATCCAATGCTCAAATCATATTCATAAGCACTCATGAACGTTGCAGCAAACATTTGCTTATGTCTAATACTATTCTAGACAATCCACACACCAATTCACGACAGTCTTTATTCATATCTACTTCCAACATATGAACAACTGTGGCCCGTTCGAATAATTCGATTATTCTTAATAAACTCAATTATTCTGGAAGTCAAAACATGCAAATGTGAAACACAAGAATAATACCAATCCCATATGGCCTCAAACCTTTGAGTATAAATAAAACGCCTTTTATTTATCACCATATTGATTAGTCATTATTTGTCGTTTCGGTTAATCAACTTCTTACTTGAATTACTACACTTGTCCATTACTCCCAGCATGCACACAATGTTTACCTATGGTTCTTACTTTTGTGAAATAGACAAATTGAACACATTTCCAATCATTCTCATTTTACAACTCCAAATCCTTTTTCATAAGTGTAAGAATATCAATTCTTGCTACTTATAGAATATGCTAGATTCTAACACTTTATGCAATGATCCTTTCGTAATGTCAATGCACCAAAGTCACAAAGACTATTGCCAATGATATTACAAAGTCTTCTATCGGAGATTGTTACAAAACATTTCCTTAAATATGATGTCTCTCACTCAAAGTACATTCCTTTGAACATCCTTTTGCATAAAAGTTTCTAATCTAGTCATAGATTTTTAATATTCAATTCTCAATATGGATACATTTCCATATTTTCCATACGACAACTTATTCTTAATAGAATCTTGTCTATTCATAATAATGTCGATATGGTCCATTCAATACCATGCTTCCAATTACTTACAAGCAACCAATCCTCGTCGAACTTTGGATTGTTCTTTGATAGTTGTTTAATTATTTTAGTCAAAACCGATTCTAGTACCTTTTCCCTCTAAATGCGCTAGACATTTGGAAAATTTTAGAATGGTCAATCATTAAAGCATTTTCAATCGATCCTATACCCGAAGCGTATGGGACACGATGCACAATGTTATATTTGTTATGTTCTCAAAATTCGAATTGTGAAGAGGAATGTCCTAATCATAATCGAAATTTTAAGGACACACTATGTACCTTTGACTAAATTTATTAACATTTCTCAACCTAAGCCTTTAGATTTGAAATGAAATATAATATTCTCTCCCTTAATTATAGCAAAACAACTATTCCATCCTTACAACTTTGCAAGGTTTAACTCTTGTTTTCTATAATTAATATTGCCAACTTTGCAATATGTGCCTTAATAATCATACAATCATAACATTTATGCTCCAACTATCATGATGATTATTGTAAAACATAACACTTATGCTCCCACTAGCTTCGACATGTATTCACAAACATCTTAACTTCCAAAAAACAATACCTATTGAATTTCTTAAGTCCATGTTTCTAATACTTAATGCTTTGATAATCTTTTATCAAGGCCTCTTAAGCTTATACACCTTTGCTTTCGATAGTTCATATATGTGTCTAAACAATTAATACTAATTGCCAAACCTCACAATTCAAATTATGGAAAGGGATACCGTAACCATGATCGAATTCGAGAATGCAATTTTACAATCACTATCTTCTTAAAATCTTTCTTAGTGAAAGCATTTCCTCACAATCATTTTCATGAAGAAGGAAATCTTATGACACTTAGATTTTAATGGTGTATATGTTCCTATCCATGTGAATTTGTTAAAACTAGAGTTTTCGACAAATTCAAACTCATATGGACCGAACTTTCTTAATCTTGATTTCTTGCCTTATGGTAGCATAGCTGCCCACAACGTCTTCCAAGTAGTTAAGCAACTCACCTTTTCCTATCAATGTACCTTCCATTGATAAAGGTGCTTTTCCTTTTATGCGTTCAAAATGATAACTCATAGGACTCACATGCATAATTAACTCAATTGGAACAGCACAGAATCAAAATATTGTTGACACGATAGGTTGTAAACCTCAACTCGTGTGCTAGTGATGATCGATAAGGTTTATTTGATTTGTTCTTGAAACCTTTCCAGACCATTAACACTCCCACTGACTCCTTGACATATAAGATTCTTTTGTCAATAAACATTTCTTGACAAACAAATATTCAAGAGTTAGTGTAGTTTTTATCAAAACACTTCATAAATTGGTCCTAGTCGGTCTTTGTCTTATTCAAGACATCACAACTTTCCACATTTGATGAATGTTATAAACCTTTAATACTTTTCACTCATTGTCACAATCTTAACTTTAAGACTTGTTATTGGAACGAAGTATGATGGACTTCTTGATTTAACCATTTCTTCAATCCTTGATTCCTCTTCTTAAACATACAATTGTACTAAGACTCACTTAGAGGATCAATTGAGATATGGTTCTTAATCATTAAGACCTATCATAAAGCATAAAAGCTACTCTCCCTTCTTCTTAGAATGGAGAAACTTTTATTTTTCTGCCTACTTGATTCTTCTTATTGATGGGTTTTGAGCATTCTAACACTTCCTAAGTGTACATGCAACCCTAATAACCTTGGATCTATGTTTGTCTAATTATCATGCAAAGTTGAATTCCAAGGTTATATTCCTATCTAGCATACATGGGGAACAATTTTAACTTAAAGTATAGATAGAATAACTTACCTTGTTGTTGTTTGTGTTCCTTGAAACCTTGTGAGCCTAGCACCCCAAGTGTGATGCCTCAAATGCTTCACACAACACCAAATGCTCTTGGAAGAACTTATGAGAGAACACACACTTCTCAAAAATCGGCCAAGCCCTCTTGTTTCTTAGTGTAGCAACCGATTTTGGTGGAGAATATGTTTCTTATATAGTGTTGACACATCTAGGGTTAAACCCTAATGTGTCATGACTCTTCATTTCCATGACCCATGGGTTTGTAACTCCCATGGAGCATCCATGGAGCATCCTATGGGTAGAACCCAACTTGATAATCCATGGAGCCTCTTAGCCCACTATACAAGATATGGATGATTTACATAATCAACCCATATATTTAATTAGTTATCTTTTGATCACATAATTAATTCTAAATTAATTCTAAATTAATTCTTGATCAAACTAATCAAATAATATTATTAATATATTAGAACTTATAATATATTAATAATCTCCAAGTGTTATTTCTCTCATTTAGTCTATCCAATTGCATGGTGCCATGCAACCCAAATGGACCATGCCGGGTCGGGTCAAGTACATACCAGAAATAGTTATGGACTTAGACACCTTATCCAACAGTCTCCCACTTGGATAAGTCTAATAACTATTACTGCAAGTATGACTTCAGGAACCGATCGGCAATCGTAGCTCTTTACAAGGTTTCTCGGAACTGAGAAGATGATGGTACGCCATTTAAGATAAGTGATCATATAATCCTCTGTTCTAGATATCAGTCGGACAAATACATGGGACAATGTCTTACTTATTGTCCAACAATTTGTTTCCCGATTTCCGATTTGTTTGACAAAGAACTTCATTGAACACATCAATTTAGTTCTAACCGGGCCTGGCACATAGGTCAAAACAAAATCATCGAGGGGCCCAGATATCAGCTTCTAATCCTAGAAGGAACAGATAAACTTCGACTCATATGTTTGTTCTACCACTCATTGAATTACACACAAGAGCGCGATTTATAACATCGAGTTACCAATGCGTTTTTCGTACAATCAATGCATAACCAACTTGTAAGTAACAAATCATATCTCTAGGTTTGAAGACTTATACGATATTACCGTCTCACGATCACTCAAGATAGAATTCCATGAAGTGATTCCAGTGAGCGTGGGTTGAGTCCAATGCTCAGAACTTATGAGTACTCATGATTGCTGTAGCCTTGTCCAAGACCTCTACAACCAAACATGACAGTCTTGATTCATACCTACTTCCGACATATGACCGACTGTGGAGGTTTGAATAATATGTTATACCAAACAAAAATTATTCTGGAAGTCAAAACATGCAAAAGAAATATAGTAAATGATCGACAAGAGATAGCAACACTTTACTCATAAATAAAACACTTTTATTCATCATCAGATGTCAATACACTTTACAAATTTCAAGGTTATCTAACTACTAAATCTAATATCATCCTTCAGCCCTATGCTCCGAGCATGCTGGAGATGCTTAACCCGAGTCAGTCCCTTCGTGAGGGGATCTGCCGGATTCTCATCTGATGATACCCTCTTTGCCACGAGGAGTCCTTCTTCGATCCGATGTCTGATGAAATGGTATTTTCTATCGATGTGTCTGGATCTCCCGTGATCCCTTGGTTCCTTGGCTAAGGCAACAACACTTTCACTATCACAGAAAATTTCCATTGGCTCTTTAATAGCTGGTACAACTCCAAGGTCTCCAATGAAGTTCCTCAGCCATAACGCCTCCTTTGCCACTGGCTCTTGCTTGGAACTCTTCCAAGAAATTGCTCCTCCATTTAGGGTAAAGACCCAGCCCGACTGAGAGCGGAAGTTATCCCTATCAGTCTGGAAGCTAGCATCACTATACCCTACAACTCTCAAGTCATCACTCCCACCGAGGGTAAGGACCCAGTCCTTAGTACTTCGTAGGTACTTGAGAATATTCTTTACCGCAGTCCAGTGTGCCTTGCCAGGGTTCCCCTGAAACCTGCTAACCATGCTCAGGGCAAAAGCTACATCAGGTCGGGTACATGTCATAGCATACATGATCGATCCTATAGCCGAAGCATAAGGTACTCGACTCATTTGTGCTATCTCAGCCTCAGTGCTAGGGCTTTGTGTCTTACTCAGTTTGGCGTTACTCTGGATGGGCAACTCTCCTTTCTTGGAGTCTTGCATTCTGAATCTCTTCAGCACCTTATCCAAGTAGGTACTTTGACTAAGTCCAATTAGTCTTTTACTCCGATCTCTCAAGATCCTTATCCCTAAAATATAGGCAGCTTCACCAAGATCCTTCATAGCGAAACACATTCCAAGCCAGGACTTTACTTCCTGCAGGGTTGGAATGTCGTTTCCTATGAGTAGTATGTCATCCACATACAATACCAAGAAGCTAACTATACTCCCAGTAGCCTTGACATACACACAAGATTCATCTTCACTCCTAGAAAAGCCAAATTCCTTGACCTTTTCATCAAAGCAAAGATTCCATCTGCGAGGTGCTTGCTTTAACCCATAAATGGATTTCTCAAGCTTACACACTATATTGGGGTACTTGTTGCTGACAAAACCCTCTGGCTGACTCATGTAAACATCTTCAGCTAACTTTCCATTAAGGAAAGCGGATTTGACATCCATTTGCCAAATTTCATAGTCATGAAATGCGGCTATGGCTAACAGAACCCGAATAGACTTAATCTTGGCTACCGGAGAAAAGGTCTCATCATAATCCACTCCAGGAATTTGAGAGAAGCCCTTTGCAACCAGTCTAGCCTTATAAGTGTGTCCTTTACCATCCATGTCGGTCTTCTTCTTGAAGACCCATTTGCACCCTACAGTCTTTCGACCTGGTACATTCTCAACCAAGTTCCAAACTTGATTGTCATACATGGATTGTATCTCGCTATCCATAGCCTCTTTCCATTTAGCAGACTCGGGGCCTGCCATGGCTTCCTCGTAGCTGTTAGGGTCATCTTGACTTACTAGTGTTCCATCACTAATAAGTGTCTCACCTTCTGCAGTAATATGGAATCCATAGTAATGCTCAGGTGCACTCCTAACTCTCGTGGAACGCCTCAGAGGTACAGATTCGTTAATTGGCTCAACAGGAGTTTCCTCTTCAAGTTGAGGGCTAGAGTTTGAAGTTCCATCACCACTTGACTCTTGAATTTCTTCAAGATCAATTTGCCTCCCACTGTCTCCTTGGCTTATAAACTCTCTTTCTCGAAAGACTCCTCTTCTTGCTACAAAGACCACATTGTCACTAGGTCTGTAGAAGAGGTAACCAAAGGATTGCTGTGGGTAGCCGATGAAAATACACCTCTCGCTTCGAGGTTCGAGCTTATCATGAGTCTCGCGTCTCATGAAAGCCTCGCAACCCCAAATCTTGATGTGGTCTAGTTTAGGTACTTTACCATTCCACATCTCGTGAGGAGTTTTGGCAACTTTCTTTGTAGGGACTAGATTAAGGATATGGGCGACAATATCTAAGGCATACCCCCAGAATGAGATTGGTAGCGAAGCTCGACTCATCATGGAACGAACCATGTCCAACAAGGTTCGATTACGCCTCTCAGCCACACCATTCAACTGCGGTGTCCTGGGAGGTGTCAATTGTGAGACAATCCCACATTCCCTTAGATAGTCGAGGAACTCTGAACTAAGATACTCACCACCCCGATCGGATCGAAGCATCTTAATGTTCCTGCCCAATTGATTCTCGACTTCCTGTTTAAATTCCTTAAACTTCTCGAAAGTCTCTGACTTATGCTTGATTAAGTAGACATATCCATATCTATTGTAATCATCAGTAAAAGTCAAATAATAACGATTAGCATCCCTTGTGGCATGTTTGAATGGTCCACACACATCCGTGTGTATAAGGTCCAACAAACCTTCACCCCTTTCACACGAGCCTGTGAAGGGTGACTTTGTTATTTTTCCAAGTAAGCATGATTCGCAACTATCATTTGACTTTAGGTCAAACGACTCCAAGACTCCATCCTTTTGGAGTTAGCCTATGCGTTTCTTGCTTATATGTCCAAGACAACAATGCCATAATGATGCTTTATCCAGGTTATTATTATTAGTAGAATCAATACACAAAACATTATTTCCTAAGTTATCTACAACAGACACAGCTTCATACACACCATCACAAGGTAATGCTTTAAAATAAAGAACATTATTAAAGAAAGCATCAATAGAACCAACTTCATTATTAAACGAAAAGGTAAACCCTTGTTTGTACAAAGCATGAAAGGAAATAATATTTCTTGCCATTCCTGGCGAGTAACAACACTTATTCAAATCTAAACTAAACCCACTACTTAGCGATAAAGTATAAACTCCAATCTTGGTGACAGGTGAAGCTTTCCTGTTCCCTATGATCAAGTTTATTCTTCCTTGCTCCACATCCTCACTTCTTCTTAGTCCCTGCAAGTCACAACAAATATGAATACCACAACCGGTATCAAGGACCCAAGATTTCGAATGGGGTGAGTTATTAGAAATGATAGTGTAAATACCTGCATGGTTGGGTTTGACTTTCCCATCCTTCACATCCTACTGGTACTTTGGGCAGTTCCGTTTCCAATGAGCTTTTTCATGGCAATAGAAGCATTCAGCCTCTTTTGGGTAAGAAGAAGGAGTAATGAAACCTTTCTTGGTCCCACTTGAAGAAGAGCCATCAAGGGTCCGAGCCTTGGTACCCTTCGAAGATCTCTTTCTCTTCCTCCCTCGACTTTCCCCGATTGCCAAAACCGGAGTTGAGTTTGGAGTAGGAGTGATAGCAACCGACTTCCCCTTAAGACATGTTTCTGCAGTCTTGAGAAGTCCCTGAAGTTTGCTGAGAGTGACCTCTTCCTTATTCATGTGATATGTCATGCGGAATTGATCATAGCACGATGGTAAGGAGCGCAAAATTATATCTATTGCTAGCTCCTCAGGGAGGTTCACATTAAGTTTCAGCAATCGATCCACATACCTTTGCATTTTCTGCATGTGGCTCGTGACGGAATCCCCGTCCTTCATCATGGTTGTTATCATGGAGCAGATGATTTCGTACCTCTCTTGTCGTGCACTTTGATGGTATCTTTCCATCAAATCTTGGTGCATTTCATAAGGGTAGAAATCCTCATAGGACTTTTGGAGTTCTGCTGTCATTGTGGCCATCATGATGCATGCTACTTTCGTAGCATCCCTTTCATGTGCCTGAAAGTCAGCGATCTCCTGAGGAGTTGCAGTGGTCTCATCAATCTCCTTAAGCTCCTTGTCAAGGACATATTCTTTGTCCTCGTAGCGGGTAATCATCCTGATGTTTCTGATCCATTCATTGAAGTTGGATCCATCAAAGGTGACTTTCCCACACAAACTCATAAGAGTAAAGGAGCCATTAGGATTCGAGCCAAAAGCATTATTTGAAGACATCTGAAAGAGGAGAACAAGTTTAGTATAGATTTAAGAGAGTCCTTAATAAAACACCCAAATGTAATATTAAGGCTAGGATCCAATCACAATATAATATAACTTAGAAGAGGTATGCCGTAATCTAAGCTATACCATATTTGAAAGGTAGGTGAATGACGATTCACCAATTTCCACCACGAAAACCGAAATATTAGATATTAGGTTTTATTGGTTTTTAGAAATTCCTAGATTCTTTGAGATTCAATGAACTTTTCAAAGTCATGTTTCAATCTCGAGAGTGCCCTCCAAGTTTTGTGACTGGGATACCGAGGATCACAAAACGAGGTGTGAAGTAACCATGCAAATCACTTGGTACCCTTAAAGTTTATCACTCAATCGATGTGCCGGTAAACCACACACGCTCCACCGATACTATAATAAACCTTAAGTCACCCTTTACCTACCTTGTTAAGTCCAAGTTAGTGTGCCGGTTAACCACACACGCTCCACCAACGACTTAGACAAAGTGTAAAGTGTAATTTCATGGATTAGCACCTTATTCACATTTTCCTAAAGTAACTAAGATTGGGAATTTAATAAAACATTTAGTTACTTTACAATATACATCATACTTTGAATGAGAGTTTATAAGTCCTTGTCTTACCCGTTCGGCTAACGACCCTCCACCAATCAAGCAAGCGGTGGGTGAGAGTAGACACCCATTAAGTCACCATTTTATAGGCAACAACCTTATACCCACCTTATAGACCGGCTTCGTGAATGAGGCGTACTAGCGGTAAGACGACTTTATTCTTATACATATATATATAATTATTAAAGCATCATAATATAAGTATAAGGGTTGAATTTTAACTTTTAAAATTCTAGGGGTTGGAACTTAAAGTTTTAACTTAACTTTACTTGTTCCAAAACTTGAGGGCAAGTTTTGTAACTTTCAAAACTTTTCATTTCTTGTAACTTATGAGTTTAATAGAGTAATAAAATGAAGACTCTTCATTTTTCTAACTCTTGTGTTTGTTTTAATGGTTTTAATTCAAGTGTGACTCTTGGTTTTCCATAACTTGAGGACAAGTTATGGACTCCATTAAAACACATTATGATCAAGAATTAATCTACCACATAGGTTACAAATAATTCCTATGATCATCTAAAACATCATAAGAACAAGAACATGAATATGAACTTATTCATAAATCAAAAATTACACTTAAAACTTTGTAATTTTGATAACTAGTTGTTGTAAATGAATTATCAAATACATTACACCATCTAAAACAAGTTTTTCAAGTACCAAAAAGTTGAGGGTAATGTTTCTAATTCATTTCCAGCAACTAAATCGAAATTCTGCAATCAGTCGACCCTACTCGCCGAGTGCATGAACTTACTCGCCAAGTTGGTTGAAGATACACATGAACTCGACGAGTCCCTCTTATGGACTCGACGAGTCCATTCGTGGACAACAAGATTTTCGACTTTTTTCAACTTTTAAGCACAAATAAAAAACAAACAAGCCTAGGCTCTGATACCACTGATGGGTTTTGAGCATTCTAACACTTCCTAAGTGTACATGCAACCCTAATAACCTTGGATCTATGTTTGTCTAATTATCATGCAAAGTTGAATTCCAAGGTTATATTCCTATCTAGCATACATGGGGAACAATTTTAACTTAAAGTATAGATAGAATAACTTACCTTGTTGTTGTTTGTGTTCCTTGAAACCTTGTGAGCCTAGCACCCCAAGTATGATGCCTCAAATGCTTCACACAACACCAAATGCTCTTGGAAGAACTTATGAGAGAACACACACTTCTCAAAAATCGGCCAAGCCCTCTTGTTTCTTAGTGTAGCAAACGATTTTGGTGGAGAATATGTTTCTTATATAGTGTTGACACATCTAGGGTTAAACCCTAATGTGTCATGACTCTTCATTTCCATGACCCATGGGTTTGTAACTCCCATGGAGCATCCATGGAGCATCCTATGGGTAGAACCCAACTTGATAATCCATGGAGCCTCTTAGCCCACTATACAAGATATGGATGATTTACATAATCAACCCATATATTTAATTAGTTATCTTTTGATCACATAATTAATTCTAAATTAATTCTAAATTAATTCTTGATCAAACTAATCAAATAATATTATTAATATATTAGAACTTATAATATATTAATAATCTCCAAGTGTTATTTCTCTCATTTAGTCTATCCAATTGCATGGTGCCATGCAACCCAAATGGACCATGCCGGGTCGGGTCAAGTACATACCAGAAATAGTTATGGACTTAGACACCTTATCCAACACTTATTCGTTCTACTATCGATCTAAACCCTTTAATCAATTCAGAATTACACTTAATCTTGTAAGTATAATCATATTTACTAAACCTTTAGTAAATCATGACGAATATCTTTGTTACTCTTATGGTGAACTTGATCAACACACAACTTTGTGTACTCGATCTCCTAGTCCTTCACTTGAAACTTTGTCAACGAATTAGTCTAATTATCAAATATGAAATTTCTCATTCATCATGCAACCAAGTTGCGTGATTCCAAATTTCTGTCCAATTGAAACTTTGGGAGATGAGAAACTCTCCCTATTTGGTAAATTCTCGACATTTCCATAAATAACATAACTAAGAATCATATCCATTCGTTGTAGAAATATGCATACATCAATTTTCATAACGATTTCATTGCAAGGAAGTAAACAAATAAATAAGTCAAAATTTATTTTATTTATAAAAGCAGCGGAAAAACATTTGTCCTTACAATGCAAAATCTATTGAAAACTATGTAAAAGAAAATTTTCTAACAACTCTATCATAACTATCTAAGCTCAAAATCCAATCTTCAAGTCCATGCGATCAAGATCCATCTCTTGTGATTAGATTCATCTTGCTCTCTTATCAAGCTTCCTTTCTTTTCACCGATCCTTCAAAACATTCAAATGCAATCTTATCACATCTTGTATTAAGAATCAATGAATAGGAACTTAACGGAGTTAGATAGTGGATTTTACCTGAAGCATAGTCATACTTTTGACTCTCCCATCTCTTAGATCTCTTAGGTAAATTGGGCAACTTCGTCTCCAATGCCCCTTCTCTTGGCAATAAAAGCAAATTGACTCTTTAGGAACAACACACGGAACTACTTCAAACATCGCCTTTCTCTTATGATCAAAATTTTCGATCATTGCATGTCTTTCATTGCCATTGTCTATATCCATAGAGGTCTTGAAGGCAGATTCACCAATCAACTTTGCTTTTCTATTGCGCCAAACCATTGCTGATTCAGCAACAATAAGCATATAAGTGAGATCAATAAGGGTTACGTCGTGGTTCATCATACAGTACTCTCTTACGAACTCATTATACGAGTTAGGAAGTGACTGAAGAACCCAATCAACAGCCATCTCTTCACTGACAACGGATCCCATCATTTCTTAACCTATCAATGTGTGACTTCATCTCTAAGACGTGTGCACACACTGACTTTCTTTCTTTATGTTTACTTGCCAAAAGGGCTCGAGTGATATTGAACCTTTCAATTTTACAATCTTGTGGGTTAGGGAGAATAATTGGAGGAGGAGGAGGAAGTGAAGCATGATTTCTTGTTCCTCGATCGAATCGTGGAATATCATCTTCATGTGGAATGCTTGTTCCACGGGATTTGAGAAGATCATAGTTGTCGAACTTTGACATCTACAAAACGGGAGAAACAAATTCAAGTTAGTTGATTGATTGATTGAGTCCTTAGTAAATCACCCAAATGAGATACTAAGGCTAGGACCCAACACAATATTCTACAACTCGGGAGAGGGATGTTGTAACCCTAATTGCAGAATATTTGAAGGTAAGTGAATGACGATTCACTAATTTCCACCATGAAAAACGAAAAAGAAATTTAAGTTTTAAATCTATGAAAACTCCTAGATCCTTTGAGATTCATTGAACTTTCAATGGCATGTTTAAATCTTGATATGCCCCTCTTGTTTGTGACTGGGATGCCGAGGATCACAAAGCGGGTGTGAATAACCATGCAAACTTACATGGTGCCCTCACATGTTATAGTCACCTATTCGATGTGCCGATAAACCACACACGCTCCACCGAACTATGACAAACATTAAGTCACCCTTTGCTACCTTTGCTTAGAACCATTTAGTATGCCAGTAAACCACACACGCTCCACTAACGTCTTCGCAAGGGCACAAAGTGTAATTTCATGGAATTGCATCAATTCACTTTTTCCTAAGTAACTAAGATTGGGAATTTGAAAAACATTTAGTTACTTTGTATTTCATTATACTTATAATGGAAGGTTTTTTCCTATCCTACCCGTTCGGCTAACGACCCACCACTAGTCAAGAGTGCGGTGGGTAAGAGTGGATACCCATTCAATCGCCATTTTATAGGCAATTTCCTTAAACACCCCTTATAGACCAGCTTCGTGAATGAGTCCTACTAACGGTAAGACTGACTTTTAGTTCTACATATATAATGTTAGACTTTTAATGTTATATATAGTATAGGGTGTATTTTTTAACTTTTAAAATACTATGTGGTTAACTTTAACAATTACACTTTTAATTCAATTAATTGGTTAACCTAAACTTTTATGGATTTATTAAATCTCTTTTAACTATACACCTTAATTAATTAATAAAACCATAAGGGTGTATTTGAACTTTTCAAAACTAGGGTTTTAGAATTTAACATTCCTAATTAACCTTTTTAATCAACTTTTAAATTCCAAAACTTGAGGGCAAGTTTTGAAACATTTCAAAACATTAGGGTTTAGAATTTAAATATACATCAAAATTAAACTATTTAATCAAAATTTAAATCACAAAACTTGAGGGCAAGTTTTGAAACTTTTTTCAAAACATTAGGGTTTTAACTATTTAAATTTCAAAACAACAAAACTTTTGGGTTCAAATTTAAACTATAAAACCTAAAGGGGGAAATATGAAACTTTTCATAACAACAAGGATCAAATAAAAAATAATTTTAAATTAACATTTAATCACATAATTATCCATATTTGATTTATTTAATGATTTCTTGCAAAACAATTTATCAATTTACTCAAAATAATTAATCAATTATCTTATAAGGAAACAATTATCTTATTAATTGATAAATATCTTCATTTAGATCAAAAATATAGTCAAATATATCATATAATCGGATTAATATTGATCTAACATGATAAGGTAACTATCCATATGCAAAAACAGCAAGAAATCCCGAGATAAGCACTATCTGACGAGTTGACTCGTCGAGTCAAGCCTGGACTCGTCGAGTCACCCTGGACTCAGCGAGTTCAGCTATGGACTCGGCGAGTCCAGCCTCTAGAACACCAAAAATCGAATTTTTCAGATATACAATGCATCAATACAATTGAAACCAATCTAGGCTCTGATACCACTGATGGGTTTTGGTCATAAGACATCCTATGTGCTCATACAAACCCTAATGCTTGGATCTAGGTTTCTCTATTGTACATGCTTTGAATCCAAGACTATAAACCCTAATTCTAGCATATGGAAATCGACATTAGCATATAATTAGGTTTAAGGTGTTACCTTGATTGTTATGTAGCAATAACAATCCCAATTCCTCCTTGAATTGACTTTGGAATGCTTAGAGTCACAAGTGTCACTCCTCTAATGGTTCACAAACACCATAAGCAAGAGGATGAAGAGGAGAAAGGTTGGAATTGCCCAAAAACGTATGGAACCCTCATCAGAACATTAGCCACGTTTTTTAGCCTTAAGGGGTCTTTATATAGTTGGGCTATTTGGGTTATCTAACAAGGAAACCCTAATTTGGATACTTAAGCCCTAAGCAACCCATGGAGCCTTTTAATTAAGCCTTGGACGATTTCATATGGGCTTCCCCCATAGAATTCGTCCACCCCTTAATATAAGGCAATCCATGTACCAAATTATAATTATCTTATAATTACAATTCTAGTCCCTTAAATTTAATTAATCTTAAAACTAATTACCAATTAATTATTGACTAATATTAATTAAACAATATGATTTCTCCTTTAATATATTATTCTCATAATATATTAATAAATCATATATAATCCTTTCTCTCCATAATTCATCCTATCAAGTTGCTTTGGTGAAGGCAACCCAAAAGGACCATGCACCATCGGGTCAAGTACATACCAAAATAGTTATGGACTTAGAAACTAATCCAACAACAACATCGTCCATTTCATTAATAGTAATAGTTTAATACATGTGTGTTCTTTCATAGTAATAAGACAACATGTTAACTAATCAAAATAAAAGACGAGTCTTGACTGCTCCGTCTTCGCATAACCTGGTCATCGTACCTGTCTACTGGTGACCTGTGAATACAAGTTATTTTGAAAGTGTAGGTCAGCATTTAAACTGGTGAATTCATAAGTACTAATGTGTCTTTGATTTGTAAAACTTGTAATGAAAGAATTGACATTGTTCTGAAAGAAAGTTCGTATAAGTGTGGAAATGTTTGTAAGTAATTGAAAGCGTTTAGTAAACCCTAGAAATCCCTATGATTCCTGTTAGTATAGATGAAATCTTCTACCAAGACTTAACTGTTTTGAAAGTAGTCTGCTACCAAGACCCGACTGTTTTGAAAGTAGTCTTGTACCAAGACCCGACTGTTTTGACTATTATTATTAATATAAGAAATTGTATCGTTTGGTACTAGGATACTCAAATACAATTCACCTCATCGGTTACGTGAATGAGTCACAAGATAATGGTAATAATATAACTAACTTATGTATTATCCCTTTATACTAGGATAACTAACAGTGCTAACTTTAGACATCCGTAGATGTACATTTACCTCTGTTGCTAACAGCTAGGTGTAGGAATAGTTAGTCCCTTAAAGTATACCTGTAATGGTATCAACTGTAGACATCCGTGGATGTGCATTTACCTCTGATGCTAACAGATGGGTGTAGGAATAGTTAGTCCCTTAAAGTATACCTATAATGGTATCTAGACATATAATATATAATAGTAATTCGCCATATAATATCTATGTAATAGTATTCATGTAAAAGTACTCATGTAAGCGTACCTATGTAAACGTACTCATGTATCATGTAATGTACTCATGTATCATGTAATGTACTCGTATAGACTCATGAATGAACTTACTCTTGTGTGATTCCCTGTACTTGGAATAGTAAGTGGTATCTCTTAACTATACCTATTATAGTTACTAGTAATGTACGAGTATAACCGGAAGTATACCTTTGCTACTCAAAGGTACTGAATTGACTAATGGAACCTTGATAACTATATATGTATACATGATATATAAATAATATTTAGACGACCTTCGGACGGGTACCCGATATCCCACCAGACCACATCCAAATCGAGGAAAAGGAAACAGGGTGGATAGCCTTCCTAAGTCTTTTAAACATTTCTTATATAACTATACATATAAAGGCATGCAATTTACAATATAAAAGCGTAAAAGAAGTTTTCTAAAACCTTTGAAAAGTTTAATAATAAGAAACAATGACCTGATGTCAGTTTATAAAACGATTGAAAGTATTTTGTTTGATAATACAGTTTATGTATACGGAAAACCTCTATTTGAAAACACCTTTGCAACAGAGTTTGAAAGGAAGCTTACAGCGTGTAAGACAGTTTGACAAAGAGCTTTAAACATCTAAAAATGTTTTAAGAAAGTCATTTTAAGTAAGATGTTTGGTAAAACTGCTAAACCTATAGTAAATCCATTTGTATACTAGTTATAAATCCCATATGATTGATTTATTAACAGTAAGTATAGTAAGAGATTGATGTCTTTCGTGCCAAATTAATCGTATGTTTGTAGTACCAAAGATGGACACATCTACATACCGTATACGCAGGGTGTTTGATTCACATATATATATATATATATATAACAACATTTTTCATTTCAAAAGTTATGATGTTATCGTGATATATTTTTCATACGAAAGCTTCCCTATAATAGTTATAAATCACATATGATTCCGTTGATAAAAAGCGTATAATGAAACTTTATTATATAACACACGATAATAATCGAGTGTTTTACTTGTATTCCCTTCCCCCCTTAAAAGCATGTAAAAGTATTTATAAAACATTTAAAAGTGTGAATTATAGGGGTATGAACTCACATGATTGAAATGGTTGATTTGAAGTAGTCGAGAGAAGAATCGAGCAGAACTTCGACAGGAAGAGTTGAAAACGCGGGAAAATCTCGGGATTCTCGGGAATCTCGGGAACACAAAACCTTCCTTCAGGACTTGAAGGTGAAAATCGGGGCTTTGGGAGGGTCTCGGGAGCTTAAACGCAGAGTTTCGGCGCGAGAAAGAAAGGAACTGAGCAATGAAACTTGGAGCCCTTGAAATCTATTTATAGGGGCATTTCTGGTGTGTGCCACATCGTGGCAAGGTATGGCCACGTTGTGGGGAGTAAAACTTATCCTCTTCCATTGATTGGACGTCCTCAGTCACTTGCCGGGTCGCAGAAAGCTTGTGCCACGTCGTGGGGGCCTGACAGCCTCGGATTTTGGACCCCGAACTTGTAAAATCCATAACTTTCGTGTACGAGCTCCGTTTTTGACGTTCTTTATATGAACGCGTAGCTAAAAACATGATCTACAACTCTTGTTTAGACTTCATCGGCTAATTTTGAATTTATTTTTAATTATTTATTTTTAACGGGCCGGGACACGAAAATTCCGTTAAAAATCCATAACTTCTTCATCCGATGTCCGTTTTCGTCAGACTTTTCATCGTTACACTACTATTGTTGAGACCTTTGATTCTCATTTAGGTTGTTTTGGTCAAAAGTCTCTCGATCTCTATTTCGAGATTTTAGCTGTGTACTGCTATATTCGGATCTTGGAAAAATCATAACTTCTTCATATGAAGTCAGATTTGGACGTTCTTTTTACGTACGTTTACGATTTGATGTTATCTACAACTTTCATTTAGATATTTAAGGCTAAAAACTATTGTATTGAAACTTCGCATTTTTCGTTTAATCAGTGTTGCCGTTTTGCCGAGAATCTTCGGTTGGTCAAAACTTCTTCGTTATAACTCGGATTCTAGGGTTCTTTATATGTACGAAAACCTTGATACGATTCCTACTACTTTATTTAACCCAAATAAGATTTTAGGAAAGTTAAATTTTGACCTAAATTTGACTTGTGATAAATCATATTGTCTCGAAATATCGGGTTGTCACATCAAACAAGGACCATTCCTCAATCTACGACTCAAATTACTTCATTTGACCTAAAGTCAATGGTTAAAAGATCAAAAATCAATATTCAGCCCGGTTACGCCACGCGTAACAACACTATGCCCTACGTAAATCCTAAGGTTGAAAAAACATGGGAAAATGAGGATATACCTTGCGTAAGGAAATTTACGCCTCATGTACTCCCGTAATCCTTCACTTAATCATTAAGCTTTTAATACAAGAAGTTAAATCACCAAACTTCTAGATATAAACTAGATGCACGTCTTAATGGACAAAGTCTCTATCTTTATCCATTTTCATGCATACAAAGGGTACAAACTCATAACCTAAGTCCAAAAAGTCACTCAAAGCTCCAAAACTCATGCATGGATGGATGAGAGTGAACAAGCTCTTATTTTTATGAATTGGAAACTATAGAATCTATTGGAAATGATACCCTAATGGCCAAGAGTAGCTCATACTCATAAGAACTAATGTTATAGGGAAAAAACATGGGAACTCTTAAGCATAAACTATATGATACTTACCACTGGAACGATTATGTGCTATCTTTATTTCATATTACTACATAGACTCAATTATATGCACAAGCGAACCCTCAAAACCGCTAGATACTTAAGGGTCTCGAAACCAAAACAACTTATATACTCTAAGGATAGACGTGACGATCGTGCCAAATCTGTAATTACCTACTACCGCAAATACATCATAGGGATGTAGATGGAAGCAGTGAGAATTATACAACAAGATGCAAACTTTATAGAGTACAACCAGGAATGATGTGTTGGGTTATGAGCATTCTAACACTCATAAGTGTACATGCAACCCTAAATACCTTGGATCTATGTTTTCTCTATTATACATGCAAATATGAACATCCAAGGTATTATCCTAATCTAGCATACAAAACTTTCAATATAACAAGATAGAATACATACCTCTTTGATGTAGAATGTCTTCATGAAGCTTGAGTGCCTAGTACCCCAAGTGTGACACCTCAAATGGTTCACACAACACCAAATACACTTGGAATAACTTGAGAGAATTCTACACTTCATAAAATCGGCTAGCCCTCTCTAGAATAATCTAGTGACCGATTTTGGGAAGATTAATATCTTTATATAGTGTTACAATTAGGGTAAACCCTAATTGTCATGACTTTCCATTTCCTTGGATCCATGGGTTCAAATACACCATGGAGCATCCATGGAGCATTATATGGGTTTTGGCCCAACTAAATAATCCATGGAGCATTAGCCCACTATACAAGTATGGATGATTTGTACAATCAACCCATATATTTAATTAGTCTTCTTTTGATCACTTAATTAATCCTAGATTAATTCTTGATCAATACTAATTAAATAATCTTATTATTCTTATTATTAATATACTAGAACTTATAATATATTAATAACCGTAAGTATCTTATTTCTCTCATTATAGTCTATCCAAGTGCATGATGCCATGCAACCCAAATGGACCATGCCGGGTCGGGTCAAGTCTTACCAATTATAGTTATGGACTTAGACATTAATCCAACAGTCTCCCACTTGGATAAGTCTAAAACTATTATTGCGTATCACTTCTGGAACCAACAGGCAATCATAGCTCTCAAAAGCTTCTGTCGAACTCTGACCTTGTAGATGAACTCTAATCTTGTCAATGACTTGTCCATTAGATAAGGGATCATATATTCCTCCATTCTAGATATCATATGGACTGAGACATGGATTATAATCATTCTCTCTGTCCATTAGTTGTTTCCCGATTTCCGATTTATGACGACTGACTAATTGAACAAATCAAATCAGTCCTGGCCCGGCCGAGCACTTCCATTTGTCATCATCAAATCATCGAGGGGCCCACAGATATCGCTTTCATCCCGAAGGTAAAAGGAATGGATAAACTTCGACTCATATGGATTGTTCTACTACTTGTTGAATCGTACACAAAGACACGTTTTATAACATCGAGTTACCAATGCGTTTCGTGTAATCAATGTACTATCAACTCATAGTAACAACTCATATCTCTAGGTTTGAAGAATATAAGATATTATCGTCTCATGATCACTCGTGATAAAACCCATGAAGTGATTCCAATGAGCGCGGGTTGAATCCAATACTCAGAACTTATGAGCACTCATGAGTGTTGTAGCCCTTTGTCCAACATCTTAGACCTCTACAAGCCAACCCATGACAGTCTTAATTCATATCTACTTCCAACATATGACCGACTGTGGATGGTTTGAATAACTTAGTCATTCCGGAAGAATAACCTAGTTTATTCGGGAAGTCAAAACATGCAAAGTGAAACACAATAATAATTGAATCCAATATGGTCTTAGAACTTATGAATATAAATAAAACTCCTTTTATTTATCACCATATGATTCCACATTATTCATTGTATATTGTTTCAGCTATCAACTTTTATTCTTGAATTTAAAACAATAGTTGTCCAATGCTCCAAGCATGTACACTATGTTTTTCTAAACACTAGTCATGCCATACACCAAGTATGCATAATATGTTTGTCTATGATCTTTATTTTGTGAACTAGATCAAATGAACATAACTTCAATGATTCTCTTTTCACACTCCCAAATACTTACTGCAAATGCAAGAATTCCAAATTCAATTCATTTACTGAAATCTGTTAGATTCTAAACTTATATGCATTGATCCTCTTGTAATGATTATGCACAGAGTCAGAAAGACTTAACAACAATCATTACAGAGCATTCCAAAGGAGATCAAGTCCTTGGAACCATCCTTCTTGCATTAAGTTTCCTTAATCTTAAACAGATTGAAAATTCTAACTTTGAAACATTTCCAGATTCCATTTCGACTATCACTTCTGAACAAGAGTTGCCTCCTTACAGATTATGTCAATATGGTCCTTCCAGAATTATCACTATACTTCCAACTGTCCTTGAGCAACCAATCTTTGGTAAACCTTAGATTGTCCTCGACAATTGTTTAATCCTTTTAGTCATATCCAGTTCTAAACCTTTTCCCTTCTTAATGCCCTAGGCATTTGGAAAATTTTTAGAAAGGATGAATATAGCACATGTAATCGATCCTATATCCGAAGCATATGGGACACGATTCATGATGTCTCACATAAAGACTAAACCAGTCTTTTGCTATAACATTTCCATTTCTATTTGCCAAGTTCTCATAATTCAGATTATGAAAAGGGATGCCGTAATCATAATCGAATTTAAGAACGCAAATAATGGACCCATATACAGAATTTCCTTATGTTGAGCCATTCCAACATGAAATTCATATATATCCTTGACTAAATGATTAAAACCTCACGATCTAAGCTTATAGATTTGAGATGAAGTATAATTTCCTCTCCCTTAATTATAGCAAAACAACTTTTCCCAATTGAAACATTTTGTTTTCTATAATTAACATTGCTAGCTTGCAATACTTATCGTAATTATCATGCTCCCACTAACATGATGATTATTAGCATAACACTTATGCTCCCACTAGCTTTGACATGTATTCAGAAATCACTGGACTTCTAGAAATCAATACTTTATTGACTTTCTTACCAAAGTTCAGATTTCTGATACTAGATGGTTTTGATAAAACTTTATCAAAAACATACACCTTCCCTTGGATAGCACACTTGTGTGTCTAAACAATTATGAAGAGGGATGTCGTAATCATAATGGTTAGACCTTTTTGCCACTTCTCACAAGTTCAGGTTAGTGTGCCGGTAAACCACACACGCTCCACTAACGACTTTGAGAATGCAAATATCACAATTGCTATCTATCTAAAATCTGCTTAGTGAAAGTGTTTCCTCACCATCATTTTCATGAATCGGAGAGAAACCTTATGACACTTAGATTTAATGGTGTATGAGTTCTTATCCATGTGAATTTTCAAAACCATAGTCACAAGACAAGGATAATGACAAATCCAAACTCATATGGACTGAACTCAATCTTAACTTCTTGCCACCTGGCAGCTCAAGGGCCTACCATTGCTTCCAAGTTGTTGTGCAACACATTGAGAACTCTAAGAACTCATATGCAAAGCCAACTTTGATTGGAATGGGCACAGAATATGTCAACACGATAGGCTATAAACCTTAAGTCGTGTGCTAGTGAAGAACTTTAGGTTTTATTCTTGATTAGTTCTTGAGAATTTCAAGACCTTTAAGACTCCCACTGTCCTCTTGACCTATAAGACTCCCTTGTCAAACATCCAAGAGATAGTGTGGATTCTAATCAAGACAAACACTTCACACAATTGGCCGAAGTTGGTCTTTGTTTTATCCAAAACATCACAACTTACCAATTTCAAATGTACAAGAGTAGAAAACTTTTACTCTTACATTTGTCAAGTGTTTTAAACCTTCTTTAAGACATGTCACTCAAATTACAATCTTGGAGTATGACTCTAAGACTTGTATTGAAACGAAGTATGACTCATCTTCTTGATTTAACCATTTCAACAATTCAAGATCCCTTCTTCTTAGTCATAAGAATGCACTTAAGACTTCCTTAGAGAACTAATTTTGATATGGTTTCTTAATCATTAAGATGATCACAAAACTGATACTAAAGTACTCTCCCATCTTTTCAGATTTGAGAAACTTTTATCCTTCTGCCTAACTTGATTCTTCTTATCCGCTCTGCCATGCATTGGAACCTTTTCCAATGTCTCAGAGTTACACTTAAGCTTGTAAGTATAATCATATTTACTGAACTCTAGTAAAATATGACGAATAGCCTTATATCTTTTGTGGTGGACTTAATCAGTGCACATGACTATGTACTCGATCCCTTAGTCCATTACTTGACTCACACATCCATGTGAATAAGTAATTAGTCTTAATTTTTCCAATACTTGAAAGTTCTCATTCATCATGCTATACAACTTGCATGATTCCAAGTCCCGGTCCAATTGAGACTTGGGTGATGAGAATGTTTCCTTTATTTGATAAATTTAGACATTACCACAAATGAAAGAATCAATTTCATACTTCCACTCTTGCTATTAATGGAATCATATAAGCAACAATTTTTCCTCAAATGCCATTGTAAGGATATTTTAAAATAAATAAAATCAAAAATTTTCTTTTATTTTAAAACTATGCGGAAAACTTATCCTTACAATCCATATGAAAACTTGTTGCTATCTATTCCTAAGAAATACCTCATAACTCCTAAGAAGTAGCTCAAGAATCCGATCTTCAAATTACGCGATAGAAATCCATCTATGCGATCAGATTCAGCATATTCTTTCTTTAAGTTCCTTTACTTTTCTTTGATTCTTAAACATCACCATGTGACCCAGTCACATCATGTATAAGGAATCTCAGAATAGAAACTTAACAGAGTTAGAGTAGTGGATTTTACCTGAAGTAGAGTCAACCTTATTGACTTTAACATCCTTAGGTAAATTTGGCAGCTTCGCAAATAATGACCCTTTCTTTGGCAATATAAACATATGGACCCTTTGATAATGGTACACAGGACTATCACAAACTTAGCTTTTCTCTTTACCATTTGTTCAACCGAGTTGACTATGGCCGATCCCTTTCCATTGGGAAGAGAATGCTTTTTCTGTATTTCCTGTGTCACATTGTCAATGTCCATCAAGTTTCAGGAAGTTGATCTTAACAATAGATAAGATCATTAAGGGTCTTGTCATAGTCTATTTCATAGGTGTCCTAAAGGAACTCACTATGTGACTTAGAAAGTGATTGAACCACCAACTTTCTCAAGACATTGACACCCAACTCTCCCGGCTTGTCAATATGTGACTACATCTCCAAGATGTGATCACACCTAGACCTTGTCTTGCCAATAGGGTTCGAGTGACCTTAAATTTTTCAAGAACTTGTGGGTTAGGAAGAATAATTGGAGGAGGAGAAAGAAGTATGATATCCATGGGACATCATCTTCATTAGGAATGCTTGTTTCAAGAGATTTGGGAAGATCATAAATGTCTAAACCAGACATCTTTTGGGAGATATTCAAGATAGTTGATCTAAAGTCCTTAATATGACACCCAATATGAAATATTAAGGCTAGGACCCAACAAACTATTTTATAACTTAGAAGAGGTATGCCGTAATCCAAGCTATAAAACAATTTGAAGGTAGGTGAATGACGATTCACCAATTTCCACCAAGATAAACGAAATGTATTGTTAGGTTTTAATTGGTTTTGAAACTACTAGATCTTTTGAGATTCATTGAACTGTTCAATGGCATGTTTCAATCTCGAGTGTGCCCTTCAGGTTTTGTGACTGGGATGCCGAGGATCACAAAACAAGGTGTGAAGTAACCATGCAAATTACTTGGTACCCTTAAGTGTTTACCCCTCAATCGATGTGCCGGTTAACCACACACGCTCCATCGATACTATGATAAACATTAAGTTACCCTTCGCCTACCTTGTTAAATACGAGTTAGTGTGCCGGTTAACCACACACGCTCCACTAACCGACTTAAACAAAGTGCAAAGTGTAATTTCATGGATTAGCACCTTATTCACATTTTCCTAAGTAACTAAGATTGGGTATTTATAAGAGTTTAATTACTTAGTATTTATCATTAATACTTTTAATGAAGGGAGAATTATAGTCATGTCAAACCCGTTCGGCTAACGACCCTCCACCAGTCAAGCAAGCGGTGGGTGAGAGTGGACACCCATTAAGTTGCCATTTTATAGGCAACAACCTTATACCCACCTTATAGACCGGCTTCGTGAATGAGGCGTACTAGCGGTAAGACCGACTTTACTCTTATACATATATATATTATTAACTTATAATATTATAAAGTATAAGGGTTGAATTTTAACTTTTAAAATTCTAAGGGCTAACTTGGAATTAAAGTATTCATATGAGAAAATTTTACAAATTCCAAAACTTGAGGGAAAGTTTTGAAACTATTCAAAACTAATTAATTCCATAACTTATGTATTTAAAGTAGTTTTAATCCAAAAACTCTTCAAGTTCCATAACTTGAGGACAAATTATGGAGGACTTTAAACTAATAAAGAATTAACTTTTCCTTTATTTTATAACTTATGGAATTAATTATGGTTACATATTTTTATTTATTTATTTATTAATGAAGTGACTCTTGAACCTCCATAACTTAAGGACAAGACTCTTCATCTTTTGTAACCATTGCCAACTTTTATGAGTTTTATGAGTCTTTAATGTGACTCTTCATGTAACTTGAGGATAAGTTACACAAACACATTTTATACTCAACTCTTAGATTAAAATGGATTGAAAACAACTATTTCATTCAACTTTTCTATTAATCTAAGAAACTCATAAGAACAAGATAATTCAAATCAAACTTTTTCATGTAATTAGTTTAACCTTTAAACTAATACAAAACATGAATCTATTGACAATTATCTTTGAAAATGGATTAGCATGAACATTACCACATTAAAAAACAAGTTTATAAGTTCAAAAACAACTTAGGGTAATGTTCCTAGTCCATTTCTAGCCAAAAAACTCGAAAATATGCTGTCTGGGGTCCAACTCGTCGAGTGCATGAACCAACTCGGCGAGTCGGATCGATTTGATCACTTTTTAGGCATGGACTCGCCGAGTCTGATGATCAGACAGCAACAAATTCGTTTTTTTTCAGCTTCTATTGTAGGTATAACAAGAAAACAAGCCTAGGCTCTGATACCACTGTTGGGTTATGAGCATTCTAACACTCCTAAGTGTACATGCAACCCTAAATACCTTGGATCTATGTTTTCTCTATTATACATGCAAATATGAACATCCAAGGTATTATCCTAATCTAGCATACAAAACTTTCAATATAACAAGATAGAATACATACCTCTTTGATGTAGAATGTCTTCATGAAGCTTGAGTGCCTAGTGCCCCAAGTGTGACACCTCAAATGGTTCACACAACACCAAATACACTTGGAATAACTTGAGAGAATTCTACACTTCATAAAATCGGCTAGCCCTCTCTAGAATAATCTAGTGACCGATTTTGGGAAGAATAATATCTTTATATAGTGTTACAATTAGGGTAAACCCTAATTGTCATGACTTTCCATTTCCTTGGATCCATGGGTTCAAATACACCATGGAGCATCCATGGAGCATTATATGGGTTTTGGCCCAACTAAATAATCCATGGAGCATTAGCCCACTATACAAGTATGGATGATTTGTACAATCAACCCATATATTTAATTAGTCTTCTTTTGATCACTTAATTAATCCTAGATTAATTCTTGATCAATACTAATTAAATAATCTTATTATTCTTATTATTAATATACTAGAACTTATAATATATTAATAACCGTAAGTATCTTATTTCTCTCATTATAGTCTATCCAAGTGCATGATGCCATGCAACCCAAATGGACCATGCCGGGTCGGGTCAAGTCTTACCAATTATGGTTATGGACTTAGACATTAATCCAACATGATGATCATTACTTACGATCTGGATTATCAATGTGCAGCAGGAAAATGCCATCCCGCAAGAATAACAAGCGCACTCGCAAGACACCGCTCCTGCAGATGGACCCTGCTACATTCCAAGCTGCTGTAACGGCGACAGTAACCGCTACGATGGCGCAAATCAATGCAAACAACCCCAATGGAGGAGGGAATAGCATTGACAACCTATCAAGGAACTCCAAACCCTAAGCTTAAGAGTAGGAAGCTGAGGTCTGGAAGTAAAAGAAAGGGACAACACACTCAAGGGTTCTCAAGGATGCAACATGTTGATACTGTTCATGCGACCATGACCCCTAATATACCGGCACCAACAAGACCATATGCTGGAAGCCTTCCAAAATGCAACTAGTGCAAATTCCATCATAATGGAGCCTGCCGGGAGATGCATTGTAACAAATGCAACCGAAAGAATCACACCGCCAAATTCTATAGAACTTATCCATGTCATAATCATCAGCTAAATGAAAATGACAACAATCGAAACAACCCTAACAACAACACCAATGATGAGACCAGTTACACCTGCTATAGGTGTGGAGGAACCGGTCACTTCAGGCGCAGTTGCCCCAAGGATAACAATCAAGGTGCAGAAAAATCAAAAAGGGTCTTGACCTTGGGTCAAGGCGAAGCAGTCCAAGACCCGACGGTTGTTATTGGTACGTTCCCACTTAACAACTCTTTCGCTTACCCATTATTCAATAGTGAAGCTGAGTGAAGCAGCGTTAGTAACAAATTCGAGCACTTACTAAAACAACAACCCCGAAAGCTAAACTAAGCCTTTACGGTGGACGTGACTAATGGGAAAAACCAAATTAACATAGGACATTTATGGGGAGTACACCTTAACACTAAACAACCATTCATTACAAATAGATTTAATGCCAGTAAATATTAGGAGTTTTAATGTGATAATCGGCATGGTTGGGTTAAGCCCCCACCGTGTTGATATTATGTGTCGTGAGAGGGTCGTTTGCCTTCACCTTCCTAATCACGAAACTCTAAAAATCCATGGTGATAAACCTGGCACCAAATCCTCTTCCTATCTCGTGCATCAAGGCACAGAAGTGCCTGCACCAGAAAAACTACGTTTTCCTCACTCTTGTTGTGGACAAGACCAAGGAAGAAGTAAGTATACAAGGTATTTCAGTAGCATGCGATTTTCCGAATGTATTTCCCGAAGAACTTCTGGGGATACCTCCAGAAAGACAAGTCAAATTTTGAATCGACCTCATACCGAGAACCACATGAATTGCCAATTCACCCTATGGGTTGACTCTCGCCGAAAATTCACAAGTTATCCGGTCAATTGAGAAGAATTGTTGTGCAAAGGATTCATCGGACCAAGCTTCTCACCCTGGAGAGCTCCGGTCTTGTTCTTCAAGAAGACGGATCCTTCAGAAGGTACATCGATCTTAGGAAATTGAATAAGCTCCCTATCAAAAATCGATACCCACTCCCTCGGACTGACGATCTATTTGGCCAGCTCCAAGGAGCTAGTTACTTCTCTAAAATAGATCTAAGAACCTGTTATCATCAACTTCGAGTATGAGAAGACGATATTCCAAAAACCGCCTTCCGAACTCGTCACGACCGTTTCAAATTCATTGTGATACCCTTCAGTCTAACGAATGCTCCCACACTATTCATGGACCCTACGAACCAAGTTTTCTCAACCATTCCTAGTCAGCCTTTTCATTATTTTCATCAATAACATAATCATCTACTCACGAAGAAAGAACAAAACACTGTCAACATTTGTGACCAGCCTTGAAAGCATCAAAGTTGGATAATATCGCGAAGAAAACACTACGGGGATGGATAAAACTCTCGGAGTTGAAAGACGAAGCTTATAGGTATGTGAGTCAAATTGGGCATTATCCGGGTGATCGTCGACAGGTTAACCCCAGTCTGCCCATTTCCTGCTAGTACAAAAATCAAACAAGATGAAAAAGATTAGCATGGACCTATATCAAAGAGATCGTGAGACTCCATGAAATATCGGTATCTACTATCTCGGATCGAGATAACAGATTTTCTTCAAGACTATGACAGTCACTTCAGAGGGCTATGGGAACATAACTAGATATAAGCATTCCTTACCACCTTCAAACCAATAGCCAAAGTGAACGAACCATTTGACCACTCGAAGTCATGCTCCGAGCCTGAGTGTTTGAATTCAGCAAGTCATGGGATACCCGATTGCCCTTTACTGAATTCTCCTACAATAACAATTATCGCACGAGCATCAAGATTGCTCCTTTTGAAACTCTTTATAATCATAAATGCAGATCACTCGCCAGTACTCTCATGAGACCAGAAACCATTTGCAAAACAACAGAGAAGATAATCCAAATCAAAGCTTGACTGCAAACATCGCGAGACCGACAGAAGAGCTATTCTGACAAGCGGCGTAAGCCATTAGGATGTCAAGTCGGGGATCGCGTGTTATTAAAGGAATCTCCTTGGAAAGGAATGATTCGCTTTAGGAAACTAGAAAACTAAACCTACAATACATCAGGTTGTTCGAGATTCTTGCTCGGATTGGTCCATACACTTACAGGCTGCAGCTGCCTGTAGAGCTCAACGACGTACACCCTGTGTTCATCGTATCGAATCTGAAAAAGTTCCTATCAGGAAAAACTCTTATCATTCCTTTAGAAAGAGGTCAAAATAAACAGGAATCTCCTGTTCGTCGATGAACCAGTCGATGTATTGGATAAGGAAGTAAAGCGTACAAAACAAAGCCTCATTCCGATTGAGAAGGTTCAATGGAACGCGAAACGTAGATCGGAATTCACAAGTGAACGCGAAGGCTAGATTAACCAGAAGTACCCTCACCTATTCTCTCATTCATGAACCTATCTTTCAAAAGAATTTCGGGACGAAATTCCCTCTAACGGGGGGATGATGTCACAACTAGCATTTTAGCTAGGAAATTTTATTCTCATATAAACATCATCCATTGTAAAAGCCTATACTCTATTCTCATTCAAATACATCTCATATGTTCAAATAAGGGTTGGAAACCCTAGAAAGCCCGATTCAAGTCTAATGTGTTCTAGGATTCTCTTGTTGGGCCTAATGGACCAATAAGTATTCAAGTTAACTATTTTGGGTCTAAAAACCCTAATTATGTTCTAATTGGACCCAATTCATAAATCTATAACTTTTTGGGCCATGATGGGCCATAAATGATTTAATTAGCCCTAATGGGCCCTAAACAAATTTCTTTTGCCATTTTGGGCCGTGAGCCTCCCTAAGAGCCCAATGGGCCGAAAGATTTCTTATGGGCCTCATAATTTCGAACCAAGGCTAGAAATGGGCCAAGTTAATCCACCACCTTTCTCTCTAGCCCATTTTCGGCCCAAAAAAAAAGGAAAAGAGATGAATTATCCTAACTTTGCCACCTCAATGTTGCATGGTGGTCATCCATGCACAATAACCACCATACAACAAGGTAAGTTCATATAACTAGGCAATCCTTTTCTCTCCCTCTCCCCTCTTCAAAACTCACGGACATAAGGCCTCCTCACCCTTATTCTTACTTTCTAAAACTCTCACAAGAAGTCTCTTAAGAACTCTCCTACATTTCCTCTCAAAATTCTCGAGTTTTGGTGTAGTTTCAAGAGGATCTTCACCTAGATCATCATCTTTGGTAAGTTTTGCTTAGATCCATGGTTTTGCTTCTTAATCTCTTCAAAAATCACTCCTCTTACACCATATTTTCGTGGATCATGACTCTTAGATCCATCTTGAATTCGAAAACTCCTCTCAAAAAGCAAGCTAGGCCGAATTCTCCTTCCATCTTCTCACCAAAACCGAACCAAACCCCAAGGTGAGTTCATACCCCCTTGTTTTTTTTTTACTTGTTTTTGGGGGATAATACAAGTTGATTTGTGTAGATCTATGTGTATATGCATGATTATGTGTGATTTCCTTGAAACATTTGGTGATTATGTGTGATTTCTTCACTAATCTACAAATATGTTAAGAAACTTGTAGTGTATCACTTGGATCTTTATATGAATCTTTAGAAGAATGTTTTATCAAACATAATACATGTAAACTAGTATATACTGGATTTATACACTTGATATAGCAAAAATGAGTGTTGTGGTTAGAGATCTATAAACTAAACTCACAAAACAGCATTTGACAGAAAAGTTTTGGTCCAATCTCGGACTGTTTTGACCATTCAAATGGAAGTATTTTCAAAACTGTTTTACATGGATAAAGTTCAGGTTTATACCTTTAAAATGACTACTCGCACGTTTTCATACGATTTTTCTACAATTTTTGGCAAATTTTACAAAACTGCCTATCATATTTGAAATAATTTCGGACCAACCTGTGAAGATGAGTAATTTCACACTAGTTTGAGGCCATCAAAAATTATGAGAAATTTTTTTTAACAAATTAGACAAGATTTCCAAACTTCCAGAATTTACGGATCCAAATTTCGAGTTACGATGAATTTTCTACAAATTTTCTAAAAACTAGGTCGGAAAAGCCAAAAACCAGAAAAATGTGCATTTTCACAAAAATGAAGCAAAAATGATATTTTTGACAAAAATGAGTTTATAAATGTTATTTTTACCACAAAGTAGTCATCAACACAATTTTTTAAAAAAAATTGGAGATCAAAGTGTTATTCTTACAAAAATTGGGCCTAATTGTAAATTTTATGTTTATTGGGCCAAGAACGTCATTTTTACAAAAAAAGAGGGCTTTTTATATCAACTTTGTAAATAATCAAGCTAAAATAAACAAAACGATAACAAACGGGTTAAAAACGATATGCATATCCTTATTGGGCCTGGAAATAATAAACACGTATAGTGAGCCTTAGTGGTCCACTTGCATGTTTATTGGGCCTGGGGGTGGGTTTTATATGCGTTCTACTTTTTATACTATTTTAGTGAATACTTGAACTAAAACCAATGATAAAACAACAAATGAATTTAATTTGATCATTTTCTAGGTTATTGGGCCTTAATGACCCATTTCTATGTGTGATAGGTCATGTATACTATTTACATGTTTATTGGGCCTCACTAACCCATTAACATGTGCGACGGACCTTGGATACTATTTGTGAGCTATTTGGGCCTGTAAATACTCTATATGTGAATTGATCCTTAGTTGTCCTTTCATATATATTTCGGGCCCATGTTATATAATCTCATTCCATTTGGGCCTTGAAATGATTTACATGTTTAGCGACGCCTTCGTGGTTCACTTACATGGATCATTGGTCCTAGAATGAGTTTATACATTTTTCTTCGCGTAAATTCGATTAAGGATCTAGCAAGTTTTTATCGGTTGGCACCTATTAAGTGTACGATCGTAGCCTGTAGTTATAACCAGAGTCTCCTGGAGGGAGAACGGGGATTTGTGTATAGATCTATACGGGGATGACACCCCACACCTGAGCTGTTCACTACAGTTAGACTAGGCCAGTCTAGGGTGACAAAAACCTTATTCTATTTTTCCGTCGGCATCCAACGATGCCAAGACATGCGAAATTATCATTATTTAGTATGGTTATGACGGCCCGCTTAGAGGAATTAACGTTATGAAGTTTACGGAAGACATCTACATTTTTTTTAGGCAACGTCGGGTTGTCTGGGAACATTCTCTTTACATGCTCTTACATTCTCTCTACATTCTCTTTACCTTTTTAGTCAAATAAACAATAGCATACATGCATTAATACAAGATCTAACACAAACACACTAAACAGTTTTCAGAAAATATCGGATTTCCTGGCGGTTTTCAAAGTTATACAAATCATTTTCACAAACATGCTTATGAACTCACAAACATTTTTATGTTGACCGTTTTCAAAATAACTTGTATTCTCAGGATACCGTTGAAGCAGGATGAACGAAACAAACTAATGGATATTGTGTGATATTTTGTTTCATCATACTCTTACTATTTTGGCATGTAATATTCAAATACAATACTCGATGTAAACAATGAATGTTGTAATATTACATGTGTGATGATGATGATGTCATGTTTCAATTATATTCACTGTAATAATATTTCAAGATAAAGTCACGCGCAAGCCCCCAGACGTTTTCGCAGTCTGGTTCGGGGGTGTGACAGTTATAACTTACGATTAGTTTTAATTGTTTCATAATGAAGATTGAAATACAACTTAATGAGACAGTCATTAACCTTTTATTGTGATAAATAAAATGAGTTTTGTAAACAAATTTTTCTTGGAACATCTATTAGTAGTGGCAGCGCGAACATTTGGCGCTAGCGACATAGACGTAAGCAATCGGTGATACCGGTGGCGTGACCGATAGCGAATCAGAGAAATGAAGGATGCGCAATCCATAACATCAATAAAAGTAGCCACGACGTCGGCGTCGATGGTCCATGGCTTCGTCGGCAGTGGCGGGTCGCTTCGTTGGTTTAAGGCAATGTCACTGAGGTAGTGGCGGCGGCTAGAAGTGGGAGAGATAAGGTTGCGGCTGCATCCATTTTTAGGGTTAGGGTTTTGCTTCAAATGAGAGCCAATGTAGGTGGGGGAGTGATGGGTTTAAGTCCTGTCGTAACTCTTCAACTTAACTCTGATTTTTCACTTTCAGCCCTTCCTTTAAACTCTTTTTCAAATTAAATCCATAATTTACCAAACAGCCCCTGATCTATGAAATTCTTTACGTTTCAAGTCCATATGTTACAATTTAACCGTTAATATCCAGAAAATATAACCCGTAACACCCCAAGATGTATACCCTACTAATTTACTATGACATTTGGGCTAAAATAAAATTATAGAAATATACCTCGGGGTTTTTAGGTTTATTATTTATTTATTTATTCATTTAATTGTTTGTTTTAAACGGGATGTTATAGAAACAACCCTAGTATTTTCTCTCGATGCAATGGACTACGATGAGTCTGCTCGAATAATGATTGAGTTCATTTTCCAACATTCCATTGCCGTTCCACTTTTCAAAATTCCTAACCCTAGTTTCCCTCTTAGGCTTCTTGACAAAGCCTTTGAACATGTTAAAATTGAAAATCATGCTCTTGTAGTGAAAATCACAGATTATCGGATCATGCCATTTCATAAAACAACATTTATTTGAGTAATTTGAGTTGCATAAAACCCACAAGGTTTTCAGGTGCATGAACCTACACCAAAATAGTTTCAATCGTTCCAGACTCAGATTGGCTAGAATAGTGAATTCAAAGAAAAAGTGTTAAAAAAATTGACTGCTCCACTTCTTTGGACCATATTGATGAACTTTATTCTTAGACGTTTTTTCTAGAAAACATGGAGGGAAGGACACTACGAGCAAATATAAGATATATGTTGAATGCAATATATTCACTAGAAGAGCCAATTTCTTCGACTTATCGGAAGTCCTTTGGCAAGAATTTAGGGAATTCGCAATCAAAAGGAAGGAATATGAGAACCCAAGTCTACTTGTAACGACCCAATTTTTACGTTCGAAAATTTCATTTTAAAATATTACTTTAGAAAACATTAATAAATAAAAACATTGTTTGATTACACCATAACACATCGTAACCATGTTCTAAAAGGCCAAACCATACATCCCATCAAAATATCAGAGTACAATCCCAGGAAATCTCGTAAATGCAGAAACCGAAAAGTGTGTGTATGACGTGCCGCTACCGCGCCGGCTCCTTCCCCTTCGGTGCAGAGGTACCTGAAAACAAAACTGTAAACGTAAGCACAAAGCTTAGTGAGTTCCCCCAACGTACCACATACCATACAAATACATAACATACGTACTGCCAGGCTATTCTGGGGTGCCTGACTACCCGGTACGGCCATTCTGGGGTGCCGACCTACCCATACGGCCATTCTGGGGTGCTGTCTTACCCGTGTCAAGCCATTCTGGGGTGCTGACTACCCATGTCAAGCCATTCTGGGGTGCTGACTACCCATCGGTCCTAACAACCGATCCTCGGGGACTGGTCCCCTCCCGCTACCTCTATCGCATAGCATAACAGACCAACATACAAGCATACCATCACATACAGTCAGATAATTCTGGGGTGTCTGACGACCCAGCGGTCCTAACAACCGAACTCTACTACTACTACATATAGCGTATCATGATAGCATGTAACATAACAGGTAATAGCAAACCTATATGATATCACAAAGACAATCATCTATCATACGTCTCCTACTGGTGGGCCGGCATTGTGGCCTTAGACCCACCACTACTGGAAGGTAACTCACCTCAAAGTAGCTGCTGAACTGATCGGGAACTAACTGACTGCTGCTACTCCGGGAGTCCTCCGGCTGCAATTCCCACAACATACTCAATCAAACACTGCTAACTATCCTTTAGGTAAAATGACCATTTTACCCCCGGTCTAGCTCTAAGCCAAAGCTAGAGTCAACTTTCAGTTGACCCGACTCGCCGAGTGGATCTCCACTCGCCGAGTCCCTAGCAAACTATTGTCCTAGGTCCCTGGTTCTACTCGTCGAGTCGGGCTATGACTCGACGAGTTCACCTTCTAACTGTCTTTCAACTCCTTCATCCTACTCGCCGAGTTGTATGAACAACTCGTCGAGTTCATCTTCATCCGAAGAACACTTTATGCTAAGACTCGCCGAGTTGTATGAACAACTCGCCGAGTCTGCTCTTGATCTATGAAGATTGCCTTGGACTCGCCGAGTCAGGGCATTGACTCGCCGAGTCCTAACACGGGTGAGTTCAGCTCCCAACTCACCGAGTCACCCCCTGTGACTCACGGCTCAACTCGACACAACATGAAAGGACCAAATCGGTGACTCGCGACCAGACTCGCCGAGTCACCTATACGACTCGCCGAGTCGTCACCATGCATCCACCAAATACATCGATTTACTCGATTTCAGTTCATGAAATTCATAGATCTGGACTACTAGGACACAAATCACACGTAAAGTTTCCAACTTTACGTGTGGATATTCACTAATGTGGATTTTAGGGTGCAAAATGCCTCAAAAGGGTAGATCTAGGATGAACAAGCCACATGGGGCCATAAAGCTAACAGATCTGAGCTCCTGGAGCTCAATCTTGCCTAGATCTAAAGGTTAATCCACTTATTACGAATCATTAAGCACAAACAAGCTTGAAGAATTGCTCAAGAGTGTCCCAAATGAAATCCTAAGCATAGAAACAGGGGAAAAACGAGATATACCTCAAGGAAAATGTTGAAATGACACAAAGATGGCTGATCTCCTTCTCCTCTTCTTGATCTACTCCTCTTTCTCCTCAAAACCTTCAAGAACACACCAAGAACACTTCAATCTCTCAAGGAAATAAGGGAAAACGATGTTGGGGGAGTTCTGGGGGTGAATGGGGATGAGTTGGGGCGGAATGAGGGTTTAAATAGGGTGCAAACCCTTGAAACTTAGGGTTTCATCCAGCAGCGGTGACTCGCCGAGTCCAGGATATGGACTCGCCGAGTCGCCCACTTAAACGTGTCCTGAGTCTCGTCCCTACTCGGCGAGTCGGACCTTATGACTCGCCGAGTCCAAGGCTAAAATAGGGCAATGCTCAAATAAAATTCACATACCGGAAACCAGGTGCTACACTAATATTCTAGGCTCTAACCCTACAGTAACTATATTCTGAGCGACACAAAGCCATTCTAATCAACTCTGACATCCAAGAGCTATGCTAATATTTTAAAACAAGTAAAAATTATAGGGTACCTCGTAAGATTGCTTTCGAACCTATCAAATGTCTATCTCAACACATGTTAAGCGCTATTCCTTTCAAATCTCCATACTCAAATACTATCTTCAGGCTTCAAATGTGTTTATCCTAACACACCCTACACCAATCTCGATTGACATAGCCTTAGAAGAGAATAGACCGGATGCCTTGGAAGGTTATATAAAACATTTTGCGAAGAGAAAGGAATCCCCTTCTAAAGTCAAAGCCAAAAAGAGAACCAACGTCAATGAATCATATCAAAAGGATTCAAAGATCGGATCTCGACCTGACTCTAGGTCACTGCCAACCCCACTGATCCACTCTTTTGAAGTACCCTTTGGAGTTTGAATATCACACTCTCCACACGCACATACACAGGGAATCTTATCATGATCTACCCCCACATTATCGAAAAGGTGGTACTGGTAATGAACATAGTCCCTTGCAGCCCCTTGGTCACACTCACGATGCAACTTGAATTTTCCATTTTCTTATACATAAGCACAATCAATAGCCCCAGTCAGTGATTTTAAAGTTTACGATACAGGATCAGTCTCTCATATCTCGAAAGCCGCAACCAGTCTGGTTCCGTTAAAGGACGATTGAGTATACTTGACAAATATTGGGCAGATTTTATTGACATGGCACACTCACGACATCTAGAGCTTTCTCTAGATCAAGTGGAATACACTCTCATCTCAATACGACAATGCAGTAGTCACATTCCATTTATGTATCCTTCTAATAAAGAAATCAATCAGAAGCTCCAACCATCCATAGATGAAAAAATAAGTAAATGTGAACAAAATCAATAGTTCACTACCCTCATAATTCATTTTCCCTTATATATAAAAAACTTAGAACTCTCATACTAGATGTTTCTTTATAGGGTAAATGACAAAAATGCCCTCCAAACTATTGGAATAGTGTCTAAGGCTGCAACTATATTAGGCAAGTATTTGACCCGATTGTGCATGATCCTTTTAGGTTGCCTTCACCATAGCAACTTGACAGGGTGATTTATTATGAGAGAATAAATATTATTAATATATTATGAGAATAATATAAGGAATAATAATCTTATTATTTGATTAATATAAGTCATAAATTAATTAGGAATTAATTTGGTGACTTAAAGATATTAATTAAATAAGAGGGTATAAACTGTCAATTGTTTGATAGTTAGACTTTGGGCTATATATCCTTTAAGGATAAGGGGTGGACGATTTCTAGGGCTAAGGATAGCCATAAAATCGTCCAAGGCTTATCATGGAAAGGATTGGGATTGCTTAGGGCTTAAGTTATCCAATTAGGGTTTAAGGGTGAAACCCTAGGAGCCTTACAAGTATAAATAGACCTCTTGGGGTGGGAAAATCGACACTTGTGTCTTTGGAAGAACCCTGGCCGATTTTTGTCCTCTCTCCTCTTTCTCAAATCATCCTCCTTGCTAGTTGGTGTTTGTAAGCCATTAGAGGAGTGACATTTGTGACTCTGGAGCTCCAAGAACAAGAAGATCAAACAAGTGTTTCAAGGTAAACTTCTAACTCTGATTTTGTATTGTTCTTATACCTTATTAGCCATTAGAAGTCTTGGATTCAATGCATGTTTAATTAGAGAAACCTAGATCCAAGCATTAGTGTTTTCATGTGCACATAGGAATGTTCATATGGCAAAAACTCATCAGTGGTATCAGAGCCTAGATTGGTTTCTATTAAATTGATGCATGATTGTTTGTTTCTTTCTTGCAAAATTCGAATTTTGTGATTATGAGTCATGGACTCGGCGAGTCCCATGGTGGACTCGGCGAGTTGGCCTGACTCGGCGAGTCCAGTTGGGCACTCAGCGAGTCCGAGTGTCAGGAAGAGCAAAAATCGGGATTTTTTGATATTTATCTTATGGAAACTTGCCTTTATCATATTAGATCAACCCTAATCCAATTTTTTGATATATATGACTGTAATCTTGATCTAATTAAAGATATTTATCAATTAATAAAATATTTAATTTCCTTAAGTGATAATTAATTAATTATTTTGATTAAATTGGTAAATTATTTAGCAAGAAATCATAAATAAATCAAATATGGATAATTATGTGATTAATTGTTATTTGTTGTTTGATCCTCTATGTTTTGAATAGTTTAAAACTTGCCCTCAAGTTTTGAAATTTATGTTTTGTGATTAAAAGTTTAATTTAGACAATTTAAATTTCAAACCTAAAATTTTAAAAGTTTAAAATTCAACCCTATACTAATATAATATTACAAGATTAAGATCTATATATATATATATATATATATATATATATATATATATATATATATATGTATGTATAACTAAAATGCTAGTCTTACCGTTAGTAGGCCTCATTCACGAAGCCGGTCTATAAGGTGGGTATAAGGTTGCAGCCTATAAAATGGTGCTTAATGGGTGTACACTCACACCCACCGCTTGCTTGATCGGTGGAGGGTCGTTAGCTGAACGGGTAGGATAGGGGAACCCCATCCTCTCATTAAAAGTATAATATGAAATACAAAGTAACTACATGTTTTCAAAAATTTCCCAATCCTAGTTACTTTAGGAAAAGTGAATTGATGTAATCCCATGAAATTATACTTTGCACCTTGCTAAGAAATTAGTGGAGCGTGTGTGGTTTACCAACACACTAATTGGTTCTAAGCGAAGGTGGCAAAGGGTGATTCATTGTTTATCATAGTTCGATGGAGCGTGTGTGGTTTACCGGCACATCGAATAGGTGATCGTTACAATGAAGGCACCATGTGAATTTGCATGGTAATTCACACCCGCTTTGTGATCCTTAGTATCACAGTCACAAACGAGAGGGGCATATCAAGATTTAAACATGCCATTGAAAAGTTTCAATGAATCTCATCCAAACCTAGGAATTCTCAATACATTTAGGAATTAAAGTTATGTTTTGTGGTGGAGAATTAGTGAATCGTCATTCACTTACCTTCAAATTGTTTGCATGTTAGATTACGGCATCCCTTTTCTAATATGTAAATATTGTTGTTGGATCCTAGCCTTAATTTTTCTTATTGGGTGATAATTAGGGATTCATATTCTAATCCATCTTTGTCCTTTCTATTTGTAGATGTCGAACACGAACAATGCTGCTTCTAGCTCGTCCACTTCTTTGGACCATATTGATGAACTTTATTCTTAGACGTTTTTTCTGGAAAACATGGAGGGAAGGACACTACGAGCAAATATAAGATATATGTTGAATGCAATATATTCACTAGAAGAGCCAATTTCTTCGACTTATCGGAAGTCCTTTGGCAAGAATTTAGGGAATTCGCAATCAAAAGGAAGGAATATGAGAACCCAAGTCTACTTGTAACGACCCAATTTTTACGTCCGAAAATTTCATTTTAAAATATTACTTTAGAAAACATTAATAAGTAAAAACATTGTTTGATTACACCATAACACATCGTAACCATGTTCTAAAAGGCCAAACCATACATCCCATCAAAATATCAGAGTACAATCCCAGGAAATCTCGTAAATGCGGAAACCGAAAAGTGTGTGTATGACGTGCCGCTACCGCGCCGGCTCCTTCCCCTTCGGTGCAGAGGTACCTGAAAACAAAACTGTAAACGTAAGCACAAAGCTTAGTGAGTTCCCCCAACGTACCACATACCATACAAATACATAACATACGTACTGCCAGGCTATTCTGGGGTGCCTGACTACCCGGTACGGCCATTCTGGGGTGCCGATCTACCCATACGGCCATTCTGGGGTGCCGTCTTACCCGTGTCAAGCCATTCTGGGGTGCTGACTACCCATGTCAAGCCATTCTGGGGTGCTGACTACCCATCGGTCCTAACAACCGATCCTCGGGGACTGGTCCCCTCCCGCTACCTCTATCGCATAGCATAACAGACCAACATACAAGCATACCATCACATACAGTCAGATAATTCTGGGGTGTCTGACGACCCATCAGTCCTAACAACCGAACTCTACTACTACTACATATAGCGTATCATGATAGCATGTAACATAACAGGTAATAGCAAACCTAGATGATATCACAAAGACAATCATCTATCATACGTCTCCTACTGGTGGGCCAGCATTGTGGCCTTAGACCCACCACTACTGGAAGGTAACTCACCTCAAAGTAGCTGCTGAACTGATCGGGAACTAACTGACTACTGCTGCTCCGGGAGTCCTCCGGCTGCAATTCCCACAACATACTCAATCAAACACTGCTAACTGTCCTTTAGGTAAAATGACCATTTTACCCCCGGTCTAGCTCTAAGCCAAAGCTAGAGTCAACTTTCAGTTGACCCGACTCGCCGAGTGGATCTCCACTCGCCGAGTCCCTAGCAAACTATTGTCCTGGGTCCCTGGTTCTACTCGTCGAGTCGGGCTATGACTCGACGAGTTCACCTTCTAACTGTCTTTCAACTCCTTCATCCTACTCGCCGAGTTGTATGAACAACTCGTCGAGTTCATCTTCATCCGAAGAACACTTTATGCTAAGACTCGCCGAGTTGTATGAACAACTCGCCGAGTCTGCTCTTGATCTATGAAGATTGCCTTGGACTCGCCGAGTCAGGCCATTGACTCGCCGAGTCCTAACACGGGTGAGTTCAGCTCCCAACTCACCGAGTCACCCCCTGTGACTCACGGCTCAACTCGACACAACATGAAAGGACCAAATCGGTGACTCGCAACCAGACTCGCCGAGTCGTCGCCATGCATCCACCAAATACATCGATTTACTCGATTTTAGTTCATGAAATTCATAGATCTGGACTACTAGGACACCAATCACACGTAAAGTTTCCAACTTTACGTGTGGATATTCACTAATGTGGATTTTAGGGTGCAAAATGCCTCAAAAGGGTAGATCTAGGATGAACAAGCCACATGGGGCCATAAAGCTAACAGATCTGAGCTCCTAGAGCTCAATCTTGCCTAGATCTAAAGGTTAATCCACTTATTACGAATCATTAAGCACAAACAAGCTTGAAGAATTGCTCAAGAGTGTCCCAAATGAAATCCTAATCATAGAAACAGGGGAAAAACGAGATATACCTCAAGGAAAATGTTGAAATGACACAAAGATGGCTGATCTCCTTCTCCTCTTCTTGGTCTACTCCTCTTTCTCCTCAAAACCTTCAAGAACACACCAAGAACACTTCAATCTCTCAAGGAAATAAGGGAAAACGATGTTGGGGGAGTTCTGGGGGTGAATGGGGACGAGTTGGGGCGGAATGAGGGTTTAAATAGGGTGCAAACCCTTGAAACTTAGGGTTTCATCCAACAGCGGTGACTCACCGAGTCCAGGATATGGACTCGCCAAGTCACCCACTTAAACGTGTCCTGAGTCTCGTCCCTACTCGGCGAGTCGGACCTTATGACTCGCCGAGTCCAAGGCTAAAATAGGGCAATGCTCAAATAAAATTCACATACCGGAAACCAGGTGCTACAAATCTCCCCCACTTATTTTAGACTTCATCCTCGAAGTCTGCTGCCCGGTCCTGAAACAGCTCGGGGTAATGCTCCATCATCTCGTCCATCGGTTCCCAAGTCCATTCCGAACCCTTGCGGTGCTACCATTGCACCTTTACTAGTTCTACCCTCTTGTTTCTCAACGTCTTGGTCTTTCTGTCAAGTATTGCGACTGGGCGCTCAATGTAATTCAAGCTGTCATCAACCTGAATATCCTCCAACGGTACTACTGCTGAATCGTCCACCAGGCACTTCCACAGCTGCGAAACATGGAAGGTGCTGTGGATCTGACTGAGCTCGGCTGGCAGATCCAGCCTATACGCCACCTTGCCCACCCGGGCTGCAACCCTGAACGGCCCGATGAACCTTGGGCCCAACTTGCCCTGCTTCCTGAATCGAATGACACCTTTCCAAGGTGACACTTTCAGGAGGACCATATCCCCGACTTGGAACTCCAAGTCGGATCGACGTCTATCGGCGTAGCTTTTCTGCCGACTCTGTGCAGTCTGAAGTCTGCTCCGAACCTGCTGGATCCTCTCGGTCGTCTCTAGCACCACCTCGGTGCTTCCCATAACTCTCTGGCCAACCTCCCCCCAACATATCGGGGTTCTGCACTTCCGCCCATACAACAACTCGAACGGTGGTCGGTCAATGCTCGCGTGATAGCTGTTCTTGTAGGAGAACTCAGCCAAGGGAAGATAGGTATCCCAGCTACCACCGAAATCCAACACACACGCCCGCAACATGTCCTCCAAAGTCTGGATGGTCCGCTCACTCTGACCATCTGTCTGCGGGTGAAAGGCGGTGCTGAAATGTAGACGAGTGCCCAACTCGTCATGAAATTTCTTCCAAAATCTGGAAGTAAAACGCACATCTCTGTCCGAGATCACTGATACTGGCACCCCATGCCGTGCCACAATCTCCCTGATATAGATGTCGGCCAATTTTTCGGCCGATATGCTCTCCTGAATTGGAATAAAGTGAGCACTCTTGGTCAATCTATCCACGATGACCCAAATCGAATCCACTCCCCGTGCGGTCCTGGGAAGCTTTGTGATAAAATCCATCGTGATATCTTCCCATTTCCACAGTGGAATGTCCAACGGCTGCATTTTGCCATGCGGTCTCTGATGTTCGGCCTTGACCTTCCTGCAGGTCAAACACCACTCGACGTACCATGCCACATCCCGCTTCATGCAAGGCCACCAATAATCCGGACGAAGATCCCTATACATCTTCGTCGCCCCGGGATGAATAGAAAATCGGGACTTGTGCGCCTCCTCCATCAAAATCTGACGCACGCCACCGTGATACGGCACCCACACCCTACGGTGTAATGTCAAAAGTCCTCTGCCATCATAATCAAAGGAGGAAACCTGACCCACCACACGCTCGCTCTTCCGATGCTCCTCCTTGATAGCCTCATGTTGAGCCTCCCGAATCTGCTCCAACAGGGGAGTCACCACAGTCATCCTCAAACAGACGTCCCTGATCGGCGCCGTCTTGCGGCTAAGCGCATCGGCCACCACATTGGCCTTCCCCGGGTGGTAAAGGATCTCGCAATCATAATCCTTCACCACGTCCAACCATCGCCGCTGCCTCATATTCATATTCGGCTGGTCCATGAGGTACCTCAAACTCTTGTGGTCCGTGTAGATGGTACACCGAACCCCGTAGAGGTAATGCCGCCAAATCTTGAGAGCAAAGACCACCGCCCCCAACTCCAAATCATGCGTCGGGTAATTTGCCTTGTGAGGCTTGAGCTGCCGCGAAGCGTAGGCAATGACATGCCCCCTCTGCATCAGAACTGCGCCCAACCCTGAAATGGACGCATCGCAGTAAACCACAAAATCCTCTACGCCCTCAGGCAGGGCTAGGATCGGTGCCTCACACAATTTCTGTCTCAGCATCTCAAACGCAGCCTGCTGCTCGGGTCCCCACCGAAAGACCACGGCTTTCTTCGTCAGTCGTGTCAGGGGTACGGCTATCTTGGAGAAATCTTGGATAAATCTCCGATAGTAGCCCGCCAATCCCAGGAAGCTCCGAATCTCGGATGGAGACTTCGGGACCTCCCATCTCATCACGGCCTCGACCTTGGCCGGATCAACCAGAATCCCGTTCTGGTTGACGAGGTGTCCAAGGAATTGCACCTCGCGCAACCAAAACTCACACTTGGAGAACTTGGCATACAAGCTCTCCCTCCTCAGGGTCTCCAATACCTTCCTCAGATGCTCCTCGTGCTCCTCCCGAGTCTTGGAATAGACCAAGATATCATCGATAAAGACTATCACAGACCGATCCAGCATCGGTCTACACACGCGGTTCATGAGGTCCATGAACGCGGCAGGAGCATTGGTGAGCCCAAACGGCATCACCACGAACTCGTAATGACCATAGCGCGTCCGGAACGCAGTCTTCTGCATATCCTCCTCCCTGACCCTCATCTGATGATACCCCGAACGCAAGTCAATCTTGGAGAACCAAGATGCTCCCTGAAGCTGGTCAAATAGGTCGTCAATCCTCAGAAGCGGGTATCGGTTCTTCACCGTTACCTTGTTCAGCTCCCGATAATCTATACACATCCGATGCGACCCGTCCTTCTTTCTTACAAACAGAATCGGGGCTCCCCAGGGTGAACTGCTCGGCCGAATAAATCCCTTGTCCAGCAGCTCCTGCAGCTGCGTAGACAACTCCTGCATCTCGGGAGGAGCCAACCGATATGGTGCTTTGGCTATCGGAGCCGCACCGGGAATGAGGTCAATCCTGAACTCCACCTGTCGCTCCGGAGGTATCCCGGGTAGTTCCTCCGGGAAAACATCAGCAAAATCTCGAACCACCGGGACCTCGCTCATGGTCGCCTTACCCGCCTCCCGGGTATCCATCACATACGCGACATAACCCACGCATCCCTGCTGAAGGTAGCGCCTAGCCCTCGCTGCTGAACATACAGTGGGTCCACACTGCGGCCGCTCTCCATGAATCACTAACTCTCCCCCGCTTGGGGTCCTGACTCGCACTAGCTGCTGCGCGCAATCTATCACTGCCCCATTAGGGCTCAACCAATCCATACCAATAATCACCTTGTTCCCTCGCAATGGAATGGGAACCAAGTCTACCAGGTAACGCTCCTCAAACAGTCGCAGAACACAATCTCGAAACACCATCGATGCTCGCACCGATCGATCGTCAGCAATCTCTACCTCTAACGGGCAATCTAACTCGCCTGAAGTCTCATGAAATCTCTTGCTAAGAGCAAGAGAAACGAACGATCGGGATGCACCCGAGTCGAACAATACCTGAACCGGGATGCCGTTCACATGGAACGACCCTAATACACATGTATACACGCGGAGCACATATCAATATCATAACAACGTAAAATAAAAGATAGAAGGAAGGAATCATACCCGTCACCACATCGGGCGCGGCGCGTGCCTCCTCGGCAGTCAACTGAAATGCCCGACTCCTCACCACTGGAGCCTCTGCCTTGCCCTGACGGCCATCCGTGATCCGCAGGGTCGCTGGAGCTGGCGTCTTCACTAGCGCTGAAACTGTCAACATGGGGCAATTGGCCTTCTTGTGGCCCCTCTGGTTGCAGTGGAAACACAACAACTCCGATGTCTGAATAACTGTCGCAGGAGCAGTGCAATCCCTGCTGATATGCCCAAACTTGCCGCACTTGTAGCAGCCTGACGATCCCATCCTGCACGCCCCCTCGTGCGGCCTGCCGCACCTCCTGCAGCGGCTCGGTCCCGACTGGCCCTTCGGCCTCCCATCTGATCCCTTGGGCTTCTTCCCCGAAGCCCCTGTTGCCTGACCGTCCTCAAGTTTCCGTTTCCGAATGTGCTCCAAATCTATCTCTCTCTCCCTAGCCCTGGCAATCATGGAGTCCAGGGTAGGGCAACCCGAAAAGCTAACATGCTCCCGAATGTCAGCTCGTAGCATATCATGGTAACGAGTCCTCCTCATATCCTCGTCACCTGCATACTGGGGCACCAATAAAGCCCTCTCCCGAAACTTGGCGGTGATCTCCGCCACAGTCTCTGTCATCTGCCTCATGTCTAGAAACTCTCTGGCCAGCTGCTGAAGCTCGACCGCTGGCGCAAACTCTGCCCTGAACCTAGCCACGAAGTCCGACCAGGTCATTGCCTCGATAGCCGAGGCTCCCAACGAGTCACCCACTGACTCCCACCAATCCCGGGCCCGGTCCCGTAAACACCCTGCTGCGTACCTCACCTTCGACCCCTCGGGGCAGAAGCTGGTGAACTGGGCGGACTCAATATCCGCAATCCACCGCCTGGCAACAATGGGGTCCTTCACCCCATGGAAATCCGGCGCACCACTGCCCCTGAAGTCCTTGAAGGACAGTGTGCGAGATCCCGACTGGCTAGAGGCCAAGTCGCTCCTGAATGCCCGTAGGCGATCCTCCATCAACTCCACGATCCCTTCCTTGATCGACCCAAAGATGATGGGGGTCGACTCAAGGATTCCCCTAGTGATCTCCGACGTGATGAACTCACGTAGCCTCTCATCAATCAACTCGGTGCCTGATCCCGAACCTGACCCCTCTCCTGACCCGCCATCTGTCGGTCTCGGTCGAAGTACCACCATTCTGCAAAACATCATAATAATCATTAGTGGTACTGCTACTTTCTGAGGGATCTCAACTACTTACAGGTTCCTTGGTCTCGTCTTGGCCTTCCTCGGCTCGGGTACGGATCTTCTGCTTTCAGTAGTACGGGCCCATACTACCTTCCACATCTATCCGTACCTTCCCCGAGGAATTCCTCGACTCCACCAGCTCCCCTTTACTACTGCTACTCTCTGTTATTCTCATCCTAGGCTTGCCCTAGGGAAAACTCAAGTTCAACACGACTGGTCCTCAGCTGCTGTAGGTCTCCTCATAATGCCAGTTAGCCACCACCTAAACACCATCACATGTGATGAGGATTAGATAATCCTTCAAGTAAAAGATCCGTCCCTACAACGGTTGGACTCAAACAAGAGCTGCGCAATAGGGCCAGTTCCAACACTTTGGGATTATTCAACCCTGATTACATGTGGTGTGACGTGTTTACCTAGTGGCTAATTCCCATTACTCAGAATCCCACCAAGCACGAAGCAAGCAGCATTCGGATAAGGGAAAACCAGACTCAAGCCAAAACTATTCTTATAACAAGAAACGACACTTAACATAGGATGCTAAGCTCATACTATCAGGCATAACCTAAACAGGCTATCCCACTGCTGTCTACTCAATTCTAGCATGCAATATTCATAAAGCTGTAACACATAAGCAGGCACATAAGGCATCACTCCTAGATCCTTAGCCTATTCTAGCATGCAGTTCTACGTAAGCTGATAAACATAACATAAACGTGTATGGGTACTATGGGGAATACTTACTTGAGCTCGGCCGGTCGCGCACGTCACACACCTTGCTCTTTCTTATGAATCTTTTCCGGGTTTTAAAGAACAATTTCTTTTGGAAAATCCTTCAATCCCTCGATTTGAGTTCAGACACTCCCGAAGGCGTGTCCGAATCCCTCAAACCAGGGCTCTGATACCAACTTGTAACGACCCAATTTTTACGTCCGAAAATTTCATTTTAAAATATTACTTTAGAAAACATTAATAAATAAAAACATTGTTTGATTACACCATAACACATCGTAACCATGTTCTAAAAGGCCAAACCATACATCCCATCAAAATATCAGAGTACAATCCCAGGAAATCTCGTAAATGCGGAAACCGAAAAGTATGTGTATGACGTGCCGCTACCGCGCCGGCTCCTTCCCCTTCGGTGCAGAGGTACCTGAAAACAAAACTGTAAACGTAAGCACAAAGCTTAGTGAGTTCCCCCAACGTACCACATACCATACAAATACATAACATACGTACTGCCAGGCTATTCTGGGGTGCCTGACTACCCGGTACGACCATTATGGGGTGCCGACCTACCCATACGGCCATTCTGGGGTGCCGTCTTACCCGTGTCAAGCCATTCTGGGGTGCTGACTACCCATGTCAAGCCATTCTGGGGTGCTGACTACCCATCGGTCCTAACAACCGATCCTCGGGGACTGGTCCCCTCCCGCTACCTCTATCGCATAGCATAACAGACCAACATACAAGCATACCATCACATACAGTCAGATAATTCTGGGGTGTCTGACGACCCAGCGGTCCTAACAATCGAACTCTACTACTACTACATATAGCGTATCATGATAGCATGTAACATAACAGGTAATAGCAAACCTAGATGATATCACAAAGACAATCATCTATCATACGTCTCCTACTGGTGGGCCGGCATTGTGGCCTTAGACCCACCACTACTGGAAGGTAACTCACCTCAAAGTAGCTGCTGAACTGATCGGGAACTAACTGACTGCTGCTGCTCCGGGAGTCCTCCGGCTGCAAATCCCACAACATACTCAATCAAACACTGCTAACTGTCCTTTAGGTAAAATGACCATTTTACCCCCGGTCTAGCTCTAAGCCAAAGCTAGAGTCAACTTTCAGTTGACCCGACTCGCCGAGTGGATCTCCACTCGCCGAGTCCCTAGCAAACTATTGTCCTGGGTCCCTGGTTCTACTCGTCGAGTCGGGCTATGACTCGACGAGTTCACCTTCTAACTGTCTTTCAACTCCTTCATCCTACTCGCCGAGTTGTATGAACAACTCGTCGAGTTCATCTTCATCCGAAGAACACTTTATGCTAAGACTCGCCGAGTTGTATGAACAACTCGCCGAGTCTGCTCTTGATCTATGAAGATTGCCTTGGACTCGCCGAGTCAGGGCATTGACTCGCCGAGTCCTAACACGGGTGAGTTCAGCTCCCAACTCACCGAGTCACCCCCTGTGACTCACGGCTCAACTCGACACAACATGAAAGGACCAAATCGGTGACTCGCGACCAGACTCGCCGAGTCACCTATACGACTCGTCGAGTCGTCACCATGCATCCACCAAATACATCGATTTACTCGATTTCAGTTCATGAAATTCATAGATCTGGACTACTAGGACACAAATCACACGTAAAGTTTCCAACTTTACGTGTGGATATTCACTAATGTGGATTTTAGGGTGCAAAATGCCTCAAAAGGGTAGATCTAGGATGAACAAGCCACATGGGGCCATAAAGCTAACAAATCTGAGCTCCTGGAGCTCAATCTTGCCTAGATCTAAAGGTTAATCCACTTATTACGAATCATTAAGCACAAACAAGCTTGAAGAATTGCTCAAGAGTGTCCCAAATGAAATCCTAAGCATAGAAACAGGGGAAAAACGAGATATACCTCAAGGAAAATGTTGAAATGACACAAAGATGGCTGATCTCCTTCTCCTCTTCTTGATCTACTCCTCTTTCTCCTCAAAACCTTCAAGAACACACCAAGAACACTTCAATCTCTCAAGGAAATAAGGGAAAACGATGTTGGGGGAGTTCTGGGGGTGAATGGGGATGAGTTGGGGCGGAATGAGGGTTTAAATAGGGTGCAAACCCTTGAAACTTAGGGTTTCATCCAGCAGCGGTGACTCGCCGAGTCCAGGATATGGACTCGCCGAGTCGCCCACTTAAACGTGTCCTGAGTCTCGTCCCTACTCGGCGAGTCGGACCTTATGACTCGCCGAGTCCAAGGCTAAAATAGGGCAATGCTCAAATAAAATTCACATACCGGAAACCAGGTGCTACACTAATATTCTAGGCTCTAACCCTACAGTAACTATATTCTGAGCGACACAAAGCCATTCTAATCAACTCTGACATCCAAGAGGTATGCTAATATTTTAAAACAAGTAAAAATTATAGGGTACCTCGTAAGATTGCTTTCGAACCTATCAAATGTCTATCTCAACACATGTTAAGCGCTATTCCTTTCAAATCTCCATACTCAAATACTATCTTCAGGCTTCAAATGTGTTTATCCTAACACACCCTACACCAATCTCGATTGACATAGCCTTAGAAGAGAATAGACCGGATGCCTTGGAAGGTTATATAAAACATTTTGCGAAGAGAAAGGAATCCCCTTCTAAAGTCAAAGCCAAAAAGAGAACCAACGTCAATGAATCATATCAAAAGGATTCAAAGATCGGATCTCGACCTGACTCTAGGTCACTGCCAACCCCACTGATCCACTCTTTTGAAGTACCCTTTGGAGTTTGAATATCACACTCTCCACATGCACATACACAGGGAATCTTATCATGATCTACCCCCACATTATCGAAAAGGTGGTACTGGTAATGAACATAGTCCCTTGCAGCCCCTTGGTCACACTCACGATGCAACTTGAATTTTCCATTTTCTTATACATAAGCACAATCAATAGCCCCAGTCAGTGATTTTAAAGTCTACGATACAGGATCAGTCTCTCATATCTCGAAAGCCGCAACCAGTCTGGTTCCGTTAAAGGACGATTGAGTATACTTGACAAATATTGGGCAGATTTTATTGACATGGTGCACTCACTACATCTAGAGCTTTCTCTAGATCAAGTGGAATACACTCTCATCTCAATACGACAATGCAGTAGTCACATTCCATTTATGTATCCTTCCAATAAAGAAATCAATCAGAAGCTCCAACCATCCATAGATGAAAAAATAAGTAAATGTGAACAAAATCAATAGTTCACTACCCTCATAATTCATTTTCCCTTATATATAAAAAACTTAGAACTCTCATACTAGATGTTTCTTTATAGGGTAAATGACAAAAATGCCCTCCAAACTATTGGAATAGTGTCTAAGGCTGCAACTATATTAGGCAAGTATTTGACCCGATTGTGCATGATCCTTTTAGGTTGCCTTCACCATAGCAACTTGACAGGGTGATTTATTATGAGAGAATAAATATTATTAATATATTATGAGAATAATATAAGGAATAATAATCTTATTATTCGATTAATATAAGTCATAAATTAATTAGGAATTAATTTGGTGACTTAAAGATATTAATTAAATAAGAGGGTATAAACTGTCAATTGTTTGATAGTTAGACTTTGGGCTATATATCCTTTAAGGATAAGGGGTGGACGATTTCTAGGGCTAAGGATAGCCATAAAATCGTCCAAGGCTTATCATGGAAAGGATTGGGATTGCTTAGGGCTTAAGTTATCCAATTAGGGTTTAAGGGTGAAACCCTAGGAGCCTTACAAGTATAAATAGACCTCTTGGGGTGGGAAAATCGACACTTGTGTCTTTGGAAGAACCCTGGCCGATTTTTGTCCTCTCTCCTCTTTCTCAAATCATCCTCCTTGCTAGTTGGTGTTTGTAAGCCATTAGAGGAGTGACATTTGTGACTCTGGAGCTCCAAGAACAAGAAGATCAAACAAGTGTTTCAAGGTAAACTTCTAACTCTGATTTTGTATTGTTCTTATACCTTATTAGCCATTAGAAGTCTTGGATTCAATGCATGTTTAATTAGAGAAACCTAGATCCAAGCATTAGTGTTTTCATGTGCACATAGGAATGTTCATATGGCAAAAACTCATCAGTGGTATCAGAGCCTAGATTGGTTTCTATTAAATTGATGCATGATTGTTTGTTTCTTTCTTGCAAAATTCGAATTTTGTGATTATGAGTCATGGACTCGGCGAGTCCCATGGTGGACTCGGCGAGTTGGCCTGACTCGGCGAGTCCAGTTGGGCACTCAGCGAGTCCGAGCGTCAGGAAGAGCAAAAATCGGGATTTTTTGATATTTATCTTATGGAAACTTGCCTTTATCATATTAGATCAACCCTAATCCAATTTTTTGATATATATGACTGTAATCTTGATCTAATTAAATATATTTATCAATTAATAAAATATTTAATTTCCTTATGTGATAATTAATTAATTATTTTGATTAAATTGGTAAATTATTTAGCAAGAAATCATAAATAAATCAAATATGGATAATTATGTGATTAATTGTTATTTGTTGTTTGATCCTCTATGTTTTGAATAGTTTAAAACTTGCCCTCAAGTTTTGAAATTTATGTTTTGTGATTAAAAGTTTAATTTAGACAATTTAAATTTCAAACCTAAAATTTTAAAAGTTTAAAATTCAACCCTATACTAATATAATATTACAAGATTAAGATCTATATATATATATATATATATATATATATATATATATATATATATGTATGTATAACTAAAATGCTAGTCTTACCGTTAGTAGGCCTCATTCACGAAGCCGGTCTATAAGGTGGGTATAAGGTTGCGGCCTATAAAATGGTGCTTAATGGGTGTACACTCACACCCACCGCTTGCTTGATCGGTGGAGGGTCGTTAGCTGAACGGGTAGGATAGGGGAACCCCATCCTCTCATTAAAAGTATAATATGAAATACAAAGTAACTACATGTTTTCAAAAATTTCCCAATCCTAGTTACTTTAGGAAAAGTGAATTGATGTAATCCCATGAAATTATACTTTGCACCTTGCTAAGAAATTAGTGGAGCGTGTGTGGTTTACCAACACACTAATTGGTTCTAAGCGAAGGTGGCAAAGGGTGATTCATTGTTTATCATAGTTCGATGGAGCGTGTGTGGTTTACCGGCACATCGAATAGGTGATCGTTACAATGAAGGCACCATGTGAATTTGCATGGTAATTCACACCCGCTTTGTGATCCTTAGTATCACAGTCACAAACGAGAGGGGCATATCAAGATTTAAACATGCCATTGAAAAGTTTCAATGAATCTCATCCAAACCTAGGAATTCTCAATACATTTAGGAATTAAAGTTATGTTTTGTGGTGGAGAATTAGTGAATCGTCATTCACTTACCTTCAAATTGTTTGCATGTTAGATTACGGCATCCCTTTTCTAATATGTAAATATTGTTGTTGGATCCTAGCCTTAATTTTTCTTATTGGGTGATAATTAGGGATTCATATTCTAATCCATCTTTGTCCTTTCTATTTGTAGATGTCGAACACGAACAATGCTGCTTCTAGCTCGTTCACATTGATGAACCTTTATCAAAAGGTCACTTTCGATGGTACAAACTTTAGCGAATGGATAAGATACATTTTCACAATTGCTCGCTATGAGGACAAGGAGTATGTCCTCGATGAGAAGCTAGAGAAGATCAATCCTGAAATCGCTACTCCGGCTGAAATCACCGCCTTTGAAACTCATGAGCGTGATGCAATGAAGGTTCATTGCATCATGATAGCCACTATGAACTCCGAATTCCAAAAGTCCTATGAGGACATGTATCCGTACGAAATGCACCAAGACTTGTTGGAGAGATACCATCAAAATGCGAGACAAGAGTGTTACGAGATTTTCACTAACATGATTTCCGCCAAAATGGGTCATGGAGAATCCTAACCGTGCACCTGCAAAAGATGCAAAGGTATGTCGATCGTCTTCGAAAGTTAAATGTTGACTTTGGGGAAGACTTAGCAATCGACATGGTGCTTCACTCATTGCCTACGTGTTACAACCAATTTAGGATGACCTACCACATGAACAAAGAAGAGGTCACCCTAAGTAAGCTCCAAGGTCTCCTTAGGGTTGCTGAGAACAATCTCAAGGGTAAGTCCGTTGCACCTACTCCCAATCCACCCATTGCTCCTATTTTGGCCATTGGGCAAGGAAGAGGCAAGAAGAGGAAGGCTCCGTCTAAGATCCACCGCAAGGGAAAGTCTCGAGATGGTTCCTCTTCTCGTGGGATAAAAGTTGATCCCGCTAAGCCTACTTCTAACCCAAAGGAGGCAGAGTGCTACCATTGCCACAAAATAGGGCATTGGAAGAGAAGCTACCCAGAGTACCTACAAGCTATGAAGGAAGGAAAGGTCAAGTCGTCTTTCGCAGGTATATACACAATTAAATCTAATGATTCATCTCATGCTATTTCTTGGGTCCTCGATACCGGGTGTGGTTACCACATTTGTTCTGAATTGCAGGGACTAAGAAGAAATAGGGATGTGGAGCATGGAAGAATAAATCTAATCATGGGGAACAGAAGATCGTCGCCTGTGACCAAGATTGGAGTGTATTCTCTAGTGCTTAGGAATGGTTTATCTTTAGATTTGAACAATTGTTGCTATTCGCCATAAATGGCTTGAAACATCATTTCATTCCATGGTTTGTTTAGACAAGGTTTTAGATTTTCTTTTAATAATGAGAATGGTTCTATTTTGGCTTATCTAAATGGTGTCTTTTATTTTGAAGCAATACCGTGTAATGGAATTTATGAAACTGTTATGATTGTTGATAACTTAGGAAATGATGTTTTATGCATGGATTCTTCCAATAGTATGGATAAGGCATCCTTGTGGCATTGTCGTCTTGGACATGTCAACAAGAAATGCATAGCCCAACTCCAAAAGGATGGAGTGTTGGAGTCATTCGACCTTAGGGAAGATGACACATGCGAGTCTTGTTTACTTGGAAAGATGACTAAGTCACCCTTTGCTAGTACGTGTGAAAGGGATAAGGGTCTATTGGACCTCATACATACCGATGTGTGTGGACCGTTTAGATCCACCACGAAGGATGGAAACCGCTTCTACGTGACTTTTACCAATGACTATAGTAGATATGGGTATATCTACTTAATCAAGCAAAAGTCAGAAACTTTTGAAAAGTTCAAAGAGTTCAAGACTGAAGTGGAGAATCAATTGAGCAAGAAAATCAAGATGCTTCGATTCGATCGAGGAGGAGAGTACCTAAGTCTTGAATTCCACGATTATCTCAAGGAGTGTGGAATAGTTTCACAATTGATGCCACCTAGGACACCGCAGTTGAATGGTGTGGCAGAAAGGTGTAATCGAACCTTGTTGGACATGGTTCGCTCTAAGATGAGTCGTGCTTTGCTATCTATCTCTTTTTGGGGGTATGCCTTAGAGACTGCCACCCATATCCTTAACCGAGTCCCTACCAAGAAGGTTACCAAAACACCTCACGAGATGTGGACGGGGAAAGCTCCTTCGTTAGCACATATCAAGGTTTGGGGTTGCGAGGCTTTCTTAAGACGAGATACTCATGACAAGCTCGAACCTCGTAGTGAGCGATGTATTTTCATCGGCTACCCGTAGAAATCCTTTGGATATCTCTTCTATAGACCGAAGGACAATGTTGTCTTTGTTGCGAGGAGAGGAGTTTTCTGAGAACGAGAACTCATAGGCCAAGGAGACAGTGGGAGGCAAATCGATCTTGAAGAGATTCAAGAGCCGATAGATGAAGGAACCTTTACCACTGGCACTCAACCCGAGGAGGAAACTCCGGTTGAACCGATTGACATATCATTACCTCTTAGACGTTCTGAAGAGTTAGAGTTCAACCCCAGTTATATGGTTTTCATATTACTACTAAAGGGGACACATATATTAGTGATAGTACACTAATAAACCTTGATGAACCTAATAGCTATAAGGAAGCCATGGCAGGCCTGGATTCTGCGAAATGGAAAGAGGCAATGGACAGCGAGATCCAATCCATGTATGATAACCAAGTTTGGAATTTGGTTGATAAGTACCCGGATGTAAGACTGTTGGGTGCAAATGGATCTTCAAGAAGAAGACCGACGTGGATGGAAACATACACACGTATAAGGCGCGATTGGTTGCGAAGGGCTTTACTCAAACTCCCGGAGTTGACTATGATGAGACCTTCTCACCATTTGCGAAGATAAAGTCTATTAGAGTGATGCTAGCAATTGCTGCATTTCATGATTATGAGATTTGGCAAATGGATGTCAAGACCGCTTTCCTTAACGGGAAGTTGGCTGAGGATGTTTACATGGCTCATCCAGAGGGGTTTGTGGATCCGAGGCATCCGAATAGAGTGTGCAAGCTTGAGAAGTCCATTTATGGACTTAAGCAAGCGTCTCGCAGATGGAATCTTTGTTTCGATGAGAAAGTCAAAGAGTTTGGATTTGTACGAAGCGAAGATGAATCGTGTGTATATGTTAAAGCCAGTGGGAGTATAGTAAGCTTCCTCGTTCTATATGTCGATGACATATTACTCATAGGAAATGACGTCTCGACTCTACAGGAGGTTAAGTCCTGGCTCGGTAGACTAATAGGACATAGTCAGAACACTTACTTAGAGAAGGTACTAAAACGTTTTAGTATGGAAAACTCAAAGAAGGGAGAATTACCAATACAAAGTAATGCCAAGTTGAGTAAGACTCAAAGTCCGAGTACCGAAGCTGAGATAGCTGAAATGAGCAGAGTTCCATACGCTTCCGCAGTTGGCTCAAGCATGTACGCTATGAACTGTACTCACCCTAATGTAGCCTTTGCTTTGAGCATGGTTAGTAGATATCAAGGGAACCCTGGCAGAGCTTATTGGATTGCGGTGAAGAATATCCTTAAGTACCTTCGGAGGACGAAGGAATGGTTTTTAGTCCTCGAAGGGAGTGATGACTTGAAGGTGCGAGGGTATAGTGACGCCATCTTTCAGACCAACAGGGACAACTACCGTTTGCAGTCGGGCTAGGTCTTTACCCTGAATGGAGGAGCATTAACTTGGAAGAGTTCCAAGCAGGAAACCGTAGCTGATTCAACGTGCGAATCAGAGTACATTGCAGCGAGCGAAGCGTCGAAGGAGGCAATATGGTTGAAGAACTTCATCGGTGACCTTGGAGTTGTACCTGCCATAAAGGAGCCCATGGAGATTTTCTGTGATAATAAAGGAGCGGTTGCCTTGACTAAGGAACCGAGGGATCATGGTAGATCTCGGCATATCGACAGAAAATATCACTTCATCAGACATCGTGTAGAAGAAGGACAACTCATAGTGAAGAGGATATCATCAAAAGATAACCCAGCATATCCGCTTACGAAGGGACTGAGTAGGGTTAAGCACTTGCAGCATGCTAGGAGTATTGGGCTGAAGGATGATATTAGCATAGATTAGATAGTGTTAGAAATGTGTAATACATAAATGTAATTAACATTTGATGATTAAATAAAGGAGTTTTATATATGAGTAATGTTACTGTCTTATGTTAATTGTTTAACTATTGTTTCACTTTGCATGTTTTGACTTCCAGAATAATTGAGTTTATTAGGAATAATCGAATTATTCAAATTGTCCACAATCGTTCATATGTCGGAAGTAGATATGAATGAAGATTGTCATGAATTGGTGTGTAGATTGTCTAAATGGTATTAGACATAGCAAAAGATTGCTGCAATGTTCATGAGTGCTTATGAACTGGTTTTGAGCATTGGAACAAACCCGCGCTTGTTGGAATCACCTTATGGAATGTGATATAAAAGGTGATCGCAAGACGATAATATCATATAGTCTTAAAACCTAGATATATGGTTTGTTATTTGTTAATTGATTGTACATTGATAATGCGAAAATGCATTGTTGTGTATAGTTGATTAATGAATAAGTAAATGCATATAAGTCGAAGTTTATCAGTAACTTTTATCCTAAGAGGGTAAAAGCAATATCTCGGCCGCTCGATGATTTGATTTGACTTATGTGTCGAGCCTGGTCAGAACTGAATTGATGTGTTCGATTAAGTTCTATGTCAAATAAATCGGAGATCGTGAAACCAAATGCTAGACTAATTATTCCATAGAATTGTCAGCATGATATCTAACAGAGGACTGTACGATCTCTTATCTAAAGGACAAGATCGATTAGATCAGAGTTTGACAACGTCTTTGAGAGCTATGATTGCAAACCGGATTGTACTTGTGCATATAGTTAGTAGACTTATCCAAGTGGGAGACTGTTGGAATAGTGTCTAAGGCTGCAACTATATTGGGCAAGTATTTGACCCGATTGTGCATGATCCTTTTGGGTTGCCTTCACCATAGCAACTTGACAGGGTGATTTATTATGAGAGAATAAATATTATTAATATATTATGAGAATGATATAAGGAATAATAATATTATTATTTGATTAATATAAGTCATAAATTAATTAGGAATTAATTTGGTGACTTAAAGAGATTAATTAAATAAGAGGGTATAAACTGTCAATTGTTTGATAGTTACACTTTGGGCTATATATCCTTTAAGGATAAGGGGTGGACGATTTCTAGGGCTAAGGATAGCCATAAAATCATCCAAGGCTTATCATGGAAAGGATTTGGATTGCTTAGGGCTTAAGTTATCCAATTAGGGTTTAAGGGTGAAACCCTAGGAGCCTTACAAGTATAAATAGACCTCTTGGGGTGGGGAAATCGACACTTGTGTCTTTGGAAGAACCCTGGCCGATTTTTGTCCTCTCTCCTCTTTCTCAAATCATCCTCCTTGCTAGTTGGTGTTTGTAAGCCATTAGAGGAGTGACATTTGTGACTCTAGAGCTCCAAGAACAAGAAGATCAAAAAAGTGTTTCAAGGTAAACTTCTAACTCTGATTTTGTATTGTTCTTATACCTTATTAGCCATTAGAAGTCTTGGATTCAATGCATGTATAATTAGAGAAACCTAGATCCAAGCATTAGGGTTTGCATGTGCACATAGGAATGTTCATATGGCCAAAACCCATCACAAACTTGTTGGATTAGTGTCTAAGTCCATAACTATTTTGCTATGTACTTGACCCGATGGTGCATGGTCCTTTTGGGTTACCTTCACCAAAGTAACTTGATTGGAGAAATAAATAAATAGAGAGAGAGGTTATTATGATTTATTAATATGTTATAAGAATAATATATTAAAGGAGAAATCATATTTTCTTAATTAATATTGGTCAATAATTAATTAGGAATTAATTTTGTGATCAAGTGTAATTAATTACACTAGAGGGGCTGAATTGTAATTGTGTGATAGTTACAAAATATGGTAATGGTTATCCTAAATATGGGTTGAACGAATTCAAGGAGATAAGGATCCTTGAAATCGTCCAAAGGATAAAGGATAAGGGTTTTTCAAGGCTTATCTTATGGTTGCTTTGTGGATAAGCAACTAGATAAGGATAATGACTGAAACCCTATCTCTACACCTATATAAAGACCCTAAGGCCATAGAATTCGTGTACTTGTTCCCAAGAAGTCCTAAGGATGAATTCTAACCTCTCTCCTCTCTCTTTATGCCTTCTCCATTTGCTCTTGGTGTTTGTAAGCCATTAGAGGAGTGACACTTGTGACTCTAAGCATTCCAAAGTCAATTCAAGGTAGAATTAGGATTGTTATTGCTATATAACAATCAAGGTATGTTCTTAAACCTTATTATATGTTAATATCGATTTCCATATGCTAGTATTAGGGTTTGAAGTTTTGGATTCAAAGCATGTACAATAGAGAAACCTAGATCCAAGCATTAGGGTTTGTATGAGCACATAGGATGTCTTATGACCAAAACCCATCAGTGGTATCAGAGCCATTGGTTTGGTTTCAATTGTATGAACTTGATATATTAGGGTTTATTGCCAATAAACCCTAAGAGGCTAGGGTTTTTCGAGATTAGAGTTTGCAAACCCTAATTTGCAAGAGTTTGAATGAGATCTTCAAATCCTTTCCTTAAACCCTTAAATTTCGAAATCTAGGGTTTGTTATAATCCCTTGATTTTCGAAATTTGCCTCCTTCCCAAGATAAGGTCCTAATTTTTAGGGATTTGGATTATCCCATATCTTGTAATTATCCTCTAATTGTTATATATGGTAATTCAAGATCTTGCATTATCCATCCATATTTTCGAAATCTATATAGATATTTAAGGGATTAGGATAACTTAAATGTCTAAATGGTAATTATCCTCATTATTTAGACAATCCCTTATGATTTAATAATTAAATTAATAGTCTAATTCAAGATAATTATTAAATCAAGAGTTTTAATATTTAAAATTTTAAATTTAAATGTCATAAATTCGAAATTTTAAGATAGATTAAAACTAAATTGTTTTGAAATGTTTCAAAAATTGCCCTCAAGTTTTGGAATTTAAAAGTTGATTAAAAGTTGATTAGGAATGTTAAATTCTAAAACCCTAGTTTTGAAAAGTTCAAATACACCCTTATGGTTTTATTAATTAATTAAGGAGTATAATTAAAAGAGATTTAATAAATCCATAAAAGTTTAGGTTAACCATTTAATTGAATTAAAAGTGTAATTGTTAAAGTTAACCACATAGTATTTTAAAAGTATGAAATGCACCCTATACTATATATAACATTAAAAGTCTAACATTATATATATGTATGAGTAAAAGTCAGTCTTACCGTTAGTAGGCCTCATTCACGAAGCTGGTCTATAAGGGGTGTTTAAGGAAATTACCTATAAAATGGCGATTGAATGGGTATCCACTCTTACCCACCGCACTCTTGACTAGTGGAGGGTCGTTAGCTGAACGGGTAGGATAGGACGCAACCTTCCATTATAAGTATAATGAAATACAAAGTAACTAAATGTTTTTCTAATTCCCAATCTTAGTTACTTAGGCAAAAGTGAATTGATGCAATTCCATGAAATTACACTTTGTGCCCTTGTGAAGAAGTTAGTGGAGCGTGTGTGGTTTACTAGCACACTAAATGGTTCTAAGCAAAGGTAGCAAAGGGTGACTTAATGTTTGTCATAGTTCGGTGGAGCGTGTGTGGTTTACCGGCACATCGAATATGTGATTGTAACATGTGAGGGCACCATGTAATTTTGCATGGTTATTCACACCCGCTTTGTGATCCTCGGCATCCTAGTCACAAACAAGAGGGGCATATCGAGATTTAAACATGCCATTGAAAGTTCAATGAATCTCAAAGGATATAGGAGTTTTCATAGATTTAAAACTTAAATTTCTTTTTCGTTTTTCATGGTGGAAATTAGTGAATCGTCATTCACTTACCTTCAAATATTCTGCAACTAGATTACGGCATCCCTTTTCTAGGTTGTAGCGTATTGTGTTGGGTCCTAGCCTTAGTATTTCATTTGGGTGATTTACTAAGCACTCAATCTATCAACTAACTTGAATTTGTTTTTCTCCCGTTTTGTAGATTTCAAAGTTCGACAACTATGATCTTCTCAAATCCCGTGGAACAAGCATTCCACATGAAGATGATATTCCACGATTCGATCGAGGAACAAGAAATCATGCTTCACTTCTTCCTCCTCCTCCAATTATTCTCCATAACCCACAAGATTGTAAAATTGAAAGGTCAATATTACTCAAGCCCTGTTGGCAAGTAAACATAAAGAAGGAAAGTCGGTGTGTGCACACGTCTTAGGGATGAAGTCACACATTGATAGGTTAAGAATGATGGGATCCGTTGTCGGTGAAGAGATGGTTGTTGATTGGGTTCTTCAGTCACTTCCTAACTCGTATAGTGAGTTCTTAAGAGAGTACTATATGATGAACCACGACGTAACCCTTATTGATCTCACCTATATGCTTATTGCTGCTGAATCAGCAATGGTTTGGCGCAATAGAAAAGAAAAGTTGATTGGTGAATCTGCCTTCAAGACCTCTATGGATATAGACAATGGCAATGAAAGACATGCAATGATCGAAAAGTTTGATCATAAGAGAAAGGTGATGTCTGAAGTAGTTCCATGTGTTGTTCCAAAAGAGTCAATTTGCTTTTATTGCCAAGAGAAGGGGCATTGGAGACGAAGTTGCCCTATTTACCTAAGAGATCTAAGAGGTGGGAGAGTCAAAAGTATGACTACGCTTCAGGTAAAATCCACTATCTAACCCCGCTAAGTTCCTATTCATTGATTCTTAATACATGATGTGATAAGATTGCATTTGAATGTTTTGCAGGATCGGTGAAAAGAAAGGAAGCTTGATAAGAGAGCAAGATGAATCTAATCACAAGAGATGGATCTTGATCGCATGGACTTGAAGATTGAATTTTGAGCTTAGATAGTTATGATAGAGTTGTTAGAAATTTTCCTTTTACATAGTTTTTCAATAGATTTTGCATTGTAAGGACAAATGTTTTTCCGCTGCTTTTATAAATAAAATAAATTTTGTTTGACTTATTTATTTATCTGTTTACTTCCTTGTAATGAAATCGTTATGAAAATTGATGTTTGCATATTTCTACAATGAATGGATATGATTTTTAGTTATGTAATTTATGGAAATGTCGAGAATTTACCAAATAGGGAGAGTTTCTCATCGCCCAAAGTTTCAATTGGACTGAAATTTGGAATCACGCAACTTGGTTGCATGGTGAATGAGAAATTTCATATTTGGAAATTAGACAAATTCGTTGACAAAGTGTCAAGTGAAGAACTAGAAGATCAAGTACACAAAGTCGTGTGTTGATCAAGTTCACCATAAGAGTAACAAAGATATTTGTCATGATTTACTAAAGGCTTAGTAAATATGATTACACTTACAAGATTAAGTGTAATTCTGAATTGATTAAAGGGTTTAGATCAATAGTAGAACGAATAAGAAGAATCAAGTAGACAGAAAGATAAAAGTTTCTCCATTCTAAGAAGAAGGGAGAGTAGCTTTTATGATTTATAATGGGCTTAATGATTAAGAACCATATCTCAATTGATCCTCTAAGTAAGTCTTAGTACAATTGTATGTTTAAGAAGAGGAATCAAGGATTGAAGAAATGGTTAAATCAAGAAGTCTATCATACTTCGTTCCAATAACAAGTCTTAAAGTCAAGATTGTGACAATGAGTAAAAAGTATTAAAGGGTTATAACATTCATCAAATGTGGAGAGTTGTGATGTCTTGGATAAGACAAAGACCAACTAGGACCAATTTATGAAGTGTTTTGATAAAAGCTACACTAACTCTTGAATATTTGTTTGTCAACAAATGTTTATTGACAAGAGAATTTTATATGTCAAGGAGTCAGTGGGAGCCTTAATGGGCTTGAAAAGTTTCAAGAACAAATCAAATAAACCTTATCGATCATCACTAGCACACGAGTTGAGTTTTACAACCTATCGTGTTGAGATTCTGTGATGTTCCAATTGAGTTAATTATGCATGTGAGTCCTATGAGTACTCATTTTGAATGCATAAAAGGCAAAGCACCTTGATCAATGAAAGGTACATTGATAGGAAAAGGGTGAGATGCTTAACTACTTGAAAGACGTGGTGGGCAGCTGTGCTACCATAAGGCAAGAAATCAAGATTAAAAAAGGCTCAGTCCATATGAGTTTGAATTTGTCGTAAACTTTGGTTTTAACAAATTCACATGGATAGGAACAAATACACCATTTAAATCTAAGTGTCATAAGATTTCCTCCTTCATGAAAATTATTGTGAGGAAATGCTTTCACTAAGAAAGATTTTAAGAAGATAGTGATTGTAAAATTGCATTCTCGAATTCGATCATGGTTACGGTATCCCTTTCCATAATTTGAATTGTGAGGTTTGGCAATTAGTCTTAATTGTTGAGACACGCATATGAACTATCTAAAGGCAAAGGTGTATAAGTTCAAGAAGCCTTGATAAAAGATTATCAAAGCACTAAGTATTAGAGACATGGACTTAAGAAATTCAATAGGTATTGTCTTTCTGAAAGTTAAAATGTTTATGAATACATGTCGAAGCTAGTGGGAGCATAAGTGTTATGTTTTATAGTAATCATCATGATAGTGCGAGCATAAAAGTTATGATTGTATGATTATTATAGAAAGTATTGCAAGTTGGCAATATTAATTATAGAAAAACAAGAGTTATACCTTGCAAAGTCGTAAAGGTTGTAAAGTTGTTTTGCTATAATTAAGGGAGAGAATATTATGCTTCATTTCAAATCTAAAGGATTAGGTTGAGAAATGTTGATAAATTTAGTCAAAGGTACAAAGTGTGTTCTTACAATTTCGATTATGATTACGGCATTCCTCTTCACAATTCTAATTTTGAGAACATATCAAATAAAACATTATGCGTCGTGTCCCATATGCTTCGGGTATAGGATCGATTGCAAATGCTTTAATGTTTGACCATTCTAAAATTTTCCAAATGTCTAGCGCATTTAGAGGGAAAAGGGACTAGAATTGGTTTTGACTAAAATAATTAAACAACTATCAAAGGACAATCCAAAGTTCGATGAGGATTGGTCGCTTGTGAGTAGTTGGAAGTATAGTATTGGAAAATATGGAAATGTTTCCATATTGGATGGACCATATCGACATCGTTACAAATAGAAAAGATTCTATTAAGAATGAGTTGTCATGAGGAAAATATGGAAGCGTGTTCATATTAGGAAGTAAATATTGAAAATCTATGTCTAGATTAGAAACTTTTATGCAAAAGGATGTTCAAAGGAATGTACTTTGAGTGAGAGACATCATATCTAAGGAATTGTCTTGTAACAATCTCCGATAGAGGACTTTGTAATATCATTGACAATAGTCTTTGTGACTTTGGTGCAGTGACATTACAAAAGAATCATTGCATAGGATGTTAGAATGTAGCATATTCTATAAGTATCAAGAATTTGATATTCTTTCACTTATGAAAATGGATTTGGAGTTGTGAAATGAGAATGATTGGAAATGTGTGCAATTTGTCTATTTCACAAAAGTAAGAACTATAGGTAAACATTGTGTGCATGCTAGGTGCATGGGACAAGTGTAATAATTCAAGTAAGAAGTTGATTACCCGAAACGACAAATAATGAGTAATCAATATGGTGATAAATAAAAGGCGTTTTATTTATACTCAAAGGTTTGAGGCCATATGGGATTAGTATTATTCTTGTGTTTCACATTTGCATGTTTTGACTTCCAGAATAATTGAGTTTATTAAGAATAATCAAATTATTCGAACGGGCCACAGTCATTCATATGTTGGAAGTAGATATGAATGAAGACTGTCGTGAATTGGTGTGTGGATTATCTAGAAGAGTGTTAGACATAAGCAAATGTTTGTTGCAACGTTCATGAGTGCTTATGAATATGATTTGAGCATTGGATTAAACCCACGCTCACTTGGATCATTCCATGAATTGTATCACGAGTGATTAGTGAGACGATAACATCTTATATTCTTGAAACTGAGATGTGTAAGTTGTATCTTGCGAATCAGTTGCACATTGATAACATGTAAACGCACTAGTAACTTGGTGTTTTAAAACATATTGTTGTGTGTAATTCGGTGAATGAGTGCAAGCAAGCATTGTATCAAAGTTTATCCGTTCCTTTTATCCAAAGAAGGATAAAAGCGATATCTTTGGGCCCCTCGATGGTTTAGTGATGACAAACGTAAATGCTCGGCCGGGCTAGGGCTAATTTGATTTGTTCAATTAGTCTGTCGTCATAAATCGGAAATCGAGAAGTAGTACAAAGAGAATGATTTGACATCATATCTCATACGATATCTAGAATGGAGGAATATATGATCCCTTATCTAAGGACACGCGTATCTGATAGGATCAGACTTGACAGCAGCTTTGGAAAGCTACGATTGCAGATCAGGATCTGAAGTCATACGCAGAATAGTTATTAGACTTATCCAAGTGGGAGACTGTTGGATTAGTGTTTAAGTTCATAACTATTTTGGTATGTACTTGACCCGATGGTGCATGGTCCTTTTGGGTTGCCTTCACCAAAGCAACTTGATTGGAGAAATAAATAAAGAGAGAGAGGTTATTATGATTTATTAATATGTTATAAGAATAATATATTAAAGGAGAAATCATATTTGCTTAATTAATATTGGTCAATAATTAATTAGGAATTAATTTTGTGATCAAGTGTAATTAATTAACCTAGAGGGGCTGAATTGTAATTATGTGATAGTTACAAAATATTGTAATGGTTATCCTAAATATGGGTTGAACAAATTCAAGGAGATAAGGATCCTTGAAATCGTCCAAAGGATAAAGGATAAGGGTTTTTCAAGGCTTATCTTATGGTTGCTTTGTGGATAAGCAACTAGATAAGGATAATGACTGAAACCCTATCTCTACACCTATATAAAGACCCTAAGGCCTTAGAATTCGTGTACTTGTTCCCAAGAAGTCCTAAGGATGAATTCTAACCTCTCTCCTCTCTCTTTATGCCTTCTCCATTTTCTCTTGGTGTTTGTAAGCCATTAGAGGAGTGACACTTGTGACTCTAAGCATTCCAAAGTCAATTCAAGGTAGAATTAGGATTGTTATTGCTATATAACAATCAAGGTATGTTCTTAAACCTTATTATATGTTAATATCGATTTCCATATGCTAGTATTAGGGTTTGAAGTCTTGGATTCAAAGCATGTACAATAGAGAAACCTAGATCCAAGCATTAGGGTTTGTATGAGCACATAGGATGTCTTATGACCAAAACCCATCAAAACTTTCTTGTGTTGGTACTTTTAGTCCATAAACAATTTTCATGGATTTATGAGGGAACGAAGTCGTTTTTGTCAAGTCGATTACATCCTTTTGGCTAGATTGAAGGGGTCACCCGGTTACCACTTTGCCACATTGACATTTGTTGACCAATATTCCCACATAGACTTTGAATTTTCTACTACCCTTTGACCCACATCTCTCTCTCTCTCTCTCTCTCTCTCAATTCTTCATGTCACTATTTAGATTTGTCTCTTCCCTTCTACATATGGGTTTTAAGAATAAGATGTGGCTATTATTTTTTATCCACAAACATGTAAAAAAGTGAAAGAATATCTTGAGTTTCAAGGAGGAACTCACAAAACCCACCGTCAGGCCAACTATTCTTTGGTTAAGGCTTACCGTTGAAGTGGTGGTTTGTAGTGGTATTCGGGACTGTGGCCTGAAGATGGGTGATCATTAGGCTTATGGCCTTTGTAAAAGCGAGATCTAGACCCATTTTGGTATGTATAATGTAATTGAGGTGATCTGGGAGTTTGGGTTGTGCCTTGGAGCCAAGGGTTATATCGATAAAGTGGCAGTCTGAGCTCTTTATGACTTTTGGATTTTCGTTTGGAAGGTTTTGAAGGGAGGATAAGTTGATAGATATATAGAGCTTCTCGCCACCTTTTCATGGATATAAAGAACATCAAAAACGGAGTTGAAACGAAGAAGTTATGGCCGTTTGAAGTTGGAGTGGTTCGGGTGAGTGATTGTTGACTTGTTGACCGAGCTCATTTAAGGCTCACAACGTGAGCAAGGAGGGATCACGATGTGAGGAGCATATGATGCACTAAAACCCTAATTTTTGGGTATTTAAAGGTATAAGATGATTAGGGTTGCTTCTAATCAGCCTCTTTCACTCCCAAGACCTCTAGAAACCATAATCTCAGCCCCTTATTGAAGTTCTTGGTCATTTTGGTGTTATTCAAGAGATTTAAGAGGCTTTGAAGCTTATTAAGGAGAAGAATATCATTGGTGGTGCATTGGTTAGCTTCTTGGGTTCATCATCAGGTAGTTATGGAGCTTTTAGACCTTTGTAAGTCTTCAAGTTCATGCCTTTCCTTTCCTTGCTTGCTAGATCTAAGTTTCCATGCATTTTATGGCTTGTAATGTTGGTTAGCATGCATGGAGTCCATAAAGTTGGCAACTTTATGGATCATGGTGGTATCTTAAGCCTTATAAGTCTTAGATCTGGTTTTTGGTCATGGTTTAGGACTCTAAGTTTGAGTCTTGGACCTTTTTACTCAATTTTGACCCAAGTTGGTGTTTAAGTCATGTATTGGACGTGTGACTAAAAAACTTCGATTTTTATGGTCCTTGGGGGGGGGGGGGTGTCAAGGATTACCCTATAAACTGTCCCATGTTAAGGCTTAATGGATTAAGAGCTTAATGCTCATTTTTGGTCAGAGATGGACTCACAACGTGAGGAATGAAGCCTCACGACGTTAGTACGTATTCAAGGAAGTTCCTGGACTGAAACCACGACCTCACGATGTAAGCAGCCCCTGTGCAAGTTTTGGACTCTTTGGTTGTGGGCTAGCTTAGTATTGGACTTCTCTTTTGGTTTGAGCTCATAATGGACTAAGGATTTTAGAGTAATGGACTTCTGGTTGGGCTTGCCCTAATGGGCCTTGGATGATGAATTGGGACTTAGTGGGACCAATGTAGTTAGGTCTTGATTCGGCTCAATAGGTTTGGACTTTGGGCCATTGAAAAATCATTGGTTCATAAAAATAATTGGCCTTTGGGACAAGGCCCATGTAAGGGTTTGGGCCCAATTTTCCATTGACGGATATTTATGGACTTAATAGTTTTGGGCCTTGGTTGTGAATCTTGTTGGGCCAGGGGTGAAACGATCATTTTACCCCAAGTAAGGACTATTCGGTTTTGACTAAGTGTTATTCTGAAGCTCAGGGATCTAAGTGTTATTTTGACTAAGTGTTATTTGGGAGTCGAGAGATCAGCAGTTCGGGGATCGGCCAGCTAGCAACTAGAGGTTTATCCATGGGATTCTACATTCAACTTTGCAAGGTGAGTTTTTCTCCAGTAGGAACCGGTCGAAGGCACCAATGTCAGCCCGTTTATGTATTTTAATGTATAACGGATTTAGATCTGATACCGGTGTTAACCTGATGTAGTTTATATGTTCCGGATTTTGGTTTGATGTCGGGCGAGGCCCGAAGAAGGTTCATGTGTATGTTTCTGAACTACGGTTTGATGTCGGGTAGTACCCGAGGAAGGAATGTATGTTTAGTTATACTTGTTGTCTTTGTAATACTTGTATTTGCCTTGTAGGGAGATGAGTGTCGGTGGGGGCTCGTATCTCATCACTAGCTGAGCATAGACTGGGTTCCATATCTCATTAGTAGCAGAGTAGGGGCGAGGCCCAAGATAGGTAAGGCCTTAAGACTAGTAGATATAGTGTTGTGTTTGTCTGTTATGTACTAGCTTGATTATGATTATATGTTTTTATGTGTATAGCGGGCGAGGCCCCAGAGACACATGGGGCCTAGTAGAAACAGATATGTATACCGAGCGAGACTCGATGCTAGGTGGGGCCTGATGCCAGATTCGTCCGATACCGGGCGAGGACCAATGTAGCAGGCTAGGCCCAATGTTTACAGTATGTGATTATGTGTATGATATATGGCAGTTTGGGGAGACTCACTAAGCTTCGTGCTTACAGTTTTCAGTTTTGGGTTCAGGTACTTCTGGTAGCAAGGGAAAGAGCTCGGGATGACTGCATGATACATACCACAGTTTTCAGCCTGGAATATTTTAGACTCTGATATTTTGATACATGGTCTTGATACAATATTATGATATATTATTTGAGATATACGATTTAGGATTTTAATATGTTGTTTTATGAATTATAGGTTTTCTTAAATGGTTTAAAACGAAATTTTTGGACTATGTTTTTGGGATGTTACAAGATTTTAGGATCTCACCACAATCTTAGAAGTCAACATTCCATTTTAACACACGAATATGATGAATAGAAAAGGGATAGGCCCAAGTTTTGTATATGTGGCACTCAAACCGGGTATAACAAGTTAAAGAGACTAAAAAGATAGATAAATCATGATTTTGTACCCTCATAAAACCACGAGAATAGTTTAGAGACTAAAATAATTAACCTTGAAAAATTCTTAGGGCATTTATATCATTTCCCCTTTCTTTATAAATCTTGTGTTTACATAAATTGCAGTTTTATTTAATTTCCAAATATACCTCTTGATTAATTATAGAAACAAATACTCGTAAATGTCATTTTATGTAATTTTATATATTTAAGCTAGTTTACCAAACGTCATTTTTTATCAATAACTTTTTCAACTATCAGTTAACTTTTTATTTCACAGCTATCTTTTCAGTTAGTAGTTCAACGTAACTTTAATGTTCTTATCAATATTCTCACAAAGAATGGTAAGTTCGTATAAGCAAAAACCAATTACAACTACCCAAAAAGTTGTCACTCATAAATTCATAATATTGTATCTTTATAAAAAGTAAAACAGAATAAAATAAAATGTCAAAAACCAATTACACCTTCCAAAAAATTGTGAGTCATAAATTCATAATATTGTATCTTTATAAAAAGTAAAACAGAATAAAAATAAAATGCCAAAATGTAGCTTTGGAGTCCAATGTATCAACAAAAAGAAAGGCCCAATAAGAAAACGCCCATCACAATGACATATATTCCTTCTCCTATATAAATAGCTTCTATTCCTTTTGAGTCTATACTCTTTATAGTATATACCAAATAAGTGAACAGCACTTCTTTCCTTCACTTCACCACTCGGATTTGAGTTCAAGTTGTGGCTGCTTTCTACAAATCATATTTCCTGCTTGTATAGTAAGTCTCCTCTTTCTAACTCAATAATGTTTTGTTTTTATCAGATTTAGCCAATAAATTGTTATAAGAGTTTATAATATAGACAATACATGTTTTCGTTGAAAGGTGCAACTAATCGACCAATTTGGTGTGAAGTATTTTAATTATCAAACTAAATGATGCTATAAAATATATATATTTTAGTGATAAGCCTTTGCCAATTTCTGAATGTTAGTCTTGTATCAACTTCTGAATGTTAGTCTTGTACCTTGTATCTTGTATCTAATGATTGCATCGACCTTGGTTTTTATATGTTGTTTTAAGGGATTGAAATGATGTTAATTTAAGTCTTATATTTTGTATCTAATGATTGAAACCAAATGTCTTCTGACTAGTAGTATCAGTTGTGTTTAGGTTGAGGGTGCAAGTACTAAAAAAAAAAAAAAAAAAAAAAAAAAACAAATAGCTGGATTTAAGAGAATGATTTGTAGGTGTATGAGTTTGCTATTAAGAAAATTCAATGAAAACATGATTTGTGTGATTTTCTTTTGAACGAAAAATACATGATTTGTCTGGTGATGCATATTGCACATGATTATCAGCGTCTAATTCCTTATATTTTGCTTGGTGCAAGAGATAATTCCTTATATTTTGCTTGGTGCAAGAAAGTGGGAAGTAAATATGGATAAAAACAAAGGTGCAAAATAATCATGACTTAGATGATGTGATTTTCGGCTTCATGCACACCATATGAATGTCTTTGTTTCTATTTACTTGTCCATATATGTGATTTTGAACTCATACAAAACAATACTTATTTGTTTCTATTACTATGTCCAGACATGGGCCATATTGAATCTTATTTTTAATTATTAAATAAATGAATTAAAATAATAAAGAGTCTGTATTCATATTCGCTTCTATTATTTGATTTCCTAGAAAAACCTTTGTCCTCTTGAAAGTGAAACATTTGACATGATAGAAACTAAAAGTTTCAAGATAGATTTTGAATCAAATTCAACTAATTTAGTATATTAATTTTAATATTAGAAAACTTGTTTTTAGATAAACAAAAAAATAAACAAAAAAATTTATTAAAATTTTCAATATATTTAAATCTGCCACTTATTTTAATAAGTTTTTATAACATCAATATTAATTAAGAAATTATGAACAACGAATTACATATTATATATTATATATTATATATTATATAATAGTTATATTTACTTCTAGAAATGTATTTTTTTAACAAATTTATAATATAAGTGGTTCATAGAAAAAGTTTATAACATAAAGAGTAAATTAAGTTTATAATATAAACAGAATTACGGATACGGTTTAGAGTAACTTGTATGTTTGATCTTATTTTTCTTTTAACTAAGGGTTTTTTTTTTTTTTTTTTTTTTTTTTTTGCATCTTTGGTCCTTGCAGACATAAAATGACTTTTTTTTTTTAAGTTGGTTTTACTTTAATATTTTTAGTATTAACAATTAGAGTAAATGGCTCACCCCACAACACCAACCCACCCAACTATCTATGCCATTTTAAACTCAAAGTCATATACTTTTTTCTCTAATCTATGTTGGAAATTCCACCGGAAACGACATTCATCGCTGAGAAACTAGATCCATCGACATACCACCTCCACTAACAAGATAAAAATGTAGGAAAGATCTTCAAGTACAATGACAACTCTGTTCCAAACTTCTACCGCCCCCTCTCGCATTTACCATCGGTTACCCACACACGATATACCCAACAGAAAATTCAAAATCAAAGAAAATATGTTTTTCGGTAGACCATTGAATCTTTAAGTTTTCAAAATGCACCAAGATGAAACCATAATAGCCCCAAACTTTGGAAGTATTCAAATGCAAAAAGCAAGCAAAGGGTTCCAAATTCATATTCTTCACTTGAATCACCATCTACAATCAGGGATGAAACCCAACATGATTAAACCCAAACCATTTATCTTTTTTTTTTTTTTTGTCCTTTTAAGCCTACCCCGTGGTCCGATCATCTTTTCCGACCACCCTATCATCATCAGAGACTTCCTCTTCTTGCCTTGTCACCATTAACCCTAAAAGGTAACGTGAAAATACCCGATCAAAAACCAAAATCATATCATCCATTAAACAAGCTAGAAACGTTAACGTTTGCTTTAACCTAAAAAGGTTTTAGACCATAACTTTGTACTAATTTGTTTCAAGTTGGTTACAATCGCATGTAACAAACTTACAAATTAATATTAAGACATGTTTTGATAACTAATGAAAACCAAAAGCCGAGAAGCACCACCACCACCACCACTATCAGAGAAGCACCACCTTACCGAAGAAATCAATTTTCTAATTTGTGGTTCATGTGAGAAATCAAATACTATAGAAAGTTCTTCTCGGGGAGAAATAAATCGAATCAAAATGAATCACTACCATGATGTTGATGTTCTTGTTCGAGTTTTGCCGTTGACTTCCTAATTTGTCTTTCTTTGGCAAGTAAAGGATGGAGAGCTCTAATCGCACATGAGGAGGCTTCGTGATTTGAGTTTTTCTTGGGAGAAAAATGATGAAGACAGGGAGGGAAGCTCCGAAGGTAGGAGGTTGTTGTCTCTAGACTTTTGAACACAGATGGAGAAGATAGAAATGGATATATCATATTCTTTTTTGGTAAGATTACTAAAATCTCACCTAGGTAAATCGATTCCCATCTTACTAGGACCGTTTTTTGGTAAGACTATGGTAGGGTCATAGCATCGGATCGTAAGATTGTAGAATTGATTGTAAGATCATAGGAGTAGTTACTATTTTTTATTATTATCCAATATTTTTTTGAGCTAACTACGTAGAATACCTTTTTGAATTGTTTATCGTTAAATGATTTAAATGATGTATTGAATACATATTTTTATGCTTTAAACTATTATTGTTAACTAATGGTTAGCAAATGGATAAAATGTATTTTTTTAAGTTTTAAAATGCTTTTAATAGGATCTTATATTTTAGATTCGATCTTATGATCACAATCTTTCAAAATGGAAAAGATCATATATAAGATCCCAATCTTGACAATGGAAAGAGAAGTGGATGAGGATATTTAATTTTATAAAACTATAAATAATAATTAATATAAAAAGAAAATTAAAACAAATAAATAATGGTAAAATAATCATTTTATGTATGTTAGAAACCAAAGTTAAAAAAAAAAAAAAAAAAAAAAAAAAAAAAAAAAAAAAAAAAAAAGTTAAAAATCAAATACACAACCAAACCATAAAGTGCATTGTGTAATTTACTTTAACATAAACATCTTAATGTTAAAATTGTGTAGTTCTTTTGTGTCACATGTATCTTACCCATTGTGGATTCTTTTCTCACGACACTAAATTTTCAAATTCTAAATTATAATACTATCCATTATATCCTTATCATGTCACATGTATCTTACCCATTGTGGATTGGGTAATGCTCCAGTAAGAAAATAATCAATTTGTGTGCATTAGTTGGAAACGTGGGATCCAATGGTCCGGGCAAAACAATAATAAAATAGAAAAACTAAATCGAAATAAACATTTTTATCTGCAAATCAGGTCGTAAATCAATATGTAATTAAGTTTCTTGATTTGTATAATATGATTAAAAAATATCTGAATTCAAAAACCGATTATGGAAACGTATATAGCTTTAAAAATATATTGAACCAAAAACCATTAAAAAAAAATCTCAAACTGTATCAAATAAATATAGTTAGTAATTATTATATCCTTTCTAATAAATGAAAGTTTTTTTTATCACTTGCTATCCTTTCATTCAATTTTTACTTTATGGTTATTTTGATTTTTTTTTTTCAAATGTTATTTTATGAGTTTTTTTGTTTTTTTTTTAATTCTACATAATATTTTAATATAATAATTGCAATAAATATAGTAATAAATAGATATCAATTTTAATTAATAAATTACCTTTTAATTTTAAAATTTCCAAAATTAAAACTCATTAGTTTTTTATTTATTTATTTAAATTATTTGTTTAAATTTAAAAGATAAAAACATTTCCATTATAATAATTCTTAATTTTTCTTATATATTCAAAGTTTTTAAATATTACGACATTTATATTTAGTTTTTTTTTTTAATATTAACATATGTAATAAATTAGTGTCACAGCTAGTAGTTAACCAATGCATAAAATCACTAAATTTTGCATAATTTATTCCCACCCTATTGTCGGCCTTCCCCTACCCTTCAAAAATCAAAACAAATCACAGATCGATCCTTTATCTAGTTTACAAACCGAAATTACATAGACACACTGCAGAGAAAAAAAATGTCGTTAAGAGAACAAAGAACACTCTCAATTTAACTTTTATAAATATGATAATAAACGAAAACAAATACAACCACCACGAACACGGAAATTTTGTGAACATATATGATAATTGTATAGTCCCATATTATTGGCCTTCTATAGTATAACTCACCATTGTATTTGTATATATCCCATCTTATGTTAAGAGACGAGATACCAGATATACATTATCCAACATGACATCAGAGAAAACCCTCTAAACCCTAGTCATCTCCCCTCGGCCTCATCGAGGATCTCCCCCCCCCCCCCCTCTCTTTCTCTTTTTCTTTCTTTCTTTCTTTCTTTCTTTCTTTCTTTCTCTCTCTCTCTCTCTCTCTCTCTCTCTCTCCATGGCCAACGACAAGGATGGTTCCCCTTCCCTAGAGAATTTGTATGACATTACCATCATAAAAGCCTAAGTTCATTTTGTTCGTGACCTCGATTAACTCAACCATGATGCTTGGTGTGAGCTCTTTGAAACTCATTATGTGTTTGATCACATTGATGCCTTATGTGATACACCCGATACGATCCATGAAGAACCTCTATAGAATAAAATCATTTATATTGTAAAGCTTTAGATCTATAAGCAACAATTTCTAAAACCCTTCTTCAAATGATTCTAAACCAGAGTGCAATGGTCTGTGAAATTTTGATCAATTTGGACACATTATTACGTAAAAACAAAGATGATTAAATTATATAACTATGTGATTCATCCATTAAAACTTATTGTACCCACATCAAAATGATCCCATATCTTCTTGATAATATTGTTGCCTTGGTACTCATGAAGAAACATCGTCGCCTACATGATTGACGAGTTATCCTCCATGTTTAACTAGATTGGAGGGATTATACATCATCGAACCCCCCTTAAAACCTTTTAAGAAGTATGCTAAAACCACGGATACAACACCCTCAAGAAACCTCTTTCACCCTTACCATGCTTAGCACAAAGTCCTATAACCGTAGGAACCTTCGAGGGAATAAACATCGAGGTCATGGATAATATCACACCTACCAACAATAACTATAAAACATCCACACAACATTATCATGGGCATACGATAATATGTTGTTGAATGACCCCAATAAGGGTTCTTTTACCATTGTAGTTAGTTTTCCAGTCCTATTAACAGCTGAATCCATGCTCGATCCAATAACAACCATGTGACATGCAGACCTAACACCATCTTCAACTCATCGCCCATCGACCCTTATTTGTAGGCCTCTTCCAACAAGCACCAACTTAGGACCAAGTTATGAAAACCTAACAACCATCACCCTTCATATAATTGGCTTCCCTCTATTCCACCTAATCAAGCCACCCTACCCCCTTTCACAATTGTTAAATACCAAGACTCAATATGATAAGGGAAATAATGTATGGTATGAAGAGAAACCTATTACTTTATGAAAATCTAGGTATTATCAATCCTTATAGCTTCACATATAATCAAAAGGATGATAAATTATGTGTGTGTTGCACACTATATCCAAATATAAACCTAATGTTTGATGCTTGTAAATCATTTTTTTGAAGATGACTATGAAGTGAAGTATATTTATGTCTAGTTAGTGAACGAGGATATGATATGAAACCACAAGGGAAAAAAACTATATGAATAATAGCGAATTTTACACTTACGCTAAACGTCTCATCATAGTTAAATCATGGATGTCGAGTTTTTCCATTAGTAACTAAACAAGCTTCATAAAGAGCAAGGAAACCATCATCACTAAATTTATTTTCAGAAAGCCATACATACTTAGAAATATTAACCACTAATGGTAGCAGTTCAAGGATTCAAGTTCGATTAGGAAAAAAAAAATTATAGTATTTATTAATGGCATTAACATTTGGATCCTATAAAGCCTATAGGTACAAAAAAGTCTCATACCAATAGGTAGTGGTACGAAGGTTAAGTTACATAGTGGTTTTAACATTGCATTGTTTAAAATATGTCATCATTAGATGAGAGGATGACATTGATATAGATGATTTTAAGGACAATAATGTGACATTGATATGGTTATTATGGACTTGGTATCATGAGGAAGGGCAATATGGTTGAAGGATAGAGGGTTGTGGTTATAATGTGTCAAAGGTGTACATGGTAGTAGTCTCGAAAAACATGAAATCAAGAAAGTGATGCAAGATTAATGCTAGAGTGTAAGGAACATCAAGAAAATTATATGTCATCGATTAGTCAAATTCTTGGAATCAAAGGGAGATGGCCTTATTCAAGGCAATATATTATATGATGATGTTTTTTGGTGGAAATATTACGGAAAAATATCCTACCCATAGGACATGTAACTAAGAGAAATGCATATAGTTGTGTAAGGGGAAGTTTATATTAGATGATGAGGTCTTGATAGTACACGCAACACATAAAAAGGTTTGAGTGGTAGTAGTCTTGTTATGCATGAAATCAAGAACGCGGTGCAAGATCAATGAGGGAGCATACAAACTTTCAAGAAAATTATATCACATGGATGAGTAAAAATATTAGAATCGAATGGGAATATGGTCTCATCCAATGCAACATGTTATGTGATGATGATTTTTAATAGAGATATAATAATAATAATAATAATAATAATAATAATAATAATAATAATACACATGTACCTAAAAGAAATGCATAGAGGTGTCTAAGGGGTAATTTTTTTGTAGCATGATGAGGCATTGATAGTACAAGCACCCAAAGACGCAAAGTTAGGATATGATGGTGACTTGGAAATAAATAATAGTAAGTAACGAAATTTTGGATCGAAGTGGAAGATATTGGACTACATTTATGTGTATGTCTTTTTGTATTCTTTGTATATGTAATTATTGTATGTCTCTTTGTATTCTTTGTGGATGTTATATATAATTATCCCAACTATATAATGAGCATAACCTCATGTCTTTTTATATGAAGATTCATTTATACAAAAGGTAAATAAATAAGAATGTAGGTAGTGATGTGAAGGGATTTGACATGGTATGTAAGTGGAAGATGAGCATTAATCATAAAAGTATGAATGGCATTGTCACAATGTAAATAACATGTTCAGAGTTACAATTTCATTGTTTCATATGCGAACATCAAAAAACAAATTTGTATAACAATTTAGTCAAAACAAATTACTATAAAACTATCCTAGGAGACGTAAATCAGGACAATGTTGTACCAATTCAACATGAAAAATGCTAAATCCAGAAGTACATGTTTCGAAGGTCACATTAAACTCTAAAACAATCACCATAAATAGGTGAAGGCAATAAAGATAGCTTGGATTCCTTATGCATGGGAAGCAAGCACCTTGATTTATGTTATGGTTTGCATGAGGCCAAACATTGCTCATGTAGTGGGAGTCGTGAGAAGTTTTTTTTTTTTTTTTAATATGGTAAAAGAGCATTAGGAAGCAATCAAATGGCTAGTATGTTACTTGAAACATACTTCTAAGGTTGCCATATGTTTCTAAATAAAAGGGGATATCTTTGAAGGATTAATCAATGCATACTTGGTTCGATGTTCAGATTTAATGAACAACAATACAAGTTATGTGTCCACCAGTCCACTATTGGGGTACATTAGTTAGTTAGATGCCTAGATTTCATTTAGTGTTTCTCTTTCAACCATAAAAGTTGAATACATGGCCATTGCACAGGATGGAAAGGAGCTTATCTAGCTAAAGAACTACTTATCAAAGTTGGCATTAAATAGGGTGATATGCTGTATTCTTTATTTTGACAATCAAAGTGCAATTTATCTCACAATGAATCCATATGTTTAATGGAAGGAATAAACACATTTCGATGAGATACCATTGCATCAAAGAGCTTATTAATGATGGTACGTTGTCCTTGTAGAAAATCCTTGGTACAAAGAATCTAGTAGATTTGTTTACCAAGGTGGTGACACCACAAAAGTTGAAGCTGTGCTCGAATTTAATTGGCCTTCTATATGACTATGAGAAGGTGGTTACTTAATAGAAGACGAGGTTTATGAGAGGTACATGATTTGGATAAAAGTTGATTTTTTGATCAACCTCCAAGTGAGATATTTTTGTTGTTGTTAGAATTCGTGTTAAGCTTCAGTTATCCTTCAAGATGGCTGATAGAAGGTGCCAAACTAGAGAGAAGAAGAGGCTTGAGAGTACGTTACATGCTTTTGACGACAATTGATTTGTTGGTCATCCTCTATAAGCGGGCGGAAGAATATAAATAACAGACTAATGGTGATACTATGTTAGCATCCCACATCGTCTAGACACAATTTCGTTTGTATCTGAATGTAAATGTAAACTTAATCCCCCAAGATTAATAATAAACTGATCTCTTGTGTTCTTTATATTTCTCCGCATCCTTTAACTGTGCGCTTGTCGGTTGAACACCTACCAATTTTCAATTATTGATATATTTTGATAAACGATTGTAACAAAATATACAAATTGAAAGTATAACAAAAGTTACATTTTTATTACACATCTAAAGTCTCAACAAAGGTTATCGCCATTAACTTTTATATAAATTAACTTGCTGATCAGACTTTTTTATGAATTACGCCTATCATATAGTCGGGTTTCTACTTTTCTCTAATCTACCAGAACATCAATCTTTTTTCCCAAAAACTGACATTTTAACACATTAATATAAATGTTCGTAACTTCCATGTTCTCAGGATGGATGACGGGATGGAAACAAAGCTTATTCAACAAGGACAAGAAGATGATGATGACTTGAAACGAAGGATATGGGTCGAATCAAAAAAGATATGGAGGGTCGCGTTGCCTGGTATTATAGCAAGGGTTTGCGCTTTTGGAACTCTTGTTGTCACTCAGTCATTCATCGGACATATCAGTGAAACAGATCTTGCTGGCTATGCACTTGTTCAAACACTTAGTGTTCGGTTTGTCAATGGAATACTTGTAAGTTGACCATAATTGTTTGGTTATCATTAACAAAAGCCACCAATCATGACTCATGATCATTAATTCTAAGCTTTCTACAAACCAAAAATCCCTTAAATCGACCATTTTCGTTCTAATTAAAACGTATATATCCACAGTTGGGAATGTCGAGTGCAACTGAAACCCTTTGTGGACAAGCATTTGGAGCCCGACAAGACCATATGATGGGTATTTACTTGCAACGATCATGGATTGTGGATTTGATTACTTTGACGATCTTGCTCCCAGTCTTCATCTTTGGAACACAAATCTTTAAGCTTGTAGGCGAGGAAGAATCAATAGCAAACAGTGGAGGATACATATCATTATGGTTCATCCCTTTTGTATACAACTTCGTTTTCAGCTTGACCATACAAATGTATCTTCAAGCACAATCAAAGAACATGATCATTGCATGGATTTCGATTTTCCAATTCACGATCCATATACCTTTGTCGCTACTTTTTATATATAAGCTGAACATGGGGCTCTCAGGTGCCATGCTTGCATTGTCGTTTTCATCTTGGTTCCTTGTGATTGGCGAATTCATCTACATTTTTGGAGGATGGTGTCCGCATTCATGGAAAGGATTCACAGTTGCTGCTTTTAAGGATCTGTTACCTGTTGTGAAGCTCTCAATATCCTCTGGTGTGATGGTCTGGTAAGTATTATCAATATATTTATAAAAACTATTTGGTTTGACCATGCATAAAAAGTCAAACCAACTAGTTTTTAACTTCGAAATCAATATTAAATTTCCACAAAAGCACATGACTTCTATTACGATTGAAGTGATTTTTGTCACATGAAAAGTCAAACTGTGATTTAAATAATGTGTAGCTTAGAGTTATGGTACACTGCTTTTCTGGTCTTACTTGCTGGATACATGGAAGATGCCGAGGTCGCAATAGCCGCCTTCTCCATTTGGTATCATTTTTTTGATCCTATTCCTCCTTTTTTCCACTTATTTTGCTAGAAAACCAATCTCCTTATTGGCAACAATTTTCACAGTCTGAATATTAACGTATGGGAGTTGATGATAAACCTCGGTTTCTTAGGTTCAGCATGGTGGGTGATCGTTGATTTCTTAAGAATTTTCTATCTATTAATTAAACTTTGGTATGTGACTGATGCGTGTCATATTGAAATTTAAACATTTATACAGTGTTCGGGTGGCAAATGAATTAGGAAGAGGAAACGCTAAAGCAGTGAAGTTTACAATAAAAGTCTTGTTGGGGACTTCCATTACCATAGGCTTATTCTTCTTCATTCTTTGTTTGACATTTGGAAAAAAAATTGCATACTTGTTTACAAGCGATGCCAGGGTTGCAGATGCAATATCGGATCTCTCTTTTCTTCTTTCTTTTTCGGTATTGTTGAACAGTGTATATCCAGTACTATCAGGTAGCTATATCTTTCCATTTGGTAACATTTATATTTTAAGAAAGTTTAGGCATAAATGCGAGTCCACCATGCTTAGAGTATCCACAATGCATATTTTAATAAAATGTTTGAAAGAGATCGAATACCTAGTTAGCACTCAATATGTTAGCCTCAACCATACTAGTGGGGTGCATGTTGATGTTCGTGGATATTGAAGGGTTTGATGGCGATTGAACTCTTCAATAAAAATCAAACTATTCATTTGGAAAAATGAAGCGTTTTTTTATATATAAAAGAATTAACAAATAATTGATTCTATTTGTATAATTATTTATGTTGCGTTAATCTTTTGTATAGTTTAATACATTGTAAGAAACAAAAATATGTGAAAAATGGAATAATAATGGAACATTCCATTAATCTCTATAGATTTCAATGAATTGTTGATGCATTATTATTTCTATTATTGTAAAGTTTCTATTATTGCTTGTTTGATATGAAATATTATTGCTTGTTTCTATTATTGTAAAGTTTAAAGGTTAATATTTACAAGGGTATTACCGCACAAACGGAGGCTTACAACTTAGTGTTCACCATAATTGGACTTTAAATTTCAAGATTTGGAGCTTTCTATTTTGGGAAAGTTTACAAGTTAGTTTTATTGTTTGTTATCAGGGGTGGCAATTGGAGCTGGAATGCAAGGAGCTGTAGCAGTTGTGAACTTCGTTTGTTATTACATGATCGGAATTCCGTTGGGAGCTTTACTTGGGTATACGACGACTCTTGAAGTTAAGGTACATGCAATTAATATATGTATTTGTCGAATAACTGAAAGATCTTTTATTGTTCATATTCATAAATTTGTTGGATTAACATTGTTTTTTGGAAAATGAAATATCAATATTGTTTTGAAATGACCATCAAACACATTTTTATTACATCAAAAGGTAATGAATTATTTTGTTATGTTTTGAGTAAATTAACGAATGGTCTTTATGGTTTGGGCTAATTTACACGTTTGGTTCTTAACTTATTTTTTTAATTCGGAAGGTCTCTAATATTTGTTTTTGTTTTGTCATTGATTTTTTAATTTATTTAAATAAACATAACCACAATCTCACTTTCACTTCACCTTACTTTACCTTAACTACCCCAATTTATTTAAATAAATTAAAAAGTTATGGGTAAAATAGTCTTTTTTGATAAGATATGGACTAAGCACGCAACAAAAACAAACTATAAAAACCTTCCAAATTAAAAAAATAAATTAGGAACCAAACATACAAATTATCCCAAACCATAAGGACCATTCGTATAATTTACTCTTGTGTTTTCCATCTACTACACCGAGTATAGCAACTCAATACTTAATTTTACAATTTTGGTCTTAATATGTTAGACGAACATAAGTAAATAAAATAATAATAATAATAATAATAATAATAATAATAATAAAAAAGTGGAAAATAGGAAAAAAAATTGTAAAAGAATGTTGTATGAAAGTGTAAAAACATTTAATTTTTTTCAAAAGTTTAAAAAATGTTCTAAAAATCATAAAAAGTTGTAAAATAGTTTTAAGAAAAAATATACAAAAGTGTAAAAAAGTTATAATTTTATAGAAAAAATCTAATTTTAGATAGATTTGTAAAAAAAATGTACCAAATTCATAATGAAATTAAAGTTTTGACAAATTTCAACAAAATTCATAACAAAATCTAAAACTCGACTATATACATTGTATAGTGTATACATATGGAAAGCATAAAACAATAGTTCGTTATCTATTAACGTAATATAATAGGAATCTTAATCATTTGAAGACAATAGACATATTTCCTTTCATAAAAACAATGTTAACCACAAATTCATAGTACTTCATTACTTGACAGGGTATATGGATTGGACTGATTGGTGGTGTTCTAACACAAACAATTACAATCGTATATATGATTTGGAGAACAGATTGGGATGATCAGGTAAATTTGGAAAATTAACTTTGATTTGGCATCTTGTTTAGATTTTTAATATTTTTCTAAATGGAGATCAAGTTTTGCCTATTATAGGTTAAGAAGGCTTCAGAACGTCTCGGTCGATTTTACTTAAAGTTGAATGAAGATCCTTACGAGATATCTAATGAGTGATGATTATGAAAAAGGATATGCTTGTGGTTAAAGGGTCAGAATATCCCGTCCACCGAACCAGACGTAGGGTTTTGGTTGTTTATATCATCATAATTTTTCATTGTATTATTTGACTCAATGAAAAAAATGTAAGATTTAATAAGGTCTAATCATTTTTATAACAAACACTTAAAAGAGAAACTTTGAATTATGTAACATGACATTTATTTACCTGATTGGTTATAGTAGTAAGTTATAAGATTAACAAATAAAAAACTCATACCATAATGAACTTACAAGAAAAGGAAACTTTACAAAATTATGGTAACTTAAGACTTCAACAAAACTTTTTAGTGCTTTTCTTGGTTTCAAAGTAAAATGATTCAAATTGTGAATTATAAAATCTTAAATTTCAATCAAGTGTTTTACTACCGTTTTAAAAGAAACTTAGTTGATGGTTTTTACTGACGCCCTGTTCTTAAGTTTTTTTAAGGAACGAAAGGGGAGGAAGAGATGTTCTTGAGTATTATTAAGGAGGGGAAGAGAAGGACAATAGGTGTTCTTGAGTTTTTTTAAGGAGTGAAAGGAAGGAAATGAAAGGAATTGTGTTCTCGAGTTCTTTTAAGAAAGGAAAAGGAATCAAATGAAATGAAAGAAAAGAAAGAACTTATTTTGTAAGATTTATTTCCTTCCATTTTTGGATGATTAGGAGGGAAATAGAGAAAAAAAAAGGAATAGGAAATAAATGAAAAGTTACTAATATTTCCTTTCATTCCTCTTTTTTTCCCTTCATTTTATTCCATAAAAAACTCGAGAATAATGTTTAAACAGGGTGAAACCGTTCTAAACCCGACCTGAATGGATCCAGAATTCTGAAAAATGGATTTAGTAGAACTGCAACCTATATATCTGTATACTAATAAAAGAGTAGCTATTTTGTCATGTATCACCATATTAGACATCTTAATTAATATGTTGCCACTTGTCAATCTATTAGTTCTCCATTTTAAATTTATTACACCTCCTCATTAATGTGATCCTATTTGTTAATATATTTATTCTCTATTTTAAATTTTAAATTTTATATTATTGTATTAATTAATTCATAAATAAAAAATGTTTAATATATAATAAAAACTAATTTTACATATTTTTTTGAATTAACGATTAAAATTTCACATAACTAATAAAAATCTCTTAATTAGTAATTTATTTAAAATAAACGATTAATAATTTTAAGTTTTTACTATAAAAGTCCAATTAATTTTATAACCGTGGTTCCTACGGGTTATAAACTAGTATATATATATATATATATATATATATATATATATATATATATATATATATATATATATATATATATATAAACACTAGATGTGTGTCCATGCAAAGCGGTGGAGATTAATAGGTTTTATTGTGAATAGTTTATTATGAGGAAATAATTATTTGATTTTTATTATTAGCTATTATGTAATAAAACTTAACACTTTTAAATAAAATATTTATGTTCATACCTTATGTTTGTATAGTCTATTTATACTATTGATATAAATTAATTAATATTAGTGTTTAGTTTAAGAAATGTAAATTAATTTCTATACATGAATTTAATATTTTAAAATTTACATTTTTGATCCAAATTGAATTTCTTAATTACATTCTTTAATTCAAGTTTTCAAAATTTTAACAAGTATTAATGAATTATTTATGCATAATTGATTTGCATAAAAAGTTTTATAATTTATACCTCTTAAAATTCAAGATATGACTAATATATATATATATATATATATATATATATATATATATATATATATATATATATATATATATATATATATATATATATATATATATATATAGTAGCTCTGGCGCGCCAGCCTTGCTTAGGGCTCCCTTGCGAGCCTTGCTAGGGACTCTCATGTCGGCCCGGTCTGGCGTTCCCTTGTCGGTATTTCCTGGTGTGTGCCTGCCAGCCTTGTCGGGCCATGCCCACCAGCCCCGCCCGATGCCTTCGGGCGGCCTTGCCCAATTCTTTACTAGTTGGGCCTAAATTAGGTTGGCCCAAGGCCTAACCTAATTCCCCTTGACCTAATTTCCAACAATAAATAAAATAGTGCCTCCTTCATAAGAAAGGACTTCAGCCAATGGCTCAGCTACCACCCATACTTCTCTCATTGGCTCAGCCGCCACACTATACTCCGGCATGGTGGCTCAGCACCACCGGCCACTTTCAGCCACCATACACCACCACCAACACCAAGATGGTCCTCTCTAGCTAAGGAGAACCATTATCAGATCTACCAGGTGGTCTAACTTGATCGTCGGAGTCTGCTCTCGAGGCATAGTCTCTAGGGCGGCTTAAACGACATTGCTCTGTGATGTCCAGATCTCCACCGCAGTAGAAGACAAGAAGAGGCATCTCAGATCGATGTCGCATCATTTGGCGCCATATGTGGGACTCAAACCCACGACGACGTTGTGGTATGTGGGAGATGGTTGGTGTGACAACTGCAGAAGTTTTAGAACAAGCAAGGTCTAAATTTTAACCATGTACAAATGAATTCACGACATAACTTGATGCATGAGAACTTTGAAAAACCAAGAGGGCATGTTTATATATATATATATATATATATATATATATATATATATATATATATATATATATATATATATATACACACACACACACACACACACTTTGAAAGCCATGTTGTAATAAACCTTTGAAAGTCAAATAAAATCAACAAGCCATCAAGGAATCAAAGGAGTCAACAAAAGGCAAGTTGTTAGGACTTAAAGCATGTACTTGAGTTTTTGGTTATAAGATCCACCATCTTTGATATTTCGGTCGAGTAGGACCGAAATCACCATTCATGGAATAACACCAAGATCTAAAACACAAGTTTAAGGCCAACTAAGACCGAAATCACCCCATGCTAGGACCGAAATCCCTTCTTGGGTGATACCAAAGCCGAAATCAACATTGTGACTAGTGTACAAGTTTATTTCAGCCATGCCTTGACCGAAATCACACTTGGTTTGGCCGAAATCCTCATAAATATCTACATATTATATGCCACTTGATTGGTGGATTACTTTCCCAAGGTAATAAATTACACTTACCAACATAAACATCACTTCACCTTACCCTTTTATTCCACTATATATACCATGAATTGGAGACTCTTTTAATACATATTCTCAGTTAAGATACTTCACAAAATTCTCTCAAAATCAAATACCTAACATATTCCAATCTTCATACGTTTTCCACATTCTTCATCAAACTTCCCAGAAAGCTACACCTTAAGTTAATTCTTAAGAAGCATTGTAAGCATCTCCTATATAATCTAATGATTATCAAACACTTTTATGTTAGTTCACTTAATTTACACACAATTATATGCTCAAAATTGTTAGGATTACGACTACCTTCAAGTATTCTAACTTAAAGATCATCACCCTCACTTCGTTATCAAACCGCAACCACGCATAAGGTGAGTTCATACCCCTACATTTTTCAAGATTTTTTCTATGTTTTTGGGGGGATACAAGTAACACATAAGAAAATTTACGTTAAAATGAGAATTTAAATACGTTATTCTACTATTTTTACGAAAAGTGTTAAATACGTGAAACGACTTTAGTACCAAACTCGTATACTCTTACATGCAAAGTTTTGATAAAAACGTAAAGATATGAGAAACGAGTTCCAAACACCCCATATTATTCTTAGAAAAATATATAAAAACATATATATATATATATATATATATATATATATATATATATATATATATATATATATATATATATATATATATATATATATATATATATTGAGTACAATACTACATTAAACTATATGAATATAGTTTACAAAACTTTACCACCTTTGGAACCCGTTCACCAAAGGGTAAATTTATATGAAGTACATATATAATTGTTTTACGTCATTTCTATATTGTCCTGGAAAAAGGGGATAATTACATATACGAACGTTTTCATTTCAAAAATAAGTACTATTGTTGAATAAATTTGTGAGACATTGTCTTCATCGTACCTAACTAAGGTATACATGAAAGTCCTGTTTTATAATAGGAATCTCTCGTACGAGAGCGTGATACTTGTGTATAGATCTATACGGGACTGATGATCCCACACCCTGACTGTTAGCTATAGTCAAATCGGCAGGTTATGAGTGAAAATGTCATAAACACTTTGACATCTGAAGAACGTCGCCGCGGCAATTCATTTTTAGCACGGTTATGAAAACTCACATGGGGAAGCGACTATACGTATATTTTTACACGAAAACGTTTATATACGAATAAAACTGCATATTACTATATTAAGTATGGAAAATACTGGTACATTTCGGTCTTGGAACGTTTAAGACTACAACTCATTTTACAGAAAATATTGGATTTTCTGGAACAAACACTATCGTTTTACGAACAAATGGCTTACAGCTTCATTTTATGAAAAATATCGGATTTTATGGAAACAAAAACAATTACTTTACACGGAAAGGCTTACATTTATTCATACAAACTCTTATGAACTCACTAAGTTAATTGTTGACACTTTTTCAAAACAACTTGTATTCTCAGGGAACCAATAAACAGGTAACCACCAGCTTTTGCGGATGGGAGGTTATCGCGTCACACAATCTTTTTATCATTATAATGTAATTCATTTTTGAAACATGTAACGCTTACAAATGATGTAACTTTGTTAATTATAATTATGATGGTTGTGTTTTCTTTGATCATTTATATTCAATTGTTGTGATACAATACATGATATTCATTCACCCCAGGATGTTTCCACCATCCTTGTTTGGGGGTGTGACAGTTGGATTTGAGATCAAGGGTGAGTGTCGAGTTGGTTCCTTCTCCTGATATCACACTACAAAGGAAATAAATGACCATTAGACAACGTTTGGGAGCCGCTCCTAGGATGAAGTTCCGATGATCAAGTTAGAATTGATTCTGAGAGAAGGTAAGGAATGTGTAACACTCCAAATCAGGTATTACCTTTGAAGCCCTTGAAATTATAAATATTGCATAATAGTCCCTTAAGTACGTTGGGCGTACTTCATAGGTACGCTTATTGTACCATGCATGGATGATCGCGGAGGGCAAGCACGTATGTTGGGTGTACCAAAGGGTACACAGGGAGTACATGACGAATGTTCAAACCCTAATTTCCAAACTTAAGACCTATATAAGCATCCTTATCTCATTTGAGCTTCACCCTAACCAACCTCCTTCACCCTCAAACGTCCCTAAAAACCGTCAAATCATTAGAGAGTGTGTTCTTGAGCTTTTGAGTGTTTAAACACCATCCTTTTGGTGTGTTAGCTACAAGGAAGAGGAGAAATCAAGCTTTAACGAGGAAGAGCTTCAGGATCTCACATTTTGAGCGGTATAGGGAGCTTGAGAAGGTAAAAAGCTTTCACCTTGATCATCATTTTCATTCCTAGAGCAAGGGTTTTCTCTATAGCCCCTTTTTGTGTTCTTGAACCACCTCACGAGAGTTTGAGCAACTCCAGATCTTATGGAGGATAGATTTGAAGTCCTTTGGTCCATTCATAGCATAAAAATGGAGTCTGGATGGGTGTTTTGACCTCATGTATGGATTAAGGTGTTGTTTGATTTTCTGAAGAAAAAATTCATGAAGTCTGCGGACCATCTCTACAACCTTCTGCAGCAGAAGAGGTGGACCAAACGGATGCAGACTGTAATAAGAAGGGTGTTTGTTTTTTTAACATCAGTATACTGCTGTAGATATTAAAAAATTAAAATAAACTAATTTTATAAATCAAAATTAGTTTTTTAATACGGAAAATTTAATAATGTATAACATTTCGGTAATAATTAATGATAAGTCAATAAAAAAATAAAGATATTTGGTAAAAAAAATAATGATATTTCATCAAAAATTATCATTATTTAATATAAAAAAACAAAAAAAAAATCAACAAGAATAAACAAAAAAACGAAAAAAAAAGTGAAATAAAATTTCAATAACATATAATAAAAAAATCCAGCAAGAAAAAAAAGAAGCAGAGATTGGAAGAGGTTGGAAGAGGCAGTATAAGTGTTGCGTCAAACAGAGCACGCGCAGGGGTTTTTGACTCTGAAGACTTCTAAAAAACAAACAACTGCGAGATGAAAAGTGTTGCGCGTGTGCTGCGCCGCGCAGCAATAAGAGGTCTGAAGAGGTTTTTTCCAAAAAACAACTAGTACCTAAGACTCTTAGAAAGGTCTTAATAGGTTGTTGGGAACATATAAGACATGAAAAGGCATAAAGTTGCAAACTTTATGCCTTAGGACGTCTATATGGACTCAGATCTAAAGTTTGGATGTTTAAACACTGAGTATTAAGCACATAATGGAAAATATGCTTAATCTGTTTGTACATTGGGTGTAACTTAGAGTACGCAATGCGTACGGCTCAAGGACTCAATATGTTGCGCGTACTAGGGTGGTACGCAAGGCGTACGCACATCAGATGGACTCAGACTTGTTTTAGGCTTGTAAACCCTTTTGGGCCTGGTCACATTTTCAGTTATTGGGCCAACTTATCTGTTTTGGGCCATGGTTACTATGGTTGGGGTTTATTGGGCCATGAGGTCCATTAATGATTTTGAACATGCACTTTGGGCCTATTAGCAAAGAAAGACATTTTAGGCTATTGTAAAAGGTCTTGGGGTTTAGGTCCTTTAATTTGGATTATGTCCAACCTTAACATAGGTTAATGGTATTATTGTTTTACACGGGTGGTCACAGACTGTTAGGAGAGCAGCTTTTGGATTCAGCAGACAGAGGTGAGTCTCCTCACCATACCAATGGGTCGAAGGCACTAAGGTCGTCTCATTTAGTGATATGTGGAATACTAGTTAATATAGTTATATACGATATGCTAGTTCTTATATGATATATGTTACATGCTATATGGTATGCTAGTTGTTTATGTGATACTTCCATGAAAGACCATGGGGGACCCATGGCACTTACATGTCAGACCATGTGGAGGAGCCCATGGCTTGCCAGGTATAGACCATGGGGATCCCATGGCACTTGAATGTTAGACCATATGTAGGAGCCTATAGCTTTCCAGATAACGATCATGGGAGTAGCCCATGGCAATTAGGTGTAAGACCATGTGGGGGAGCCTATGACATCCTGGAGTAAGACCTTGGGAGGAGCCCACGACGTCCTTATATGTTTATATGCATGTCTTATGTGATTGATATGGATTATATGGTTATATGGATTATGTGGGGTATGCTTTGGGGAACTCACTAAGCATTAGCTTACAGTTTGTTGATTGTTTCAGGTACATCTGAGCCTAAGGGCAAGGACAAGGCTTGATGGTGTGGCATGCACTCTCCGGCACTTGATTTGATGGGACACTTTGATATTGAAATAAATATTAATGTTATGAATTTGAAAAAAAAAATGTTTCATGAGATTTTGTAGTATATTGGAATGTTTTGATTATTTAAAAATGAAAATTTTCTTTTGAAGTTTTGGGTCGTTACAAGTTGGTATCAGAGCCTTGGTTTGAGAGATTCAGGCACACTCTCGGGTGTGTCAGGACTCAAACTAAGGAAATGGTAAAAAAAATCAAAAATCAAAGTTAAAATTTGCAATACACGTGATCGACCGAGCTAAGTAAGTAGTTTCCCCAATATGTTAGCCATGCTATACTGATATAGGAGTTATGATAATTGTATGAATCTTGTTATGTGTATGCTTTCAAAATTGTATATGGTTAGGGTCTCATAGCCTCGGAATTATTGTGAAAAAGCCTCTATAATACAATCCAAAATTTTCATTTTCAAAATCATGATGAACCATAAATCACCCCAAAAATAATAAGGGAAAAACATGCATTGTGTGTAACAAACATCATCTCAAATACTGTGACAAAACATATAATAAAATATCAGAGTCTCAAACAATCCCAGTCTGAAATATTATGGTGTGTGTCATGCGATCACCTCGAGCTCTTCCCCTTGCTACCGGAAGTAACTGAAACCAAAACTGAAAACTGTAAGCACGAAGCTTAGTGAGCTCCCCCAATCTACCACATACCATACGATAACACATATACACATATAACACATATTAGGCCTTGCCCACTGCATCGGGCCCCACCCCGCATCAGACCGAATTCCGTAATAACTTGGGCCCCACCCACTACATCAGGCTTCACCCATTATCGAACTAAAGTGCAGTATAAACTAAACATGCATAAACATAAACATATACATGTCACATATACTGCATCGGGCTTGCCCGACATCGGACCGGAGTCCAGAACATATAACACATAATATAATCATGTATGAATAACGAAGACATCAAGCATTCCTACTACTCTTTGGGACCACCCCAGTATACAACAACTAGATATACAAGCTGGAATTGGTGCCTTAGACTTGTTCCTACTGGAGGAAAAACTCACCTCGTATGACTGACTGCTGAAAATCTGGGTGAGAAATCCCTATATGCTGCTCCGACGACTCTTCGACTGTAAATACAATGAGGAAACTTAGTCAAAAATTGATACTATTCTTAGGGTGAAATAACCATTTTACCCTTGATCAAAGTCAACATCCTAGTCAAAGTAAACATTCCAGGTTGACCAAACTCGTCGAGTCAGCCTTGTGACTTGCCGAGTCCTAGGACTCAGAACCCTGGAATCGCGACTAGACTCGGCGAGTCACCCCATGACTCGTCGAGTTCCCATACTACATATCATTGCGATTTGCCGAACAGACTCGTCGATTCATCCTCAGACTCGCTGAGTCCCGTCATAATCAGAAAAGGGACAAGATCCTCCTACTCGCTGAGTTTTATTGAACATCATCGAGGTTTCTACATCGGACTCACCTAGTCCCCCTTATGAACTCATCGGGTCCCATGCAGATCTGACCTAGATAACTAGTTTCACACTTCTTCAGCTCCAAAATACAGATCTAGGTTGTTTCCATGGTCCATTTTTTTAAAGTTGGAGACTTGATGGCTTTGCACACCTCAAATGGACCCAAACTCAATTTATAACAACCTACTTCCATGAACATGACCAAGGCTTGAATGAAAACGGGTTCAAGACCCTTTTTATGACTCTAGAGACTAAATATTATAGGAAAAAGGGATTACTTCGCATGCAGCCCAAGAGAAACAACTTACCTTACTCAAAAAGGTCAAAAGACCCATAAAACATCACTAGGGGAGATCTAAGCTATGAGTTATCAAGCTAAGATCTTTTTACCTCAAAAAGCTGCCAAAGATGAATGTGCTCCTGGATCTAGTTCCTCTTCCACAAGCTTGTTAGTTCCAAGATCTTCCAACTAGCTTCAATAACACAAAAACACACTAAAAAACTCAAGGGTAAAGCTCTCAATCGGATTAGGGTTTCTGGAGGGCGGGGAGGTTGGTAAGGGAGGCCCCAAGGGGGTTTAAGTGGCTTAAAAAGGGTGCAAAACCCCAAAAATAGGGTTTCCTCCAAGCAGACCTACTTGTCGAGTCCATGATTGGACTCACCAAGTAGACTCTTTAAACCCCGCGCCCATTCAGAAATCTATTTGACAAGTTAGGGATACCAACTTGTCGAGTGGCTCAAAATAAATACTTGATTAAATAAATAATTGTGTACCAGGAACGGGGTGTTATAGATTGACTTTCATGTTCCTTGTATGGTTGTGGTCTTAGGGTAGGTTCTGTTATTCGAAAGTCTATTTGATCCTGTTCTGTGTATAATTTTCATGCATAAGGCAACCTGTTATGGTTGAGTTCTGGTTTGATATGGATGGAGTAAATCTTAGGATAGCCTAGGATTTGGACTATATGGTAGCCTGTGAGATATGATTTGTTCTGGGACGAATTAGAGTAATCAGGTAGAGACTTGTGGAAGGTGCAGGTAGGTGTGGAAGGTAGTATTAGGCTCGTACTACTAAAAGCATAGGACCTGTACCCGAACCAATGTTAGATCTGGAAGCTCTAAGGGGAACCAGTGTGAGAGTATCCCTTTTTGGACATCCTGCTCATTAAGTTATATGATATTGCAGTTCAATATGGTGGTGACACGATTTGAAGCAGGGGGTTAGGATTAGGGCCCCACCCACACTCAACTACTGAACATACATACAAGTATCACACAAACAAGTATAACTAAATCTATCAATCAGTCATATATTCATTCTCAACTAAAGCTATGAGATACAGGCCCCGCCCACACTCAACTAACTGGGAGATACGGGCCTTGCCCACACTCATCTACTAATCATACATATGTGGGGCGGTCTTAGTGCCTTCGACCCGTTCTACTAGAGGAAACTCACCTCGTGTTGCTGAAGTCCCACAGATAATTCTCTGGTTGTTAGCAAACAAGTCCCAATTAACCATTTGGGTTTAAATTCATAACCATAAATACACACATAGTGTAAAAGTGATGGGTTTTGGTCATAAGACATCCTATGTGCTCATACAAACCCTAATGCTTGGATCTAGGTTTCTCGATTGTACATGCTTTGAATCCAAGACTATAAACCCTAATTCTAGGATAGAAGTAATCATATTAACATAAGAATGAGTTTATAATGTTACCTTGATTGTTATGTAGCAATAACAATCCCAAATCTCCTTGTATTTGATGGGTTTTAGCCATAAGAACTTTCCTATGTGCGCATGCAAAACCCTAAAGCTCGGATCTAGGCTTTCTAATTAAACATGCTTTGAATCCAAGACTTCTAATGCTTAATTAGGTTAAATAACAACATTGAAATAGATCTAGAACCATACCTTTGAATACCTTGTTGATCTTGTTGTCTTGGAGCTTCTAGAGTCACAAATGTCACTCTTCTAATGGCTTACAAACACCAATAGCAAGAAAGATGATTTAGGAGAGAGGAGAGGGGAGGAAATCGGCCAGAGTTCTCTTACTTTAGATGAGATACCGATTTCCCTTACCCATGGGGTCTATTTATACTTGTAGACTCCTTAAGGGTTACAGTCTAAACCCTAATTGGATAATCTTCTCTTAAGGCTATCCAAATCCATTCCTAGATAACATCATGGACGATTTTGAGCTATCCTTTAGCTCCTAGGATTCGTCCAATCCATATCTATATGGATTTACAGTCTCAAGTTTAACTATCAAACAATTTACAGTTTATACCCTCTTATTTAATTAATCTCTTTAAGTCACCAAATTAATTCCAATTAATTCTATGACTTATATTAATCAAATAACTATATACTATTCTTTATAATATTTACTCTATCTTAACAAATCATCCCATCAAGTTGCTATGGTGAAGGCAACCCAAAAGGACCATGCACAACCGGGTCAAATACTTACCTAATATAGTTGCAGCCTTAGACACTATTCCAACAGTATTGACTTTTGAAGGCTTAGAGTCACAAGTGTCACTCCTCTAATGGCTTACAAACACCTAGAGCAAATGGAGAAGGTATAAAGAGAGAGGAGAGAGGTAGGAATTCATCCTTAGGACTTCTTGGGAAGGCTTAGACGAATTCATGAGCCTTAGGGGGTTTATATAGGTGTAAAGATTAGGGTTTTAGTCATTATCCTTATCTAGTTGCTTGCCCACCAAGTAACCATAAGATAAGTCTTAGAAACCCTTATCCTAGTCGAATTCTAAGGCATTATCTCCTTAAATTCGTTCACCCTATATTTAAGATAATCCTTACCTTATTTTGTAACTATCACATAATTACAAATCAGCCCCTCTAGTTTAATTAATTACACTTGATCACAAAATTAATTCCTAATTAATTATTGACCAATATTAATTAAACAAATATGATTTATCCTTTAATATATTATTCTTATAACATATTAATAAATCATAATAACATCTCTCTCTTTATTTATTTCTCCAATCAAGTTGCTTTGGTGAAGGCAACCCAAAAGGACCATGCACCATCCGGTCAAGTACATACCAAAATAGTTATGGACTTAGACACTAATCCAACAAAAAGGAACATTTATTCTTGGTCCAACCCTTGACATTCTGATGGTCTAGTATCTCATAATCATCAAGACCCAGATATAGCACATCTATGGCCTAATTTTCCAAATTGGGCCTAAGCATGTCCAATGAGCCTTATCCTAAAGCCTAATCCAAATATTCTAGTCCATATACTTGTTCTTGGATGGCCTATCCAGAGCCCAATCACTAAAACCCAATAGGAGGCCCAACTCCAGGCCCAACCAAAATTAGGGTTTCTCACATGAAATGACGATTAGGGTTAAGTGTTTCTTAATTACCCCATTAAGGAATTAATCCATTAAGTCCATCTCTCTACTAGATAAGTCATATGGTGTGATCGGGTGTAATTCCTACTTCAACTCCAATGGCCCAAAACGCGGGTCCTGATAAGCCAAATCCGATGAACCCAAAATTAGGGTTTCTAACCCAATCACGTTCTACTTAATCCATTTGTTAAGTTTTTGATTAATTAATTATTAATTAAGTTGGGCATCACCCACTACCACCTCGGGTAGTAGGGGTGTTCGTTTGGATGGATCGGTTTGATCCAATCCAATCAAGTAAATCCAAATCGATTTCGGTTTTCAAAACATGGATCCGAATAGTCCAAACTAAATTTGAATCTGATCCAATTACAATTCGGTTGGATTGGTTTTTATAATTCGGTTTTCAAAGACCAAAACATTTTAAAACGACATATAATTATAATATTATCCAACTTTACACAAGAAATGAAAACAAATTATTTAGTGGTGATTTGAAATTTATAAACCATTACTAAGAAGATATATTACAATTAAATATTTTATAAATAGAAAACTTTTGAAAAAAAATGCATATTAATTTTGTTTTATCGGGTGAAACGTTTTGAACATATTTGAAAAAATAAATTACAAAATTAATAAATAACTATATATATATATATATATATATATATATATATATATATATATATATATATAATAATAATAAATAACAAATATTTATTCAGTTTTTTTGGACTATTCGGTTCTTATTTTATAAATCAAGACCAATCCGAAATCCAAAATAATAATTAGGTTTTGTTGAAAATCAATCCTAAAATCCGAATATCCAAACCAAATAGTCCAATCCAAATTGTCCAATTGGACAATTCAGTTTTATCCAAATAATGAACAACCATATCGGGTAGTGGGGGTCAATGGTGGCTCACGGTGGTGGTGACGGGTTTTTTTTTAATTATTCCAATCAAAATACAATATCACAATGAATTAACCAAATAAACACACACACAAATATCACATACGCACATACCCGGCCATCCTTGTGGCGGCAGACGGTGGTTGGAGGTGGCAGCCACCACCTCATGGTGGTGGTGGTGGCCTTTTCTCAGTTTTCCGGCCAAACGAAACCACATACAAAACACACATGTTTATAAATTGCAAAATGCATCGCAGCTACCCACCTGAGGGCATTTGGCGACGATAGTAGCACTACTAGCGGCGACACCGGCGACACCAGCGGTTTGCGATGACAACCACCACCTCACGGTGGTGGCGATGGTTTCTCTTGATCTTCATCCCAGTAACACATCAACACATGTGAGACACGATGCAAAACAACAACCCTCAGCCACCGACTTGGCGACTGGCAAAGCTGAAACGAGCTGAGGTGGCGACTAAAACCCATTTTCGGCGGCAACAACGAGCCTGACGTCATACCCATAAGGAGGAACGAAGAATGCGGTGTTGTTGGTATTCCGAGAGTCTTCTGGTTGCTCATGGACCACACGAAGATGTCCCTAGCTCCAATCTTTGGTCTTTAGCGACACCTACGGTTGCACACAGCGTCATTGGCAACAGGCGTTGTTGGGTGGAGCCCGACGGTGAGGTTGCAGGTGGCGGCTGGAGGGTCACATGCGACGGCGCTTCTGGTGGTTCTATGGTTCCAATAGCGATGGCAACTTCCCCAACCGGTGCTCATTCTACCGGTCACGATGGTTCTTCCCCAACTACGTCTGTCATCCAGCGACAGAAATGATGGTGGCGGCGGCCGGAGGGAGTTGGAGGTGAAGGTGGCGGTTGATGCCTCTTTTAGGGTTAGGGTTTCGGGAGGGTGGTGATTATATACCCAGTATCAAGAACTTTACCCCATAACGACATCAATGGTTCCTCCCCCATAAGAATCTTTCCAAAAGAAGTCCATAATTTACCATTTAACCCCACCATCTGAAATCCCTTACAAATCAAGTCCGAAATTTTACCAAGTAGCCCCTCTTTCTACAAAACCTTATCAATGTAGGTCCAAAATTTACTCTTTAGCCCTTGCTACCATAAATCCTTTCATATTAAGTCTTATACTTACCAAACACCTTGCTATATAATTATTGATTTAAGGGATACTATTTATTCATTAATTTGTTTGTTTATTTATTTGATAAACGAGGTGTTACATTAGGGCCTAAATTCCCTCGTTCAGAGAGTTCAAGGCATGTGGGGCGTCGGAGTTCTTCGGGGTCAGGGACCCATAGTTAGCCGATGATGTGTTGCGGACATAGATAACACCCAACGCATGAATTCTTGCCCTAATGCGGAAAATGTGGGTTTTTCTTCATGTATGTTGAGGAATCGAGCCAGGAATTGGCGGGAGGAGGTAACCCACTAGGAATTGAAGGGACAAAAGTTCCTCTACCATCGCACGAGGACGTGCGACATTTTGGCGAATGGAGAGTGTCACGGGTCGATTATTCTATGACTATATATATATATATATATATATATATATATATATATATATATATATATATATATATTCATCTCTCTTTTCATACTCTCATTGTGATGTAGTATGTAGTTTGAGTATTGTATGAAGAGTTGATCTGTACCATATACAAGATGCTCTGACTTGTTATTTAATAATACTAAGTGATAATTGACTTCTATAACATCCTTACGAGAATCTCATAGTGTGTTATGTCGATTTTATCATATATGACTAGGATTGTGAAATTAGTTTTTGATTTGTAAAGTGCTAAATAATTTACTCGTTTAGCAAAGTTAGAGTATTCAGCTGAAGAGACGATACATCTATAGTATTGCAAGAGGAGAAATATTAATGTCACAATATGACAAAGAACTAAATGGAATGTAGTAGAACATGAGGAGGTACAACTGAAATACTGAATTTTAGGATTAATTCCTATAAAGTAAATGATGATGAAGTGAAGAGATATGATGATGTGTGTCACATCAATAAGTTTAATTAAACTGGTGGAATATAATATTGAAATTTGTTTATCTCTCGTCAAGTGGTGTAGCATGGTAGTTTTTGCATGTCTAATGCTAACCATCTAAATTTTAGGCACTAGCTATATATAAAATGTATACTTAAACCCAAAATAGATGGATAGCATTCAATATGGTTTTTAGTTTTATCTTTTTTTAGAAAAAATTGATGAACGTTTTTCAATTTCAATAATTTACCATGAAATGTAATTGGCATCTTGTCATGTTGGACGTCCTATGAGTAAGAACCATGATAAACATATTACTATATAACTAAAAAGTAGTTACATAGAACAAATGAACAATCAAAACAAATAGCGGATGCAAGTAATAATAACACGAAGCATTTGGGAGCTTCAAGCTTCTAGAGTTTTAAAAAATGTTCCGTTTTGAACAAAAAGTTACGTTTGACACTACAAGCTTTTAGTTTTTAGTTTAAACAAAATGCTTCAAAACTAAAAGCTATCTCACATATCGTTTAACAAAATGCTACCAACTAGTTTTATCAAACACACCGTGAAAGGGAAATACAATGTTGTAATTTGTAGCGGTTTGGATCTTTGGGCTTGCATCCCCTTGTCGAGCAATTCCCATGAGTACAACATCCATTAAATATGTTTTCCTTAAGTGAGTTAAAGTTGCTATAAATAATTATTGGAATCATTAGACAAAACTGTTACAACTTACAATTATCAATTTCTTAACGAACAAATAAAAACTCTTGTGAAGATCTATTGGTCAAGATAAATGATACTCCTTCCATCCCAAATTAATAGTTCATGTTTTCTTTTTGGGTAGTCCTAAAATAATAGTCTACTTTTAAAAATAAATATCAATTTTACCAAAATACTATTCATTATTAATTAAACTATCATTGAATTCAATGCAACTATTATTGAATTAATAGAACAAAATGATACAATTGTCATTTTATTTAATAAAGTTAGTAGTAATTAATGTTTTCTTTGAATTAAGTACAACTACCAACTAGAATTAATGCAACAAAATGATTCAATTGTTATTTCATTTAATAAAGTTAGTAGTAATTAATGTTTCTTTAATCTGTATGTTTTTGATCTGTCGACAATAATTATGAAACGGAGGACATATTAAATTTCGATCATTTATGAAATGGGTCCTACTATTTGGACCCCAGATTTTCTTACTGGAACCTGTAATTATGATTTTTTAGCCAAACATTTTGACATTTGAAAGTTTAATATTTTTAGCTTTTTTCTGTAAAAAAAAGTCATTGAACACTGTGATTTGTTACTACCAATGTTTATTTTAAACAATCTAACCATCTTATTTATTTTTTTTAATTGAACTTCATTAATATCACAACACATATTATATATATTATAACAAATTCAATCTTGATGTTTACAAATTCAGTTTTGATCTTTACAATTTAGACCATTGTTATTTATAAATTTCAAACATTGAAAAACCTATGCTCTTAATAGTTGATTAATTGTCAACTAATCCAACTATAACACATCTAATATAAAATCAAAATATTTTTAATGTAAACAAAGAACAATAGCTTCTGTTATTAACTTAAAGTAAAATGGAAATTCTTGTAAAAATCTTTTCTATCCACTGTTATTATCCGTCACCTCCGGCAACCTACCACCTCCACTAAACACTATCGTCACTACCTCTAATCCGAACAGAAAATGAGAGAGAGGGGGAGAGAGAGAAGGGGAGAGAAATTGATAGGTGGTGGTCCAAATGTCAAAGTTTTTGAAGGAGAAAGAGACGAGGGAGGGACAAATACGGGTGAAGGAGATGAGCGGTGGCATTTGGGTGTTGTCGTAAATTCATATGTGTAGGGTGCATGAAGAGGGAGGTGTTGCGGAGATGAGGAAAGACAGATTCTTTGGTCGTCGTTTTCACTTTAGAGGTAACCGCGATCTGAAAATCACAGGGGTAGATGTTGCTGCCGGCGATGGATGTTGCTATCGGCGGTGGATGGATGTTTTCACTTTAGATTTTAGGGTTTAGTTTCTAATTTATAGGTGGTTGGTTTAGGGTTTTAAAAGAATTGGGTTGGGCTTAAAAAGACTGGGCTTTTTTTAAAACGAAAATTGGACTTATTTTTTCTTAAAAAAATATGTCTTTTCTTATAACATTTATTTAAATAAGTTTTTTTAGTATTCAATTTTATAATATATTTATTTTTATGTACTTTTCATTTTTATATTTGTGCAATATTCTAATTATTTATCTGTTCTTAGATATGTTTAAGTTTCTTGGAATCAACTTGTCCGCTAGAAATGAAGATTTTTCTAAAAAAAAGCTTCGACATTTTCCACCGAACAAGTTATATAATTATATCAATTATGATACTTTCAAATAAAACATATATACTAAATCGCTTTCAAATAAAACATATATGCTAAATCACTTGAAATTTGATTGCAGAAGTTCAAAGTCTCGTGAGGAATTATTGGAGTGGACACAAAACACCACACGTTCTTTAAGATATGTCATTGTTACTAGAAGATCAAAGACATATGGGAACGGTTTCATGTATAAAGTCATACTTATATGTGATCATGGCAGAGAGTATAAACCTAAAGAATATACAATTAGAGCATCTGGAAGCAAAAGGACTAACTGTCAATTTCAACTGGAAGGAAAGTATTCAAAAGAACATGATAAATGTACGCTAAGGGTAATATGTGATGAACATAATCATCCACCGACACAACCTATGGAGGGTCATTCATTTGCAAGACGGTTATCTATCGATAAGACTCGTTTGGTGTTAATTTAACAAGAAAGAACGTGGCGCCACATGACATCCTGTCAACATTGAAGGTTCAAAATGAAAAGAATGTGTCGACAAATAAAACAATATACAATGCACAACAAAAGATTTGGATGCACGAGCAAGCAGGAAGAATTCCAATGCAGGTTCGTATGTCCCTTTTACACACCAATGATTATATCTGTGAGTTTACTACAGGTGATTCAACTGAGTTAGAAAATTTATTTTCATTCATCCAACGTCTTGGAAGTTTTGGCATGCATTTCCACATGTGTTGATACTAGATGACACATACAAAACCAACAAATATAATAAGCCATTTGTTCAAATTGTTAGTATGATATCAACTCAAAAGACATTCTTTATAGGCTTTGCCTTTATACATAGAGAAAAGGAGGCTAACTATACTTGGGTGTTAAATTGTCTAAATTCGACGCTCGATACGTGTATGCACCCACGTGTAATAATCATAGACAGAGAGTTGGCACTCATCAATGCATGTGAAATAGTTTTTCCAGATGCTGCCTAATTACTTTGTAGATGGCATATTGAACAAAACATTTTGAAGCATTGCAACAAAACTATCACGTTGGAAGATGATCGAGGCTCTTTTAGATCATTATGGAACTTACTAGTTGATTCGCCAACATGGATGGATTACATGGAAAACTACATGCGACTTCAATCAATGTTAATAAAATATCCATGTAAGCTTGTTTTTTTAACTATATTTCTAAATCATAACCTTCATATTATTATTTATTTACGTATTTTAGTTTATTCTACTTCACAGGTGCTTTGAAGTACATAGAAGATACTTGGTTGAACAAGTACAAAGAAATGTCTGTATCTGTTTGGGTTGATCAACATCTTAATTTTGGAAACAACACAATCAATAGAGTCGAGAGTGAACATGCCAATTTAAAGAGATTTTTGGACTTTGCGAATTCTAATCTCGATAGATTTGTGCAACGAATTAATGAAATTGTGCAGTCGCAACTCACTTCAATCAATGAAAGCTTTGAAAAAAGCTTAATTTTCCGATATAAGCATCACAATTTGTATTGCTTTGGGTTACTGAGAGGTTCTGTGTCGAACGAAGCTCTTGATATAATATTAGGAGAGCTGAAAAGGTTAAACGCATCAAAGTTGGACTCATCGAATTGTGGTTGCAAACTCCATATCAGTTGTGGGTTACCATATGCTTGCATGCTTTCTGTTTACTCAAACTCAGGTTAGTATGTTCAATTATAACATATATAAAATTTTAAATATTACAAAAACATTTATTTTGTATTTTCATACAGGTGAAGAAATACCCTTGGATTTAATAGATATCTTTTGGAGAAATCTTAGTATTTCTGATACGAAGCCTGAAAAAAAAAAAAGACGATATTCATTGCAACGATGAAGTTGAAAAGTATAGAGAAAATTTCAACAAGAAGTCATGTAACGCCCGCATTTCCAGGCTAGGCATTTTCGTTGATGTAATAGTCTAGGTTAACCTTTGTAACCCGTTTTGAAATAATAAGAGCGTATTATTTGAGTATTATGTGTTTTGTGCTTAATTGCTTAATTATGTGATTTGATTAATTAAGAATAAAATAAGCGTCAAAATTTAAGTGTAAAATAAACTCAATATCTTTACATAAAGTTGTAGTGCTTGAAACAAGGATTCCGGAGATATAAGGAATGCCGAAATCCGAGTTATAACGAAGAAGTTATGACCTGTCGAAGTTTCGCGACAGAACCGACAACGCTGAATGACATAAAAAGTGAAATTTATGTTAGAGAAATATTTAGCCTTAGTGATCTAAACGAAAGTCATAGAGTTTGTTAAACCGAGAGCGTGCATAAAAAGAACGCCAAAATCTGACTTCGTATGAAGAAGTTATGATTTTTCGAAGTTTTGACTTAGCGGTATGCCGCCCGAATACTTGATTTGAGACCGAGCGGTTTTTAGCCGAAACAATCTAAATGAGAATAGAAGATCTCAGTAATTGTAGTACAACGATAAAAAGATAGGCGAAAACGGACATCAGATGAAGAAGTTATGATTTTATAACGGAGTTTTCCTGTCCCGGCCTACTAAAAATAAATAATAAAAATAACGTCCAAATTAGCCGACGGAGTCCAAACGAAAATTGTAGATCGTAGTCTCACCTACGCGGGGATATAAAGAACGTCGAAAACGGAGTTCGTATGAGGAAGATATGAATTTTTTGAAGTTTATTAAATATTTTCCATATATATATATATATATTGGCCGATATTATCCGAAGGGGGGGAGTCAGCGATCCTATCCACGTTACGCCCAGCGTAAATTGACCTTCCAGCCCCTATAAAAGGTGTCGAGGGCAGCCGAGTAGTTTGCTCATTTCTTCTCTTTTTCTCGCGTTTTTGCATCGTTTTTTGTGCAAGAATTATCCCGAAGCCCCGGTATCATTCCCGAACCCCGAAGCAAGTCCCGAACCCAGAAGATCCCGAGAAGTGCGATTCCCGAACCGAAGGTCTACCCGCGAAGAGTCCGGTTTTTGTGACGATCTTCCAGATCTGCTGAAGAATACTACTTCTACAAGTCGTAGTGCTGTCCGATCATCTTCTAATCAAGTGAGTGTGTGGTTACTTTCTTCTAACGCATAACTATTAAGTATTTAATATAAAATACGTGTTATGTGTATATTTTGTTTTTATATGCGTGAATGTATATTCACTTTCTTCTATCTCATAGATACGATTTATTCTCTATGAAATACGTGTTATGTGTATGTGTCTCATCTGTTGTTTTGGAATATGTATTGAATGAGAATGCTATACAGGTTTTAAACTATTTATAAAAATATATATTTTTATCTACTAATATGTTGGGGAGAACTTGGGTAGATAGTTGACGTATGATAAACAGATGAGAGGCATCGATGTTGTTTTTGATTCAGTCATCTAGCGGAGTTTAGATGATGACCACAAACTTTTCTAGACAGTCCTGTGGCACGCTAGCAGGTTCGCCACCTGTAGGTGTTAATGAACTTGGGTGTTCGTTCGCTGTACTCCATCCCCCTCATGGTTGCCTTATTTGACATATATTGTCAGGAAACCCCCGAATGCATGTGTTGTCGCCCCGATGAAATATTCTAAGACTAGGTCCCTTGTGTTAGTTGTTTTAGGGACGTAAAGTGAGAATAACGGGAATGGGTAATTGGGTTATTGTTGATTGATGGAATTAAATATAATTATTGATTGTGGGTTGAAAACCCTATATGCTCACCAGGCTCCCAAGCCTGACCGATTCAGTTTTATTTGTATTACAGGAAGTGGCGCAAGGGCATAAGATGGATGAACCATCAAGTTGTTTTGTTTACAAGTCTGTATATGTATATATTTGTTGAATGACTTGTAATGTTATCGTTTATGCTTTATGGTCTATATTGGAACATGGCATCCCGAGTTTTGATTATATAATAAAAATACATTTCTTTTATGAAATGCTTTGGTAAATATTATTTTATCACGTTTTGTTTTTGGGAACAAATTCCGCAACTCTTTCAAATCAAAAGGATTTACTTTGAAATTATTTTAAAAGCATAAATGAAAATCGGTCTTTTCTGGCCGAGATTTTTGGGATGTCACAGTTGGTATCAGAGCATTAGTTTAAGAGAACTAGGAATTTGTAGGATTTCTAGACTTAAACTTAGAATGCTAAGTGAAATTGTGAGATGTGTGTCTGTTATATGTTAGACACGAGCACTAGTTTATTTTAGGAAAATTGCCTAAAATGCTTTTATGTGTTAAATGTTATATGTTGCCATATATGATATTATTTGTTCAGATCTATGGTCTGTTGCCGACCGGATCTAGAAACCTTATGTGTGTAGGATTCTAAGCGTACGTCTACGATATTAGAACTAGCATGTAAACGTTTCGGAGTGATAAGGATGATTTGAATATCTATCGTGATTGAGGATCTAATTTCACCTTATTCGGTGTGTAGATCAAAATGGTGAGAACAAGGAGTGGAGTTGGAAATGCTGATGAAAACATGAATCAACCACCAGTGATTGAACAATTACCTGTTGTAGCTGCAGCATCGGAGCCAATAACAATAGCTGGTGTATAAATGATGATTCAAACAAATGGATCGTCAAATGGAGGAGACTAGGTGGTTGCTTCAATAGAATCGTGAAGAACTGTCAATTCATGTGGAAGAGCCCGAATTAAATGAAGGGCACTCTGAAGGTGGAAACTTCAGTGGGTCTGTTGGTCAAGCTAACCCACCGATAGTTAGGCAAAACAACCATGAAGGAAGGAATGATTGAATGGGATGCAAGTACAAGGAATTTTTGACTTGCAAACCATCGACCTTCACTGGAAAGGAGGACCCGATTGGAGTGATGGATTGGATCTCCGAAATGGAGTTAGCCTTTATGACTTATGGCTGCAGAGGCAAGTTGCAGACCATGTTCGCAGTGCGTCAGTTCCGAGGTGGATCCATTCGCTGGTGGAACACTCTAGGGAAGACCTTAAGCCCTAATGAGCCACTAGAATTGACATGGGCAGAATTCTTGGTGCAGTTCAAGCGCAAGTTCTGCTCGGCTCAAAATCTATTGGAATTAGAGAACAAGTTTCTGACATTGACGAAAGGCAGCATGTCAGTTGATGAATACACTAATAACTTTACCGATAAGATGGAGTTTGCTTTGCGCATCGTTCCAGATGAGTTGACAAAGGTTGACCGGTATGCAAAGGGACTCTCATTGGAGTACGCAGTGCCAGTTCGTCAGGCACCTACTCTAGAGGCAGCTATCTGGGATGCCAAGTCTGTTGAGAACATGATTAAGGGGAGAACCACCGACAAGGTTGAAGTTGGTGAAGAGAAAGTTTGAGGGAACATCTGGTTCCGGTAAGAAAAGCAAATTTTCGAAATCTGATTCGAAAAAGTTTGGTGGAGGAAAAGGAGGCGAAGCGAAATGGTGTGATAAGTGTAAGAAAAAGCACTTTGGGAAATGTAGCGAGGATGTAACCTGCTACAAGTGTGGAAAGGTTGGGCATTTTGCCAATGAGTGTCCGAACAACAAAAGGATGTGTTTTGGTTGTAATGAAGATGGGCATATTTTGAAAGACTGTCCGAAGAAGAAGGAGACAGCTAGACCCAACATTCCACCAAAGTCGAAGGCGAGATCCTTCCAGATGACACTTGAGGCTGCTAAGGATGAAGTTGATGTCGCTTCAGGTACCTTTCTCGTAAACGAATTACCTGCTCAAATTTTGTTTGATTCTGGAGCCAACTACTGCTTTATTTCGCATGAGTTTGGTAGAAAACTAGATTTGCCTGTTGATAGACTAGATAATGCTTTATTAGTCGAAGTTGCTAGTGGCAAGTTTGTACATGTTTGCCATCGTATGAAGAACATCTTAATCGACCTTAATGGGAATAAGTTTCACGAAGAATTATTGTCTATCGAACTTAATGGTTTCGACGTCGTTCTGGGAATGGATTGGCTTAGCGCCAATGACGCCGAGATATTGTGCAAGAAGAAGATAGTCAAAGTAAACCTGCCTGGGAAAGATTCGTTTATGGTGTATGGGGACAAACGCAGAGTAAATTCTGGAATCATTTCTCTAATGAAAGCCAGAAAGTGTTTGACCAAGGGATGTACATCATACTTAGCATTCATGATTGATGCTAAGAAGGAAAAGAAGGTGATGCAGAGCATTCCAGTGGTGTGTGATTATCCGGAAGTATTTCCTGAAGATCTTCCTGGATTACCACCTGATAGACAAGTGGAGTTCAGAATAAACTTGTTACCAGGGACCATGCCAATAGCAAAAGCACCTTATCGATTAGCACCGACAAAGATGAAGGAGCTAATGATGTAATTTCAGGAGTTATTGGACAAAGGTTTCATTAGACCTAGTTCATCGCCCTGAGGAGCTCCGGTGTTATTCGTGAAGAAGAAAGATGGAAGTACGAGAATGTGCATCGATTATAGAGAGCTGAACAAGGCAACAATAAAGAATAGATATCCGTTGCCAAGGATTGATGACCTGTTTGATCAATTGCAAGGTTCGAGCGATTTCTCGAAGATCGATCTAAGGTCAGGATATCATCAGCTAAAAGTAAGAGAGCAAGATATCGAGAAGACTGCATTCAGAACTAGATATGGACACTACGAGTTCTTGGTTATGTCGTTTGGACTAACCAATGCTCCGGCAGCATTCATGGATTTAATGAATAAGGTTTGTAATCCGTTCCTTGATAAATTCATGATAGTGTTCATAGACGACATTCTGATTTACTCGAAAAGCCATAAGGAGCATGGTAGACACTTGCAAGAAGTGTTAGAAGTTTTGAAGTAGGAGAAGCTGTATGCAAAGTTCTCCAAATGTGATTTTTGGATTCGTGAAGTCCAATTCTTGGGTCACGTGGTCAACCAAGAAGGGATAATGGTTGATCCAACAAAGATTGAAGCTGTAATGAAGTGGGAACAACCGAAAAGTCCCACAGAGATCCGAAGCTTTTTAGGATTAGCCGGATATTACCGAAGGTTTATCCAAGGTTTTTCTTCGATTGCTACTCCATTGACAGCTTTGACCCACAAAGGAGCTACTTATGGTTGGAATGATAAGCATAAAGAAGCATTCGAGAAGCTAAAGAAGAAGCTATGCGAGGCACCGATACTTTCTCTACCCGATGGAGTTGAAGTCTTCGCTATTTATAGTGATGCGTCTGGTGTTGGATTGGGTTGTGTTTTGACCCAAAGAGAAAAGGTGATAGCATATGCGTCTCGACAGCTGAAGGAGCATGAAAAGAATTACCCGACTCATGATTTGGAGTTAGCAGCGGTAGTTTTCGCTCTGAAAATATGGAGGCATTACCTCTATGGCACGAAGTGCAAAATTTTCACTGATCATAAAAGTCTCCAATATCTCTTCAATCAGAAAGAGTTAAATATGAGGCAACGACGCTGGCTAGAGTTACTCAAGGACTATGACTGTGAGATACTTTACCATCCCGGTAAAGCTAATGTTGTTGCTGATGCTCTCAGTCGGAAAGTCAATGTTGAGAGAAAAAGGCCAAGAGCGTTGACAATAGAAGTTGTCTCGACAATTGTGGATAGTATTAAGAAAGTTCAAGAGGAAGCTTCTGAGAAAAATGACCGAAAGAAGGAACGTTTGGGTAAAACGTTGGTGTTTGGTACAAACGGTCATGGACTGAAGGTATTCCAAGATCGTATTTGGGTACCTAAGTCAGGAGGAATTAGGGATCTTCTGATGGAAGAAGCTCACAAAACCATTTACTCGATTCATCCTGGTAGCACTAAAATGTATAGGGACCTGAAACCCTACTACTGGTGGCCAACGATGAAGCTCGATGTTGCAAAGTATGTGGCCGAGTGTGTGACTTGTGCGAGAGTCAAGACACAACATCAAAAAGCGTACGGGAGTTTAGAACCTTTACCTGTGCCTATGGGCAAATGGGAAGACATTGCAATGGATTTTGTCACTAAACTACCCAGAACAAAGAATGGTCACGACATGATTTGGGTAGTCGTTGATCGATTCACTAAGAGTGCGCATTTCATAGCAACCAAAGAGAAATGGTCTATGGAAAAGCTCACGAATTCTTATGTGAAGGAAATTGTGAGGCTTCACGGTGTTCCATTAACAATTGTATCAGATCGTGATAGCCGTTTCACCTCAAGGTTTTGGAAAAGTCTACAAGAGGAAATGGGTACCAAGTTGTGTTTAAGTACAGCTTACCATCCACAAACTGATGGTCAGAGTGAGAGAACAATACAAACACTTGAAGATATGCTGAGGGCATGTACCCTGGAATTCCTAGGTAACTGGGATGAACATTTACCTCTGGTAGAATTTTCCTACAATAATAGTTTTCACTCGAGCATTAAGATGGCACCTTATCAAGCTTTGTACAAGCAGAAGTGTTGTACGTCGTCTTGTTGGCTTGAGGCTGGGGAAAAGCAGTTTATGGGACCGGAGATGGTTCATCAAACTACTAAAAAGTTGAAAATAATTAGGGAAAGAATGTTAGCAGCTCAAGATCGTCAAAAGAGTTATGCTGACAACAAGCGAAGACCGATGACTTTCGAAGTTGGAGATTCGGTTTTGCTTAAAGTCTCGCCGTGGAAGGGACTTATAAGATTCGGTAAAAGGGGAAAATTAAGTCCAAGGTTTATTGGACCGTTTAAAGTTCTTCAGAGGATTGGGAACCAAGCTTACAAGCTCGGATTGCCCGAAGAACTGAATGGAATTCACAACACTTTTCATGTGTGTTATTTGAGGAAGTTCACAGGAGAAGTTCTCGATATAATTCCAATTTCAGAATTGAGAATTGATGAAAACAAGAGGTTAATTGAAGAACCAGAGGCAATTGTTGACCGAAAGACTAAGAAGCCTCGAGGCAAGATGGTTGAATTAGTGCTTGTTCGTTGGAAACATTCGAATGGGCCAAATCTCACTTGGGAAACGGAGAGTGACATGTTGAGTCGCTATCCGCATTTGTTTGTTGATGTGTGATTCCGGGGACGGAATCATCCTAAGGGGGAGAGAATTGTAACGCCCGTGTTTCCAGGCTAGGCATTTTCGTTGATGTAATAGTCTAGGTTAACCTTTGTAACCCGTTTTGAAATAATAAGAGCGTATTATTTGAGTATTATGTGTTTTGTGCTTAATTGCTTAATTATGTGATTTGATTAATTAAGAATAAAATAAGCATCAAAATTTAAGTGTAAAATAAACTCAATATCTTTACATAAAGTTTTAGTGCTCGAAACAAGGATTCCGGAGATATAAGGAATGCCGAAATCCGAGTTATAACGAAGAAGTTATGACCTGTCTAAGTTTCGCGACAGAACCGACAACGCTGAATGACGTAAAAAGTGAAATTTATGTTAGAGCAATATTTAGCCTTAGTGATCTAAACAAAAGTCGTAGAGTTTGTTAAACCGAGAGCGTGCATAAAAAGAACGCCAAAATCTGACTTCGTATGAGGAAGTTATGATTTTTCGAAGTTTCGACTTAGCGGTATGCAGCCCGAATACTCGATTTGAGACCGAGCGGTTTTTAGCCAAAATAATCTAAATGAGAATCGAAGATCACAATAATTGTAGTAAAACGATAAAAAGATAGGCGAAAACGGACGTCGGATGAAGAAGTTATGATTTTATAACAGAGTTTTCCTGTCCCGGCCTACTAAAAATAAATAATAAAAATAAAGTCAAAAATAGCCGACGGAGTCTAAACGAAAGTTGTAGATCGTAGTCTCACCTACGCGGGGATATAAAGAACGTCGAAAACGGAGTTCGTATGAGGAAGATATGAATTTTTGAAGTTTATTAAATATTTTCGATATTTTATTTATATATATATTGGCCGATATTATCCGAAGGGGGGGGGGGGGGGGAGTCAGCGATCCTATCCACGTTACGCCCAGCGTAAATCGACCTTCCAGCCCCTATAAAAGGGTGTCGAGGGCAGCCGAGTAGTTTGCTCATTTCTTCTCTTTTTCTTGCGTTTTTGCATCGTTTTTCGTGCAAGAATTAACCCGAAGCCCCGGTATAATTCCCGAGCCCCGAAGCAAGTCCCGAAGCCCCGAAGATCCCGAGAAGTGCGATTCTCGAGCCGAAGCTCTGCCCGCGAAGAGTCCGGTTTTTGTGAAAATCTTCTACATCTGCCGAAGAATACTACTTCTACAAGTCGTAGTGCTGTCCGATCATCTTCTAATCAAGTGAGTGTGTGGTTACTTTCTTCTAACGCGTAACTATTAAGTATTTAATATAAAATACGTGTTATGTGTATATTTTGTTTTTATATGCGTGAATATATATTCACTTTCTTCTATCTCATAGATACGATTTAAATACTATAAAATACGTGTTATGTGTATGTGTCTCATCTATTGTTTTGGAATATGTATTGAATGAGAATGTTATACATTTTTTAAACTATGTATAAAAATATATATTTTTATCTACTAATATGTCGGGTAGAACATGAGTAGATAGTTGACGTGTGATAAACAGATGAGAGGCCTCGATGTTGTTTTTGATTCAGTCATCTAGCGGAGTTTAGATGACGACCACAGACTTTTCTAGACAATCGTGTGGAACGCTAGCAGGTTCTCCACCTGTAGGTGTTAATGAACTTGGGTGTTCATTCGCTGTACTCCATCCCCCTCATGGTTGCCTTATTTGACATATATTGCCGGGAAACCCCCGAATGCATGTGTTGTCGCCCCGATGAAATATTCTAAGACTAGGTCCCTTGTGTTAGTTGTTTTAGGGACGTAAAGTGAGAATAACGGAAATGGGTAATTGGGTTATTGTTGATTGGTGGAATTAAATATAATTATTTATTGTGGGTTGAAAACCCTATATGCTCACTAGGCTCCCAAGCCTGACCGACTCAGTTTTATTTGTATTACACGAAGTGGCGCAAGGGCATAAGATGGATGAACCATCAAGTTGTTTTGTTTACAAGTCTGTATATGTATATATTTGTTGAATGACTTGTAATGTTATCGTTTATGTTTTATGGTCTGTATCGGAACATGACATCCCGAGTTTTGATTATATAATGAAAATACATTTCTTTTATGAAATGCTTTGGTAAATATTATTTTATCACGTTTTGTTTTTGGGAACAAATTCCGCAACTCTTTCAAATCAAAAGGATTTACTCTGAAATTATTTTAAAAGCATAAATGAAAATCGGTCTTTTCTGACCGAGATTTTTGGGATGTCACAAGTCAGAAGCAGGGAAAAAAATTATTTGAAAAAACTAAAAGAGATATACGATCTGAGTATGAAGAAACAACATAAAAAGAATGTCAACCCTCTTAATGAAGCTCCTCCTAGATGCAACGACTCTACCACATCAGAGTTCATTGGGTTGGATTTAAATAAAGAACATGAAAGGCATAATTATTCGTACGACGTTGACTTAAATGAAGAACCACTGATGCATGATCCATTCCTAATGAAGAGTATTCCTGATGTATTTCATGATTACATCGACAATAAACAAGATGTACATGGTGATGGAAATTGTGGGTTTTGAGCGGTAGCTGTTTGTTTAGGGAACAATGAAGACCAATGGTTATACATTCGGAAAACAATTTCTTGAACAGTTACAAATTTTTACTGATGGGTTCAATGATGTATATGAGTCTTTGTGTTGGTTCGAATCACCTACATATTTGCGACATTGGATGATTATGTCTTTGACTGGTTACTTGATTGCCAACAAGTTTGGTGTGATTGTTCATTATCTAAGCTATGAACAATCTACAACCTGCTTCCCTCTTTGGAGAGGTCCTGAAGAGTTTCAACCTCACTGAAGCATTATAGTGGCACTTGTAGGCAGACATTACCTTTCGGTATCTTTAAAATGAAATTACTCAATGCCTCCCACCACAATATATTGGAATGCTCATAAAAACTCGTCTGCATCTTTCTGGCAAAATATATATTGGTCACATTTCGAATTATACAATCAATATAGGTCTCGTAGTTCTGAAATACCTTGGATACATATCAAGGATTAAGTACAAATGTATTTGAACTTTTTTGATATGTATTGTTTTCAAAATTTTGTTTTGTTATTAGTATGTCATATTTGTAGTCTTTTAATATAATATTTTTAAATAAAACGATTTTAATAAATTGCATACAAATAGGGTTGTAAACGAATTGAACGTTCGACGAACCGTTCGTGAACTGTTCGGCAAGAAGTTCGTTTATGTTCGTTTATTTAATAAATGAACGAACATGAACAATGGCCTCGTTCGTTCATTTATGTTCGTGAACGTTCGTTTACGATGTTCATTTATGTTCGTTTATATTCGTTCGTTTAAGTTTATTTATATTCATCTATATTCAATTATTTTTTATTATATTGCTATATTATATGTTCGTTTATGTTCATATATGTTTAATTGTGTTTTTTTATCTTTGTTCGTTTATGTTCGTTTAGCATGTTCACGAACATAAATGAACGAACATGAACAAAGTAATTTGTTAAACGAACGAACATGAACAACAAAATCTCGTTCGTTTATCCGTTCGTGTTCGTTTGTTGTTCGGCTAACTTAAATGAACGAACATGAACAAGACCTTGTTCGTGTTCGTTTGGTTCGTTTACAGCCCTACATACAAATAACCTAAAAAATAAAAATAAAAAAAAAATTTACATACAAATGACCTCTTTTATTTTACAAATAAAATACATAAAATTGTTATGTAATGATGGTTATTAAAAAGTAATTAGTATATGATGATTTATTTATTTAAAGGAAAAAAATAATAATGATTAAATAGTCCTTTAAGATTATTAAAGGTTCTAATTAGGTGGAACTTATAAAATATATAACTTGTGTTGTGAAGTAGTTAATAAATGATTCTGAATCATATCAATACCAGTAAAGATATTATCCCATATTTGGCACAATTGTCAAGGTCAAAACTTTATATCTCATTTTTTTAAACGACAAATAAATAATTATATTATAAAGAAAGGAGCACAGAATAGCCACTAGTTATGACATGACCATAGTTATAAAGAAATGAAGCAAAAGAACATAACAAACGACTAAGGTGATAAAAGTGAAAAAGATGAAATACTCCGGACCGTCTAGTTTCCGCAATCTACATTCCCCATATGCTTGCACCAAACAAAAACTAATGAAATAACAACATCCGCAATCTTTAGAGGACACACCTAGTTTCTTGAAGTTCTTATCATTTCGCCAAATGAGTTAAGTATAACAAATAAAGTTGCGAGTTGAAACTAAAGTAATCAAACTCCATGATAACCCAAATGTTTTGTGACCCTCCGAGTAAACCAAAAAGTTCCTAAATTCATATGTAATAACTAGACAGGCCTAATGAAATAAATGCTTTTGAATTTGATCAAAATTGTTTAGTTTTATTTTGTTCAAAATTTTTGGTTCCTTAAAACTTTAAGTTTAGTATAAATGTTTGGTTTTATCATTTTTTCCTTTCTTTTAATAGAAATATTCGATTTTACCAAATAAACCTAAAAGAATTAAAAATTAAAAAGTTAAACTTTAATGTACCACAAATACAAATGATAAAAATATAGATTTTCCTATCATTAGACCCAATAAATAATACCCAATAGCCCAAGTTAAGTAAACTTAACAAAATTTGCTTTTAACGAGAGTTGAATACTATCATCGAAATCAACCAAATCATCTACAAGAGCATTTTGTGGGCTAGTATGAAATATATAACTTATATTTATATGGTCAAGTAATTAAAAAATATTTGTGATTATATATATATATATATATATATATATATATATATATATATATATATATATATATATATATATATATATATATATATATATTATTAGTGGGACATCCGCACGATGCGGCAGCATCAAATAATTCCTTTCAGTAGATGGTTTTCATACAATGATTAATTTCCTTCTGGCGTCATGTGGTTTCATTTCAATTCATAATTTCTAGAGTTCTTGAATAGATCTATACATGTGTGGATACTCCCGAGATGAACTTCAATAGATTTTCAAATACTAAAATCATATATTCTCAAGCAATTTTATTATCTTTTATTGAGAGGCTAGTTTTGACAGAAAATGAATTGTTATAGAATAAAACCTTATTATATCAATTTAATAATTCTTAGTGTTATTTCCTTGTTATATCAATTTAATATTTCTTCCATCTCATATTAATAGTCTATGTTTCCTTTTTGATTTGTCCAAAAGTAATAGCCTACTTCCAGAAATAAATATAATTTTTACCAAAATACCCCCTCAATTTATTACTTAACTACCATGGAATTAAATGCAACTACAATGAAATTAAATACAACAAAGGGGTAAAACTGTCATTTTATTTAATAAAGTTAGTGATAATTAATGTTTTATTAATCTGTGGACTATAATTTTGGGACGAATAAAGTATTATATAAGTATTCATCTGGTTTAAGTAGAAGATTCGTACTAAAAAAAATATTTTTAGAATATTTTTATATTATATTTTAAACAACATTAATATGTAACTATAATTATTAAAATTTTAAATATATATATATATATATATATATATATATATATATATATATATATATATATATATATATATATATATATATATATATATATATATATATATATATATATATATATTAAATTTATGTTTGGATTTACGATTGATTTGAATCCAAGTTTCAATTTTTTGATCCTAGGATAACTCCTTTCCACATTTAAAAATTATATAAAACCTTTCTACATTTAAAATATATATAAATTAAATTAGTGTTGAAATGTATTTTTTTTAAAAACCACCAACAATAAAAATGTACTTATCTACTTTTATGAACTGAAAGGCTTCTAGTCCAACAGTATCAAACGATATCCTTCTTTTTTGAGGCCGAGGGTTTAAGTTCGATCGTAGACATAAGTGAAATTAGTATGAATGTCAAAAATCTCGTGGGACCCGTTCCTATGGAGGCCTCATCCCGTTTGGGGGTATTTATTTAAAAAAAAATTCAGAGGATCAATCGATTTCAGAAAAATAAGGTGACAGTTATTTTTAAAAATGGATTAAAGATTGTTTTGATTCAACACACACATACAAGAGAGAGAGAGAGAGAGAGAGGTAACGTTTCTTCCGATTTGTTATTATGCAGATAATTGGGCTTAAAAATTTAGAAATTCTGAAAAAACATATATATGGGTCTTTTATATATACATTAACATACTTTTAAAGTGGGCCCTAGACAATTTTGAGGACTGGGCCAATGCGCAACCTTCCCGTATTGGGACGGGCCTGTGAGTAAATATATTATCTCAATATTCGACCCATTGTCAAGACATTTTATACTCATTGTAGAAAACCAAAGAAGGTCGTAAATTCATAGCAGTATATAATAACCAAGTAAAATGATAAAAACTCAAACACACGAACTTCCCAACTTGAACAGTTTATTTAATATAAACCAGTTCGATTATACATCAACTTACATCAAAAAACCTCACTACAATAACACTCACACTCGGATGAAAACCCAATAACAAGATCTAATATGAACTTCTATGAGAGAAACCCTAACAGATACCGAGAGAGAAAAGAAGATGAAAAATATCTAGATCTGATCAACTGATACAAAATGACTAAGCTTCTTCTCTTAAATACTTCGGATACTTGACCGACCCATAAAGCATCTAAGATCCGCGCATTAACCCGAATTATATCACCTGCATACAATTTATACACTCTACCCACAAATAGCAATATTATACAAAACATATCCTTCAACATTTAAAGTTCAGTTTGTCAAATACTAAAGGTATTTTCAACACCCCCCCACAAACTGAACATTAACACAATTTATGATTTATTATATTTAAAAACATTTATTAAACCTAGTCTATTAGAAATATATTCATGTTGAGAAGATCCAAGAGCTTTGGTTAAAACATCTGCATTTTGATTTAAAGAATCAATCTTATTAACTTTTATAATACCATTTTCAACTTTTTCTCTAACAAAATGAAGATCCACTTCAAAATGTTTAGACCTCTCATGAAATACAGGATTTAGTACAAGTTTGATTGCTGATTCATTGTCACAAAAAATGTTGACTGGATTTAAACCAGTTATTCCCAAATCATATAGTAACTTTAAAATCCAAATTACCTCACAAGTTACAGACCCTAATGCTCTGTATTCAGATTCAGTGGAAGAACGAGAAACAGTGCTCTGTTTCTTGCTTTTCCAGGATACAAGTGAACCAGCAAAATAAACAAGATATCCTGTAACAGACCTTCTACTAAACAAACATTTTGCCCAATTAGCATCAACAAAACCAATAAGACTAAGAGAATCAGTTTTTGTTATATGAATTCCTTTCCCTGGACAATCTTTTAAGTATCTTAACAATCTTAAAGCTATATTCACATGAGATTTATAAGGTTTATGCATGTACTGACTTAAAATTTGAACAACATATGAAATATCAGGTCTTGTCATAGTTAGATAGATCAGTTTACCAATTAATTTTTGAAATTCTGTAATATTTACCACATAATCAGAAGGATCTAGATCACATTCTTTCTTAATAACAAGATTAGGTTCCAAAGGTGTTTTAACAGGTTTACAAGCAAGCATACCAAACTCTTGTAACAATTCCAAACAATATTTCTTTTGATTTAGGCAAATACCCTGATCTGTTCTAATTACTTCAATTCCAAGAAAATATTTCAACTCTCCTAAATCTTTTATCAAAAATTGAGATTTTAAAAAACATTTAACATTTTCTAATTCATCTTTACAATTTCCAGTGATAATAATATCATCCACATAAACCAACAAAATAACTATAACATGTTTTACTCTTTTAACAAATAATGAATAATCATTAATACTTTGTTCAAAACCAAATGAAGAAAGGGAAGAACTCAACTTCTCATTCCATTTCCTAGGTGCTTGTTTAAGTCCATAAAGTGATTTAATTAATCTACAAACTCTATTATCTTTTTTGAATGATATCCTTCAGGAAGTTGCATGTAAACATTTTTAGACAAATCACCATATAAAAATGCATTATTTATATCCAATTGATATAAAGGTCATGCATGATGAATAGCTAAAGTTAAACAAATTCTGACAGTAACAATTTTAGCAACAGGAGAGAAAGTTTCCTCATAATCTATACCTTCTCTTTGACTGTACCCTTTAGCAGCAACTAACCTAGCTTTATACCTTTCAATTTCTCCATTTGACTTATATTTAATTTTATAAATCCACCGACAACCAATAGCTTTTCTTCCCTTGGGAAGATCTACAATTTCCCAAGTATTATTCCTATATAGAGCTTCCATTTCTTCATTCATTGCTTTTATCCATTTAGGATCTAAAACTGCTTCACTGTAAGTTTTAGGTTCTACTATTTTATTAAGATTAGCAACAAAGCAATAATTTTCAGAATTTAAAGCTGAGTAATTGACAGATCTTTCTATACCATATTTATGTTTTCCTTCCACAACATAATCACTAAATCTAAGAGGCATATGAACACTACGTCCTGACCTTGTGACCCTAGAGGACTGTTCTTCAGAAGGACTAGTATTAATTAAAACATTTTCCTCAGTCAATAAAGAAGAATTTGGAACCACCTCATCAGATGAGGGCACATCTGCCTCACCAGACTGGTTGCTGACATCAAAAGAAAAAGTCTCATCCAAGTTATGGTCTGCATCAACACCACTCAACTGATGGGCACCTCTCAATTCATCTAAATTAGTATTGTCTAGTAAAAAACTAGAAGATATTAACTCATCATAGGAAAAAGGATCATTCAAAACAACATTAGATTTATCTGTTAAAGATGAATGCTTTAGCTTGAAAGGAAAAACAGACTCATAGAATTTTATATCCCTGGAAACAAAAATAAGATTTGTATCAAGACTTAACACTTTATAACCTTTTTTATCAAAAGCATAACCAAGAAATATACACTTATCAGCTCTTTCAGAAAACTTGTCAGAATTATTTAACTTTGTTGCAAAACATAAACAACCAAAAACCCTAAGTCTATCAAAAACAGGAGCAGTTTTATAAACCAACTCATAAGGAGAAGAACCATGTAAAACAGATGTAGGAGTTCTATTAATTAAAAAAACAGCAGTTAGAATTGCCTCTCCCCAACATTTTAAAGGTAACCCAGATTGAAACATCAAAGACCTAGCAACATTAAGAATATTTCTATGTTTTCTTTCAACCACTCCATTTTGTTGTGGAGTGTGAACACATGAAGTTTGATGCAAAATACCTTTAGACTCAAACAATTGTCTCATTTTAAAATTCAAAAACTCAGTTCCATTGTCTGACCTAACTGTTTTAATTTTAACTCCAAATTGATTAAACAAAATATTAAAGAAAACAAGAACACAACCATAAACTTCATCTTTTGATTTCAACAAATAAACCCATGTAGCTCTAGAATAATCATCAACTATGGTTAAAAAATACCTAAATCCTTCTGAGGTTGTCACTCTATAAGGTCCCCAAACATCCAAATGTATTAACTCACCCAGTTTAGTAATAACATGTTGACTAGCAGGAAATGACTCCCGAGTTTGCTTAGCCTTATGACATACATCACAGGGTGGCAGTACTTCATTACCAAAATTTAATTGAGTTCTTAGAGATCCTAGGGCTTGATCAGAAGGATGACCAAGTCTATTATGCCAAGTTAATTTTGATACACAACACACAGAAACATAATGACTATAACTACATGAATTACCTGAAGGTTCACTATTGATGTAATAGAGACCCTCAGATTCTCTACCATTCCACACCATCTCCTTTGATTGTAAACCCTGAATTTTACAACTATGTTCATTAAAAACAACCTCGCAATTACTGTCTTTACAAACCTTATGAACAGACAACAAGTTAACATTAAAATCAGGAACAGCAAAAACATCAAAAAGAGTCAAAGAATTAGACAAATTCAAATTTCCAATTTTTTCAATTTTAGCTGAAGTACCATTAGGATGGCTAACCAGAAGATCTAATTTAGACACATCCACAGTTTCATGAAGAAGAGACTCAGAAGCAATTATATGTTGATTAGCTCCAGAATCAACAATCCACTTTAGAGGACTAACAGAGGAATTAAAGGCTTGAAACAAACAAGTACCTGCCATATTAACACTGGCAGAAGTTTCCTCATTAAGCTGTCTATCACCAATAAGTTGTAAAAATTTGAAGTATTGTTCCTTGGTGAGCTGATGAAATTCTGAATCCCTACTAGAATCAGGAGTACTAGAAGGAATAGCATTACCAGAAGTAGTAGTAGAGGAATTGGCAGAAACATTTTTATTAAAGCTATTCTGATTACTAGACTCATTCCTTGACTTAAAATCCTTGGGATAACCAATTAGCTTATAACACTTATCAATTGTATGACCTTTAATTCCACAATTTTTACACTGAACAGATTGAGTTTTGTTTTTATTAGTGTTATTAATCCCAGATTTGTTATTAAACCTGCTATTAAAAGCAGCAGGTTGAGACTTAGAAAAGGACTGTGAAGACTGAAGAGAAGACAAGGATCCATTTCTTTGAATAGATTCTTCTCTTGAAAGAATAGAAAATGCAGTTTTAACATTAGGTAAAGGTTCCATTAACAAAATATGACTTTTTACTTGACTATAGGACTCATCAAGCCCAGACAAAAACTGCATAAGTTTCATGAGATTAGAATGATCTTTCAATTTGATAGCAGCTTCACAAGTACACTCAGTCAAGCTAGTAAGACCATCAAATTCCTTCCACAAGGAATCAAGTTTATTAAAATAGTCAGACAAAGAAATTCCATTTTGTTTAAGTGTATTAATTTGTTGATGTATATTAAACACCACAGATCCATCTGACTTATTATAAGTTTCAAACAAATTATTCCAAATATCCTCAGCTACCTCAGAGTAAGCTTGACTCTGATATATAGAATCAGAAATAGAAGATAAAAGTCAGGAACATACAACAGCATTAGCCCTATCCCACTTAGATTTTTTTGACTCATCAACACTAGTTTTCTTAAGAGTACCATCAATAAATCCAAGTTTATTCCTAGCTTTGAGAGCTCTAGAAATATAACTCTTCCATAATCGAAAATTTTCATTTCCAGTTAATTTTGTAGTAACTATTGAAGTAATAGCATTATCAGATGGATGAATGTAGAGAGGATCATCAAAATTAATTGACTCATCCTTTCCACTTCCACTAGGTATAGAACCAGAATCACCACTCGAAGTAGTGTCTCCGGCCATTTAAAAAACAAAGTAAAAAACAACAAATAATACCACAAACAGGAGACAACAGTACTGATCTAATGTCCAGATGGTCACCAGGTATGTTAGGGCCCAAGACAATCAGTACAGTGTCAAAGAACAAACAAGAAAACATATAATGCAAGAACCAGACAATGGTGTGCACAATACAGTCACAGATTCCCAACCAGAACAATATTACCAATCAATATAGAAAAAAGGAACAAAACAGTCCTCACAGTGAGTTGGAAGCAACCAAGAAGAATCGACTCTCTAAGTCCGTTCTCTACTAGGGTTTATCGGTGATCAAATCCGACCCCTAGAGAGTTATTTCGGAGTAGAGATTAATCGATTATGATAACTTTGAAGATCAACAGAAGCGAAGCGCTAATATCACAAGCGTTTGTTTCACCTTTACTTGTTACCTGCAAGAATCAAAACATTCTCGCAGTACCAGGATCTTGAACAAAAAAAAAACATACAAAAAATCTATAAAGAACAGAAATGATCTTCACAAGAAGAATCAGAAAAGTACCGTTCTTAGATTGACGATCTGATGATGAAAACCACAATCGAGCGTCTGCAACAACAAATCGGAGCCTGAGAGCTCTGATACCATGATAAAAACTCAAACACACGAACTTCCCAACTTGAACAGTTTATTTAATATAAACCAGTTCGATTATACATCAACTTACATCAAAAAACCTCACTACAATAACACTCACACTCGGATGAAAACCCAATAACAAGATCTAATGAAACTATGAACTTCTATGAGAGAAACCCTAACAGATACCGAGAGAGAAAAGAAGATGAAAAATATCTAGATCTGATCAACTGATACAAAATGACTAAGCTTCTTCTCTTAAATACTTCGGATACTTGACCGACCCATAAAGCATCTAAGATCCGCGCATTAACCCGAATTATATCACCTGCATACAATTTATACACTCTACCCACAAATAGCAATATTATACAAAACATATCCTTCAACATTTAAAGTTCAGTTTGTCAAATACTAAAGGTATTTTCAACATAAAATTAACAAAAATTCATAACATATATATAAAACTAATATTAGAGGATAAAAAATTCCGGAGTACATATTATCAACGACAGTATATATGTTTAACAAAGATAAGAGTAGCTTTAAATTTATACCCTCAAAACATCAAACTGATAGGTTCCAAGTTTTAATTAAATGATGTGGTCAGAGGAGTAAAGCCATGTAGAAGACTTGCTTGCCAAATTTTATCAATGTTGAACATCTCATTCCCACATTCATTCACATTCCATCCTTCTAAGCCATGTAATATTCCAGCTATTCTCCATGCACTCATCACCCTTCTTGGCAACCAATTCTGTCCAGAAAAAAAAAATTAAAAAAAAAAAAATCAAATATCAGTTTACCATAATAACCTAAATCCAAAAGACTACATTTAGCTCGATGACCCCTTTGAAGAGGTTTTGGTGTAGCATAAGCAAAGGCGATTTTACATTGAGATAATGGGTGTTCATGGATCCCCCTTGATTTGGAAATTTTGTTTGAGATTATATTATTTTTTTTATTGGACACTATTAAATATTATAGATGGGCATCATTATACCTTTTAGATAAATAAATTTACAATTGTATCATGAGATGGTTAACAAAAAAAATTCTTTTGAACATATATCAAAATATATTTTCAATTTTTGGTCATTTAAGTTAGGAAGTTATACGATAGTATAATATATACTATCTGTAGTGTGAGAATAAAAATGAAAAAAAATGAAAAAACAAGCTAAAAATATCACACAAAAACACATAAAAAAATAATAATAAAAAATAACATGTGTTTAGGTCTTTGCAAACTTGTGGTGAACAATTGTAAGATGTTGATGTCGACCACAAAAAATTTCAACATTTTGATTTTATAATTTCAATTAAGTTGGATACACATTAGTTTGAATTATAGATATGATTCACTAGTGATCATAATGAGCCATATAAAAAAAGAAGCTAATGATTCTGGTTTCAAGATCAATTGTAAATAAATTTATATATATATATATATATATATATATATATATATATATATATATATATATATATATATATATATATATATATATATATATATATATATATATATATTTTGTTCTAACCTCACAAGAGTCAACATTCTCAAGATGTTTGGGAGTCAACATGGCAGGGGTAGTATAATAAAAACAATCTTTGTTCACTCTCTTTGGAGGGAATTGAGAGTAAGGGATGATTAGGGTTCCCTTTGATGCCTTTAACTCTTCTTCTTTGCTTAGCCCATCTCCCACCAACCACACCTTTATCAAATTCAAATTTACATATCATTATTTTATTTATTAGTAATTAAAAGATAGTATCTTTACAAAATTCAAATCTAATATTATTATTTCATTTACTAGTAATCAAAAAATACTTGAAAACTCAATAATTACAACTTACTTTTTGTGACCAACTTCTCGAAGTAATCAATTTATCTTGATCACCGGACAATTCAAGCTCTGATTTAAGCCGTTGATAGTTGTGTGATCGAGATATTGAAACCTACAACACGTTGAATCAACATTAAGATAATCTTTTGGAGAAAATTGAAATTGAACCTAAAATAAAATCTCACTATACTGTTTTTTTAACATTGCCCCAAGATTGAAAAAAAAAATGTGTAATTCGAACCCAAAAACAGTTACTAATCCATGATCACTACAAAGTTACTTGAACCAAAAACAAAGTTGATGACATTAAAAGCGAAATTACCTGAATACCCTTGTGGCATAGAGCTAAGGCAAGGGAATAAGCAACCTTATTGAAGTTGCCCCTAATAACGACTTGAGTGGTGCCTTTGGGTATGCTATTGAGAACCACAGCAACTGCTAGGCTACTACCATCCACCAGCTTCACTTTTAGTTTCGGATTTCTCCTTATGAATAGCTCCCCGCTTCCATTCAACTCCTCCGCCTATAAATATTATCAATACATATAACTTCAGTATGAGGATCATCCAAAATACATATGATGAAGCATATATATATTTTGGATGATTGTCATAATAGTTTTCCATCGAATCCATGTAATAGAAGCAACGAATTTTTAGAAATAGTTTGAAACTGCATATATATTTATGAAAAACACCAAAAAAAAAAAACAATAAGGTGTTGTATAAAGTTCACGAAGTGATTGTCCACACTTTACAACTCATTAATACATAGGATTATATTAGATATGAATCTCAAAAACAATATATAAGTTCAAATATATAAAAATAAAAGCAATTAAAACCTGATTGAGTAGACCTAGAGTTACAACTTTGGCCCCTTTTCCGTCGGCTTCTAGTATCGCATTTTCAATCAATTCATTGATACTCTCTCTGTGCCATTCCATGAAATACTACAAAGAAATTCCAAGAAAGTTGAGCATTTTACTTTCAAAATATATATATAATAAGAAAAGAATAAATATTAAAAAAAAAGAAAAATACATCTACGTACTTGTATCTTGTATTTTGGTATGGCCCACGTTTGCATTATGAGATTTTTAAAAACATTTCTTTCAACTACGAAGGTTTTGCCATAAATCCAAGTAATTAGCATTGATGCCATCGTGACAGGCCATAGCATGAGCAAATACCATTTGGGAGATGTGTATGGCTTAGAAGCAACCGACGCAAACCCAAGCCTTATGTGGTAGATGGATTCTGGAGTTGTTAGGTGTGTTAAATGTACCACATTTGGTGACTCATCTTCCTGCTTAAGTGATTTTTCGTACAATATGTCTGTAGATTTGTCGAGTGTACCATAGATATAGTCGTAGAATGGCATGAAAAGGGAATAATTGGTTCTGAATTGAGTATGATGCAAAGAATGATACCTATACAGACAAAAGTGGTCTTATTAACAAACAAAATATGCAAACAAAATTGTAAAAATATGCAAAAATAGTTGTAAAAAACTTACTAAAAGTAAAAGGATTATAAGAAACTTATAATTTTTATACATAAAAAACTAGATAAATAAAAAATAAATAGTTTAGACGAAATTCATAACGAAGTATAAAAGTTTAGCCAAAACTGTACAAAAAAATTGTTAGATTTGTAAAAATAAATAAAAAGTCTTAGACCAAATTCATATCTAAAATTAAAATTTAGGGAAAATTTATGAAAATACTAGATTGAAATATGGGGTCAAAATGGGTGGATTGTCTATATCCTGTTCATTGTGACCTGTGAATTTTTTTAAAAGAGAATATAATTAAACCTGGATCTCCGGTGGACAAATTAAGGAAGGGAAACACATTTTTGTTATAAAACGCCAAATAACACTATTATAATTGTTAACTTAAATGATTGAAATTAATAAAGTTATCGTTTATTAGATGCAAATTGTTAGAATTTAAATGACTTTACCCTTATAATTAATAAATATATTTTTTTTAAAAGTAAAAAGAATTAATTAAAGAAAGACACATCTCTTTTACCATGTGTTGTTTTACCAACATGTAATTGTTCAACATTAATATTTAACATTAACAATTCATGGAAAATTATTTGACAACATCAAATTTGAATTCAAAGTCAATATTTAAAAGGTTGGACTAAATAGAAACTAAATAATACTGTAAGGACTATTTTATAAATTATTCTAAAATGACTTTCAGGGTCTCAAGAAAACAAGAAAGGAAATGAGAATATTAAAATATGATATTTCTATTGTTTCTTTTTATTTTTGTTCTTTCTATTTTTGTTTACTTTTTTTTCATATCATAAGTGGTCACATTTTTATATAATTAATAATATTTTAAAAAATTTGTTATTCTTTCACAAGATGGTAAGTACGAAAATATTTAATTTCTATTTATATAATGGGACACATATATCACAAGCCATAAAAGTAGAAAATCGAAAGCAACTAATTTGTTATTATTTGTTATAAAAACAATTCCTTATTAAGAAATGACCACATAAGGCAATTACCTATCAAGTTATTATGACGTGATCTCCTAAGGAAGTTGACATTCCACTATGTATAAGCAAAGATATATAGATATTTAAGAATTTTTAAAATATAATTAAAATGGTGTTTTAATACATCTCCTGAAAAAGTTTAATTTTCAGTACTAGGAAATCTTGGTTATCACAATCGACTAAATTAAGAAAGATCTTCAAGTTGTGTACATGCCATTATGCATGTTCCTCTCCACTTGACCACATGGATAACACACATATGTGTGATGATAAGGTCACCAATTCCATATATTTCGATTATTATATAAATAAAAATAATTTCTGAACATAATATATTTGGACATGAGAGCATATATATATACTTACGTAGGGGTGTACATGAGGTATTTGAGAGGGGGGAAGATTGAGAAGGCTATTTTGGGGATTAGCTCAAAGTTGCAATGGCCCAAGTTGTTCATCACATCAATGTAGGTAACATAGCCAGCGAATGCAACAATGGACCCGGTCTTGGTTAGGGTCACGGTCATCAATGGTATTGCAAAGAGCGTAAAGTAGGCAATGTGTTCACCAAATGGATGAATCACAGCTGCATCAGTGAAGAAGCCAATTTGTATTAGCAATTGTATTTCATGCATTAATACTTGGACATTTGCATGTTAAGGTGTTCTTTCAAACTTTACGACCATTAAATATGAAGCAATTTAATGTGAGTGAATAAAGATACCTAAAAGAAAACAATTCTACATCCGGGGACCATTGACAACAAACAAGGATGCATTAATCATGTGTAGTAAATTAGGGTGGATATATGATTAAGGAAATCTTTATGTTTATGTACCAATGCAAGTAAAATGACGAAACTACACTTATTTTATGACTTTGCAAGTCAAATGAGAGACATCAACATTAATAGGCAGTGATTTGCATGTGATGGACCCGTGATTATTTAAGAAATTTTTGGTGAGATTTTTCCTAAAGTTGTGAGCAAAATGACAAAAATGCCCCTAATGCAAGAAGATGGTAGAGATATGATTTACATGTTATTGGTTCGGTGACGATTGAAGAATGATGGTGAGAATGATAGCGATTGTAGAGGTAATGGTGGTGGAGTGCTCTGTGTAGCCAATAATAAAGAAACTCTACGACTCCCATGTGTAGCAAAGTTACAATGATCACTCCATCTAATCTCCAAAAAGGCAATTGTTTGGATTCATCTAATGAATAAAATCCGATATAGTACAATAACCCGTTGAATAGTATTTGATCATCCCTGCAAGAGAAAGTGAAATTTTAATTAATTCACAATTTATTTGGCTTTCCACTCTTAACCCTATCTCCAAGCTTTTGTAGCAACACAGAATATATGTTAAAAAGGTATTTTTCGCATTTTTACTTTATTGCTTTTGTTTTCTTAAGGAATAAGTGTTTTTATACTTTTATTGCATTTTAAAGGCAGGATTGACCATAGAACCTATCGATACTACATGGTGTATATCATCGTGAATCCGTAGAATCTTAAGGCCATTAGAAGGGCAAATTGGTAACTTGTACATTTTTTTCGATCCATTCGTATAATCATTAGGGAACTCATCAAAAACTTATAGTAACAAGTGTAACTCATAACTTCACGATGTATTCTCTAACAATTTATATATATATATATATATATATATATATATATATATATATATATATATATATATATATATATATATATATATATAAAAAAAGAGAAAGAGAGAGAGAGAGAGGGAGAGAGAACATACCAATCTCTTTCGCGGTCGACTTGGTCAAACTCAATGGTCTTGTTAACAATTCTGTTTTTGCCTTTGGCGGTTTTGTAACGAGAGAGTGAAATCCAAAACTGATTGTTGAGCATTCGGAACAACATGAAGGGAAAGATCAACATAAGGCCATAATCTCTATCTTTTGCATCCGATGTGATGAAATCATATGTACTCTTCACCACCCATGGTGCCCATACCACATACTTTGACATCATCCAACAAAAATAATAAAATTAGAACAAAAAATATTATATAATGATCACACACACATAATATATATAGTCATATGTATAAGAGTATAATTAAACAAATATACTTGATGGGAATAGAAGGACACAAATATAATTAGTATCTATGTTTTTCAGGTGAACATGATACGATACTAATTTTATTTTTTACCCAAATTAACCATGTACCTTAGAAAAGAATTTGATATCAATACCATACCAAATATATTTTATGCAAACTTGTTTGGTTATCCAATGTGTATCAGGATTTAATCGATCTAAAATTTGTTTGTTTGAAAATTAGGTTTATTGAAATTGGTTTGCTTTGATCCGATCAGATCGGATACAATCAAAATGTTGGATACCGGTCGACTGAACAACTAAAAACACTATGTAACCGGTGAAGTGAAAAAAGAGAAAAATCCATAAGAAACCAATAAAAAGATTAGAATCGCTACACACTTTCTTATGGAAAACTAGTTGAAAAATGATGTACACTTTATCCCACATAAATTTTGCTGATCTGACGTTATTTCTCCCAACCGGCAGTATCCAGTATTTAGACTAGTGCTCAATAGTAAAAAGAAAACTCATTGTTAACATGTACATGTATTTATGCCATAATAAAAAAGAATTATTTTTTGGGAATAAAAAACAAAAAACACATATATGTACCCATGAATATCTACAAACAACTTGCCTAGACTGAAAATAAATCAACATAAGACTGAACTTGGAAGATTACAATGGGAGAGTTTTTTTTCACGGTTGGTTATTAGTTAAAAATTAATATCATCAAGTTAGTAGAATTCACTAATGTTTAGATTAAAACTCGAAATTTAAACTTAAAAAGGCAAAATCTCTACCAAATATATTAATCTGACATTAACAATAAAATCATAAAAAGTTATTATATAAGTTATTTTATTTCAAAATCTCTTCAATATAATGTAAAGTTTTTTTGGATATTATATTAAGTTGAAATACTTCATTATTGTTAAAACTAAGACCACCCCACAACAGTGGGTTTACAATTCTTTCAAATTGTAACAGTTTGTTATTTCAACTGTTGCAATCCTTGCAAACAATTGATGGTGGGCCACTTTTAAAATAAACATAATGAAAAGCCAACTTCAAGGATATATGGTGGCCATTTTTTCTTGTCGGCAATATATATATATATATATATATATATATATATATATATATATATATATATATATATATATATATATATATATATATATATATATATATTTTGTTAGATTCAAATAAAAAAAATGTTAGACATTAAAACAAACTCATAGTCAATCATTTTTAATATCAATAAACATATTTTAAAATGCAAAATAAACAGAAAATTATCATGTTTTACATGCATATTACTCGTATTTTTCGTATGTAAAGACTTTTTAAAATCTTTTAGAATATTCTAATAAAATATACTATACATATAGTTATTCAAACAAAAGTATCATGAACAAATTTATTGCACATAAAATTATTATGAAAAAATTCATGAAGAACTTTATGTTCGGAATATTTGAACGTAGATCTTTTTGTTTTCTAAATATATTGTTAATATTTTATTTTTTTTTTTGGAAAAAAGTTAGAAATTAATTAAAATTAATTTTTTTGGTATTGTTTTGTCATTTTTGTCATTATTCTAGTTGTTTTATATATTTTGATTTCCAAAAAAGTATTTTAAATTACGCCTCATATCTTATAAAAATTTATGGCATCAAAATAATATATATATATATATATATATATATATATATATATATATATATATATATATATATATATATATATATATATGATTATAATTTTTTATTGAAAAATTATATAAATTATAATACTTAGTATATTTGTTTCTCATCTGATATATATATATATATATATATATATATATATATATATATATATATATATATATATATATATATATATATATATATATATATATATATATATATATATATAACTGACCCATAACCATCAATTACGAAAATAGAAAAGAGATCTGGAGCCGAAGAAAATAATATATATCCTATTTAAATTATTAATAATATAAACTAAATTAAATATCTAGTGATATTTTAAATGCATCCATTTTCCCAACACATATATTCCCACAACATATAATATAATGTGGGACCAACACATATATTACTTAATTCAAAAAGGATCCATTTAGCATCATCCAGTATGCATGAGAGATGAGAGATAGTTTAGCAAGCTCGTAAATATTGGAGCCATTAATATGTTAACGAAAATATGAAACTATGTTTTAACTTCAAACAAAGTAATCAAAATTTCTTGCTTTCACATAAAATTAATGTTTTTTGTTTATCAATTAAATGTAATTATTATTTTGTAACATAAAAATAAATACGTCATTTTAAACATACTTACCTTTGTATGTAAATATTAACGAAAAAACAAGAAAGTGTTCCCCAGAAGTTAGAGGTACTTCTGGGATGCTATTCTAAATTTTAGCTTCAAAGTTTTGATGCTCGTCTTAGTCGTCTAATTTAATGCTCTTCAAAATTTTAACCTTTTGGTGTTATCTCATTTTCTTATTTAACGTTTTTAGTTCTGTTGGCATTTTGTTTTCTTGTAATATGGACAGTGTTGTACTTTGTCCAGCTTCCCACTGCTTCCCACTGGCATTTTTTTAGTTTTTATGATACTTTCTGCTGTTCAAAAAAAAAGTTGGTATACTTCTGTCCATCAAATTGAACATTTAATATTTTATTTGTAATTCCATAATTATTGTGATTTAGTTGAAAAAAAAAATATATAAACTTGTGAATAAGAAACAAGCTTTCCAGAAAAATAGTTGGCAAAACTTTTTGAATAGTTGAAGAGAGTTGCCTTAGTTTCTTGGACAAATAATAAATCATAATATATTATCTATTTTTATAGTTTAAACTTGATGTTAAGAAAAGCCATCTAAGTTTATATTTTTACTATGTTCACTTTTGATTTGCCAACCTGCTCGACCAACTGCAAGATGTCACAATATTATGTTTTTTTTGTCAAATTTAAGAGTTTTAGTTGAAACTTTTACCCTAAATTTTGACAATATATTCCATTAAAGCAATTAAATTTGGAGAAAAAATCTATTATAACCACTTTAACTTGTTATAACAGGTCATAGCATGTCAAAATGACATAAAGATAAATATTAAACTTGGATAACTTACATTATGAAATTCTAAAATAGAATATAATTAATGGTTTTTATATATTCTTTCGAAATCTCGTTTCTACTTTCTAAATGTTATATTTCAAACAAAAGTGGAAAAAGTAAATTCCATTTAAACATCGAAATAATATTATTATTGAAGATTAATAGTTATAAACAAATTGTAACAAACCCAAAAACCAAATATGGAGGGTTGTACCTTGAAACTTCCAAGTGGTTTCCAAGGCCAGTCAGTGAGAAATCCTGGAGTTGTAGCCATTGATGAATTTTGTGAAAGAGAAGAAGGTTGGAGTAGATGTGTGTACTTCGAGACTTCTATTTTATTTATAGAGAAATATCATCTCTAATTGCCACCATGCAATAACTACACCAGCAATTATTTCAACTTTAAAGTTGGACCGGTTTTATAACTTAAACCGGTGGTTTGCTTCTTTAATTTAAATCGATTTTTTTTTAAATGTACAGATAAGGAAAAGTTTTTGTGAGTACCTAATGCAAAAGACAGGAAGTACAAAAAAAAAAAAAAAAAAAAAAAAAAAAAAAAAAAAAAAACGAAATAGTGAAAACCAGGATGCATAAAACATTGATGGGATAAATGGTTATACTCCACCCGAAACCTTTTTGATTTTATAAGATCTAGGCAACAATCCTACATTTTTTTTCTCGTGGACATGAAAAGATGCCGATTATCTAAAGGGAGAAGGAAGGAATAATGTTAAGAAGATCAATCAAAGATCGAAGAAAAAAATCTATTTGTAAAATCATAAATAACTCAACCCACCAAAAACTGACCAAAAATAATAATACTAATAAATAAAAAAAACCAAATAAAAACAACAAAAAAATAATAATAATAAACAAAACAAAACAAAAAACCAAAAAATGGTAATGGATACTTTACGAGGGGTTAATGTTATTGTAGCTAGCCCAACCAATAAATAGTCTTCATGTTTTTTTTTTTTTTTTCTTTTTTGTATTTTATGGACATAAAATCAATTTTTACCTATTAAAAAAATTGACTTGTAATTACCGGTCATAAAAAGTTGTGGCATCCCACGTAACATTTTAGTCATTAATATTTGTTTTGGCCTTGAGATGGATATTCTATTATTATTACTAGGTTATAAAAATCTTAAAAATTCAATTATTACTATGTAATTTTATGAATATTAAAATTAAGAACATTTAAAGAACATTAAAATTGTTCCTTCAGAAAATTAGGAATATTATTTATTAAAGTAATTAACTTTTGAGTTGTTCACATCTGGAAAACTATGTTTTTTGTACACATCTAAGTAACGTACTTATTACAAGTGTTCACATATGACAATTATAATCTGCTTGTATGACATGCTATAGCAGGTCATAATCATCATATGTGAACACTTCCAACAAGTTTATTACTTAAATGTGTAAAAAAAATAGTTATCCAAATATGAACAACGAAAAGTAAGAGCAAATTACACAAATGGTCCCTACAGGTTGGGGGGATTTGTATGTTTGGTCTCTAACTTATTTTTTTTAACTTGGATAATCCCTACTGTTTACTTTGTTGCGTGCTTATCCCTATCTTACCTAAAAAGAATATTGTGTCCTTATTAATTTATTTTTTTTATTAATTTTCTTATTTATGTATTTATTTTTTATATTTTTTTAAAAATTAGTAGACCATATATATCTATATCTCTCTACATCGTAAACCTGAAACAATATTTGAGAAATTTAATCTGAATCCCACCGGTCACCATCTAATCTTTCATCCTCCTCAACTTCTATTTTGTTTTTATCTTTAGTGATATCGACGTATTCACAATCTCTTTTTTTTTTTTTGGTTCATTAACTCTGGCGAGCCAATAACACAATGCACTAAAGATGAAGAAACAATGGGTTGTGGTGCTAGGTTGTGGTGTTGGTTCGCTAGAATTGAAGGACGGAAAAAAATGATGTTGTAGACGTCGAAGTCATTAAAGATGGAAAGGAAATAGAAGTTGAGGAAGATGAAAGATGGGACGGTGACCGGTGGAGACCAGATTAAAAATTTTCAAATATGGTTTTAGGTTTAAGGTAAGGAGATACAAATATGTAGGGCCTATTAAATTAAATTTTTTTTAATATATAAAAAATAAATACATAAATAAGAAAATTAATTAAAAAATAAATTAATAAGGGCACAATACTCTTTTTAGTTAAGACAATGACCAAGTACGCAACAAAAACAAACAATATGCTAAAATATCGTTTATCGTAAACTCACTTTCATTTAGATCATAAAGGCTAAAAAGTAGTTTATCGTAAACTCACTTTTTACGTCATATAACGTTGTGCCGGTTTCATCGTGAAATTTCGATAAGTCATAACTTCTTCGTTATAACTCGGATTTTAGTGATGTTTTCGTCTAAATATTTCTAACGAGATAATTTACAACTTTCAATAACATTAATTTTTACTTATTTCCAACTTAAATTTTACATTTTCATTAATTTCAATATTTGACATTTTGATCGGAATCTCATAAGACTTCCTATCACTTTCTGAATGATTCTAAACATAGTTTTACTTCAATTCTCGTAAAGACTATCTTGTTAGAACGCAACGCTCAAAATTATATAATTATATAATAATCACTTTTAAACTAACAAAACACGATAATTGTATGTGTATGTTACATGTGAACTGATATGACGGTGCATGATCTCATGTAACTGTGTTCTACATAATCCAGCAACAACGAAGTTAACAAAAAATGTTGTATATTTTGAACATTTTGGAAACTTAATTACACTTTTAAGTTATTTTCTATTTACCTGAGGGAACCGGTTCCATAAGGTTTTATTTGAACACATGTATATTTCTTTGGTATTCTGTTTACAAATAGTATATTTTAATGGTATTTTTTATCCTAAAAACCTTCAATGATATTTTTTTGAACATTTTTGAAATTCCGCATAACATGATGGTAATCTATAATACTTGGTTTAATGGTATTTAATGTACTAAAAAAACAACAATGATCTTTTTTGTACATTTTAAAATTTTGTTACATTTTTATGTCATTTTCCCTTTTGTGGTAAGTGTTTGTCACATAAATTGTTTTTGAGAGTATTCCAGATCTCTTTTATAGTTTTACAACCACAGATATAGTTGTAAACAACAGGTGGCAAAGCACCTCTCATCTCTCTCATACAACGCTTCTTAATGTTTTTTTAGCCTTGTTGTTTGTTCTTCTATAGTAGAGGTTGAACTAGATGTTCCTAAATTTTGTGCAGTCGGTGGTGCTTGAACACTTCTGTAACGCCCCGTTCAAAGAATAACGATTCATGGATCCCCAGGATCAAGAGTAAGGGCGTTTTGGTCCTTTAAGGGTAGTGGGTTGTATTCGAGAAGGTTTCGGACCGGTGTATGTTGATAGAAGCTTAAGGCTTCTCGCTACCTTCGCGTGGATATAAAGTTCGTCGTAAACGGATCTAGAATGAAGGAGTTATGATGCTTCAAAGATATTGGCATGTATGTCCCTTGATGGAAAAAGTGATGAAAAAGAACATACATGTGTTTGGAGACACGCGTGGGTACGCCCAGCGTAAGCTGGGTTACATCTAGCGTAGTAGGGTGAGTGATCGCGGGTACCAAGACGCGTACGCCCAACATACTAGAGTTACGCTCAGCATACGCTAAGAGTCATTTAACCCTAATTTTTGGGACATCCACTATAAATGGAACATAATGGTTCTCACCCTACCCTCCATAGACACTCTCTTATCCTCAGAAAACCCTTGATAGTCGTCCCACCTCCAGTGTTGGGTGTGTTTGACCTTGGAGAACCCATTTTGGTGGATTAAAGCTTGGAAGCAGAGAGAAGAAGGTTGGCAAGGAGGAACCTTTGAAGCTAGAGCTTGTAGATCTGGGATAAGTGCTTCATTTCGGACCTCTGCAAGGTAAAAAGTCTTGATCTTGATGATTAATCTCTTAGATCTCCTCTAGTACAAGTTTATGGACCTTTTGGTCCTAAGTTTGGGTCTTGGTGGGTTAAGCTCGTTTCGAAGACCAGGGTTGCCTCCCTTAGAGTCATATGAGTCCCATAAGCAGTAAAGTTCCAACCTTTGGGGTTCTATTAAGCCCATGCATGAGATCTAGTCCTCTTCTTGGATGTAGAAGGTCATTTCGGAAGTTTGAGTTGGTTTGAGCCATATTAGGTCACCAAGTCAATGACTTTATGGTTTAAGTCATGAAATAAGACCTGGATCTGAGTTTGTAGCCCTTGGAATGGAGTAGTAAGAACTTAATAAGGAAATGACTTATCAGAGCACTACGCTGAGCTACGTGTAGGTACGCCCAGCGTACTCATCATGGAGCTGGTACGTTGAGCGTACATTGAGTTACGCCCGGAGTAACGTTGTCAGTTAGGCCTTGAGTATTTGGGCCTCAGTGTGGGTTGCGCCTTAGACTTTGGGTCTTTGGGCCTTAGTGGGCCATCAGAAATCATATTATATGGACCAAGAAATATATTGTGGGATTAGGATGAGGTCCATTAAGGGATTGGGCCTAATGTAGCCAAATTGGGCCATTAGTGGGTCACTAGTGGGCTTGAGAAGCTTACCTAGTGTTGGGCCCTTCATATTCTGGTGTTGGGCCTTAGTCATGGACCAGTTCGGGTTAAGGGTAAAATGGTCAATTTACCCTTGGAAGGATATTGTGCTTGGACTAATGATTGTTTTGCTGCTTCGAATAGTTCGGGATTTTCGGTGAGTCGGTGATTCTAGAATCTGCTTCTTTAGTTCAGAATTTCGGTAGTTGCTAGGTGAGTTATCCTCACTATATCAACAAGGTCTAAGGCACCAAGGTTGACCCTTTATCGGATTGTAATCCGAGTATTGTTGTTATGTTATTGCTTTGCTATGTTTGCATCCTGGTAGTTAGGGTGGTATATGTTAGAGACCCGATTAGGTCAGTATCCTGGTTAGGATGATGTTATGTTATGTGATCTGCTCGATCGGTGTGTTTGGATGTGAATTGTTATATGATTGTATGTTTATGTGCACATGGTTGTTGGACTGGGGATGGGTTGAGGCGGGTCCTGCTTTGTGCTGTAGGCCAACATACCCAAGGTGGACCGGTTATCCCGAAGGCCCAGCGAGCGGTCCGGATAGGCTGTATCCGAGGCTCGGAGAGTGGACCAGACCGACTGAAGGCCCGGTGCGGGCGGACCAGTCATACTGTAGACTCAGAGAGTGGACCAAGTGGGTTGAAGGCCCAGTTCGGGCGGACCAACCACACTGCAGACTCGATGGATATAGCTAGACTCGGAGGGTGGACCAGGTGGACTGAAGGCCCGGTGCGGCGGACCAATCACACACTAGACTCGAAGTGCATGACTGTTCTATGTTCTGTTATGGTATGACATGTTATGTGTATGGTATATGTGGTTGGTATTTTGGGGGTATCTCACTAAGCTTTCAGACTTAAAATTGTGGTTTAAATGTTTCAGGTACTTCAGGAGACCGTGGCAAGGCAAAGGCGTGATCGTACCGCTCCTCATGTTTATGTTTTATGATATGGTTTCTGGGAAGACTCTGACAATAATTGTATTGAAATCCTTTTTGTAATAACGTAACGAAACTGGGTTGTTTTTGAAAAGTTTAAATTGGTTGGAATTTTTAGAGCGTTACAAGTTGGTATCAGAGCCTTGGTTTGAGTGAATTGGAGGAACATTCGTGTGAATCCAGTCTCAAATCAAGGAGAGTTTTCAAAAGAGAATTTAAAATGGTTTTCAAAAAATGAGTAAAGGAGGACGTGGAGGTACGATCAGCAGGAGCCAGTAAGTAGCCCCAAAATACCATACAAGTTATTTGTTTATGTGATATGATAGAACACCATGATAGTACTAGGCTAGGGATCTTCAGGAATTGCATGATAGAGTTGCCTGATTTATGATGCCTGCTAGCCTAGGGTTCCTTTTTGTATGAGATTTCCAGTGTTCCTCTAGGAGTGAGGGTTGAGTGCTTGTTATGTCTGTTCTTCTCTAGGGTGTTGGGGTGATACTTGATGTAAATATGGGTAGGTGTGGAAGGTAGTATGGGCCCATACTACTGAAAGCACATGACACATACGCGTATCAAGGAAGTCACAACCCCTAGGGCTAGGTTGAGAGTCGGTTCCCGAGTTAGTGCGAGGTTTCTGATGTTTGCGGTGTTTTTTAGTATGGTGGTTACGAGGCATGCTGGGAGTAGATCCGGGTCAGGATCAGGAGCAGGAGAGGGCGGTCAGGGTGGGTCAGCACCACCCAAGGTTATCGGTCAGATGAGCACAGACGACTTGGATGCTAGGATTTCTGAGATCCTACATGATGAGGTTGCTGCTATGTTCCGGGTCGAGTTGCCGGAACTGTTTGGGTCGATCAAGACCGCCATGGTCGAGTATTTTGATGAGCGTTATGCAACTCTTATAGAGACGGCTATCGCGGCGGCTACAGTGACTGTAGCAGCGGCAGTGGAAGGAGCCGATAGAGGTTTTCAGTATCGTGACTTCGATAATACGAAGCCCCCTACCTTCGATGGGGTCAGGATCCGATTATTGTTATACGATGGTTGTCAGATTTGGAGGGATGTTTCATCACATGTTCATGCCCTGTTGATCAAAGGGTAAGGGGTGCTCTAAACCTTTTGAGGCTCGGGGCAAAGGATTGGTGGAGGTTAACCACGGGATCGTATTCTGATGCGCAACGAGCTGCAGTTCCTTGGGATCAGTTCAGAGAGATGTTCGGTACTTGCTATGTTCCACGAGTTGAGAGGGAGAGATTAGCTCAGGAGTTCCTGGAGCTGAAGCAGGATTCCGAGTCGGTGACGGAGATCACAAGGATGTTCACTGAGAGGGCGATGTTTTGCCCTGAGTTTGCTTCCGAGTAGGCTCAGATGTCCCGATATCTGAGCATGCTGAAGATGGATATCAGGTAGTTTGTGTATACGCAGAGGTGCGATACATTGTTGGAGTTGCAGGAAGCTGCTAGGCGGCGGGAATTGGAGATCGAGTTACAGTTGAGAGAGCAGAGGCAGGCTCCAGTACAGTCGCAGTCGGCGCCGAAACGGTCTAAGACCGTTGATTTCAGTTTCAGCAGTCAGGGCAGTCGCACTTGTGGGAAGTGCGGGAAGGGTCACACCGGAGTTTGTAGGTCCGGTGGTGCGTGTTGCAAGTGCGGGAGAGAGGGGCATTATGCGAGGGATTGCCGCCAGTCAGTCCCAGTTCAGGATATGAGGATTTGTTATCAGTGTCATCAGGTTGGTCACATGAGGGCCAACTGTCCACAGCTTACTGCAGGACCGGTGCAGGCTCCAACACCGACCACTTTGAGGATTACGGGTGGAAGTCAGGGTGGAGCAGAGCCCCCGAGGGATCTGGGTCGTGCATTTCAGCTTATAGCAGAGGAGATCAGGGCAGAGCCGGATTTGGTTGCGGGTATGTTTCCTTCTTGATATCTTGTTATCTTATGGTTGTTATGAAGTATTATATCTGCTAGTCTTGTTCGCATAATTCATGGTATTGCATTCGTTCGATTTTTCGGGTTTATGGTATTATTGAGGAATCGGTTAGTATCCAAGGGATTGATGGTCAAATTTTAGTTGCATGGTCTTGTTTTTGAGTATAGCATTGATCTATTTCATATTTTGTACAACACAATTATTAGTTTTTAAACTAATATAAATCTTTTTAGCACAAAAAATAAACAAATTGAAAGTACAATATCACACATCGAATGGCGACAAAACATAGTTGGAACCGATCCAAAACATCGGTTTTAATGTAAGTGTAACTATTGGGATTTGTACGTTGAATGTTGTGGAGGTAAACAGGCAAGTTGGTAAAGCTTTCTTCATGGTCATTGTATAAGAAACTCATCTTTAATGTTGAAGAGTTAAATAGGAATTTAGCGATAAGGATGATTTAATTCACTTGAAAAGAAATTAAAAGAAATGAAGTAGTAGTCAAATGCTAGTAGACAGTAGTCAAATTACAATCATGTGTCTGAAATTCATTGTACGATAAGACAACACATAAAGTAGCAGTCAAATGCTAGTAGACATCAGTCAATACCTATAATACAATAGTCTAATACAATCATGTGACCAAAATTCACTGTACGAAAAGACAACACATAAAGTAGTAGTCAAATGATAGTGGACAGTAGTCAATACCTATAACACAGTAATCCAATTACAATCATGTATCCAAAATTCACTGTACGATAAGACTACACATGAAGTAGTAGTCAATGGCTAGCAAACAGTAGTCAATACCTATAACACAGTAGTCCAATTATAATCATGTGTCTGAAATTCATTGTACGATAAGACAACACATAAACTAGTAGCCAAATGCTAGTAGACAATAGTCAATGCCTATAACACAATAGTCAAATTACAATCATGAGTCCGAAATTCACTGTACGATAAGACAACACATAAACTAGTAGTTAAATGATAGTAGATGGTAGTCAATGCCTATAACACAGTAGTCCAGTTACAATCATGTGTCCAAAATTCACTGTACGATAAGACTACACATAAAGTAGTAGTTAATACCTATAAAACAGTAGTTGAATTACAATCGTGTGTCTGAAGTTCACCGTATGATAAGACAACACATAAAGTAGTAGTCAAATGCTAGTATACGGTAGTCAATGCCTATAACACAATAGTCAAATTACAATAATGTGTCCGAAATTCACTATACGATATGACAAAACATAAACTAGTAGTCAAATGCTAATAGACAGTAATCTATACATATAAAATAATAGTCTAATGGCAGTATATAATTGAAGATATTTAGTTGTCCACACTAATAAAAATTTACTTCTCATAAACCAAAGAAATGACAGATTGTAGTTGTGGGACTCAAGGTATTATAAGGATCTCAAGAACTACCAACAACCCTAGACGGTTATTTTACGCTTGTCCTAAAGAGGTATTTGGGTTATCCTTTAATTATTTATATTATAATTTATTATTGAATATTCGCATAACATCCAAAATTTTCAACCAATTTAAACTTTTCAAAAACAACCCATATTCATTAATTCATTACAAAATGGTTTTCAATTCATTTATTATCAGAGTATTTACCAGAACCACAACATAAGTACATAAAACATGAGGAGCGGTACGATCATGCCTTCGCCTTGCCACGATCTCCTGAAGTACCTAAAACAATACACTGAAAACTGTAAGCCCGAAAGCTTAGTGAGTTGCCCCCAAAATACCAACCACATATACCATACACATAACATATCATATCATAAACAGAACAACCATGCACTTTGGGTCTACTGTGTGACTGGTCTGCCGCACCGGGCCTTCAGTCCACCTGGTCCACCCTCCGAGTCTAGCAACATACATCGAGTCTGCAGTGTGGTTGGTCCACCCGCACCGGGCCTTCAACCTACCTGGTCCACTCTCTAAGTCTACAGTATGACTGATCCGCCCGCATCGGGCCTTCAGTCGACCTGGTCCACTCTCCGGGCCTCGGCACATCTGGTCCGCCCTCGTGAGGCCTACAGCCTATCCGGACCGCTCGCTGGGCCTTCGGGATATCCGGTCCGCCTTGGGTATGTTGGCTTACAGCACAAAGAAGGACCCGCCTCAACCCAACCCCAATCAACCAACCATGTGCACATAAACATATAATCATATAGAAATTCATCACTAATCAACCGATCTAGCAAATCACATATATAGCACACTCTAACCAGGATACCGACCTAACCGGTCACTAACATAGCATCATCCTATATACCAGGATTCTGACCTTAACCAGGTCTCTAACATATACCATCCTAACTACCAGGATGTAAACGTATAGCAAAGCAACAACATAACAACTACCCGGATTTCCATCCGATAAAGGGCTGACCTTGGTGCCTTAGACCATGTCGATATAGTGAGGATAACTCACCTCGCAACTGCTGACTGAAGAGATAAGATCACGCTGCTCCAACCTCCGACACAAACTCCACCACTGATCAATACCAAATGACTGAACTCAATACATACCAATAATTACCAAAATACCTGGAAGTCAAATGGTCAACTCTTGGTCAAAGTCAAAGTCCTCAGTCAAAGTCCACCTTTCTGTGTGACCCTACTCACCGAGTCGCCCCATCGACTCGTCGTGTCCTGCAAATTCTGAGTCCATTTTTGCTCAACTCACCGAGTCATCCCTCGATTCACCGATTCACCGTTTAACCAGAAAAAGTTAGGACTCCACAACCAGGCTCACCACTTCTAAGAACAGACTCGCCGAGTCCAAGAACAAACTCACCGAGTCCAAGGTAATATTCAACGGACTCGTCGAGTTGTTCTTCCAACTCGTCGAGTTCATGCACATATTCATACTACTCGTCGAGTTCATCCATGAGACTCGCCGAATCCAGACGTGACATCTTCATCCAGAAGATTTCAGTCCATTCCATTGCTTCCAATACATTGATTTGGACTCCTAGGGCCAGATTCACACGTAAAGTTTCCAACTTTACGTGCATGCAAGGCTCAACAAGCTCAACAAGCTAAAGATGAAGGTTTAAGGCAAGGACACTCTCAATCAAGCCCAAGGACCGATGTTTTTTGCCCTTATGACTCCAATACAACCCAGATCTGAAGTTGCAACTTCAGATCTAACCTCTAAACCCGAAATGGATCCAATCCAAGCTAAAGAATCCCCCAAAACAACCAATATGGATGACAATAAGGAAAAGGCTTAAGGCAGTGGCTTCTTACCCCAAAGATGAGTCTAAACTGATGTAGACTTCAGATCCACAAGCCCTCTTGATGTTATCCTCAATGTCTTCCAACTTCTCTACACAAATCTCTCCTTCCATGCTTTAATCTTCTCAACAATGGAGCCTCTCACGATTTAGGGTTTTCTGGAACTAAAAGGGAAGGTAAAGAGGCTGAGGGTGGCTATAATGTGCTTTATATATGGCACAAACCCCGGATTAGGGTTTTTCTCCCTTCAGCACCAACTCGCCGAGTCGAGCTGCTGACTCGACGAGTTGGTCACTTAACACGCGACCAAAATCACGACTCGGCTCGCCGAGTCTATACATGGACTCGCCTAGTCGATCCTCCTTAATTACACCAAGCACCCTGAACTTGCACTTCTGAACTCGGGGTGTTACAATATACATAATGTTTTTTATATTTATTTATCAGCCACCACAGTCTGGGTTTATTTGTTGGATGGATGAAGCAAAAGACGATAATTCATTGATAATTTCTAACTTAGCGCAATCGAAAAAGAAGCTTCAAAGCAAAATGTTGCACTTGAAGATATTTTGTAGTTGGATTTTCTTTTTTGGTGGTGTTGTCTACAAGTTGTAAGTTAAATGTCCATCAAGTAACTTTATGTAGCACTTATCTACTACTCTATGTAAAATGTAATATATGTTATTATTTGTAATGGTTTATGTTTCTATCTATGGTAATTTGTTGTTCTATCCTTTTCATATTATTTTGTACAAGTTGTAATCTATTTTTTCTGATTTCGTTTGACTGTAGAACATATGTTGTTTACAAATAAAAAGACAAAAATGGTAGACAGGAACATTGTGTTGAGTAACCGATAAAACAAACATGAATTCTGGAATATCAAATTTTGATTACATCAATTAGAAATTAGACATAGGGAAGCGAAGTTCTAACATATATAAGCTTTCTACCATAAATTTTAAGCTACAAAACAAACTTCATCTGAGATTAGAAAATAATTAAAAATAAGGTAGATTCTTCATAACATTCCAAGAATCAACATGGACAAACTCTCTACCGTTAGATTCCAAATGAAATAACTCCATAGCCACCAGTAAAATTCTTTATTCATCCTTATCCGGACGTGCATTTTTGATCTCGCTATGAATTATATGAAAATGCTTCACATGTCATTTTACTTGTAACATTTTTAATTTTACAACTTTTTTTGTACAATAATAACCTCAACCCATTTCATAATGAAACAAGTGAAAGACACGCCTCCAAAAATAACCAAAACAACATTTTGGGGGACCATGTGGTTAAGCTTCTTCTATGATGGTAATCAGAGCACATATCAAAATGCCTTCTTCTTGGGTGTTCCATGTTAGTGGTACAATATGATCCATCTTTTATGATACAAACTAATGTCATATTACTAAATTGTTATATACACAAGTATAGAATCTATTAGGTCGCATATAGTACATGCTATTTTGTGAAATATTACACAAAACACATGAAAGGTATCTAGTTTACTATTCAAAATAAATAAATAAATAAAAATATTGTATCCTATGGACAAAGGGTCACAATACTATAAGACAGTGCTACTTATATAAATTAATTCAACAACCCAACCACTAATATAAAACATACATAGAGATATATTACGTTAAAATTACTAATAAAAGACATGCATAGAGATATATTACCTTAAAATTACTTCAATAAACAAGCACATTATTAAAATACTACTCATCTTCTTCCCACATCGAAAACTCGTACGGATACTCTTTTTTCATAGCACTGACTTCTTTTTTTGTTTTCTCCAAATTGTACTCACGAAGTCCTAATTCATTCTTTAGCTTTCGAACAATTTCTTCACTAGAGCGGATCGAACTCTCGGTATATTGGATTTCTTACCTAGTAGTTATGATCCAAGTCTTTTTACGGTCAATGTCATCCCAATAGTTGTCTAGAAGCTGTCATTGGAAATAAAAATCCTTATAAGCCTTATCCACATCAACTTCTCTTTGTAAAAACACCTTTTTTTCATTTCCTCATCCATCTTCTCCATGTTGGGAGGGGGATTGGTTGAATCGTTCTGAACAATTGACTCGGGAGGAGGCTTATTGGTGGATGTAGATGGCCAATTAAATTTTGCCAATATCTTTTTCATCTCCTTTGATCTTTCTATCATTTTTACACTCCAATTTTTTATTGTTTCATTGATTTATGAATTGAAAACACATTTACATTATATATGACATTAGATAATAGTCAACGGCTAGAAGATAGCAGTCAAAACCTATAAAACAATTAGTCAATCGCATAAAGTAGTAGTCAAACGCTAGTAGACAGTAGTCAAAACCTATCAAAAAATAATCAAATTACAATCATGTATCCGAAATTTACTATACGATAAGACTACACATGAATTAGTAGTCAATGGCTAGTAGACAGTAGTCAAATTCTATAAAAATGTAGTCAAATTAGAATAAGGCCTTGGCAAATCACCATACGATATGACAACACATAATATAGTAGTAAAATACTATTTGATAGTAGTCAAAGACTATAAAAAAGTAGATAAAGTGTCAATTATATATAGAGACTTATATGTATGGGTATGAGATTTACAAATCGTATCCTTCTCGTTATTCTATAACCATCATACACATACAATCATGTCTACTACTCAATAAAAATGGTGGTTGATGCCACAAGAGAAGCGATTACAACTATTAATAAAAGAAGAAGAGATCAAGAGCGAGATTAAAGGCATTGAAGAAGATAGGAAATGGTTGGATGACTTACAAGCTGATATTTGGTCTAATATAAGGTCGATTCAAGACAAAGAACACGACAAAAAAAGTGTAAGGGTTTGGGTACGAGATGCAATAGACTACGCCAACAAAGAAGAGGTTAAAATGGAAAAGTTTCTCAAAAATATACAAAAAAATTACGATTGGGTGCTTCAAGAAAAAGCAAAGTATCCAACTGATTTTCCAAATCTTTAAATTTGACATTTTTGATTAATCAACTAGTAAGTTTATGTATTATTTATGAGTTTATCTATGTAATATGTTTTGTATATTTATTTTCTTGTTTGTTATGATTAATATATGTAATATGTACTATATATCATGCCCATCCTAGTGCGAAACTGTATAGCAGCAATAACAGGTGTCATCGATATACCAATCGGTTGACCTGAAACAAGCTGCTCCATGTATATCAACATAAATACACCGCACTCTCCAAACATACCTTCTTGTTAGGGCACATTCGTAACAGTAATGGATGCTTTCTGAACGGTCAAATCCATGTGGTTCCAGTAGCCAATGTCCAGTAGCATGTGATCCATAAGCTCTTCAAATCGCACAAAATCAATAATGTTCACGGTGCCAAAAGATCGCAAGTTGTCGTACAAACTCAACGACAACGTGTCCATCCATAACTCGCCAAGTACCCAAAGATGTGGATTGATGCAAATGGGAAAATAATCATGTTTTAACACACAACCGTTGCAATTAATTAGAACGTTTAATTAGTGTAATATGACAATTTAATTGACTCATATATTATTTTTTAATCACACGGTCAACTTCGAGCCAAGATATACATTCATCCAATGGGTCAATCGGATTTCTCATTGCACTTCCTGCTCACTGGAACATCTCAAATGCACCAAAAAATGATGATGGCATGATTGTCCATCGAACATCGCTCGGTCTCCACTCATTCAACCTACATTATATATGTAGTCAATAACTATCCATATAGTAATAAAATTATAGTAAATATAATTTTTAACTTGCTTACCGAAATGTATGGAGAGCTTAAATATTGTGAAGGTTTCAATAAACTAGCCGGACGACTTGGTCTTTGAATAGGAGGCTCGGGTATATGATTATTCGCATCCACAATGTCGCTATCAACAACCTTCTTTTTCTTCTTCTTCTATAAAAACATATTAATTTTTTTAATATACTTTGAAAAATTAAAAAATTAAATATACAAACAAAATATAACCTTCTTCACGATTTGTTTTTGTTTTCTACAATCCAACTTTGGTTGATTATCCAATTCATCATCCTCGTTTACTCGACTTGATTTCCGTTCACTACCGAATTGTTGGCTCATCGGGCTTGGCATCCGAAAACTAGCATCCACATTACCATTCCCCTTCATTTAAAGAAAAATAATTAATAAAAAAGCAAAGTAAATTTAACAATTAACTAACCTAATTTTTTGTTTTTTCTATACAAAGAATATACCAAATATAGCATTGTACTTTGCAAACTGTGTGATGATAACATATTTTATGACAAAGCCAGAACTACCAAAATACAAGGTTATTTTATCAAGAGATTATACTTCAAAATATCTATCAATTATAAACAAATAAAATTCTTCAAATTGATAGTACATTGCTATAATATGCTATAATTAATACATCATACTATAATTAAGAAATTATACTTCAAATTTCTTCAAATTGATAGTAAATTGCTAAAATTAATTATTTTACCTCAAAAGCTTGGTCTAAATATGTTTCCAAGTCATCCTCTTCTTAAACTCCCCCTTTTTTTTTTAATTCCTCGGATTTCTTCCTCCAAAGATTCAAGTCTCGCCAGTATTTCTCGCATAGTCCTTTTGTTAATTCCCACCGTATGAGTTCGTTCAGTGGACTGGGTAGAATGGTTGTTTTCACAGGATAGATCAGACGAAGATGCCCCCTACATAATTTATTTGATATATAAATAATAGTTGAAAATTATTAATATACTAGATTCTATTGTTACCATTTTACTTACATTTTTTCTAAAGTTGAAACGTACAGACGAAGGGACTTCAGACGATTCGACCTTCAAACTAGTAATATATGAAAAATAATTTGGCGTAGAGCACTCCACATCTGAGACAATCATCTTTCTTTTGGGTTGATGCGCCTCGTCCTCGTCAACATTGAAAACATCGCAATCTCCCTCCCAATTCAACTTCCTGACATGAAACCACCGCAATATATGAGGATAAAATCTATTTCTTTGAATCGCAGCATTTTCACGAATTATTGGGAACATCTCTCATATCCATGTCGTGTAATAAATATACAATAAGTGATAATTGTTAGCAGTCAATAACTATCCATATAGTAATAAAATTATAGTAAATATAATTTTTAACTTGCTTACCGAAAAGTATGGAGAGCTTAAATATTGCGAAGGTTTCAATAACCTAGCCGGACGACTTGGTCTTTGAATAGGAGGCTCGGGTATATGATTATTCGCATCCACAATGTCGCTATCAACAACCTTCTTTTTCTTCTTCTTCTATAAAAACATATTAATTTTTTTAATATAATTTGAAAATTTTTAAAAATTAAATATACAAGTAAATATAACCTTCTTCACGATTTGTTTTTGTTTTCTACAATCCAACTTTGGTTGATTATCCAATTCATCATCCTCGTTTACTCGACTTGATTTCCGTTCACTACCGAATTGTTGGCTCATCGGGCTTAGCATCCGAAAACTAGCATCCACATTGTCATTCCCCTTCATTTAAAGAAAAATAATTAATAAAAAAGCAAAGCAAATTTAACAACTAACTGACCTAATTTTTTGTTTTTTCTATACAAAGAATATACCATATATAGCATTGTACTTTGCAAACTGTGTGATGATAACATATTTTATGACAAAGCCAGAACTACCAAAATACAAGGTTATTTTATCAAGAGATTATACTTCAAAATATCTATCAATTATAAACAAATAAAATTCTTCAAATTGATAGTACATTGCTATAATATGCTATAATTAATACATCATACTATAATTAAGAAATTATAATTCAAATTTCTTCAAATTGATAGTAAATTGCTAAAATTAATTATTTTACCTCAAAAGCTTGGTCTAAATATGTTTCCAAGTCATCCTCTTTTTGAACTCCCCCTTTATTTTTCATTCCTTGGATTTCTTCCTCCAAAGATTGAAGTCTCGCCAGTATTTCTCGCGTAGTCCTTTTGTTAATTCCCACCGTATGAGTTCGTTCAGTGGACTGGGTAGAATGGTTGTTTTCACAGGATAGATCAGACGAAGATGCCCCCTACATAATTTATTTGATATATAAATAATAGTTGAAAATTATTAATATACTAGATTCTATTGTTACCATTTTACTTACATTTTTTCTAAAGTTGAAACGTACAGACGAAGGGACTTCAGACGATTCGACCTTCAAACTAGTAATATATGAAAAATAATTTGGAGTAGAGCACTCCACATCTGAGGCAATCATCTTTCTTTTGGGTTGATGCGCCTCGTCCTCGTCAACAATGAAAACATCGCAAACTCCCTCCCAATTCAACTTCCTGACATGAAACCACCGCAATATATGAGGATAAAATCTATTTCGTTGAATCGCAGCATTTTCACGAATTATTGGGAACATCTCTCATATCCATGTCGTGTAATAAATATACAATAAGTGATAAGTGTTAGCAGTCAATAACTATCCATATAGTAATAAAATTATAGTAAATATAATTTTTAACTTGCTTACCGAAAAGTATGGAGAGCTTAAATATTGCGAAGGTTTCAATAACCTAGCCGGACGACTTGGTCTTTGAATAGGAGGCTCGGGTATATGATTTTTCGCATCCACAATGTCGCTATCAACAACCTTCTTTTTCTTCTTCCTCTATAAAAACATATTAATTTTTTTAATATAATTTGAAAAAATTTTAAAATTAAATATACAAACAAAATATAACCTTCTTCACGATTTGTTTTTGTTTTCTACAATCCAACTTTGGTTGATTATCCAATTCATCATCCTCGTTTATTCGACTTGATTTCCGTTCACTACCGAATTGTTGGCTCATCGGGCTTAGCATCCGAAAACTAGCATCCACATTGTCATTCCCCTTCATTTAAAGAAAAATAATTAATAAAAAAGCAAAGCAAATTTAACAACTAACTGACCTAATTTTTTGTTTTTTCTATACAAAGAATATACCATATATAGCATTGTACTTTGCAAACTGTGTGATGATAACATATTTTATGACAAAGCCGGAACTACCAAAATACAAGGTTATTGTATCAAGAGATTATACTTCAAAATATCTATCAATTATAAACAAATAAAATTCTTCAAATTGATAGTACATTGCTATAATATGCTATAATTAATACATCATACTATAATTAAGAAATTATACTTCAAATTTCTTCAAATTGATAGTAAATTGCTAAAATTAATTATTTTACCTCAAAAGCTTGGTCTAAATATGTTTCCAAGTCATCCTCTTTTTGAACTCCCCCTTTATTTTTCATTCCTTGGATTTCTTCCTCCAAAGATTGAAGTCTCGCCAGTATTTCTCGCGTAGTCCTTTTGTTAATTCCCACCGTATGAGTTCGTTCAGTGGACCGGGTAGAATGGTTGTTTTCACAGGATAGATCAGACGAAGATGCCCCCTACATAATTTATTTGATATATAAATAATAGTTGAAAATTATTAATATACTAGATTCTATTGTTACCATTTTACTTACATTTTTTCTAAAGTTGAAACGTACAGACGAAGGGACTTCAGACGATTCGACCTTCAAACTAGTAATATATGAAAAATAATTTGGAGTAGAGCACTCCACATCTGAGGCAATCATTTTTCTTTTGGGTTGATGCGCCTCGTCCTCGTCAACATTGAAAACATCGCAAACTCCTTCCCAATTCAACCTCCTGACATGAAACCACCGCAATATATGAGGATAAAATCTATTTTGTTGAATCGCAGCATTTTCACGAATTATTGGGAACATCTCCCATATCCATGTCATGTAATAAATATACAATAAGTGATAAGTGTTAGCAGTAACACAATTTATCAAAAATAAAGATACAAAAAAAAAATTGTAAATGTATATTTGTAAATACTTCAATAAACATTCAAAGGTATAATAAATCTCGATAGTCTATACACATACGGATTTGTTGGATGATTGAGCATATGATCCTCAAATTTTTTAAACATACCTGACATTCTAGGGTATGTATTATACCATAGATAACTCCCCTAATAGAACCTATATTATATACAAAAACATTAGTTAAGCGTATAAAAAAATAGTATTTTATTAAAAATATCAAATTGACAAATATCTATTTCATTGCTCCAAGTCCTCTACCACCCACAACCATTCATTGATGACTTTATCATTGGACTTTTTTTCCCAAAAAAATGTGATTAAGAATATATAGCAAAATTGCTCGAACACCGTCATCAGTCGATATATCATTTAGGCCCTATAAATCGCCTATAAGTAAACTAGTGTCCGAGCGATGTGGGGAGACTCTTGACCGAAATAAATTATCACCATATTCGTGTTTATACATAGTAGCAAGTTCGGTCCTTGATCTCGGACACCAATCCATGTGAAGTCCAGACACGAGACATTACTCCTCGAGCCCAAATGACAATGTACGTCTAGAAAACTTAAAATGTAGACGCTCAGCAACGTCTGTTTCAGCAGTAGGGCACAACATATGCTATAACAACCCATGAATAAGAAGTCTGTCCCCGGACTGAGCTGGTAAGTTCAACAAGTAATCGAAGCAAGTTGTTAAAAAGATATTTCGCACTCGTCTGTTTAAGTCACTCAAAACTTCATGTAACTTATGACATGAAGCTTTAACAGATATGTTACCCATCATCCTTTTGTTTGGAAGCTACCAAATTAAATAAACATTAAGGTTATATAAAGTTTTATAAAAAGCATTGTACTTTGAGAATACCAAATATAACATTGTACTTTGAAAACAGTGTAACAATAACATATTTTATAACAAAGCCAAAATTACTAAAACACAAGCTTATTTTATCAAGACATTATACTTCAAACTATCTATCATTTATAAACATAGAAAATTCTTCAATTGATAGTAAATTGTTAAGATATGCTATAATGGAAACAATTAAAATAACATACTTTATCACAAAATGGAAACATGGAATCATAACATATTGTACACCGTAGGTTTCTTGAAAACATACAGTTTTATTTTATTTTTACTTTTTTCCAAAAAAAATCATGGAATCAACAATATATACTAGTGTTTGTTGGTTATAAATTTTTTTTTTAATTTTAAAAACCCGAAAAAGAAACCTACAGTGTACAACATTTAAATGCACAAACTGTGCATTAAATTGTTGTACACGGTAGGTTTCCAAAAAACCTATGGTTTCGTTAATTTTTTTTATGTTTTTTGAAAAATAAAATGATAAAATCTTAATATATATATATATATATATATATATATATATATATATATATATATATATATATAATTTCTTACCAGGTTACAACAAATTAAAAAAAAAAAACGAAAAAAAAAAAATTTGTAGGGTTCATACTAAACCTACGGTTTAATTTATTTTTTTTTCGGTTGTTTTCAAAAAAAAAAGTTATCTCCATTTACAAAAACTACTCCTAATCAACAATACGGTAAATATTGATTAAAAATGGATGTACCTCGTTGTTTTTTGGGTGCTTCATTGAGAGAAAATAGTATACAATGGAAGGAAAAATAAGGAAAAAATAGTTTAAATTGAAAAATAAGACATTATATATACTATGGGCCACAAAATAGTAGACGACCCACGAAAAAGTAGCCTATTGTGACAAAATAGTAGTTTTCTGCCGTTGACCGTAGTCAACTCTAATCTATCTATTATTTCGTGAGCTAATTTTGACTAATGTGTTTTTTTTTTGCTAATTATAGATAAATAACTAGTGTTTTTGGTTAGATTAGTAATTTTCCTATTATCAAATATTCTACACATATTCTAACACTCAAGGTCTTGGAAACTTTTTGTTGTTGAAATCAAGAAGTTGCAAAAGACATGTGACAAGATATTGAGAGCATTTTAGTCTTAAATTATTTGTCTATGTGTTTTATTTTTTCACTGAGGGCAGTTTAGTTCCCTAGTTCTATCTTCACCAACCAGTATCTCAAGTTGTATTGATTTGTTCTGTAATTTGATTTTGTTTTTTTATGTACCATTTCACCTACCAAAAGTTACCTAAAACGTTATGGTTTTCAACCAGAGACTTTAGAAGTAAAAGAAAAGTAAAATTGAACGGCGAACAAAATATAAATTGTTGGAAAGAAAAAATTCATAAGTTTTTTTAAAAAGTAAATGAGACCATCCGAAGATCGATAAGTTTCTATTTTCAGAAAGATATGGCCATATGTGCGCTATGTACAGTAATGATTTAAAAGGTGTCATATAATATGCATTAAAATAAACTACTCATAAAATTCGAAACCAACTTTAAACTTGTGCAATTAATTTTATAGGTGGCGACGTGTAATGCAATGAACATTGAATTTGTTGTAATTTGTACTTATTTATTTTATTTCAAATATTAAAAAGGCAAAGAAAACACGGAGAAAATTAAAAAAAAAAAAAAAAAAAATTACACACATAAAATATATATAGAACATGTAAGTATAGGTTTCCAGCTAAACACAAATTTTTTTATCATCTTCTCTAACCAAACAAAACTTTTCCGGTTTCTTCAAATATGTCATCTTGTTCTTGTTGTAATGAACTCGGGAACACAACCTCATAAATATGTCCATCTTAAAAGGCCTAAAATCGATTTTATATAAGAACAAACATATGTTTTTTAAAGAACTCAATTATGTGTCCTCTTGAAGAACGTAGTATCATTTTTTGATTTGGAAGAACAAACAAACACATACGTTCTTTAAGAAGTTTGAAACGAAACCGATTCCTAAAATTGATTTCATATTTTGAAGAGCACATAAATGAAAGCCCTAAATTTGATATTTTTCTTGTGCAGAACACACAAGTTTGTTAAGAACACATGTTTTCCAAATCGATTTCATATTAAGCTTGTGTGATTATAGATTAGTTTTTAAGTGTGTGAACTCAATTTCATATTCAATTTGTGTGTGTTTTCCAAATATCAGATTCAGTTTGTATGCGAACTCGACACATGTGTGTTTGAAATTGATGCGTTTATGTTTTCCAAATTCAAGAACCAACATGTATGTGTACACCAAGATATGTGTGTTAGATTTATAAAAACAAAACCTCGGAGAATAGAAAAACCTTACAATCTATTTCCTAGTTGTGTTCATGTGTTTTATCTTTAAATTTATGAATTGAACCCTGATTTTTGGATTATTTTTTTCTGTGAGAGAGAGAGAGAGATGAAAATATGAAATTGTCAAAAACTTAGCTTGTTAGAAAAATCATGTTGATATAGGTTTTCTATATGCTAACACATGATTATGCGCAATGGAGACATACAAGAATTCATATGTATCCATCCAACCTATATGAATCCAAGTTTCATTCTATTATTGCAATTACTAAAAGTAATAAAAAAAATTACATACCTGTAACATCCCAAAGATAACGATAAAATGTTCATTTTAAAAACATTAATTCTATACAACCATTTGTTCTGAAACCAATCATAGTGAATTGTATTTTCCAAACATCAGAGTAAAACAAATATAATCAGTACATAAAAGCCATCAGGGGATGTTGTGTAGTGAAGCCGGACCCTTCCTATTAGAATTGGAAGTATCTGAAAAATGTTAAACCACAAATTGTAAGCACGACGCTTAGTGAGTTTCCCAAAATACTACATACCATACAATGGGCCTAGCCCCCATACTATATTTGAGGAATCTTGGCATATCATGTTTCATGATTTCTATAACTAATTTGGGATGAATGATAAGCTTCACATTAAATCCTAATGATAAACATACAAATGTTTATTGTGCTTAATTGCATTGGTTGACCAATTCTCTCCAATATTTAAGCATCTCACTATCTTAATTAATTGCAAGCTTTTTAGTTATTCAAGTATTTTAGTTTTCAAACAATCACACCCCCCCCCCCCCCTTTTAGTTTAATTGTAGTTAGTTAGTTTATTACACTAGTTCTATTAGATTGCATTGGTGATTGAATACAACCATCTCTCGATGATCGATACCCCTTTGTACTATTATATTACGTTTTATTTGCAAGCAAATAGTGTAGTTTGCTTGGTGGACTTGACATCCCACCAATAAATTAGTTTTTAGAATTCACAATATGAATCTGACTTACTATTAATCACATTGTGAATCATAACAGATTCACAATGTCAATCTAATCAGATTCACAATGTGAATTCAAACTGAAATTTCAATTTTCTTACATCAAAAAGAATCTATGCTTAAAGTGTGACATCCCGAAATAAGGTATAGTTCTCTAACCTTAATCTTTTATGTATTTTTCAAGACTAGTCCTTATTAAGAAAATGTGGCAATTGAGTACATGAGCGCGTACGCATGTGTACGCGCGGCGTACTTATGCACTTTGCATGATCGCAGAGGCCACCTAGTGCGCAGGGTGTTCTAGAGGGTACGCTGGGCGTACTAGGCTCAGAGTAAAACCCTAATGCCCTTTTGTGCCCCTATTTAAGGAACATGATGACCTCATTTCCAGCCACCATTTCCAGCCTCCAACCTTCCTCAAACCTTAATTTTGCATTCCTAGCTTGTGTAAGTGTTTGTGGTTCATTTAAGTGTTCTTGTGAAGCTTTAGGTGAAGAATGAGCCTTAAAGGAAGGATAGCTTGTGCTTCTAGCTCTTGGATCTGAACTTTACTCTTGTTGGTGCATCTACTAGAGGTATCAAGTTTGAAACTTTCTCATTGTTGTGTTAGTTCATGTTTTGGGTCCATTTTTAGGGTTTTATGTCCCAAATTTGGAGCTTTGTGAGTTTGGAGAACTCCAAAGCATATCTCCTGCCCTTTTAAGTGTATTTGGTTGTCTAGATTCATAAAAATTGGAGCTTAATCGTCTAAACCTCTCCATGCATAAGTTATGTGGACTTTTGTGTTTAGAAGGTTGGAATTTGTAAGTTTGGGACTTGTTCAGCCATGTTAAGGCTTAACGTCCATGACTTTATGAAGTAATAGGCCTTATTCAGCTCAAATATGTAGTTGTAGCATTTGTCTTAACAGATTAAGACCAAGTAAAGTGAGGAGTGGAAGTTTGGGGAGTACGTCGTGTTTACTCCCAGCTACGCGCAACGTAGCGTTGAGACCCCCAATGCATGCATGGTTAGTTGTACGCCCAACATACTCATTGGGTGTTGACTTTTGAGTTTTTGGTCAATATGTGGACCTTTGGCCAAAGAGGGGCAAAATGGTCTTTTCACCCTCCTAAGATTTTGTAAAGAGACTTGGTCTAGCATTTTGTTGTTATTAGTATTAATTGTTAATTAGAATTGAATGTGTCATAATTAGGCGGAGTCTAGACAGGCAGTTCGGGTGCGAGATTGATTGCTTTCCAGCGAGAGGTGAGTCTTCTCAATATAGTTACGTGTGTGGTAACTTTTGTGTGACCGGAGGGTCTTATATGTTTATGTGTTATCATGCATTCTGACTTGTAACTTATGTTGTTATATTATTCTGTGTATCTGCTGAGATATGATTGGAGGGTCCATACCGAGATGTAAGACCGGAGGGTCTTCACTGAGATATATGACCGAAGGGTCATTATCAAGGTTTAGCCACGAGAGGCTAATTATTTGTGTATATGGTATTTTAGGAAACTCACTAAGTTTTGTGCTTACATTGTTGATTAAATGTGTTTCAGATACATCACATGATCGCGGGAAGGCACTAACATGATTGTACACACCAGTTTAATGATTAGGGTTTATATGGATTCTGGGATACTTGACTTTGTTTCATGATATTTTGTATTTGACGGTTACATTTTGGCATGGGTTAATCCTATGAACTATGTTTTGAGAAATTTAAAAATGGAAATTTTTGTTTGAAAATTTGAGTTGTTACATAAAGATTATCAAAAAAATAAATTTTAATATATTTATTAATTTTTTCGATAAAAATAGACTTTAACTTTTCAAAGGTTTAACCAAAGGGCTTGTAGCTCAGCGGTATCAGGTGGTGTCCTCTCTCTTTGAGGTCGAGGTTTCAAGTCTCGTCGTGGACATAGGTGGAATAGGTGTTGTTAGCTTAGGAGTAGTAGATTTGCCGGTTCAAAAAAAAAAAACTTTTCAAAAAACAAAGAAAATGAAATAGGTTTTTTAGAAAAAAAAATTATTTTTTATATATCAATATGGATCTCTGTGGAAAGAGAACGAAAAATTATGAATAATGGTATATTCGGTTTTTTTTTTCCGATAAAAAACATGGCTTAAAAAAATTAAACCAAAAAAATGAAGTGAGTTTTGTTATAATTTGATGTATTTGCATCAATTGTAAAAATCTATAACCCTTTCTTTTGTCATTGATTGTTTGAAATTCTAACGTTTTGGATTGATTTCTTGATTAATGATAGTTTTTTATTGAACTTTTCCCGATGTGTGTGAATGATTGAGTAAATTACTTAAATCATCCCTCTAATTTGGAAAAAATTGCATGCGTTTCATATTCATATCATTTTGTTTTTCACTTAGACCGTTCATTTGCTAATTTTGATTTTGTTCCTAAAAATATTATATTTTCTTAGTTATACATTTTTTTGTATTTTTATTCTTTGTTTATTTCTTTTATACTTTCTTAAAAATCGTTTAGATATAGTTAGTTACGCTAATTTACCTAATAGAACTTTTTTATATTTTTATAGATATGAAATTATTGCAGATCCTTAAATCAAATAAAAGTTAAATTTATTTTTTTCTGTTGTATTATTTTCCAGCCAAGAGAAATGAAGTAATAGAATGATATATATTCTAGTGGTACCAATAATTTTCATCCTTATCCTTAGGCTCTGTTTGATAGATATATTTTCAGGTATAAACAAATCTTTCTTTTTGAATAGGTCGGAAAGATATTTTGATTTGCACAAAAAAATGGGTCTTGCCCGGTAAGGTATGTATTTTTCAAAAAACCCTAAGACCATATATTTCTGGTTGAATTGTCATTTTTCATTCTTCAGCACAGTTAGTTATATATACAACCAAACAAATTTGGTTTCTTTCACAGTCATTAAATTTTTCAGATAGTACTTTTTTAGACAACAACTATCAGATGGATCATTAGTCTTTTTACATACATGAAAAGGACTCCACGAAAATTGTTATTATTGTTTTCTTTCTTCTTCTTTTGTTTTTCATAGAGTGATACATTTCCAATAACGGTATTTATGATAAAAGAAAGTTATAAACTAACAATTTTACTAGTTACGATACAATTACAAAGCAAAAGGTTGAAACATACAATAAGAATATTATTTGTCAATATAGGATTGATTTAAAATAAATTATGGCTATAATGTTATAATATTTCGTAATATTGACTTTAAGAAGCCCATTTATTAGTCTTGCGGCATTAAGAATTTTTTATGTGGTAGGTATTGTTTATTGGATGATATGGTTGAGGAGATAGAAAATATTAAGTACAAAGATAACCCATTTTACGTGACAAATATTGAGACTTTAAAAGAATATAAAATGACAGTAATCCTTTTATTAGATAACTATTAGAGGTTATGCAAAGCGCAACGATAACTTTCTTTTAAAGTCATTTATATTTTGAACGAGACTTGAACACAAGACCTCTAAAATTAAAGAGTCACTACTTACAGGTCGTTTGATTTGCACTTACCAGTCTAGTCAGAGCGGACTGTTAACTCGGTCAGAAGTTAGACTGTTAGATGGGCCTCCATTGTGGCTGACCCGGTCAGCAATAAATGACGAATAGGCTGACTCGGTCCCAAAAAAAATGAGGCTGACCGAAAAAATAAACCAAATCGTCAATTTCTTCTCCTGCGCCCTAACATGCACCCTAACAGAAATCACAATACTTCTTCCCTTCCTTCAATATTCAGTGCGACAACAAGGTTTCTCCTCCAACTTCCGACCACTTCCACGTCTTCTTAGCAGGTTCCGACTACTCCCATTCACATGGTTTATCGATATCTGCAACAACAACAACATGTAAAGTCAGACATTTATTTTTTGAAGCCGATGCATGGAATCAGTATTCTAAACAAATAAATTTGATTGTATGTTATAATATCATATTATAAGGTTATGTTATACTGGATGATGAGTTCTTTGATCATGTAATAGTATATTTAATATGAATATTTCGGTTGGAAAGTATTATGGCTTCCAGAATCGTTCTAAACATTAGAAATCAGAAAAAAAAAATTATTTGAAAGCTAAAATAAAAATTAGTCTTTATTAAACTTGAAACCAAAAATTTGTTGTATGAAAGTTGAAAGCTGAATATGTTTGTGTGAAATCTGAAATTTGAAACTTGTTAGAAATCTAAATTTGTTATATGAAACCTTAAAATGTGAAGTATGATCTTGATTTATATTTTAAGCCTTGTATCCAACTGTTTGACAGGGCGACCTCAACCGGCGTTCACAATTGGGGAAGAGGAAAATGTGAATGTTATCAAATTGCTATCAGAATTTGTGATTTTGATATGATATTCACCTTTGTATGGGCTGGATTGGAGGGTATGCATTTAATCCGACTTCGGGATTTCCATATCCTCCACCAGGTCAGTGTAACGCCCGTAGATTCGGGTTAGTCAATTTAGACACAATGAGCATCAAAACTGACTTTTTGATAGAAGATTATTTAGAAAAAATAATCTTAATCAAGTTATAGTATATGTCACAAAGGTTCCGTATATATAAAGAACGCCAAAATCCGAGTTACAACGAATAAGTTATGACCTGTCAAAGTTTTACGGCAAAACTGACACGACACCGAGAATCGTAAAAATTGAATTTTTGATAAAATACTTTTTAGCCTTATATATCTAAATGAAATATTTAGTATATATGTTAAACCGAGAGCGTGCATAAAAAGAACGTCAAACTCTGACTTCGTATGAGGAAGTTATGATTTTTCTAAGATTTCATATACCAGTATACAGCCCGGAATTTGAATTTCAGATCGAGTGATTTTTAGCTGACATAACCTAAACGAGAATCGATGATCTCATTAATAGTAGCTCAATGGTAAAAAGACATATGAAAACGGACGTCGGATGAAAAAGTTATGAATTTTTAACGGACTTTTCCTGTCCCGGCCTGTTAAAAATATAACTTAAAAAATAATTTCAAATTTAGCCAACGGAGTCTAAATGAAAGTTGTAGATTATGGTCCCACCTACGCGTGGATATAAAGAACATAAAAAATGAAGCTCATATGAAAAAGTTACGGATTTTAGAAGATAATTAGTTTTTAAAATAACCAGCGAGTGACGCATGGCGCAATCTGAGCCGCACCTTCTTCCCCACGGCTTTGCATGATATCGTGACACGTGGCACATTACGCCCAGGGTAATTTTGAGTATGCTTAGCGTAACCCTTAAAAACCGATTACACTCAGCATAATTCTTGAGTACGCTCAGCGTACTCGGCGCTAGCAGCCTATAAATAGAGACGTTTTTCCTCATTTTTCTTCACACCTTTTCTCAACTTCTCTCCCAAATACCCCCAACGCTTCAAGGATTTTCTTTAGCCTTTCTTAGGAGTTAGTAGCAAGTCCCGGAACGCCAGAAGGCCCTTAGAAAAAGAGCTTTTGGCTCAGAAGTTCAGCCCGCGCAAAGCCTGGTTCTTCGCTAAACTCCAATATAAGTAAGTTATTGTGACAACCCGAAATTTTCATTCGTACAAACTCTAAATTCAATCACTTCAATTAAAATTCAATTACATTTCTAAAAATTGTTAGCCAATTTAAAAGTCCGTTTGAGTGTTTATAGTATTTATTCTTCAAACGAATGAAGGAAAGGAAATATCGTCTCGGGTCTTGAAGTAGCAAACCCACCCAATACACCCTAATAAGGAGTTCACGGCCAAACTTTTAGAGTTTGGGCCGTAAACTCCCATGTGGCCGTGAACTCATGCCTTAGACATGAGTTTACTCCCCAAACTCTTCATTTCTCACTTCCACCCTCAAGAACACTCCCCATTCTCTCTCAACTATCATCCCGTTCTTCACCCGATCTCTCGAAAACGTAAGTGTTTCTAGACTTGATTTGTTGTTATAGCCTAACATCTAGTAGTTATACATCATTTCATCCATGCATTCTTGCTTTTTAACTAGATCTTCAAGTGTTCTTTAAAAAACCAAAGAACACACACTAGTGTTCTTGGACCTTAAACACCAAATCAAGCTTCTATCTTGTAAGTACACTTGCCCTAGCTTCTTGTGTGCTTAATATGAACGTGATAACACTTGAAAATCATCAAGAATCATAAGAACACAGGAGTTTACGGCCAAGGATGTTCTTGGGCCGTAAACCCTTCTTAAGGTGGCTAAATAGACCCTAGTCCCTTCCTAAGCCTTGGATGCCAACCTTGATCCTTCCTAGAAGTGTTTAAGACCTTAAACAACAATCAAAACAAGTCCCCATAAGAGTTTACGACCGTAAACACATAAGGATATGGTCCTTATGTCGTAAACTCTACAAAGTAGTCTTGTTGTGCCCCTAATGCTTTCCTAAGGCTTGGACTTGATCATTGGATGCTCAATCATGACTTGTAAGACCTCAAAACACAATATGGCACTTAGTACCATCATTTTACGGCCATAAACTCATGGGGAAATGGTCATGGGCCGTAAACTCCATAAGGAGTGGTCCTTGGGCCATAAACTCCAATGCCATGCCATACAACCCTTAGATGCAACCCTTTGGTACCTATAGCACTTGAATCAAAGTATTTCCATGTCCTAAGGTGTCTTAACTTGATTAATTAGTTGTTAAATGACTAATTAGATACATATATGTTTATTATATGATAACTAGGATCATTGTGTGTGTTCAAGTCTTCACTTCATACCTAGCACCTTGTCCGACACTTCCGTACAAACCACCCACTACAGGTGAGTTCATACCCCTTAATTAACCTTTGAAATGTTTTTAAATGCTTTTATGGGGGGAATTCAAGTTGAACCATGTTAGTTATTCCATCAATCACATGTGATTAATAACTAACATACTAATGAATTTTCCATACTTTAAACTGTTTTACCAAACAAATGACTTCAAACTGTTTATCAAACTATTTTACATGTCAAACTCTTTATCAAATTCACTTTTGTATAATAAACCTTTCTTTTATAGTTTTTAAACTTATATATTATTAAAACCATGAGTACTACATATATAGTTATATAAATAAGGTTTGAAGGACTTGAGAGATAACCCACTTTATTTCTTGTCCTTGTTTGGTTGTGGACTTAAAGTACCTGGTTGTTTTTCTGAGTGTCGTTGAATCCTTACTTATATATTATGTATATATGTACAGATATAAAGACTTTTATCTCAGTTCAGTACATTCTGTCATATAAACAAGTCTACTAATAAACTATAATAGGTATAGTTTAGGGTTATACTACTTACTACTTCTAGTTCAATGAAGCATACAAGAGTCAGTTCCTTCATGAGTCATTACTTATTACTATGAGAACATATAAAACTATACTATGATGAGAACATATACAACTATACTAGGATGAGGACATATACAACTATACTAGGATGAGAACATATACAACTATATTATGATGAGAAACAATACATTCATTACACAAGTACATACATTACATATACAAGTATACTATAACATAAATGTGATCCACTATATCGGAGCATGCCTTCATTGTCATGGCCCGAGTTGTAACTAGAATCTCCTGGAGGGAGAACATGAGTTTGCGTATAGATCTATACTGGATCGATTATCCTACACCTTACTGCTAGCTACAGTGGGACCGGCAGGTCTTCGGGTGCCAAATGTCATACCTTTTGATGACTTACATTGTCGTGTTTCCCAGTCGATAGTATGGTACAATTAATCACATAATACCTTGATATAAATCCGGTTTAACGTAGTTAGTACAGTAGTAGTTCCTATAATACAACACTACAGTTCTACATTAATTTACCATTTACATTTATTTGGTGATCATTTCACTTAAACATTAATGTACAAACTATATTTTGATAATGATAGTTACACTTGGGAAAATTTCACACTTTTACAAGAAACAAACATACAAAACAGTTGCGCCTTGGTAGAAGGCTACTTTTAGTAGAAAATATAGGATTTTCTAGGAGTTACAAACTTTTACAAATACTTACAAACATTCACATACTTTTACTACAAACGTTTACAAACTCGTACTTCAAACACTGTTTCAAACATTTTGATACAAACAGAGACACTAAATACTTATGAACTCACCAGCTTTAATGCTGATAAACTCTTTCAAAATAACTTGTATTCTCAGGTCATCAGTAGACAGGTACCGATGCCAACTTTTGAGAAGATGGAGCGCATACAAGACTCATCTTATATTTTGATTCATATTTTGGTGTCTTATATACTGCAGAACACACTTGTATTAAAATTATATATTTAATGTAATGGATGATGTTGTTTACTTGTTTACTATTATACTGTGTTGTGATACTATACATGACGTCCTCCGCCCCAGAACGTTTCCGCTGTTTTCGGTTTTGGGGTGTGACAGTTATGCCTACCCTACTTTAGATATAGCTTATGTTTAAATATAATATCATTATTATTAACCTGTAGATAAGATTTATCAATGATTCAAAGTCGTTATATTGATTAATCTACTTACGGGGATGATCTCTAGGCTGTGATTTAGTGAGGTGTCTAAAGTGGGATTTTCAAACAATATACTTCGTATACAAATGGACCCTACCTCCGATATGATCCTACTTGGTTGTTCATTACTTGATAGATTATGAAAGTAGACTTTGAGTTGATGAAGAATCTAGACTAATAATTATTCGCAATAAAGATTGTACTAAAACTTAGAGATAATAATGCTAGGTTTCATCGAAGAAAAATAGAATCGTTAGAAGCGAAGCGCTGCCCGATTTTGGAATCATCACTTTGACAAGTGAGTGCGTAGTTACTTTCATCGTACACATAGATATGAAGTATTTAATTTAAGTTGCATGCTATGTGTGCATATTATTTGTGTACTTAATATTTATGCTGGATGAACAAAAATATACACGTTTTAATTGTTTTAAACTGTATATGTATTTTATACCTATAATTATGATGGGTAAAGACGGGTAGATGAAAGTGTTGGATTAGTGTCTAAGTCCATAACTATTTTGGTATGTACTTGACCCGATGGTGCATGGTCCTTTTGGGTTGCCTTCACCAAAGCAACTTGATAGGATGAATTATGGAGAGTAAGGATTAAATATGATTTATTAATATATTATGGGAATAATATATTAAAGGAGAAATCATATTGTTTAATTAATATTAGTCAATAATTAATTGGTAATTAGTTTTGTGACTAAAAGAGATTAATTAAACTTAAGGGACTGAAATTGTAATTATAAGATAATTGCAATTTGGGCCATGGATTGCCTTGTATTAAGGGATGGACGAATTCTAATGGGAAACCCATAAGGAAATCGTCCATGGGCTTAATTAAAGGAGTCTATGGGTTGATTAGGGCTTAAGCATCCAAATTAGGGTTTCCTTGTTAGATAACCTTAATAGCCCAACTATATAAAGACCCCTTAAGGCTCAAAAACGTGGATAATGTTCTTGTAAGGGTTTACACACGTTTTTTGGCAGCCTCCAACCTCTCTCCTCTTCATCCTCTTGCTTATGGTGTTTGTGAACCATTAGAGGAGTGACACTTGTGACTCTAAGCCTTCCAAAGTCAATACAAGGAGGAATTGGGATTGTTATTGCTATATAACAATCAAGGTATGATCTTAAACCTAATTACATATTAATATGATTACTTGAATGCTAGAATTAGGGTTTATAGTCTTGGATTCAAAGCATGTACAATAGAGAAACCTAGATCCGAGCATTAGGGTTTGTATGAGCACATAGGATGTCTTATGACCAAAACCCATCAGTAGTATCAGAGCCTAGATTGGTTTCTATTGTATTGATGCTTGATATAACTGGAAAATTCGATTTTTTGGATTCTGGAGGCTGGACTCGCCGAGTCCATGGCTGAACTCGCCGAGTCCATGCAGACTCGACGAGTCCAAGGCTGACTCGACGAGTCAACTCGTCAGACAGGCGGATTTTCGGGATTTTTACCTATTATGACTTAGGATAATTACCATAATTGTTTAAACTTAATAAAATTCGAATTTTATTAATCCCTTATGATTATCCTTGTCAAAATAAAAGATTTTGGTCATCTAATTAGATAATTGTTACCTTATTTGATATATGTGAAGTTATGGAAATTATTTGATCATTATCTTGAATGAATTTGAACTAGATCTAATTAGATAACCACCAATTATAGTTAATTGCCTTATTTGAATTATGTGATCTAGAATATTCTTGACAAAGTTTGGAATAGTTTCAAATTAATCCTTTTAGGTTTTATAGTTTAAATTTGAACCCCAAAAGTTTTGTTGTTTTGAAATTTAAATAGTTAAAACCCTAATGTTTTGAAAAAGGTTTCAAAATTTGCCCTCAAGTTTTGGAATTTAAAAGTTGATTAAAAGGTTTAATTAGAAATGTTAAATTCTAAAACTCTAGTAATGTTTTGAAAAGTTCAAATCACACCCTTATGGTTTTATTAATTAATTAAGGAGTATAATTAAAAGAGGTTTAATAAATCCATAAAAGTTTAGGTTAACTATTTAATAGAATTAAAGGTGAAATTGTTAAAGTTAACCACACAGTATTTTAAAAGTTATAAAATACACCCTATACTATATATAACATTAAAAGTCTAACATTATATATATGTATAACTAAAAGTCAGTCTTACCGTTAGTAGGCCTCATTCACGAAGCTGGTCTATAAGGGGTGTTTACGGAAATTACATATAAAATGACGATTGAATGGGTATCCACTCTTACCCACCGCACTCTTGGCTAGTGGAGGGTCGTTAGCCGAACGGGTAGGATAGGACGAAACCTTCCATTACAAGTATAATGAAATACAAAGTAACTAAATGTTTTTCAAATTCCCAATCTTAGTTACTTAGGCAAAAGTGAATTGATGCAATTCCATGAAATTACACTTTGTGCCCTTGCGAAGACGTTAGTGGAGCGTGTGTGGTTTACCGGCACACTAAATGGTTCTAAGCAAAGGTATCAAAGGGTGACTCAATGTTTGTCATGGTTCGGTGGAGCGTGTGTGGTTTACCGGCACATCGAATAGGTGATTGTAACATGTGAGGGAACCATGTAGTTTGCATGGTTATTCACACCCGCTTTGTGATCCTCGGCATCCCAGTCACAAACTAGCGGGGCATATCGAGATTTAAACATGCCATTGAAATGTTCAATGAATCTCAAAGGATCTAGGAGTTTTCATAGATTTAAAACTTAAATTTCTTTTTCGTTTTTCATGGTGGAAACTAGTGAATCGTCATTCACTTACCTTCAAATGTTCTGCAATTTGGGTTACGGCATCCCTCTCCCGAGTTGTAGGATATTGTGTTGGGTCCTAGCCTTGGAATTTCATTTGGGTGATTTACCAAGGACTCAATCAATCAACTAACTTGAATTCGTTTTTCTCCCGATGTCAAAGTTCGACAACTATGGTCTTCTCAAATCCCGTGGAACAAGCATTCCACATGAAGATGATATTCCACGATTCGATCGAGGAACAAGAAATCATGCTTCACTTCCTCCTCCTCCTCCAATTATTCTCCCTAACCCACAAGATTGTAAAATTGAAAGGTTCAATATCACTCAAGCCCTTTTGGCAAGTAAACATAAAGAGGGCAAGTCGGTGTGTGCACACGTCTTAGGGATGAAGTCACACATTGATAGATTAAGAATGATGGGATCCGTTGTCCGTGAAGCGATAGCTGTTGATTGGGTTCTTCGGTCACTTCCTAACTCATATAGTGAGTTCCTAAGAGAGTACTATATGATGAACCGCGACGTGACCCTTATAGATCTCACCTATATGCTTATTGCTGCTGAATCAGCAATGGTTTGGCGCAATAGAAAAGCAAAGTTGATTGGTGAATCTGCCTTCAAGACCTCTATGGATATAGATAATGGCAATGAAAGACATGCAATGATCAAAAAGTTTGATCATAAGAGAAAGGCGATGTCTGAGGTAGTTCCATGTGTTGTTCCAAAGGAGTCAATTTGCTTTTATTGCCAAGAGAAGGGGCATTGGAGACAAAGTTGCCCTATTTACCTAATAGATCTAAGAGATGGGAGAGTCAAAAGTATGACTACGCTTTAGGTAAGAATCCACTATCTAACTCCATTAAGTTCCTATTCATTGATTCTTAATACATGATGTGATAAGATTGCATTTGAATGTTTTGAAGGATCGGTGAAAAGAAAGGAAGCTTGATAAGAAAGCAAGATGAATCTAATCACAAGGGATGGATCTTGATCGCATGGACTTGAAGATTGGATTTTGAGCTTAGATAGTTATGATAGAGTTGTTAGAAATTTTTCATTTTTTACATAGTTTTCAATGGATTTTGCATTGTAAGGACAAATGTTTTTCCGCTGCTTTTATAAATAAAATAAATTTTGACTCACTTATTTATTTGTTTATTTCCTTGCAATGAAATCGTTATGAAAATTGATGTTTGAATATTTCTACAACGAATGGATGTGATTCTTAGTTATGTTATTTATGGAAATGTCAAGAATTTACCAAATATGGAGAGTTTCTCATCGCCCAAGTTTCAATTGGACAGAAACTTGGAATCATGCAACGTGGATGCACGATGAATGAGAAATTTCGTATTTGGAAATTAGACTAATTCATTGACAAAGTGTCAAGTGAAGGACTAGGAGATCGAGTACACAAAGTTGTGTGTTGATCAAGTTCACCATAAGAGTAACATATATATTCGTCATGATTTACTAAAGGTTTGGTAAATATGATTATACTTATAAGATTAAGTGTAATTCTGAATTGATTAAAGGGTTTAGATCAATAGTAGAACGAATAACAAGAATCATGTAGGCAGAGAGATAAAAGTTTCTCCATTCTAAGAAGAAGGGAGAGTACCTTTTATGCTTTATGATAGGTCTTAATGATTAAGAACCATATCTCAATTGATCCTCTAAGTGAGTCTTGGTACAATTGTATGTCTAAGAAGAGGAATCAAAGATTGAAGAAATGGTCAAATCAAGAAGTCAATCATACTTCGTTCCAAAAAAAGTCTTAAAGTCAAGATTGTGACATTGAGTGAATAGTATTAAGAAGGTTTATAACATTCATCAATTGTGGAAAGTTGTGATGTCTTGGATAAGACAAAGACCAACTAAGACCAAAATTATGAAGTGTTTTGTTTTGATATAAGCTACACTAACTCTTGAATATTTGTTTGTCAAGAAATGTTTTGATAAGAGAATCGTATATGTCAAGGAGTCAGTGGGAGTCTTAATAGTCTTGAAAAGTTTCAAGAACAAATCAAATAAACCTTATCGATCATCACTAGCACACGAGTTGAGGTTTACAACCTATCGTGAAGACATTATTTTGTTTCTGTGCCAATCCAATCGAGTTAATTATGCATGTGAGTCCTATGAGTTCTCATTTGAATGCATAAAAGGCAAGGACCTTGATCAATGGAAAGTACATTGATAGGAAAAGGTGAGCTGCTTAACTACTTTGAAGACGTGGTGGGCAGTTGTACTACCATAAGGCAAGAAATCAAGATTAAGGAAGTTCGATCCATATGAGTTTGAATTTGTCGTAAACTTTGGTTTTAACAAATTCACATGGATAGGAACACATACACCGTTTAAATTTAAGTGTCATAAGATTTCCTCCTTCATGAAAATGATTGTGAGGAAATGCTTTCACTAAGAAAGATTTTAAAAGATAGTGATTGTAAAATTCCACTCTCGAATTCGATCATGGTTACGGCATCTGATAGCTTCATTTTATTTACTTCTTTTTATAGTTTATTTTAGCATATTTCATTCATAACTTAGATAATTTCCATGCATATTTTCCTTTTTATTATTTTATGACTATTTCGGGTACTCTCGAATCTTGTGAGCATAATTGCAGGTTTTCGGGTCTAGCGGAGCGGGAGTGTTCGGGACGTATAGGAGGCGATGAGATTTGGTAGACAAAAATGACGTTGGGCTTGATGGGTAGTGGAGATGATGCATGGAGTGATCTTGATGATTATTTGAAGACTTGGAGAGAAATAAACTTTAAATTTGCAAGATGCGGGGGAACATTCAAGCGTATGAAAATTATTAATCGGGCGAGTTCACGAGCTTTGGAGGATTTGGAGAGGTCAAATTGGGCTTTAAATGAAGAAAAACTTGAAGAAAATGGGCTAGGAGGTGATTGGATTCGATCTGGGCTAGTGGGATATGCTTTAGAGGCCCAAAATCTCAAAGAAGCCCATGTCAGGCACCACCCGCGCAACCCACCCGCGCAGCAGCACGCGGGTCGCGCAAGGCCCTGCAGGGGTAGTTTCGGAAATTCTTCTTTTGAGCTATTTGAGGAAGGTTGGTGCCCATCTTTTGCATACTCTTGGACATCCGATTTTTGAAGATTCTCTCTGGAGTTTTGGAGATTTTTGAAGGCCAAGAACCCTTGAAGAACATCATATTTTTACCTCTTGATTCTTGCTTAATGTTTGGTACAATTTTCTCTAACTTTGTTTCTTTGTGTTTAGCCATGCTTGGCTAAACTAATCTTGGTTGACTTTTGGTTAATCCTTTGAACTTTTGTTGAATGTTGAAGAATCCATGAACATGTTCTTGAATCTTTATGGGAATGTTTTGTGTTTTAACATCTCATCATTACTTGTATGTTTTAGTTCATGAGTTTAAATGTGTTTGTGGTGATTAGTTGGCTAATTTCTTGATTAAGTAAAGGATCCTAAATTAGCAAGCAACAAATGATTTTTGTGTTGTTTTTGCTTCACACAATCATAAAAACATTCCCTCCAACATGGTGGTGAAAGCATTTGACCCCTCTTGGATTTGATGACTTTTTGGTTCTTAATGCTAGTTGACTTTCACTAATTACATGCTATTTGGAATTAGTGACTTTGACTAAGGAAATTGTTATGAGCTTCTCTAGCCATTTCAACAATTAAGAAAAGTCTAGGTAATCTTAAGCTCCTTGGATTACTATAGCCAAATTGAGGATTTAAAACAAGTATTGCACCATTGAATTCTAATGATATGTTCATCAAAAGTCAAAGTGAGAAAACTTTAAGTCAACCATTTTTCCCTTATTGATTTTACATCAAATTCTTATTTTTGTTGCAATTGTCTATTTAAATCATAGTTAATTCTAGTTTGTTTCAAGTATTTCAAAACATCAAAACCCCCATTTTTAATTTATTGTCATATTCCAAGTATTTTACAAAGAGATTTTTCATAGAGTTATCAAATTGAACCAGTCTCCGTGGATTCGATCCCTTTACCACTATACACTATTTTAATGTGTAATAATTAGGGTTATTATTTGTGTTGGCCTCGACAACCACCAAATTTTTGGCGCCGTTGCCGAGGATTGGTTTATTTTTAATCAATTTGTTTCTCTATGCCTACATCTCATTGTGCAGGTACTCTAATTTAAAACCCGAAAATTAAAAAAAAAGTATGATTTGGAAATGAACACTCCTTGCACTAAAGACCAACTTTCTGAGCTAGCTCAGTTAGTTATGATGATTGAAAGTGACCAAAGTGTGTAGTCCACACCTCTTCTTTGCGATTTTTGTGCCCAAAATGGACATCATTCCGACACGTGTCCATATTTACTAGGAGAATGGGAAGAAGTGCAAGATAAGGGAAGCTACTACCGGTCAAACCAATGGAGTTATGATAAGCCTCAACATGATCAATGGTGGGACAACAACCAAGTTTGGGAAAATAACCATTACCAAAACCCATACCAAACTTGGGGAAATAACCAATACCCACCAACTCCACTGTTCCAAGAACCCTATCCTTACCCTCCTCAACAAACTGAAACGCCAAGCATGTCCTTAGAAGACATTGTTAAAAGCATTGCCACTTCTACCCAAATTTTTCAGGAAACAACCCAAGCTAGCCTCAAAAGCTTAGAGCAACAAATAACACAAATTGCTCAATCAATTAGTTTAATGGAAGCTCAAGACAAATTACCATCCGAAAAGAGCCCATCTCATAGTGCATGTTCCATTCCTTTGAATGATGAGAAAATTTTTGATGGCCCAAGAGTGTTATATGAAGAAGAGGAAGAAGAAGTAGAAGTGGAAGAGGTTGTCAAAGAAGAAGAAGAAATTGATAAAACTGACAATGAAACTATAGAGGAAGTGATAAGGGTTAATGAAAGAGAGGTTGAGCCGCCCACTACCATTAAGAAACTAACTCCATTGGTAGACCAACCACAAGAGATGGAAGCGATAAATTTGTCGGACTCTTCAAAGGATACGTATCACAAGAAAGAAGACGCCCAACCGGTCACCTACTCAAAAACCATGTCAAAGAAGGAAGAGTTGGTCACCTTAATGAACAAGTACAAGAAAAAATATGGTTGGATGATTGCTATTATCAAAGGTTTGAGTCCGGTATGGTTCTCCCATAAAAAGAAAGTCAAATACAAGAAAAGAGTCTCAATGGAGGTGTGGAAATTAAAAAATGTCGACACGGGGAAAATTTACAAGGTTAATGGACATCGATTAAAGCCATTCAATGAAGTTTTTGATTCAAATGTCCAAGATGTTGTCCATTTGGACCCCCCAAAGTGTTAAAGTGAAGTTTGGAGGCGTCTCGCCAAAGACGTTAAAGAATGGCATTTTTGGAAAGCATTGTGTTTTTGTGTTTTTAATTTGAATAAATGACTTTTGAATATGCTTTTAGGATTCAAAAGAATTGTTTTTGAAGAAATCAAGAGTTTTTAGGTTTTTGGGGCCTTCCAAAGCGAGAACTGGTGAAAAACGAAGAAAAATGAAGCAAAAATGAAGATCAGGATCAGGGGGTTGCGCGACCCGCGTGCTGTTGCGCGGGTGGGTTGCGCGGCCAGGTGTGATGAAGCGACATTGGCCCAAGACTTAACTGCAAGGTCTGCGCGACCCGCGTGCTACACTGTGCGACCCGCGCACTGTGCTGGGCAATTTGGGCTATTTTTGGCTATTATTTGACCAAGTGTTGACCAAAGGTTTTAATGAGTTGACCTTTTGACTTTTCTTGACCAACATTGACCGAAATTGACCCTTTTTGACCCATAGATTAAAATGTTCAGCTTCTCTTCTTCTTCATTTAATCATCTTGACCTCCCACTCCATTCCTCTCATATAACCTTCCAGCACCCACCTCGCTCGAAAATTCAAGATTGGCGGAGTTCTACCGGTCGTAATTTCACGAAACCACCGCCACAGACATTTCCCGCCGCCCGACCCCCCGATTTAGGTCCTTTCCGCCCTTTCCTCAAGCATTGAGGACAATGCTCGTTCTTAAGCTTGGGGTGGGGCATTTCATTTTCCTTTTATTTTTTTCATGCATTTTTAATTAGGTTGCATAACATTTTAGTTTTAAGCTAATCATCATTCTTTTTTTTTTTAATTCCAAAAAGATTTTATTTTCTTCTTTTTCCACTTTTTATTTTTGCATAACATTTAGCTTAAGACATTAGCATTCATGCATTTTTGTTGTCTGTTTATTCTCACCTCTCTTGGATGCCATGGAACAGGTTCACAGTTATTGTATCATTATTGGTCCAGGATCTTGTTGCTATCTCACCCATCGAATCGGGACCACTAGTTGCAGTTTGGGATTTCATACTTGGGATCAGATGCTGGTAGCTTAAAGGGGTAAGTGATCATGGCCAGGTAGTTTCATGAAGAATTATGCATACAATACTAACAACTGTAGGATATACTATAGCAATGGGTGTTCTTAGCCTTGCGGTCACTACCGCGGAGAGGATCACACTTGATCATGTTTGAACTGTTAGGATGAAGCATTGGTGCTTGTCCCCGAGTAGAATCCATATCCGGTCTCTTTACATCACCATATCTTTTTGCGATTTTCTTAAAATTTAGAGAGTCTTTTAGTCCACATTTGGACATTTTCATTATCTTTGAAAAACCACAAGTTTGAAAAGGAGCTTACATTACATCTTTATGCTCCACACATGGTCATTTTCACACTTAGGCCATTCGGATTATATCATTACCCTGTCGGTTCCACCTACACACCTTTGGGAACCAAATTTTGAGTCAAAGGGTTTACTTTCAAAAAAAAAAAAAAAAAAAAAAAAAGAACAAAAACAAAAACAAAATGAAGCATGCAAATTTTCAGTCGCAACTATCTTAGATAGGTGGCCGGTTCAATTATTGAACAAATTTCCCAACATCTTGGTCACCCGACGTTTGATATTCATTTGTATAGATCTGTTTTATTGTATATAGATCGATTTGTTATTTTTTTTCTTTCTCACAAATTGGTGATGTTAGAGAGACTGTCGAGTCGGATACTACGGGAGGTTTGGGCCAACACTAAGTGAACTGATTCCTACAACGGTGCCCGAGCGATTAAACCTAGTTACACATGAGAGAAACCGGCAGATGTGAGATCAGAGTGTGCACTTAAAGAAGAGCTCCACCCGAGCCCATCCAGTTGCTTTCTCCCTACTACAGATGTTCTTCATTGTATACATGTTCCATTGAGGCTGCGACTGCTCATCCCTCCTTACTCACCTAAAGGAGTTGTCCTGGCTGTGGTTTATGCTTCCATTGTCATCGGATGAAAAAGTTGTGAGATAGCAGCGAAATCAATTATGACCATGTTGACTAACGTCGGACAGGTTCCATGGTTCTATCCATTCTTTTTATTTCTAGGGTAGTTCATCCCAAGTTCATTTAGTCTTGTCTTACTTGAGGACAAGTAAGGTTTAAGCTTGGGGTGATTTGATAGCTTCATTTTATTTACTTCTTTTTATAGTTTATTTTAGCATATTTCATTCATAACTTAGATAATTTCCATGCATATTTTCCTTTTTATTATTTTATGACTATTTCGGGTACTCTCGAATCTTGTGAGCATAATTGCAGGTTTTCGGGTCTAGCGGAGCGGGAGTGTTCGGGACGTATAGGAGGCGATGAGATTTGGTAGACAAAAATGACGTTGGGCTTGATGGGTAGTGGAGATGATGCATGGAGTGATCTTGATGATTATTTGAAGACTTGGAGAGAAATAAACTTTAAATTTGCAAGATGCGGGGGAACATTCAAGCGTATGAAAATTATTAATCGGGCGAGTTCACGAGCTTTGGAGGATTTGGAGAGGTCAAATTGGGCTTTAAATGAAGAAAAACTTGAAGAAAATGGGCTAGGAGGTGATTGGATTCGATCTGGGCTAGTGGGATATGCTTTAGAGGCCCAAAATCTCAAAGAAGCCCATGTCAGGCACCACCCGCGCAACCCACCCGCGCAGCAGCACGCGGGTCGCGCAAGGCCCTGCAGGGGTAGTTTCGGAAATTCTTCTTTTGAGCTATTTGAGGAAGGTTGGTGCCCATCTTTTGCATACTCTTGGACATCCGATTTTTGAAGATTCTCTCTGGAGTTTTGGAGACTTTTGAAGGCCAAGAACCCTTGAAGAACATCATATTTTTACCTCTTGATTCTTGCTTAATGTTTGGTACAATTTTCTCTAACTTTGTTTCTTTGTGTTTAGCCATGCTTGGCTAAACTAATCTTGGTTGACTTTTGGTTAATCCTTTGAACTTTTGTTGAATGTTGAAGAATCCATGAACATGTTCTTGAATCTTTATGGGAATGTTTTGTGTTTTAACATCTCATCATTACTTGTATGTTTTAGTTCATGAGTTTAAATGTGTTTGTGGTGATTAGTTGGCTAATTTCTTGATTAAGTAAAGGATCCTAAATTAGCAAGAAACAAATGATTTTTGTGTTGTTTTTGCTTCACACAATCATAAAAACATTCCCTCCAACATGGTGGTGAAAGCATTTGACCCCTCTTGGATTTGATGACTTTTTGGTTCTTAATGCTAGTTGACTTTCACTAATTACATGCTATTTGGAATTAGTGACTTTGACTAAGGAAATTGTTATGAGCTTCTCTAGCCATTTCAACAATTAAGAAAAGTCTAGGTAATCTTAAGCTCCTTGGATTACTATAGCCAAATTGAGGATTTAAAACAAGTATTGCACCATTGAATTCTAATGATATGTTCATCAAAAGTCAAAGTGAGAAAACTTTAAGTCAACCATTTTTCCCTTATTGATTTTACATCAAATTCTTATTTTTGTTGCAATTGTCTATTTAAATCATAGTTAATTCTAGTTTGTTTCAAGTATTTCAAAACATCAAAACCCCCATTTTTAATTTATTGTCATATTCCAAGTATTTTACAAAGAGATTTTTCATAGAGTTATCAAATTGAACCAGTCTCCGTGGATTCGATCCCTTTACCACTATACACTATTTTAGTGTGTAATAATTAGGGTTATTATTTGTGTTGGCCTCGACAACCACCAGCATCCCTTTCCATAATCTGAATTGTGAGGTTTGGCAATTAGTCTTAATTGTTGAGACACACATATGAACTATCGAAGGCAAAGGTGTATAAGTTCAAGAAGTCTTGATAAAAGATTATCAAAGCATTAAGTATTAGAAACATGGACTTAAGAAATTCACTAGGTATTGTTTCACTGAAAGTTAAGATGTTTATGAATACATGTCGAAGCTAGTGGGAGCATAAGTGTTATGTTTTATAATAATCATCATGATAGTGGGAGCATAAAAGTTATGATTGTATGATTATTATCGAAAGTTTTGCATGTTGGCAATATTAATTATAGAAAACAAGAGTCATACTTTTCAAAGTTGTAAGAGTTGAAAGGTTGTTTTGCTATAATTAAGGGAGAGAATATTATGCTTCATTTCAAATCTAAAGGATTAGGTTGTGAAATGTTGATAAATTTAGTCAAAGGTACATAGTGTGTTCTTAAAATTTCGATTATGATTACGGCATTCCTCTTCACAATTCGAATTTTGAGAACATAGCAAATAAAACATTATGTGTCGTGTCCCATACGCTTCGAGTATACGATCGATTGCAAATGATTTAATGTTTGACCATTCTAAAATTTTCCAAATGTCTAGCACATTTAGAGGGAAAAGGGACTAGAATTGGTTTTGACTAAAATAATTAAACAACTATCAAAGGACAATCCAAAGTTCGACGAGGATTGGTTGCTTGTGAGTAGTTGGAAGCATGGTATTAATGGACCATATTGACATTATGATGAATAGAAAAGATTCTATTAAGAAATGAGTTGTCATATGGAAAGTATGGAAATGTATCTATATTGGGAAGTAAATATTGAAAATCTATGTCTAGATTAGAAACCTTTATGCAAAAGGATGTTCAAAGGAATGTTCTTTGAGTGAGAGACATCATATCTAAGGAATTGTCTTGTAACAATCTACGTTAGAGGACTTTGTAATATCATTGGCAATAGTCTTTGAGACTTTGGTGCAGTGACATTACAAAAGGATCGTTGCATAAAGTGTTAGAATCTAGTATATTCTATAAGTAACAAGAATTTGATATTCTTACACTTAAGAAAATGGATTTGGAGTTGTAAAATGAGAATGATTGGAAATGTGTTCAATTTGTCTATTTCACAAAGTAAAAACCATAGGTAAACATTGTGTGCATGCTAGGAGCATGGGACAAGTGTAATAATTCAAGTATAAAGTTGATTACCCGAAACGAAAAATAATGAGTAATCGATATGGTGATAAATAAAACGTGTTTTGTTTATACTCAAAGGTTTGAGGCCATATGGGATTAGTATTATTCTTGTGTTTCACCTTGCATGTTTTGACTTCCAGAATAATTGAGTTTATTAAGAATAATCGAATTATTCAAACGGGCCACAGTCGTTCATATGTTGGAAGTAGATATGAATGAAGACTGTCATGAATTGGTGTGTGGATTGTCTAAAAGAGTATTAGACATAAGCAAATGTTTGTTGCAACGTTCATGAGTGCTTATGAATATGATTTGAGCATTGGATTAAACCCACGCTCACTTGGATCACTATCTCGAGTGATTAGTGAGACGATAACATCTTATATTCTTGAAACTGAGATGTGTGAGTTGTATCTTGCTAATCGGTTGCACATTGATAATATGTAAACGCACTAGTAACTTGGTGTTATAAAACATATTGTTGTGTGTAATTTGGCTAGTGAGTGCAAGCAAGCATTGTATCAAAGTTTATCCGTTCCTTTTATTCAAAGAATAAAAGCGATATCTTTGGGCCCCTCGATGGTTTAATGATGACAAACGTAAATGCTCGGCCGGGCTAGGGCTAATTTGATTTGTTCAGTTAGTCTGTCATCATAAATCGGAAATCGAGAAGTAGTACAAAGAGAATGATTTGAAATCATATCTCATACGATATCTAGAATGGAGGAATATATGATCCCTTATCTAAGGACACACGTATCTGATATGATCAGAGTTGACAGCGGCTTTGGAAAGCTACGATTGCAGATCAGGATCTAAAGTCATACGCAATATAGTTGTTAGACTTATCCAAGTGGGAGACTGTTGGATTAGTGTCTAAGTCCATAACTATTTTGGTATGTACTTGACCCGATGGTGCATGGTCCTTTTGGGTTGCCTTCACCAAAGCAACTTGATAGGATGAATTATGGAGAGTAAGGATTAAATATGATTTATTAATATATTATGGGAATAATATATTAAAGGAGAAATCATATTGTTTAATTAATATTAGTCAATAATTAATTGGTAATTAGTTTTGTGACTAAAAGAGATTAATTAAACTTAAGGGACTGAAATTGTAATTATAAGATAATTGCAATTTGGGCCATGGATTGCCTTGTATTAAGGGATGGACGAATTCTAATGGGAAACCCATAAGGAAATCGTCCATGGGCTTAATTAAAGGAGTCTATGGGTTGCTTAGGGCTTAAGCATCCAAATTAGGGTTTCCTTGTTAGATAACCTTAATAGCCCAACTATATAAAGACCCCTTAAGGCTCAAAAACGTGGATAATGTTCTTGTAAGGGTTTACACACATTTTTTGGCAGCCTCCAACCTCTCTCCTCTTCATCCTCTTGCTTATGGTGTTTGTGAACCATTAGAGGAGTGACACTTGTGACTCTAAGCCTTCCAAAGTCAATACAAGGAGGAATTGGGATTGTTATTGCTATATAACAATCAAGGTACGATCTTAAACCTAATTACATATTAATATGATTACTTGAATGCTAGAATTAGGGTTTATAGTCTTGGATTCAAAGCATGTACAATAGAGAAACCTAGATCCGAACATTAGGGTTTGTATGAGCACATAGGATGTCTTATGACCAAAACCCATCAGAAAGATGAGTTGGATGATGAGATGAAAGGTGATAAAGATCATAATATGAGGGTAAGAGGTAAAAAATGAGAGGAGCCTTTACCCAAGCGTTGGCCCCATCATCACGGACTACTCTAGACAGTCCAGTGGAACACTAGCAGGCTCGCAACCTGTAGGTGTTGTGAACGAGACGTTCACCCAGTGTACTCTAAAAACCCATTGACATGTATTGCGAGTGGACTCTCAAAGATAATATTGTCAATAAACATGATAAACCCTGGCGACTATAGACTTACTGTCTCTTATATAAACCCTGGTGACTATGGACTTTGTGTCTGTTATATAAACCCAGGCGACGATGGGCTTCGTGCCTATTTGTCACACCCCCAAACCAGAACGGCGGAAACGTTCGGGGGCAGAGGACGTCATATTCAGTATCATAACAGTTCATAGAAAGGAAAGTACACACCACCATATACATTAAAGTTTCCAAAATGTTTACATAATAGTATTCGTTACATGTTCAAAAGTTAAATACATAAACATCTTTCAAAAGTAGTAATTAACGTCAGTACGTTAATTCCCAAAAGTTGATTTCCAAATCTGCTTAGCGGTTCCCTGAGAATACAAGTTATTTCAAAGAAAAAGTTTCAACAATTAAGTTGGTGATTTCATGAGTAGTGTTTTGAGTAAATGTACGCCATTCGAAAGTTTGTGTCTGTTTTCCAGAAAACGCAGTATTTCAAATGTAAAGAGTTGTGATTTGTTGTGTTGAAAGTGAATGTATTAGATCCAGAAAATCCCATATTTTCCCTAATGGTTGAGATATGAATTGTTGTGTTTTCCAAGAAAAACCCTTATTTTCTTATAAAAGTATGAAATGCATATGAATTTTCGTGTTATAAGTTGTAAATAATTGCACCAGGAAAATCCCTTATTTTCCTATTAGTTGTTTGGTTTGTATACAGGAAAAACCCTTATTTTCCTAACATAACTGGCAGTCTCTAAGACTGAAAATCGCAAGAAACCGGCATTCTTAAAAGTTGTGTCATAGTTTTATATAATAAAGCTATACGAAGATCGCATTTGTTAGATGAAGAATAGTTTTAATAGCTACTCGTTCATAAAAGCATAATACCATAATAATTGTATATCCGATGAGTTTTATAACCATACTAAACATAACATGCCTGTAACGACGTTCTTCAGGCGTCGCAGCGTTATGACAACTGTCACCCCAAAGGACGGACTGTAGCTAACAGTCAGGGCGCGGGATCATGACTTCCCGTATAGATCTATACACATTTGACACGTTCTCCGAACGGGAGACTCTAGTTATAGACAGGACTTGCAGCATTACTTTCTAAAAAAAAAGTAGTGTTTGAAGATATATACATCTCATGGATTCTCAACTAAGTTTGTATTAAAGTGATAGTTTTGTATGCAAAGTTTATCCTTTTTCACAATGTTTGACAAAGCAAAAATCATAAGTTTTCAGAATGTATAAAACGACTTAGCAATGAAAGGTACTTTGAAATCACTATATATTTTATATAAGTCTAATGCACACAATGTATGACAAGAGTTTTCCATAGTAGTAAGGAATTCCAAGTGATTTATTCGATAAAACAAGTGAAGTGAAACTTTATAAAATACACGATAGTAACCGTATGTTTACTTGTATCCCCCCCCCCCTTTAAAGCGTATAAAAACATTTAAAATGTATTTAAAGTGTGTTTAAAAGGGGTATGAACTCACATGATCGATTGAAGAAAGCACGATGAGAACCGAGCAGCACTTCTACTCGAGAAAGCGGATCTCTCGAGATTTCTCGGGAAATCTCGGGAGTGTAAAACTTTCTTCCCACCTTGGGTATGAAAACCGGGCCTTTGGGATAATTCTGAGGGTTGAAACGCAGAGTTTCGGCGCTCGAAAGGAAGGAAATTAGCAATTTTGGCCAGCACCCTCGCATCTCTATTTATAGGGGTCTGGGAGGTTGCGTTACGCGGGGCGTACTAGAGTACGTGTTGCGTACTCATGCGTCATGCATGAGCGCATCCTCGGTCGAAACATTGCAGCGACGTGGACGAACCGGGGCCTAGCATCCGAGTACGCTGGGCGTACGAGGGATCGGACCGCTGACTCGTACTTCGGATAATACCGAGTTTTCATTAAATTTATATTTTAATTAATTAGCAAACTTCAAAAATTCATATCTTTTTCATACGAACTCCGTTTTCGACGTTCTTTATATCCACGCGAAGGTGAGACTACAATCTACAACTTTCGTTTAGACTCCGTCGGCTAGTTTTGATTTTATTTTTAATATTATATTTTTAATAGATCGGGAAAGGAAAAGTCCGTTAAAGTTCCATAACTTCTTCATCTGATGTCCGTTTTCGTCAGACTTCTTACCGTTGCGCTAGTATTGTTGAGCCCTTCGATTCTCATTTAGATTGTGTCGGCCAAAAGTCTCTCGATCTCTATTTCAAGTTTTTAGTTGTCTACTACTATATATCTGTAACTTAGAAAAATCACAACTTCCTCATACGAAGTCAGATTTGGACGTTCTTTTTATGTACGTTTACGGTTTGTTGATATCTAAAACTTTCATTTAGATACCTAAGGCCAAAAACTATTGTATTGAAACTTCGCGTTTTACGTTTATCAGTATTGCCGGTTTTGCCGAGAAACTTCGGTTGGTCATAACTTCTTCGTTATAACTCGGATTTTAGGGTTCTTTATATGTATGAAAACCTTGACACGATTCCTACTACTTTATTTAACCCAAATAAGATTTTTGGAAAGTTAAATTTTGACCTAAATTTGACTTGTGTTCCATCATATTTCCTCGAAATATCGGGTTGTCACATCATCCCCCTGTTAGAGGGAATTTCGTCCCGAAATTAGAGTTTAAGCAGAATTGATACTACGCTACTGATAGAAGTTTAATTTGATCTTTGCGTTCCTAGGTGAATTCAAATCCTCGCATGGACTTCCAGTGAATCTTTCACTATCGGGGAACGAATTTGTTTCTTTCGTTTGCCTTACTGGTGTGATAACTCTTCTTGGTCGAAGGTATGTTGGATGTTTTGTGGACTGTGAAATTAGTACACCTTGTACCCTACAAGTAGTGTCTCCAGATCTTCAGAGCGATTATCACTGCTCCTGACTCAAGATCATGTGTTGTATAGTTAACTTCCTGTGTCTTAAGCTGTCTTGAGGTATAGGCAGTGACCTTTCCTCTTGCATAAGAACACAACCTAGTCGTACTGATTATGAGGTCAAAACCTTGTAGTCGATTAGATGTTGTGAAGATCTAAAATAAGGTATGGTTACTCATGAATTAAGGGAAAAGGATAGGTACTTTTGTTCTATCTGTCTTCCTTGTCCCAATCGACAGAAAGGGCATGCGTTGGGCTTTTAAGTGTATTTGCATGGCAGCACGATCACTCGTAGTCTTGGGAAGTCTCCGTCTTGGAGTTCATAGTAGAACCCATACCATGTTCATCAATCATAGTCTCGGGTATATGAGCCGTATATAAATAGGCTTGAAACTGTGGGTCTTTGGATTGAACTTGACGTACTACACGAGTGGTACTTCGGGGCGGTTTGTTGAATTTTTCTTCGGAAAGGATGAGAAACAATAAGTGCTCTATGCACGAGTACTTTGGTATTCTAGAATGACGGCTTTGCTAGCAAGAAAATATCGGAGGAAGAGATGTACGTATGAAGCTGTTTTGTGGGGATCAAATTGAATCAAGTCATATGATAATGTCGGAATCATAAGGAAACTTAAAGACATTAGATTTGAACGTAAGATGTTTACAGACAAAACACGACCGTGCAACCATCAACAGAGTTACAACACTTTAGACTACTATAAGACTATTGCTGCGAATAAGGTATACTACAAAAGGTAAGTATACGCAGTACGAGCATCCCTATACCGACGGGATCCCGCAAAAGATAAGACTCTAGTTGCACTAGTTTTAAACATGTTTTAAAAAGACATACATAATACTGACGATTGGAAGTGAATGTATACTATAGTAGGTTCTTTCGTTGCCTCTTTCCCTTCTGGGATCAAACTCCTCCGGATTCGCCGTCGTCCTTCTCTGTTGGACAGTCCCTCTTGAAGTGTCCCATTACGCCACATAGATGGCATATTCGAGAGATTTCGACATTGGTGTTTGAAGTAATGTGTTGGGTCCGAGTCTGGCAGAAATTGGTAGTATGTCCATTCTTGTTGCATTTAAAGCAGTGTAACGGACGACAACTACCCCGATGATGGAAGCCGTACTTATTGCATTCCGGTAGGTTTCCGGCATACTGCCTAGCTGGTGTAGGGACAATTGGGATACCAGAAGGGATGGTAGTAGGATGTACAGATGTCGTGGCTGCGAAGGTTGCCACATGTTGTTGTCTTTTGCTCGTCCCTTGGGGTGATTTTCCTTTAGCTTTAGCCCAGAACTTTCGTTTGTTATTCTTGGGCTTGGGATTCGGGGTTTCGTGGTAGTTTGTTGCCCGTTGAGGTATTTGATTGTTACTTGGATTGGAGTTACTGTTAACAATCCCGCTAACATTCGCGTTGTTAGCATTAAGGTGGGTCAGAACAGCTGACACGGCAGCCGAGACTGCAGCTTGAAAGGTAGCTGCATCAATCTGAAGAGTTGGTGTTTGGTTGATGGGTTGATCATTTTTCTTTGGCGACATGATTCTGTTACATGGAAAGGAAATGAATTTGTGAGTGAGAATGGTTGAACCTGGATGTACCTTGATCGCTTAAGTAAAGAGTAGAAGTATGTTCTTGAAGTTTTGACCTACATCTCTATGATGCAGTCCTAGTACAGAGTTATTGTATGCTATAATGGCTACCACTGTGGCTATAACTGTAGCTTGCAAAGTGGCGGTGTCCAATTGTAGGAATGGGGTTGCGTTGGTAAGTTGGTTATTTCCAGTCCTTGCTGCGCCGCTAACGTTTGCTTGAGACAGTGCAGCTGTTATTGCCGTAGCGATAGCAGATTGCACTATGCTGGGGTCATATTGAGGGGTTGCGTTTCTACATGCTGATCTACGGGGAGACATTGTTCTAATAAGGAAATAAAAAGAAGAACTATAAGTTTTAATGATTTGAAGGTCGCGCATTAGTGATTTGTTATATCAGAAGTTTGGTTTACCCCTGAATAGGGTTTTGAGTTCGACTCATAAGGAGAGGAGATAAACTCATGAATTGGAGGGGTATGCAAAGGGTTTAATGAAGGAAATACATCTTATATTATAAAACATGGTGCATTACATTTTGTAGTTAGGAAAATTTGACCTATCTAAAGGTCTCCGATTACAAGGTTAAGAAAAGTAAGGACTTTATCCGAGGTCTTATGCTATGACAAAATTTTGGAAGTCAGACAAGTATTATTTGTTACGTGAGCTGGCTACATGGGCCTTAGATTCTGCCAACTGACGCTCCATCTCGAGCATACATAGTTCATGTCTTGCCTGGCGTGCCCGAAGTTCTATCACTTCGGTTTGAGTTGCCGCTAGCTCTCTCTGCAACGCTTCATTTCGATTTACGATTCTCCCATGAGCTAATCCTAACTGTCGGATGCGAACTGTGTTGACTCCAGTGTTCGCATCATTTTCCTCGGTTCGATGGATGGTCGTCCGTCCTTGTTCACCAATGAGAGAAATCCGACGAACCAATATAGGAAGGGCTTTGTCTGCTGAGCCCCCCTCGCTTAGGTTGTAGAAGCTTCGGTCTCCGTTGAATGGAAGGGGTTGATCCTGTTCGCGGCTCCACCTATTCAGGTTAGTTGCCCAAAGGGGCGTCGAGCCATGAAATTCCGGTCGAGGATTAGGATTTTGAATTGGAGCCGTTAAGGGTAGGTTATTGTTCTCTGGATCTGAGTCTGATTCTTCTTGCATTCCTTCTTCAGGATCATTCTCTATCCCTTCTCCATTACCTTGGTTGGGGTAGTAGGGGTCACCGGGGTGATGGAATCCAGCCATTTGAGTCTATACGAGAATAGGGTTAAGAATTGACTATAAGCTAAAGCACATGGAATTTACTCTTAAATTTAAGGGTTGAAGGCACTCGAATACTCCCTTAGTATTCTTTAACGATATGCTTTTGGTAACTTTTAAATTTGTTGTCCATTGCAGACACTCCTTGGCATACGTTAGTCGGCCCTTGGACAAATATAGTTGATCAGGCTACATTCTTCCCAGTTCCGATTACATGTCCCAAGGCATACCTGCACTGCACAACTTATTTATAATACTTCTATATTGTTTTAATTATGATACTGACCATGTTATTAATATGAAATGAATGCATGCCTACTTTACAAAAACTAAATAAATTTAATTTTAAAAGTATGACTCTTACTCAGAGTGTTTTTGCCCAGTTGCGTTTATAGTTGTATACCAAAAATGGTTTGATATACTTAATTCACTATATTCAATGCTCTGATACTAATCTGTCACACCCCCAAACCAGAACGGCGGAAACGTTCGGGGGCAGAGGACATCATATTCAGTATCATAACAGTTCATAGAAAGGAAAGTACACACCACCATATACATTAAAGTTTCCAAAATGTTTACATAATTGTATTCGTTACATGTTCTAAAGTTAAATACATAAACATCTTTCAAAAGAAGTAATTAACGTCAGTACGTTAATTCCCAAAAGTTGATTTCCAAATCTGCTTAGCGGTTCCCTGAGAATACAAGTTATTTCAAAGAAAAAGTTTCAACAATTAAGTTGGTGATTTCATGAGTAGTGTTTTGAGAAAATGTACGCCATTCGAAAGTTCGTGTATGTTTTCCAGAAAACGCAGTATTTAAAATGTAAAGAGTTGTGATTTGTTGTGTTGAAAGTGGATGTATTAGATCCAGAAAATCCCATATTTTCCCTAATGGTTGAGATATGAATTGTTGTGTTTTCCAAGAAAAACCCTTATTTTCTTATAAAAGTATGAAATGCATATGAATGTTCGTGTTATAAGTTGTAAATAATTGCACCAGGAAAATCCCTTATTTTCCTATTAGTTGTTTGGTTTGTATACAGGAAAACCCCTTCTTTTCCTAACATAACTGGCAGTCTCTAAGACCGAAAATCGCAAGAAACCGACGTTCTTAAAAGTTGTGTCATAGTTTTATATAATAAAGCTATACGAAGATCGTATTTGTTAGATGAAGAATAGTTTTAATATCTACTCGTTCATAAAAGCATAATACCATAATAATTGTATATCCGATGAGTTTTATAACCATACTAAACATAATATGCCTGTAACGACGTTCTTCAGGCGTCGCAGCATTATGACAACTGTCACCCCAAAGGAGGAACTGTAGCTAACAGTCAGGGCGCGGGATCATGACTTCCCGTATAGATCTATATACATTTGACACGTTCTCCGAACGGGAGACTCTGGTTATAGACAGGACTTGCAGCATTACTTTCTAAAAAAAAAAAGTAGTGTTTGAAGATATACACGTCTCATGGATTCTCAACTAAGTTTGTATTAAAGTGATAGTTTTGTATGCAAAGTTTATCCTTTTTCATAATGTTTGACAAAGCAAAAATCATAAGTTTTCAGAATGTATAAAACGACTTAGCAATTAAAGGTACTTTGAAATCACTATATATTTTATATAAGTCTAATGCACGCAATGTATGACAAGAGTTTTCCATAGTAGTAAGGAATTCCAAGTGATTTATTCGATAAAACAAGTGAAGTGAAACTTTATAAAATACACGATAATAACCATATGTTTACTTGTATTCCCCCCCCCCCCCCCCTTTAAAGCGTATAAAAGCATTTAAAATGTATTTAAAGTGTGTTTAAAAGGGGTATGAACTCACATGATCGATTGAAGAAAGCGCGATGAGAACCGAGCAGCACTTCTACTCGAGAAAGCGGATCTCTCGAGATTCTCGGGAAATCTCGGGAGTCTCGGGAGTGTAAAACTTTCTTCCCACCTTGGGTATGAAAACCGGGCCTTTGGGATGATTCCGAGGGTTGAAACGCAGAGCTTCGGCATTCGAAAGGAAGGAAATTAGCAATTTTGACCGGCACCCTCGCATCTCTATTTATAGGGGTCTGGGAGGTTGCGTTACGCGGGGCGTACTAGAGTACGTGTTGCGTACTCATGCGTCATGCATGAGCGCATCCTCGGTCGAAACATTGGAGCGACGTGGACGAACCGGGGCCTAGCATCCGAGTACGCTGGGCGTACGAGGGATCGGACCGCTGACTCGTACTTCGGATAATACCGAGTTTTCATTAAATTTATATTTTAATTAATTAGCAAACTTCAAAAATTCATATCTTTTTCATACGAACTCCGTTTTCGACGTTCTTTATATCCACGCGAAGGTGAGACTACAATCTACAACTTTCGTTTAGACTCCGTCGGCTAGTTTTGATTTTATTTTTAATATTATATTTTTAATAGATCGGGAAAGGAAAAGTTCGTTAAAGTTCCATAACTTCTTCATCTGATGTCCGTTTTCGTCAGACTTCTTACCGTTGCGCTAGTATTGTTGAGCCCTTCGATTCTCATTTAGATTGTGTCGGCCAAAAGTCTCTCGATCTCTATTTCGAGTTTTTAGCTGTCTACTACTATATCTGTAACTTAGAAAAATCACAACTTCCTCATACGAAGTCAGATTTGGACGTTCTTTTTATGTACGTTTACGGTTTGTTGATATCTAAAACTTTCATTTAGATACCTAAGGTCAAAAACTATTGTATTGAAACTTCGCGTTTTACGTTTATCAGTATTGTCGGTTTTGCCGAGAATCTTCGGTTGGTCATAACTTCTTCGTTATAACTCGGATTTTAGGGTTCTTTATATGTATGAAAACCTTGACACGATTCCTACTACTTTTTTTTAACCCAAATAAGATTTTTGGAAAGTTAAATTTTGACCTAAATTTGACTTGCGTTCCATCATATTGCCTCGAAATATCGGGTTGTCACACTATTTCTTAGGACAATCCTTAGGAATAGATAATGAGGGGTAAATGATTCATAGAGAAGATACTTAAAAATAAAGAAGATAATAGGGATGGGTAAATAGGTTAATTGTTTGATGATGAAACATAATAACTATATTATTGTGGGTTGAATACCCTATGTACTCACCAGTTTCCCAACCTGATCCACTCAGTTTATTTGTATCACAAGTGTCGATGTGAAACTACATTACACTGAGAGATTAAGGAAACGTAGATCACTAGTGTAAATGAATGTAAGGTCTGTTTATGCTTATGTTTCTATATTGACAATGACATCCCATCGTTTTAAAAGAAATAAAATACATTTCTTCGGAAATGCTTTGATAAGTTATTTATCATGTTTTTCTGGGAACAAATTCCGCAACATTTTTTCTTTAAAAGGGATACTCTGATTTTCAAAATAAAGCATAAACAAATCGGTCTTTTATGGCCGTGAAAATAGGGATGTTACAGTCAGGCCCATCCCAGATGGTGGGTGATAGGGGTGACCGTCCAAAGCCTATCTTTTACAGGGGCCCAAATTTTTTATGGAAAATGTTATATTTAGAAGATAGTACAAATAATTTTCTTTCAGTTATTGAGTTATTATAAAAAACTTGATGAAATTTATGTATTTTAAGGGCCTATTTTTTTTCTCTCGCCCTGGGCCTAAAATATGTTTGGAACGGCCTTGCATCAGGTTTGTAGTTTTTCTATAAGCTTTATTATCTATATTATTTATATAATAAGTGTTTCAATCATCTACAGATAAATATTACCTTTGTGATGCCGCATACACCAACACTCGTGGATTTATGGCTCCCTACCGGAATACTAGGTTTTGGTTTGTCGGTTTTCGAAGAAACAGAGCTTTAACTAAGGAAGAAAAGTTCAATCATGTTCATGCACAACTTAGAAATATCATTGAACGCGCATACGGTGTATTGAATGCGAGATTTCCAATTTTGAAATAAATGACTCCTTATACTTTTCCTGTGCAAAGAGACATAGTCATTTATTGTGTTGCAGTCCATAATTTTATAAGGAAATACAATATTCAAGATGACTTATTTACGAACTTTGAACAAAACACTATGGTTACTCATAATATGGAAGGTGGAGGAAGTGAGGACCAAAACATACAAGATATAGAATGGGGTTCAGAAGTTGTTGATTATATGGTTACTTTGTGCGATCAAATTGCTAATCACTTACTTTCAAATGGTTACCGTTAAATTTCTATGCAATTTGTTAACTACTTTTTGATTTTGTATAACAATTTGTATTTGGATTTTGTATGACACTTTGTATTTTGATTTTAAATGATGTATGTTTAATTTGGATTTTATGTGATAGTTTGTATTTTTATAATTATTTTATCAAGTAATATAGACAATATAAGGGTAATATGGTCATTTTCATCATTCAACACAATCAATCAATAAAATAATCAAACAACATAAACTCGGTTAGCTGTGGACTCAGTCAGCATTTTAACCCAGTCAGCTTCTAGTCCGATCATCAACTATCAAATAATCAAACGACCCTTACTCTAATGGTTGTTTGAGGGTATGACTTTTTTTGTAATCAAATAATCAAACGACCCTTACTGTTGCGCCAAAGCCTCTTTGAAGGCAACAATAACTCTAATGGTTGTTTGAAGGTATGACTTTTTTTTGTAAACTTAATAATGAGGATGTTACTAGTCATATAATCTGACGAGCTTTCATTAGTTCATTTAATAGCTTAGAAGATTTGGTAACCAAACACACTATACAGCTTTATTTAATGCTAATAACTTCTTTATCGTACATAACTCATAAGTCAAATTTAAACTTTCTCTTTCTAAATTCATTTCTTTTAAAAGCTAAACCTACATTTTTGTGAAATTGCACAATAGATCAAAAAAAAAAAACCTTGAAAGTTTGAGTTATTTTAAAAACCAACGCTACACTACCTTACATATGGAAATATCTAGAGGTGAACATATATGGCACCTAATTGTTCTTTTCAAACTGTGTGTGTGTGTGTATATATATATATATATATATATATATATATATATATATATATATATATATATATATATATATATATATATATATATATATATATATATATATATATATATATATATATATATATATATATATATATATATATATATATATATATATATAGGGTTAGGTTCATTTGAGACCACCTATATTTTGTGAGACCGTGAGACGCATTTTTTTATTTTTTTTTTTTATTTTTTTTATTTTTTTTATTTAATTCATGTTCCGAAAATAATATTTAAAAAAAGAATTTTTTGATTTTCCCATTTATTTTGCATTTTAAAATTATTTTTAGAATATGTACAGTGTAATATTCTATTTAGAATAGACAAAATTGCAAGTTTGGTCCCTGTGGTATGTCAAAAATTGGATGTTTGGTCCAAAAAGTTTTGGGGTTGTACTGGTGGTCCAAAAGCTTTGATTTGTTGTGGAATTGGTCCAAAGGCTTAACAGCCGTCTACCCCCTCCGTCTGTGTGAGGGTATTTTTGTCAATTCACGCTCATTCCTTTGATATCTTATTAAATTAAACCCCCTATCCTAATTAATTGATACCTGCCGCCAAATCCTCTGTGCATTTCATCGGTCGACTCTCCTGTCACTTTCATCTTCATTCGTTACCCAGAAGCCCTAACCTCCAAGTTGAGTTTTTTATTGTGATCGGTGTTATTTCAGTGTATGAACATACCAATGTGGAATATAAGGCTCTTAGACAAACCGTTCAACGCAAAGGTGGCTTATGGTAAGGATTTTGTAATTTCTCTGTACATTACATGTTTTGTATGTGAAATCATGCTTCTGAACTTATTTTTGTTGTTGGTTTGAAGATGGCCACCCAACATTATTTACCATCAAGCTATACCATGGAGGTGAGTTCACCAAGTTTCCTGATGTTCAATACATTGACGGAAGTGTGAATTATGTTGACATGGTGGATATAGACACGTTTTCAGTTCATGAGTTGGATGCTATGATGAAAGGGTTCAGGTACGGTGTTCCTCCTGTGATTTACTATCACTTCCTTGTGCCTGGTGGAGACTTCCACTTTGGTCTTAAACCCTTAGGCAATGATGATGATTTACGAACTTTTGCCCAATATGTGTGTGATCACAAAATCATGAGGGTATATACTGAACATGGTGAGACAAAGTTACTTACCTACTTTATGAATCCTAAACCTGTTAAGAAGGTAACTATTGTACAAATGGATGAAATAGATGAAAATGATGACAATGAAAACCACACAACTTTCAAACTTCACTTTCATAAGTGATAGACAAAAGGTAATAGATTTCCTTGATGTATTTTAGTTTTCTTATTACACTTGTATTATACTAACCACAGTTTAATGACTTTGTATGGCTTAATTCCAGCCATTGCACAGTTGTTCCCGGTTGCTGAACACGGATTCTGTCTTAGACATATCTATGAAAACATGAGGAAGAGATGGAGAACTACTAAGTACAAAGAAAAGTTATGGAACTGTGCCAAAGCCACAACAGTGCAAGAATTCAATCGTTTGATGAAAGCGTTTAGTGAATATGACATAGAAGCTTATGAATGGTTGAAGAAGATCCCACCACAACATTGGGCTAGAAGCCATTTCACAGGTAGACAACTCTCAATTCAGTGCTAAGTTACACAAATTTGTTGTATGTTGTTCTAAATTACAATTATCTTGCAGGTAGACCAATCACAGACATGCTTTTAAATAATCTATGTGAAGTGTTTAACAGTAAACTGATAGAAGGTAGGGATAAACCAATAATCACATGCTTAGAGTACATTCGGGAGTACATGATGAAGAGGATTTGCAATGTGATAAAGGTTCAACAGAAGTGTGCAAGTCCATTGACTCCAACAGCAACAAAGATCATGGAATCAAACACAACAAATGCTTCTAACTACATAGCCAGGTGGAATTCCTCAGACAAGTATGAAGTACAAGGACCATGGCAAGATCAACATGTTGTTGACATGGGCCAAAGGGTATGCAGCTGTAGGAAATGGGAATTAACAGGAATTCCTTGTAGGCATGTGATTGCAGTCTTATTTGATAAAGCTGACAATGGTGAGGATGTGGGTGAACTTTACACTTATGTACACAAGGTGCATTGGCTTGAAACCTGGAAAGAGGCTTATTCCTACAAGGTAGAACCAATCAAAGGTCGTATCATGTGGCCTGTTAGTGATTGTCCAATAAAGATCAGCCCTCCTCCACATCGTAATCAGCCTGGTAGGCCCAAGAAGAAGAGGCAAAGATCCATGGACGAAAAATCTCAAAGTTAGAGCCAAACTCAAAGTCAAAGTCAAACAATTGGTGCTAGTGGTATAGATGGTCATGGTCCAGGGGGCCGTGGAAAACTCACAAGGAAGTTCATTACTGTCACTTGTAGCAAGTGTAAAAACAAGGGACATAATGCAAGAACATGTAAGGGGCAATGAGGAAATTGATGTGTTGTCTTGTTGGATTAAGATGATGTAATGTATTACTTTTGGGAACCATTGTGTTGTTCTTTTGGGTGTCTGTTTAATGGTTTTGATGTTTTTTGGACAACTTTACCCTCCGTTTAGAATGATGTTTTTTTTGGTCATGTAACAAGAATTTGGTATGTGCAAACAATGGTTATTAACTTTGGATGGTCTTTTGTTTATGCATCATTGTCCTTTACTTTTTAGCATCTTTATGTTACTATTAGGTTATGTTAAGCATTAACAGTTTGTCCCATCACTACTATGTCTAGTAGAACCAAAATATTTGGATGTTTGAAACAAATAACTTCATTACCCACTAACCATAACAATGCATTCACTTGCATGTCCAAAAGAGTACATTCACAAACATAGCAATTTTCCCAAATCTACCACAAAATAAACCACTAAAACATGGAAGAACTACTTCATCAGAAAAAAAAACAAACCTAAAAAAAACCCAGCTACATATCAGGTACAACTTTAGTTTTGATTTTTCTTCCTTTATTTTTCCAATATCATACTTGAACATTTGATTTTCTTCCTTCAATTTTCCAACTTCAGTCTTTAGCTTGTTGATTGATCTCAGCAACCCAGGTATTATTGATTTTGATCGTTCAAACATTTGAGGGTCGATCCATCCCACAAACCCACATGTCGAATCCTAGCAAAATATAAGAAGGAATTGAGTGATCAGTGAAAAATCTTCATAACCAACCACATGAATACTAACCTCTTTAGGGCATCCCCAAAAACGTCGACCAGGGTTCTTATCAGTCCAAGCCGTTCACACTATCGCCATTTGACCACAAAAACACCTCACCATTGTTGATTTTGAGTTTGGAAGACACGATTTTGATTTTAGCAGGAGGAAATATCGATTTAGGGAAAAGATGAAACACATGTTCGATCTATTAATAAGGAGAGTAGACGTTAGGGGGGTTTAATTTAATAAGATATCAAAGGAATGAGCGTGAATTGACAAAAATACCCTCACACAGACGGAGGGGGTAGACGGCTGTTAAGCCTTTGGACCAATTCCACAACAAATCAAAGCTTTTGGACCACCAGTACAACCCCAAAACTTTTTGGACCAAACATCCAATTTTTGACATACCATAGGGACCAAACTTGCAATTTTGTCTTTAGAATATTTCACGTATTTTTCAAAAAAAAATAGAATTTTTTTCTTTTTTATTTTTATTTTTTTTAGTTAATTCAAGTTCCGAAAATAATATTTAAAAAAAGAATTTTTAGATTTTTCCATTTATTTTGCATTTTAAAATTATTTTTTAGAATATGTCAGTGTAATATTCTATTTAGAATATTTAACGTATTTTTCAAAAAAAAAAAACGGAATTTTATTTATTTTTTTATATTTTTTTTAGTTAATTCAAGTTCCGAAAATAATATTTAAAAAAAGAATTTTTGGATTTTTCCATTTATTTTGCATTTTAAAATTATTTTTAGATTTGGTCTCACGATCTCACAAAATTAGAATGGTCTCAAATGAACCTGAACCTATATATATATATATATATATATATATATATATATATATATATATATATATATATATATATATATATATATATATATATATATATATATATATATATATATATATATATATATATATATATAACCAGAATTATTGGTTCTTCAAAGAATCTAATTTTTTTTTCAAGTTTTAGTGTTTATTCTTTATCGAAAAAAAATCTAAAAATATATAAATTCATAAATTAAAATTGTAAATGTTAAATATATTTTTCAGATTAACGGTGTGAATTTAGATTCACATTGTGAATTTGACGAAAAAAAATTATCGAATTTGATATCAATTGAAAAACGATAAAAAATTATGAATTTCTGTATTTTTAGTTTTTTTTTATAAAAAATAATTTATAAAAGTTGAAAAAAAAAAAAAGATTGGTTCGTTGGTTCCTTGGTAAATTATGGTTCTTTATTGAACCTCACCCTATATTTATCCTCCCTAATAAATAAAGAATTTTTTGTCACATGTCATCTTCTCTTTCATTTGGACACATGACATTTTCTAAAATTTTGAATTTTCTATTTTCCACTTGTCATTTTATTGTATTTTTCATTTTATTAAATTAAAATTCAACATTTAATATGTATAGTAATATATATGTAAGGTATTTATTAGAAAAATGTTTATATATGTAACGTATTCAATACATTAAAGCTTCATTAATTTTAATAATTCAAAGTTTTTCTCATTTTTCTTATAAATTCAAACTTTTCAAATTGTTAAAATTTGATATTTAATTTTTTTTAAATAAACTCATTTAATACATGGGTTTCATACCTATTATATATATATATATATATATATATATATATATATATATATATATATATATATATATATATATATATATATATATATGTGTGTGTGTTATATAAAAATCGTTCGGCGGTAACTCGGTGGTTGATTGGGATCAACTGATTAATCGGTTTGACGGGAATCGATCGAAAACCATGAATTACTAATAAAACTATTTTAAAACTTAATATATCCTAAGAAAACTAGTATTTGAAAAATTAAAATTTTTAAAATTTTAAAATTTGAAATATTTGTTATGCAACATTTGAACTTTTGATTGAATTTCTTAAATATTACTATCTAAGAGCGTCAAGGACTGCCGAGGACCGCTTAGCTCGATTTTGACCGATATTAACCAATGTCAACCAAACACCTCTAATCATAATCAGTTGCAGATCGTCTAGATCGATATTTAAAAAAACTGATATATATATATATATATATGTGTGCATCTGTTGTTTATATGATTGTTGATTCATATATATGAATTAAAAGTTAAAATAAAAATAAAAAATAAAAAAAAAGAAAAAGAAAAACAGTAAAAAATCATCAATTTTTTGTTTTTTTGAGCCTTTATATTTTTTAAACGCTAGATTTTGTTAATATTTGGGGTTCTAATTCTGAAAAAATAATGTTTGGATTAATAGGTATAAGTTCATACAAATCTTTTGGTTATAAAAAAAGCTGTGCTATTTTAAATTTTGTACCCTTAACATGACATAATTACTCGATTTGTATGATACTACCAATTATACAGGTAGCCAACTTTTTCATTCGCCTGGTAGCAGATTTGTTGGTTTTCCATTACATATATTTTACGACAAAGAGAGCAATAAGCAAACACAATCCGCATCTATTTTAATGATTTTTATGAAGTTTATCTAAAAAAAGGGATTCCTGATTCTACTTTCACAAATTTTTAAGTGGGGCCAATAATTAAACAATTTCCTGAGGAAAAAAAGTACCTTGCAAAATAAATGATTTTTTCCACTTTTCCTAAATGTTAAAAATATAATGGTGTGATAAATCTACCGCCTTGTTGTGATTAGTCACATTATAAATATTGGGTTATTAATCAAATACGTGTAAAAAGTAAAAACCCAAAAAACAACTCTTCGAAAAAAATGCTTACATTTTCATACAATACAACCAACTTGGATGCAATCCTTAAAAAAAACAAAACATAACGACTACCAATGTTAATATCCTGTGTACAAGTACCATTAAATACTAGGCAGAAAATTGCCAACAAAGTTGGTTGCATGATAAATTCATATCATTAAATGAGACTACAAAAGATTCTTTTAAAAATTGCCTGTGTAGCAATAGCAATAACAACCTTTCTTTACCGGGTTAATTAATCAAAGATCAGTCACATCAGCGGAAAACTAAAATTGCAAAGTTTTAAAAACCAACTTTTTGAGTTAAATTCCGCAAATAAATTATTAAATTTACACAACAAAACAACACAAGCCGTCTGATATCAGTCGATACCCAGACTAGAAAAGTGTTCGAAAGAGCCCTGTGAAAAAAAAAAATATATATATATATATATATATATATATATATATATATATATATATATATATATATATATATATATATATATATATATATATGTTTATTAAAAAAAATTGATTAAAAAGAAAGAATAAAAATAAATAAATATATAACTTACAGCATAGTCATCGTGAACACGCCAGATTGCTTCTCCAAGTAGATTTGCTACGGATAAAATAGTCAATTGCGGGAATGAGTTTTTCTCAGACACTGGAATCGTATCTGTAATAATCACCTCTTGGAAAAGACCACTCGATAATCTTTCAACAGCAGGCGGACTACATAACAATTATAACTTTTTAACATATTTTTTAGACGTAAGACCTAAAAATATATATGATAAAAAAGTACCTTAAAAGCGCATGTGTACAGCATGCGTAAACTTCCCTCGCACCTTCGTCACGTAACAATGCTGCCCCTTTGGAGATTGTACCTGTAATAATAATAAGAATTATTATTATTATTATTATTATTATAATCCAAACAACTAGTATTAAATTATATAAGTAAAAGAGTTTGATAATCTCATCTCACCAGCAGTGTCGATCATGTCATCCACCATAACTGCTACTTTACCCTTTACATCACCAATCAAATTCATTACCTGCATCATGATGTCATAAATATAGAAAATGAAAAATCAGGAGGATAATTAGGTCTATCAACACAACAGAGCCTGATTTTTCTTGGGTCTATCAATAAAATTTAATAGTAATAATAATAAGGGTGCTGTTATTTGAAGGAAAGACCCTGTGGAAATGGTGAAATCCTTTCACATCAATCAAATTATCATATTTTATAAATGCTCACTTACCATTGTTACTAAAGACAAAATGCTGTTATTTGTTAGTCTTTTTTACACTGTAAAAATATATGTTTTAACCAAGTGCCTACAATTATGTTGTTTTCTCGATTTCTATATTCTACACGGTATAAAAAATAAGTTTTTATATTTAATATGTTTTTGTAGGCTGATATTATCAGGATAATACATACTTTTTTTATTTAAAACACATTTATATGCATAAAAACATACTTTTTTTTTACATTTAAAAAACATATTTATGCATTTAAAAAATATATTTATACATTTAAAAACTTATTTTTTACATTATACTCCTAAATCTATAAATTTCAGACCCAAAAGAGTTTTGTACCCTTTAACCATGGGTACACCTAACCTAACTGAAAGCAAGATTTATTCCATTTTCACATTAGAATTATGTCGTTTACGATTTTTCTATAAATATTTTTTATGATATTCATTTCTATAAATTTATTTTTTACGATGATATATCTATTGATTAAAGACATAGTACAAATTATGATATACTTCTACACAGTAATTAGATAGGTTTTGGTCAAGTTTCTAAAATTTCATTGTTTATTTGATTTTCATATTTTACACAATATAAAAATAACATTTTTATACGATATTGTTGGTAGGCCGATATTAACAGGTTAAAAAATTGAATGTAGTTAACATAACTTGTTTTTTATTTAAATCGTGATTAGACGACAAACCACTTTGAAAAAAAAATGATCGTTTTACCACTTAATAAACAAAAATGATATAAATATATAAAAAAAGGTTCTAAAATAACAAAATATCATCCACCTAATATATAATATTGATATTGACATATTTTAAAGTATTAATGAATAAAAGATATTAAAAACCCCTTTTATAAAAGTGTAAGGAATGAATTTGAATGTATTTAGATTATTTAAAGAATTAAAATCATTATTATATTCGCAAAAAGAAATCAATCATGAATTGATGTGAAAAGCAACGTAACATGGTTCATATTAAGGTTGTATGGTGGTGTCGCTGATCTCTGTTCCACATGTATTGGTTGTTTTTCTTTTTTCTTTTTTGGTAATAAAACTTTGTTATAAATTAGATTTTTTATTCAAAAATCAAATAAAGGAAAATACAGCCAAAATTTTAATTTTAATTTATTTTATTTGGTAAATAATTAATAACTAAACAAACAAATTAATTAATTAAAAAAGAATAGATGAGGGTGCAATAGTCTTTTTGTGATTGATAGGGACCAAAGACGCAACAAAAACATACTTTGAGGTCTGTTCGGATTTTTAAAAAAAAAAAATTTAAGAACCAAACGTGCAGGGTTGGTAATTGGTAATAAAAGGTTTGGGTTATTATGGAGAAGAGAGAAACTTTAGTCTAAAAGTGACGAACAGAGTTCACCCTTAAACTTATGCCTATGGTTTTTCTTATGACACGTATGTGCCATCTACTTGGCAATTTTTTAATGACATCACGTCCACGTGGCGCTGACATGGCATCTACACGGTCAAATTTTATTTAATTTTAATTTTTTTAAAATAGATAAACATAGTTTTACCTCTGCCACATTGTGCCCATGACGCCGTTTATCAACAATTGCTAACGGCGCATCAGATAACTTTTTAGCAAAAGCTCGAGCTCTAGCGACCCCACCAACATCCGGGGAGACCACTACCAAATCATCAGCACAAATGCTCTTGCTCGCAAGGTAATCAAGTATCACCGGCTACCCATCAACATTCAACAATAAACAAATTACCAAAAAAAATATACATATTAAATGTTTAAAGAAAACACAAATTACATAAAAGCCATTTTTCTGGTTTAACCACCACCATATTTGTATTGTTACCTGGCCATGTACATGGTCAACTGGAATATCAAAATAGCCTATAGATTGACCAGAATGAAGATCACAAGCAAGAACACGGTCAGCCCCAGCTTCTGTTATAAGATTCGCAACAAGTTTAGCTGCGATTGATTCCCGCCCTTGAGTCTGAAAAATAAATATAGAAAAGAGTAAATTACAACTTTAGTACCAAAGACTTTGCTTTGGAAAATTTGGTCCTTATTCTTGTTCCAAGTAAAATGACTACTTTTTGATTTTGGGGAGCAAAATTACAAAACTCAACACTATACTCAGCGACCAAAAATAGTCATAGTACTTGGAACAGAGAAATTTACATTTTTGGTCCTTAACTATTGTTCATTTCTTTCAATTTTGATCCCAATAAGTTCGCTTACAACTTTGGTCCTTATTTGTGGTATTTGTAACATCTTCAGTCCATGTTCCAAGTAAAATGACTACTTTTGGTCCTTGAGTATAGCTGATTGTTGCAGTTTTGGTCCCAAAAAAATAGTCATACTACTTTATTCAGGGAGTAAAAAACTCAAAATATGGAACCAAAATTGGCTACACTCATGACTAAAAACATTACAAGAGCCTCAAATAAGGACCAAAATTGGCTACACTGATGACTAGAAACATTACAAGAGCCTCAAACAAGGACCAAAAATGCAAAAAGCAGCTTGACTCAGGGACCAAAAATGTAATTTACTCTATATAAAGCTCGTAATGGGTACCTTGCGATCAGCTCTTGCATATCCAAAATACGGGATGACAGCTGTAACAGTTTTTGCAGATGCCCTGCGACATGCATCAATCATGACTAAAAGCTCCATGAGATTTTCATTGGCAGGGGGACAAGTTGGTTGGACAAGAAACACGTCGCATCCTCGGACACTTTCGCGTAACTGAACGTATATTTCGCCGTCTGCAAACCGTGTTATTTTGATGTCTCCTAGGTCTAGACCCATGTAGGCCGCAATTTCCTGTCATAAAAACTAATAAACTGAACTTTTGAAGATTAAATGAAATTAAAATTAAGAAGGAAAAAAAGTGTATGTACTTCAGAAAGTGCGGGATTTGCAGTTCCTGAAAAGACGCGAAGTCGGGTTTCTTCTTTTTTGATTGGGTCTCTTTGGAATTCGTATGGAATGAAGAGTTTAGGGTAAGTTTGTTGGTTTTGATTGGTTGTGAGGGTTTGTTGTACACCATGCTTCCCGTTTCCTTCAAATTTTAAACTGCATTTCTGAATTCAATGCAATAAACTTATGTGATTAATTCATATGTAATGTATTTCTAATGATTTGAAAGCATCATCGAAGGGGTATTCATTTGAACATGATTATGTGATGTGAAAGTGAAACTACAATAAACATTATACTTTGAAAACTTGGACAATTTTGGCCCAAATATGATCTCAATTAAATTATTCAACCAAAGTAACTAATATGAAACTTTTTTATGCATTGTGCATTTGTGTTTATCACTTGGTTTCTCAAAATAACCACTGCATTTGCAAAAGTCCTAGAAAACATTGTCCTTGAAAATTAGTAACATTTTTGCCAAAAACAATTGAAAATTTCCACTCTGGCTCGACTTCTAATGCTGAAAATTTTAATCAAATTTAATTGAATAAGTGAGTAACAAAAGTAACTAATATGCAACTTTCATATGGTATCATACTTGACACTTGGTTTCAAAATAAACATCCCACTTGCAAATGTTAAAGATGTTTGTTACTAATCAAGCATTTTTATTAACATATGTATCAAATCATTAAGGTACAAAAATACAGATAATGTTGAAAGACACTAAATATTAAATACGTGAAGAAAATCATCGCACATCTTATTCAAAGTATTTGTCATGACAAGAATATATAGAGAATAATCAACACTAACGTGTAGCTTTCGTTTTGAGAAAAACAATTGTACATTTAGTTCTATCAAATTTGTGATTTGATTGTACAACTTTAGATGGATTGTTTCAATAAATAAACAAGCTATGAATTTCACTAAATACTGTCTAAAATTTAATTTCAGAAAACCAGTAATTCAAATTACTTGTTTTCAATCCTTTTCAGCATATTTGTTCTTCACAAGTCACAACCTAATTTCATTTTCATTCTTTCTAATGTTTGCAACCTATTTTAATGAAATTAGTTGGGTAACAGGTAAATTAAGCAAAATACATATTGAATTGACAATAAATAAAATAATTTATGTACAAATCAATACAATTGATTTGTTGTAAACATGAGATTGGCGCAACTTTGATTAACAAATTAGGCACTAAAAATAAATGGGCAAAAACATTCACAAGTTTACTGTACTATGTTTTTTGGACTTATCCAAGTACTATGGTCCTTTCAAACTGATGTCAAGTACAATGGTTATAAAAGTTGCACATGAACTACATTGATTTAGTAATTTCAGTGAAGTTGAAACATTGGGGAAATTTTGTTCATGTTCTCCAAATCTGAGATTCATCCAAAATTTCCACTTACATTTACAAGCTAAAAAGTGAAAACCTTCATATTCATACAATCAAATGTCATTATCAATCAATTAACAAATATGTGCATTACAGCCATTCTTTCAAAGTAACTACAAATGTAGATTAACCCTAAATGAATGCCTTCATTTCTTCTATCTAGTTTAGAGTCTTTGAATAAAAATTCAAGGAACATAAACTGAAATCACAAAAAATAATCACTTATTTGGCAAATAAACTTCGTCGCCTAACATAAACAAAGAATGCATATAGGGAAACAGAACCAGAACCATTCTTATTAGCAATTTCTACACGAATTTGCGGACATACTAGAGGAGCGGGGGCATGCAATAATCAAAACTAATCCAATGTTGTGATTACAAGCTTAAAATCAAAAGCTAAGAGCAATCAGAAAACAAACTTGAATCTATAAGAACACTTACGACGACATGCATGTGTATTAGAGGGAAATTTTGAAAAATGCAATTGAGAATCGAAACTCACAACTAAGGCATTTCTCGCAGGGGTAGCATATCGAAATTTGTTGGCAGCTGCGAGATGTCCAGAAGAAAATGCAAGAGAAGCCATTTGCCAATCGTAAGAAAATCACCGAACGAGCACTCTGTGAGTATCAGCGAGAGGGGAGGACCGGTTTAGGGTTTCGCCATCTTTTCATTCCTAGGAACGGTGCTTTGCTCTATAAAAACTATCCGGTAGATATTGTGTCAATTCGTAAAAAGAAAACCACACAATAGCCTAAATAGTAATCTTGATTCCTTTTTATAAAGAAATTAACTATTTTCCAGTTTAAATGGAAGTTTTCATTTTAGTGATTATGGACTCTAAACTAGTTAATTCACAATTTCACATCGAACTTTATGTAAACTTTATAACATAGTTAGTTACTTGGTTATGTAAAAGAGAAATTAAGTATCCTTATTCCTGTTCATATGAATTGATGATAATTGTATTGAAATATTGTTACTTTTATCTAATATGATATTTGTTATATTTTATATAGAAAGAAGAATATTTAATTTCTCTTATGTAAAATTAATATAATGAGAGCATGAGAGATCCTATAATCTTATTGTTAAAAGGAATGTGTATCATCCATAGCTTCTCTCCACCTTCCTTTCTTTTGATAAGCTTTTGTTTTGTCCTTACATTTTGTTTCTTAATTTTATATGTTATACTTTCTTAGCTAGACAACGATGTTTGACATGACTACTAGTGCTTGTCAGGAACACTGTGTTGCCCTAGGCGGCACCCGCAAATCACACCACGTCACAATTGAGACTATGGATTAGCAAATGGATTGGATGGACAGGATCGCAACCAAGACCAATCATACACTAAACAGGACGATTCTCGTTCAATGGCGGTTCTCTCTAAGTGCACATAGTGGCACCGACAACCACTACTTTTACTATATGCAGTGTAAATTTTTTGAATTTTTTCGAATATTTTCTTTTTTTACTATAAAGTGTGTTATCGATAACACCTACTACTAACCAACAACACATACTAGGGAATCTTGTGCCTGCCCCTGTTCTTGTTTCTAACACTCCAAAAAAACCACAATAAATTTAAAATGTTCAAAACCAACCATAAATCAATATTGTTTACAAAAGAGTCATTGTTTCAAAAGCATTATTTCAAATCAGAGTTTTCTCCAAGACCCGGAAACATAAAATAGGAAGTTTGTGTACGATCATGTATTTGTCTTCCCACGATCCTCTGAAGCACCTGAAATGACAAACTAAAATTATAAGTCAAAGCTTAGTGAGTTCCCCCAGAGTACCAGCATACCACATAACAAACTAGCACACAATATGAGCAGCCAGCCTGACTGGACCTCCTCGCAGGGCCTACAACTTATCTGAACCGCTTTACGAGCCTTCGGCATGACTGGACCGCCTCGTAGGGCCTACAGCCTATCTAGACGGCTCCACGGACCATCAGCCTAACTGGACCGTCTCTCAGGGCCTAAAGCCTATCCGGTCGTCCATGGGTGTCTTGGCCTACATCATAAAACAGGAGCGCCTCAACCCAACACAACATGTTGACATATGCAACAAATACACATAAACACAAAGCCAGCAAATACATAAAATCATACGGTTCTACTGAACAGCTACAAACTATCATATCACTATCCTCACCAGAATAAATAATCTAATGGGCTGGCATTGGTGCCTTTAGCCCACATGTATAATAAGGAAAACTCACTTCTTAGTCTGAACACGAGTTGAATAAATCTCGGTCCCGAACATCGGCTCAACATTGAACTCAAGATGCACTTTTCTTATATAGGGTTAGCTAGAGGAACGTTTTCTCAAGTGGAGGCTGACAAAGGAATGAGAAATGAGGTGATAATGATGCTTATATATGGACCAAACCCTAAAAAAATTGTCACACCCCCGAACGGGGACGGCGGAAACTTCCGGGAGCGGGTGACTTCATCTAGTAATCTTCCTATTCTAATAAACGATTAGTTCTTTTGTCATGTGTCATTATATTAGACCTCTCAATTAATGTGTTGCCACTTGTCAATCTATTACTTCTCCATTTTAAATTTATTAGACATCCTCATTAATGTGATGTTATTTTCAATGTATTTATTCTCTATTTTAAATTAAATTTTAAATTTTATATTATTGTTTTCATTAATTTACAAAAAAAAGTAATATATGTTAAAAACTACTTTTATATATTTATTTGAATCAACAATTATAATTTCACATAACTAATAAAAATATCTTTTAGTAATTTATTTAAAATAATTGATTAATAATTTTGATTTTTTTATTATAAAAGTTTAATTACTTATATAACTGTGGTTCCCACGTGTTATAAACTAGTATCATAATAATTGAATATAAATTATACATAGCAACCAACATCACACATTAAAGATACCAACATACATTGTTTACAAATTGTATTTGTTCGTGAAATTACATCCAAAAATAACAAAATGTATGATATTTCAAAATACAATAATTATCCAAAATCCGTAGTTGAATACTACAAGTCATTTGAAAAGCGTCAACATAGAATGTTTGTGAGTTCATAAGCATATTTATAAGAAAAACTTTGTAATAGTTTGTAAAACTCCAGAAAATCCAATATTTTCTATAAAAATAGTTTGAGAGTCTCGTTTCCAAATCATGTATAATTGCATGCATGTTCTTTTGTTTCTTTGTTTGAAATTATATAGAGTGTTCCCAGAAAATCCTATATTTTTTGTTATACGAAAAGTTGTGGTCTTAAAACCCTAAGACCAGAGTGGTTAAATTATTTACAAAATAGACGACACATAGTTTTATACTTTATAAATTGAGTAGAGTGTATATTCCCCGTAAATTTTAAAATGATATTGTTATTCTCTACGTGGGTCGTTACAACCATACTAATGTGACTAAAGCGTCTGTCTTGACGTTCTTCAAGTGTCGGTTTCTAATAAAATATTTATCACCCTAGATTGATCTGTCTAGCCGTAGCGAACAGCTCAGGTGTGGGGGTCTCAACCCCGTATAGATCTATACACAATATCTCGCTCTCCCTCCAAGGACTCTGGTTATAACTACATGAGTTACGGTGTACACTAAGTAGGTACAGTGAAGGAGTGTCTCACAAGAGCCTTAACAGCATTTACGTAAATTTTGAATCCCGTTATTAAATATTATAAATAACATTCCTGGTGTATATTTACGACTGCAGTTTTATAACACGCTATAATTCATGATGTAAATTTACATAGTTTACTAGGAATGTTTAAAAGCCTTAATAACAGATTAACAGACAGTATATGACATGCAACTTTTATGTCATAAAAGTCTAATTAGTTCACCATTTTGCTAGGTTTATTTATTGTGACATCCCCAATTTCACGGCCAGAAAAGACCGATTTTGTTTATGCTTGTTTGAAAATCAGAGTAATATTTACATAAAAGTGTTGCGAAATTTGTTCCCAAAATAAAAATATGTAAAGATTTATCAAAGTATTTTCGTAGAAATGTATTTCATTAAAAAGACTCGGGATGTCATGTTTGATACAGATCAAAAGCATAAACAGTACATGATAAGCCTTACAACAGTTATTTACAACTACTGGCCTATAATTCAAAAATCTCTCATCATCATCCAAATTATGCTCTGGGTCCACTACCTGTAAAACAGAAAGCTGAGTGGGTCAGGCTTGGGAGTCTGGTGAGCATATAGGGTTTTCAACCCACAAATAATAATAAATTTATTAATTTCATCGATCAACAATAAATTTATTAATTTTATCAAACCAACAATAACCCTGATTACCCATTCCCGTTATCCTCACGTTACATTCCTAAACACCTATACAAAGGACCTAGTTTAAGGATTTTATCATCGTGATGGACTTTACTGCTAAGGGGATTCCTCAGCCATATATGTCCGTAAGGCAACCATGAGGGGGATGGAGTACACCGGTGAACATCAAGCCCACAAACACCTACAGGTTGCGAGCCTGCTAGCGTTCCACTAGACTATCTAGAAGAGTCCATGGTCGTCATCCATACTCCGCTAGATGACTGGAACAACAACAACATCGAGGCCTCTCATTATTTTAACACACATCAACTATTTCGTCTACCCATGTTTTACCCAACATATTTGTAGATAAAATACATATACAATTTATAACTTGTATAAAACATTTTATTCAACAATCATCTCAAATAAGCAATCAATATAATTACGCGTACCACGTATTTTATAGAAAAATACTTCATATCTATGTGTAAGATGAAAGCGACTATACACTCACTTGATTTGATGATAATCGGGCAACAATTTGTTCCTTAAAATGATCGTCTATGATAAAACCAAGAGTTTTATTGAGAAACCGGGCTCTGCGAGGGTTGGAGCTACAAAACCGAAAAGATAAAATTTTCCGGGTCTTCGGGCACTTCGGGATGTATTTCGGGCTTTAAAAATGATATCGGGGCTTCGGGGGAGGTCAAAATAGTCAACATATAAGTTTAGGGATGAAAAATGTCAATTTTCCAAAAGTAACAGGGAGATCTCGCATCCCCCTATTTATAGGGTGCGAGACCGAGGGCTGATCGGCTGAGAAGGCTCCATGTAGCAAGCTGCGAGGCTCGGACACGAAGGGGAGACGTGGCTGCGAGGGGGCGAAGTGTGTGGCAGCAGCGAGGGCGAGACACGGAGTCCAGCCATGTGAGACCGAGATAGGTGGCGAACACGCGTCGGATCCGGACATGGCCATGACTCGGTGACGCAGCAGCTTCGGGCACGAGGCGGTTTCGCGAGAAGGGTGACGTGGCCGACTCCTATTCATGCGAATTTTTCGAAAATTGCACCCAAAAATTCTAAAATTCATAACTTTCGCATACGAACTCCGTTTTTGACATTCTTTATATGCACGCGTAGGCGGGAATATATTCTACAACTTTTGTTTAGACTTCGTCGGCTAATTTTGAATTTAATTTTAATATTATTATTTTTAACAGACCGGGACAGAAAAATCCGTTAAAAATTCATAACTTCTTCATCCGACGTCCGTTTCCTTCAGTCTTTTTACCGTTGTACTACTATTGACGAGACCTTCGATTATTGTTTAGGTTGTGTCGGCTAAATATCGCTCCATCTTAAATTTGAGTATTTAGTTGTCTACTGGTAAGCTAAAACTTAGAAAAATCATAACTTCCTCATACGAAGTCAGATTTGGATGTTCTTTTTATCAAAATTCTCGACTTAACGAATAGTATGAATTTTGTTTAGATTTTTAAGGCTAAAAAAACACTTTATCATAAATTCACTTTTTACGCTTCCCGGTGTCGTGCCGGTTCCGTCGCGAGACTTCGACAAGTCATAACTTCTTCGTTATAACTCGGATTTCGGCGTTCGTTATATCTCCGGAATCCTTGTTTCGGCCACTACAACTTTCCTAAAAGATATCGGTTTTTTCTAATATTTATTTTCAATGCTTATTTTCATTATTAATTAATTAAATCATAATAATTAAGCAAATAAGCATATAATTCACATGATATTCACATAATTTCTCTTTATTACTTCAAAATGAGTTACAAAGGTTGACCTAGATTATTACAACATTATTAATGCTTTTAGCCTAGAAACACGGGTGTTACATTTATAAACTCTTTTTTTTAATATTTAATTTTAAACTAATATATTTATAACATTTTGTGTAAAAACAACATATTACCATAGGTTATACACCATAATAATAGTAATTTTTACATATCTCGATTTTCCACGATGCACATAAATCTCAAAATTCTATTATATTTTATGTATTTATACAAATTTTGTGGAATAGTGAGTTTGTCTCATTTTACTACATTTGTCATAAATAACTCATTTTTACTACAATTATCAAAAATAACCTATTTTACCATAATTATGATAAATAACCCATTTTTTACAAGTGATTGTGGTGTGTGTGTGTGTGTATATATATATATATATATATATTCAAAAATTTACCATTTTGAGTGTAAATTTTCACATTTTACCATTTTTTAAAACTTTATAACCAGAATGATTTAACATTTTCTTTGGCAATATCTGTGATTTTTGACAAACATTACAAGAAAATCATTTTCACTTAGCAGCTTATTTCATCTTTAGCATGTCACCAAAATATGTGAGATTATATCAAGGTACGCTTTGTCCTAACAACTTGAGACTTAACAAAGTCTCGAGTTTGAGGGTATTAGCATGAAACAATCACATTTCAACACACAATATACATACATACACACAAATACATACAATTATCCAAAGATTTTACACAAGACTAAACTCGTATTCTCCCCAAAAAGAAAGAAAACTCGAAAATAAGGGGTATGAAGCTCACCATGGGAATTTTTTGAAATGTAGAGGAATATGGAGAAAGGTTTTCAGCCCTAACTTGCTCTCTTGAGGGGGTTTTATTGAAAGGTTTTGCTGAAGTGTTAGTTGAAATTTCTAAAACAAAGAAGGATGGAGAAGGTGAAGGTGTTGAAGTTGATTCGAATTTAGGGAAAGCAATAGAAGGTTGCTCAAATAAAAATAAAGATGAAGGTAATTAATTTATAATTATTGTTTATTCATATATGATTGTGTTTATAATTGTTGTTTATTCATATATGATTTTTATAATTTTATTGGTTAGAAACTGTTGAAGAAGGTTTAGAAATTATACAATGGAAGGATTCAAATGAGACTCAATCATTGAAAAAGGACAAAGTGGAAGGGAAAGTTGAGAAATTTTTTATTCCAAGTTTTAGTCTTGGATGTAGTCAAGGTTCTCAAGTTTCCAAGAATTCATCTCACAATCAAAGTTCTTCTGGACGTATGACAAAGAAAAAGATTAAGGATAGAGTTTATTTGGGAAAACCAAGTGTTGGTTCAGAGTCTTTTGTTCCAAATGTTGATGTTATTGATGCTAGTCTAGTTTCTTTTGCACCCCCACCCCCTATTTGGGTACATTAGAAGGACCATCAAAGCCAATTTCTGACCAAGCTACAGTAATAAATGAAAAAATTCCATTAAAAGCAAATTCTTGGAAACCTAAAGAAATAAATGAAGAAGGAACATCAGTAGTAGATGTCAAAGGAAAGAGAGAAATGCAGTTTTCTTATGTTTATAAGTCACCTTTTAGGTAAAGGTTAATTGATTTTAAACCAAGTTTGACACAAATAGAAAATGTTGTTTGTCAATGGCTTTTTAGTCTTCAAGGAAATCCAGGGTAATTTTTTTTAAATATAATTCTTTATTTTTATAGTTATAATTTTTTATTTTTAATGACATTTAAATAAATATCTATATGGATATGGTCTTGCTTATGGAATCATATCTTATAGATTTTAGAGCTAATTATGAAAGTCTTTATAAAACAACCTATTTGCATGTAAGTGTTCATGATTCATGGTCTCGTATACTAAATCATGAAGAGAAATTCAAAGATGTTGTTAATTCTCCACTCAAATTGTTCATGAATGTTGATACTATTTTATGTTTTTCTTTTCATATTTTGATAATCATTAATAATTTTTATTAAATATTTCCATTTTATTATATAATCATTTCTGATTTTTTTTATATTACAGACTTTGTCATTTGAATATAATGATTTGAAGGAAACTGTAAAATATAAAGTTTTCAAGGACAACTTGTCTCTCAGTGTTTCTGGTGATAGAGACTTGAAGGTTTTGAATGATGTTGATATGGTATGTTTTCTTTCTAATATTATACATTTTGATGTTAGGTATTCTCCTTGTTTCGAGGAAAAACCACATATATCTTATTTTTATCAATCTGAAGAAACCTGCTTTTGAGGTTATTGATTATGGTGCAGATGATGTTGATTTCAATGATAAGTATGGTGTGATTTTAAACCTCTTGTAAGTTTCAAATCATATTTAATCTTTAGATTTGAAATCATATATGATATGTTTTATAACTATTATACTTATATTTTTCTGAGTTCAAATCATATATGATTTTCAGAAAAAGATTTTTTTGAAGTATCTAAAAGAGATCAATCATGCTAAAGCAAATGAAATGGCTGATAAAAATCTTACACCAATAAGATTGATAATGTCATGGAGGACAGTTTATAACAAAGTGGATCGTGGTTTTTTGCTATGAGACATATGGAGAGTTATTTTGGAGAAAAAATTTCTAAATGGAAATGTGGTCTTCCAAAAGAAGGTCCTTCTCAAGAATTTTTTTTGGAGATGTTGAGAATGAAATATGCATCAACAATTTTAACTTCTAAGATTAATACAAAGTGTGACGATGTGTTGAAAGCTACATATGAGTATCAAAAAGTTGATCCAAAGATTCGTGGTATGCATGCATATAATGCTCAATGGAATATAGAAACAAGGTTGTCAAGTTTTTTTTTATTTAATATTTTCTTATTTTAGAAGTAAATAGATGATGTTTTAAGAAGAAGTTTGTTTATGTTGTCTTTATGTTATAGATATTCTGAAGAATGTTTGTTTTTATGTAGTTGATGGATTTTATTATGTAAGTTTGTTTTTATAAATTATGTTATTGAATGTTAATCATAAGTGATTGTGTTATATTTTTATATGTTGTTTATATGTAATCATTAGTGATTGTATCATTTATTTTTTTTTCATTGTTTTTGTAATCATAAATGATTACATATGTTGTACAACACATTATAATTTATTATATTTTTTTCTTGATAAGTGAGCTTATTGTTAGTGCATTGAGTACATCACCATGCAGAATCTTATCTTTCTAAGATTTTAGTTTTGTTTTATAGTGTTTGCAGTGAATAATAGTTTCTTTATAAATCAAAACAAATCAGGTTTTTCATTGAGTTTTGAATATGTATTTATCAAGGAGGGAGCCTCTTGCTACCCCTTATATTTGGTTAAAGATGAGTGCTTATACTTCTCCAATGGTTAGTTTTTTATATTAATTTCTTCAATTTTTAATTTAATTTTTTTTTACATATCACAATTACTTAGTTATGATGTAAACAACTTCCATTTAATTTCAGGTAAATTATGGGCTCTATAAGTCAAAAATAACTAATTTTGTTGTATCTAATAACATGTTCCCCATTTTCAAGATTATTGTTGTTTTATTTGTAGGTAGATTTTCATACTGATTGTATCTGACTCGGAGAACGCCACTTCCACCATTACTTAAAAAGTTTATCTTCATTGAATATATCAGATCTTTATGAAGTAGAGGAATGTTGTTCATTTAAAGAATATTTTTTTTAATGAACAATATTTCTCTACATCAGATATGTAGTAAAGATTTGTTATGTTCAATGAAGATAATCTTTCTAAGTAATGGTGGAAGTGTTATTGGAGTTAGCTACAATCTGTATAAAAATCTAACTAGGAATATGAAGAACAAGAATCTTGGAAAATGGGGAACATGATATTTAAGACTTGTGAAATTATTTGTTATTGAAGATTTTATCATGTTTGATGTTATTCTATGATGATGATTAGAAGTTGATTTTCTAGATGAATATTTTTATGTTTTTATTTTTTATGAACAATGTTGTATATTTGTTAGGAACAATGTTGTTGTATATGGTTATATGTAATGATATTTGTAGTGGAAATTAGATTTTATTTATATGTAATCATAAATGATTACATGTTTTGAATAACAGTTTATATGTAATCATAAATGATTACATGTATTGAATAACAGTTAACAAATTACATAATTTTTTTTATTTGTATAATCATAAATAATTATGTAATACCACTTTATATGTTTTGTTTAATCATAAGTGATTATATACTTTTATAATCATAAAAGGCATAAAGTTAGATAGAAGAAGGTTTAAGATAGAAAATTGTCAAGAAAACTTATTTGTTGGACTATTAATAAAATCAAAGAAAAAATTATCAAAGTAGATGGAATCCAGTAAACAAAATCATAGTAAATTCTATTTTGTAAAAAGAGTAAAGTGTACCAAACAAAAAATATATTATTTAGAGAAAAAAATCCTGACTTATTCATTACCAATTAAACTAGTAATTATCTATGTAGTTTTTGATGATTGTTTTGTTGCAAGTTTGATTAGCCATGCATGCAAGTTATGAGCAGCCATTTCCCCACATCCTGAGCATCTTCTTGTTTGTTTGTTTAATTTTTATATGTTATTTCTGCTGCACTTCGAATTCTATTTTTCTTTCCACTTCCTTTTTTTGTTTTGAACATTTGAAACATTAATGTCAATGTCTTTTAGAATAGAAATGTCCATAAGGTTTCCTACCTCTTTAACATTTGTCCTGTTTTTCTGGAATTCATTTGTAGGATCGTTTTCATATTCCTTCAATATGCATTCTGTTTTCTTAACAAACAAATCCATTTTGTCTTTATTTTTTCTTATGTATTCCAAACATGCTCCAAAGTTATAGTATGCTTGATCGACATGTCTGTTAATTTCATTGTCTCCTATATCATATACATATATATATATATATATAAACACACACCAAAGTGATAATATCTTGATATCACATCCTTTCTCCAACAATTCTCAATATACTATTCAGGTATTTCCTTAATTCAATGTTTAATGAGTATGTTGAATGCATGTCTGCACAAAGTCTCAAAGTCGTTGAAGTGTTCACAAGTATATTTTACATCATTTGATGGAAGTTTTATTTCTGCATGTTCAAAATAAAATTAAAGCATTAAGTTTTTATAATCATAACTGGATATTGTTTCATATCATGTTTTGATTCATCAAAATTTAAAATAAGAATATATTACCTCAAATTCTGTTTTTAGATCGTTGTTTTTGTCCAGTTGTTCCACTTTGTATAACTCTCATCCGTTTTTTGTTCCAACATGTTTGTAATGGCAGTACCAAGAACCTTTGTAGATTTCTTTATGTACTTCTTAAAACAATGTACTTGTATAAACATTTGCAACATGTTTTTCTATCAGTCACGGTGACATAAATTTATATATTGCCTTCTTTGTTTGACGATCAACCTCCTTTTGTGTATTTATTTGTTTTTGAATTGTGCCATAGTTCATCATGAAAAGTAAACGTAAATTTACAGATTACGAGTAAGTATTGAAGAAGGAATTCATGCTTTCTGATCTTGAAGTGGTTTTCCTCAATCTAGACATTCTAGTGTCATTGAAGTATGCATGTATCCATTTGTCACGTAATTCGAACATATCATTGAACCATCTTTTATCTTCCAGATTAAATTCATTAATAATCAACTCCCACTTCTTCGCAAATTCATCAGGTTTGATATGCATGTTCCAAACAACCTTGTTAAATCTCTTATTGAAGGCTTTGTTTTTAAATAAATCGCCAGTAACCTTTTAATGAGCAATTTTACTTATATAAGTATAAATTATATACTTATTTGGATATATCCTGTAGGAGTAATCATATATGATTATGTACTCTAATCTATGATTAATCATATATGATTAATTATATGTGTTTATATAATATGATATATGATAATTCATATTATTAGAATACTTAATCATATATGATTAATCATATATGATTATATAGTATGATATCGGATAATAAGTATATAATCATATATGATTATATAGTATGATATTTGATAATTCATATTATTAGAATAGTTAATCATATATGATTATACAATATGATATTTGATAGTTCATATTATTAGAATACTTAATCATAAGTGATTAGATAGTTTTATTTTTGTTATACCTTTGCTTGTAATTTTTTCATTACGTGTCATATGCATAATCTGTGTCTTGAAATTGGTAAGACAGATTCCACTGCTTGTTTTATTGATGGATCTTGATCAGTTAGAATAATATTTGGTGCTTTCCCTTCATGAGCTCTAACAAAAGCTTTAAGTAGCCATTCATACGACTCAATTGTCTCTATACTCAACAACCTAACACCAACAGTAATAGATTTCTTGTGGTGGTCAACTGTTGTGAATGGAACAAATACCATTTTATACCTATATAAAGAAAATGCGTTTAGTACAATCATATTTAATTAATAGTATGTTTAAATTTAATTGTATAATTTTTTTTATTTTAACTTACTTGTTTGTTCTAAAAGTTGCATCAAAAGATATAACTTCTCCAAACTTTGCATAAAAAGCATTTTCTCTTTCATCTGCCCAAAACATAGCAACCAACAGATCTCCATCACGTAGGAACTCAAATGGATAATCTAGGAAATGATCTCTACGATCATTCATTTTGTTTATCATTATTTGAGCATCCTTGTAACATAAGATTTTATTTACTCATCTTCTCAAGTTTTTGTACTCTGTTACCTTCACCCTTACATATTCATATCCTCCTAAAACTGCTCGTATTTTGTGAGCCATTGTTAGACCAAATTTATCTTTTGATGCACATACTACAAACTTTTTTTTTTTCAGAATATGACATCTTTCTTGCATTTTTCATATAAGGTCTTTCCTCAATACTTTCCAGTGGGTGGTTGTGCAATTCAAAGAATTGCTTAACTTTGTAATCTATTGTTCCATAAACATTTTCAAATATAATCTTTGTTGTACACCCAATAATTATCTTGTTCGAATTTGGTTTCCTCTTGACAGAACTTGTAGCCAACGTATCACAAGGTTTTGGTTTAACCTTGCCACCCCTATTGCATATAACATATTTGTTTTTTATTATTTGGCTATTATATTTTGGTTGGCTACTAAGTCTTGTATGAGAACCTGCCATTCATCCATAATAAGTATACATTTTTAGTGCCAAATTTAGCGATTTGGAAATGTTGTTTACAACTAGTACCAATTCTGGAGGGACATCTGGTTCATATTTAGATTCTTCAATTATATTATTGCAATATGATTCATTTGTTGAACCGGAACTTTCACCTGATAAAAAAAGGGAATGACAAATATGTTATTATATAATTTTATGTTGTAATAATCATATGTGATTAATGATATGTATTTATATAGTTTAATATATTATTAATTATATTTTAGTATGAAAAATCATATATGATTATAGAGTGTAATATATAATTAGTTATATATTTCAATGCACAATCATGTATGATAAATATGATTAATATATAAGTAATCATATGATATATTTGCTTAATCATCTATGATTAATCATATGCATTTATACTTTTTAAAATAAAAGTAATTACATATTAGGGTGTATAATCATATATGATTATAGATATTAATATATTATTAGTTATATATTTCAATATGGGATCACATATTATAAATCATATGTGTTTGTACATTGTCTTATATTATTAATCATATATTGTACTCTGTAATCATAAATGATTATACGTATTAATTTACAGGTAATCATATTTGACACTGTTTAATCATGTGTGATTAATCATATGTAGTTTGTAATATATGATTAGTCATATTTTATGATGTATAATCATATATGATTATTCATCCTAATATAAGATTAATATATATATATATATATATATATATATATATATATAGGGTTAGGTTATTTTGTTTTTACTAACTATTGTGTGCCAGAATGCACAGATCTGAACCATTGGATGAAATATAATCAAAAGTAATGATTTGAGGGTCTATGATAGTAGAATAGGATAGCATGTACCATATAATCACACAAATTTCAGCATAAGGGCATTTTAGTCAATTAACTTATATTAAAAAAGGAAATTTTCGGATTTTTAGGGATGATTAATTCCTTTATTTATTAAAAATCTGAATATTTTAAATTAATTCAAATTTAAAAATCCGATTTTATTCTATCAGAATAATAAAATGCCAACCATAAACTAGTAAATATATTTTTCGATATTATTCTGTCAAAATGATAGAATGCCAAACATAAACTAGTAAATACATTCCGAAAGAATACACAAATCGATTCTTGAATTAAATAATATAACAAATAATTACATTGTACGATTGTGATTCATTGAATAATAACAACATTATGAAAAAAAAATAAAAAAACATCAAAATCTAACAAAAACACTAATCTATTCTGGAAGAATATTATTTTTAAGCAACACTTTATACATTGTAGCATAACACATTCTGGTTTAATACACTCTTGTTCTATATGTTTTCTTCCTTCTCCATATCAATGTTAGCCTCTTTAAAACCTGAATCCACAAAAAAAAGATAATCAAGTTTCAAAAATTAAACAATTCAATGCATTCAAATAGAAAACAACAATAAAAATTCTTATAGAATTTAAACTATTCTTGTAGAATGGTTTTGAATATTCTTTACCTTCTTCATTCTGAAAGAATAATAACCTTCTTCAAACTAAAGCCCTCTTTATTCTAAGAGAATATTGCCCTCATTCTGAAAGAATTTTTAGGTGAACATTCTTTTGGTAAAGCAAACAGGTTATATTACTATAGGTGAAAATAAAAATTATAAAGTTTGAAAACATTTAAAGCTAAATTTGCAAACCTTTAAGTATTATTCAATTAACTAAAATATTAAGAAAGAGAGAGAGAGAGAGAGAGAGAGAGAGAGAGAGAGAGAGAGAGAATGTGAATGGAATGGAATGGAAATATGTAATGGAGTCAGTCATTACCTTGAGAAGGTGCAGTAACACATCGTTTTGATGCCAACTCAGTTGCCCCTGGGAGCTGCAGCTTTCTGGGGACGAAAAGGTAATTATGTGTCAAGATAAACTGAAGGCAACAGGAATTATATGTATAAATCCATAATCTTCACCATCTACAAAGTAGACACTGATTGTAAAACAATAGGAACAAACACAGAGAACACCCATAGACATTAAACCACAAAAACCTAAACAGCCATTAGGAATATACATAATTGAAACAATACCTTACAACTCCTTACCAAATCCATCTTTATCTGAATAAATAGATTGCACCTAATAAATCAGCAGCAATCAAACCGATAAAAACAACTCATCTCCTTCCCCAAAATCTACGACGGATCTAATGGAAAATGTTCAAAAGAAGATGCAATTAAACACCTTTAAAACATATTAGAAAACAAACAATTCCATAATAACAAGATCAAAAGTGTTCCATTCCACCTAAAATCGAACAGAAATTAGGGCGACTTACATGAAAAATAAAGTTAGGGCGCGAATTGAAACGATGACTGCATGTTTCTGTCTCGAATCCACTACATCTTCCTCTCTCGACTCCTCTATATTGGTGCAATCGATTGGAATAACGACTCATTAAACATCGATTTGAAGTAATGGAAGCGATACGAGGTCCACCGATGTGGATGGACACTAAGTAATTCTTCTAGAAGGCCAAGAATATAAAGATTGACTGCAATGGTTGGGATTGATGGATGCAGAAAAAAAAAACTTGAAACAACATCGATCTTCTGCTTATACACAAAAGAAAGGGAAGAGGCTTCCCTCCTTTGATCGAAACCATCTCTGACGGATTTTTGCGGCCTATCGGTTGAATATAAACAGGGGAGAAAATGTAGATTTTAGAAAGTTAATGAATCACCATAATTAAATATACAAGATTACTATAATACCTTTATATGTTTTATTTAATGATTTATTATATCCTCAATTCTCATTGGTGCATTTAGGCACACAATATTTGTTGAAAACATTTGAACCTAACTCTCTCTCTCTCTATATATATATATATATATATATATATATATATATATATATATATATATATATATATATATATATATATATTAAATTTGAAAACACATATGGTAAATTATATTTTTATGTACATCTTATATAATTAATCACATATTATATTGTATAATCATATATGATTATACTATTTAATATATAAATTAATCATATATTTAGATCTATGAACACATATGATAAATTATATGTTTTTTTAAATTGTTATATACGATTAATCAATATAATCGTATATGATTATACGTCGTAACATACAATTAATCATAATTTATACTGTATAATAAGTTACAACATATAACCATTGATGATTATGTAGTGTAATTTATTATTAATATAAGATCAGTTATGTTTTTTGTTTATGGCTGAATAAAAAAATCAGAATCAAGTTTATAAATTGTAATGTAATATGTAGTATTGAAATGAATTATGTGTACCTTCAATACGAATCGTATTTTGAAGTTCTTCAGAAATCAAAGAAATTGAAACGATTCGTTCGTCGACGAGATGAATTGATTTCAGCTATAATAGTATCAGTTACGATCGACTCGTCAGTTTTTTTTGAATTCGACATCATTTATGAAAATTGATTTTGATTCAATTTTCAAATGTGTTGTTGCTCTCTTAAATTGCGTTGATGAATGTGATGTGCTTGTTTCTTCGATTTGAGGATTATGTATCGTACTTATGAAAATATGAACTGATGCTCTGTTTCGTTCGTTTTTTTTTTCGATTTGAAGATTACGATTAATTTAATAAGAAATTCAGTAAAAATAGGAACTTTAAAATGATATTGAATGATTTTTGAAGATTGAATGATATGATTACTTGATTGATAAAGTGTCTGCTTTCTAAAACATTAAGTTGAAATTTACTGTTATACCCTTGCATCATTTAACGGTTGATGGAAATTGAGGTTAAGTTCTATTAGTTGATGTTTAATCTTATAATCTCTAATTTTTTATTAAGTTATTAGTTTCGTTATCATGCATAAAAATATTTAATATTTATTAAAGATATTTAAAATGAAAAAGCATATTCAAAAGAATGCTGCATCACACACAATAATTAGGAATACATATAATTTATTGTAACAATATCACACACTTTATTGTGACAAGAATTAGGAATACATATAATTTATTCTATAATGGAAAAATGTTAATTTTTTAAGGACAAACAAAAAGAATAAAGAAGAGCAGTCGTTGCCATTTTAACCCTATTGCTTCATCTAAAAGGGTTAGAATCTAAAATCATTGTGAAACCATTTTAACACATTTTCCCTTTTAGAGACAAGATCATAAGGTGGGTCAAACCACTCAACTTTTAGGTGGCATGATTGAAGTTTCTGTTTTTTACTTTTTTGTGTAAAAACGCTAATGGTGTGTTTAGCCTTTAAAGGTCACATTATATTCACAGAAATGGAGATAGATGGAGAAAAAAAAAATAGTTTTAAGGAATTAAAATCTAAAAATTTACAATATTACCATCGTAATGTAAATATTTGATACCTCTACAAAATATATAAAATTAAGATAAAGTTCAAGAGGCAGTGTTAATGCTATAAAATCTCTCTCCAAAATCACAAAAAGATTAATATCATATTTTGTCCATCAATTTATTTTGAAGTCCTAAAAGACGTACTTGAGCTGAATAGACGTGAAAGAAAAAAAATAAACAGAACAAAAAACAAACAAAAAAATGATTCATTTTAAAAATCAATTTTAAGATCAATAGTTTTTTTTTTTTTTTTTTTTGGCTCTTAGATAAACTGAGTTTTTAAGCTCAAATTATTTTTTAAAATATAATAAACGAATTAAAAGAAAACCAACCCCAAACAAAATAATCAAATGACACAAATTTGTGTGTAAACTGTATTTATTAACAGTATCTCTAATGATTAACCTCGAAAAAGATTTATTATTTTATCACATTTTACATTTACTACTTTTATTCAGTCACATAACGGAAGAATTTTGTATTCGTCGTTAATAATATTAAAATATCATATTTATCCAACTCAAATTCTAAATATAATATTTATTATTTGTAAATCTTCAAAATATCATATTTGTCCAAATCATTTTTTAAATATTTTAAAATCCTTTATAATCACATAATTTATAATTTATCACTGTCGGAAAATTTACGAAATTATGAAGATTATAAAACTAAAAAAAAGAAGATAAAATCTTATGGTTTAAGGCTATATAATATTTGATATATTTTTAATTTTGACAACTACTTTAAAATTATACAAAAAAAAAAAAAAAAAAGTATATTCATTTTTATTTATTTATTAAATCAACTGATTAACTAAAAAAATATAATATCTAAATATTATTAAGACGTAAACTATAATGTTAAATAATGTAGGAAAATTAAAAGGTTAAACGGATAATAAATATTTGGATCGACAGTAAACGAAAATTATTTTGCAATGGTAAAAAGTTTTTCAAAAAGCGTTTTCAAACAGGAAAGAAACTTTTGAAAAACCAACTAAAAATGCGTTAAGAATATTAAAATTAAGACAATTAACACATATCTACAGTTTCATTTTAAAACTAAAACAATGAGCATTCATTTACAGCGTCTTGAATTATTTTTTTAATCAATTAAGTAGGGGTGAGCATGGTGCGGTTTGGTGCGGTTTTCAGACTAAACCGAACTGCAAACCGCATGGTGTGGTTTTTGCATTCTTAAAACCGTTGGGGTGTGGTTTTGCAATGGTTCGGTTTTTTGGTTTTTAAATGCGGTTTCGATTTGTATCGGTGCGGTTTCGGTTTGTAAACCGTGTTAAGAATTTGGTGCAGTTTTTTTTTATGTTTTTCTGTGCGGTTTTTTAAAACTGTAAGAACTAAAAACCATGTGCATATAAGTTTGTATTGTGCTGTTTTTTTTTTTAATACATTCATTTTCAGCTCAATACAAAATTACATAATCAAAAATTGTAAGTCGCTTAAAATACAACTTGTGACCACTCTCACAAACTAATTAATGATTGAAGGTTGGTTGATTTTGACTTAATTAGTTACAAACTTATTACATGTAATCGATTAGTACGTTTGGCTAACAATAGAACATTTCTTTTGCACCCCATATAGTTTTATACAAATACAAAATAAACATATAATAAATATATTATCGCTTATAACTATTTTAAATAGAATGTATATAATATACATTGATTGATTTATTACTATACACGCTTGCGGTGCGGTTCGGTTTTGATGGACCGGTTTTTAGGATAGAAAACGCACCGCACCGTTGACCTTCGGTTTTTGCAAAAATTAAATCCACACCATTGGTTTTTGCATCGGTTTCGGTTTTTCGGTTGCGGTTTTGTCGGTTTTCCTTTAATCGGTTCGGTTTTTGCTCACCCCTACAATTAAGTAAACCAGTTTCCCAAAGGTTTTTTCCACCTAATGTATCATGTTGAAAATGTGTCGCTAAACCAATAGGTTTAGGCGATATTACTTGGCCTTTCAAACAAACTAAACAACCAGTTAACCATCATCATAATAACAAAACAATTAACAAAGGCATTTATCTTCATGTTAACAATCAACAAATTTATTGTCATTCTCATCGGCAAAACATCGATGCCAAAATTTGGGAATAATCATCACCCATAACCTAAAACAAAAACAAAACCCCAAATTGTCACCAAAACACACAATTTTACAAACAAAAAAGCCTTACATGTAACCTTTCTACAATAATCTCATTATTATTAAAAGTATAACAACTCAAGATGAATATATAGGAACGGGCAGAAACGGGAAAGGGGCAACCGATGCATAAGCGACAGGTGGACGTGACCGGGTCTGTTTTACCCTTTCGGGATTTCTGATTTCCTGCTCGGTATGTGAAATGACCATTTTGTCCTTGGTGATTTCTGTGGTTAGTGGTTGATGATCATCGTAAATTCGGTGAAACATAAGGCCAGACATGAAAACCGGAAGATAAAGAAGACTTGCGTGGAACATTCTTCTTGCACTTGTTTTTGTCCGGTTCAATAGAAATGAAACTGCGGTCCCACTAATTGCTAGAGCCAGGAGGGTTGATTCGAGACAGAACCATCCGGAAGTTATACCCCCTGCAAAATGACCGTTTTACCCTTTTGGTATACAAGAACGAGCTATAGGGAATATCAGATAAACACTTCTATTGAAAATTTGAAATGTCACATGTTTATGTTAAATGCTTAAGACTTTAAAAATTAAGAGTGAATTGTATTTGTAATCCCTGGGTAGAGCTGACTCTTGCAATTTTGGTCCAAAAAAGTATTCTCTTGCAATTTTGGTCCTTATTTGAGATATTTGAAATGTTTTTGGTCCCTAATATAATGTGAAAAAATCAACTACACTAAGGACCAAAAAGTATTCATAAACATTTACTTGGAACATGGACCAGAATGTTACAAAAACCTCAAAACTATGGATCAAAATCGCAAAAGAAAATTATTGGGGACCAAAATTGCAAAAATAAACTTTACTCAAGGACCAAAAGTATTGGATTTTAACAGAAACATGGACCAGAAATATCACAAAAACCTCAATAAAGGACCAAATCGCAAAAGAAACTTATTGGGACCAAGTTTGCTAAAATCAATTATACATAGGGACCGAAATTGCAAAAAACAAGTATATCCAGGGACCAAAAATGTAAATTATGCGTAAATTAATAACATTTCATCTTTAATAGAGAACTTACAATCATAAGCCAAGTATCCCAACGGAATCAGATATATGCAATTCCTCAAAGCCACCAAAGCTGTTCTTTTACCCGATGGATCAGCAAGAGAGAACATTTTAAACCTGAATATTTAAAAGAATTTACTTTCAAATTCCAAATCTATTACTTCAAAAAAAAAAAAAAAAATTATAACATACCCTCCAGCTTTATAGTCATCGCGACATAAATAAGCAAGGGCCATAAAATGCGGTATTTGCCAAAAATACAAAGCAGCAGGAAGAATCAATCCATTCAGTGTAATCTCACCAGAAGCTGCAGCCCAACTTTAAAACAAAAGAGAAAGAATTAAAAAAATAAATACTTAAATCTTTTTTGTTATTAAATCATTGTACATTGCTATAAAAAAAATTACCCAAGAAGAGGGGGAATTGCACCAACAACAGCTCCAACCCAAGTATTGACAGGATGTATTTGCTTCAATGGGGTGTAAACAAACGCATAAAGAAAAAGATTTGAAGCTCCAAGTCCAGCTGCCAATAAATTAGCCTGCACAAACCTTGCAGTAAATTTTTTTATTTTAGTATTTATATATATAATTTTTTGTTAATTTATAAAATGAAAATTAATTTCCAACCTGGCTTGCTAACAGAGCTGTGCCAGCTAGACCAACCGACGTTGCCCATGTGACTGCGTGAGGAACTGTAATACGGCCTGAAGGTAATGGCCTTCTCATCGTTCTATTCATCAACGCATCATTCTTAACCTCAAATACCTAATACACAAAGGTTTGATAAGAATAAGGACACTATCATAAATCATTAAATCTTATCTATAACAGATTGGTTGCCAACATTTAAAAAAAAAATGACAAACGTGTCTAGAAACCTGATTTAATGTGTTAGCAGATGCAGCCACCATCATTGTTCCTGCACATGTGTAGCAAAGTCCTGCCAAGTCAACTGCACTCCCGCTTCCAAGAACATAACCGGCTCCGGATGTTGCAACAACCAGCATGCTAAAAATATAAAATTCAGAAATCGGATAAATATTTATTATAACTACTAAAAGGTTAAACTCTAAGAAAAAACATATGTAAATTGGTCATAATTTTTCATAGAAAGTAAAGGTAAACTTCTAATTTTTAGAATATGATGGGAATAATGTTCACATGATTATCTTCACGAGCAAATCAATAGAACCACAACAACAGGACCAAAAAAATCAAATCAGGCACCTAGGAAACATACAAGTCGCAGCACCTGTATACAAGTTTATTCTAATATAAGGAATTAATCACTTTTGTAACAGTAATCATATTACGAATCATGAATCTAGTGAGCATCAAGTTAATCATATTGATAAGGTGCGTGAATACCAAAAAGAAAGGGATTATAACTAACCTAAGCTTAGCTTTGGAAAGCTCCCAATAGCATCGACCATAATGTCTTGACATATCAACAACCTCCCTTGCCCCTAACGTCGTCGCATCGACGATGTCAGCAGTCGACCCCATCGGCCGGACCCGATCGAGTCCTGCAATACCTAGTTTCCCTGAGCCGGAAGATGGGCCCACGGCGGTGGAGGTGGATCTACTGAATAATCCATATCCGTGGTCAACGTCGGGGATTTGCAACAGGCGAAGAGAATTTGGTTGAAGGTTTAGATGGGAATTGAACTTGGACGAGGAAGAGGTGGCGAGTTGAGTGAATCGACTCAGTGAATTTCTACTTCTCCACATGGCCTCAGATTCCAGCGAACACGGCGGCGAATCGCCTGGAATAAGTGACGGAGGTGAGCTATGAAGCTTGTGCCTTTATTAGAGATAGAGGGGACGGAGACCTTTGAGAGTTGAGACCTTTCTTGATGAATGATGAATACAGATGTTCACTTTGGGACCTTGTACTTTGAAATCTCTACTTTTATAGTACTCTAACTTTAAAACTATTTTGGTGCCCAAACATTTTGCAATTTTATCTAAGATCAACTTCCCTTAGAAAAGTGTCGAATGATAGTCAAATACTCAAATGTGTAATTCTCATCATTTTGTCTTGTGATCACGATATAAAAAGAAAATTAAAAATTTATTGTCTTCTTTTTTTCCTGCAGCAACAGAAAAGAAAACCCAGATGGAGCTAGGTTCAAATGAAAGGAAGGTATTAAGAAGGGAAATAAGTTGCGACTGAATGAGTAATCGTCGAGTTCTATCAGGACGATCCTGTTCTGAATCCAACAATCGAGGTAACTCCAAAATCGAAAAACCTAAACTCGGAAGAATACCTCATTGAGGTAACTCCACCACCGCAATTTCAAGCGCATATCTATCTGAAGAAATCGCAGAACGTGAAGAGGGGTACTTCCAAAGCGATAGCTTCTCTAGAGTAATTCCAAAGCGATTTGGATCAGGCATATCTGAGTAGACATTGGTGGAGAAGCAACAGATCGGGTGTTCATAAGGGTGAGGAAGCAGTGAAGGGAAAGGAACGAAAAAGAAAGCAGAGTCGGTGAGAGGCACGGTGAGAAGCGGTGGGTAATAACAAGGTTCTAAATAACGTAAGGCATGACTTGGCGGCAATGTCAAGCCTCAAGCTTTTCCGAGCCTTGGCGAGTCACGTCGTTTGTAAGGCGTGACTTAACGCGGCAATTTTGGATATAATTCATATTTTTGTATGTATTTTCTACTATTATTCATTTTTATACACATATATGGGTCAAGGCGGCGTTTTGACAAAGCTTGGCGGCACATGCAAGCCTTGGAGTCATGGCGTGCCATGGTGGAGCCATGGCGAGCTTTTTAGAACCTTGGGTAATAACCTTGGTAGTGGACAGTAAGTTTTTTTACTGAAACTACTATTCCTAAGGTAACATTATATATATATATATATATATATATATATATATATATATATATATATATATATATATATATATATATTAATAGACATGTTATTTATGAACAATAGCATGTATTAGCCCTGTGAAAAATACCCGATATCCGAATTACCCGTCCGATTTTTTCGGGTACCGGGTAAATCGGATATCGGGTAAAAAATTCAGGTATTTAGGTAACCCGATTTTTTTTTCAGGTTGGGTATAAAGTATGTTTGTTAGGTTTCGGGAATACCCGAATTACTCGAATTATTTAAAAAACAAAATCGTAAAGCTTGAACTCTGTAGCAGGTATTTGATCACGTTTAAACTAACTATTATTATTGTAAAACATAGATCTATTTTATTATGGCAGTATCATACTAACAATATTAACAACAATTTTTTATATATCATCATGGTTTTTAAAACTTAACTGTTTTCTAAATTATAGTTTTTATCGCAACTAACAAACTTATTATCTTGACGAAACATCAGAGCATGACAAAACTTATAGCTACAATTATCTTAAACATTTCAAACTTTTAAACTAAGATCTTTAAGTATTTGTTTTTTTTTAACATCTTGTTAGATTAGATTAAGCTATTATAAGATTACTTGATATCTCAAATATTATTTACTAAAAGATCTCAATGTTCAAAGTTTGAGTAATTTCGTTTATACCTCGTTTGTTTATATAAACAAGACTAATAAAACACGATGTATTTATTTCATTAAATTTATTTTCAGATGCAATTCAAAAAAAATTCGGGTAATACCCGAATTACTCAAACCCGACCCACTACCCGAATTACCCAAACCCAAATTACTCGAATTTATTTTAGGTCGGGTAACGAGTTTTTTGGGACCTGTTGAAGCCTTTATAGTTTATTCCTCACACGCGTACCTCATTTGGGACCTGTTGAAGCCATCATCTTCCTTTCTTAGATTGATTTTGTTAGACATGTATAGGATTGTTACCCAATCAGAACTACTTCACTAAAAATTCTATACACTCAATCTCTGGGGGTGTTTGGCATAGCTTTTTAGAGGCCAAAAGATTTTTTTGGAAAAGTTACAAAAAGTCACTTTTCTAAAAAGTTGATTTTCCTTCTTTGCAAACTCCAAAAGTAGCTTTTAAAAGCCTTTTGCCAAACATCTTTTGCATATGATCTTTTTCTAAAATGACTTTTGGTAGCCCATCATCATTAACGATGATGGTGAAGTTGAGGTGCAAAGATCTTTACAATCTTCACGTAAGTTTTGTGTACTAAAAAAATCATCATATTTTTCCAATTTTCTCTAATTAAAATCATGATTATTGTTGTGCTTCATTTCCTGAGTTGCTTGAATACCATGGAAATATTAAAAATTCAGGGGGATTTGGAGATAATATTGACATGTTTGCTATTATGGATGAAGTTCTAGCCACTGCTCACTAGGTATTCGATGAAATGCCTACATCACTTAATTTGTTTTGTGATACTCCTTTTGAAATTGTTTGTGGTTTTTAATTGTTAATGTTAGACTGAAATCTGATTTAGGATGTGGCCAATACATACATCCGCTTTTACCACCATAACATTTGAAGCCACACGACCATTACTCATCGTCGTCCATAAGTCCATCACAACCTTCTGTTTCTATTTCAAATTCTCAAATAACTTTTTATTAACCCTAACATGTTGGTTGTTCAGAATTATAGGTCTTTAGGAGTTGTTTCTCTTGAACATCAATAACAATTTAATTTACATTTATCCATGTTAGAACAAGAGATAACTAATCACAATAACTTATTGTGAAATTTGTAAGGGAGAGATGGAAATTGTCATTTATCAATAAGGTTTACCTCTATTGGTATCTTTTTTGTGGATTTTGTTATATGGCATATAAAAATGAGGGATTAGTTATGTTTATATCAGATGTACCCTTAATGTATATATTTATATTCGGAGACATTTTACACAACTTATACCCATAAGTGTTTATGAGTTATGTTCCTTAATTGTAACTTCGTCCAATTATTGTTTTATAATTAATGGATGGTTGGTCTTAAAAACGAGCCATGTGACTAAATGAATAATCATGAATTTTACCAATCTGTAATTACCATGTACACACCGTTTATATCTTCAATGTAAACTATTTTCCCATACTTAAGAATTTATAATTTGTTTTGCCTAATGAACCAGGTTATTAAATGATTAACATATATTTAGGTTGCATATGTTATATGCTGTTTTTTTTTTCTGCGACAAAATGTCTACAGTCTGCAGACCACATCTATAGACCTCTGCAGTAGAAGAGGTGGATCAAACGTCTGCAGTCTGAAAAAAGAAGATTGTTTGTTTTTTAACATCTGCGAGCTACTAAAATAAATTTAAATATAAATAAACTGATTTTTTTTAAACTTCAAAGTGATTTTTTAATATTTTTATGACTTTGTTATAAATAATTAACGAATCTAGATCAACTTTTATGTATTATTGTATAAAAAATAAAAATAAAAATGATAGGAATTAACGTATATATTTGATAAAAACCAACAACTTTGGTTGCAAATTTATAACTAAACATTATAATTAGTGATCAAATAATTTGATATATAAATAGACAAAAATAAACTTCGATTTTTACAATTAAATCTATTAAAATCGTACCATAAATATTTTCTAAAGAAATTGACGATACTGTATTAAATAATATTTTAAAAATTTTGGCCAAAAAGTATAAGATTATATTATGATTTTTTTTCATATTTATATAAACAACTTCAACGACTATTATTGTAATAAATCTTTATTTACAAATTTGTCAAAAATATGATGTTTGTATCGTCAAACGTTTTCTTTTTAAGTTTTGTAATTTTTTTTCAAATCGTTTATCATTAGTAAAGTCGGAAAAATATAAATTAAAAAAAAACTTAAAAAAATAAAGATATATATGTTTTTTAGGCTAGAAGATGTCTAAAGATGTTAAAAAACTCTGGTCCACATCTGCGCCAAGAAGAGGGTGCGCAAACATTTTTAGGTTTGCAGTCTTCAGAAAAACAAATAGTCTGCGAAGGCTAATGTCTGCGCGTGGTATGCGCGGCGCAGACAGAAGAGGCTACGCAGATCTGCAAAAAAAAAAAAGCAAATACTACCTTACACTTGGATTGGCTTGGGTGAGACAGAGTTGGAGTTTCTTGACAGTTTATAATGAATGAGATTGACAAATAGGCAATCACAAATAATTGTGCTATTCACAAGGTAAGTGGAAGTTTCATGAGTGAGTATGGTATGTATGAAGCCAACATAAGGAAGATTAGCTACTCGAGAGAGAGTGAGTATAGGATGTATGCGTATCCTAGTTTGGGCTTTGTGGGTGGATGGCCCGTAACGATCCCTTTAGATAAATAAGGGTAGGTTTGAAATGTAGTATGGGCCCGTACTAATGGAACCACAGGACCCATACACGTATCAAGGAAGTCACGAGCCTTGATGGTTGAGTAGTTTCGAGATGATATAGTAGTTTAGATTATGAATCTTTCTAATGTTTTTCTGGTTTATTTTTAGTATGTTGATCACTAGAGGTTCTGGATCAGGAGTTGGCGGCCCAACGAGGCTAGGACTGACTGAAGATAACATTCATGAGATGATCACCACTCAGGTGACCATGGTTGTTAGGGAGTTGGTACCGGAGGTATTTGGGTGTATTAAGACCACAACGATTGAGCTTTTCGATGAGCGATATGTTGTTGTGTATGAGGTTGTTGTTGTTACAACCACCATAATTGTTATCACTACATGACTCCAGTGGAGAGGGACAGTTCAATATAAAGACTTTAGCAACATGGAGCCCCTAAAGTTTGATGGGATCAAAGACCCGATTGTGGCCATGAGGTGGATATTGGATGGGGAGGGTTGTTTCCTCACTTGCTCATACCTAGAGGACCAGAGGGTTAAGTTTGCTTTGAACCTTTTTTGTTTGGGGGCGAAGGACTGGTGGAAGACGGTGACCAGTGCTTATTCTCCTACGAAGAAAGATGCAATGACTTTCAGCAGTTTAGTAACAGGTTCCGCACCGAGTATGTCCCATGATGGAAAGGGAGAGGTTAGCTTAGGAGTACCTGTCGCTGAAGCAAACGATAGAATCAATAACAGAGATCATAAAGATGTTAACTAAGAAAGTCTTTTTTTCCCCGAGTATGTTGCTTCGAAGCAGGTTCAAATGTCTTGTTACTTAAGCATGCTTAACACGGAGATTCGTGAGTTTGTGTTGACCCAATGGTATAGTTCTCTTTTCGAGCTGTAGTATTTTGCTCGGGGGAGGGAGACTGAGATTGAGAACCAGACGAGAGAAAGGAGGCTGACCCCAATTCAGAAACAGCCAGCAGCAAAGCGGTTCAAACCCACTAATTCACGATCTGGAGGTCGGAGGGGTCGCACTTGTGGCAAGTGTGGGAAAACACATGAGAGGGCATGCCGATCAGTGACTGGGTGCCACAAATAGGGTATGGTGGGCCATATTACGTGTAACATCCCATTTATTAAATAAATAAATGGATAAAATTAATAAATGAATAGTAGCCCTAAATCTATAGTAAGTTACAAGTGTTAGCCATAAGGAGCTAAATGACATAATTTCTAGAAATTGGGATTTTTATTGTAATAATTGTAATAAATTGTGGGAAGCGAAGGCTAAAGAGTAAAATGGGGATTTAGATGGTAATTATTAGAGAAGAAAAGGGTTGAATATGTCATAATTGAGATTTTGGGGTTAAAAAGTGTAAGTCCGGATTGGTTTCATAAAGATTTTCAGAAGGGAGGGGGTGTTTAATAAATATTGGACTTCAATTGAAAGGATTTTGGAATGTTGAGGGTTGAATGGTAATATATATGGACTTAAGTTGAAAATATTTTGTAGAGGATGGGCTATTTGGTTAAATTTGGATATAAATTGAAAGGAAAAGAGAGTGAGGGCTGAAAGCGTCAATATGGACCAATGTTTGAGATTGTAAGGGTGCATATAACCCGTCACCTTTGTCCCGTAACCCTAACTCTAAGAAGTTCTTCCAGCCGCCACCTTATACCTCCCTTCACCTCCGACCACTACCTTCACTTCTACGATTTCCGGTGCCGCCACTACTGCTGTTGAGGTTGCAAACCACCGAAGAAGCACTGGAACATCCAGTATCATCGTTCTGCTGCCGAAGAAGATGAGAGTCACCATCCTATTGTTGAGCCAATTGTGGAGATCGGAAACTTACGTCCATGGAGGTTGCTATGGTACGTGGTTGGGTCGCGCACACTCTCTCTTCTCTAGTCTTCTGCCGCTGCGCCTCGAAAAATGCTCGTCGTCGCCTTTTCACGCTCATTGGCGCCGCTCCAACGACTGTTCTGCCCATGTCGTCCTCTGACTGCTGCATGCCGCTAAGTGGGTGGTGGCATCCGTTCTTAGCATATTAAGTCGAGTGTTGTTGTTGCCAATTGTGTGTGTGTGTGTTTCCTGTTGGCCGGAAGTTGTAAGGGAACCACCATGGCGGCTAACCATGGTGGTTGCCACCTTGTACCACCATCGGCAGCCACGAAGGCGGCTGTGTGTGTGTGTGTGCATGTTTTTTATTGTGTTTGTGTGTGTTTCTTTTGGATATTATGTTGTATAATTGTATTTTTTGGATGGAATAATCAAGGAAATCCACCACCACCACCGTGAGGTGGTGGCTGCTGCGTTCTGCCGCCACCAGCCGCTGTGTTGGGTGGCAGTGTGCACTTGTGTGTGATTGGATGGATGTTTAGGATGCTTAGATATGATTTGGACTAGAATCATAACCACTACCACGAGGTTTTAACGTCGTGTTTTTCAGCTCATAACAGAGGAGGATAGGGCGACGTTTGACATCGTTAATGGTATGTATTCATTTATTTTATGTTCAGATATTTCATGTATGATTATGATTGTAACTCTGATAGGTACCTTCTTAGTGAATTCTTTTCCTGCTCTTGTGCTTTTTGACTCGGATGCGAGTCAGTCCCATGTATCTCCGTTCTTCAGCAGGGATTTTGGCATGACTCTTAGAGAGATGGAGTATTCGTTGCAAATTTCGATCGCCAATGAACACGAGGTTTTTGCTTTGAGTTTTTATTTGGGATTGTAATTTGGAGATATTCAAGGTGCCCAACCCGATTGATTTGATCCCCAACCCTATGAGGGATGTGTGCGTGAGTGTAGGGATGGACAGGTTGAGCTGATTCGGAGCCATGATCGACTGTGAGAGGCAGCTGGTGGTGGTTTGAACCCCAAGTATGGGAGAACTGACTATTTATGGATAGGGTACCAGGGTTAATTCGACCTTTTGTTCAGTTTCCAGAGCGTGCCAATATCTGCAACATAGGTCTTTTGGGTTATCTCGCTTATGTGGTTGATACTTAGGATGATAAGAGAGTTTTGGTTTTAGATGTTTCAGTAGTCAAAGAGTTTCCAGATGTGTTTTTGGAGGATTTACCTAGTGTGCCTCTCGTGAGGTAGGTGGAGTTTAGGATCGATCTGATTCCCGGTGCGACACCGATTGCTAAGGCGCCATAGCGCCACACATCACTAGAGATACAGTAGTTGTCCTCTCACCTTTAGGATCTGTTAGACAAGCAGTTTATCCGACTGAGCAGTTCATCCTAGAAAGTGCCTTTTTTGTTTGTGGAGAAGAATGATGGGTCTCATTGTTTGCACATAGATTATCAAGAGTTGAACAAGTTGACAATAAAGAATCGTTACCCACTCCCTAGAATTTATGATATCTTCGATCAGTTTTAGGGTGCATCTTGGTTCTCCAAGATTGATATGTGGTCGGGTTACCACCAGATGAGAGTCATGGAGGATAACCTGGAGAATACAATGTTTTGGACTCGTTATGGTTGTTATGAGTTCGTGGTGATGTCGTTTGGGCCCACCAATGCACATGCAATGTTCATAGATCTTACGAACCGAGTATGCAGGCTGATGCTTGATCGATCTGTTATCATTTTCATTGATGATATTCTGGTCTACACCAAGACCAGGGAGTACCATGAGCACCATCTTAGAGGGTTACTTGGAGTACTAAGACAAAAGAGGCTTTATGCCAAGTTCTCCAAGTTTGAGTTCTTGTTATGAGAGGTCTAGTTTTTGGTACACCTTATTACTCATAACGGGATTTTGGTCTATACGGCCAAGATTGAGGCAGTGATGCAGTGGGAGGTTCCGAAGTCCCCATCTAAGATTCGGAGTTTTCTGGGGTTGGCTATTTATTATTGGAGATTCATTTAGGATTTATCCAAGATTGTTGTTCCTCTAACTCACCTGACAAAGAAGAGTGTAGATTTCTAGTGGGGGCCTGAGCATCGTGGTGCATTTGAGACTCTAAGTAGGAAGTTATGTGATGCCCCGGTATTGACCTTTCTTGAGGGTGTTGAAGATTTTGTAGTATTTTGTGATGCGTCGATCACAGGGTTAGGGGAAATACCCATGCAACAGGTTAAAGTAATAGCATATGAATCCAGGTAGTTGAAGCCTCATGAGGTTAGATACTCGACACATGATTTGGAGTTGGTGGCAATGGTATTTTCCCTCAAGATTTGGTGACGTTATCTATGTGGGGTCCGATGTACCATTTACATGTATCATAAGAGTTTGACATATCTTATGGATTAGCAAAATCTTAAGATGAGACAATGAAGATGGATTGGTGTGGTCAAGGATTATGACTGTGAGATTCTTTATCATCCGGGAAAAGCCAATGTGGTCACCGACGCCTTGAGCCGCAAGGCAACTAGTACTAATATGAGGGAGCACTATTTGAAGGTGATCATCGACTCCCCACTACTAGATTTGATCAGGGAGGCTTGAGCGAGGGAGTCAAGAGGGAAAATTAGAAGGTGGAGAGGATCAGAGGTCAAATTGACAGGTTTACCACAAATAGTTGCAGAATTATTATACGGTGTGAACGGGTTTGGGTACCCTTTTTTGGTGGGGTCCGACAGACAGTGATGGAGGAGGCGCACAAGTCTAAGTTCTCAATCCCCTAGACTTGTGCGCCTCCTCCATTATTGTCTGTCGGACCCCTCCAGAAAAGGGAACCCAAACCCGACCACACTTTGTCAAAATCCCACGACTATTTATGGTAAACCTGTCAATGACTTGGCTATTGGTGGTCGTACATGAAGAGGGAGATGGCATGGTGTATGGAGAGACGTCAGATGGTCAAGGCTGAGCATCGATGTTCGCATGACAAGTTGCAGCTCTTAGAGGTTCCCATGTGGAAATAGGAACATATCACCATGGATTTTATCACCAGGTTACTGAGGATAGCCAAGGGATTTAACGTTATTTGGGTCGTTGTTGATAGTCTGACCAGGAGTGCCCATTTTCTTGCTATTCAGGAGAGTTATTTGGCCGAGAAATTGGCCGATGTGTATGTGCGTGAGATTTTCTCTCTCTATGGTGTGCCAGTTTCTATTATGTCTGACCATGATGTACAGTTTACTTCTTGGTTTTGGAAAAAGTCTTATGAGGAGTTGGGTATGAGACTGCATTTAAGCATAACTTATCATCCTCATACTGACGGTCAGAGTAAGTGGACCATCCAAACATTCGAGTATATGTTGAGGGCTTGTGTGACGTCCCAAAAATTCATAGAAAAATTTTCATTTAAAAAAATATAAAGTCATACAAACATTGATTCCAAAATTAAACAATATCAATTAAAAATTAGCATCATAGTATAAGTCACAAATAGCCAATGTGGTAAACTCTAGGGGAATGTTGTGCAGTCACGTCAGGCCCTTCCCTTTAGAACCAGAAGTACCTGAAACTATAAAAATAACACCGTAAGCACAAAGCTTAGTAAGTTCCCAAATACCACATATCATAAATACAACAGAGATTCCTATGTGCCATCCATAGTCTTATAATTGCCATTTGCCATGAGTTATATCATGGTATTTCCTTTTCAAGTCGAAGGACAAAACTCGAGTCTTACAAACCAGTGCCAAGAGCCACCTCCTGGTCTTTCATGCAAGTACCACAAAGACAACTAGCAAAATACATATAATTGCCAAGGTCTAGACCCTGGTCTTGCATATAATTTTCCGGGAGCCATATCCAGGCCTTTCATGCAATTGGCAGGTGCCACCACTTGGTCTTTCTATATAACATAAGCATGTGGGCATGCATTTGGTGCGTTCGACCCCCAAATACAGTGAGGAGACTCACCTTAAACCGAAGATATCTGAATCTCACACACGCTGCTGCTATGAAAGCTCCTCATACTGAACGTATCAAAATCAACCCTAATTAATAATTAGGGTGATATCCCATAATCAATATTTGTTTCATATTATTTCTCACTAAGGTTAAAAGACTAAGGTGTTATTTGTTTTTTTTTTTTGAGACAAAATGTCTGCAGTTTGCGGACCACATCTGTAGAACTCTGCAGTAGAAGAGGTGGATCAAACATATACCGTCTGAAAAAAGAATATTGTTTTTTTCACATCTGCATACTACTAAAATAAACTAAAATCTAAATAAACTGATTTTTTTAAACTTCAAAGTGATTTTTTTAATATAGTTATGAATTTCTTATAAATAATTAACAAATTTAGATCAACGTTTATGTATTATTGTATAAAAAGTGAAAATAAAAATGGTACGAATTAACGTATATATTTAATAAAAACCAACAATTTTGGTCGCAAAGTTTTACCTAAACATTGTAATTAGGAATCATAGAATTTAATACATAAATGGATGGAAATAAACTTAGATTTTTTCAATTAAATCAATTAAAAACGTACCATAAATATTTTCTCAATAAATTGACGATACTGTATTAAGTAATGTTTTATAAATTTTGGTACAAAAAATATAACAATATATTATGAATTTTTTTGTTCATATTTATATAAACAATTTCAATGACCATTATTATAATAAAATTTTATTTATAAATTGGTTAAAAATATCATGTTTGTAGTCGAACCTTTTTTTAAGTATTGTAACTTTTTTTTTTTCAATTTGTTTATCATTAATAAAGTTGGAATAAATACAAATTAAAAAAAAAACTAAAAAATTAAGATATATGTGTTTTTTTAGGCTAGAAGATGTTTGAAGATGTTAGAAGACTCTGGTCCACATTTGCACCAAGAAGAGGGCGCACATACATTTTTAGGTCTGCAGTCTTCAAATAAACAAACAGTATGCAAAGGCTAATGTCTGCCTATGGTCTACGTGGCACAGAAAGAAGAGGCCAAAAAGGTTTGTAGAGAAAAAACAAACAACACCTAACCCTTCCAAGGCTAAACCCACCCAATCACGACCTAAGGCCCAAAATGACATATTTCAATTCTCGGGAGTACGTCATGCGTACACTCTCCTTGCGTACCATGTTTCCACAGAAAAGAAAACTAGACAAAACCCGTTATGCGCTACGTACTCTAGGAGTACGCAATGCGTACTCATGTAACTACCAAAATTTATTTTGAGTCCTTAATACCTTAAGACCACATGTCCAACTCTTAGATATGTACCTAATGGACGTCTAAAGTCATAAAGTTCCTGACTTTATGACTTTTCATGGCTAACGAGAGCCCAAAACCAAACCCTAGTTTCATAACTTCACAAAATGACCAACAATTCATGCATAAGTGAAATGTAACCATCAAGATCCGATTTGTATGCCATAAAAACCTCAGAAACATCAAGAAATGCTAAAACTAAGCTTTGGAGTAGATTATACTCACAAAACCAAGCCATGGGACTAAAAGCATGAAATTTATAAGCTAACCAAGATCTAAGGAAGAGAATCATAAAGTTTCAAGCTTTATACCTCCTGAAGCTTGTAAAGGTGATGAAGGTTCTGGATCTCCAACATTCAAGCTCACCAAGTGGTAGGAGTCAAGATCCTGAAACCTATCCAGGATCCCGGATCTTAATGGAGTCTCAGGATCCAAACATACATCAAGATCCTGAACACCGCCCTTATTATTTCGGTATTTCCTAACAAGTTTAACATCTATATTTCTTGTTTATTTCTCACATTTGCATAAATGGTCAATGTGACATCCCCAAAATCACGGCCAGAAAAGACCGATTTTCATTTATGCTTTTAAAATAATTTCAGAGTAAATCTTTTTGATTTGAAAGAGTTGCGGAATTTGTTCCCAAAAACAAAACTTGATAAAACAATGTTTACCAAAGCATTTCATAAAGGAAATGTATTTTTCATTATATAATCAAAACTCGGGGTGTCATGTTCCGATACAGACCAATAATCATAAACGATAACATTACAAGTCATTCAACAAATATATACATATACAGACTTGTAAACAAAACAACTTGATGGTTCATCCATCTTACGTCCTTGCGCCACTTCCTGTAATACAAATAAAACTGAGTGGGTCAGGCTTGGGAGCCTGGTGAGCATATAGGGTTTTCAACCCACAATAAATAATTAAATTAATTATTATCAACCAACAATAACCCAGTTACCCATTCCCGTTATTCTCACTTTATGTCCCTAAAATAACTAACACAAGGGACCTAATCTAAGAATATTTTCATCGGGGTGACAACACATGCTGTGGGGGTTCCTCAGCAATATAAGTCAAATAAGGCAACCATGAGGGGGATGGAATACAACGAATGAACACCCAAGTTCATTAACACCTACAGGTTATGGGCCTGCTAGCGTTCCACTGGACTGTCTAGAAAAAGTCTGTGGTCGTCATCTAAATTCCGCTAGATGACTGGATCAAAACAACAACGAGACCTCTCATCTGTTTATTACACACCAACTATCTACCCATGTTCTACCCAACATATTGGTAGATAAAAACATACATTTTTATACATATTTTCAAAACCTGTATAGCATGCTTGATCAATACATTTTCCATATAACAGATGAGGCACACACACATAACACGTATTTCATATAGAAATAATCAGATTTGTAAGATAGAAGAAAGTGAATATACATTCACACACATAACAACAACATATACACATAGCACGTATCGCGTATAAAATACTTCATAATTATACGTTAGGAGAAAGTAACAACGCACTCACATGTATAAACAACAATATACTTAATACACTCAAACAATACTTGTATTTATTATTTTATTTTTTTTGCGTTTATGAAAGGTAGTATACACTCACTTGATCAGAAGATGATCGGACAGCACTACGACTTGCAAAAGTAGTAATCGTCAGCAGATCTGAAAGATCTCTACAAAAATCGAACTTCTCGCGGGTAGAGCTTCGGCTCGGAAACCGCACTTCTCGGGATCTTCGGGATCTCGGGACTTGCTTCGGGACTCGGGAATGATACCGGGGCTTCGGGGTATTTCTGGCACGCAAATCGAGGCAAAACAGGAGAGAGAATGGAGAAAAATAGCAAAGAAACTCGGCAGCCTCGCATCCTATTTATAGGATGCTGGAACCTCCTCGTACGCGGGGCGTACTGCTCTGAAATCGTAAGCGCATGCGTCATCCGAAGTCCTTGAGTGCAAATGTCGACATCTTCGTTGTACGCGGGGCGTACTCGAGTACGCGGGGCATACTCGAGTACGCTGGGCATACTCCGGATGAGTCCGGTGACTCGTCTTCGGATAAGGCCGGTATTTAATAATTAAATTTAATTATTAATTATTTAATAAACTTCGAAAATTCATATCTCCTTCATACGAACTCCGTTTTAGACGTTGTTTATATCCACGCGAAGGTGAGACTACACTCTACAACTTTTGTTTAGACTCCGTCGGCTAATTTTGACTTTATTTTTATTATTTATTTTTAATAGGCCGGGACAGAAAATTTCGTTATAAATTCATAACTTCTTCGTTTGACGTCCGTTCTCGCCTAACTTTTTATCGCTTTGATACTAACAACGAGATCTTCGATTCTCGTTTAGATCACTAAGGCTAAATATCGCTCTAACGTAAATTTCACTTTTTACGTTAATCAGCGTTGTCGGTTCTGTCGCGAAACTTCGACAGGTCATAACTTCCTCGTTATAACTCGGATTTCGGAATTCTTTATATCTTCGGAAACCTTGTTTCAAAACTACAACATTGTCTAAAGATACCAAGTTTATTTTACACTTAAATTTTGACGCTTATTTTTATTCTTAATTAATCAAACCACATAATTAAGCAATTAAGCACAAAACACATAATACTCAAATAATACACTTCTATTATTTCAAAACGGGTTACAAAGGTTAACCTAGACTATCACATTGCTAAAAATGACAAGCCCAGAAACACAGGCGTTACAGTCAACATAAGAGTCATTCACAACAAAGAATCACTTCAACCAGGCTTAAAACTCGGGAATACAAAGTCAAAGTACGTTGCAAATACTAGTTCAACGGGATCCCAAAAATATTGGAATCTTAGATACATAACCTAGATTATATATACACTAGTAACATGTACACAACGAAACAATTAGTTGACACCTTAGGCACCTTGAGCTACTAAAACACTTGCACTTGTTTTTTCATCATTTTTTCTGTTTACATTCAAATCAATAAAAACAACAAGGGAGGTGATCATTATCACCTCAAAAGGTTTTATGTCGGAGATCCTTCAATGGATTAAGGGCTTTCCTTACAACTTACTTGTCTCACTTTGATCATTATTTGATACTTGCATTACCTCAAACACCACAACCTCTCATATAATTTGGTTGAATAATACTTGATCAATTTTTTACCAAAACACTTTGGCGCCCACCGTGGGGCCGTGGTGTTCATGATTCTTGAAAATCAGGTCTACACAACCAACTTTATCTTCTTCCTATATTCTTCCCATTTCCTCAAAGAATCTTCCATCACCTTCAAACGGACCTCCCGATCAGAGGAAAACTTCGGATACCTCTAAAAAGAACACATCTTCGATCATCAACCATGGGAATCCAAGATCCCTGTGATTCCAGGATCCTATTGTTCCAATCTTTAACAACAAACTCTTCTCCATGGCGAAGATGGTAAAGCAACAACTAAATCAACAACATGAGGACAATAGAAAATTGCTCAAATAAATGGAAAGAATAAGAGTAGATATCTACAAACCACATGAAATAATACCTTCGATTTTACAATCCAAGATTCTCGATTTCGACAACGTAGGATCCCTAGGGAATTGTCGAGATACTACAACCTCAACACCTGGTGCTACTTCAACTTGGGGAGCAATCCCAAATAATCAAACCCTTGTCATGTAGGATTCTAACGAAATCTTCACTGCCCTTAAAAACCAAGACACTAGTAACTTACTTGATAATAATTTGTTTAGTACTAACTCTGAGTATTTTGATGCATGTATAAGTCCTATCATGGGTAGGGAACTTCAACAACTGAGATAGAAGATCTCGAGTGTACCAGGAATAGTCAAACCTATACCATAAGCATCCCCTACAAGACACAAGATCTTGAGATTTGCTCCCGCAATAGTTAATACTGAAGTTCCAAAACACTTTTAGACTTCGAACATGTCACACCCCCAAACCGGAATGGCAGAAACGTTCGAGGGCGGACGACGTCATGTATAGTATCACAACAATTGAATAATAGTAATCAAAGTACAACAACCATGATATTAATAATGTATATTTTTTACATCTGTGTTCAAATCAATGTATACTTGACACCAAAATGTACAACAAAAACTAAAAAAACGCGACTCTATGAAGCTCCATCTTCTCAAAACCTGTATGGATACCTGTTTACTAATTTCCTATGAACACATGTGGTTTTGAAAAGAGTGTCAACAATTAAGTTGGTGAGTTCATAAGCATATATGTATGAAAAATATGTCATTTGTTCCTTGAAAATGTAAGTGTGTTCTTCCATAAAATCCTATATTTCTATTGTAAATGAATTATAGTCTTAATACCCCAAGACCAAAACATGTAAATGTTGTTGTACTTTGTAATAGTATGATGTAGTTTTAATCCACATAAAACCACAAAATGAATGTTTCTAGAAATGTAAGTTTCTCTGTATTGGAAAATAGTATATTGTAGTTGTACTTGTATGAAACTCTGTGAATGTATGTGCCTGGATCCACCATTGTATTGTAAAATATTGTATTGTAGTTTTATTATTTAATAAAACTATGTGAAGTTGTTTACGTATTCGTACACTAATCGTATTGTTCAATACCCAATTGTGAGTTATTATAACTATGCTTGATGACCTAATATGGTCTGAATACGATGTTCTTCAGGTGTCGGAATCGTTATGACATTTTCACCCCAGGCCTACCGGCCTAACTGTAGTTAACAGTTTAGGTGAGAGATTATCAGTCCCGTATATATCTATACACAAGTGTCACACTCTCTCTCTAGGAGACCCTGGTTATAATTTCAAGGCTTTCGTTGGTACTTAGATAAGTACTTGAAGTGTGACTCACAAAGCTATATTGACGGTTATGTGTAGAATAATGAAAAGCCTTTTTGTAACGAATAAATTGTTTATATACCTTATAAACTATATGTATGATAGTTTATATGTTTGTTTCCATGTTGTATCCCGAACTTGGTAAAATGATATGTAAGTTCGATAAACTATACCTATTATATTTTATAGTGTTTGTTCTACTGAAATGAAAACCTTTAAATTTTCAACAGTTATGTATGTTTATAACATAAATCTATGATAAAGATACTCCATGAAATTTAACGTTTTTCTACAAACGAAAAATGAAATAAGTTACGGAAATATTTTGTTTGTTTAACGTTTTGAAATAATTTTTATACTTATGTGTGTGTGTGTGTATATATATATATATGTATGTATATATAATTCATATATAATTAAGAATGAAAAGACAGTCGAATAAAAAATTCTACCATAAGCCCACAATCAAATAAGGAACATGAAACAAGGCGGAATTACCAATTCTAAGCCTGTAGAATCTTATATATATATATATATATATATATATATATATATATATAGATATATATATATATATATATAGATATATATATATATATATATATATATAATAGTTGAAACAATTTGAAATAGTTTAGATATTAACCCAAGATTTCTTGTGTTTTACTTGTATCCCCCCTAAAACAATGAAAAATCATGAAAACATAAGGGTATGAACTCACCTTGAGCGTGTGTCCTTGGTTGGGCACGACTGGGTTGTGATAATCATCGGGTTAGAACACGTGTAAATTCCGAAATCCTAATAATATTTAAACACATAATATTGTGTTTAAATTAATGAAATGATTAATTTAAGTGTTAATTAACACTAGTTATGTATAAATACTTACAAGAAGTCTTTCGAAACAATTCGATATATTTGATTTCATGGGAAAAACTTGAAGACGTTCGTAAGGAAACTTGAAGATTTGAAGATAATTTGGGTAACTGGTTTGAAGATTTGAAAGTTTTCTATTGAGTTTTGAGAGAAAAGTAGAGAGTTTTCATAGGTGAGAATGTAAGAAATGAAGTATGGTTTCGGTTGATATATATATATATATATATATATATATATATGTGTGTGTGTGTGTGTGTGTGTGTGTGGTTTGATACGTGCATTGGGATGTCAAATTATCTAACTGGAGTGTGTGCCACCACTTAAAAATGTAGTTTTCATCCTATCTTCCTAACCGAAAAGGGATTCTTTAGCAAAAAAAGGAGGTTGATTGCGGTCCTAGCCTGACCGGAATCACCTTGAATGCACCACATAAGGTAGATTTCGGTCCTAGTGGAGCACCCAAAACAGAAAACCCTAATTGAACTAAGATTCCAAAAGCCGAAAGCACTTACTTCCTAGATACCTAGAACCGAAAAATCAAATGTTTCTAGATTCCAACTACTGAAATCTCATATGAGGTGTATTATTTATGGTTTTAACTTAACCTTTTCTACTTATGTTGACTTGTACTAACGTACTTCAGCATGGTTTTCAATATATAAGTATATATAACTTATATACGTGTGGCTTTCAAAGTATATATATATATATATATATATATATATATATAAACATGCCCTCATGGCTAATTGTGATTTACCGTAACAAGGTTACAATGTGGTTTCTACTTATACATGATACATCTTTTAATTTAAACTAACAGACTTTTGTTTGTAACATTGACTTTTAGTTAGACATTGTTTGACTTTTAGTGACTTTCTTTGACTTTTATTGAATGGAAATAATTGGTTGTTACACAACATGAGCCTTACGATGGAATAACGGATCTTAAGGAACACATAGCACAATAAACGGAAAAAATGGGAATCATTCCCATCCCATTACACTTAAAATAAGCTTGTTTATGTAAGGGTTTTGGTTCAACCCTCATAGGATCAGCCTTGAAGTGGCTTCTTAACATTCCTCCTTATTTCATTACTTCTTTTGACCATTTAGTTAATATTTTTATTAACTAGTTTTCTTATAACAAGACATTCGAAAGGATCACTAGTTATCTATATCGAGTAGTCCATGATCCTAAGGAATCCCTTAGAGATTTTGTAAGCAGCTTTGGTGGGGAAGTGTTGAACATCCCTAATATTGACATGATAACTGTTGTGGAAGCTTTTAAAATGAGCCTAAAGAAGGATTCTCCATTCTATGAGGATCTTATGATGACCACGTCCAAGAGAATAGGTGAAGTGAGAAGTACGATGTTGAGATTCATCAAACTAGAAGAAAATAAAGAAATTCAAAAAAGGACCAGCACCCTAAATTCATATGACAATTCTAATAGGAAGGCCAAGTCCTCGGCCCAGACATCCTACAAATCAAAACCGTACTTCAAACCTGATTGGATTTGGTTTTCAAAAAGGAAGAAATTATTTTATTCTATGCTTTTATGCTATTTAGAACTACAAGGTAGTTATAATGCTTTAATTTATATTTTATAGGTATAATTTGTTGCTATAGCGAAAAGAAAGCAAAAAGGTTGGAAAATGGAGTTGGATAGCAAAAAGGAAGAAATTGGTTGAAGAAGCCCATTACGCACAACGTAATGGGAGTACGCACAACATATGTGGCTGAGTGTGTAAGGGCCAAGACGCATTTTTAATGCATTACACTCAACTCAATTCCATGTACGCCCAACGTACGATGTCGACATAAAAACGTATATATTGTGATTTTTGGTTAACCTAGGAAGAGATTACGACTTTTACCCATCTTTGGTCAACAAGAAACACTTCTTCTACTTTTTTTAGGGTCTAGAAGGCGGTTGAAAGTCTGGTAAGATGATAGGAGCAAATATCTGAAGGATTAGAGAGCAAATTCATGCCATAAATCATTTGATTCGTTGTTCCAACCACGATTAACGTTCCAATATGATTCTTTATGCTTTTACTTTCTCATTTAGGGATGTAGGAACTCTTTTTCTTTGCGTTTATGATTAGATGAATTCTTGAATATGTGGATTAATTGCTTTGAGGTTTATTTGTTGTTATTCAATGTATTATGATTGCTTAATAAAGATCATTATGTGTTGATGTGACATCCCCATTTTCACGGCCAGAAAAGACCGATTTTGTTTATGCTTTATAAAAATCAGAGTACTTCTTTTCATAAAAATATTGCGGAATTTGTTCCCAGAAAAACACGATAAATACGTTATCAAAACATATTCGAAGAAACATATTTTATTTATGTTAAAACGTTTGGGATGTCATCATCAATACAGAAACATAAGCATAAACGGAACTTACATGTATTTACACTAGTGATCTACATCTCTTTAATCTCTCAGTGTAATGTGACTTCATATCAACATCTGTGATGTAAATAAACTGAGTGGGTCAGGTTGGGAAACCTGGTGAGTACATAGGGTTTTCAACCCACAATAATATAATTATTATGTTTAAACAATCAAACAATCAACCCAATTACCCATCCCTATTATCTTCTTTTAGTCTTCCCTAAAGATATTATCTTAAGGGTCATCTCCTATATCATATTTACTTCTCATCTCCTTACATCGTATTTCCTTATATGATTGTTCATACGAACTTTACCTAAGGGTCATCGCCAACATTGCATAGACAATACTAATTCGGGGATTACTCCCTCAATATGTGTCTACCAAGGGTTAGGGTATCATCGCATGATTACGTAGCCACAACATCGCCTGGACTTGTAAATCATGATAAAGGTTAGTCTATCATCACATGAATACGTAGCCACAACATCACCTGGAATCGTAATTCATAATAAGGGGGTTAGAGTATCATCGCATGAATACGTAGTTTCAACATCGCCTGAACTCGTAATTCATCACCTACAGGTTATGAGTCAGCTATCGTTCCACTGGACCGTCTAGTATCGTCCATGGTCGTCATCTATACTCCATTAGGTAACTGGATCACTGACAACAATGATGTCTTCCATCGTGTTATCACACAAAAACTATTTCATCTACCCATGTCATACCCAACATATTCGTATATATAAAATCCGTATAGAGTTTAAATCATTTAAAACATGTATAAAACGTTCATCCAACATAGACAGCAAGTATTCAGATAATATGCACACATAGCACGTAGTTTATATAAAATACTTCATATCTATGTGTAATATGAAAGGGACTATGCACTCACCTAATAGGTGGTGACTCATCGCTCGGACAGCGCTTCGATACTCTCAAAACAACTTTCCTTCGATGAAACCTAGTATCAACACCACTAGGGTTTAGTCTAACGATAACCGCGACTAATTAATAGTCTAGCTATTATTATTATTATATAAGCATTAAATAACACTCAATATAACTCATAATAATAGCCCAAATAATTATTTTAAAGACCTAATAACATTACTATATCGAAACATAAGCTATGCTAAAGGTAGGGTAGGCGTAGCTCACTTACAACGGGTTTTCTCGAAAACCGGGCTTCGTTGGAGCAGTGTTTCCGAGCCGAAAGACCCTTTTTCTTGGGACTTCGGGAGCCTCAGGACTTCCTTCAGGTACTAGGGGGTTTACCTAGGCTTTTAGGGGGGTTAGGGAGCTTAGAGAGAGAATGTGTAGAGAGAGAAAGAAGAGGGTTGAGGGGTGAGGAAATGAGGGAACCCGACACCTCTATTTATAGTGAAAATATTTGATGGACTCGCCGAGTAGGGGGGCCTACTCGCTGAGTTGGTGCATGTGGTGGCCTTCTGGTGGTGCCACGTGTCCAATTCTGGTGGTGCCATGTCACCCCCTATCGCGTATCAGCCTTCAAATTTAAAAAAATCATAACTCTTGCATACGAGCTCCGTTTTTGATGTTATTTTTTTCAACGCGTAGGTAAAATCAAGATCTACAACTTTTGTTTAGACTCCATCGGCTAATTCTCGACCAATCTCAAATTTAATAGTAGGAGGCGTTTAGACTGTTAAATGACCGCGAAGAATTCATAACTCCTTCATACGGACTCCGTTTTCATCTGTATTTTTACCGTTGAGTTCCTATTAATGATATCTTCAACTCTCATTTAGGTCGCGTAAGCCAAAAACTGCTCGAATTAAAAATCGAGTTTCGGGTCGTGCACTGCTAAGCCGAATCTTAGAAAAATCATAACTTCTTCATACGAAGTCAGATTGGGCGTTCTTTTTATGGATTTTCTCTGTTTAACATATTCTACGACTTTCGTTTAGATCACTAAGGCTAAAAAGTCTTCTATCGTAAATTCACTATTTACGCTTCCTGGTGTCGTGCCGGTTCCGTCGCGAAACTTCGACGGACCATAACTTCTTTGTTATAACTCGGATTTCGGCGTTCTTTATATGTACGGAAACCTTGAGACATATTCTAAAACTTGGTTAAGATTATTTATTCTAAATAATATTTTATCGAAAAGTCATTTTTGACACGTATTACCTCAAAATTGACTAGCCCGGATCCACGGACGTTACAGTTGATGTTACATTCTTATTTGTTTATTGCTTTGCATCATTAGGTTAGATAAACAATCTAGTTTAATATGCTTGAATCATATGATTTTATGAGTTATAAATTTGTATGACTGGTGTTTGATCAAAACCTAGGGTTAAACAATAAGTTTGTGATTAAATTGAGTAAGTCTACATGTGATGACCACTCATATGTAATTAGTTTCATAATCTTGATGATAGTAGTTCAAGTCTCTCATAATACGAACTAAATAATAGATTTTAGGATATATATAGTCCACCTGATCACTGTTATTAAAAGTCTTGAAAGTCAAATGATTAGTTGTCTAGACCTAGAAACTAGTCAAATTAGGAATCGATGAACAAAGAGTAAATAATTTCTATATGAGCAATTATCTGTGATTTTGAGATGAAATTTGTCTAAACCAAAGTACCTAAAGAGATTTGTCTTCGGTCGGTTTATCCATATTTGTTGTTTAGTTGTTTATTTGTTTATTTGAGATTTAATTCAATAAAACCCCTCTTTAGTGGTTTTGTGTGTTCAGTGTAACCTATAATCAAAAACTCCAAATTAATTCATCACTGTTCCCCTTGTATTCAACACATGGTCTTACCACACACTATACTATTTCAAGATTAGGTGCATTGCCTAGTGCATTTATTAGCAAGTTGCGATAAAATAAGTTTTATAAATTTAAAACTTGAGCAATTAAAATCTGTACATAACAACACACATCATTGATCATCATATGGTTAATGCCTTTGATAATGAAGGGGAGGAGGATGAATTCCCCAAGATCACTGACTATTGTTTTTCTATGGATATTTCAGGTCTGATCTTTTCGATTCAGGGTCTTGGTAAGAAAGCAAGGTGGCCAAGGAAAGGAGAAAAATCAAGTTGTTGGAAGGACAAATCTAAACGGTGTGCATACCACGAAGATTTTGGCTACATCACTGAAGATTGTATAACCCTTAGGAAGGAAATTAGCTATCTCCAAAACAAAGGATACCTTGAAGAGATCCTAGGAAGAAGGATAAAATATCCAAAGAAAAGGTGCCAGATCCTACGGATATCCTGGAGAAACCAGGATCCCCTCCTTCAGATGCCAGGGTAATTAACATTATTTCCAGGGGTTCTGACATTTGTTGAGCTTCTTACTCTGCAGAAAAAACACACGCTAAGGTGTACGAGGAGGAGAAAGAAGAAAGACCCCAAAAGAACACACCGATAACAGGCAAGAAATAAATCACCTTTAATAAACAAGATAGAGAAAATATACAGGATCATCATCATGATGGATTGGTGATAACTCTCTACATCGCCAATTACTTTGTCAGATGATCCTAGTGGATGGAAGATCCTCAGTGAGCATCATACTTTTAGATGCTCTAACCAGGATGAACATCCTGGAATCCAAAATAATAAGAAGATCCTCGATCCTAACAGGATTCAGTGGTGAAACACCATTGAAGAAATCAAGCTACCCATCTACATTAAAGGGGTAAATTCCATGCAAGGTTTTTGTATTATTGACGCTTTGTCTTCCTATAATATTATATTTGGTAGACCATGGATCCATAAAATGAAGTAGTTCCCTCAATCTACCATCAATGTGTCAAGATGCCAACTCCTTGGGGGACAATAAAGATGATTGGGGATCAACACGAATCCAAAGAGTGTTATAAGACCTTAATGAAGCCTTCCATAATACCTCAAAAAGTGTAACAATTAAAGCAAATGGAATGAAATGTGCTAAGAGTGAAGGAGCTAGATATAAAAGAAGTGCCCCTAAACCTTGTGGATCTTGATGCGGAGGTACTCTTAAGATCCTCATTACCAGAAGACATCGAAAAAGACCTAATAAATTTCCTAAAAAAAGAAGGAAAAACTTCACAAGGAAACACGAAGACATGACGGGTATAGATAAGAATATTATAACTCACAAAGTTAACATTGATCCTTCTTTCAGACCCATACATCAAAAAATAAGGAAGTTTGTGAAGGTTTTGAACATTCTAACACTCCTAAGGTATATATGCAACCCTAGAAACCTTGGATCTATGTTTTACTAAGACACATGCAAATTTGTTTTTCCAAGGTTCTTAACCTAACTAGCATGGCATGGGGAACTTTGAAAAATAATAGCTAGTAGAAGAACATACCTTTTTGTTGCTTGGATTCCTTGAGAACCTTGTGAGCCTAACACCTCAAGTGTGATGCCTCAAATGTCTCACACAACACCACAAGCCTTGGAATAACTTTTAGAGAAGTTCACTAACACTCAAAATCGGCTAGCCCAACTGTTCTTCACTTAGTGGCTGATTTTGCTAGCTATAGAGTTTCTTATATAGTGTGAAACATGTAGGGTTACTCCATGTAAACCCTAATGTGCATGGATTTTCATAATCCTATTGGATACGATGTCTAAGTCCATAACTATATTTGGTATGTACTTGACCCGACCCGGCGTGGTCCATTTGGGTTGCATGGCACCATGCATTGGATAAACTAAATGAGAGAAATAACACTTATGGTTTATTAATATATTATAATTTCTAATATATTAATAATATTATTTAATTAGTTTGATCAAGAATTAATTTAGAATTAATTAAGTGATCGAAAGATAACTAATTAAATATGTGGGTTGATTATGTAAATCATCCATCACTTATATAGTGGGCTAAGAGGCTCCATGGATTATCAAGTTGGGTTCCACCCATAGGATACTCCATGGATGCTCCATGGAGTTAATCCATGGTTCATACAAATGAAGAGTCATGTTACATTAGGGTTTACCTAATGTAACACACTATATAAACCATGTGACATCTCCTAAAATAGGGCACACTAAGTAGAACAAGAGGGCTAGATCCGATTTTGAGTGTTATACTTTCTCTCCAAGTTTACTCCATAGCATTTGGTGTTGTGTGAAACATTTGAGGCATCACACTTGGGGTGGTAGGCTCACAAGGTTTCAAGGAATCAAAATCAACAATAAGGTATGTTATTCTATCTTTCATTTAAGTTAAAATGTTCCCCATGTATGCTAGATAGGATCATGAACCTTGGAAATCAATTTTGAATGAATCTTAGACAAACATAGATCCAAGGTTTATTACGGTTGCATGTACACTTAGGAAGTGTTAGAATGATCAAAACCCATCAGTGGTATGAGAACCTAGGGTTGTTTGTTTGTTATTTGTGCAAAAGTGTGTTAAAAATTGAAACTGCATGTTGTCTGCGAAGTGGACTCGCCGAGTCCAAGTCAAAATTCATCCTACTCGTCGAGTAGGTTCATGCACTCGACGAGTAGGAGGCCCTAACAACATATTTTCGACTTTTGTTGCTGGAAATGGACTAGAAACATTACCCTAAACTGTTTTGGTGTTTTAAAACTTGTTTTAGATGGTGTAATGTTTATGCTAATCCATTTACAATGACAATTATCAAAAATTACAAGTTTTATGAGTAATTTATGATTCTTGAAATGTTCATATTCATGTTCTTGAACTTATGAAGATTAGATGATCATAGGAATTGTTTTTAACCTACTTGGTAGTTTAATTCCTGATCATTATGTGTTTTAATGGAGTCCATAACTTGTCCTCAAGTTATGGAAAACCAAAGGTCACACTTTAATACAAACCATTAAAAGAACACAAGGGTTATAAAATGAAGAGTCTTCATTTTTAATACTCAATTAATTCATAAGTTATAAGAAATGAAAAGTTTTGAAAGTTTACAAAACTTTCCCTCAAGTTTTGGAACTAGTAAAGTCATGATTAAAATTTTAGTTCCAACCCTTAGAATTTTAAAAGTTAAAATTCAACCCTTATACTTATAATATTATAAGTTAATTATATATATATATATATATATATATATATATATATATATATGTGTAAGACTAGGGCAAAGAAAAACATAAACTAGGTTGGTTGGCTCCAAAATCCTCAGTTAGCTATTTGCTTGTGATGTACTCTTTGATGGACTAGTTTCTTGCTAGTCTTTTTTTTTTCGGTTTGTCTTTATAATAACCATCCTTTCTAAAAAAAACTTACAAGAAGGACAATATAAAAAAAATATTATAGTTTTAGGTGTTGTTTTTCTTTTTGGAAAATGACTTATAAGGGTAATTATGCTTCAAAATCATTCACAAAAAAACCATCCAAGTATGAATTTTGTACAAAAAATACTAACGAACTACATACATTGTTCGAATGTCACCTTATGATAACCGATATTTACCGGTAAAAAACTAATTAAGAGAAAAAACAAGGGAAAATGACTTGGTAGGGTAACTATGTGTAACACCCCGACTCTCAGGTATTAACTTTACATATTTATTTTTTCATAATTGAAAGGTCTACTCGACGAGTTAGATGCATTGACTCATCGAGTATGAACGTTTTTGGCTATGTGTTTAAGTGGCCAACTCGCCGAGTCTGAGGCATGACTCAACGAGTTGGACTTGGAGAATGATACCCTAAATTCCAGGGTTTTACACCCTATTAAATTATCATTATCCTCCCTTGGCCTCCCCTCACCGTCCCCTTAAGCTCTGAAACCCTAATTCGTGTGTGTGCTCTATTTTGTGTGATTTTCAAGCTTGGAAGGTGGTTTGCAAGAAGAAGACTTTAAGTATAAGAGGATTGGTGCATAGAGGAGTTGGTGGATCTGAATCTTCTACTTATTAGGATCTGTTTGAAGGTATAAAGTCATTACCTTGACCTTCCCTCCTTCTAGATATCTTCATGTTTAAGATTAGGGCTTTTCTAGCATGTATCTTAGCCATTTTCAGGTATGGGCTAGGATTTAAAAATGCAACTTTAGATCTGAGCTTATCTTGGTCTCTATAGCTATAAAGTCTCCAACTTTAGCAAGTATGAACCTTCCCTTTTAATTTAAACCCCATTACAAGCTTGGATTCGATATTCTAAGCCGTTAGAGTCTTGCCTGCACACAAAGTTTGCAACTTTACATGATAAACATGCCTTGGGAAGCTTGATCTGCAATATGGAGCTTTGGGTGGCTTAAAAGATGCTGAATAGAGAAAGGACTAAAGGGAATTGACTAGTTGCATGGACAACTCGGCGAGTCCGTTGAAGATTGTCGTGCAAGGATTTCTGCATCAACTCGACGAGTCAGTAGGATGACTCATCGAGTCAGCCAGGGTTTTCCCGATGCTTGGACATGCATGGACTCAATGAGTTGCAGGGAAACTCGATGAGTCAACTAGAGGTTTTCACGAATTCTCTAGTTCTTGAAGGACTCGACGAGTTAGTGAACTACACTCGACGAGTTGTGTCAACATGGACTTTTGACCTTGACCGTTGAATTTGACCAAGGGTTGACCAATTTGAATTCTGGGGATATTTGGTAAATGGACTTCTGGGGTTGACCAATTTGATTTCCGTCCGCCATTTCAATTGGTTCAATAATGGGTGGATTTTGTTGTAGAGGTGGTGTTTCGGGAATTTCTTGGCGAGGGTCGGGACTAGAATCGGGCTCTATGTCGCTTAATGAAGCGGTTTCGACCTCCAGGTCCCCGTGAGGATTAGAAGTTTGACCACGTTCAATTCGCTTTTCCTTCGCCAAACGCCTTACTTCTTTTTCGATTTCTGGATTGTAAATCAAGTCACCTGTACGCTGAGATCTAGGCATAGAGAAACAAATTGATTAAAAATAAACCAATCCCCGGCAACGGCGCCAAAAATTTGGTGGTTGTCGAGGCCAACACAAATAATAACCCTAAATATTACACACTAAAATAGTGTATAGTGGTAAAGGGATCGAATCCACGGATATTGGTTCAATTTATAACTCTATGAAAAAATCTCTTTGTAAAAATACTTGTAAAATGACAATAAATATAAAATGGGGGGTTTTGGTGTTTTGAAACACTTGAAACAAACTAGAATTAACTATGATTTAAATAGACAAATGCAACAAAAATAAGAGTTTGATGTAAAATCAATAAGGGAGAGAAGGTTGACTTAAAGTTTCCTCACTTTGACTTTTGATGAACATATCATTAGAATCTAATGGTGCAATACTTTGATTTAAATCCTTAATTTGGCTATAGTAATCCAAGGAGCTTGAGATTACCTAGACTTTTCTTAATTGTTGAAATGGCTAGAGAAGCTCATAACAATTTCCTTAGTCAAAGTCACTAATTCCAAATAGCATGTAATTAGTGAAAGTCAACTAGCATTAAGAACCAAAAAGTCACCAAATCCAAGAGGGGTCAAATGCTTTCACCACCATGTTGGAGGAAATGTTTTTATGATTGTGTGAAGCAAAAACAACACAAAAATCCTTTGTTGCTTGCTAATTTGAAGTTCCTTTACTTAATCAAGAAATTAGCCAACTAATCACCACAAACACATTTAAACTCATGAACTAAAACATACAAGTAATGATAAGATGTTAAAACACAAAACATTCCCATAAAGATTCAAGAACATGTTCATGGATTCTTCAACATTCAACAAAAGTTCAAAGGATTAACCAAAAGTCAACCAAGATTAGCTTAGCCAAGCATGGCTAAACCCAAAGAAATAAAGTTAGAGAAAATTGTACCAAACATTAAGCAAGAATCAAGAGGTAAAAATATGATGTTCTTCAAGGGTTCTTGGCCTTCAAAAGTCTTCAAAACTCCAGAGAGAATCTCCAAAAATCGGATGTCTAAGAGTCTTCAAAAGATGGGCACCAACCTTCCTCAAATAGCCTTCCAAATGGATTTCCGAAATTACCCCTGCAGAGCCTTGCGCGACCCGCGTGCTGCTGCGCGGGTGGTGCCTGGCATGGGCTTCTTTGAGATTTTGGTCCTCCGAAGCATATCCCACTAGCCCAGATCGAATCCAATCACCTCCTAGCCCATTTTCTTCAAGTTTTTCTTCATTTTAAGCCCAATTTGACCTTTCCAAATCCTCCAAAGCTTGTGAACTCGCCCGATTAATAATCTACGTACGCTTGAATATTCCCCCGCATCTTGCAAATTTAAAGTTTATTTCTCTCCAAGCCTTCAAATAATCATCAAGATCACTCCATGCATCATCTCCACTACCCATCAAGCCCAACATCATTTTTGTCTACCAAATCTCATCGCCTCCCATACGTCCCGAACACTCCCGCTCCGCTAGACCCGAAAACCTGCAATTATGCTCACAAGATTCGAAAGTACCTGAAATAGTCATAAAATAACAAAAAGGAAAATATGCATGGAAATTATCTAAATTATGAATGAAATATGTTAAAATAAACTATAAAAGAAGTAAATAAAACTAACTATCACTTATCTTTTCAGTTCGACATTTGCGAGGTGAGTTTTCCTCACTATACTCAAGGGTCGAAGGCACCAAGGTCGGCCTTTTGGATTGTTATCCTGATATGTTATGCTAGTATGATCTATTAGATCGATATCCTGGTATATAGGATGATATATGCTATTATGATTTGTTAGATCAGTATCCTAGTAGATAGGATGTTATTATGTTGTTATGATCTGTTAGATCAGTTTATTTGTCTATAGATTGTAATGTGATTATTTGTTATATATTCACATGTTTGATTAGTGGTTGAGGCTTGTTTGCTTTTTGTGAAAGCCAATAGACCTGGGCATTCCAACTCGATGGTTGTGGGTCGTGAGTATTCTATCCCTAGGATGATTGGACTCGTAGTATGTGGGCATTCCAAGCCGTTGGTTCTGGGCCTGGGGTATTCCATCTCGAGGATGATTGGATCCATAGTATGTTGGCATTCCAACCGGATGGTTGAGGCCTGGCGTATTCCAACCCAATGGTTAACTGGACCCATAGTATGTTGTTTGTGATTATATGTGTATTATTGTGTGTATGGGTATTTTGGGGGAACTCACTAAGCTTTGGGCTTACAGTTTCAGTTTTTGTTTAGGTACATCAGATGATCGCGGGAAGGCAAAGGTGTGATCGTACAACTACTCACATTTATGAATTTGTTTCTGGTATACTCTAATATTATACTATTTTGAAAACAAGTTTTGTAATGTTTAATGGTTTTAAAAAGTTTAAATTTGGCATTATTTTATGGGTGTTACAAGTTGGTATCAGAGCCTTGGTTTGAGTGAATTGGAGGAACACTTGTGTGAAGCCAGTCTCAAATCAAGGAAAATATTTTCAAAATGATTTTTAAATGGTTTTCAAAAAAAGTAAAGGAGGATGCAGAGTGTACGATAAGCCAGAGACAGTAAGTAGACCCCAAAGTACCATACGATTATGTGATACTGTGATATGTTAGAACAACATGCTAGTACTAGGCTAGGGATCTTCAGGAATCGCATGATAGAATTGTCTGATTATATGATGCCTGATAACCTAGGGTTTTCCTTATATGAAATTTATACCATTACTGTGGTCAATGTTTTAAAACCTGAGTTTTTAGTTGACCCGGTGTGATGACCGGTTCATGGGTCAACCCGACTTATGGTCTTTTTCTATTTTTACATATTTTTACTTTCTTGCATAATGCATAAACATATAAAACCAATAATTTTATGCCCACAAAGTTTTAACATTGAAAAACATTAAAGAAACCGCAAACGGCTCGTTGTTTTGGCGTTCGCTACTTGTATCCAACTATCTAAACCCTATTAAAACGGGTCAATCCGGTTTTAACCGGTTCATCATACGCGGTCGAAACCACGATTTATCGGAAACCCGGTCGGTTCAATCTGGTCCATATTTTTACAAAAAACCATTTTCAATTGACCCGCCTTCTACCCCAGGTCACGATCCAAACCGGTTGAACCGGCTAGGTCAACCCGTGTTTTAAAACATTGACTGTAGTTGCTTAGTGTATGCAACACGACTGTAAATAATTAAGATCTTATAGCCTGAGAATATTTGGTTTAACTTTATTTCTTGTTCCTTGTTTTGTTGTGAGCTTAGAGTAGAATCGAGTATTCAAATGTCTATGGGGTCCATCATTATATATGGTTAGCATACACGAGTGCTGCAGGGTTGGTGGAAGTTTCATGGGTGGATTGTGTAAGGATGGTAGGTCAGTTATGAGATAGTTAGCTTTCCTCTAGGAGTGAGGAATGAGCAACCACCATGCATATTTATATTGTTAGGGTGTATGATGATACTTGAGACAAATATGGGTAGGTGTGGAAGGTAGTATGGGCCCGTACTACTAAAAGCACAGGACCCATACGCGTAGCAAGGAAGTTACAACCCCTAGGGTTTAGTTGGGAGTTAGTTCCCTGTTATTATGTGGATTATCTGATATCTTCCTGGTATGTTTTCAAAATGGTGGTTACGAGATGCTTTGTGGCTAGATCCACGTCAGGATCAGGATCAAAGAGATGGCGGCAAGGAGGGGCCGACAATACCCAAGGTTATGGTACAGATAGGGGCAGATGAGCTAGATGCCAGGATTCGAGAGATCCTGCACGATGAGGTTGCCACTTTGTTTCGGGCACAACTACCAGAGATGTTTAGGTCTATTAAGACCGCCATGGTCGAGTATTTCGATGAGCGTTACGCAGCCCTTGCAGAGACAACTGTTGCAGCAGCTGCATCAGTTGTAACGATGACACGGGAGGAAACCAGTCGGGCTTTCAGTACAGGGACTTTGATAACACGAAGCCCCCTACTTTTGATAGGACTCAGGACCCCATCAAAGCCATGAGGTGGGTTTATGATGTGGAGGGGTGTTTCTTTACATGCTCATATCATACTGAACAGAAGGTCAGATGTGCCCTGAACCTGCTGAGGTCTGGGGCCAATGAGTGGTGGAGATTGACGATCGGGTCGTGCACTGATAAACAGAGAGCTACTGTTACTTGGGAGCAGTTCAGGGATATGTTCCGCGCTCGTTGCATTCCACGGGTTGAGTGGGAACAATTAGCTCATGAGTTTTTGGGATTGATACAGGATGGGGAGTCGGTGACAGAGATCACCCGTATGTTCACGGAGAGGGAGATGCTCTTCCCAGAGTTTGCTTCCGATCAGGCTTATATGACACGATATCTGAGCATGCTCAAGACTGACATTCGTCAGTTTGTGTCTACCCAACGATGTGATACCCTACTAGAGTTGCAGGAGGCCACTCGGCGGTGTGAGTTGGAGATTGAGCTGCAGTTGAGGGAGCAACGACAGGCCCCGACACAGTCATAACCGACACCGAAGCGGTCTAAGACTGCTAATTCTAGGATCAGGGGTCAATAGAGCCGCACTTGTGGAAAGTGCGACAAGGGTCATTTTGGGGTTTGTCGAGCCGGTAGCGGGTGCCACAGGTGTAGCAAGGAGGGGCATTATGCGAAGGATTGTCGCTAGCTCGCCTCGATTCCGAGTATGAGATTATGTTATCACTATGATCATGTTGGCCACTTGAAGGCCAATTATCTGTTACTTGTCGCCAAGCCGACGCAGGCTCCGACGCTAGCTGCATTGAGGATTACGAACGGGAAGCCAAGTAGAGTAGAGCTCCGCGCCTTCCAGCTCACAGCAGAGGAGGCTAGGGCAGCACCAGATGTGGTTGCTGGTATGTTTCTATCCCTTATCTTATTGATCGTATATGTTTTATGCTTATCTGTTTATACCTATGCTAAGGTACGTTTTTAGTTAACTCCTTGCCTGTATTGGTTTTATTTGACTCGGGAGTGAGTCGGTCATTTGTATCTCATGCGTTTAGTAGGGAGTTCAGTGTGCCAGTAGGAGAGCTAGAGTGTCCGTTGCGAGTCTTTATCGCCAACGAACATGGCGTTTCCACATCTTCGGTCTAACAAGGATGTGAGTTAGAGATTTTCGGGGTATCTTTTCTGATCAACTTGATTCTGATCCCCATGGGGGATGTGTGTTTGTGATTGTGGGGATGGACTGAATCAGTCAATTCAGTGTCATGATCGACTACGAGGGTCAGTGGGTAGTGGTTTGAACCCCAAATGGGGGAGAGTTGATGTCATGTCACCTAACCAATGGCACCGAATCATCCTTTAACCTACAAAAATTGAAGATTGAAATTTGTGAAAACAATGAGATAAATGTCCATAAGTAGCTCAATCAATGAAATTTGTGAAAATGAAAGATGCATAATAGTTTGCAATCTATTTTAGTTTAATCATGACCTATAACTAAGTAAGATGCAAACAAGTAGATTTCAGTCATTCGTTCACAAAGAAGTTCTAATTTGATTTTTAAAGGAGAATTGTATTAACTAATGTCATGTCACTAATTGTTATGTCATGCCACTAATTATTATATCATGCTACTAATTATTATGCCAAATCATCCTTTAACCTACAAAAAATGGTTGTCAATAGGTAACATTTGGACAAAACATATAGTTTGTTGTTTTTTTTAATAGAAATATCTTATTTGGATGATTTTTTTGAAAGATTTTGAATCATAGTTACTCTATCAAATCATTTTCTCTTGTTTTTCCCCATAATTATTTTTTACCGATAAATATTGATTACCATAAATGTGATATTTGAACAAAATAGTTCGTTGGTGTTTTTTTGTATAAAAGCAAATTACTTGAATGATGTTTTTTTAAGTGACTAAACTTGGATGATGTATTTTGAATAATTTTAAAACATAGCTATCTTTATAAGTAATTTCCCATTTTATTTTTAAAATGGAAAGTCTATAATATAAAGTTTCATTGATTTAATTATTATCGTACAATGACTGAGATGACAAACAAGGAACAAACTACGTGGTTAAGTTTTTTTTATGTTAAAATATTTTTTTTTGAAAAATACATCCATAAATCTATAAATATAAGATATAAAACTCCTATGGTATAAATGAACCAGTAATTAATTCAAGAGTATAAGTATTAAATTTACATGTTAAAAAAAAGGAAAGAAAGAACAGTGTCTTTTTCAACGTAGCGTCTTTTGGCCTCCACGCAGCTTAAAACACGCAGAAGAGTTAAACATTAAAACATTGTCATAATGTCATTCCTTCTGACACGTGCTATTAAAAAGTAACACATTGCTGCCTTTTACTTCTCATTCAAGTTCAATTATGCACAGTAAGGTTCGCTTTAACTCCCAAAACTTTCATTTCATATCACATTTGTTCCTCTTCGAAATTTATCTATGCCTACTACTACATTTTAGTTTATTTATTAAGGAGGTTATAACAATAGGTGTGTTCGGATCCATGCCTGAATGTATGAAACTAAATCATGTTGGGGTTTTAGTAGATAAACATATGGTGTCTAAGTCTAAAAAGAAGCACAAAAATGTCCATCGACGGGGTTTTAATAAATAAGCATAATTTGTTAGAAGTTTAGTACTATAAGATTAATTGTCTCACATGTATCCTTCAAAGCAGAAGGACACAAATTGTATCATTTGTGCATAAAAATTGATTTATAAAACAAATTACAAATTTGTTCCCTACCATTTACATAAAATTACAAGTTCAGTCAAATTTAAATTATCTCAGTATTGTCCTTAGGTTTGTATTTCATTACGGATATTATCCATATATTTCCCTCCATATTACAAGTGTAATTCAGACTTTAATGCCATTTTATTGAGACAAGAATCATATCCGCAACAAAATGAATTTAAGGACAATGTAGAGACGATCTAAAATTTGGACCAAAATTATGATTTTAGGCAATATAGAGACCAAATTTGTGATTTAATCTAATTTATATGCAAGTGGACCACCCAAGTTATAACTTATCCAACTCTTACTAATATCGCAATTCGCAAGCGTGACTAAAAATTAACAATATTAAAAAATATCACCAATATTGTATATTTGTATTTCATCCGCAACTTCTAAAAATTGTATGATAATACACATAAAAATGTTCAAAAGAGCATATCATGAATTATATATATATATATATATATATATATATATATATATATATATATATATATATATATATATATATATATATATATATATATATATATATATATATATATATATATATATATATATATATATATATATGAGAGAGAGAGAGAGAGAGAGGAGTTGTTTGGTCACATGAAGAAGAGAAAGGACCATAAATGAAAAAACCAGACGGGTATATCGCATGTTTGCTTCACGCAAGCACTCTAATCTGGTTTTTGCTTCTTCTGGCGTGCCTTTAAAGTCTCCATTTTCTTCTTAAAACCCCCATTTCTCCCCTTTTCCTAGAGCACACAGATTCAGCAAAGCCTAAATTTACCCTCTTTATCTTTTCCATGCCCCAACTTATCAACCCGTGAAGCTGAAAAAATTGGTTTCGGAATGAGCGGAAATGCTAGCACTAGCAGCACCGGCGGCGGTGGCGGTGGAGGACCATGTGGAGCCTGCAAGTTTTTGAGAAGGAAGTGTGTGGCGGAGTGTATATTCGCGCCATATTTCGACTCCGAGCAAGGAGCCACCCATTTCGCGGCGGTGCATAAGGTTTTCGGTGCCAGTAATGTTACTAAACTCCTCATGAATATTCCGGTTAACAAGCGCCTCGATGCCGTCATCACCATTTGTTATGAAGCTCAAGCTAGGCTCAGAGATCCTGTCTATGGATGTGTTGCTCAAATCTTTGCCCTTCAACAACAGGTCTACTCTCTCTCTCTCTGTCTGTCTCTCTCTCTCTCTCTCTCTCTCTCTCTCTCTCTCTCTCTCTCTCTCTCTCTCTCTCTCTCTCTCTCTCTCTCTCTCTCTCTCTCTCTCAAACAAAGTTGATTTTAAAATTTATGGTATATTTAATATTTGAGAAGAAAAAATTACTTACTAAACTATAATAATAAGTTTAATCTGTGTTAACGCTTAAGCATAATATAATGGTTATTGTATAAATGTAGAATAACTTCAATATAAAATGATCATCACATCGCCGTCGTTATGGTGGTATTAACTATTCACTATTCATATTATTATATATTTATACCAATTAATTAAAGTTTATATAAATAGTGTTTAATCCTTCTGACCACTGGTTGTTAGTTGTTACCCGCAAGGTTTTGAAACCTTTTGATGGGTATGTCGGTTTTTTGCTAATTTTAGTAATGTTGTGTGTTAATCTGGTAATATGTTAATATCATGTGTACACAACAAACTTTATCCTTTCAGATACAAATATGTAATTCATCTTCTTTCAGAAAAAATTATTTGTATCTGCATTTGATAGATATTTGTACTTCTACAATATTTGCTTAGCCTAATCTTGTTTTTTTGTGTCTATAAAGGCTTTTTTTATGTAGTATGTTGTTATTTTATAGATTATGATAAATAAAAATATGCATGTTAGTATAGCATACTTGTATCTGCATTTACTAGATGTATGTACTATCTACAATATTTGCGTAGCTGTCTAGCCTAATGTACGTTGTTTTTTGTGTCTAAAAAAGCATTTTTGTTAATATAGTATGTTGTTGTTTCATAGATTATGATAAATAAAAATATGCATGTTAGTATAGCATATTGTTTTCATGATAATACGTCTACAAAACTACATCATTTCAGCGGAAAACACTTGAACAATGTGGCTTTAGGTCGATTAATGGTAGTTCGATGGCATTTAACCAATAAAAATTGCATATATATCTGTTCTTCTTAATGATGCATGCCAATTTCTTCGGTTGTAAATACTTGTATTATTTTCTTAAGAAAAAAAACATTGAGAATACAAATGAATAAGTTTAGAATTTAGTGATATTTGGTATGTACTTACTCTATTTTTATAACATGTGGTTTTGATTTGACCATGTAGTTAACGTTGTATTTGATTAGTAATCAAATGTTCAAAATGCTTATTAATTATAAAAAATAAAAAAGAAAAGTCTATAAACCAAAATTAACATCATCAGCATTATGCAATACTTATTAACAAGTACATGTTTTAATTACAATAAGAGAAATTTTAATTTGGAAAATAAATGAAATTTTTTATTAATAAAAATATTATTTTATTAGATGTACCTTATGATCAAATATTGTATTCAAAAAGCAACCCAAATGTTAACATGGGGATCTGCACACAATTTGTTTCTTTTGGTTTGAATTGTTTGCCACATTGAGTAATCTTCAAGGTTTGAATTGTCAATATATAGTCCAAAAACGTGAATTTTTAGACACATGCACCATCTAATAAGATACGAGTAAAGGAAACAATAAACGTTAAATTTTTATATGCCACCATTATCAAACAAACACTTATCATTTTATTTCATCTAAATTATGTTTTTCTATAACGGCATTTCACTAAAATATTAAAGATCTTATTGGTAAAAACACCGAGTATATATATGTTTCACAATTTTAATAGACAAATATAAGTTCAATAAAAACAAGCATGTAAAGTAAGCATAAAAACGAAGATCGCAGAGAATTGCTTGTGGTGAGAAAATAGTTGGCTTTTAGCAGTTTGTTGGATAAAATGAACTAAAAATATTATTATAAGATTATGTATGGGCTTTGAATAATTAGAACATTAGGTTTAGAACTAAAAATAATAAGTAGTATTTGTTTTGTAGATCACAGTGCTTTTTAATATCTAAAATGAAAATAAAAATGAAAATTGTTCTTTTACTCGTTATATTTACACTCAGTTTCACTATAGCTAGTTATATAGTTAATGTTGTTCATTATAAACCGTGTAAAAACGGAAAACATAACATAATTAATTTTAATTATGTTTGAGAAATAACAAAATTAATTCAATTAACTTTTTGAATTAGTTTTAAAAGATTATATTAATAAACCAAGTTTATAGTAAAACATGTCCTTCACATCTATTATAGAATTAAAAAAAAAAAATCCCACCAATGAAATGAAAATAGGTATAAGGAAATATTCTATATTTTTACATGATAAAAAAACATGAATTATCTATTCCGTTGTAATACTTATTAATTTTTTCATAAAATATTTTTTATAAAACTGAAACAGGTAGCAAGTCTACAAACTGAGCTTTCTTATTTCCAAGCGCACTTAGCAACCCTAGAGGCTGTGGCACCTCCACTACAACCACCACCTCCTCCACCACCGCCACCACCCCATTTACAGTTCACACGGGCGGGATTATCCATAAGTAACCTCCCAACAAACACATGCATCCCCACTACCTACGATTTATCATCACTTTTTGAACCAACAACACTGAAACCTTCTTCATGGACCATGCAACAGATGTGTCCCCATCATGAGTTTAGCAGCTGTAACACCATATCTCCGCCGACTGACATCCAACCATCACAGAACGACGACGTTAATCTTCAGGAGTTGGGTAAATTTGTGGCTGTGCCATGTAGCAGTGGGACATCGTTGCCACCGCATGGTAGAGGAAATGAGATAGTATGACTTTTATTTTGATTGTATTAATTTCATCATTTCATGGAATTATGGTAGTAATTATTAATTAATGTACATTTTAGTTTATTTCAGGAAGTGCGAAAATATAAAGTTTGGTAAAATAAAGGAGACAGTAAAACTGAAATTTTGCAAAAAACATATTATACATGTCAAGCTAAAATATATTTATTTAGTAGGTGGGGTAAGGTGTAAAGTTTGGTAAATAGAAGAAAATGTAAAATTGTCTATTTATAAAAAAAATTGTTATGTATATCAAAAAAAATCATGGTCTACGGATCACCCTTATTTGTTTAAATCAATTGTAGTAAACTTTTGTTCGAAAGTCGGATAACCAGTCATTTGTTAATGACGCGTCATCTAATTAACGGGCTATCACATGGCATCCTATATGTCACTATCCAGAATTTAGTTTGAGAAAATTCATGAAATGGCCATAGGAAAGAGGTTGTTTGAAGATTTTAACCATGAAAAATCATGTTTTGTAAAATGACCATAACTTCCATAGAGAGGGATTCTACGTAAGACTTAAACGTCTGAGTAATGGTACTGTCTCTGAGGAATTGAGGTGACAGGGGTAATATTGTAAAATCACACAAAAAATCCGGTTCCTACTTGCTTGGCTGCAGAGTTGCGAACGAATTAGATCGTTTGGGGGGAACGAAGGTCGGAACATGAGCAATTGAACGATCAAAGAAAGATTGTTGTTATAGATTGTTGCCTTTTATTTTAATTGTTTTTTTAACGATTTTAAGTATCATTATCTTTCTTGGATAAATTATATATTCTTTATGGTGTATCCTAGTTTAATTGATTAGAAACAATTAGGAAATCCCAATTTTTGTCATGGTTAACCGAAGAACAGTTCATCAGAGGTGTGTGGATGAAGAACAGATTCGTTGATGACCTTTCTGCGGATCCACGAAAGCCATTGCGGGATTCCAATTTTTTTTTTTTTTTAAAAATTGTTTTTTGTCTTTTCCCCTGCCACCTCGTTTCCTCATTGGTGTCCACATCCCTCAGAGTTATAAGGCTTCCGCAGAGACGGTCCCTGCCATAGCCTAGAGTCATGATCATTTTACAAATCTTAGTTTTTCATGGTCAAATTCTTCATACACATTCTATATAATATGGTTATTTCATGAATTTTCTCTTTTAATTTTAATTTTTTTTTAATAATCTTGTTGATAAATTGTTTTAATGTTTAATAAAATTCGTAAGAGGAGTTATATTTATAATTTATATTACATTATCTTTCATCAATCTTAATTAACAAAATCAAAACTTTAGAATCTATATTTGTATAAAATAAAAAAAGGAAATTGAGTAATCCAACCACTTTCTAATGTTATCTTAAAAACAATAACCACAAATTTTATTTTCTTGAAAAATGACCACAATGTCTGGAATGGGTCATTCCGAACCTGTATGTCGAAACCGATAATGGGTATAAGATCCGATCCAATATTTTGGTCCCCCCTATAATAATATCATTTCAGAGTTCATTTTGAAGTTACTAATATTTGAGTACATTTCAGACTCTATTTCAAACTCAATAATTTCGGACAATCAAATTCAACTGAAAATGTCTTTTTCTAGCAATGAAGAGTATCATTTTTATATGTAAGTTTCAAAATCTTTATAATTATGTCTTTATTTTAGATTATATATTAAAACCTAGATAATTTATCAAATTATATACTCATTATTTGTTTTTCTGTGATTTTTAATTGTATAAAATCTATTACACGATTACATTTGGTTATATATGTATACTAGATCATCAAATCATAGAAATATTCTAATTTTGACTTGTCCGGAATGAATCCAGAATGTGTATAACACGTCCTGAATACGAAGAATAGTTCCAAAATATGGATCTGAAATGTTTTTATCCAAAATTATGATCCAAAATGCGTTGATACAGATTTCGATATTTCGAAATATCCTTCGGAACATACATACAAATGATTAATTAATGATTCTTTTGATTGTAGCATGATAGAACATACGACGTGGTTGTGACTACAACCTGCGAACCTAAACTCGGGCTTGAAATCATTGCCCGGTTACAACACATACCAGTTTGTGTGGCCATGTCTAAGACATCATGTTTTGGTGATTATGTTTATATATCGATAGGTGTGGAATGTCACCCTTTACTCTGTCACTATCGTATGTACAAGGAATACACTCTAGTTGACCTAAATGAGCTTTTATTTTCGGTACACGAGTATCGGGTTTGCTTCGGTCAAGAAGACATTATACCTAATTATCGGCTTGTGATTCGGGGAATATTTCCCCTTAGTTCTTCTTTTGCCCAATTCAGACATGTATTTCCATTTGCGCCACCTTCAATTTCGGTGAGATTGGCTGAACTTATGCATTTGTTCAATGACTTAGATGATTCAGACGTTGTGAGAGTCTCCTTGTTGTATATTACACTTGGTCATAATATTCTCTACTGAGACTCTACACCCCCGTCTTAGACTCTTCTCACGAGTCCACTATTTTTTCACCATTTTGTGCAACTTCTTACTCTTTTTCTAATTAACCCTTATTACACATAAGTCCTAATCTTTCTTCTTTCTCTAATAGTTACTCACAAGTAAACTGTTACATAACATACGCATATCTACATAACTTCATGGGTCCATATTTCTCACTTTAGGAACAACATCTTCTCTTCTTTCTCTCTCATGGACACATTACCAAAATATCATTTCACACTACACACTACACCTCTTACTTCCTAATAATTCTTAACCTATATTCTCATGTTTCTTAGTTCCTACATGGCAACATTGGAACATTCTTACTAACTTTCTCTTAAATGTATATCATGACTCTTGTTGCACCTTTTATTATCTCTTCATATCTATCTTATTTCTCCTACAAACTATCTTTAGTTAATGCTATCTCCATAGCATCCAACAACATGGTGCAAGCTCTACTTGATATATCTCATAAATTTTCCATATAACAGTGTACTTTCTTTTTGTCATGGCTACTTGCTCGTAAGCAATGCCAATCTATTCGTGTACTCATCAGTACACTCATTGACCCTCATATATTTCTAAACATAATTTTTTTTCTATATTTCTTTTCTTTCTTCGGGCATACTAACCCTATTGATCTCTATGCATAGGCTCATTCTCTATCCTTATTTCTCTTTCTTTTTTCCTATGTGCATGCCAACTCTCTTACCTTTTCTATTCAAACTGTTCCTTTCTTCCTATACTTCCTCCACTCTTTTTATCTCTATCTCCACATCTCTACATATATCTTAGGGATACACACCCTAACTGTTTTCCTTCTACCAGGACACATCATTTTTCATACATCTTTATATCACAATAACCATGATATCATTCTCTTCTCATACTTAACATCTCTTAACATAGAGAGCAATTCTCTTATGTCATTCCACAAAATAACCATTCGTTATTTCTTCTTGACATACTTGACCCAAACCCTCTTGGTTGATTTATCCATTATCTCAAACTCTTAGGTTCTTTATCTACACATAACTATAGTCGTGTACCTATGTAACATCTCATAAACTATGATAAAGATTTTCACTTTTATAAAACATTTTCCACAAAACCATAAGATAATCAACCATTTTTTCAAACCAAATGCATAAAATCAAAGCATCCAATAATATATGCAAACATAATTAGCAAGAGGATGTGTACGATTATGCTTTGCCTTGTCCTGATCATCTGAAGTACCTGAAACGTTGAAATCAAAAACTGTAAGCCAACACTTAGTGAGAGTTCCCCCAAAATAACCCACATAATAATACATATACAATACATGAACACCAGGACCAAAGCATAGGGATGGATTGCCTTTGAGCCCACAACATGAGACTCAATGGGCCTTCCCTGGGCCATAAACCATGACTGGATTGCTTCAGAGCCCACAACATAAGACTGGAATGCCTTTCCCGACCATCAACTTATGACTGAATTGCTCCCGGGTTTGTTGCCATACAACACAATGCAGTAACACCTCAACCTAACCATATTATGTTGACAAATGCATATAGATAAACAATAACCACCAATATAGATAATCACATAGATCTACTAATCTAATAGGTCACTATAATATAACAACATCCTACATACAAGGACACACATTACAATACAAATTATAATGAGAAAACTCATCTCATAGTCTAGAAGATAACAGTATTGATCACAGATCTGATAATCAGCTCTGCAGGTCACCTACAAAACAAATAGGGATCAAAACTCAAACTACAACCCAAAACCCTAAGTTTGACCTAAAGTCAAACTTTGTCAAAAAGTCAACGGTCAATCGGTAAATGTCAACAATCAAAATCACTTAGCCAGTCGTTACGGCGTGAACAAGCCTTTACCACGTCGTGGGGACTACCGGATAAAATAATCGAGAAGCTGCCAACCACCACGACGTGGATACCGATCCTCCACGTCGTGGGAACTGCCCATGCCAGCTTAATCCATTAAGATCTTATTCTTTACCCCACCCATCCATACATTCCAGAAGGCTTTCTTACTCCTAAAAGATCATAAAAATTGTTGCCTGATAGATATGTATGTCCAATGCATGTATTGAACTTAGGCTAGGTCAAAATGGTGTAAAAACGGGGTCAAGATCTCATGCAAGAGTTCAAAACTCTATTAAACCTTAGATCCAACACTCCTAACTACCAAGGGACACCGATGATCCATAAACTTGGCAACTTTATGGAACCCCAACATTCTAACTAACTTAAACAGGAAGAAAAGCACAAGAAAACCTAGATCTAAGCACATAAAGTCATAAAGCTTGGAACTTGAGGACTTATAAGATTCCATAAAGTGTGCACAATAGGATGGGGATAGTTGCTTTCTGAAAAAAAAAGCTCAAGGTTCACCTTCTGCTTCTTCAGGACATCACTAAACACCATAAAAGCTCAAAAGTTAACAATGGAGGCTAGGGTTTGCTTTGGAGGCTGAGAGAGTATGTGTGTGTTAGAGGTTTTGTAACAACCCAATTTTTTTTTTGTCCAAAAATTTCATTTTTAATTAAACACCTTGCAAAACATTTGAAAATAAACAACATACGATCATATTGTTTCTTAAATCATGTTACGTGTCTGAAAACCAATACATGGAATCAACCATAGTGTTAGAGTACAAATCCTAGAACAATCTCATAATGCGGAAAACAAGGGGTGTGTATGATGTGCCACTACCGTGCAAGCTCCTTCCCCTTCTCTGAAGAGGTACTTGAAACCAAAACTCTAAACTTTAAGCATGAAGCTTAGTGAGTTCCCCCATAATACCACATACCATACAATCATATAATGAACAACTAAGAGATACAGGCCTCGCCCACACTCATGGAGATACGAGCCTCGCCCACACTTTGCTAACTAGGAGACACAGGTCTCGCCCACACTCCGCTGTCTGGGAGATACATGCCTCGCCCACACTCCGCTACTAAACCATAACATACAAGTATCACACAAACAACAAGTATAAACAATTCTACCACACTAGCATATATCATCATCAAACTCAACTATGAGATACGGGCTCTGCCCACACTCCGATACTATCATCTCGTCTATACGGGCCGGCCTTGGTGCCTTAGACCCGTTCCTACTGGTAGGAATCTCACCTCGAAAAGTAGCTACCAAAATTTTGACTGTCGAACGTCTAACTGCTGCACCGGAAATCCTTCAGCTACAAATCCATAAACATTGATTAGCCACTCATAAATACCCTCAGATCAAATGACTGACCTACCCCTGGTCCAAGGTCAACCCCTTGGTCAAAGTCAACTTCCAGTTGACTGGACTCGCCGAGACATGGCACAGACTCACCGAGTCCTTCTCCTACTAACCTGGTCCTACACGCCAAGTCCCTCTTCCCACTCACTTAGTCACCCTTAACTCACTACTTAGGACTAAAGAACCGACTCACGATCCGACTCGCCGAGTCCAAGAACAACTCGCCGAGTTGGAAGAACAAATCGTCGAGTTCCAGGCAATATTCATATGACTCGCCGAGTTGTTCATCCAACTCGCCGAGTCTAAGGCCACCTTCATAGAACTCGTCGAGTTCCACTTTGGGACTCGCCGAGTCCCTATGACCCATTTCCCATACTGACCAAATATGAGACATGCAACACTTCCAAACCATAGATCCATGTTCCTTGGGCATGCTTCTCACGTAAAGTTGCAAACTTTACGTGCATGCATGGCCCTATAAGCTCAAAAGGGCAAAACCAAGCTCTTAATGAGGTCATACACTCAATGGGGACCTCAATCACTTCAACCACATAAACTTTATACTTCTAATACGCCCATAAGGTCCGAATCTGGAGTCCTTTCAGAACATAGAGCATAAACACATGGAGCTTGAGGTTTTAGGGCTTGAAAACCACTAATTTGGGACAAAAAGGGGATCTAATGAACTAGTGATCAAGGTAAGAACTTTTCTACCTGAATGGAAGCTTCTCACAGTGTAGATTCCGGATCTACCTCCCCTCCTTGCACACTTCAATCTCTTCCTTCTTCTTCTAAGCTCCAAACCTTCTTCACAAAGCCAAAAACACTCTCAAGAACAATATGGGGGCTAAGGTTTCGCTCTAAAGCTCTCTGGAAGTGTTAGGTACAAAGGAGGCCAAGTTAGAGCGTTTAAATAGGGTGCAAACACCCGGATTAGGATTTTTGCCCAAACAGGGCCTACTCGCCGAGTCCGGGGACCGAATCGCCGAGTCCAAAGTTCAGTCCCCGCGTCTTATCCCGCTCCTACTCGGCGAGTTGGCCCATCAACTCGCCGAGTCCAAGACAAAAATGCATTATTTAAAAAAATGTAAATTGCAAGGAGTATGTACCGGGAACCAGGTGCTACAGGTTTAGGGTGGGCAAACTTATCCATCACATCCCTTAATAAGGGAACAAACCCCAAAATTAGGGTTTGTCATTAAATGGCTTCCATGTCGTGGCCACTATACTGCCACGTCGTGGCACCCACTAAAGATGCTCATTTCCATAGACCGTGCCACACCATTGAGACTACATCTCCACGTTGTAGCCTTGAAAATAAATCTTTTAACTTGAAAACCTTATCAACAAAAGGATCATAAATGTATACTTGGAACATGGTGTTACAAACTAAATCTCATAACATGGTTTATTATGAAACCAACTCATATTCTATTTTTTAGTCGTGTACAACAACACAAACTATCAACAAACAAGACCTAAGTGATCATCACTAATAGTGTTCCTAAACACTCTGGTTCTTTTCATCTCCAATTGTTTAAGTCTAGGTATGGACATACCCATCCTAATTCACTTAAACTACAACTTTGATACCAATCAAAACGACCTGAATTTTCTCAATAAATAATCTAGGGATTATTAGAGTTTTCAACTAAAAACTTGTAAAACTCTACTCTTTCAAAAACACTTTACATCCTAGTGTAAATTTCAGCTTTACAATAAATCCTAACCATAAAATGAACAACCAGGAAAATACACAAAAATAAAATTATTCTTCTATTCTAAGTCTTTGTGCTCATACCTTCTCACGTATAACGGCTGCGATTCGAACCTGCAAAACATGAAAAATATCTACAACATCATACCACAGGTCTAGTGAGTTATATTCTATCTATTTTCATGTTAACATAATCTTCTCAAATCTTTCTATCTTTTAATACTCTAAATTCCGACTCTTTACTTCTCAAACTCTCAAACTATGATATCTTCTTTTTATTTCATCTATCTCTTCTTTTATTTACTCATCAATTCTCATCTCATCTGCCTCATCTCATGCCTTCTAATATTTTCTTTTATTCACCTTGTAACACCTCAAATTTTAAACCAAAAATTTCATTTTTAATTTAACAAAGATTAGGGTTTCACAAATCAAGTTCTCAAATATATAATTATCCAAAGCAACATTCTTACAAAATATTAGAGTTCATAAATTGTCCCAACATCAAATCCCCCAACGATTATGTACAATCAAACCTTTGCCTTCCCGCGGTCTTTAGAAGTACATGAAACTCATAAATCAACAATTGTAAGCACAAAGCTTAGTGAGTTCCCCAAAACATCATACAAGGCACAACACAAATAACAACTATGGGTTATCAGCAACCCTGAGGACTATCAGCAGTCCCAATGGGCTAACAACACGCCCGAGGGGTTATCAGCAACCCTGGAGATTATCAATAGTCTCAGTCGCATACAAACAACATAACATAATAATAAAAGCTAGACCCAACTGGTCATCATATATACAATTATACTACCACAAATGTAAGAGTAAGTGAGGAGATTCACCTGACACTGCCAACAGGAAAATCTCACACCCGAATTGTTGGAACTAGACTCCGCCTAGTCAACGAAATAATTAACCCTAATTAATAATTAAGGTCTAAAACTCAATTCTCAAGTCCATATCCTATAACTAAGTCCTCTAAGTTCAAAAAGACCATTTTGCCCTTCAGATGGTCCAAAATCCTAAATCTTGACCAAAAGTAAAAAAGTCAATGAAGGTCAATTGCCCAACATGTATGTTGGGCATACAAGTCCTTACGCGGGTCGTACAACTCAATCAGAAGCCATCGGGGGCAGAACCGGCTACGCGTGGCATTGCCAGGAGTACGCCCGACGTACTCTGTCCACTTCCTTTTTCACCAACTTTGTGTCTTAATCATTTAAGACAACTAACCAGACCTCGGATCTAAACCATCTAAGATGTCTTAGTCTATAAATTCGTCAACTTTAATCCTTTGCATGGCTAGGAAGGACTCAATGCAACAAACCTTAACTTCTAACAGACTCTAAGCTACTTTACTCATGCATGAGCCATATGGAATGATCAAGCACCCATTTTTATGAATCTATAGGTCCTAATATGCATGAAAGGACAACTATAATACCCTGGAGTGCTCCAAACTCATAAAGGTCCAATCTTGGGGACAAAAGCTCATAAAACTTCAACCATGTAGATCAAATAAAAAATTTATCAAGGTATAAACTTTATACATGAAAAAGATACACAAGGTGGAAAGGTTCCTGGATCTACAAGCTTGTAAGCAAACACTTATTCTTCTCTAGACTCTTTCTTCAACAAAATGAACCAAAACACTCAATAAGCTCACAAAACTCACACAAGCAACTAAGAATCGAAATTAGGGTTTGGGGAGGGGGTTGTGGCTGATAAGGATGATCAAATGGGGATATAATATTGCTTAAATAGTGAGAAACCCTTAGGATTAGGATTTAGAGTCTAGGCTAGTATACCTGACGTACCACACGTACACTTAACGTAGTTGCAGATCATCCATGATTCCATGTTGCATGAGTATGTTGCGCGTACTCTTAAGTACCCCCTGCGTACGACCAAAAATGCAAGCATTTTCCTATACTAACTGTAGCACCTGGTTCCTGGTATGTAAATCTTATTTGAGTATTTCCCATTTTAGCCTTGGACTCGGCGAGTCATAGGTCTGACTCGCCGAGTAGAGATGAGACTCAGGACACGTTTAAGTTGGCGACTCGGCGAGTCCATATCCTGGACTCGGCGAGTCACCGCTGCTAGATGAAACCCTAAATTTCAAGGGTTTGCACCCTATTTAAACTCTCATTTCCGCCCCAAACTCGCCCCCATTCACCCTCAGAGCTCCCAACATCGTTTATACCCTTATTTCCTTGAAAGATTGAAGTGTTTTGGTGTGTTCTTGAAGATTTTGAGGAGAAAGAAGAGTAGATCAAGAAGAGGAGAAGGAGGCCAGGCATCTTTGTGTCATCTCAAAGTTTTCCTTGAGGTATAGCTCGTTTCCCCTCTGTTTTCAAGCTTGTAGTCTCTTTTAGCTTCATGGAAGTCCTTCTTGAGCTTTTCCCCAAGCTTGTTTGTGCATTGTGGGTTGTAATAAGTTGTTAGCCTTTAGATCTAGGCATGATTTAGTCCCTGGAGCTTGGATCTAATGCCTTTATGGGGTCATATTGCATGAAAGCCCTAGATCTACTTCTTTTGGTGCACTTTGAGCCCTAAAATCCATATTGGTGAATATCTACACGTAAAGTTCGAAACTTTACGTGTGATTCGTGTCCTAGAAGCCGAGATCTATGAATGGCATGGACTGGAATCGAACAAATCGGTGTATTTAATGGATGCATGGCGACGACTCGACGAGTCGTTTATGTGACTCGGCGAGTCTGCTCGCGAGTCACCGAATTGGTCCCTTTATGTTGTATCGAGTTTGAGCCGTGAGTCACAGGGGGTGACTCGGTGAGTTGGAAGCTGAACTCACCCATGTTAGGACTCGGCGAGTCAATGCCCTGACTCGGCGAGTCCGAGGCAATCTTCATAGATCAAGAACAGACTCGGCGAGTTGTTCATACAACTCGGTGAGTCTAAGCATGAGTGTTCATCGGATGAAGATGAACTCGACGAGTTGTTCATACAACTCGGCGAGTCGGACGAAGAACTTCAATGTCAGTTTAGAAGAAGAACTCGTCGAGTCTTAGCCTAACTCGACGAGTAGAATCAGGGACTCAGGACAATCGTCTGGATAGGAACTCGGCGAGTTGGTGAGCCAACTCGGCGAGTCGGGTCAACTGAAAGTTGACTCTGACTTTGACTTGGGGCTAGAACTGGGGTAAAATGGTCACTTTACCCAAAGGGTAGTTAGCAGTGTTTGATTGAGTATGTTGTGGGAATTGCAGCCGGAGGATTCCCGGAGCAGCAACAACAGTCAGTCAGTTCCCGATCAGTTCAGCAGCTACTTTGAGGTGAGTTACCTTCCAGTAGGGGTGGGTCTAAGGCCACAATGCCGGCCCACCAGTAGGAGACGTATGATAGATGATTGTCTTTGTGATATCATCTGGGTTTGATATTACCTGATATGTTATATGCTAGCATGATACGTTATATGCGATAGTAGTATAGTTCGGTTGTTAGGACCGCAGGGTTGTCAGACACCCCAGAAATGTCTGACAGTATGTGATGATATGTTTGTATGATTGGCTTGTTATGTTATGCGATAGAGGTAGTAGGAGGGGACCAGTCCCCGAGGATCGGTTGTTAGGACCGATGGGTAGTCAGCACCCCAGAATGGCTTGACATGGGTAGTCAGCACCCCAGAATGGCTTGACACAGGTAGGACGGCACCCCAGAATGGCCGTATGGGTAGGTCGGCACCCCAGGATGGCCGTACCGGGTAGTCAGGCACCCCAGAATAGCCTGGCAGGATGCATGTTATGTGTTTGTATGGTATGTGGTACGTTGGGGGAACTCACTAAGCTTTGTGCTTACGTTTTACAGTTTTGTTTTCAGGTACCTCTTCACCGAAGGGGAAGGAGCTGGCGCGGTAGCAGCACATCATGCACACACTCTGGTTTCCGCCTTTACGAGATTCACTGGGATTTGTACTCTAATATTTTGATGGGTTGTATGGTTTGGTTTTTTAAACATGGTTTACGTTATGTTATGGTTTGATCAAACAATGTTTTTAATTGCCAATGTTCTCTAAAGTAATTTTTTCGAACGAAATTTTCGGACGTGAAAATTGGGTCGTTACAAGTTGGTATCAGAGCCCTGGTTTGAGGGATTCGGACTCACCTTCGGAGGTGTCCGAACTCAAATCTAGGGATTAAAAGAATTTTTAAAAAAATGAAAAAAGAGAGAGAAAATAATTTCTAACAAGGAGAAAAGAGTTTAAGAAAGAACGAAAGTGTGTGTGATGTGCGCGACCGGCCGAGCTCAAGTAAGTATTCCCCAAAGTACCCATACCAGTTTATGTTATGTTTATCAACTTTTGTAGAACAACATGCTAGAATAGGACTAAGGATCTAGGAATGATGCCTTATGTGCCTGCCTTATGTGTTCCACCTACATGTGAATTGCATGCTTGTATAGTGTAGACAGCGCTAGGATAGCCTGTTAGGGTATGCCTGGTAGTATAAGCTAACACGGTGTGCTAGTTCAGTTCCTCTCTATGAGAGCGGAATTGTTTGAAGTCGTTTCCCTTGTCCGAATGCTGCTTGCTTCGTGCTACGTGGGACTCCGAATAATGGGAATTAGCCATTAGGCGAATATGCCACACCACATGTGATCAGAGTTGAATAATCTTAGAGTACCGGATTTGATCCTACTGCGCAGCTCTTGTTTGAGTCCAACCGTTGTAGGGATGAGTCGGGTACTCGAAGGATTATTTGAGTCTCGTCGCATGTGATGGTGTTCAGGTGATGGCTAATTGGCATTACAAGGAGGCCTGCAGCAGCTGAGGATTGAATCGAGTGGAGCCGGAGATTTCCCTAGGGCGAGCCTGGGATGAGTATAGTAATAACCAGCCTTAGTGTAAGGGATCTGGTGGAGTCGAGGCAGTCCTTGAAGAAGGTACGGATAGATGTGGAAGGTAGTATGGGCCCGTACTACTGAAAGCATAGGATCCGTACCCGAACCAAGGAAGGCCAAGACAAGACCAGGGAACTTGTAAGTAGCTATGATCCCTCAGGGAGCATCAGTATATCTAATGATTGTTGTGATGTATTGCAGAATGGTGGTACTTCGATCGAGGCCGGTGGACAGTGGTTCCGGAGAGGGGTCAGGTTTGGGATCAGGTTCCGAGCTGATAGATGAGGGACTACGTGAGTTCATCGCGTCAGAGATCACCAGGGGTATCCTTGAGTCGACTCCCATTATCTTCGGGTCGATCAAGGAAGGGATCATGGAGTTGATGGAGGATCGCCTGCGGGCATTCAGGAGCGATTTGGCATCTGGCCAGTCGGGGTCACGCACACTTTCCTTCAAGGACTTCAGGGGAAGTGGTGCGCCGGATTTCCATGGGGTAAAGGACCCCATTGCTGCCAGGTGATGGATTGCAGACATCGAGTCTGCACAGTTGACTAGCTTCTGCCCCGAGGGGTCGAAGGTGAGATATGCAGCGGGGTGTTTACGGGACCGAGCTCGGGATTGGTGGGAGTCAGTGGGTGACTCGTTGGGAGCCTCAACTATCGAGGCTATGACCTGGTTGGACTTTGTGACCAGGTTCAGGGCAGAGTTTGCGCCGGCTGTCGAGCTTCAACAGCTGGCCATGGAGTTTCTGGATATGAGACAGACGACGGAGATTGTGGCAGAGATCACCGCCAAGTTCCAGGAGAGGACTTTGTTGGTGCCCCAGTATGCTGTGACGAGGATATGAGGAGGACTTGTTATCATGATATGCTTCGAGCTGACATCCGGGAGCATGTTAGCTTTTCGGCTTGTCCTACCTTGGACTCTATGATCGCCAGGGCAAGGGAGAGGGAGATAGATTTGGAGCACATCCGGAAATGGAAATTAGAGGAGGGACAGGCAGAGGGGCTTCGGGGAAGAAGCCCAAGGGATCAGATGGGAGGCCGAAAGGCCAGTCGGGACCGGGCCGCTGCAGGAAGTGCGGCAGGCCGCACGAGGGGGCGTGCAGGATGGGATCATCAGGCTGCTACAAGTGCGGCAAGTTTGGGCACATCAGCAGGGATTGCACTGCTCCTACAGCAGTTATTCAGACATCGGAGTTGCTGTGTTTCCACTGCAACCAGAGGGGCCACAAGAAGGCCAATTGCCCCTGTTGACAGTTTCAGCGTCGGTGAAGGCGCCAGCTCCAGCGACCCTACGGATCACGGATGGCTGTCAGGGCAAGGCAGAGGCTCCGGTGGTGAGGAGCCGAGCATTACAGCTGACTACTGAGGAGGCACGCGCCGCGCCCGATGTGGTGACAGGTATGATTCTTTCCTTCTATCTTTTGTTTTATGATGTTATGATATTGATATGTGCTCCGTGTGTATATATATACATTAGGATCGTTCCATGTGAACGACATCCCAGTTCAGGTATTGTTCGACTCGGGTGCATCCCGATCGTTCATTTCTCTTGCGCTTAGCAAGAGGTTTCATGAGACTTCAGGCGAGTTAGATTGCCCGTTAGAGGTAGAGATTGCTGATGATCGATCGGTGCGAGCATCGATGGTGTTTCGAGATTGCGTTCTGCGCCTGTTTGAGGAGCGTTACCTGGTAGACTTGGTTCCCATTCCATTGCGTGTGAACAAGGTGATTATTGGCATGGATTGGTTGAGCCCTAATGGGGCGGTGATAGACTGCGCGCAGCAACTAGTGCAATTCAGGACCCCAAGCGGGGGAGAGTTAGTGATTCATGGCGAACGACCGTAGTGTGGACCCACTGTATGTTCAGCAGCGAGGGCTAGGCGCTATCTTCAGCAGGGATGCGCGGGATATGTCGCGTATGTGATGGATACCCGGGAGGCGGGTAAGGCGACCGTGAGCGAGGTTCCGGTGGTTCGAGATTTTGCAGATGTTTTCACGGAGGAACTACCTGGGATATCACCGGAGCGACAGGTGGAGTTCAGGATTGACCTTATTCTCGGTGCGGCTCCGATAGCCAAAGCACCGTATCGGTTGGCTCCTCCCGAGATGCAGGAGTTGTCTACGCAGCTGCAGGAGCTGCTAGACAAGGGATTCATTCGTCCGAGCAGTTCGCCTTGGGGAGCCCCGATTCTATTTGTGAAGAAGAAGGATGGGTCGCATCGGATGTGTATAGATTACCGAGAGTTGAACAAGGTGACGGTGAAGAACCGTTACCCACTCCCGAAGATTGATGACCTCTTTGACCAGCTTCAGGGAGCCTCTTGGTTCTCCAAGATTGACTTGCGTTCGGGTTATCATCAGATGAGATTCAGGGAGGAGGATACGCAGAAGACCGCGTTTCGGACACGTTATGGCCACTATGAGTTCGTGGTGATGCCGTTTGGGCTCACTAATGCTCCTGCCGCGTTCATGGATCTCATGAACCGCGTTTGCAGACCGATGCTGGATCGGTCTGTGATAGTCTTTATCGATGACATCTTGGTTTATTCCACGACTCAGGAGGAGCATGAGGAGCATCTGAGGGAGGTGTTGGAGACCCTGAGGAGGGAGAGCTTGTATGCCAAGTTCTCCAAGTGCGAGTTCTGGCTGCGCGAGGTGCAATTTCTTGGGCACCTCGTCAACCAAAACGGGATCCTGGTCGATCCGACCAAGGTCGAGGCCGTGATGAGATGGGAGGTTCCGAAGTCTCCATCCGAGATTCGGAGTTTCTTGGGATTAGCGGGCTACTATCGGAGATTTATCCAGGATTTCTCCAAGATAGTCGTACCCCTGACGCGGCTGACGAAGAAAGTCGTGGTCTTTCGGTGGGGACCCGAGCAGCAGGCTGCATTTGAGATGCTGAGACAGAAATTGTGTGGGGCGCCGATCCTAGCCCTGCTAGAGGGCGTAGAGGATTTTGTGGTTTACTGTGATGCGTCCATTTCAGGGTTGGGCGCAGTTCTGATGCAGAGGGGGCATGCCATTGCCTACGCCTCGAGGCAGCTCAAGCCTCACTAGGCGAACTACCCGACGCACGATTTGGAGTTGGGGGCCGTGGTCTTCTCCCTCAAGATTTGGCGACATTACCTCTACGGGGTTCGTTGTACCATCTACACGGACCACAAGAGTCTGAGGTATCTCATGGACCAGCCGAATCTGAACATGAGGCAACGTCGGTGGTTGGATGTGGTGAAGGATTATGATTGCGAGATCCTTTACCACCCGGGGAAGGCCAACGTGGTGGCTGATGCGCTTAGCCGCAAGGCGGCGCCGATCAGGGACGTATGCATGAGGATGACAGTAGTGACTCCCCTATTGGAGCGAATTCGGGAGGCTCAACAGGAGACTATCAAGGAGGAGCATTGGAAGAGCGAGCGCGTGGTGGGTCAGGCGTCCTCCTTTGATTATGATAGTCGGGGTCTATTGACACTACACCATAGGGTGTGGGTGCCGTATCATGGGGGCGTCCGCCAGATTTTGATGGATGAGGCGCACAAGTCCCGATTCTCTATTCATCCCGGGGAGATGAAGATGTATAGGGATCTCCGTCTGAACTATTGGTGGCCCTGCATGAAGCGGGATGTGGCATGGTACGTTGAGCGGTGCTTGACCTGCAGGAAGGTCAAGGACGAACATCAGAGACCGCGTGGTAAGATGCAACCGTTGGACATTCCACTGTGGAAATGGGAAGATATCACCATGGATTTTATTACAAAGCTTCCTAGGACCGCGCGTGGAGTGGATTCGATTTGGGTCATCGTGGACCGACTGACCAAGAGTGCTCACTTTATTCCGATTCAGGAGAGCATATCGGCCGATATATATATCAGGGAGATCGTGGCGCGGCACGGGGTGCCGGTATCGGTGATCTCGGACAGGGATGTACGTTTCACTTCCAGATTTTGGAAGAAGTTTCATGACGAGTTGGGCACTCGATTACATTTTAGCACCACCTTTCACCCGCAGACAGATGGTCAGAGTGAGCGGACCATCCAGACTTTGGAGGACATGTTGTGGGCGTGTGTGTTAGATTTCGGTGGTAGCTGGGATACCTATCTTCCCTTGGCTGAGTTCTCATACAACAACAGCTACCACGCGAGTATTGACCGACCACCATTCGAGATGTTGTACGGGCGGAGGTGCAGAACCCCGATATGCTGGGGTGAAGTTGGCCAGAGAGTCATGGGAAGCACCGAGGTGGTGCTAGAGACGACCGAGAGGATCCAGCAGGTTCGGAGCAGACTTCAGACTGCTCAGAGTCGGCAGAAAAGTTACGCCGACAAGCGTTGATCCGACTTGGAGTTCCAAGTCGGGGATATGGTTCTCCTAAAAGTGTCGCCTTGGAAAGGCGTCATTCGATTCAGGAAGCGGGGCAAGTTGGGACCAAGATTCATCGGGCCGTTCAGGGTTGTAGCCCGGGTGGGCAAGGTGGCGTATAGGCTGGATCTGCCAGCCGAGCTCAGTCAGATCCACAGCACTTTCCATGTTTCTCAGCTGCGGAAGTGCCTAGTGGACGATTCAGCGATAGTACCGTTGGAGGATATTCAGGTTGATGACAGCTTGAACTACATTAAGCGCCCAGTCGCAATACTCGACAGGAAGTCGAAGGACTTGAGGAACAAGAGGGTAGAACTAGTGAAGGTGCAATGGCAACACCGCAAGGGTTCGGAATGGACTTGGGAGGCGATGGACGAGATGATGGAGCATTACCCCGAGCTGTTTCAGGATCGAACATCAGACTTCGAGGACGAAGTCTAAAATAAGTGGGGGAGATTTGTAGCAACTGGTTCCTGGTATGTAAATCTTATTTGAGTATTTCCCATTTTAGCCTTGGACTCGACGAGTCATAGGTCCGACTCGCCGAGTAGGGACGAGACTCAGGACACGTTTAAGTTGGCGACTCGGCGAGTCCATATCCTGGACTCGGCAAGTCACCGCTGCTGGATGAAACCCTAAATTTCAAGGGTTTGCACCCTATTTAAACTCTCATTTCCGCCCCAAACTCGCCCCCATTCACCCTCAGAGCTCCCAACATCGTTTATACCCTTATTTCCTTGAGAGATTGAAGTGTTTTGGTGTGCTCTTGAAGATTTTGAGGAGAAAGAAGAGTAGATCAAGAAGAGGAGAAGGAGGCCAGGCATCTTTGTGTCATCTCAACGTTTTCCTTGAGGTATAGCTCATTTCCCCTCTGTTTTCAAGCTTGTGGTCTCTTTTAGCTTCATGGAAGTCCTTCTTGAGCTTTTCCCCAAGCTTGTTTGTGCATTGTGGGTTGTAATAAGTTGTTAGCCTTTAGATCTAGGCATGATTTAGTCCCTGGAGCTTGGATTTAATGACTTTATGGGGTCATATTACATGAAAGCCCTAGATCTACCTCTTTTGGTGCACTTTGAGCCCTAAAATCCATATTGGTGAATATCTACATGTAAAGTTGGAAACTTTATGTGTGATTCGTGTCCTAGAAGCCCAGATCTGTGAATGACATGGACTGGAATCGAACAAATCGATGTATTTAATGGATGCATGGCGACGACTCGGCGAGTCTGCTCGCGAGTCATCGAATTGGTCCCTTTATGCTGTATCGAGTTTGAGCCGTGAGTCACAGGGGGTGACTCGGTGAGTTGGAAGCTGAACTCACCCATGTTAGGACTCGGCGAGTCAATGCCCTGACTCGGCGAGTCCGAGGCAATCTTCATAGATCAAGAACAGACTCGGCGAGTTGTTCATACAACTCGGCGAGTCTAAGCATGAGTGTTCATCGGATGAAGATGAACTCAACGAGTTGTTCATACAACTCGGCGAGTCGGACGAAGAACTTCAATGTCAGTTTAGAAGAAGAACTCGTCGAGTCTTAGCCTAACTCGACGAGTAGAATCAGGGACTCAGGACAATCGTTTGGATAGGAACTCGGCGAGTTGGTGAGCCAACTCGGCGAGTCGGGTCAACTGAAAGTTGACTCTGACTTTGACTTAGGGCTAGAACTGGGGTAAAATGGTCACTTTACCCAAAGGGTAGTTAGCAGTGTTTGATTGAGTATGTTGTGGGAATTGCAGCCGGAGGATTCCCGGAGCAGCAACAGCAGTCAGTCAGTTCCCGATCAGTTCAGCAGCTACTTTGAGGTGAGTTACCTTCCAGTAGGGGTGGGTCTAAGGCCACAATGCGGGCCCACTAGTAGGAGACGTATGATAGATGATTGTCTTTGTGATATCATCTGGGTTTGCTATTACCTGATATGTTATATGCTAGCATGATACGTTATATGCGATAGTAGTAGAGTTCGGTTGTTAGGACCGCAGGGTAGTTAGACACCCCAGAAATGTCTGACAGTATGTGATGATATGTTTGTATGATTGGCCTGTTATGTTATGCGATAGAGGTAGTAGGAGGGGACCAATCCCCGAGGATCGGTTGTTAGGACCGATGGGTAGTCAGCACCCCAGAATGGCTTGACATGGGTAGTCAGCACCCCAGAATGACTTGACATGGGTAGTCAGCACCCCAGAATGGCTTGACACGGGTAGGACGGCACCCCAGAATGGCCGTATGGGTAGGTCGGCACCCCAGAATGGCCGTACCGGGTAGTCAGGCACCCCAGAATAGTCTGGCAGGATGCATGTTATGTGTTTGTATGGTATGTGGTACGTTGGGGGAACTCATTAATCTTTGTGCTTACGTTTTACAGTTTTGTTTTCAGGTACCTCTTCACCGAAGGGGAAGGAGCTGGCGCGGTAGCGGCACATCATGCACACACTCTGGTTTCCGCCTTTACGAGATTCACTGGGATTTGTACTCTGATATTTTGATGGGTTGTATGGTTTGGTTTTTTAAACATGGTTTACGTTATGTTATGGTTTGATCAAACAATGTTTTTAATTGCCAATGTTTTCTAAAGTAATGTTTTCGAACGAAGTTTTCGGACGTGAAAATTGGGTCGTTACACTAACAAGGTCAAAGGCAACAATGTTGGCCCTTTTCGGATTTGTATATGGGTTTATTGCATGATATGCTTATTGATTTACCTCCTGGTGGTTAGGATGATGATATGCTTAATGACCTGGTTAGGTTGGTATCCTGGTATATATGATAATGCTATATTAGTGACCGGTTAGGTTGGTATCATGACATATAGGATAATGTTATGTCAGTGATCGGTTAAGTCGGTATCCTGCTTATAGGATGTTTCTATGGTTAGTGATCTGTTAGATTGGTTTGACTATTATATACATGCTAGCGTATGATATTTATGTGCACATGATTGTTTGATTGGGGTTGGGTTGAGGCGAACCTGCTTTGTGCTAAAGGCCAACATACCGTGGGTAGACCGGATAGATTACATACCTGGTAGGGCATATTAGTCAGGCCGAAGGCCTGACGAGTGGTCCGGATAGGCTGAAGGTCCAAAGAGGCGGTCCAGACGTGCCAAAGGCTTGGAGAGCGGTCCAGATAGACTGATGGTCTATGAGGCGGTCCAGTCAGGATGATGGCTCATTATGCATGTTGCTTGTTTATATGATTTGATTATGATTGTATGGCGTTGGTATTTTGGGGAAACACACTAAGCTTCGGGCTTACAGATGTTGATTTTGTTTCAGGTACTTTTGATGATCGCGAGAAGGCAAAGACGTGATCATGCACTTCCTTACGTTTTTATGATTTGATTATGGGATACTCTGACATTAAACCATTTTGAATACATGTTTGTCAAAATTATCGGTTTTTGAATGATTTAAAAAGTTTTAAATTGGCTTGAATTTTATGGAAGTTACATGTTGAGATTTAAAGGAAAGTTGTAGTATACGGAAATACGAATCCATGAATATAAAGAACGTCGAAAACAGAGCTTGTATGTGAAAGATATGATTTTTTGAAGAAACGAGAAAATACCCGAAAAATGAAGAGCTCTCCAAACCCCACCTAACTCGGGATGATGTGGCAACACCAGAGGCCGCCATGTGGCATTTGGAGACACCAAATCCCCACCAAACTTTCAATAACGTGGCACCACGAAAATACGACACATGATAGCACCTGGATCCGCCAAACCCTCCGCGGCGTGTCGCGCCTTTGGCCACGACGTGACGTGCTTTCTGAGAATCCCTATAAATATGATGCTACCCCTCACATATTCTTCACACCTTCACTCTCAAACTTCTCCCTCTCCCTTGGGACTTGACTTTCTAAGTTTTCGAGCATTTTAGCGGGGCACTGCAATGTCAAAAAGCCCAACAAAAAGAAGTATTCAACATCGAAGTTTTGTTCGCGAAGTTTCTGAGTTTTCGCTAGAAAACCTGTAAATTGAGTTGCACTTACTACGCTTGTTAATTGTAAATTATATTTAAGTTCATTATCGTTATTATCAACCTATGGATAAAAATTATTAGTAATTCCAGTTATAATAATGATTGATCTACTTACATGAGTGATGTCTAGACAAGATCTTAGTGAGGTGTTTCAAGTAAATTTTCCAAACAGTATATTTATATACTAAATTGATCCTACCTCCAATATGCTCTAAGCTCTTACTTGATCATTTTTTATTTGATGGAACTTGGTATTTCTTAGGATTAATGAAGAATTTGGGACATAGTGGATATAACCTTAGAAATACAAATGAATACTGGAATGTAGTAATATTGGTATTTAGGTCATTCAAAAGGGAAAAGAAGAAGTTAGGCGATGAGCTAACTTTCCCGAAAGTCTTCCACCTCAATAATGTGAATGCATGGTTACTTTCATAATCCTAATTTTAATGCAAGTAATTATTAAAAGCATGTCTTATATGTAGGGCTGTAAACGAACTGAACGTTCGGCGAACCGTTCGGCGGGAAGTTCGTTTATGTTCGTTTATTTAATAAATGAACGAACATGAACAAAAATTATCGTTCGTTTAGTTAAATGAACGAACATGAACAATGGTCCCGTTCGTTCATTTATGTTCGTGAACGTTCGTTTATGATGTTCATTTACGTTTGTTTAAGTTTATTTATATTCATTTATATTCAATTATTTTTAATTATATTGCTATATTATATGTTCGTTTATATTCATATATGTTTAATTGTGTTTTTATTGTCTTTATTCGTTTATGTTTGTTCGTTTATATTCGTTTAGCATGTTCACGAACATAAATGAACGAACATGAACAAAGTAATTTGTTAAACGAACGAACATGAACAAGAAAATCTCGTTCATTTATCTGTTCGTGTTCATTTGTCGTTCGGCTAACTTAAACGAACGAACATGAACAAGACCTTGTTCGTGTTCGTTTGGTTCGTTTACCGCCCTACTTATATGTAAGCATGTAGTTACTTTCATAAACATGATTTTAAGATAAGTATTTAATATCAATTGAATTCTTATATGTGAACTGAATGCTTATTATTTGGAATATGTGTTAAATGTATATTTGGTAATACTACATGACATATACTATATAAGTCAAAATTGGTTATATATGTACTAAGTGTATATTTGATAATACTACACAACAATCTTAATAAAAGTATGATTAATTGAAAGATTAAATGTTTACCGCATACTTACTAATTATACTTCGTGCTAAACATGTACATGATATTGTGATAATATTACATGAATAGGTAAACTGTATTGGGAGTGATTAGAGGAACAATAATTTGGTCTAGTTATAAACTAAGGCTTGTAAATGATACTTAGTTCGACGTAAGCTGAATAAGCGAGTAGCCTCATTTTGGGGTAAGATGTGAGATTAAAGTGGAGTAGTCCTCCTCTTTCTAGATAGCCAAAAATGGTGGATCTGTATCAAACAACAAGAGGGTATGTGTGGTCATCTACCAGAGTAAAATGACAACACTTGATAATTATATATAGTTTTGTGAATTATGTTTTTAGTGTGGACTTATAACCCACAAACGTAGATGAAATGAGATACAATATTTATCAAATACTATGAGGCTTGGGTTGCCTTTATGACTTACACCAACCAAGGAATCCCCTAACTGTATAGTGAGATTGTTGCTCTAAACGATTCATTAATTAAGGTGATTCTTCCAGATGATCGTGTATTAGGATTTATGAGAACCGATTGGGTTGGGTATGAATGGGTATATTCTCTTATAGATATCTTCGTTGGATTATATATCTATATTGTTGGTAATGTTGGTTTTACAGGATATTATATATGATTTATTATTATAATAATATTATGGGATTGAAAATCCTATATGTCTCACCAGGTTCCTAAACTCAACCCACTCAAACTATATGCATCATAGGTAGCAGTGCTAATGCTGTTGGAACTTGATTATGATGCCAAATGATTCAAAGACAACTTGTAATAGTATTCAGGACCGATAAGTCTTTACGATGTAGCTCATGTTATGTATTGATTATGACATCCTTAGGGCTTTGTTATTTTGAAACTACATCTATACTTAAATGTTTTAATATACTGAGATTTTTTGCAAAGACAACGTGTTTTAGAAAGCATAAATACATTTTTTTTTGGTTATGTAAAATAGGGGATGTCACATAAAATGTTGTGAATTAATGAATATATTTGATATTTATTGTATTTCATTGAAGTTAAAATGGAGAAATATAAAAAAAAAAATAGACATTCAAACAAAAATATTAATGTTTGAAGAGGTTACAAAAATTAGACATTCGAAAGAAAAAAGATAGGCATTTGAAGAACATAAAAAAGATATTCGAAAAATTAGTGTTTCTCTTATGCTAGAAGATGTCTGAATATGTTAGAAAACTATATTCTACATCCGCGTCATGAAGAGGACGCATATACCTTTTTAGGTTTTATAGTCTTCTAAAAAAAACAAATGACATGCAAACACTAATGTCTACGCGTAGTTTGCACGATGCAGACAAAAAAGACCAAGAAATATATAGACAAATAAACACCACCTAAATGACTATGTGATAATAGATGTAGTTTTGTTGTAATAAATCTATCATGGATTCACAAACCCAATAAATGATGGAATCATTGTTTTGGATGGTTGGAATCAAGGATCTAATGGTTAAATGATAGAATCCCACTTAGTTTTTTAACATTTATTTATGGAAATGATGAATTGATGCATTGATTATGATTGAGATGCTTAACATGAAGGATCACTTGACTTTAAACTGATTCTAAGGATTGTTAACACATTGGATAGGAGAGTTTAAAACTTGAATGTGGTAAGTATGGATTTCATTTGTTGAATGATGAATTCAAGGAAATCAAATAACTAATATGATTAGATGATGTTCATATGTATTAAATTGATACCTGGAGTGATGAAATGGACGATAAACATGAAGAATTACTTAATTGATATGTGATCTAATGCATATTTATTCATAAGGGCATTTTTCGAACCATGGAATTGAATTGGTAATTTCGTAGTTACATTAAGAGCTTATAAACCTTTAGATCGTGAAGTAGCATGATTTTATGCATTTGGAAGCATCCATTTGAATATTTATTAATGGGTTTGGAATGAATCGTATTGCTAGTTGAAGGTTCTATTTCAAAATTAAGCTAATAAGCCATTTATATAGAATTTAAGGGACACTTGAACTTTAAGTACATGTTAGTTGAAGGTTCTATTTCAAAATTAAGCTAATAAGCCTTTTATATAGAATTTAAGGGACACTTGAACTTTAAGTACATGTTGAGCACTTTATGGGAATAAGTTCTCATGTAAATAGAATGTATGTGGGTATCAATGAGCTTCATAGAGTTGTTAGGTTCCTTAGAGTCATTTAAGTGAGTTAAGAAAGGTTTGGATGCATTGGGACCAAAGTATAACACTCATAATGAAGTTTGTGATGTTTTTCGACTATTGGACATGACATGGGTCATGTCTTGAGTTATGTGAAAAAGTATTTGGTTGTCCTTAAAAGGTGCATAACTTTTTCATCCAAACTTAAAATCATGTGTGGTTTTTTCTTGCCTTCACATTTTAACATGAAAAATACATTGCAATAGAAAAATTTAAGATTTAGGATTAAGAGCTTAATAAGTGGCTTAATAGGATTTTGATACACCTTTTGATGCTCTTATGTGATACTTGAGCTCCTAGATTATTTTTAAAGTGGAAGAGCAATATTAAGAGCTTTTATCTACCATGAGGGTTAAGAAGTACAACTTAGGACTAATGTAAGTTACCGGAAACACACATTGCCTACCTTACTTTGAGTTTTATTTTGTTTATCCTAAATGCTATTGCTTGCTACGAGATTAATATACATACTTGTGCATCATGAAATATTATTTTGGTAAATAGTTTGATTATAAAAGCAAAAACTTATATTTGAAAATGAATAAAACATCCTACTTGTGCATATCATGCTAGGATGGGTGTGATTATGAGATCCTGGGCACCTAAATGGACACCTATTTTGTTTTGTTTTTATAACATCCTAATTTTTTTAAAGAATATATTTAAAACCAATTATAAAAGAAAACATCCATGATATCATTCCATTAAGACTTTATGAACAAAATATTAGAGTATGCTAATAACATTTCATAACAAAAATGCAGAAGTCTAAAACAAGGTATATCATTATAATTGTTATGGATAATTTGACTTAACACCATTGAAGTCTTTAAATAAATATACGAGAGCTCATAGGAATTTATATGTGTCATTTCCTTGAAGATGTTAATAAATAACAGGTAAATGAAACACTTAGCGAGCATACACAATACTCAACCATTATATCAAACATATAAGTCTACGTAATATATAGCTTAAACATATATTGTTGGAATCAACTCTACCCTAAAGTAAACTGACTCCGACAAATGGACTTTTCAAATACTGCTATATAAGAACTCATCATTTTCTCCTGAGAGATATCCGACAAATCTATAGTGATGAAAAATAGATTAGTCTTATATACATGTTTTGTTGCGGTGTAACTAAAAATAAGAAAAAAAAGAACATGGTGAGATGAGATGCAACCGAAAAGGAATAAACTATAAAATTAAGAAACCATAATAGACAAAATATACGAATAAACAACGTACAAAAAGATAAAACCATAACCAAAATATGAGTATAAGTTAGCACGAAGAAACAACATACAAAAAATTAAAACCATAACCAAAAGATGAGTATAAGTTAGCATGAAGAAACAACATACAAAAAATTAAAATCATAACCAAAAATTGTTGCTGCTTAATTTTTCAAAACTTTGAATCTCGGATCAAAATGCCAATTTCATTAAACCTCGAAAACAGTCTCTATAAATTATTCTATATAAGTTAACGTCATAAAGAAGTTAGTTATTAAGCTTTTTGATCCAAAATAATATTTGGAAAATTTATCGTTTAAACATATAGACTTTGTAACGAATGATCAAAAACATAACTCGACGATCCAAACCCGATCTCAGAGACCACTTTCACTGTGTACTCCGGCGAACGCATTGCCGCTAACCACCATCATTCTGGCGGATCCACCGCACAACCATCAACAATTCAGTTCAATTGAACCACCATAATTCACAACATCCCGTGTAGATCTAACCGGTTAAATCTGGGGGATGGCTTTTGCGGAAGCCGAATCCCGCCTCATCAACAGCATCCTAGTCCCGGCCCTAGATAAAATCATCAAGAACAGCTCTTGGCGCAAACACTCAAAACTCGCTAACGAATCCAAATCAGCACTCGAACACATCACTTCCGCCGAGAAAGCCCATCGTCTTTCCCATACATCCGAAGACAACCAATCGGATGTTGATCGGTCATCACAATCGTCAGTTCCGGGGGTCCTACATGATTCGGGCACCAACGAACTAACCCTAGTCGAATCAATACTCATCTTAAGCCCTATCATCAACGCTTGCTCTTCCGGCAATGTCAAGATTGCTGAGCCAGCGCTAGATTGTATACAGAAGTTGATTGCCCATGGATATTTACGCGGCGAAGCGGACCCCACTGGTGGACCCGATGCAAAGTTGTTAGCAAAATTGATCGAATCAGTTTGCAAATGTCATGAGTTTGGAGAAGATGGAGTGGAATTGCTGGTGTTGAAGACAATTTTATCGGCAGTGACGTCTGTATCTTTGAGGATTCATGGTGATAGTTTATTGCAGATTGTAAGAACTAGCTATGATATTTACTTAGGGAGTAAGTCTGTGGTTAATCAGACAACGGCAAAGGCATCATTGGTGCAAATGCTTGTGATTGTGTTTAGGAGGATGGAAGCTGATTCAGCGTCTGTACCAGTGCAGCCAATCGTAGTGGCAGAACTGATGCAGCCTATGGAGACGGGGGGAGATGGTGATGGAACAATGACAGTATTTGTTCAAGGGTTTATTAGTAAGGTTATTCAAGGAATGGATGGGGTTTTGAATCCAGGGACTCCAGTAGGTTCAAATGCTGGTGGTGGGGTGCATGATGGAGCGTTTGAGACAAAGACTTCAACCGTAGAGTCCACAAATCCTGCTGATTTGTTGGATTCTACAGATAAGGATATGTTGGATGCCAAATATTGGGAGATTAGCATGTATAAGACGGCATTAGAGGGGCGAAATCGGGAATTGGCAGATGGGGAGGGTGACAGGGATGATGATGCAGAGGTTCAGATTGGGAATAAGCTTAGAAGGGATGCATTTTTGGTGTTTCGAGCTCTTTGTAAGCTATCAATGAAGACTCCTCCAAAAGAAGCATTGGCAGATCCACAGTTAATGCGAGGAAAGATAGTTGCTTTGGAGTTGTTGAAGATTTTGTTGGAGAATGCTGGGGCTGTCTTTAGAACTAGTGAAAGGTACACACTTATGCTCTGTTTTCCTCTTCAATGTTGATAATTAGGATGATGTTTCTTTTTATGTTGAAATTTGAGTGGAATTGACACCAACTTTTTCATGTTGAGGCCAAATAACCACATAAAAAGAACTTATGAATTCTAAAACATATCATATGCTGTAGTTTCTTGATAGTTTGCCTTTCATGCTAATCTTCTTTTTTCCCTTCTATCGCGGAGCAGATTTTTAGGTGCCATTAAGCAGTACTTATGCCTGTCTTTATTGAAGAACAGTGCATCAACCCTTGTAATTGTATTTCAGCTCTCTTGCTCAATTTTCATTAGCTTGTTATCAAGATTTAGAGCTGGATTAAAGGCAGAGATTGGAGTGTTCTTTCCCATGATTGTTCTCAGAGTTCTAGAAAATGTTGCTCAACCTAATTTTCAACAGAAGGTGATAGTACTCCGATTTCTTGAAAGACTATGTGTTGTTGATTCACAGATCTTGGTAGATATATTCGTCAACTATGATTGTGATGTCAATTCATCCAACATTTTTGAAAGGTATCAAATATTATCAACACATTAATGTTTACTATCAACCACCTTGAAAACTATACTGTTAGTCAACCATGGTTAATCTTTTCACAGAATGGTCAACGGGCTGCTTAAGACTGCCCAAGGGGTTCCACCTGGAGTTGCAACTACACTTTTACCACCTCAGGATGCTGCCATGAAACTGGAAGCTATGAAGTGTTTAGTAGCTGTTTTGAAATCAATGGGCAACTGGATGAACAAACAATTGCGCATTGAGTTGGTTGAAAACACTTCTGAAATTCTAATTCCTCCAATAGAAAATGGGATTTTAAATGAGAATGAATCTGTTGACATATCGGATTCTCATTCTGAAACCTCTACTGAAGTTTCAGATGCTTCAACAATTGAGCAACGTCGGGCTTACAAACTTGAACTTCAGGTAAATATATTAATCAAGAAACAACCCTTTACCTCAATGAAGATGTTAAGTCATTCTGTCTAGATTAAGTAAAAAAGAAACAACCCTTTACCTCAATAAGCCAATCAACCTGAGTTAATGTTATTTTAGGGATCTAATGTATGATAAATGGCAGGAAGGTATATCTCTTTTTAACCAGAACCCCAAAAAGGGGATTGAGTTCTTGATCAATGTAAACAAGGTGGGGGATTCACCTGAAGAAATAGCAGAGTTCTTAAAGAATGCATCTGGTCTAAACAAGAGTTTGATCGGTGATTATCTTGGGGAAAGAGATAATCTACCACTGAAAGTAATGCATGCATATGTTGATTCATTTGACTTTCATGGTATGGAGTTTGATGAGGCTATTAGAGTCTTTTTACGTGGCTTTAGATTGCCTGGTGAGGCACAAAAGATTGATCGGATTATGGAAAAGTTTGCTGAACATTACTGCAAATGCAATCCAAAGGCCTTCAGTAGTGCTGACACAGCTTATGCCCTTGCTTATTCTGTTATAATGCTTAATACTGATGCTCATAATGACACAGTCAAGAATAAGGTATCATCAAAAAGTTTTACTACTACCAAATAGAGTAAATTACAAAAATGGTCCTTTTGATATCAGATTTTTACCCTCTTTAGTCCAAAATCAAAACCCTTTTCAGTTTTGGTCCTTATTTCAAGGTTTGAGGACCAAGAGTGAAAGATGTTTCAATTTTGGACCAAATACGGTAAAAATCAAAGAGTACAGGGACCATATTTGTAATTTACTCTAGCAAATGTGTTTACTCGGCCTAAAAGTTGTATTTCTGCAGATGTCAGCTGATGATTTTATAAGAAATAACCGTGGAATAAATAATGGAAAGGACTTACCTGAGGAGTACCTAAGAGCATTGTTTGAGCGTATAGCAAAAGATGAAATTAAGATGAAAGAAGACGATTTTGCCCTTCAACAGGGGCAGTCTGTAAACTCGAATGGGGTTTTGAGTGTAGATGGTATATTGAATATTGTGGTGCGTAAAAATATTGAAGAAAATCAAACGAATGAGGATCTTATGCGACACATGCAAGAACAGTTTAAAGAAAAAGCAAGCAAATCAGAGTAAGATGAATTATCTATTTGAGTTGCTTATTTTCCTTTCAGTATTCATCACTGTAACTTCTTGAGTAAATTACATAAATGGTCCCTGTGCTTTCTGATTTCCATCATCTTAGTCAAAATCAAAACCTTTTTCAGTTTTGTTTCTCAGTTCTTCTTGGTTTCATATCGATTTTGGTCCCTCAAACATTGAAATTAGGATTAAATCAATATGAAACCTTGAATTAAGGCCCAAAACTGATAAAAAAAAGTTTCAATTTTTGGACTCAGAAAGAACAGGGACCATTTTTGTAGTTAAATCTAGCCTCTTTGTTTTGTCCCCTAAAATGTTAAAATAAGGACCAAAGTTGATATGAAACTTTGAAATAAGGACCAAAAGTGAAAAAGGTTTTTTAGTTTTGGAAAAAACCTAGTAAAAATAAAAAAGCACAGGGATCATTTTTGTAATTTTCCTAAACCTAATTTTTGGTCCCTTAAACCTTGAAATAAGGACCAAAATCGATATGAAACCTTGAAACAAGCAACAAACATGAAAAATGTTTCAGTTTTGGACTAAATATGGTAAAAGTCAGAAAACACAAGGGTGATTTTGGTAACTTACTCTTAACTTCTTTTTTTTTTTTTTTGTTTTTGTGTTTGTAGGTCAGTTTATTACGCTGCAACAGACGTATTTATAGTTACATTCATGATAGAAGTATGTTGGGCTCCTATGTTAGCTGCCTTTAGTGTTCCCCTTGACCAAAGTGACGATGAAGTAGTAATAAATCAATGCCTAGAAGGCTTTCGTTACGCCATCCACGCCACGTCAGCAATGTCCATGAAAACTCATCGCGATGCTTTCTTGACCTCACTCGCGAAATTCACTTTCCTTCATTCACCAGCCGATATAAAACAAAAGAACATAGAAGCCATCAAGGTTTGTATTTTATAAACATTTAAAAAAACATTATTATTCATTAGTAATTTATAAACACTTTATTATTTCACAGGCAATAGTTACAATAGCGGAAGAAGATGGGAATCATCTACAGGACGCATGGGAGCAGATCCTGACATGTGTATCTCGGTTTGAACATCTTCATCTTTTGGGACACGGGGCCCCACCAGATTCCACCTTTTTTGCTTATAATAATCAAAAAAATGAATCTGAAAAATTAAAACAACCAAAAACGAATATCCTTCCTGTTCTTAAGAAAAGAGGAGCTGGGAGGATACAACAAACATCTACAGCAACAAGAAGAGGCTCATACGATAGTGGTATTAATTTGGTCGCTAAGTTACAAATGTTGGAACAAGTTGGTGAAATGAATCATATATTTATAAGGAGTCAAAGACTAAACAGCCAGGGGATAGTTGACTTTGTCAAGGCACTTTGCAAAGTCTCCATGGATGAACTTCGCTCAGCATCTGATCCACGAGTTTTTGGCCTCACTAAAATTGTTGAAGTCGCGTATGGATCTTCTGACTCTTTTCTCTCATTCACTTACCTGATTTGATAGTTATAAAAGCATTTATTTACCAACATTTGGATAAGTTAAAATTCATATATTTTAAAATTATATGTACTGTTTAGTTATTCAAGCTTAATTTAAATCATATTATAAAAAGCTAAAAATGATATAAAAATTGAAATTGATAGGACCCCACCTGGTTTTCTTTTTTTCTTTGTGCAGTCACTATAACATGGATCGCATCAGGCTTATCTGGACAAGCATCTGGAATGTACTTTCTGATTTTTTTGTGACAATCGGTTGCTCTGAAAACCTATCGATTGCAATTTTTGCAATGGATTCATTACGCCAGCTGGCAATGAAGTTTCTGGAAAGAGAAGAGTTGGCTAATTATAATTTTCAGAATGAGTTCATGAAGCCTTTTGTGATTGTCATGCGCAAAAGTGGTGCTGTTGAAATTAGAGAATTGATCATCAGATGTGTCTCTCAAATGATTCAGTCTCGTGTCAGTAATGTCAAGTCAGGATGGAAAAGCATGTTCATGGTATCATACTATATTACCAAAATACCCTCTTATATCAAAAACTTTTTCTGAATTATATTTTTGTTAAAATTTGTCAGGTGTTTACAACAGCAGCGTATGATGACCAAAAGAATATTGTACACTTGGCGTTTGAAATGATTGAGAAGATAGTGAGAGATTATTTCCCATATATCACTGAGACAGAAACCACTACTTTTACAGATTGTGTAAATTGTCTTATTGCATTCACTACAAGCAGATTTGACAAAGATATCAGTCTTAATGCTATTGGTTTCTTGCGATTGTGTGCTTCAAAATTGGCTAAAGGAGACATTGGATCCTCCTTGAAGAAGAATAAGGAGAAAGAAGTTTCTGAAAAGACATCTCTATATTCTCCACAAAGAAAAAACAGGAGATCTGATAATGGAGATTTGGCAGATAAGAAAGACCATCTGTATTTCTGGTTTCCTTTGTTATCAGGTAAGAAAAAGAATTTACTATTTCTATGTGAACATATATTTCATAATATATTTATTCATTTTTGTCTCTTTAAATCTTGTCTTCTATTTCCTCAGGTTTATCAGAACTGAGCTTCGACCCAAGACCCGAGATCAGAAAAAGCGCCCTTGAGGCACTCTTTGATACACTCCGAAACCATGGGCATCACTTCTCTCTACCATTATGGGAAAGAGTATTTGATTCTGTCCTATTTCCAATCTTTGATTACGTACGCCATGCAATCGATCCTTCTTCTAACGAGACCCCTTCACAACAAGGAATCGATGGCTACCCAGGTGACCTTGATCAAGACTCATGGCTATATGAAACATGCACACTTGCCCTCCAATTAGTCGTGGACCTTTTCGTCAATTTCTACAACACTGTTAACCCACTTCTAAACAAGGTGTTATCATTGTTGGTAAGTTTCATCAAACGCCCTCACCAAAGCCTCGCTGGAATCGGAATCGCGGCGTTTGTTCGGTTGATGAGTAATTCCGGGGATTTGTTTTCCGAGGATAAGTGGGTTCAAGTCGTGTTGGCTTTGAAAGAGGCGGCTAATGTGACACTTCCGGATTTCTTGTTTCTTTTGAATGGAAATGGGAGTTATGAGGATGTTTCTGAAAGGAAAAATGATGGGGGTTTTGGTGAGTCTAGTATGCGGGATGAAGATTTGGAGAATTTGAGGAGGGAGCGTTTGCATAATGCTGTTTCTGATGCTAAGTGTCGGGCTGCGGTCCAGCTTTTATTGATCCAGGTGGGTACATCTAATTGGATATAGTTTGTTTGGTATGATGGAATGGAATTAAAATAAAATATTCCGTTGTAATGCACCATTCCATTCCCTCTTCGATTCCCGCATTAATCTACAAATAAATCTAATATATTTCAAAAACACCGTAAATTTGGCAGGCAATAATAGAGATCTACAACATGTACAGACCACAACTCTCAACAAACAACACCTTACTACTCTTCAAAGGAGTACACAAAGTAGCAAACCATGCCCACAACATCAACACCAACACCACATTACGTTCCAAACTACAAGACCTTGGCTCAATCACACAAATGCAGGACCCACCTTTACTACGCCTCGAAATCGAATCCTACCAAACCTCCCTCACTTTTCTACAAAACCTTGCAATCGACCAACCTCCATTATACCACGAATCAAAAGCAGAATCCCATCTCGTTGACCTTTGTCAAGAAGTCTTGAAATTCTATATCAAAATAGCACGTTTGACCGAGTCAACTACTACCGGGGCCCACTGGTGTATACCATTGGGATCCGGGAGAAAGAGAGAACTGGCTGCACGTGCGCCTCTTGTTGTTACAACTCTACAGGGTATTTGTAGTTTGGGAGATTTGTCATTCGAGAAGAATTTGTCTCTCTTTTTTCCTTTGGTTTCCAGTCTGATAAGTTGTGAGCATGGGTCTAGTGAGGTCCAGGTGGCACTTAGTGAAATGCTTACATCTTCTGTGGGTCCTGTTTTGTTGAGATTATGTTGACACACTCACACACTCTATCCTATATTCTTTTTCAGTTGAAAATATTGTTCATATTGTGAGAGTTAGGGAGCTTTTTTCGATTGTAGGATCAGTAGGAGTTTTGTTGTATTTTAGCAACTGTTAAACGTTTTAGCTTTAAATAGATTGATTTTATGTAACAAAAAGTGCATCTTTTTTGTTTTTTTTTTCTTCCAGGATTTGGTTTTGTAGTGCTCTTTTGTAGGTAAATTGGCAAACTGTTTGTGGCATTACAGGAAGAATCAAGTGGTTATATTACCCATTTTGTAAGTATGTTTTATTTTGTACATGTATGTTTTTGTATTGGTTTGGTGGTATTAATTTGCGCTTCTGATTGCTAATTGCTAGGCATGTTCTTCACTGATGATATTTAACTCTATCTTGAAGTCAAATCTGGGTTTAGGCGATATTCTTTGACTTGGATTCAGGTAACCATTTGATAATTAATTAATTATTATTAGAGTAAACTGAAAAAACTGCGCTTGTTTGTCGTATGCAATTTATTCTGGTTTGGGTCTTTACATGATTTTTTTTTCATTATCTATTCGTATATTTATAACTTTATGTTATCGTTGATATTATGAGGGCCCCATACAACCCCTCCCTTCAAACTATCAGCCCCACCCCTCACCCGTTTTCTTATGGACGTGCATAAAATAATAAAAGGCAAAATATCCGAACCAATATATGAAAATCTACTAACCGCAAAAAATATAATTTACCCGAAGAAAAACAACAGATCCTAGACAAGTTTTATTATTAATTAATTTATCATCGACCAAAAAATCCAACTTAGACTTGGAAGTTTGAACTCTATATTTTAGAGTTCACATCTAGCCGTCAAAAGCTGTGTATGAAATCAGAATTAATCACCAAAACCTACCATTGCAAAAAATAAATTTTATCAAAAAAAATTCATGTTATCACATTTCTTTGTCAATAGAGTGGGTCCAAACTGATTTAGAAAGTTATAGGCAAATAGCTAAAATTAATGTACGAAATAGTAAAAGACACTAAAAGTTACAATTACTTGATGTAAGGCTTAGTTATAACTTAAATAAAAAAAATGATAATGAAAAAAAGCAAGTAATGAAACGAATACACATGATTTTGAATTGTCGATTCTATTGACTTCTGAATTTTGATTTCTCTTTGACGACTTGACGTGTCCACTAATATAAACAATTTTACTTCTCTTTCAACTTGCCTACATATATAAAGACCATGATAGAAAACTTAAGTTAACATATAACAAAAAACATAAATTGACTTTTATAAAAATCGAGACTGATGAAAATGACATAAAACAAAGAAAATAAACAATGAACTCCTAGCTTGGACCATCTGGTCTTTCAAACGCATTGCAAAGAAAATTTGAAAGCCATATAAGCAATCATCTTTCAACAGCAAAAAAAAAAAAACCTTTCAAAGGTTCCACCTCATCATTATTCCAATTCTTGGTTTTTTTATTTTATTTCTTTTGTAGTTAATAATATATATAAATTAAGAGATAATGACTTAAAAGGGTAATATATTTTTTAATTTGTACACATTTTGTCACTGAGTTTTTTTTTCGTCCACATTTATCATTCAACTTGTTTAACTGTACACATTAAGTCCTTATTACCGGCTACTTCATGTAATCCGAAAAAATGACTTAAAAGGGGAATATATTTCTCGCTTTGTACACATTTAGTCATTAATATTTTTTTGCACATTTAGTTCTTAATATTGTTTTTGTTGCAAAATAAGTCTTTGTTGTTTTTATACACATTCAGTACTTATGATCGGTTTTTTTAAGGTTTCTCACGCCATCTTACGCAGCACAATCATTAATAAGGTGTTCGGTGGCTGTTCATGATTATGGCAATCGGTTGTGGCCTCAAATGTTTGGTTGTTTAGTTCTTGTGGTTTGGCTTCGGTCTTGTTTTCTGAACGTCGTAATTTTTTCATACGATCACATATTTTAACTATTATTATATCCATACATTCGTATTTGAGTCTACTGTATGTTTCGTTTAGATTACTCACATTAACAAGTAATTTATTTTTACTTAGGATCTTTATATCTATGTATTCTTTATGAATGTATGTACGAACGTTTTTTTTTTTTTTTTTTTAAGGTGTAATTAAAAATATATTGTTTTTTAATGGGAGTAATCTAAACGAAAATTATAATAGACACAAATACAAACGCGTAGATATAAAGATCATTAAAATCTATGATCGTATGAAGAAGTTACAAAGTCCAGAACACAAGACCTAAACAAAACCATAAGAACTAAGCAATCAAGTAGTAGCCAAGGCTCCGGTGGCGGTGACTATAAGCATGAAGAACCCTAAGCACCTTATTAATGATTGTCCTACGTAGGATGTAGTAAGAAAAAACCTAAAAAAAACGATTACAAATGTACAAAAACAATAAAGAATTATTTTGCAACAAAAAAAATATTACAAACTAAATTTGCAAAAAAAAAAAAATTAAGAACTAAATGTGTACAAAATAAGAAATATATTACCCTTTTAAGTCGTTTTTTCCGTCTTATCTGGTGTAGTCGGTCATAAGGATTAAATGTGTACGATTAAACAAGTTGAAGGGGTAATTGTGAAAAAAAAAAAGTAACAAAACATATACAAATTAAAAAATATAAGTGTGTTATACCATAAATTCAACACATATTTTAGTTTTTAGTGTATTGAATATCAATTTGTGCAGGTACATCCGTTTCTTTCCTAAGTTATACAAAACATGTATAATAACTATTTGTTATTTAAACCGAAACAAATTAAATTTATATATTTAATAAATAAGAAAACATTTAAAAATTATTTTTTATTTAATTAAATTTTAATTGATTTTAAATTATACAAAAATCTTATGCGTACTAATGTACGTTTATATATATATATATATATATATATATATATATATATATATATATATATATATATATATATATATATATATATATATATATATATATATAATACACATACACGGTTCACTCGAGATTAAAAAGAATAGAGATTTTTAGATTCAAACTCCAGTATACCGGCAACAACAGAGTATGTCTAATTATAAATAATTATATGTCTGAGAGGCATAATCATATATGCTTATGCATGTTTATATGTATATGTATAATCATAAATGATTATACATATATGTCTATTCAGATATTGAGTAATCATATATGATTGTAATGGTTGATGGCATAATAGGTAGTGATGGCAGAGGTGGCGCTGATGTAAATGATGAAGGTGAACTTAGTGGGGTCGGCTGGTGGTAAAGTTGATGGTGGATTTTTTTCCACCCATTTCGTTTTTTGACCATAATTTTTTTTTTCTTTGAAAAAAAAAACTAAAAAAACCAAAGTTTTTAAAATTTAATTATCTACAAAATTAGCACAATCATGAAAAATTGAAAAAAACATATTTTATTATGATTTTTTTAATAAAAAAACTAGAAAAAAATTCTCCAAAAATCATAAAAATTTAAGAGATACTTCTTACTAAATATGTTAATGACTTTAAAAGATTTTTAAAAAAATAAGTTTTTGAAGTGTTTATTTTTAATTTTAATAAATATTAATTTAAAAAATATTGAACATAGAATAATTCAAAATGTGATAATTCAAAATATCTATGATTAAAAAAAAAACATTTGATTCAGTTTGTTTATGATACTTAATTTTTTATGATCTAAAAATATTTAGTCTAAAATATTTTATAATTTTTATGATTCAAAATATAAAATGATCCATAATTTTTTTTAACAAAAACTATATTTAATTGAATATATTATTGATCCAAAATCATATGATTAAAAAATGATTTGATTCAAAATACTAAAATTCAAAATAATTTGATTCAAAATTTTATGATCCAAAAATAATATGATTAAAAAAAGTATGAGCGAAAAATATTATGATTCTTAATATTCTACTTATTTAAAATTTTATAATTGTTAAAACATTAAAAACTCGAACCGATATTTAGTTAAAAAAAACACTAGTACCTTCAAGTATGTAGTAAATATATTTAAAAAAACCTAAAAAAAGAAAAAAAATACTATTTAAAAACACGTAAAAAAAATGAAAATAAAATTAAAAACATTAAAACCGAACATATATCTATTTAAGTTTTTTTTTGAATTTCTTTTGAATTTTTTTAACGAAAAATAAAAATAAATAAAAAAATGAAAATAAATAATAAAACTGATTTAAATGATGTTCCGTAAACGTTTGTCACGTATAATTAAATAATTTGAATAAGAATTAAGAGGTTGGTCCCTTAACAAATTGGGGCTCCATGAATCAAATTTATATTGGGTTTACCTTCGCTTTAAACTTTTATTTAAGTAAAAGGAAATCATTTTTTTTTAAGGAAAACCTCTACGAGTTTTCAAAAACAATGCACTATTTTTTCTTGGAGAAGAGAACGAGCAAACGTTTTGACGTCTACAGTTTTCTAAAAAACAAACAATATGCTAACTAAAACATTTATTTGTCCGCAGACATAAGAGTTTAGAAGAAAAAAAAATTCTAACAAAAAAAATAAAAATAAACACCACCTTACTACCTTACTCTTCTCCACTTTTATCACTGAATTATTTCCTCAATTTGATTGACGCCTTAAGCCTTCAGGCTTCAACGTATCAGAAAATTACAATATGATATTTAAATATCGGCCCTTAGATACATTGGACATTGTCAAAGTTGCCCCCTAGTGTTGGGCCGATTCCGTTTGTCAAGCATATATGTATCATATGTTGCACTTTTTCAGGCATGGGTGAATACATTCTACGATGTGGCCTTTTCCTTACCACTTAGTAAGAATCATCAAATACATATTTTACAAAAAATGTATTTGCATTCATTAGGATTTGTATTATTTGTATAATAGAAGTTGAATGAATCTTCGATTCATTCGGCAATTGGGAGACCATATCTTGGTTCATAAACCAACAAAAAGGAGTATCAACTATCAAGTCAAGTTGATGAATATTCAATGGGGTGCCGGCACCTTCCTTCAACTTGCCTTTCTCCCTCTCCTATCTTGTTGGTATTGGGATAAGCACCCAACTTCGTTATATAATATTTCATCACCATTCACAAATCAATTGATATATGGACAACTATACTATACATAGTGCATATTTTGATTCATCCAACATCTAAGTAGAGATTAGAGAAGACATTATTAAGGTAAGTCACTTGAGTATTTCAATTTTATATTTTGAGTCCAAGTTTGTATCATCTAAAAACATTGTAATCTTGCTTAGCATTGTTTTTAGAATACGGTGTAATAGCAAATGATATTTGGAGAAAAGTGTTTTTTAAAGGAATAGAAGGAATTGGATACCATTTATATTGGGAAAAAGCCTATCACCTACTTCACTCCATAAAAGTCATAAAGAATTTATTTCTTCGACGACCATAAAAATTTTAATGTTTCACGTATATAATTATTAAATAAAACCAACTTAGTCAATTCGTTAAGATTTTTTTTCTCCTACTGTTCATATTGTAGGTTTCTAGATCCTTTTTCACATAATGTCACAAGACATATAATTGCATTTTAATTCTTTATCATAAAATAAATATTAAAATTGTAACGTGAGGTACAAAGTAAACAATTATCATGTGAACTCTCTGAAGTATATGAAAACATCGTATGTCATTTTCCCTTTTTTCGTACTAATATCTCCAATCACTTTGTTGATAACCATTTCAATTTCTCTCTTTTTTTTCTAGTATCATCTCCAATGCCTAATTCTTTGCAAACCCATATACGAAATTTCGTCAAGATAGTCAACAAAAACTTCAAAAGCAAACCTCCAAAGGCATCATGTGCTTTTGATCTCACCATGGACGTCTCAAGTCAATTCAAGCAAGTCTTCAAGTTCTTCGACATCAACAACGATGGCAAGATTTCTCAAATGGAGCTCACAAATGTGTTGTTAACTTTTGGTCAAGATAAGTCAAAGGCCACCATTGAAGCCCAAGGAATACTCAAAGAAGTTGACTTTAATGGAGATGGGTTCATCGACTTGGATGAGTTCATGGCCATCATGGATGATTCCATTTCCAAGCCAAATTTTCCTATTTCAAAGGAAGATAATATTGATGTTAATGATGATGTTAGAAATGCTTTCATGGTGTTTGATAGTGATAAGAATGGACTCATTTCTGCAAAGGAGTTACAAAGGGTTCTCATTAATCTTGGATGTAGCAATTCGAAGATTGGACAATGTAGAAAAATGATTCAAAGTGTTGATAAAGATGGAGATGGGTTTGTTGACTTTGAAGAATTTAAGTCAATGATGTCTATTGGGATCAAGTAAGGTTTAATCCATCATCTCCTGTTTCTTATGCATTCATGACTTGTACATCATGCATTGAGATGTACTATCATTGCATATCTGTGTAAAGAGAAACTTTAGATGTTAGATTTGTAGTCATATGACTAGTTGACAAGATGCATAGATTTATGAGGCCTTTAGTCACAATTTACAAGATATATAGAGATATGAGATCTATCAATAAGTTATATTTTTGTGGAATCGGTTGTTACTAGAAAAAAATCCCAATGATAACACATCTTTATGGACGTGTGCATACACACGTCTTATAAGTGGATGTTCATTTAAAATCCCGTTTTATAATGATTTCGTTTGAGATCCAACTAAAGGGTTGTTTGGTAACTACTTATTGATTCTTAATCGAATAACTTTCAAAACGTTTAATACAATTTTTTTTTAAGGAAACCTCTATATTCTCTTAGACTACTAGGTATCGGCAACATGTTACTATATGTTACCACACCCAAAAGATGCCATGTCAGGATCCTACTCATACATGGGTGTTATAACACTCAAGATAAAAATGAGCAACATCTAATAACATGTGATAACATCAATTATTTTCTATTTTCTATTTTTACTTTGTTTTTGATGTTTTTTTTTTCTATATTTCGAATTTGTTATTTATTTATTTATTTATTTATATCATAGTAATTATATTTATTATATAACTTAAATCATAAATTAAAAATAACATTTGAAAAGTAAAAATAAAATTTTAATAAATCTTAAATTAATAACAACATTAAAAAATTACAACTAAACACAAAAACATTTAAAAACCTAAAAAAAAGATGATAAAACCTGCATTTTTTGGCCTAAAACTATTCATCTTCATCTTCGTGACCAACATAGATGGAATCCGCTAAGTCTTCACGGAGTTGCTTGTATTTTCCTTGATCTTAAATATCAACCACTCTATGTAAATATTCCGATGTCCTTGGGTGAAATTGCATATGTCTTGGTTCCGTAGGAGAAGACGTTGCAATATTGCGTTATTTATCTTCGACAACCATGTTATGCATTATGATACATGCATACATGATATATCGTAGAGTATCTAACTCATAAGGTCTTGCCGCATGTTCAACTATGTGCCATTTTGATTTCAAAACCCCAAAAGCACGTTCAACGTCCTTATGTGCTCATTCTTGTCGTCTCTTGAAATATTTGTCTCTTGGGTCTATTGGGTGTCGAAACGCCTTCACGAAAGTGGAATATTGTAGATATATTCCATCTGTAAGTTAATACCAAAACTTATATTCATTTCCATTCATTGTGAAAGGAGCATCCGAGGCTTTTCCTGACAAAAGATCGTCAAATATTGATGATTGATCGAGAACATTGACGTCGTTGTTAGAACCCACAATCCCGAAAAAAGTATGACAAATCCATAAATTTTGTGAAGCAACAGTCTCTAATACCAACGAAAGCGCTCCATGATGACCGCTTGAATACCGGCATTTCCACGCCATGGGGCAATTTCTCCATTTCCAGTGTGTGCAGTCAATGCTCCTACGCATACCCAAAAAACCATATCTCTCTTCATGCGCCACATATAGTTATTGCATATCATGCAACAAAGGTTTGCACTAGTATTGGTCACCGAAGGTTTCGACAACACCTCTTGCCAATAAATACAAACTTTCTCATGCGGTCATCTCAGACAATCACATATAATCGTCAACAGAATCGGGCGACTCCCCAATTGCCATAAGTTTAATTGCAGCAACACATTTCTGCAACCCTGCGAAGTCTCGTTTACCTCTGACATCATATCTCAATTGGAAAAATTCATACCTACATATATATATATATATATATATATATAATATGTAAAAATTGTATTTATTGTATCTAAAAGTGACATTTAAATTAGAAAAGTTGAAACAAACGTTAACTAAATATATATTAAACATGTAAATTTTGTATTTATTTTATCTAAAAGTGACATTTTGTAAATTATAAAAGTTGAAACAACCGATACATTGCTTCTATGGCGTTGTCTATTATTTGAAACACATTTTTTCGCAAACGAAAGCTTCTTTTGAAATTGTTTGGTTGGTAGACACAATTTTCCGCAAAGTAATCGTTAACTAGCCGTCTATTACATTCCTCATGATCTCTATTTAACGCCGCATGTCGCGTGAGTAATAGGGCTGGATCTGGCAATAATAGTTTGTCTGTATAATACTGATACATCATACTCATGAACATATCGTCTTCGTTGTTATCATCGTTGTACGGATGAACCATATCAAAATGATCCATATTTTGGTTTTGAATTATTGAAAGAAGTATGTAGTTGAGAGAAATTTATGTTTTTTTGTAGTTGAAATTGATATAAATTGTATGTATTTAAAGTGTAAATAAAATTTGTTTTTTTTAATAAGTGACCGTTTAAAACGGTCGAAATTGTGACCGTTTGAAGCAAAAAGATGTGAAATAACTGGCGTTACCTCCCATGTTCATAATAACGTATTGTAACATAACACTTAATAACGACTGGAGGGGAGGGGGGTTGCACTTGTTATGGCGCCGTTATTAGGCTGCCACATCAGATAACGCCCTTAGCGTTGCCCACGCCCGTCTGTATTAATCATCAGGAGGTTAGACTCATTCATAAATAAATGGTTTAATCATTTAATCAATTACATATATAAATTACGATTGATCAATTAAGTTTATAAACTGTGATTTTATACATAGGCTAATTAGTTTAAATAATATTTTTCATGATCCAGTTGATATTGAAATATAATAGTCATGAGTCATGACCCAACTTTCTTTTTCTTTAGCCCATATGCATACCCGTCCGGTCCGGCTGTCCTTGGCCTTTACCTCACCCATGCTCCATCTTTTTTTTTTTTTTTTTTTTTTGTTACTTTTATATAAAATATTTGTTGTAAAATATTAATTTAATACATGATGTTTTCTATAATGATAAATTTTAAAATATAAACTATATAAATCATAATTTGAAATTTGTTCTTATTAGGAAATTGTATATTGGATTTGGACAACACTGTTACATTTTGATAGTTTTTTCATGATGTAATTTGCCAAATCTATCCAACTAAGACAATATATTTATAGGATATTTTATTTTGAAAAATCTACACAATTATGACAATTATAAGCGGAAACTCTATTTTAAATTTTATCTTATCATGATACTGTACTTTCTGTTTAGACGATATTATAATTTGATAAAATTTTCAAAGTATATTTTGTTAATGAAATCCTATCTTGAATCTCAAAGATCAATAATATGCAGAAAAATATATTTAAATGCTTGCTTACTGATAAAACAATAACTACATGTTTTACAACATTCTTTATAAACCAGGAATCCAATGCTTCTTTTGATCACAAATGTTGCTTATACTAAGGGAAGGATAACCTAATATAGACTAATTATAAAATATTATTTATAGGATTAAATATATATATTTATGTAACGTTTTTTTCTTATTAATTTATTCAACAATATAATTTGTGATAAAAGTTATGCAATTATGTTGGTAAATATATAAATCAATAAAAATCTAATTTATCACAAAATTGATTGAACAAAATGGTCATATATATAAATATCAAGGACAAACTACAGAAAAACATAATTATTTATTTATCAACATTTAGAAAAATATTTATATTTTATTTATATACAAAAAATATTTACATTTTCAGTTACATGAAAATATAAATGTTTTCTGGATTTAAAAAAATATAAGAGTTTTTCTGAATACTGATTGATAAATGAGTAGATTTTACCAAAAAAAAAAAAAAAAAAAAGATGTTGATTTGCATACCTCTAATTTGACTTAAATACAAACCCTTCCTTATTTGACTTAAATTAATTTTTTTTATTTATGATGATGATGATGATGATGATGATGATGATGATGATGATGATGATGATGATGATGATGATAATAATAATAATAATAATAATAATAATAATTTTATTTTTTTTAATTATTTGTGTTTTAGAAAAACATTATTTTATATATAGTTTTATTTTTTTGGGATTATCCTTATATTACTTTTTCGTTCAAACTATCCATATGTTATTTTTTTTTGTCTGGATTATCTCTGTGTTATTTTCTTTTTGTCCGTACTAGTGTTTGGTTATTTTTTTGTTCGGACTATCAATGTATTATTTTTTTATAGTCGGATTATTCATATGTTATTTTTTGTTTGTATTATCTCTATGCTATTTTCTCATCCTGTCTATCCCTTTATTATATTTTTATTCCGGAAACGATAGTTGGAATGAAAAAATAACATAATGATAGTCTGAATGAAAAAAAAAACATGTGAATAGTCCACATAGAAAAATAACACACAGATAGTCGGAACAAAAAATAACATAAAAAGTATGTACGAAAAAAGTTACAAATGGATAGTCTGAATGAAAAAAATAACATAGCATAATCCGACCGAAAAAAACAACGCAAAGATAGTCGGAAAAAAAACAATAACAGGTAGGTGATCCGAATGAAAGAATAATACATGCATAATACAAACAAAAAAGATAATACAATACTAAAGGGTATCGGTAAAAGGGACTTGGCGAAGTCGAAACAATCATTGAGGAAAGTACGGGTAGATGTGGAAGGTAGTATGGGCCCGTACTACTGAAAGTAGAGGACCCGTACTCGAATCAAGGAGGGCCTAGATGGAACCTGGAAACTTGGAAAGTGTGTGAGACCTCTAAAAAGTATATGTGACCCTGACAATCGTATGTTTATTTTCAGAATGGTAGTCACACGACATGGAGCAGGAGGTTCAGGATATGGGTCAGGATTGTGCTCGGGCGCATGATCCGAGCATGTGGATGATGGGTTACACAAGTTCATCGCGTCCGAGATCACGAGGGGTATCCTTGATGCGATGTCGGTTATCTTCGGGTCGATTAAGGAAGGGATCATTAAGCTGATGGAGGATCGCCTCAAGGCGTCCAGGAGTGAGATGGAGACCAGCCAGTCAGGGCCACACACACTGTCCTTTAAAGACTTCAGAGGGAGTGGTGCACCATATTTCCATGGGGTGAAGGATCCCATTGCTGCTAGGAGATGGATCGCAGACATCGACTCTGCGCAGTTGACGAGCTTCTGCCCGGAAGGGTCGAAGGTCCGTTTCGCTGCAGGGTGTTTGAGAGACAGGGCTAGAGATTGGTGGGAGTCGGTTGGTGACTCTTTGGGAGCCTCGGCTATTGACGCTATGATCTGGTCAGAATTTGTGACCAGATTCAGGGTGGAGTTTGCGTCAGCTGTGGAGATTCAGCAGCTGGCCAGGGAGTTCTTGGACATGAGACAGACTATAGAGACTGTGGCGGAGATCACCGCCAAGTTCCAGGACAGGGCATTGCTGGTGCCTCAGTATGCGGGTGATGAGGACATGAAGAGGACCCACTACCATGACATGCTACGAGCTGAAATCTGAGAGCATGTCAGTTTCTTAGCTTGCCTTACTCTGGATTCCATAATTGTCAGGGCTAGGGAAAGGGAGATTGATCTGGAGCACATCCAGAAGAGGAAGGCAACGGAGGGGTTGACGATGGGGGCTTCGGGGAAGAACCCCAAGGGATCCGATGGTAGACCGAAAGGCCAGTCAGGGCGGGACTGTTGTAGGAAATGCGGTCGGTCACACGAGGGAGCTTGTCGCATTGGGTCAGGTTCAGTCTGCTATAAGTGCGGCAAGGTTAGACATTTTGATAGAGATTGTACTGCCCCTACTCATGCGATTTAGATATCTGACCTGATTTGCTTTCATTGCAACCAGAAGGGCCATAAAAAGGCCAATTGCCCTAGATTGACAGTAGCAGCAGTGGCGGTGGTGCCGACTCCAGCAACAGCATGGGTTGTGGACGGCCGGAAGGCCAAGTTGGAGGCTCCAGTGGTTCGGAGCCGAGTATTTCAGCTGACAACCGAGGAGGCACGCGCTGCACCCGATGTGGTGACGGGTATGATTTCTTATTTTATGCTTTTATGTTATGTCGTTGTGATTTTTATATATTATGTGCCTTGCTTAGGATCGTTCCATGTGAACGGTATCCCAGTTCAGGTGTTGTTTGATTCGGGTGCCACTCAATCATTTGTCTCTCTTGTGCTTAGCAAGAAGTTTCCGGAGTCTTCAGGCATGTTGGATTGCCCTCTAGAGGTCGAGATTGCGGACGACCGGTCGGTACGAGCATCAGAGGTCTACCGGGATTGTGTTTTGAGGCTGTTCGAGGAACGTTACCTGGTGGACTTGGTTCCCATACCTTTGCGGGGGAATAAGGTCATTATTGGTATGGAATGGCTGAGCCCCAATGGGGCAGTGATCGACTGTGCGCAGCAGTCAGTGCGGATTAGGACCCCTAGTGGGGGAGAGCTGGTGGTTCAGGGCGAAAGGCCACAACAAGGACCAACTTTATGTTCAGTAGCGAGGGCTAGGCGCTACCTTCAGCAGGGTTGCGCAGGTTATGTCGACTATGTTATGGATATCCGGGAGGCGGGTAGGGTGATGTGCCTGCAGTACGAGAGTTTGAGGATGTATTCCCCGAGGAGTTGCCCAGGGTATCTCCAGAGAGGCATGTGGAATTTAGAATCGACCTGGTCCCTGGTGCGGCTCCGATAGCCAAGGCACCGTATCGGTTGGCTCCTCCTGTGATGTAGGAGTTGTCTACACAGCTGCATGAGCTGTTAGACAAGGGATTCATTAGACCGAGTAGTTCACCCTAGGGAGCACCGATTTTGTTTGTGAAGAAGAAGGACGGGTCGCATCAGATGTGTATAGATTATCGGGAGCTGAATAAGGTAACGGTAACGAACCGTTACCCACTCCCGAGGATTGATGACCTCTTTGACCAGTTACAGGGAGCATCCTGGTTCTCCAAGATTGATCTGCACTCAGGATATCATCAGATGAGGGTCAGAGAGGAGGATGTACAGAAGACGGTGTTCCAGACACGCTATGGTCACTATGAGTTCATGGTGATGCCTTTCGGACTCACCAGTGCTCCCGCCGCGTTCATGGATCTCATTAATCGCGTGTGCAGACCGATGTTGGATCGGTCCGTGATAGTTTTCATCGATGACATCTTGGTCTATTCCAAGATGCAGGAGGAGCATGTGGACCATCTGCGAGAGGTTCTGGAGACTTTGAGAAGGGAGAACTTGCATGATAAGTTCTCCAAGTGTGAGTTCTGGTTTCCCAAGGTGCAGTTTCTTGGGTACCTTGTCAACCAAAGCGGGATTTCGGTAGATCCGGCCAAGTGGAGGCCATGATGAGATGGGAGGTTCCGAGGTATCCATCTGAGATTCGGAGTTTCCTAGGGTTAGCCGGCTACTATCGGAGATTCATCCAGGATTCCTCCAAGATAGCCGTACCCCTGACCAGGCTAACGAGGAAGGCCGTGGTCTTTCGTTGGGGGCCTGAGCAGTAGGCTGCATACAAGACATTGAGGCAGAGATTATGCGAGGCGCCAATCTTAGCCCTGCCTGAAGGCATGGAGGATTTCGTTGTGTACTGTGATGCATCCATCTCGGGTTTGGGCGCAATATTGATGTAGAGAGAGCATGTCATTGCTTATGCTTCGAGGCAGCTGAAGCCTCACGAGGCGAATTACCCCAATGCATGATTTGGAGCTGGGGGCTGTTGTGTTCGCCCTCAAGATTTGGCGTTATTACCTCTATGGGATTTGTTGTACGATTTACTCGGTCCACAAGAGCCTGAGGTATCTCATGGACCAGCCAAATCTGAATATGAGGCGGCGTCGGTGGCTTGATGTGGTAAAGGATTACGATTGCGAGATCCTTTGCCATCTGGGAAACGACATTGTGGTGGCCGACGCGCTTAGCCGCAAGGCAGCGCTAATCATGGATATCTGTTTGAGGATGACAGTGGTGACTCCGCTTTTGGAGCGAATTCGGGAGGCCCAACAGGAGGCCATGAAGGAGGAACATCGGAAGAGCGAGCGGATTGTAGGGCAGGTTTCCTCCTTCGACTATGACAACCGAGGGTTATTGACACTACACCGTAGGGTGTGGGTGTCGTACCACGGGGGTGTGCGCCAGGTTCTGATGGAGGAGGCGCACAAATCTTGATTCTCCATTCATCCCAGGGCGACGAAGATGTCTAGGGATCTTCGCATGGACTATTGGTGGCCCTGTATGAAATAGGATGTAGCATGGTACATGGAGTGGTGCTTGACGTGCAGGAAGGTCAAGGCCGAGCACTAGAGGCCACACGGCAAGATGCAGCCGTTGGACATTTTGCTGTGGAAATGGGAGGACATTACGATGGATTTAATCACAAAGCTTCCCAGGACCACGCGAGGGGTGGATTCGATTTGGGTCATCATCGATCGATTGACCAAGAGCGCTCATTTTATTCCGATTCAGGAGAGCATCTCGACCGAGAAGCTGGCCGACATCTATATCAGGGAGGTGGTGGCACGGCACGGGGTACCAGTGTCGGTGATTTCAGACAGAGATGTGCGGTTCACTTCCAGGTTTTGGAAGAAGTTTCACGATGAGCTGGGTACTCGTCTACATTTTAACACTGCCTTTCACCCTCAGACAGATGGTCAGAGCGAGTGGACCATCCAGATTCTGGAGGATATGTTGCGAGCATGCGTGTTATACTTTAGAGGTAGTTGGGATACCTACCTCCCTTTGGCGGAGTTCTTCTATAATAATAGTTATCACGCAAGTATCGATCGTCCTCCTTTCGAGATGTTGTACGGGAGGAAGTGTAGGACCCCAATATGTTGGGGAGAGGTTGGCCAGAGGGTAATGGGGAGTACCGAAGTAGTGCTCAAGACGACATAGAGGATCCAACAGGTCCAGAGTAGGCTTCAGACTGCTTAGATTCGGCAGAAAAGCTATACCAATAAGTGCTGATCAGACCTAGAGTTCCAGGTCGGGGATATGGTTCTTCTGAAGGTGTCGCCATGGACGGGCGTTATCCGATTCAGGAAACGGGGCAAGTTGGAACCCAGGTACACTGGACCGTTTAGGGTTATAACCCGGGTGGGCAAGGTGGTGTATAGGCTGGATTTTCCAGCCGAACTCAGTCAGATCCACAACACTTTCCACATTTCCCAGCTGCGAAAGTGCCTGGTGGACGACTCGGCAGTGGTGCCCTTGGAGGACATTCAGGTTGATGGCAGCATGAACTACATTGAGCGACCTGTGGCGATCCTCGGCCGGAAGTCGAAGGATGTGAGGAACAAGAGAGTGGAACTCGTGAAGGTGCAATGGCAACACCGAAAGTGCTCGGAATGGACTTGGGAGCCGGTGGACGAGATGATGGAGCACTACCTAGAGCTGTTTCAGGAACGAGCAACATACTTCGAGAACGAAGTCTAAAATAAGTAGGGGAGATTTGTAGCACCTGGTTCTTGGTACATATTTCTTTTTATTTTATTCTAAGTATTTTGCATTTTAGGCCTTGGACTCGGTGAGTTGAAGGACCAACTCGCCGAGTAGAAGCAGGATGGGACGCGGGGTTTAAGCAGTGAACTCGGTGAGTCGGGTCCCGGACTCAACGAGTAGATCCTGTCTGGACAAAAACCGTAATCCAAGGGTTTGCACACTATTTAAGAAATGTTATGTCAACCACAATGTCCCTTATGCTCCGAAAACACCTCTCATTGAAACCCTAGCCGTTTTTGAAGCAATCTAAGCCTTGTTGGTGGGTTTGGTGCTTGTGGTCTTAAGAAGGAAGGAGAAAAGCTTGAGGAAGCAGTTAGAGACCAAGGGAACCCGATTTTGTGCACCTTCTACAGTTCATTGAAGGTAAAAAGCTGTAACCTTGCTCACTCATTTGTTAGATCCCTCTTTGTGGAGATTTAGGGCTTTTATAAGCCATTTTTGGTGGCTAACCATGTTTGCAAACATGGTTGGGGGTTAGAGCTTCTGAATCACATCATTAAAAGGGTCACTAGGCAGATTTGGGTTGCTTTTGCACCCATGAAAGGTCCCATGCATCATAGGAGCTTGTTTTATGTCCTTTTGAGCTCAAAGTCCCATGCAAGCACGTAAAGTTTGTAACTTTACGTGCTAGATCGATTGTAGAAGCTTGGATCTATCTTTTGATCAAAGGTTGTACATTAGAAATCGAGGATTTAGAGTGTGGACGTGACCGACTCGTCGAGTCCGTTCCTGGACTCGACGGGTCCGTTCCTGGACTCGACGAGTCCGAGGCTTTGAGTCCCATATCTACCGAGCGTCAAAGGAACCCAGTTGAATGTTAGAAGGGTTGTAACTATACGTAAAGAGTTACCCAGCGCATTGGACATGATTTTAGACCCGGAGTTCATGGGACTCGATGAATACTAGAACAGACTCGGTGAGTCCAAGGCAATCTTCTTAAGAATGAAGATGAACTCGACGAGTTGTTCATACAACTCGGCGAGTCGAGGATAAGACTTGTTCATCAGATGAAGGTGGACTCGATGAGTGTTCATACAACTCGGCGAGTCGGATGAGTTTCATACGATGTTCATATGAGAGAGGAACTCATCGAGTCGATGCCAAACTCGACGAGTCGAGTCATGGATAAGGACGAGTAAAGGGGTAGGGACTCGACGAATTGACGACCCAACTCGGTGAGTCGGGTCGACTTGAAGTTGACTTTAACTGGACTTGGGCTGACCCTGTTTAGGGTTGTAAGTGCTATGTGTTGACTTGAAGGTTGTCGTGTAGGAATCAAGGAGTCGTAAGGAGTCGACTTGTGCGCCGAGGATAATTCAAACACTACACGACATTGAGGTGAGTTACCTTCCAGTAGGGGTGGGTCTAAGGCCACAATGCCAGCCCACCAAAAAGGGGTATTTAGAAGATAATGGTCTTTGTGATAATTATCTTGGTTTGGTTATGTGTTGGTTATGAGATTTATCTGGATGATATGTTATGTGTATAGTAGGGATTAGTTTCCCTGACAGTGGTCCTTAGGACCCAAGGGTAGGTCAGTACCCAGATATGCCTGACTGTATGTTTATATATGTTGATTGTATGCTAGTGGTAGGGGTGAAATAGTCCCCAATTACCGGTTGAAAGATACCGATGACGGATACCGGTTGGAAGATACCGATGTTGATTACCGGTTGAAAGATACCGATGATGGTTACCGGTTGAAAGATACCGACGGTATTGTATGGTATGTGGTATGATGGGGGATCTCAGTAAGCTTTGTGCTTACAGTTTTGGTTTTGGTTTTAGGTACCTCTTCGTCGAAGGGGAAGGAGCCGGCGGTGTAGCAGCGCATCACACACACACACATGGTTTTTCGCAAGGAGTTTTTGGGAATGTACTCTGATTTTCATTACTTTTGATGTTATGGTTTGGGACACAAAAGTATGATTTTGTGACGTGTTGTTTATTTGACAATATTTTGGTAAAAATGTTTATGGAATTGTTAATTCAAAAATGAAATTTTCGGGCTTGAATTTTGGGATGTTACACCTACACCCTTGGCAAACGCGACGGGAACCATGGGTCTCAAAGTGGGAGTTCGAATCAAAAGGAAGTCAAAAGAAATAACCGCTCGGAGCATTGTGATTTCTGTGGGAGAGACGATCACACTAAACAAGGGTGCTTCAAAAGGATCGGCTACCCAGAATGGTGGCCGAGGAAAGGCATACGTGAAAAGGGCAAAACAAGGGTAGTTTGTGTTGAAATTAACCCCATCCCTATACTAGGACTAAACAATGAACGATATCAATCTTTCCTAAATCATTTTGCAAAGAAAAAAAACATCCTCAAGGATGATGCAACTTCAGAAGCCAACATGGCAGGTAGAAGCAACGAAGGTAACAATTGGATCATTGATTCAGGTTGTACCGAACATGTAACCCATAAGGCCGAATGGATGGAAGGTAAAACCGTATCAACACATGAATTCCCGATTGTTATATTAGATGGTGTTTCCATACCCATTGAGGGAAAATGAGATTTTCATCTACCTAATGGATCCACCATAAAAGGGGTTCTACATGTTCCAAAATTCAAATGCATATTGTCTTTAAGCCGATTAGCAAAAGATCTCTAATGTAATGTAACTTTTTTCCTGGATTGTTTTTTCATGCAGGATTTGCGTTCGAGGGAATTGGTTGGAATGGGTAATTGCAAGAATGTATTGTATCGAATGAAGATGGTGGAAAATAAAAGAAGGGCAATGATGACTATAACAAGGTTCTGGCATAGGAGGCTTGGCCACACCTCTAGTAATAAATTATCTCATTTTGGTTTTGTTAAGAATGTTGATTTTAATACTTTGGATTGTGATTCATGTGCTAAAGCTAATCATACCAAATTGCCTTTCCAATTAAGTTTTATTAAAAACAAAGAATGCTTTGAATTATTGCACTGTGATATATGGGGGAGATATAGAAATCCTTTTCTTTCTGGATCAAGATATTTTTTAACAATTGTGGATCATTATAGTCGGTCCGTTTGGTCTTTTTTTTTTTTTTTTTTTTTTTTTTTTTTTTTAATAAATTTGAGGCAAGTGATTGTATAATGAATTTTCACAAAATGCTCAAGACATAATTTGGTAAAACGATTAAAATAATTCGTTGCGATAGCAGAGGGAAATTCACATCAAATAGCATGAATGAATTTTATATTGAGCATGTCAAATTACTCGAAACAAGCTGTCCACACACCCCACAACAAAATGGTGTGGTGGAATGAAAGCATAGGCATCTTCTCGAGACTGCATGAGCCCTTAGATTTGAAGTAAATTTACCAATAAAGTTTTGGGGAGAGTGTGTCATGACAGTCGCTTACATAATTAATTGTCTCCCTTCAAAGGCTATTAACAACAAGACCCCATTTTAAATTCTTTTTCAACAAAAACCAAGCTATGGGAACATGAAAGTATTCAGATGTCTTGCTTACTTTCGAAACACGAATACGAAGGGAGATAAATTCGAGTTAAGGGGGAGGCCGGGGGTATTTTTAGGGTACACACCAGGAACAAAAGGGTACAAAATATATGACACCACTCTTAACAAAATTGTGATATCAAGAGACGTGGATTCGTTGAAAATATTTTTCTTATGCCAATTCTAAGGTCGTTGAATACCCCCAACTATTTAACAATACCCCTTCCACAAGATAAATTTGGGACAAAATTATTTAAATGGGGGGTGAATATAACACCAGTCAAAATAGGTCAACAACAATCACATGTGATTATGTCATTCAAGTAATGTGATATTGTCAAACAAGTAATGTGATAAACTTACTGTGTAATGCAAGTATGAATTTTTTTACATACTTTATAATATAAATCAAAGTATAAGTCGATACAAATCTCAATCTAACTTCGCGTGAAGAAGTTATGATAAACTCTAACACTCTAAATCTCTATAATAAGAAGAAATTAATATATAGTGAGAGTTATCTATATAAATCTAAAATAAAGTTGTATTACTCGGAAATAACTACGTGTGTATATAAAGAACGTCAAAAACGGAGTTCGTATGCAAAAGTTATGACCTTCTGAAGATGTAGCTGTCTGAGAGCATGACACGTGGCAGAAACCCTAATTTATCAGGGCTCATGACGTGAGCATGTATTCTCATGATGTGAGAAGTCAAAAAGACACCTTCCGAAGCTAGAAACGAAATGACAAGTCTACAAGGTGATGCAGCCATGGCTCATGATGTGAGCATGTAGTCTCACGACGTGAGGGAGCCCAAAATAGCCTATAAAAGCAAGCTCGACCATAACACTTCTTACACCCAAATTTCTTTCCTCTCTCTCGTTTGCTGAAGGCATTCCGCGTTCCGAGCCCGATCGATCACGAACCGCTAACTGTTTCTAGTTAGATTTTATAAAATCACGCTAGTAGGGTGAGTTTCACGGCCCCACTTTTTAATGTTTTTGTAACGCCCCGAACCGAGCAGGTATACTTCGAAACCCGCCTTCTTTTGATTGTTGTCTTTTATAGCCCTCGGAGAAGTTATGTTGAGTCCCGGGGAGTTAGGGGCCTAAAGTTGAAACTTTGGGCCAAAAGGGGGTACACTAAGCGTACATAAGAGTACGCTAGGCGTACTCGCGTCAGCTAAAAACCCTAATATTCGGATTTGGGACTACATAAACACCCTTATGGTTCATTCTTTACCATCACCTCAGCCTCTATACCTCAGAGAACGCCCCAAAACCCTAGTTGTGTGTGAAGAGTGAGTTAGTGTGCATCTTGAGCTTTGGAGAGTGGAGTTATTACACCAAGAAGCTAGAGGAGGAAAGCAAGGCCTTGGATCTGAATTTGGGTTGCACCATTAGAGCTCCAGAAGGTAAAAAGATTGAACCTTTATGCTTATTTACCTTAGATCTAGACTTTATAGCTTTATGAAGGTCTTTTGGTCCCTAGATTTCCCAAGTTGATGTATGTGAAGTTATAGACAAAATAAGTTGTCCTTCCAGATGTTTTGAGAGGCCTTAAGTGATAAAAATCAGTTCTTTTTAGATAAACTTGATCCATGCATATGATAAGAAGGTCTTAATGGATTAAGACTATGATTTAAGGACTTTTTGGACATCCAAAGTGACAAAGTTTGAAACTTTATGATTCTATGGCATTTTTGATCGATGGATCTGGAATATGGGTACAAGAGCTCAACCCATTAAGAACTTATTAAGACTTTGGTAAATCCGCGCGTACGCCCCGTGTAATATCTGTACGCCCAACGTACGTGGTCCGCAGTCCCGATGATGGTCAACGAGGAACTACGCTACGCCTAGCGTAACTGGGAGGTACGCCCTATTTACGCTCCATGTAGGACTTTTGGCTTGTGGGTTTAATGCTTTGGGCCGGTTATAGGTCATTTGGGCTAATCCCTTAATGGGCTATGGATACAATGCTGTCTTGACTAGGTTAGACTTGTAGGTTCGTGTAGGCCCAATAGAGGGATGGGCCCAATTTAATAAATTGGGCCAATAATAGATTCGGACAATTTGGGTCTAGTTGAGTAATTCGTATTCGTTTATCTCTCAGTCCTGGCTGTCGGGCATAGTAGTTGAAGACTCTCAGTTCTGTTCTGCACTATTGCTAGGTGAGTTCTCCTCACTATACCAATAGGGTCTACGACACTAGGTCGGTCCCTTGGGATTTATTCCCGGAGTTAGTATGTGTTCCATATTCATGATCAGTTGGATTGGTATCTTGATGGATAGTATGTTACAATGTTTAGCAATTAGTATGATCTGTGTTTATTGTATGATTATGTGCTATTTATATGTTGACATATAGGGATAAGTTGGGTTGAGGCGGTGTTCTGCTTTGTACGATTGAGGCCAACATACGCAGAATGGTCCGGATAGGCTGTAGGCTCGTAGGAGGCGATCCAATCATGCTGAAGGCTCGAGAGCGGTCCAAATAGGCTGTAGGCCCGTAGGAGGCGGTCCAGTCATGCTGAAGGCTTAATATGCATGCTGTTAAATTATTATTCTTTGTGTATTGGATGCTAGAGGTTGGTATTTTGGGGGTAACTCCTAAGCCTTCGAGCTTACATTTTGTCGTTTATTGTTTCAGGTACATCAGTTGACCATGGCAAGGTGAAGGCGTGACGTACACATCCTCGTTCTTTTATGATTCTGGATTTCTGGGAACTCTAATATGAAAACATTTGAAAACAATCAGAACTTGTTGATGTTTGAATAACTTTTAATTGTGTAAAAATGGTTTTTGGAAAGTTTGAATTTCTTTTAAAAAAATGAATTTTTTTTGGGTTGTTACAAGTTGGTATTAGAGCCTTGGTTTGAGTGAATTGGAGGAACATACATGTGAATCCAGTCTCAAATCAAGGAAATATTAAAAAAAAAAATGATTTTCGAAATAAAAATTTAATTTAAACGAAGGGGATTAGGTGTGTACCGTCAGATTGAGCCAGTAAGTAGACCCCAAAATACCATAATGTTATTTGATGTTATGATATGTTAGAACCGCATGCTAGAGATAGGCTAGGGATCTTCAGGAATTGCATGATAGAATTGCCTGATTATTTGATGCCTGCTAGCGTAGGGTTTTCCTTATATGAAATTGACATCATTACTGTAGTTGCTCAGTGTATGCATCATGGCTATACATAATTAAGATCTTACAACTGAGAATGTTTGATTGGCCTTATGTTCTGTTCTTGTTTGATTGGGAGCTTAGGGTAGGATTGGATATTCAAAATTCTATGGGGTCCATCGTTATGCATGGCTAGCATACACTAGTGCTGCAGGGTTGTTGGAAGTTTCATGGATAGGTGGGTTGTATGAGGCCGGGAGGCCAGTTATGATATATTTAGCCTTCTTTTAAGAGTGAGGATCGAGCATTTGCCAGATTATGTATACAGTTGGGGTGTTGTAGTGATACTTGAGACAAATATGGGTAGGTGTGGAAGGTAGTATGGGCTTGTACTACTAAAAGCACAAGACCCATACGCGTAGCAAGGAAGTCACAACCCCTAGGGTTGGTTGGGAGTTGGTTCCCTGTTAGCATATGGGTTATTCTAGATCTTTCTGATGTGTTTATTGGTATATTTTCAGCATGGTGATGACAAGGCGCTTTGGAGCCACATCCAGATCGAGATCTGGGACAGGAGTTGACGGGCAGGGGGAACCAGTACAACCCGAGGTTGTTGTTCAGTTGGGGACGGATGAGTTGGATGCCAGGATTGGGGAGATCCTGCATGATGAGGTTGCCACTCTATTTCGGGCATAGTTACCAGATATGTTCTGGTCTATTAAGACCGCCATGGTGGAGTACTTTGACGAGCGTTATGCGGCTTTGGCTGAGACGGCCGCTGTTGCAGCTACTTCGGCTGTAACAACAGCGGGATGAGGAGCTGTTCGAGCCTTTCAGTATCGAGACTTCGACAATACGAAGCCCCTAACTTTTGATGGGACTCAGGATCCGATGATTGCTATGAGATGGTTTTCCGATGTGGAGGGATGTTTCTTCATGTGTTCGTGCCCTGATAATCATAGGGTGAGGTGTGCTCTGAACCTTTTGCGGTCCGGGGCAAAGGATTGGTGGAGATTGGTTACTGGATCATATACTGAGGAGCAGCGAGCTGAGATTTCTTGGGATCAGTTCAGAGACATGTTTAGTACCCGTTATGTTCCACGGATGGAGAGTGAGAGACTGGTGCATAAGTTCTTAGACCTGCGACAGGACAAGGAGTCGGTGGTAGATATTACGAGACTGTTTACTGAGAGGGCGATGTTTTTCCTGGAGTTCGTCTCAGAGAAGGCGCAGATGACTCACTATCTGGGTATGGTCAAGACGAATATCAGACAGTTTGTCGCGACGCAGAGGTGTAGTACGTTATTGGAGCTCCAGGAGGCCGCAAGGAGGTGCGACCTGGAGATTGAGTTGCAGTTACGTGAGGCGAGGCGGGCCCCAGGTCAAGTGCAGCCAACGCTGAAGCGGTTCAAGGCTACAGATTCTAGGTTGGGAGGGCAGCATGTCCACACTTGTGGGAAGTGAGGGAAGGTTCATTCGGTAGTATGTCGACTGAGTACTGGATGCCTCAAATATGGCAAGGAGGGACATTACGCACAGGAGTGCCACCAGCCCGCCCCTACTCCTGATATGAGGATTTGTTTATCATTGTCATCAGGTGGGTCATGTAAAGACCCACTGTCCGCAGTTAGCTGCCAAACCGGTGCAGGCTCCAGCGCCGGCTACATTGAGGATCACGGATGGGAAGCAGGGTGGTGCAGAGCCTCCGAAGGCTTGGGGACGCGCTTTTCAGCTCACTGTCGAGGAGGCCAGAGCAGCACCAGATGTGGTGGCCGGTATGTTTCTATACTCTTTCTTGCTAAATATATATGATTGTTTATTCTAAATTATTGTGGGTACCTATATTAGGTAGGTTTTTAGTGAATTCCTTGCCTACTTGGGTATTGTTCGACTCGGGTGCGATTCGTTCGTTTGTTTCCCTGACTCTCGGTAGCAAACTCGGTCTGCCTTTAGGAGAGCTCGAGCGTTCATTATTAGTCTCTATTGCTAGTGAGCTTGGGGTTTCTGCTTCTTTAATTTATCGGGATTGCACATTGGAGATATTTAGGATACCTTTTTCGATTGACCTGATTCCCATCCCCATGAGGGATGTCTGCGTGATTGTGGGGATGTATTGGTTAAGTTGGTTCAGTGCCATGATTGACTGCGAAGGTCAGCGGGTTACAGTTCGAACCCCAAGTGGGGGAGAACTGGTGGTTTATGGTGAGGGCACCAGATCAGGTTTCGGATTTTGTTCAGCTGCAAGGGCTCGACAGTATATTCAACACGGGTGTGCGGGTTATCTTGTGTACGTGGAGGATACGCGGGTTGGAAGCGCCTCTCTAGTTTCAGATGTCCCAGTAGTCAGGGAGTTCGCCGGCGTTTTTTCGGAGGAGTTACTCGGAATACCTATGGAGAGGCAGGTTGAGTTTAGGATCGACCTGGTGTCGGGTGCGGCCCCTGTGGCTAAGGCCCCGTACCGACTGGCACCACCAGAGATGCAAGAGCTATCTTCACAGCTGCAGGAGTTGCTAGGGAAGCAGTTAATTCTTCTGAGCAGTTCTCCATGGGGAGCCCCGATACTCTTCATAAAGAAGAAGGATGGATCTCATCGGATGTGTATAGACTATAGGGAGTTGAACAAGTTAACGGTGAAGAACCATTACCCACTCCCAAGGATAGACGACCTGTTTGATCAGTTACAGGGGGCATCTTCGTTTTCCAAGATTGATTTGAGGTCTGGGTACCATAAGGTCAGACTAAGGGAGGAGGATATGGAGAAGATGACGTTCAGAACTAAGTATGGGCATTACGAGTTTTTGGTGATGCCATTTGGGCTCGCCAATGCACCAACAATTTTCATGGACCTGATGAATTTGGTTTGTAGACTGATGCTTGATCGCTTGGTCATAGTGTTCATTGACGACATCTTGGTATATTCCAAGTCTCGGGAGCAACACGAGGAGCATCTACGAGAGTTATTGGGGGTTCTAAGGAGAGAACGACTTTATGCTAAGTTCTCGAAGTGCGAGTTTTGGTTATGAGAGGTTCAGTTCCTAGGGCATCTCGTTAACCAGGATGGGATTTTGGTCGATCCGGCCAAGATCGAGGCCGTTATGCGGTGGGAGGTCCCGAGGTCCCCCTCCGACATCAGGAGCTTTTTGGGTTTGGCGGGGTACTACTAGAGATTTATTCACGATTTCTCTAAGATTTCAGTACCCCTCACTCGTCTGACGAGGAAGGGGGTGAATTTCCGGTGGGGACCTGAGCAATAAAGGTCATTTGAGACTCTCAGGCAATGGTTGTGTGAATCTCCAGTCTTCACCCTCCCCGAAGGGGTGGAGGATTTTGTGGTGTACTGTGATGCACCCATCATGGGTTTGGGAGTAGTTCTCATGCAGAGGGGTAGGGTTATTGCTTACGCATTGCAGCAGTTGAAGTCGCATGAATCGAGATACCCCACATATGATTTGGAAGTAGGAGTGGTGGTGTTCGCTTTCAAGATTTGGAGACACTACCTCTATGGGGTCCGCTGCACCATCTACACGGACCATAAGAGCTTGAGGTATATCATGGATCAACCGAACCTGAATATGCGGCAGTGCAGGTGGCTAGATGTAGTCAAGGATTATGACTGTGAGATCCTTTACCATCCTGGTAAAGTGAATGTAGTTGCAGATGCCTTAAGCCGCAAAGCGGTCAGACCATCTATCCCAGTATCATGCTTGAGGATATCAGTGGATGCCACACTCGTGAGCTTGCTCCAAGGAGCACAGTCGGAGGGTATGTGTAGAGAGAACTGGAAACTAGAGAGGATAAAGGGTGAAAATGCCAGGTTTGAGCAGGACAGCTGGGGATTGATGACCCATTATGGTCAGGTCTGGGTTCCGATGACTGGTGGAGTTAGGCAGAATATATTGGAGGAGGCTCATAAGTCTCGGTTTTCCATTCACCCGGGGGCAACCAAGATGTACCAGGATTTATGTTTGAGCTATTGGTGGCCGTGCATGAAGTAAGAAATCACTGAGTACGTAGAGAGATGCCTAACCTACAGGATGGTCAAGGCTGAGCATCAGAGGCCCCACGGGAAGTTGTAGCCTCTTGAGGTTCCTATGTGGAAATGGGAGCAGATCCCGATGGATTTCATCACCAAGCTGCCGAGGACGACAAGGGGTTCCGACACTATATGGGTCATAATAGACCGATTGACCAAGAGTGCTCACTTTCTCACCATTTGGGAGGGATCCTCAGCCGAGAAGTTAGCTGAGATATATGTCCGCGAGATTGTCGCGCGACATGAAGTTCCGGTCTCTATTGTCTCGGATCGTGATGTTCGCTTCACCTCTTGATTTTGGCAGAAGTTCCACAAGGAACCGGGCACACGACTTCATCTCATTACATCTTATCATCCGCAGACAGATGACTAGAGTGAGCAGACCATACAGACACTTGAGGACATGCTGAGGGCTTGTGTTATCGATTTTGGTGTGAGTTGGGACTCCTACCTACCTCTCGCAGAGTTCTCATATAATAACAACTTTCATTCCAATATAGGTGCCCCACCTTATGAGCTCATGTATGGAAGGAGATGTCGCACCCCGGTCTGTTGGGGTGAAGTGGCTCATAAGGTTATGGGTCGAAACGAGGTAGTTCTGCAAACTACCGAGAGGATTCAACAGATCATATAGAGACTTCAGACTGCTCAGAGTCAACAAAAGAGTTACGCTGACCGATGTCGATCGGAGCTGGAGTTCCTCGTCGGAGACATGGTGCTCCTGAAGGTCTCACCCTGGAAGGGTGTGATCCGTTTTAGGAAGAGGGGAAAACTGGGTCCCCGATTTATTAGACCCTTTCGGGTGATAGCCAGAGTTGGCAAGGTAGCCTATAGGCTGGACCTTCTGGAAGAGCTCAGTCAGATACACAACACTTTTCACATTTCCTAGTTGCGGGAGTGAATTTTGGATGAGGATACGGTGGTATCTCTGGATGATGTTCAGGTTGACGAGCACCTGAACTACGTGGAGTAGCAAGTGGCTATTTTGGAAATGAAAATGAAAATTTTGCGTTGCAAGGAAATACCACTGGTCAAGGTGCAGTGGCGGCACCGTAAGGGATCGAGTGGACTTGGGAGCCAGAGTCCGAAATGAGGGAGCACTACCCAGATCTTTTCGTAGCATCCGACTTTGGGGACGAAGTCTAGATCAAGTGGGGGAGAGTTGTAATGCCCCGAACCGAGCAGGTATACTTCGAAACCCAACTTCTTTTGATTATTGTCTTTTATTGCCCTCGGAGAAGTTATGTTGAGTCCTGGGGAGTTCGGGGGCTAGAGTTGAAACTTTGGGCCAAAAGGGGGTACGCTAAGCGTACATAAGAATACACTGGGCGTACTCGCATCAGCTAAAAACCCTAATATTCGGAGTTGAAACTATATAAACACCCTTATGGCTCATTCTTTACCTTCACCTTAGCCTCCATACCTCAGAGAACGCCCCAAAACCCTAGTTGTGTGTGAAGAGTTTGTTAGTGTGCATCTTGAGCTTTGGAGAGTGGAGTTATTGCACCAAGAAGCTAGAGGAGGAAAGCAAGGCCTAGGATCTGAAGTTGGGTTGCACCATTAGAGCTCCAGAAGGTAAAAAGATTGAACCTTTATGCTTATTTACCTTAGATCTAGACTTTTTAGCTTTATGAAGGTCTTTTGGTCCCTAGATTTCCCAAGTTGACACATGTGAAGTTATAGACGAAATAAGTTGTCCTTCCAGATGTTTTGAGAGGCCTTAAGTGATAAAAATGAGTTGTTTTTAGCTAAACTTGATCCATGCATGTGATAAGAAGGTCTTAATGGATTAAGACTATGATTGAAGGCCTTTTTGGACGTCCAAAGTGATAAAGTCCAAAACTTTATGATTCTATGGCATTTTTGATCGATGGATCTGGAATATGGGTACAAGAGCTCAACCCATTAAGCACTTATTAAGACTTTGGTAAATCCGCGCGTACGCCCCGTGTAATATCTGTACGCCCAACATACGTGGTCGGCAGTCCCGATGATGGTCAACGAGGAACTACGCTACACCCAACGTACGCTCCATGTTGGACTTTTGGCTTGTGGGTTTTATGCTTTCGGCCGATTATAGGTCATTTGGGTTAATCTGTTAATGGGCTATGGATACAATGCTATCTGGGCTAGGTTAGACTTGTAGGTTCGTGTAGGCCCAATAGAGGGATGGGCCCAATTTAATAAATTTGGCCAATAATAGATTCATATTCTTTTAGCTCTCAGTCAAGGATTACGACTGTGAGATCCTTTACCATCCTGATAAAGTGAATGTGGTTGCAGATGCCTTAAGCCGCAAGGCGGTCGGACCATCTGTCCCAATATCATGCTTGAGGATATCAGTGGATGCCACACTCGTGAGCTTGCTCCAAGGAGCACAGTCGGAGGGTGTGTGTAGAGAGAACTGGAAACTAGAGAGGATAAAGGGTGAAAACGCCCGGTTTGAGCAGGATAGCCGGGGATTGATGACCCGTTATGGTCAGGTCTGGGTTCTGATGACTGGTGGAGTCAGGCAAAATATATTGGATGAGACTCATAAGTCTCGGTTTTTCATTCACCCGGGGGCAACCAAGATGTACCAGGATTTATGTTTGAGCTATTGGTGGCTGTGCATGAAGCAAGAAATCGCTGAGTACGTAGAGAGATGCCTAACCTACAGGATGGTCAAGGCTGAGCATTAGAGGCCCCACTACAAGTTGTAGCCTCTTGAGGTTCCTATGTGGAAATGGGAGCAGATCACGATGGATTTCATCACCAAGCTGCCGAGGACGACAAGGGGTTTCGACACTATATGGGTCATCGTAGACCGATTAACCAAGAGTGCTCACTTTCTCGCCATTTGGGATGGATCATCAGCTGAGAAGTTAGCTGAGATATACATCCGCTAGATTGTCGCGCGACATGGAGTTCCGATCTCTATTGTCGCAGATTGTGATGTTCGCTTCACCTCTTGATTTTGGCAGAAGTTCCACGAGGAACTGGGCACACGACTGCATCTTAGTACATCTTATCATCCGCAGATAGATGGCTAGAGTGAGCGGACCATACAGACACTTGAGGACATGCTGAGGGCATTTGTTATCGATTTTGGTGGGAGCTGGGACTCCTACCTACCTCTCGCGGAATTCTCATACAATAACAACTTTCATTCCAGTATAGGTGCCCCACCATATATGCTCTTGTATGGAAGGAGATGTCACACCCCGGTCTGTTGGGGTGAAGTGGCTCATAAGGATATGGGTCGAAACGAGGTAGTTCTGCAAACTACCGAGAGGATTCAACAGATCATATAGAGACTTCAGACTGCTCAGAGTCAGCAAAAGAGTTACGCTGACCGACGTTGATCGGAGCTGGAGTTCCTCGTCGGAGACATGGTGCTCCTGAAGGTCTCACCCCGGAAGGGTGTGATCCGTTTCAGGAAGAGGGGAAAACTGGGTCCCCGATTTATTGGACCCTTTCGGGTGATAGCCAGAGTTGGCAAGGTAGCCTATAGGCTGGACCTTCCGGAAGAGCTCAGTCAGATACACAACAATTTTTTCAGAGTTCCTAGTTGCGGAAGTGCATTTTGGATGAGGATGCGGTGGTATCTCTGGATGATGTTCAGGTTGACGAGCACCTGAACTACGTGGAGTAGCCAATGGCTATTTTGGACACGAAAATGAAAATTTTGCGTTGCAAGGAAGTACCACTGGTCAAGGTGCAGTAGCGACACTGTAAGGGATCGAGTGGACTTGGGAGTCAGAGTCAGAGATGAGGGAGCACTACCCAGATCTTTTTGTAGTATTCGACTTCGGGGACGAAGTCTAGATCAAGTGGGGGAGAGTTGTAACGCCCCGAACCGAGCAGGTATACGTCGAAACTCGCCTTCTTTTGATTATTGTCTTTTATAGCCCTCGGAGAAGTTATGTTGAGTCCCGGGGAGTTAGGGGGCTAGAGTTGAAACTTTGGGCCAAAAGGGGGTACGCTAAGCGTACATAAGAATACACTGGGCGTACTCGCATCAGGTAAAAACCCTAATATTCGGAGTTGGGACTATATAAACACCCTTATGGCTCATTCTTTACCCTCACCTCAGCCTCCATACCCCAGAGAACGCCCCCAAACCCTAGTTGTGTGTGAAGAGTGAGTTAGTGTGCATCTTGAGCTTTGGAGAGTGGAGTTATTGCACCAAGAAGCTAGAGGAGGAAAGCAAGGCCTTGGATCTGAAGTTGGGTTGCACCATTAGAGCTCCAGAAGGTAAAAAGATTGAACCTTTATGCTTATTTACCTTAGATCTAGACGTTTTAGCTTTATGAAGGTCTTTTGGTCTCTAGATTTCCCAAGTTGATACATGTGAAGTTATAGACGAAATAAGTTGTCCTTCCAGATGTTTTAAGAGGCCTTAAGTGATAAAAATCAGTTGTTTTTAGCTAAACTTGATCCATGCATGTGATAAGAAGGTTGTAATGGATTAAGACTATGATTTAAGGACTTTTTGGACGTCCAAAGTGATAAAGTCCAAAACTTTATGATTCTATGGCATTTTTGATCGATGGATCTGGAATATGGGTACAAGAGCTCAACCCATTAAGAAATTACTAAGACTTTGGTAAATCCGCGCGTACGCCCCGTGTAATATCTGTACGCCCAACGTACATGGTCCGCAGTCCCGATGATGGTCAACGAGGAACTACGCTACGCCTAGCGTAACTGGGAGGTACCCCCCGCGTACGCTCCATGTTGGACTTTTGGCTTGTGGGTTTTATGCTTTGGGCCGGTTATAGGTCACTTGGGTTAATCCCTTAATAGGCTATGGATACAATGCTATCTGGGCTAGGTTAGACTTGTAGGTTCGTGTAGGCCCAATAGAGGGATGAGCCCAATTTAATAAATTGGACCAATAATAGATTTGGACAATTTAGGTCTAGTTGAGTAATTCATATTCTTTTATCTCTCAGTCGCGGGTGTCGGGCATAGCAGTTGAAGACTCTCAGTTCTGTTCTGCACTATTGCTAGGTGAGTTCTCCTCACTATACCAATAGGGTCTACAACACTAGGTCGGTCCCTTGGGATTTATTCACGGAGTTAGTATGTGTTCCATATTCATGATCAGTTGGATTGGTATCTTGATGGATACTATGTTACTATGTTTAGCAGTTAGTATGATCTGTGTTTATTGTATGATTATGTGCTATTTATATGTTGACATATAGGGATATGTTGGGTTGAGGCGGTGTCCTGCTTTTTACGGTTGAGGCCAACATACCCACAATGGTCCGGATAGGTTGTAGGCTCGTAGGAGGCGGTCCAGTCATGCCGAAGGCTCGAGAGCGGTCCATATAGGCTGTAGGCTCGTAAGAGGCGGTCCAGTCATGTTGAAGGCTTAATATGTATGCTGTTAAATTATTATTCTTTTTGTATTCGATGCTAGAGGTTGGTATTTTGGGGGTAACTCACTAAGCCTTCGAGCTTACATTTTATCGTTTATTGTTTCAGGTACATCAGTTGACCATGGTAAGGCGAAGGCGTGACGTACACATCCTCATTCTTTTATGATTCTGGATTTCTGGGAACTCTGATATGAAAACATTTGAAAACAATCAGAACTTGTTGATGTTTGAATAACTTTTAATTGTGTAAAAATGGTTTTTGGAAAGTTTGAATTTCTTTGAATTTTTTTTTTGGGTTGTTACAAGTTTTACGGAAAAAATGCATGTTAAATGTTATATAAAAATTAATATTATGTTTATATGATTGTATGTTCGTATCAACATAGATAGTTATATTAATCGGTATATAGTTATTTTATATCCTATATACCTAGAATATATCTAATATATTGAAAACATACAACTATCTTAAACTTATTAACATGTTATTATACTAATGTAGACCCTGAGTTATCCTCAAGAGTTCTATGCATATTATGTGTGATATAGCCCCAGAGTTATTCTCGGGAGTTATGTATACTAATTGTGAAGTATATTATTATTATTGGTTTTATGTCAAGATAAAACCTGATATGTTATTAATATAGCCATGAAGTTATATTCAGGAGTTCTATATATACTTGTTAAGTATGTTGCTATTATTGGTTTTATGTTAGATTAAAAGCTGATTTTACTTCGAGTTATAGCTATTATACTGCCTAAGTATTATGAAATTAGGAGTATTGTTTGAAAGCATAATCTAGTAACTTAAGGTTCTAGACATTGATATGCTTTTGTTATTTGAGCTTTAGGAGGACGACAAAGTCTACATGGGCTATTATATTCATCCACTAAAACTCAGAATCTTAGGGGAAATCCTCTGACCTATAACCGTTAATCCCGTGTGAGCGAGGAATTCGTGTATAAAACTATACGGTTTGACAACCCCGCTTGTTGTTGTTAGCTACAACCCAATATTTTGTGAGAGACGAACTGTCATTTTATTTGTTTATTGAGGTGAAATCTATCGTCTTTTAATCTGTATGAAATATGTGTAGCATTCATTTGGTTGAATATGTTCCTTTATTTTGTTAGATTTCTATTCTCCTTCACATTTTGCAATCTTTTCATTATAGGGAAAGAAAAATAAAAAATCCAAAAGTTGTAATTTTTGTAGTATATCAAGTAAAATTATAAAAGCTATTATTAAACTAATGGTCCAATTATTTTAACAAAAGCGATTTACGAGTATGTTAATACTTTAAAATAGATTGTGTGAATTTCAAACTATTTGGGCTGTTTTATTTATAGCTATTTTTTAAAAAATGTTACCTTTTTGACCCATGCCAATAAACATAAGTCAAATTGATCTGTATTTATATAAACATCTTCAATTGCCATATACCGACTCTACTTGAAATACAACCCAAACTTTATGTGAAGATCAAATAATCACTTAATGTGTTGGTTTTTACAATCCTATAGGGAAATTTAGGACAACTTTCTTTCAAACTATGTCATACATTTTGTGTAGGGCAAAATATAGAAAAACACTTATATTTTCACTATTTTATTGATTTTGCCACTTTAAGTATCAACCCTAATGAGTAAACCAATTTTTTTTATTATTATTTAATAAAACTTCCTTTCCTGGTTACCCCAGTGAAAAAACACAAAATACTATGTTTTTTATGATTATTACAGTAATAAATAGTTCAATGGCCAAATTAATAAAATCATGAAAGTACCATGTTTTCAATGTATTTTACCCTTTTCTTTGGGCTAAATGAAAACATTCACAACCTCTTTTTTTTTTTTTAATTTTTTTAATTTTTTTAATTTTTTTATGTGTTTAGCATTATATGAAAAATCTTTCCAATTATAGAAATGTCCTCCAAATACAAAATAATTTACAGTTGCATAATTGGCTACATTCTTCATGGAGAGTAGTCCTCTTTAAAATCAGCACAACATTCATTATCACTTATAAAGGTTTGTTCGTGTACATTTCTGTTTTTTATGAATTTTGAATCTTATAACTTCGTTTTTGGGTCAAAATACAAAGCAGTTGTTGACTTGAGCAATTGCGTGTGTTTTGGATATTCCCTTGATACAATTTCCTTTGATGCAGGATTCGAACCACAAAAATATAATAAAATATCTTGGATTCTTTATGACAGAAACCCATCTTTACATAATTCTTGAGTAAATATGGTAGATTTAATAATATATAATACGTTTATCAATGGTATTAATTTAGAAACCAGTTTCTAATTAGTGGAGAGTTTGTTAACCTATTAGGTATATGGAAAATGACGCAATTGCAAACATCATCAACCCAAATAATTTCGCGCCATTACCTAAACCATTGGTGGCCTTTTATGTAGCACAGGTAGATTTGTTACTAACATTAACTTTCTTGACATGCACCAAATTACGTATACTGAAATTGAGCATTGAAAATGGAAAACAGGTTTTGGAAGGTTTGGTTTATTTAAATGAACAAGGGATTATTCATCGGGATATTAAGGGTGAAATTTTGACTACTAAGGAGGTAAAGTATGAATATAAATTTTATTGTTGGCACACTTTACTGGATGGCTCCCGAGGTTTTATTATTATTATTTTTATTTAATATAATTTTTGAGTTTTATATCCTTCTAATTTTTTTAAGGTGATTGAAATGACATGTGTTTGTGGCTCATCTGATATATGGAGTGGTTGTACTGTTTACTGGTGTACCTCCTTACAATCATGTTCATCTTATGCAAGCTCTTTTTAGAATCATTCAGGTCTCTCAATCTTCTTTCTGTTTCTTTTAGTTTATAATAACATTTTATTTGTCATAAAGAAATATGAAATCCCTAAAATATAATTCAGCATGAAATTCCTCCAATAGCAGATAGCTTGTCACCTGGTGTAATGGATTTATTGTGTCGGTGCTTTAACAAGGTATGTAAAGTGTAAAACAACTTTCCATTTTTACATTCTTTAAATTTTTTTTAAAATTGAACTATGTAAGGTAAGAAGTTATATATGGTCTCCTTTAACGCAATAATTTTCATATTTTAGGATGCTAGGCTCGAGCTGCAAAGTTTGTTAGATTCAAAGAGAAACCGACCTACTGAATCAGAAAAGAAGTGCAGCTAAAACTTTGAAACAAGTGAGATTAAAGAGTATTTCTAAGAATTAGATTGAGAAAAGAATGTAGAGAAGATATTCATGTTAATGTGTGTTGTATTGATGAATTATGAATTACACATATATACAGAGTATAAAGGCTACATGTCTAACTGTTAACTCTAACTAACATCTAACAGCTATAGTTAAACTAACTGTACATTGATTAAGCTAACTATGGTGTAACAAACTAAACTGAATTGATACGTGCTGACTGATTTGAGTTTTAATATGCCCCCCTCAGGTTAAACCTTGGTGAATATCTCTAAGGTTTAACTTGAATAACAAATTCTGAAATTGTGGTTGACATAATGCTTTTGTTAAAATATCAGCAGCCTACTCCTTTGTTGAAATGTGTTTTGGTCTAACAAATCCTATCTTATATTGATCACGAACCAGATGACAATCAATATCAAGATGCTTCGTCCTTTCATGAAAGATGGGATTTTCTGTAATATGAATCGCTGCCTTATTATCACACCATAATGTCACAGGAATATGCATCTTGATCTTCAAATCTCTAAGGATGTAACTGATCCACAAGAGCTCACAAACTGTTGCTGCTAGGCTCCTATATTCTGCTTCGCATGATGATCTAGACACTGTTTTCTGTTTCTTAGTCTTCCATGAAATTAAAGAAGAACCAAGAAATATACAGTATCCTGTTAGTGATCTTCTAGTATCTTTGCATGAAGCCCAGTCAGAGTCACTATAGGCTGAAATTGTTATGTCTGAAGACTTTTTATCGAAAAACAACCCTTTTGAAGGAGTTCCTTTCAAGTACTCTAGCACTTGTAATGTAGCTTTCCAATGTGTATCTGTTGGTGAGTGCAAGAACTGACTTAATTGTTGAACAACATGGCTTATATCTGGTCTTGTAAAGTTCAAATATAGCAATTTTCCAACTAATTTTTTGTACTTCTCTGGTTCCTTCATAAGCACTCCTCCTTCTATACTTAAATGCATGTTCTTGATTGATGGTGTTGAGGCTGGTTTAGCTCCAATTAATCCAACTTCAGATAATATATCAAGAACATATTTTCTTTGATTAACATATAATCCTTCCTCTGTTTTTAATAGCTCAATACCTAAGACGTAACTAGCATTTCCAAGGTCTTTTATTGTGAAAGCTTTGTGTAAGTAATCTTTAACTTCATCAATCTTGTCTTGATTAGGTCCAGTTATTAAAACATCATCTACATATACCACTAAAGCAATGAATGATTGATTCTCACCTTTTGTGAATAAGCAATGATCATGTGAAGACTGTTGGAATCCAAAATCCAAGAGTTTGTTACAAAACTATATATGCCATTGCCTAGTTGCCTGTATTAGACCATAAAGCGACTTATTCAGCTTGCAAACCTCTCCTTTCTTTGCTTTCTCATATCCTTGTGGTGGCTGCATATACACTTTTTCATCCAGAAAACCATGCAACAATGCATTGTTGATATCTAATTGGTGTAAATTCCATCCTTTTGAAGTAGATAAAGCTAATAAGATCCTAACAGTGACCACTTTTGCAACCGGAGAGAAACTGTCAAGGTAATCAATTCCATAAGTTTGATTATAACCTTTTGCTACGAGTCGTGCCTTGTATCTCTCTACTGTCCCATCAGGTTGTAATTTGACCTTATAAACCCACTTTGATACAATTGGTTTCTTGCCCGGTGGTAGGGTTATAATGGTCCAAGTTTGATTTTCTTCCAAAGCTGTAATTTCTTTATTCATAGCATCAACCCATTCTGGGTATTGACATGCTTCAGCATAATTTGATGGTTCTTTGATTTTTGAAACAGATGTTAGGAAGTTTTTATGGGTTTGAGTTAAAAGGGCAGAATGGTAATATGGAAAAGTAGGAGGGTAGTGAGGAGATGTAAATTTCTTTGAATTTGGAGGTTGAGTAGGTTCTGAACTGTTAGTATCACAATGCATAACATAATCTTTATGCCATGATGGTTGTTTTCTTAGTCTTGTTCCTGCTCTAAGATTTTGAACTTCAGGGGTATTATTGTAATTTTCAAAAAATTCTTCAATTCCTTCACTGCTTGTTTCTTCTTCTAATGGTGCTTCAAAATTTTCATTTTCATTGATGAGATCAATATCATCTGAGTTGTAATCATGAGAAGGAATAAAATCTTGAGTTTGAACTTCAAAGTCTTGTCCCTGTTCTTGTACTATATTTGGTAATACAATGTTTTCGCCCAACACGATTTCCTTTGCATTTTTGTATGGAAAAAGATATTCATAGAAGATGACATCTCTAGACATAATAATCTTCTTTTCTTTCAAATCATATAACTTGTAAGCTTTTTGACCATGATTGTAACCAATGAAACAACACATGACAGCTCTAGGTTCAAATTTTGTTTTATGAGGAATAGTATTGGTTGCAAAACATAAACAACCAAATACTTTGAGATTATTGTATGATGGGGTTTTATTGTGAAGTTTCTGAAAAGGTGTTTCCCAACTAAGCACTTGAGAAGGAAGGATATTTATGATGTAAGTTGCCATAAGAATAGCATGACTCAAGAATGGGCAATTTTGAATGAAATAATAATGACCTGGAAACTTGTAAAAGATGTTGGTGTTTTCTCTCAACTCTTCCATTCTGTTGAGGAGAATAAGAAACAGTCCTTTGATGAACTATTCCTAAAGATGAGAAAAGGTGTTGACAATTATAATTGACAAACTCAGTTCCATTATCTGTTCTTATAACTTTGACAGTTGTTTGGTACTGATTAGAAACATGGCTAAAAAAATCAGATAAAGTTGAATGCACAAAAGTTTTGTCTCTTAGTAGAAAAGTCCATGTTGACCTTGAAAAATCATCAACAATGGTTAAAAAATAAGAAGCCCCTGTAATGGTTTTGGATTTTTATGGTCCCCAAAGATCCACATGAATGAGTTGAAAAACAGAAATAGCAGATGAGTCACTACTTGGAAAAGGAAATCTTTGTTGCTTTGCTTGATGGCATGGAACATAAGGAGACATTTCATTGATAGTTTTCATTGGTATAAAACTCAAATGACTCAATACAAACTCAGAACTATGACCCAATCTTTTATGCCATACAGAATAACTATCTTTATTTTTAGCTTTAACAACATTACACACATTGGAAGCAAAGAAAGACTCTATACTGCTAGAATCTAAAATGGAATTATCTAAAACATATAGATTTCCCATGATTTTGCCACGAGCAACAATTTTAGCAGTTTGAAGGTCCTGCAAAACACAATAGGTAGGAAGAAAAATAAAAGCAACATGAGCAGAAGCTGCTAAAGCTTTTACAGATAAAAGATTGCATGTGAATTCAGGCACATGTAGAGCATTTGTGAGTATCAATCAAGAATTAAGAGTGATTGAACCAGTATGAGTTACAGATTTTATAGAACCATCAGGTAAAAATATGGGAGTGTAAGTAGATACAGGGGTAGAATTGTCAATAGAGGATAATTGTGCACACATGTGAGCTGTGGCACCTATATCCAATATCCATGTTCTATTATTAAACCGATTACTCTTAAGAGAGGTCAAAAGAGATATGTTTATACCTGCAAAATCTCCAAAGTGAGACATATTTGCAAAGTTAACATCAGACTTCTGATTCGATTTGATGAATTGGCTGAACTGTTGAAGAAGTTGATTCATAGACTCTTCATTATTCAAGTTTGAATTCACACTTTGATTGATCTGCGTTTTAATAAGTATTGGTTGGAAAAATTGAAAATATTGCAAATTGAGTTTTGGAATCTAGGAATAGGTATGTGATACTTATATTAATAGTCTTTTCACATGCTTATTAAGGAAAAAAACAATTTGCTATATTTTCTTACTTGATTGGGGTGAAAATCACTTAATGTTGAAAAAATGTATATTCATGTGGTATAACTACTGTTCTTTTATGCTAGTATATAATTTAAAAATCTGTATACTTTGTGTTGTACTGATGCAGCTGAATCATATCTCAAAATAGTGGAACCCGTGTTTAACCTTGGTTAATGCTTCCATATTCCTTGAAATGATTGCAAATTTACTCGATTTTGCAACTTTAAGTGTGTGTCTAATTAACTTATTCTCTTTTTTTTTTTTTTTTTTTTTGTGTCAATTGTTGCATATGGATTCAAAAGTGGACTGCTTGTTGGTTCAAAGGTTCTAAAAGTTGGTCACTTGAACTATATTTAACCGTTACAAGTTAATAATAATAGGAATCGCTACTTTTTATTCCAAATGTCCAATTCATGTCACATATTGTTATTTATGGCAGTGCAGATGAATTACAAATCTTGGAAAGGTATTTTGGTAATTCCTCTTTTTGTATGCGAAAATCAAATAATTATAATCTACTACAACATTGTACTTTCGGTAATTTACAAATAATATCGATGTTATCCAAAGACAACAATTTTCATTTTTATAACGGGGTACATTTTCAAATAACAACATCTTATAAAAAGTAAAAGTAAAAGTGTAACCCTATAAGTTGGTAAAATTTTGAAAGTACACAACCTTCAAAACAAAATTTGAAAGAACAATGCTATAACAGAAAAAAGAACATAAGCATGATAGTATAACAGAAAAACAAACTAAAGTACATTGTTATATCTTACATTTATTAAGTTGAATAATGTTAATGAATTATCGTATGGTAGTGATTTATTGTGCTTTGTTTTGAAGGTAATTTCTCAATGTGTTCTTCAACATCCTGAACAAGAAAAATGTACAACTACTTCCCGTATCTTCGGTAATTTCTTCACTTGATGCAGTTATTTATTTATTTTTTAGTTCATAAGCTATGCTCTCTTCACACGAAGAACAGCCAACAAACAACGTTGGATTCGATGAAGGACAGAGGGGGTATCATCGATGGCATCGGTCATCGCCATGTAAGGTTTTTTTATTTCTTCCACGATTAGGGTTTTGATTATCTGTTTGTATATCTATTTGGCTTCGACTTTGAGAATACAAAGGTCCGTTGCATTGGTGGTGTCTGATTTGGGGTGTTGCGTCTTTTGATGTTGGTTTTGCTTTTTTGTTACTTGTATTTCTATAGGGAAGAGCCGACACAAAGATTAGGGTAGAGACGGGAGAAAATTCAACATCATCGCCACCATCAGTCCCTCCACCGCTTCCCTGTTCCAATCAACCATCGGAAGGTGTCTTTCCTCAATTACCACATGTATTTCCATCGTCTCTATTTGTCTATCTCCATACGATACGTAAATAACTTGAAATATGCATCTTTCATTTGATTTTTACATGTTTTAATTATAGAAGAAGTAGTTTTCATCATATGGTCTGATTTTTTTGGCTTATTTTCACGAGTTGGAGTATATATAATCTTCAAAATCATTTGTGTTATTAATTGTAAAACTAGCAAAGGGGAATAAGTCAGTTTGCTTCACTCCTCCAAGTGGTTATTCTTATGCCTAAGAGATCCTTCAACTTTTTGATTAAGTACTTCCATATAAAAGTTCATGGTTGTGTTCTAATTGCAAGTTTAAGGAGCACTGGTTATGGCTTTTTGGAAGATTGATAGGAGGCTTAGGAAGCTGGCGGAGAGTCTGTCTTGGGGAAGTGTAGCAGGTAATGTAATTTTATTTATATATCTTCATTTTTATTTTTTTACTCAACACATTGTGTTTCCATTTTTTTTTCTTTATTGATCACGTGTTCTATGTTAAATAGAATTTAAGGGTTGTTCATGATGCTAACTACCTATTAACGATTAAGCACCTTTTTATGATTTTAATTGCAAATATGTCGGCCTTTCTATTCTCTTCTACCTGTTTTCTATTTTTTTCTCAAATGAAATTTTGTATAGTTGTTACTTAAAAACGATTTAATTAAACTAATGAATATTGTATATTTCCAGGAAAGATCTTGAATATTGTTGAGTGTTTCTGATTTGGTCAAGCAACATGTTGATAAAATAATATCTCCAGAAGTTTGGGGTAACGGGAAGATGCTGGAAATGAAAAACAGCTTAAATATTAAAGAGCTTTAAGAGCTTGTGGTATGATGTATATGCTGGAAAATTCAAATCAAGAACTGAAATAATGGCAAGTGTTACGAACATGAAGGTTAATTTAAAAATAATTTGATAGAATTTAGGATTTAGAGTAATTTTCGCCCATGTTATTTCTATAGGATGCTTTGTGAAAATGTTTCTAAAACTATTTTCAGAATGCTAGAAACTTGACTTGGAAGGAAAACCCAAGTATGTTCAGATTTCTCTCTTTTTTATTTTTTTTTATCTATTTTTATTTATTTATTTTCTTTGTATTTTTAATTTGCTTTGTATTTTTTATTGAGTTTTATTTATAAAAATTTGACATTTATTGAGTTGTGAGGTTTCTTTAGGTGGATTTACTTCTCCAATTCGACATTCTATAGTTATATCAATGAGTTGGTTCGACATTAATTAACTTTTTTTTTTTAGGTTTGCCACAAGTGGATTGCCTAGGCAGATTGGCTATTCATGTCTTTTTTATGGGAATGTTGATGCCAAAGATGGAGCTTTAGAAGTAGAAGAAACCGGTTAAGTCAATGGCATGGATTTGGATGATCGTCGTCTCCCAAACAATCTTTAGTATGTGATAGTAAAAGGTGTACTAAATCAAAGCAATAAAACACATTGTAACATCTATAAAAATCACAACAAATTTAAACTTTTTAAAACAACCCCAAATCATAGAATGTTTACAAAACCATAAGCTAAAGCTTAACACGAACATATTAGAGTATCATGTAGATGAAAAAGTACATAAAACAGTGGATTTGTATGGTTACACATTCGCCTTCCCGCGATCATAATAGATACCAAAAACAATAACTAAAAAGCATAAGCAAAAGCTTAACAAGTTGACCCAAAGTACCAACACATAAACAGATAACATATACAACAACATGTCGAGTCTAATCAACTATCGGGTTGGAATACCCCAGGCCCAATCACCCTTCGCGTCCAGTCATCTTTGGGATGGAATACCGTAGGTGGAATGCCAATATACAATGGGTCCAGTCAACCATCATACAAGAACCCCAGGCCTAGTAAACCATTGGGTTGGAATACCAATATACAATGGGTCCAATCATCATTGGGATTGAATACCCTCGGGCCCAATCAACCATTGGGTTGGAATGCCCCTAGTGTTTTGGCCCACACACATAGCAGTAAAGCCTCAAACACCAACCAAAATATGTGCACATATAACAAATAAAAATATAATCAATCAATAGGCAATTAGGAAGATCTATAAATCACTAAGCATAACATCATCATATATACCAAGATACAGATCTAACTAATCAATACAACATGATAACATACTATCACATAACATGATATCTTAGCCAATGGGCCGCCCTTGGCACCTTCGACCAGTAAGTACAGTAAGGAAAACTAACCTCATAGTCTAGACAATAACTGATGAGGTCGCGACTTCGAATCTCAGCTCTAACCATCACCTATCCATTCAAATGACCAATCTGAATCACAATCCCAAAATACCCTTAAGTCAAACTTGGTCAAAGTCAAAGTCAGTTGGTCAAAATCTATAAGTCAACTGAGTCAACCCAACTGAGTCAACTCAACCGAGTCGATACAGAACACGTACATGTGTAGTACTCCAAATGTACGTGGGACGTACTCAAGCTCTGACCACCATCGGGGAGGTTGACCACATATGTGCTGCATACTCAGATTACGTAGGGCGTATGCCTAATCTCCCCAAACTCTCATTAAGAGTATAATGCCTTAAGCTTTCACGTCCTATTTTCAGATCCAAGGCTAAATCATCCTCAAGAGTCATAAAGTTTACCACTGTATGACATTGCATGTCCATTAAGTGCTTAAATCAAGGTCTTAATACATTAAGACCTTCTAGGAAGTGCATGGAGCAAAACCAACCATTAAGACCCTATTTTTATGACTCAAGACGCGTCCTAAGGTCTGAAAGGACAACTTAATGGGTTAAGAACAAGCCACTGCCAAGAATAATCATATTTGCACAAAAAAGTGACTTAAGAGCAAAAACCTAGATCTACAAGATGGTGTAGTAAAGTTGCAAGCTTTATACCTTCAAGAGGTTGCAAATAATGTAGAAATCCCAGATCAAAAGTGCTCTTAACTCCAGGATCTTCTCACCACCTTCTTCCTTCTTCAATACCACTCTAAAACTCTCTTAAAGGCTCTAAAATTGCTCTCTTGCTTTTAGGGTTGATTAGGGGTCGATATTACAAAAGGATGCTGGGTTAGAATGAAATGTGAGGCCTTAAGGATGCTTAAATATGAGCCAAAACACTAAAAATTAGGATTTGAATGCTTTCCACGTACGCCCTGTATACAAGGTGTACGCCTCATGTACTCCTCAAGTCCCAATTTGACTAAAATGCCACTTTGGGCCTTTTTTGCACTCTTTCTTGAACTTAGGGATGAAAATGCATTATAATTAATTTATAGGGTCAAAATTAGAAGTGCTCATCATTGGAATTTGACACACATATAGCTTTGTTTTAAGGTATCTTTCGTATCTAAGGATGGATATTGCAATTGGTTAGACCTTCCAAAGTTTTTGTTAAATATTATTTATAGCGTGCAGATTTATTCAATCAATTAATGTACTGGTTTTCCATTCAATGTATCAAAAAAAACTTTTCGTTTAAACTACTGACCATTCAAACCCATGCCAATGGCGCGGGGACCTTCATCTAGTTCTTCATTAAAACTTGTATCAAATTTAAACTTTTAGTTTTATACTTTTAACTAATTTCCATCCTTTAATTAATTTATTAACATTTAGTTTTGTTATTTATTTAAGTTTATTTTTTAAAAATTAAATTGTATTAAAAAAACAAATTTAGCCTAAAAAATAAAGATGTTATAATTAAACCATATAAAATTTTATTTATAGCTTCTTTGTTATTCATGTGAATAGGCCGTTTGTTTAATTTTTTTATTATAATTTGAGAGGTATTCATTTATCAGTGAGTAATATTTACAAATAATATGTTATAGTGGATTATTTATAAAACAAATGATATGTATTGTTTACTAGTTGTGAAACTGATGTATTGGATGAGTTTATTAAAAATAAATAAATAAATAAATGAAAATCTAAAAATTTAGAAAGTTTGAATTTATAAGGAGAGAAAGAAAAATATTTAACTATTAATGTAACGTCCCAAAAATTAAGACCAAAAATTTTCATTTTTGAATTAATAAAACGATAATCAAAACATCATCAAAAAATCAAGTTGGAACAAAGTGAGTCAAATACATCATGAAACATCAGAGTAATCATAAAATGTGGAATGAAGTGATGTGCGCACTGCAATCATCCCAGACTCTTCCCTTTCGAACCAGAAGTACTTGAAACATAAACTGAAAACCATAAGCGCAAAGCTTAGTGAGTTCCCTAAAATACCACATACCATACATAATAAATAAATAATGCGTCCCACCCGACATTAAGCTTCGCTCAGTATACATATATGTTAGTCATCATGCCCCGCACGGCATCAGCCCCCCCCCCCCCCCCCCCCCCCCCCCCGCCCCGATATACATATAAACATATAATCTTACAACACATGAAATAATCACAAAGATAAAAGCATATAGAATAGTCATCGGGCCTCGCTCGACATCGAGCCTTGCCAGGTAAGCATACAAGTACATAACATATGCAAGAGTCATGCAGACGTCTAGCATCCTAACATAATAAACCATGGGCCGTCATTGGTGCCCTCGACCCGCTAAACATAGTGAGGAAACTCACCTCGAGCTGCTGAATCACTCAACTAAATCTCTTACTACTGGCCGGGAAAATCCCCATGCTATAAAAACAATAACATCCAATTATAAATTAGATTCTGACCCATAACCAAAATTCTAAGCTATTTGGTCCATGACTAGGGTAAAAGACCATTTTACCCTTTATCTAACTTGGCCCAAAGCCAAGGCCCAACTCAACTATTCAAAAGGCCTAAATCCTAAAGCCTAATTTATGGCCTAATCTTCCAAATTGAGCCCAATACCTATCATGGGCCAAAAATCCAAGGAAGCCCAAAGTGCTAGACCTAAGCCCAAAATAGAGGTCTAGTGGCCTAAACTTTCAAATCCAATTGTGGCCCAAGACCGAAAATCGCCAATCCCAAAACAGCCTCTATTGAGTACACGAGGCGTACTTAGCTCGTACGCCCAACATACTCCATGGTCCTTAAGTGTTCTTCATTCAACACTTAAACAATTAAGACTTTTCTCCAAACAATCAGATGTAGACCCTAAGGGTGACTTATCAAGTAAAGTTAGAAACTTCACATACATGCATGGCTTAATGGGACTCAAAAGCTCAAAAGGTACTTAACAAAGGTCTTGATACATGCATGGATCAAAAAACTCCATAAAGGTAACGTTTTTAAGAATATGGGGACTGAATGGAGCTAAGATCTAGTCTCCATTGCTTCTTGAGTAAACCAAAAGATCACATTTAACACAAAAGACTCAAAAAGTGCACAAAATACCCCATAAACTAGATCTAACATATATGATCATCAGGGAGTGAGATTTTTCCTCAAAAGCTTGCAAATAAGAAGCTAGCCCTGGATCTACAAGCTCAAGCCACTCCTTCAAGTGTTCATCTTCTTCTTCTTTTCCTTCACAAACCACCAGCAAACACTTTTTCAAGCTCAAAACTCACCAAATCAATCTAGGGTTTCATTTTCTGGGACAAGGAGGATGGAGGCTGGTCAATAGAGGTGTAATATGGGGTTTAAGACATTTAAATAAGACACAAACCCTAAAAATTAGGGTTTTCCCCAGCCTTGCATACGCCATGCGTACTCTATATACACCCCATGTATGTGGGTGATATCCACGATCGGGCGTCGGGCTAGTACACCAAGTGTACCACTTAGTATGCTCTGTGTACTAGCTAAAGGAACAAAATGAATGGTTTTTCCATAACTGGGGTTAAAAGTGAAACTTACCAAATTCGAGTGTTACAGTTCTCCCCAACTTGAGTCAAACTTTATCCTCAGAATCCATTGCTCCAAATAACTATGGGTAGTGCTCCTTCATCTCATCCTCTGGTTATTACGTCCATTCTGAACCCTTGTGATGCTACCACTGGACTTTCACTGACTCCTCAACCTTGTTTCTCAAGGTTTTCGTCTTCCAGTCAAGAATCACCACTGGTCTCTGAATATAATTCAGGCGGTTATCCACCTGAATATCCTCAAATGGAACCAATACGGAATCATCAACTAAACACCTCCACAACTGAGAGACATGGAATGTGTTATGGATCTAACTTAGCTCCTTGGGAAGATCCAAGCGATATGCAACCCAACCCACGAAGCCAAAATCCTGAAAGGACCGATATATCTTAGGCCTAAGTTGCCCCTCTTCCTGAATCGAATGACACCTTTCCAAGGTGAAACCTTCAAGAGAACCATGTCCCCAACCTGGAACTCTAGATCTGATCAGCGTTTGTTGGCATAACTATTCTACCGAATCTTCTACCTCGGTACTCCCCATGAGTCACTGACCGGCCTCACCCAACAAATCGGGTCCTGCATTTCCTACCATAAAGCATCTTAAAAAGAGGTCGATCGATGTTGGTATGCTAGATGTTGTTATACAAAAATTCCGCTAATGGAAGATATATATCCCAGCTCCTACCGAAATCCGAAACATAAAACCGAAGTATATCCTCCAAGGTTTAAATAGTCTACTCGCTCTGCCCATCAGTCTGCAGATGGAATGCCGTGCTAAAATGGAGATGATTACTCAACTCGTCATGGATCCTCTTCCAAAATCTAGAACTAAACCATACATCCCTGTCTGAAACCACCAAAATCAACACCCCATTCCGCGCCACAACCTCCTTGATGTATACCTCATCCAACTTCTCCACAAAGATACTCTCTTAAATCAGGATAAAATGTGCGTTCTTGGTCAATCAATCCATGATGAACCAAATCGAATGCACTCCGCATGCAGTCTGAGGCAACTTTGTAATGAAATTCCTGGTAATCTCCTTCCATTTCCAAACAAGAATACCCAATGGTTGCATCCTATCATGAGGTCGCTAATGCTCGACCTTGATTTTCCTACAAGTCAAACACCTCTCCACATACCAAGCCATATCTGGCTTCATGCATGGCCACCAATAATCAGGACGAAGATCTCTATACATCTTTGTCTCCCCAGAATGAATGGAGAACCTCGACTTGTGCACCTCTGCAATCAGAATTTGACACATACCGCCGCAATACGGAACCCATACCCTCTGATGAAAAGTTAGTAACCCTCCGCTATCATAATCACAGGAAGCCACCTGACCTACAATGCGCTCACTCTTCCAGTGCTCTTCCTTTATAACCTCGACTGAGCATCACAAATATGCTCCAATAGCGGAGTAATCATGGTCATCGTCAAACAAATATCCCTAATCAGAGCTGCGATCACCTTGCGCTTGATGAAACACCATGAAAAACATAGGGTAAAAATTTCAATTTAATATATATTCAAACATTCATTTATCTTTGTTCATACAATTAAAAGTATTCTAGATTAAAATAATTATCAGAGTAAAATCCCAAAATCACACATTGCGGAAAAACACGGGTGTATGCACTGCGATCAAACCGGGCCCTTCCCTTTCGAACCGGAGGTACCTAAAACCATAAACCACAAACTGTAAGCACAAAGCTTAGTGAGTTCCCCAAATACCACATACCACACATATCAAATGAGCCATACATATCATACAAATCTAACAATCAATAAAAAGTGTTGTGTGCCAACCATAGTCTTGCCATTATGCCACTAGCCGTATCACGGTCTTCCTTACCAGGTCGGGAACCAAAACCCTAGGTCTGACAGACAAGTGCCAGGAGCCACCTCCTGGTCTTCCATGCAAGCATCACAAAGACAACTAGCATATGGTCTATAACTACTTAACTAATTAATTGCCTGAGTTTAGACTCTAGTCTTGCGTACAGATTGCCAAGAGCCACCTCTTGGTCTTTTATACAATTGCCAAGGGCCACCTCGGGTCTTCCTATAAAACATAAACCATATGGGCTGACATTGGTGCCTTCGATCCATAGTACAGTGAGGAGACTCACCTCGAATGCTGAAGCTCACCGAAAGAAATCCCTAGCTGCTGCCCTGACGACTCCCTAAGCTATCAGTACAAAATAACACCCAATTAACACTTGGGTTCCAATATATGGTCCAAAATCCATACTTGTGGTAAAATGACCATTTTACCTTGGTCCAACTTGAACCAAAACTGAGGCCCAAATCCATATACCAAAATGCCGAAAACCAAAAGATCCACAAAGGCCCACTTATGATCTAATTTTCCAAATTAGGCCTAACCCCCATATGGGCCGTATCCTAAAGCTTAATAATTTCCTTAGTCCAAAAGTTGACCTCAGATTGCCCAAAAGGCCCAAAGCAACATAGTCCAAAGGAGTGACCAAAGATGTGAAACCCAAAAACAACACAAGTCTAAAACCCAACTGAGCATTGTGCGTGGGTGGTACGATTAGTTACACTGGGCGAACTCGACGAATCCGTATCGCAACCACGACTCGGTATGCTGGGCATACTGTTAGTTATGCGGGGCATAAACTGACTTATGCCAAAAATGATATTATGGTTTATCCAATTAAGCACTTTGCATAAATTTGGCACCTTTATGCAATTGCATGTCTTAATGGAAACCAACAACCATCTTAATCTATTAAGACCCAAACAAATCCAACTAGAACATGCATGGACCAAAATCAAGGATCAAGATACCATTTTCACGAACTTACAAACTTAGAAAGGGCAAGATCTAGCAATCTTAGCTCCTGGAGTGGCTCAAACTCACAAGGAGGACTAAAAACCCTAAAATAAGCACAAATCTAACCTTAAACCCATAAAGCATAACAAGAAGCCAAGGTAGGAACTTAATACCTTAAATGATCTGGAAATGAAGCCAAAAGTATAGATATATAAGTCTTTCTTTGAACCACAAGCTTGAACCAAACACCTTTTCCTTGAAAATGATCAAAAGCACACCAAAATGCACACTTAGATCTCATAAAAACTCAATGAGAGATTAGGGTTTCTAAATGAGGCTAGAGATCAGAGGAGGCTAAGAAATGAGAGAGCCAAGAGCTTATAAGGGTGTTTAAATAGTGAACAAGCCCTAAAAATTAGGGTTTGGTGACCTGCCAATTAAGCTGGGCATACTCACCCAGGCACGCGCGAACTTACCATGCACGCATGGGACTTATCTTGCAAATCTTTTCATTTGGGGACCATTTCTTCCATTATTTCAAATTGCCCTAACTTCCTCATCTTAGGTCCGTTTCCATCAAACCTTATATCCACGGAAAGGTGGCAAGAAGCCTTACGCTTCTAACAACTCAACATAGCCTTAAAACTTACTGAACAAAACCCAAATTTCATAAAGGATCGAGTTATCAAATTACGATTATACCCTTAGGCTCTAAAAACACCATCAAACACTTGGATCACTTAAACCATAACACCCACATCCAAAAAGGGCCAAATCCTTTCTTCCCCAGGGACCTAAGCCTCATGAAAACTGATGATTGGTCCGTAACCCCAAATAATGAAGCAAACCCAAAACCAAGTGTTACAACTCTCCCCGCTTAAATTACCTTTCATCCTCGAATCGCTCTTTACCAACACTCAGATTATACCAAACAACCTGAGGAACACAACTGAAAATTCTGAGCATAAAGCGACCTTCCAACAACAAGAAACATTCCTCGCAATATGTAACGTAACATATTCATTTACTACTTAGTGAAAGACAACTAAAACTCCTAAAAGCACAAAGCAAGCAACATTCGGAAATCGAGTACATATAATCAAGCATATACTACTCAGGCTATCATCCTAACTAATCTGTACTAGCACGCAATTCTCATAAAGCTGAAACACATATAGCAGACACATAAGGCATCCTTCCTAGATCCTTAGTCCTAATCTAGCATGCTGTTCTAAATAAGATGATAATCATAATATAGCATAAACTTGTATGGGTAATTTAGGAGTAATTACTTGAGCTCGGCTGATTGCATGCACCACACCCTTTTCTCTTTTCAAAGTCCTTTTCTTTCTAAAATTCTTTTTTTCTTTTCTAAAACTCTTTTCTTTTGAAAACTTTATACCACTTCCTTAGTTTGAGTTCAGACACACCCAAAAGTGTGCCCGAATCCCTCAAACCAAGGCTCTGATACCAACTTGAAACATCCCAAAATACAAGCCAAAATTTTTTGTTTTTAAAATCACTTGACAAACATAATCTCATCATCATCAAATAAAATTGTCAAACATATATCTTGAATCTCATAAAATATGTGAACAAATAACTCTCTTATAAAATATCAGAGTAAGCTTATAGGATAATCAACTATGGTGTGTGCCATGCCATCAACTCGAGCCCTTCCCTTTGCTAGCTGAAGTGCTTGAAACCAAAACTGAAACTGTAAGCACGAAGCTTAGTGAGCTCCCCCAAACTACCACATACCATACAAAGCACTTATAACAACTACTGGACCCCGCCTGGCATCGGACAGAAGTCCAGAATAACTTGGGCCTTGCCCACATCGGGCCCTGCTCGGTATCAGACTTAGTCCGGAAAAAATTGGGCCCGCCCGGCATTAGACCGAAGTCTTGAATACACTAAATCATAACATAAACTAAAGCATATAACATACTCACATAAACTGCATCGGACTTTCCCGACATCGGACCGGAGTCCGGAACACATAACACATAACATACACATGCATGAATCACAAAGACATCAAGCATACTAACTACTTCTCTGGACCACCCCGACATCGGACCAAAGTCCGGAATAAACTGAACACATAAACTGCACATATAAACTGCATCGGGCTAACCCCAACCTACTGTGACTACATAAACAGGCCGGCCTTGGTGCCTTAGACTCGTTCCTACTGAAGGGAAACTCACCTCGTATGTCTGACCGCTGAAACTCTCCGACTATAATTTCCATAAAGACACTTGGTCAAAAACTGATAACTAATCTTAGGGTAAAATGACCATTTAACCCTTGGCTAAAGTCAACATCCTGGTCAAAATCAACTTCTAGTTGGCTCGACTCGCTGAGTTGGCCCACCAATTCGCCGGGTCCCTGTTCTTTCACCTGTCCCCAATCCAACTCTACACAACGAATCTAGCAAGAACTCGACGAGCTCTCCTTTAAGCATATCAACGGGACAATCTTCAACTGACTCGCCGAGTTCCTCCGTGAATTCGTCGAGTTTGTCTTCATCATATGAGTGTGCCTAGTCTGTGACTCGCTGAGTTGTATGAACCACTCGTCGAGTCCATCTTCATGGGTTGGGAGATTTCCTTGGACTCACCGAGTGCATTCATACACTCGCCGAGTCCCATGGTTTCCAGGTCCATAACTATGTCTATTTCATTGAGTCCTTCTTCTGGACTCATATAAATCCCTTCTAAACACAACTGCATTCCTTCGAATTGTAAAAGGTTGGAGAACCAAACCCCCGACTCGCCGAGTCCCAAGAACGACTCTCCGAGTCGACTAATATCCATGTCCATAACTCAATTTATGTTGTGCAAAACTCATTCAAAAGGTAGATCTGGGCTCCTACATTTGATATAACACGTAAATTCATGAAATTTACGTGCATGCATGGGAATTTTGTGTTCAAAGGGCCAAAAATGGGGTTTATTATATGCATGGGTTTCTCATGGCCATAAGGATGGCACCTTTATGCCATGATAACCCTTCAAGGTTCTAGTTCTGAAGGTATATCAACTTGGGACGTCCGAATCCCATAAATCAAGCTTCTTGGCCCAAAACTCCATAAAATAACCATAAGGAGATCTAAGAAACCACAAGTCAAGTGTGAAGCTTTATTAACAGAAAGTGAAGAGAAGATGATGTTGTTCTTGGATCTGCAACCTTCTCTTGAAGCCTTCCTTCTTCCTCTTCTTCACACAAGCTCCAAATTACACAAGATTAGTCAAAATGGCACTAAATAGCTCAAAGATGCTCACAAATGCTTAGGGTTTCGAAGACAGGGCTTGGGGGTGATGGAGGCTGGGGTGGAAGCGTCATAAAATGTTTAAATAGGGTGCAAACCCTCCAATTTAGGGTTTCACTTAGACAACTCCTACTCGTCGTGTCGGCCTTCCGACTCGTCGAGTAGGTCACTTAATTCCCTGACCCGGAGTCGATCCTACTCGACGAGTTGAGCCCCTAACTCGCCGAGTCCAATAGTGAAATATGAAGTTTGACTTAAATTTAAATGCGTACTTGAGACCGGGTGTTACATACCCTTACCACATAATAACATAGCATAACATACTGTCAGGCATATCTGGATGCCCGACCTACCTTCCGGTTTATTTAAACTGGTTACAAGGACTATTTCTCCCCTACCACTACCACATAATAACATCGCATAACATACTATCAGACATATCTGGGTGCCCACCCTACCCTCCGATTTATCTTAACCGGCTACGGGGTCTAACCTACCCCTCCTACCACTATCACATAATATCATAGCATACTAGCACATAACACATACTAGATAGTAGCAAAGCAGACAATTATCACAAAGACAATCATCTCAACTATAATCAACTACTAGTGGGCCGCCCTTGGTGCCTTCAACCCACTTCTACTGGAAGGTAACTCACCTCACACTGCTGAAGTCCCGCAGACAAAACTCTAGCTGCTGGATGCCAGATTCCAGAACTGTCAACATCAAAATAACACCAAATTAATAATTGGGTTCCATCACATAACCATAAGTCCATGCTTGGGGGTAAAAGACTACTTTACCCCCAACGTAGCTTGATTCAAGCCCAAGTCCCAATCCAAAGGCTCATAAGTCAAATAATGAACCAAAGCCCAACATATGGCCTAATTTTCCAAATTCGGCCCAAAACTTTACATCATCTTACCCTAAGGCCCAACCATTTATTCTAGTCCTAACACTTGGCATTCCAATGGTCTAATGTCTCATAATCATAAAGGCCCAGTTATGGCCCAATTTTCCAAATTGGGCCCAAACCCTTCACATGGGCCATACCTTAAAGCCCATCCAAATATTCTAGTCCATATACTTGTTCTTGGATGGCTCATCAACAACCCAATCACCAAAGCCTAATAGAAAGGTCCAACTTAAGGCCAAAGAAAAATTAGGGCTTTCACATAAAATGACGATTAGGGTTATGTGTTCTTACTTAGCCCATTAATGACTTAATCCATTAAGTCCATCACTTTACTAGGTAAAACATATAATGTGGTCGGGATTAATTCATAATTTAATCCAATGGTCCAAACATGCGGGCCCTGAAAATTCCAAATTAACATATCCAAAAATTAGGGTTTTCTAAACCCTAATTAGGGTTTCCAACCCAATCGCGATCCAATTAGTCCATTGATTATGTTTTAGGTTTATTAATGTTAATTAAGTTGGGCACCACCCACTACCACCACGGGTAATGGTGTTCAACGGCGGCTCACGTTGGTGGTTATGATTCTAAACCAACATATGTTCAAGCATCTAAACTAGCAATCCATTCACACAATGCACATCGCCACCCAACATGGCGGCTAGTGGCCGCAGAAGGCGGTAGCCACCACCTTACAGTGGTGGTAGTGGGTTTTTCCTTGAATAATGTGTTGGATATAGTGTCTAAGTCCATAACTTTATTTGGTATGAACTTGACCCGACCCGGCATGGTCCATTTGGGTTGCATGGCATTGCAATACTTGGATAGACTAAATGAGAGAATCAGGTACTTATGATTATTAATATATTATAAGTTCTAATATATTAATAATAGTATTATTTAATTAGTATTTGATCAAGTATTAATTTGGTGATCAAAGTGAAACTAATTAAATATGTAAGGGTTGATTATGACAATCATAAATTCTTTTATGGTGGATTAATGATCCATGGTTTATGGGTTATGGATGTAACCATTTGGAGCTCCAAGGATAGTCCATGGGAGTTACAAACCCATGGGTCATGAGAAATGAAGAGTCATGATAATTATGGGTCTTCTTAATGAAACCCTAATTGTGACACCACTATAAAAGGAACCCTTTGGCTAGTAAAATCGGGGCTAGTGAGGTTACTAGAGAGGGCATAACCGATTTTGAGTGCTACAACTATTCTCTCAAGTTATTCCAAGTTTTGTGGTGTTGTGTGAAGCATTTGAGGCACAACATTTGGGGTGCTAGGCTCACAAAGTCTTGAAGGAATCCAAGCAACAACAAGGTATGTATTTCTACTAGTTTTATGTTTTATGTAATCCCCATGCCATGCTAGTTAGGAAATAACCTTGAAAAGAAATTTGCATGTATATAGAGAAAACATAGATTCAAGGTTATTAGGGTTGCATGTACACTTAGGAAGTGTTAGAATGCTCAAAACCCATCAGTGGTATCAGAGACTAGGATTGTTTTCTGTATACTTGATGCAAAACTGCTTGAAAAACAAAAATTCTGCATTCTGACGACTGTACTCACCGAGTCCATGGGGAGGACTCGTCGAATCCATGAACAAATTCATCCTACTCGCCGAGTAGGATAATGCACTCGCCGAGTAGGATCGAGCTGGGCAGATTTTTTGAGTTTTGTTGCTGGAAATGGATTAGAATCATTATCCCAATCTGTTTTGGACTTGTAAAATCTGTTTTTCAAAATGATAATGATTATGTTAATCCATTCTACATGACTTTTAACAATTTCAAAGTATTATATATGTTTATATGATTTCTTGAAATTGCTTGACATGAATTTGTGTTCTTATGAGTTTTAGAAGATCATAGGAATTATGTGTAACCACCATGTGTGTTTAATTCTTGATCTTAATTGTATTGATGGTGTCCATAACTTGTTCTCACGTCATGGATAACCAAAGGTCACTTCTTTAATTTGTGTTTAAAGAACTAAAGAGGTTTCATAAAATGAAGAGTCTTCATTTTTATGAACCAATAAAACTCATAAGTTACAAAATTGAAGAGACTTGGAATAGTTTCAATTCTTGCCCTCAAGATTTGGAATTTGAAAAGTCTCACACTTTAATTCCAAATTATACCTTAGATTTTTAAAAGGTTTAAAAATCAACCCTTATACTATTATTATAATTTTATTATATAGATATGTATAAGAATATGTCGTTCTTACCGTTAGTAGGCCTCATTCACGAAGCCGGTCTATAAGGGGGGTATAAGGTTGTTGCCTATAAAATGGTGACTTAATGGGTGTCCACTCTCACCCACCGCTTCCTTGATCGGTGGAGGGTCCTTAGCCGAACAGGTAGGGTACGACTTTAAATTCCCATTAAAAGTATAATGAATTATAAAGTAACTATACATTATAAATTCCCAATCTTAGTTACTTTAGGAAAATGTGAAATTGGTGCTAGCCCATAAAATTACACTTTGTACCTTACCAAGTCGTTAGTGGAGCGTGTGTGGTTAACCGGCACACTAACATGGACTAGTAAGACTGGAAAAGGGTAACTTGACTTTATTATAGATCGGTGGAGCGTGTGTGGTTAACCGACACATCGATTAGGTAATATTGTTAAGGGTACCAAGTCAATTTGTATGGTTATTCACACCTTGTTTGTGATCCTCGACATCCCAGTCACAAACTTGAGAGGGCACATTCGAGATTCAAATATGCCATTGAAAAGTTCAATGTATCTCAAAAGATCTAGGAGTTTCAAAGCCAATAAAACCTAATAATAAAATATTTCGTTCTTATGGTGGAAATTGGTAAATCGTCATTTACCTACCTTCAAATATTTTATAGTGTGGATTACGACATCCCTCTTCCACCTATAAATAGTTTGTTGGATCCTAGCCTTAATATCTCATTTGGGTGACTTATTAAGGACTTTTAATCTAATGAAACTTATCTTCCTTCTATTCCAGATGTCTTCCAATAACGTTGCTGGCTCAAACCCTTCAGGCTCCTTTTCCCTAATGAACTTGTGTGGTAAGGTCATCTTTGATGGATCCAACTTCAATGAGTGGATCAGAAACATCAGGATGATTACCCGCTATGAGGACAAAGAATATGTCCTTGATAGGGAGCTTAAGGTTGTTAATGAAGCCACTGCTACTCCAGAAGAGCTTGCGGAGTTCATTGCACATGAGAAGGATGCCACCAAGGTGTCCTGCATCATGATGGCCACAATGACTCCGGAACTCCAAAAATCTTATGAAGATTTCTACCCCTACGAGATGCACCTAGATCTGATGGAAAGGTACCATCAAAGCGCGCGTCAAGAGAGTTATGAAATCATTTCCTCCATGATAACCGCAAGGATGAAGGATGGTGAACCATCACCGGTCACTTACAGAAGATGCAGAGGTTCGATGATCGGTTGCTAAAGCTCAATGTTGACTTCCCTGAGGAATTGGCGATTGACATCATTCTCCATTCCTTACCTTCAAGTTATGATCAGTTTCGTATGACTTATCATATGAATAAGGAGGAAGTCACACTTAGCAAACTTCAAGGACTCTTAAGGACAGCTGAAAATGGCCTTAAGGGTAAAGCGGTTGTTACTTCTACTCCTTTAACAGCCCCTGTTCTTGCAATTGGGCAAGGGAAGAGTAAGAAGAGGAAAAGCCCTTCAAAGGGTACCAAGGGTAAGACTCTTGATGGTTCCTCTTCAAGTGGGACAAAGAAAGGTCCCATTACTCCTTCTTCGAACCCAAAGGAAGCACAGTGCTTCTATTGCCAAGATAAGGGACACTTCAAGCGAAGCTGTACCAAATATCTGCAAGATGTAAAGGATGGGAAGGTTAAACCCACCCATGCAGGTATTTACACAATATTGTCTAACAACTCATCTAATGCTAATTCTTGGGTGCTTGATACAGGGTGTGGTATTCACATTTGTACTGATTTGCAGGCACTAAGAAGAAGTGAGCATGTGGAGCATGGGAAGATAAACTTAGTCATGGGCAACAGGAAAGCATCACCTGTTACCAAGATAGGAGTTTATTCTTTATTGCTTAATAATGGGTTAATGTTAGATTTGAATAAGTGTTGTTACTCGCCCGAAATGGCGAGAAATATTATTTCCTTTCATGGCTTGTACAAACAAGGTTTTACATTTTCATTTGATAATAAAAATGGTGCTATTAATGTTTATTACAATGATGTATTTTACTTTAAAGCAATACCTTGTGATGGTGTATATGAATCCGTGAATGTTGTAGACAATCTAGGAAATAATGTGTTGTATATTGATTCTTCTGATAGCTTGGATAAAGCATCTTTGTGGCATTGTCGTCTTGGACATGTTAGCAAGAAACGCATAGGCCAACTCCAAAAGATTGGAGTCTTGGAATCGTTTGACCTCAAGTCAGATGATAGTTGCGAGTCTTGTTTACTTGGAAAAATGACAAAGTCACCCTTCACAGGTACTTGTGATAGGGGTGAAGGTTTGTTGGACCTTGTACACACGGATGTGTGTGGGCCCTTTAGAGTTGCTACAAGAGATGCTAATCGTTATTATGTGACTTTTACTGATGATTACAGTAGATATGAATATATTTACTTAATCAAGCATAAGTCAGAAACCTTTGAAAAGTTCAAAGAGTTTAAGCAGGAAGTTGAGAATCAATTGGGCAGGAACATCAAGATGCTCCGATCCGATCGGGGAGGAGAGTATCTTAGCATTGAGTTCCTTGACTATCTTAAGGAATGTGGGATTGTCTCACAATTGACACCTCCCAGGACACCACAGTTAAATGGTGTAGCTGAGAGGCGCAATCGAACCCTGCTAGATATGGTTCGTTCCATGATGAGTCGAGCTTCGTTACCAATCTCTTTCTGGGGGTATGCCTTAGAGACTGCCGCCCATATCCTTAATCTAGTCCCTACTAAAAAGGTTGCCAAAACACCTCACGAGATGTGGACTGGGAAAGTGCCCAATTTGGACCACATCAAGATTTGGGGTTGTGAAGCTTTTGTGAGGCGTGAGACTCATGACAAGCTTGAGCCCCGAAGCGAGAGGTGTATTTTCATCGGCTACCCATAGAGATCCTTTGGTTACCTTTTCTACAGACGCAGTGATAATGTGGTCTTTGTAGCAAGAAGAGGAGTCTTTCGTGAGAGAGAATTAATAAGCCAAGGGGACAGTGGGAGGAAAATTGACCTTGAAGAGCTTCAAGAGTCAAGTGGTGAAGGAACCTCAAATACTGTCAGCCAACCTGAGGAGGAAACTCCTGTTGAGCCGATAGACGAGTCTGTACCTCCAAGATGTTCCACTAGGGTGAGGAACACACCTGAATTTTATTATGGTTATCACATCACCACTGAAGGTGATACATTTATAAGTGATAGTACACTGATAGATTTGGATGAACCTAATAATTATAAGGAAGCCATGGCAGGCCCTGAGTCTGCGAAATGGAAGGAGGCTATGGACAGCGAGATTCAGTCCATGTATGACAATCAAGTTTGGAACTTGGTTGACAATGCACCAGGTCGTAAGTCAGTTGGGTGCAAATGGATCTTCAAGAAGAAGACCGACATGGATGGGAAAGTACACACTTATAAAGCGCGACTGGTTGCGAAGGGCTTTACTCAAACTCCGGGAGTTGACTATGATGAGACCTTCTCACCAGTGGCCAAGATTAAGTCTATTAGAGTGCTGTTAGCCATAGCTGCATTTCATGACTATAAGATATGGCAAATGGATGTCAAAACCGCTTTCCTTAATGGGAAGTTGGCTGAGGATGTTTACATGGATCAGCCAGAGGGTTTTGTCAATCTAAAGTACCCTAATAGAGTGTGTAAGATTGAAAAATCCATTTATGGATTGAAACAAGCATCTCGTAGATGGAATCTTTGCTTTGATGAGAAAGTCAAAGAGTTTGGCTTCTCTAGGAGTGAGGATGAGTCTTGTGTATATGTCAGGGCTAGTGGGAGCATAGTTAGCTTCTTGGTGTTGTATGTGGATGACATACTTCTCATAGGAAACGACATCCCAACTTTGCAGGAGGTTAAGGCCTGGCTTGGGAAGTGTTTTGCTATGAAGGACCTTGGGGAAGCTGCCTATATCCTAGGGATAAGGATATTGAGAGATAGGAGTAAGAGACTAATTAGACTTAGTCAAAGTACTTATGTGGATAAGGTACTGAAGAGGTTCAGTATGCAAGATTCTAAGAAAGGAGAGTTACGAATCCAGAGTAATGCCAAGCTAAGTAAGACTCAGAGTCTGAGTACAGAGGTTGAGATAGCTGAAATGAGTCAGATACCATATGCTTCCGCTGTGGGCTCGATCATGTATGCTATGACTTGTACTCGCCCTGATGTGGCCTTTGCTTTGAGCATGGTCAGTAGATATCAAGGGAACCCTGGCAAGGCACACTGGACAGCGGTAAAGAACATTCTCAAGTATTTGCGGAGGACTAAGGACTGGGTGCTCACCCTCGGAGGCAGTGATGACTTGAGAGTGGAAGGATATAGTGATGCAAGCTTTCAAACTGATAGGGATAATTTTCGCTCTCAGTCAGGCTAGGTCTTTATCCTAAATGGAGGAGCCATTACTTGGAAAAGTTCCAAGCAGGAGACAATAGCTGATTCGACTTGTGAATCAGAGTACATAGCAACAAGCGAGGCAGCAAAAGAGGCGATATGGCTAAAGAACTTCATCGGAGACCTTGGAGTTGTACCAGGTATAAAGGAGCCAATGGAAATTTTCTGTGACAGTGAAAGTGCGGTTGCTTTGGCGAAGGAACCAAGAGATCACGGGAGATCTAGGCACATTGACAGAAAATACCATTTCATCAGACATAGAACAGAAGAAGGACTCCTCGTGGCAAAGAGGGTATCATCAAATGAGAACCCGGCAGATCCCTTCACGAAGGGACTGAGCAGGGTTAAGCATTTACAGCATTCAAGGTGCATTGGGCTGAAGGATGATATTAGTTTCGATAATTAGATTCCTGAAACTTGTAAAATGTAATTGACATTTGATGATAAATAAAAGTTGTTATTTATTTATGAGTAAGGTGTTACTATCTTATGTTGATTGTTTACTATGTTTCAATTTTGCATGTTTTTACTTCCAGAATAATTATGTTATGGTATATATCATATTATTCAAATCATCCATAGTCAGTCAAACTTTGGAAGTAAGTATTGATTTAAGACTGTCATGAATTTGGCTTGTACGATTTGTCTAAAGTGCTTTGGACAATGCAATGGTTGCTACAACATTCATGAGTACTCATAAGGGCTGAGTATTGGATTCAACCCACGCTCACTTGCATCACTTCATGGAATTTATCTCGAGTGATCGTGAGACGGTAATATCATATAAATCTTCAAACCTAGAGATATGAGTTGTTGACTATGAGTTGGTTATTCATTGATTGTACGAAAACGCATTGGTAACTCAATGTTATAAAACGTGCCTTTGTGAGTAATTCAACAAGTAGTTAGTACAAGCATATCAGTCGAAGTTTATCTGTTCCTTCTAGAAATAGAAGCGATATCAGGGCCCCTCGATGATTTGGTTTTGACCCATGTACCGGGCCCGGTCAGAACCTAATTGATGTGTTCAATTTAGTTCTATGTTGAAACAAATCAGAGATCGAGAAACAAATGCTGGACAATAAGTAAGACCATGTTCCATGTGTTTGTCCGGCTGATATCATGAGAGCAGAGGATTATATGATCACTTATCTTAAATGGCGTATCATCATCATCTCAGTTCCGAGAGACTTTGAAAGAGCTACGATTGCTAGTCAGGTTTTGAAGTCATATTTGCAAATATAGTTATTAGACTTATCCAAGTGGGAGACTGTTGGATATAGTGTCTAAGTCCATAACTTTATTTGGTATGAACTTGACCCGACCCGACATGGTCCATTTGGGTTGCATGGCATTGCAATACTTGGATAGACTAAATGAGAGAATAAGCTACCTATGATTATTAATATATTATAACTTCTAATATATTAATAATAGTATTATTTAATTAGTATTTGATTAAGTATTAATCTAGTATTAATTTGGTGATCAAAGTGAAACTAATTAAATATGTAAGGGTTGATTATGACAATCATAAATTCTTTTATGGTGGATTAATGATCCATGGTTTATGGGTTATGGATATAACCATTTGGAGCTCCATGGATAGTCCATGGGAGTTACAAACCCATGGGTCATGAGAAATGAAGAGTCATGATAATTATGGGTCTTCTTAATGAAACCCTAATTGTGAAATCACTATAAAAGGAACCCTTTGGCTAGTAAAATCGGGGCTAGTGAGGTTACTAGAGAGGGCATAACCGATTTTGAGTGCTACAAGTATTCTCTCAAGTTATTCCAAGTTTTGTGGTGTTGTGTGAAGCATTTGAGGCACAACATTTGGGGTGCTAGGCTCACAAAGTCTTGAAGGAATCCAAGCAACAACAAGGTATGTATTTCTACTAGTTTTATGTTTTATGTAATCCCCATGCCATGCTAGTTAGGAAATAACCTTGAAAAGAAATTTGCATGTATATAGAGAAAACATAGATTCAAGGTTATTAGGGTTGCATGTAAACTTAGGAAGTGTTAGAATGCTCAAAACCCATCATAATGCGGCCAAAGGAATACATTATACAACATAAATGAAAAAAAGACACATAATATAACAAACACACTTAGCCATCCTTATGGCGGAAGGCGGTGGTCGGAGGTGATAGCCACCACCACGCGGTGGTGGTGATCACTCTCAATTGATTCCCAATTATACATCACACACACCAGCACACACATATGCCTTGCACGAGGTACAAACGCGACCACCCACTTCGTGGCATACAACTATTTGTCAGCAACAGCAGCGCTTACAGCCGATGCTATCAGCGGAAACAACAACAACTAGCATCTTCTGAGGCACAACGAAAAAATACTGGAGAAGAGAGGGTGTGCACGAACCAACCACAAACCATAACTTCCTCCAGGATCGTTAGTCTCTAATCTCCATGATAGGATCAACGACAGGACGACGACCCTTTGTCATTTTCGGTAGTAGTGGTGGGGCTTTGATAGCGAAGCAACGGGTGGCGGATGAGGGCTTCACATGTCGGCTGAAGAAGGAGAATAAGAAGAATGGTGAAAGTATGGTGGTCGCTTGGTGGCTGCTAGCTGATCAGAATGGATGGTGGCGGCAACCGAAGGTGAATGGAGGCATAAGGAGGGTGGTGGCTGCTTCTAACGATTAGGGTTACAGTTAGGGATGTATGGGTGATGGGTTTATATGCATCCGTCCTATCTCAAATCTTTGGCCATATTGACACCTTCAGCCCCTCCATGTCCATTCTTTTCAACTTAAGTACCATAATTTACCCCTTAGCCCTTGCCTTCAAAAATCCTTTCATAATAAGTCCATAATTTACCCAACACACCCTGACTTTTGAAATCCTTTTCAGATTAAATCCATAATTTACTAAACAGCCCTCAACCTTCAAATTTCTTTACAAACTAATCTGAAGATTACATTTTAACCCACAAACTCTCAATTATGGCTTTTAACTCCCGAAGACCAACACCCCGCTAAGATATTTTGGATTTAAAGCTACAATAAAATATATTATACATTCTGGGGCTTAGGGTTAATTATTTATTTACTTATTTTCTTAATTTAAATGGAACATTACAATTCTCCCCCACTTACATTAGATTTCGTCCTCAAAATCATTCCTTACAATTCTTGTCACGCCAACAACTTTAGAGATGCACAAAACCCGAATCCGATCCGATCTGATCTGTATCCGAATCCGATCCGGTTTCACTTATGCCATCAAGAAGCCGATCCGAATCCGGATCTGGTCAAAATCCGAATCCGATTCTAATCAGGTTTAAACCGTTTCTAGTAGGTTTTAAGCAGATTTTTGGGCGTATTTGGATCCGGTTTTTAAGAAATCCGATTTACGATCCGGTATCAAATCCAATTTGAAATCTTGGATTAGGATCCGATTGAAAATCTGGTTTTGAATCCGATCCGTTCCTGTTTAGGCAAAACTGGTTTTGACCCAATTTGGTTTCGGATTGGATCCGGTTTTGAATAGTGAAACCGGTTTTTGTGTGCATCTCTAAACAAGTTGAGCAACTTGGCCACAATTCCAAGCATACCCTAACATTCTCAAGGAAACGTGATCTAATCCTCGCAGGGTTCTAAAACCCGAAGATGAATGAATTCCTTGCATCCTGATCACATTGCTCAATATGAAATCTAAAGTATCAAGTTGGTATGAATCCCTGACAGACCGCCCATACAGAATCGTTATTGTTGAACCCAGTCCACTTATCTCCCAACTGACTACTCGACTTCTGACAACTCAAGGTTCCTACTAGAAAACAGTGTCGCAAACAAAATGTCCCTGCAGAACACTTAATCTTGATAGAAGGGTCAGATAATCCTTCAAGTAGTAGATTCATCCCTGCAACGGTTAGACTCAGACGAGAGCTACGCAACAGGGTCAAATCAATTTCTATGAGATTATTTAATCCCGCTGTAAGTGACTTAGCACTTTCCTAAGAAATTAGTTACTCCATCTATACATGAAATCCTAAAACACTAGTACTGCCCGAAACAACATGTTGCCACCTGGTTGCTTTCCAGAATCCACCGAGTTCCCCCTGTCTCAATTCGTCTGCTAGTCATTTGAAGAACCGAGTTCCTACCCGGTCACTGAGCCAAAGGCTCCCATATAGTTGCCCTTCACGACATCCAAACGAAATCCTCATTTGTCTGTAGTTGCCATCAGTTATGTTGCTACTGTGGCTCTAACGACCTTCTGATCTAACCGATCGAGTCCATACGTCGAATCCTGATGTCACCAAATCCAAGACTAACGGTGAATGTTACATGACCATGGTAGCCCTATACCACGAACGACCCTATACAGTCCATTGCTTCCTTGATTCCATGACTTTAGTGGTGTTCCTACGGTCTTATCATTGGCTCAACTAGGTCTAATCCATCTAGGGAAATTCATAAACCAATCCATGGATTTGCCATGCCCTCACTGCTGCACCTGAACTGGTAGGTACTACTGTTCCTTACATGATCTAACAACACTCCCATGCTATCTACCAACGTAGTGGATGCTACGGCTGCACCCGTAGTCTTACAACACTGTATCACTATCTGCCAACCTTGTGAATGTTATGGCGACACCCACATACTTAAAACACTTTAGCACTATCTTCCAACCTTACGAATGCTACGACTACACACGTAGACTTACATCACTCTAACATTATCTATCAAACTCGTGAATGCTACGGCTACACCCGCAGACCTACAACACGCTAACACTATCTGCCAACCTCGTGAATGCTATGGCTACACCCGTAGACTTACAACACTCTAACACTATCTGCCAACCTCGTGAATGCTATGACTACACCCGCAAACTTACAACACTATAACACTATCTTCCAAACTCGTGAATGCTACGACTATACCCACAGTCTTACAACACTCTAGCACTATCTGCCAACCTAGTGAAAGCTACGGCTACACCCGTAGTCTTACAACACTCTATCATGCTAACTCAATCACTGACCACGGTCTTACCGCTGATTACCAATCCGAACACATCCCAAGTTGAGCACCCACATGGTCTAAAATCCCAAACTGAACTCATGTTTGATTGGATTCCCCAACCTAGTTCCTTAAAGCCAGCTATCAAACATCACGAGAATGCGATCCCAATCTTGGAAAATTTTCCGAACTTCCAACTCATACTATTCCTAATCCATACAGCCTCTTGGTCCATCTTTCTTCCTGACATGGATGCGAAACTCATCCTAGGTTCACACCTATTTTTGCTCCTGAATGCCTGATCGATTCTCCCCCACTTAGATTCGACTAAGACTTCACAACACGTGAGAATTGAAGGATTCTCAATCCTTTTTGCTTTCTAATAATCCACTGTTGATGACTTGTGCTTACCAATGCTAGTGATCAATTACCAGTCAAACCCTAAGATCGCCTATCCTATGAGCCTTGAAGAGTACTCTTGAAATCTGGTCCAGTCCGACACCTTAATCCACCTACTATGCTAGCGACTCGAGGCCTTAATCTTTATCCTGGCTGACGAATCCTCATTCCCACTTCCATTCTCACAGCACCACTGAACTCTAACCGAACACAACCCATATGAAAATACAATTCTCTTGAATATCTAATGACCAAATGCCTATTCGTCTAACACTTGTAGCTTTGTGTTACCGCTCCTCTGCTAGCGACAGTAGTGCTAGAATCCAGAAGTTCTCCCATATGCCACCACCGAGCATACCAAAACATATGATGAAGCCACGAAATCCTAACTTCACTGGATAACTATCATGCTAACCCGGACCAAATATCCGCCAAGCAATACTCCTGAATGGATCCCGACAAAGATCCGGAACGATAACGGTACACGCGGAACCCACTCCGCAAGATACGTCCATCTGTAGGTTCATAAAAGGACTTCTCGACATGCAAAATGGCATATAGCAATACTTGATAAATCATACAATAGCATAGAACTGACCCGATATCTAACTCGTTCAAACTCAATCAAAATTCCAAAGTGATACAATTTCCCGATATCCACCTTGAAGTGGTAGAGGATAACATACCCGTAACCATCTGAAGGAATTCTGATCACCTCTTCCTGAGATACTTCGACCATCCTGAGGATATGGTGTAAAACTCCCTTTTGATCCCGATGATAGGAACTAGCAATAGGATCCTACTTCCTAAAGGATTGTAAGGATTCACAGGATTTGGGCTCCAGATGAGCCCCCAACTGCCCCACGACAAATATGGATCAAAAGGCCCCGATATGACTATCGAGAGCTCCAAAATCCCTTTCTTGGATGAACAAAAGGCCACCAAGGTCCATTCCAAAACTCTGTAAGAAATCTCCGCTGAGATGAACGTCTGTGATAGAGCATCGATTGGCCTAGATCCTGCTCCTGAGCCGGAACCAGAATCTGAGTCCCATTCTTGAGTACTGAACACTATACCGAACTAACATTCAGGAGATCTGAATATAACCAAGAATCCTCATCCCACAAGCTTCCTAGATTCTCCAAGACTCCTCCCGATTCGAATATGGATTTTGTGCTTTCAGTAGTACGGGTCCAATACTACCTTCCACACCTATCCATACTTTCCTCAAGAATCATCCCGAATCCTCCAAGTCACCCTCTCAAACTGATACCTTGAATGCACGCTAACAGAGCAACCAAATCCACTAAAGCATTTCCTAGGCTTTCCTAGGTTCACGAACTCTCCTAATCCTTAGCTGCTGAAGTATTCCCTTTAATGTCAACTAGCTACCTCATGAATATAGCCACATGTAACAGAGATCAGATAATCCTCCGAATAAAAGACTTAATCCTAGAACGGTTAGACTCAAACGAGAGCTGCGCAATAGGGCCAAGTCCATCTCTCTGAGATTATCCAGCCTGTGCCACATGTGAACTAGCATATTCACTTAGTAGCTAACTTACATGGATAAGAGTTCCACAAAGCACAAAGCAAGGAACATTCGGACAACAGAAAAACTAACCCACATACTCCAATAAAGCCTTTCTATTCAACTATCTGAACCATACTAACAGGCAATTCCAATAGCTCAAACAATCAAGCATAACCTAAACAGGCCATCCTATATCTGACTGATCGCTACTAGCATGCAGGTCTACAAGCTCATACAATAGTCATACAAGGCCTCCTCCCTTGATCCTTAGTCGTAATCTAGTATGCAGTTCACATATTCACAATTCACATCATACTATAACATGTATGGGTATCTTGGGGAAAACTTACTTGAACTCGGCTGATTTCATGCATCACACTCCTTTTCATGTATTAAAAACCCATAAATTTAATTCTAGAAAAATTGTTTTTCTTGTAAAAATCTCTCAAACCCTAGATTTGAGTCTAGAAACACCCGAGAGTGTGTCCTAATCCCTCAAACCAGGGCTCTGATACCAACTTGTAACATCCCAAAATTCAAGGCCAAAAATTTCATTTTAATTATGTTAATTTTAAAACCAATAGTATATAAACATTCATAGTGTCATCCCATATCAAAACCAACATGTCATAATGAAACAACATCAGAGTATAATCCCAAAGATCTCATGTACGAAATACATAGTGTGATTCACTACGATCATGCCGACTCCTTTGCTTTTGAAGAAGTACCTGAAACCAAAACTGAAAACCATAAGCACGAAGCTTAGTGAGTTCCCCCATCATACCACATGCCATGCAACAAACATACTGCCAGGCATATCTGGGCGCTCGGCCTACCCTGCTGAGCATATCTGGGTGCTCAACCTACGCATGTCAGGCATACCGGGGTTCCCGACCTACCCCTGTCAAGCATATTTGGGTGCTCGACCTACCCTATCAAGCATATTTGGGTCCTCGACCTACCCGTCAGGCATATCTAGGTGCTCGACCTACCCTCCAGTTTATTTCAATCGGTTATGGGGACTATTTCACCCCTACCACTACCACATAATAACATAGCATAACATACTGTTAGACAAATCTGGGTGCCCGACCTATCCCCTTGCCTTTGATTTGTTACCTCCAAATCTGATATATCTCGGTGCTCCTTTTGATTCATCACCTTCTGATCTCATAAATCCTCAGTCTCCCCCTTCAGTCTCTCTCTCTCTCTCACACACACACACACTTCTCTCTCTCTCTCTCTCACACACACTCTCTCTCTCTCTCTCTCTCTCTCTCTCTCTCCAGCGACCTTTGGATATATCATCTTCATTGCCATTTTCTATTTATAACGTTAGTAACATATTAATTATAACTAATAGCTCATCGAATCAAACTCACATTGTCCTAACTTCGGAACTATCATATCCTCGATGCTATATCAACCATCTTCTCCATCGTCGTCATCCTATTCTTCATCGTCCCCCCCCCCCCCCCCCCCCCAACTTGGTGACTCCGCTTCTTCTTATAGTAACCAAACCCTCATCTGCTCCACCACCATAAATCTCAAACATCTACCAATACTATGATTCTATGTTGATTGGGAAGAAAAAGGAAGAAAGAAATGGAAAGAAGAAATACGGGGTAGAGCGGTACTCTTAATACTATTATTCTATGTTGATTGAAAAGAAAAAGGAAGCAAGAAATGAGAAGAAAAAATATAGGGTAGAGCACTCTTGAATATGGTGAAAGAAGAATGAAAAAGGAAGAAGAACGGGAGAGAGACGTTAAGGTTGGGTAAAGGGTTAGGGGAGGTGGGCCAACAAGCCCAAAATATATTTTATATTTTTAAAAAGAGTAAAAGAAAATAAAAAAAGAAATTAGAAAGGGCAATATAGTCTATTTATTTGGATCAAAGACCAAAATTGCAATATTGGGAAACCATAAGGATGTGTTTTGTCCATTGCTCAAAGGTTGGACCAAAAGTACAAATCTACCTAAACTATAGGGACCAAAACTGTAATTTACTGTTCAAACAAACAACATTAATATTATGTATTATTTAATATTTATATATTAATAACCGTTAATCATAACAAGAATTTCATACACAGTAATGGACAACTGAATAAATAATGAGTTATAATAAAAGTCGAATACACGGTTTATTCACATCGATTATTACACATGACGAATGTGAAATACTTTTTATATGTAGAACAGTTATTCTAAAAATATAATAAAATAATTTAATTGTTGCCCTCAATAACATGTAAAATCAAACCCGATTCCTAAATCGGTCGCCAATAATGCATCAACGAGTACACAATAACATAATTAAAAAGATACAATAAAACTATTAAAAATCATTTCATTGTTAAGCTATCAAATACATAACATCAATCAGACACAATAAGATAGAACAAATAACGGTTCATGAAGATGATAACAACACACACAAAACGACTAGTAAGTGAAAACGAAATGCGTTGACATATGTAATGTTGACAATATGAATTGGCATCATTGAAGGAAAACGCCGAGCAGTTGGTGTTGATGACTCAAGCAAACAAGAACTATTCCAAATAGATCACCATCACGTAACAGGTAGGCTAATTTGGTCGGCTGTTTATACGCTCTTGATTGAATAAAAAAATCTCCAAAAGTTTGGACAAATTGCATTAAATTAAACTAAAATTTATAAAACGTACATATTGATTTGGTCGTGCAAGCTGGATTTCAAAAAAGATTAGGGTATATGAGTTTTTGAGACAATGTATAATAAAAAAATGGTGCAGTACAAAATAAAGCTCACGGATATATATTTGATGGAATATATACTTTATTCGATTATTTCAAGACAAAAGATAAATTTTTAGAGTCAACTTATAAATAGACTAAGACCCCATCACAATTATTTTATAACTGTAGTCTACTCATACATATTCTTGCTCTAAACCAGAATTTATGTCGATTTTATTTTGCACACTTGCTATACATAGAATTGTGGAAGATCAAGCAGCAAATTAAATATGGAAAAAATAGAAAAATACTACGTAACAAGGTAATTAATAAACCAATTAGTATGCCACACAAAACTCCAAACACCAAAAGAAAGGCAACGCGGATAAAACAAGACTTACTATATCAAGTGTTGGGATTTACATATATCTTAAATTCAAATAAAACATAGCTTGTCCTTGATCTTGTTTAATGAACTCAATAGGATCCTTAAAATAATTGGAAAACGAATCATCATTACTAGAAAAATGCCAACATCAATGAATAAAATCTGTTACTAATTAAATGCTGTTTGCAATACGAAAACTGATCATTGCTAATAAGGCCGATGCTAATTAAACCCAAATTAGCAACGAGTTCTCAAATCTTTGCTGAATTTCAAAATCATAAGAACGCTGTTGGTAATATAGGATAATAGCAGCAATGTAGCTACGACTTTCAAGTAGTTGATATTGACATTTTTTGTAGTAATGTTTTACGGTTTTAATTACCAATTCAGCGATTCACAATCTAGTTATGATAGAATTATGAGGACATATGAGATGGGTGAGAGGAAGGCTCTTTGAGGGTAGTTCATTAATCTGTAAGTGATTAAGACATTCTGTAGGAGAATATGATTAACATCAAAGGCATAATATGCTTTTTTTAGTTGGGGCATGTTGTTTCGAATATATAATAAACTTTCGCAAATTTTTTTGTACTTGGATACTTATACCAAATGCACTAAAACTAGTTTTTTTTTTACCTGAATTACATAGGAAAAACTAATGAGTAGCATTTGGTTCAATAAATATCTGATGATTCTATACTGAAAGTACTGTAGCATGTATTTTATATATTTTTTTATAATTACATGATTTTTGGAAAACATAGACAACAAACTAACAAAGAAGACCGAGTATCTTAAATTTGGTATTATATAGCGACATGCCCTTTTCAGGTCACTTGCAACCAAAAAAGTGGTCTTGAAGAAAGGTTTGATGAGAGAACATGCAACCATGCCCAAATTATGCAAGATTCCAAAGGAATAGGTGGTCATCACATGACATTAAGCAACTAGTATGTATGCGTTCTTGCTTTTCCAAGTGGTCCATGAGATTAGCTGCCTAGCAAGCTCTCGTAGTGATGATATGCTTTCTTTATATATATATTTAATTAATTAACGTTGAAGAAGGTAATGAGTTGATTTGTTTAATATGGGGCTTTGATTAAGACAAGCACTATTAATTAAGTACTATATCACTTTAGGATAATATTTTAAGATAATAACGAATACAACAGTTGTATTATGTTACTTTAAAAATATGTGATTATATTTATCGAAAATTAAGAGATTGTATTTATTTTTAAAAAACTTGTAAACATTACCACCTCAACGGTTCACATCCATTCCCCTCAAGGCTCATGTGTAAGATCATTCGTGGAACATTAGTAATATTTAGGTGTACCGATGTTTGAACCTTAGACCTTATGTATGAAAATTTTCCTCATCAACCACTAGGCTCTAATCGTGTGTGTTGGGTTGTGAAACAAATAAATAGAAAATGGAATAAATATATAATAAAAACGATGGTATATGTACCAACAAGTTCGTACAATGAAGGCATGAGTCGAATCCATTTGGACATGGATTGATATCCATGCGAACCAACAAGTTCGTACAATGAAGGCATGAGTCGAATCCATTTGGACATGGATTGATATCCATGCGAACCAACAAGTTAGTACAATGAAGGCATGAGTCGAATCCATTTGGACATGGATTGATATCCATGTGATTTTTAGGTATGATTCTCGCGATTTAAATGAGATACGTGTAACTAGGAGGGGGGGCGGGGGGGGGGGGGGGGGGGACCCTCCGAGTTGTGGCCACCCCAAGAGAACAATATTGATACACTCTAAAAAAAAAGCGTCTCATCGACCCCTATGGGACCCCTAAGCAATATTGATCACCTTGCGCACCCTTGGGAGACATCACTTTTTCATTATTATGCACTTCACTCATTAATGCTTGATCACATTTATTTTGTCAAGACTTGCAAGGTTGCCAAGATAGGAATCCTACGTAGGAGCGTTTTTGGTTTGAAAGATCGGGATTCAAGTGAAGTATCACTTCTAGTAATTGTAACATCTCAAAATCCCAGGCTAAAAATTTCAATTTTTTTAAACAATAAAAACATCCATTTTAATAAAATTACATTCAGCACAACCTATTTGTTCATAAATCATTATTCAGAAATTAGAGTTAATAAGAAGACAATACATAATCTTAAATCATGAATCTGCTGATGTATGTGTACCGTCCCACCTTTGCAATCCAATAAGTACTTGCAATATATTTAATCCACAATTGCAAGCATAAAGTTTATTGATTTCCCCAAAATATGACATACACCACAGCATAATAATCAATTAAGGGTTATCAGCAACTCTAAAGACTATCAGGGGTCACAGTGGGCTAATGATACGTCATGTTGATTAACAACAGACCTCACAGGTTATCAGTAACCATGAGGACTATCAGCAGTCCCATTGACTCACACTAATCCAGGGGTTATCAAGAACTTAGTTCACATATAACAGAGATCAACAAATAAGACCCAACTGTTCAACTTGCACATACTACCATACATGCAAGTATAATGCAAAGACTCGAAGACTTACCTCGTGAATATCATCCAACACACAACATCTTACATAGTTGGTAGACAGGTACAAGGAGACACCTACCAACAATAAAGAAGTACCTTCTCAGTCTATACCCTAAAGCTCTATTTCGACCAATAGTTAACCATAATCAAAAGTCAATGGTCAAAGTCATCCCTAATTGATTGTCACGTCGTGACCACCCATTGGTCACGTCATGATAGAGTCTGAACAAAACAGTAACACAAAACACTATTGGATTAGTGTCTAAGTCCATAACTATTTTGGTATGGACTTGACCCGATGGTGCATGGTCCTTTTGGGTTGCCTTCACCAAAGCAACTTGATTGGAGAAATGAATAAAGAGAGAGAGGATAATATGATTTATTAATATGTTATAAGAATAATATATTAAAGGAGAAATCATATTTGTTTAATTAATATTGGTCAATAATTAATTAAGAATTAGTTTTGTGATCAAATGTAATTAATTAAACTAGAGGGGCTGATTTGTAATTATGTGATAGTTACAAAATAAGGTAAGGATTATCTTATTTATATGGTGGACGAATTTAAGGTTGGAAAGCCTTAGAATTCGAGTATGATAAGGATTCAAGGATTATCTTATTGGTTGCTTAATGGATAATCAACTAGATAAGGATAATGACTGAAACCCTATCTCTACACCTATATAAACACCCCTAGGGTCATGAATTCGTGTATCCCTTCCCAAGAGGTCCTAGATACGAATTTTAACCTCTCACCTCTCTCTTTATACCTTCTCCATTTGCTTATGGTGTTTGTAAGCCATTAGAGGAGTGACACTTGTGACTCTAAGCATTCCAAAGTCAATCCAAGGTGGAGTTGTGATTGTTATTGCTATATAACAATCAAGGTATGTTCTTAAACCTAATTATATGTTAATGTCGATTTCCATATGTTAGAATTAGGGTTTATAGTCTTGGATTCAAAGCATGTACAATAGAGAAACCTAGATCCAAGCATTAGGGTTTGTATAAGCACATAGGATGTCTTATGACCAAAACCCATCAGTGGTATCAAAGCCTAGCTTGGTTTCAATTGTATTGATGCATTGTATAACTGGAAAATCGTTTTTTGGGCTTTATGGCTGAGGAACTCGGCGAGTACCACAGTGTACTCGGCGAGTAGACCTCAACTCGGCGAGTACAATGTGGTACTCGGCGAGTTAGAGCGTCAGATAATGCTTATCTTGGGATTTCTTGCTGTTTTTACATAGGGATAATTACCTTATCATATTAGATCAATATAAATCCGATTTTATGATATATATGACTATATTCTTGATCTAGTTAAAGATAATTGTTTCCCTATAAGATAATTGATTAATTATTTTGAGTAAATTGATAAATTGTTTTGCAAGAAATCATTAAATAAATCAAATATGGATAATTATGTGATTAAATGTTAATTTAAAATTATTTGTTATTTGATCCTTGTTGTTATGAAAAGTTTCATATTTTACCCTTTAGGTTTTATAGTTTAAATTTGAACCCAAAAGTTTTGAAGTTTTGAAATTTAAATAGTTAAAACCCTAATGTTTTGAAAAAGGTTTCAAAACTTGCCCTCAGGTTTTGGAATTTAAAAGTTGATTAAAAGGTTTAATTAGAAATGTTAAATTCTAAAACTCTAGTAATGTTTTGAAAAGTTCAAATCACACCCTTATGGTTTTATTAATTAATTAAGGAGTATAATTAAAAGAGGTTTAATAAATCCATAAAAGTTTAGGTTAACCTTTTAATTGAATTAAAAGTGTAATTGTTAGAGTTAACCATATAGTATTTTAAAAGTATAAAATACACTCTATACTATATATAACATTAAAAGTCTAACATTATATATATGTATGAGTAAAAGTCAGTCTTACCGTTAGTAGGCCTCATTCGCGAAGCTGGTCTATAAGGGGTGTTTAAGGAAATTGCCTATAAAATGGCGATTAAATGGGTATCCACTCTTACCCACCGCACTCTTGACTAGTGGAGGGTCGTTAGCCGAACGGGTAGGATAGGACGAAACCTTCCATTATAAGTATAATGAAATACAAAGTAACTAAATGTTTTTCAAATTCCCAATCTTAGTTACTTAGGCAAAAGTGAATTGATGCAATTCCATGAAATTACACTTTGTGCCCTTGCGAAGACGTTAGTGGAGCGTGTGTGGTTTACCGGCACACTAAATGTTTCTAAGCAAAGGTAGCAAAGGGTGACTCAATGTTTGTCATAGTTCGGTGGAGCGTGTGTGGTTTACCGGCACATCGAATAGGTGACTGTAACATGTGAGGGCACCATGTAAGTTTGCATGGTTATTCACACCCACTTTGTGATCCTCGGCATCCCAGTCACAAACAAGAGGGGCATATCGAGATTTAAACATGCCATTGAAAGTTCAATGAATCTCAAAGCATCTAGGAGTTTTCATAGATTTAAAACTTAAATTTCTTTTTCATTTTTCATGGTGGAAATTAGTGAATCGTCATTCACTTACCTTCAAATATTCTGCAACTAGATTACGGCATCCCTTTTCTAGGTTGTAGCGTATTGTGTTGGGTTCTAGCCTTGGAATTTCATTTGGGTGATTTACCAAGGACTCAATCAATCAACTAACTTGAATTCGTTTTTCTCCCGATGTCAAAGTTCGACAACTATGGTCTTCTCAAGTCCCGTGGAACAAGCATTCCACATGAAGATGATATTCCACGATTCGATCGAGGAACAAGAAATCATGCTTCACTTCCTCCTCCTCCTCCAATTATTCTCCCTAACCCACAAGATTGTAAAATTGAAAGGTTCAATATCACTCAAGCCCTTTTGGCAAGTAAACATAAAGAAGGAAAGTCGGTGTGTGCACACGTCTTAGGGATGAAGTCACACTGTTGGGATCCGTTGTCTGTGAGGAAATGGCTGTTGATTGGGTTCTTCAGTCACTTCCTAACTCGTATAGTGAGTTTGTAAGAGAGTACTATATGATGAACCACGACGTGACACTTATAGATCTCACCTACATGCTTATTGCTGCTGAATCAACAATGGTTTGGCGCAATAGAAAAGCAAAGTTGATTGGTGAATATGCCTTCAAACCTCTATGGATATAGACAATGGCAATGAAAGACATGCAATGATCGAAAAGTTTGATCATAAGAGAAAGGCGATGTCTGAAGTAGTTCCATGTGTTGTTCCAAAGGAGTCAATTTGCTTTTATTGCCAAGAGAAGGGGCATTGGAGACGAAGTTGCCCTATTTACCTAAGAGATCTAAGAGATGGGAGAGTCAAAAGTATGACTACGCTTTAGGTGAAAATCCACTATCTAACTCCATTAAGTTCCTATTCATTGATTCTTAATACATGATGTGATAAGATTACATTTTAATGTTTTGTAGGATCGGTGAAAAGAAAGGAAGCTTGATAAGAGAGCAAGATGAATCTAATCACAAGAGATGGATCTCGATCTCATGGACTTGAAGATTGGATTTTGAGCTTAGATAGTTATGATAGAGTTGTTAGAAATTTTCTTTTTACATAGTTTTCAATAGATTGTGCATTGTAAGGACAAATGCTTTTCCGCTGCTTTTATAAATAAAATAAATTTTGTTTGACTTATTTATTTATTTGTTTACTTCCTTGCAATGAAATCATTATGTAAATTGATGTTTGAATATTTCTACAACGAATGGATATGATTCTTAGTTATGTTATTTATGGAAATGTCAAGAATTTACCAAATAGGGAGAGTTTCTCATCGCCCAAGTTTCAATTGGACAGAAACTTGGAATCATGCAACGTGGATGCACGATGAATGAGAAATTACGTATTTGGAAATTGGACTAATTCATTGACAAAGTGTCAAGTGAAGGACAAGGGGATCGAGTACACAAAGTTGTGTGTTGATCAAGTTCACCATAAGAGTAACAAAGATATTCGTCATGATTTACTAAAGGCTTAGTAAATATGATTACACTTACAAGATTAAGTGTAATTTTGAATTGATTAAAGGGTTTAGATCAATAGCAAAACGAATAAGAAGAATCAAGTAGGCAGAAAGATAAGAGTTTCTCCATTTTAAGAAGAAGGGAGAGTAGCTTTTATGCTTTATAGGTCTTAATGATTAAGAACCATATCTCAATTGATCCTCTAATGAGTCTTGGTACAATTGTATGTCCAAGAAGAGGAATCAAAGATTGAAGAAATGGTCAAATCAAGAAGTCAATCATACTTCGTTCCAAAACAAGTCTTAAAGTCAAGATTGTGACATTGAGTGAATAGTATTAAGAAGGTTTATAACATTCATCAATTGTGGAAAGTTGTGATGTATTGGATAAGACAAAGACCAACTAAGACCAAAATTATGAAGTGTTTTGTTTTGATATAAGCTACACTAACTCTTGAATATTTGTTTATCAAAAATGTTTTGATAAGAGAATCGTATAAGTCAAGGAGTCAGTGGGAGTCTTAATAGTCTTGAAAAGTTTCAAGAACAAATCAAATAAGCCTTATCGATCATCACTAGCACACGAGTTGAGGTTTACAACCTATCGTGAAGACATTATTTTGTTTCTGTGCCAATCCAATCGAGTTAATTATGCATATGAGTCCTATGAGTTCTCATTTGAATGCATAAAAGGCAAGGACCTTCATCAATGGAAAGTACATTGATAGGAAAAAGGTGGGCTGCTTAACTACTTGGAAGACGTGGTGGGCAACTGTGCTACCATAAGGCAAGAAATCAAGATTAAGATTGTTCGATCCATATGAGTTTGAATTTGTCGTAAACTTTGGTTTTAACAAATTCACATGGATAGGAACACATACACCGTTTAAATCTAAGTGTCATAAGATTTCCTCCTTCATGAAAATGATTGTGAGAAAATGCTTTCACTAAGAAAGATTTTAAAAGATAGTGATTGTAAAATTGCATTCTCGAATTCGATCATGGTTACGGCACCTTTCCATAATTTGAATTGTGAGGTTTGGCAATTAGTATTAATCGTTAAGACACACATATGAACTATCTAAGGCAAAAGTGTATAAGTTCAAGAAGCCTTGATAAAAGATTATCAAAGCACTAAGTATTAGAAACATGGATTTAAGAAATTCAATAGGTATTGTGTTTCTAAAAGTTAAGATGTTTATGAATACATGTCGAAGCTAGTAGGAGCATAAGTGTTATGTTTTATAATAATCATCATGATAGTGGGAGCATAAATGTTATGATTGTATGATTATTAAGGCACGTATTGCATAGTTGGCAATATTAATTATAGAAAACAAGAGTCATACTTTGCAAAGTTGTAAGAGTTGAAAGGTTGTTTTGCTATAATTAAGGGAGAGAATATTATGCTTCATTTCAAATCTAAAGGATTAGGTTGTGGAATGTTAATAAATTTAGTCAAAGGTACATAGTGTGTTCTTAAAATTTCGATTATGATTACGGCATTCCTCTTCACAATTCGAATTTTGAGAACATAGAAAATAAAACATTGTGCGTCGTGTCCCATACGCTTCGAGTATAGGATCGATTGCAAATGATTTAATGTTTGACCATTCTAAAATTTTCCAAATTTCTAGTGCATTTAGAGGGAAAAGGGACTAGAATTGGTTTTGACTAAAATAATTAAACAACTATCAAAGGACAATCCAAAGTTCGACGAGGATTGGTCGCTTGTGAGTAGTTGGAAGTATAGTATTGGAAATTATGGAAATGTTTCCATATTGGATGGACAATATCGACATCATTACGAATAGATAAGATTATATTAAGAAATTAGTTGTCATATGGAAAATATGGAAGCGTGTCCATATTGGGAAGTAAATATTGAAAATCTATGTCTAGATTAGAAACTTTTATGCAAAAGGATGTTCAAAGGAATGTACTTTGAGTGAGAGACATCATATCTAAGGAATTGTCTTGTAACAATCTCTGATAGAGGAATTTGTAATATCATTGGCAATAGTCTTGGAGACTTTGGTGCAGTGACATTACAAAAGGATCGTTGCATAAAGTGTTAGAATCTAGTATATTCTATAAGTAACAAGAATTTGATATTCTTACACTTAAGAAAATGGATTTGGAGTTGTGAAATGAGAATGATTGGAAATGTGTTTAATTTGTCTATTTCACAAAAGTAAGAACCATAGGTAAACATTGTGTGCATGCTAGGAGCATGGGACAAGTGTAATAATTCAAGTAAGAAGTTGATTACCCGAAACGACAAATAATGAGTAATCGATATGGCGATAAATAAAACGTGTTCTGTTTATACTCAAAGGGTTGAGGCCATATGGGATTAGTATTATTCTTGTGTTTCACCTTGCATGTTTTGACTTCCAGAATTATTGAGTTTATTAAGAATAATCGAATTATTCAAACGGGCCACAGTCGTTCATATGTTGGAAGTAGATATGAATGAAGACTGTCATGAATTGGTGTGTGGATTGTCTAGAAAAGTATTAGACATAAGCAAATGTTTGCTGCAACGTTCATGAGTGCTTATGAATATGATTTGAGCATTGGATTAAACCCACGCTCACTTGGATCACTATCTCGAGTGATTAGTGAGACGATAACATCTTATATTCTTGAAACCGAGATGTGTGAGTTGTATCTTGCTAATTGGTTGCACATTGATAATATGTAAACGCACTAGTAACTTGGTGTTATAAAACATATTGTTGTGGGTGATTTGGTTAGTAAGTGCAAGCAAGCATTGTATCAAAGTTTATCCGTTCCTTTTATCCAAGGTAGGATAAAAGCGATATCTTTGGGCCCCTCGATGGTTTATTGATGACATACATAAATGCTCGGTCGGGCTAGGGCTAATTTGATTTGTTCAATTAGTCTATCGTCATAAATCGGAAATCGAGATAGAGTACAAAGAGAATGATTTGAAATCATATCTCATACGATATCTAGAATGGAGGAATATATGATCCCTTATCTAAGGACACGCGTACCTGATATAATCAGAGTTGACAGCGGCTTTGGAAAGCTACGATTGCAGATCAGGATTTGAAGTCATACGCAGAATAGTTGTTAGACTTATCCAAGTGGGAGACTGTTGGATTAGTGTCTAAGTCCATAACTATTTTGGTATGTACTTGACCCGATGGTGCATGGTCCTTTTGGGTTGCCTTCACCAAAGCAACTTGATTGGAGAAATGAATAAAGAGAGAGAGGATAATATGATTTATTAATATGTTATAAGAATAATATATTAAAGGAGAAACCATATTTGTTTAATTAATATTGGTCAATAATTAATTAAGAATTAGTTTTGTGATCAAATGTAATTAATTAAACTAGAGGGGCTGATTTGTAATTATGTGATAGTTACAAAATAAGGTAAGGATTATCTTATTTATATGGTGGACGAATTTAAGGTTGGAAAGCCTTAGAATTCGAGTATGATAAGGATTCAAGGATTATCTTATTGGTTGCTTAATGGATAATCAACTAGATAAGGATAATGACTGAAACCCTATCTCTACACCTATATAAACACCCCTAGGGTCATGAATTCGTGTATCCCTTCCCAAGAGGTCCTAGATACGAATTTTAACCTCTCACCTCTCTCTTTATACCTTCTCCATTTGCTTATGGTGTTTGTAAGCCATTAGAGGAGTGACACTTGTGACTCTAAGCATTCCAAAGTCAATCCAAGGTGGAGTTGTGATTGTTATTGCTATATAACAATCAAGGTATGTTCTTAAACCTAATTATATGTTAATGTCGATTTCCATATGTTAGAATTAGGGTTTATAGTCTTGGATTCAAAGCATGTACAATAGAGAAACCTAGATCCAAGCATTAGGGTTTGTATGAGCACATAGGATGTCTTATGACCAAAACCCATCAAACACTTGTTGTCACAACGTGACACATAATCTGTCATGTTGTGAGACTTTATCTGGGCAACTTAAAGGATTAAGCTCTTAATCATTGAAGCCAAACCTTCAAACCTTCCAGAAGGCTTTCTTTAAGCCAAAGGACCATAAAAATCGCAGAAGTTTAGTCATGCATGTCCAATGCATGACTTGAACACTAACTAGGTCAAAATAAAGGGAAAATGAGACCAAGACTCATGCTTGGAGTCCAATCCACCAGTAAACATTATATATGAAACTTATGCTTTTCAAATAACCTTAAAGATCAGTATTGTTGGTAACTTTATGGATTCCATGCATTCAACTAAACCCATACATAGAGAAAAGTAGGTAAAATGTAGATCTAGCATGTTTCAATGAGAAATGCAAGAACTTGAGGACTTACAAATGTCCATAAGCAACAAAAAATGGCGAGAAGGAGGCTTGATTGCTGAAACAATGCACCAAAGGGCCTTTATAGTTTCGATGATTAAATACTAACAAGTAAGAACATTCTGATTATCACAAAGATGGTTTTCACTGAGAATGGTTGTCATAAAGAGAATAAGGTGCACAAAGTGATCACAAAGATAATTAGGCTTAAACCTAATTACATGATTATATACTAATCTATTTTAGAGAGTTCCTTCAAACAAGGGATTGATTCTATTCTAATCTTAATATGTAAACTGATCCTTATCACAAAGATATCAGATTAATTGTCTTGTTTCCCGATTTCTGATTTATGACTACCGACTAATTGAACAAATCCAATCAAGCCAGGCTTGGCCAAGCACTTATGGGCGTCATCACTAAATCATCGAGGGGCCCACATATATTGCTTTTATCCCTTTAAGGGTAAAAGGAATGGATAAACTTTGACTCATATGCTTGTACTGATTACTTGTTGAATCATACACAAAGGCACGTTTTATAACATCGAGTTAGCAATGCGTTTTCGTGCACTCAATGTATAACCAACTCATAGTAAACAACTCATATCTCTACATTTGAAGAATATAAGATATTATCGTCTCACGATTCACTCGTGATAAAATTCATGAAGTGAATCCAAATGAGTGTGGGTTGAATCCAATACGCATGCCTTATGAGTACTAATGAATGTTGTAGTAACCATTGCTATGTCTAATGAATATTAGACAAATCATACAAGCCAAATTCATGATAGTCTTAAATCAATACCTACTTCCAAAGTATGACTAACTGTGGAGAGTTTGAATAACTTAGTCATTCTGGAAGAATTACCTAGTTATTCTGGAGGTCAAAACATGCAAAGTGAAACACAAGAATAATACTTAATCCTATATGGTCCCAAACTCTTGAGTGTAAATAAAACCCTTTTTATCTAAGCACCATATTGATTGCTCATTATTCATTGTTTGAATTTATCAACTTAATACTTGAATTAAAACAGTAGTGATGCCATGCTCCAAGCATGCACACTATGTTTGCATATAGTATTCTCTTTGTGAAATAGATCAATTGACAATATTTCAATGATGTTTGTTTCACAATTCCAATCCTTATTGTAAATGTAAGAATACCAAACTCTTGCCGTCTACTATAACCGGTTAGATTCTAAACTTATGTGCAATGTTCCCCTTGTAATGACTATGCACAAAAGTCACAAAGACTTGGCAACAGACATTACATAGTATTCCAATGGAAATAAATTCCATGGAAATGAAGTCTCAAATTCAAAGTACATTCCTTTGAACATCCTTCTTTGCATTACAGATTCAGAGAATAACTTCCACCTATGGAAACAATTCCATGTTAGCATTTTGACTATCACTTCTGAACAAGAGTTGCCTCTTTTCAGAATATGTCAATATGGTCCTTTCTAAAGTTTACATTATACTTCCAATTGTCCATGATCAACCAATATTTGGTAAAACTCAGAGTTTCCTCGACAATTGTTTAATCATTTTAGTCATGTCTGGTTCTATTCCTTTTTATTTGCCATGTTCTCACAATTCGAACTATAAAGAGGGATGCCGTAATCATAATTGAATATTGAGAACGCAACATATATAGAATTTCCTTATATTGAACCATTCCAACATAACATTCATATACTTCTTTGACTAAATTTTACTAAAATGTCAATCTAAGCTTGTAGGATTGGAATGAAGTATAAAATCCTCTCCCATAATTATAGCAAAACAACTTTTCAAACCCGAATTGAAACTTTTGTTTTCTATAATTAACATTGCTGACTTGCAACACTTAACATAATAATTATGCTCCCACTAACATGATTATTATTAGGGAAAATGACATAGAAACCCTTAAATTTTCACAAAAATATCGGTTTTACCCTTGGACGTGCTTTAGGTCTAGTAAAGCCCGATGGTTTGTTTAATTTGTTTATTTTTACCCTTGTAGTCGGTTTTTAAGTAATCTACCAGTTACCTAATGCCAGTAAAGCCCTTGAATTTTCAAAAATGTTCGGATTTACCCTTAAGTTTTTCAAAAATATTCGGATTTACCCTTAAGTTTTTCAAAAATGTTCGGATTTACCCTAACCTTGATTTTTTTTTTTGACTATTTTGATTATTATTATTATTATTATTATTATTATTATTATTATTATTATTATTATTACTACGTATTTTTAATACATTTTAATGTATAAAAATATTTTATACATACATTTTTAAATGTATACAAATATTTTAATTAATATAAATATATTTTTAAAAACATATATACTTGTATTTAGTATTTATGTACATTTGAATTCTCATGTATTCCATTAAAAACGTATTTATATATTAAAAAAGTATTTATTTGTATATAACATGTATAAATATATATTTATTTTATATAAAAATATATTATATACATATAAATATAAAATACATATTTTTATGGATTATAATGTATTAAAGATATATTTATATGTATTTGTACATATTACTAACTATAAATATGTATTTATTTCATAACTATTTGCATAAGATAGTTTTTATACAAAATAAACATATATTTATATCTATTAAATACAAATGAAAACGTATTTATAGATTTCCAAACATATTTATATGTATTAAATACAAATAAAAAGTGTATTTATACATTTAAAGACATATTTATAAATTTAAAAATATTTTTATTTGTATTTAATAGATATAAATATGTATTTCCTCTATATAAAAACTATAGTATGCATATAATTATGAAATAAATACATATTTATACTTGGTAATATGTACAAATAAGTCTTATTATATCTTTTATAAAATATAAATTTGCATTTTTATATTTATATGTATATAATAAATTTTTATATGAAATAAATATATATTTATACCTACTATATACAAATAAATGCATTTTTAACATATAAATACGTTACTACAAGAATACATGGGGTTTTAAATGTATATATATATATATATATATATATATATATATATATATATATATATATATATATATATATATATATTAAAAATATATTTATATTAGTAAAGATAGTTTTATACATTTAAAAATGTATTAAAAATTAATAATAATAATAATAATAATAATAATAATAATAATAATAATAATAATAATAATAATAATAAACAAAATAATCAAAATAAAAATCAATGTAAGGGTAAGTTCGAATATTTTTTAAAAACTGAAGGGTAAATCCGAACATTTTTGACAATTCGCGGGCTTTACTAGCATTAGGTAACTGATAGGTTACCTGGAAACCGGCTATAAGGGTAAAAATGAACAAATTAAACAAAACTCCAGACTTTACTAGACCTAAAACACGTCCAAGGGTAAAACCGACATTTTTATGGAAATTGAAGGGCTTTTAAGTCATTTTCCCTTATTATTAGCATAACACTTATGCCCCCACTTGCTCTGACATGTATCTAGAAATCAGCTGGACTTCTTAAAATCAATACTTTATTGACTTTCATACAAATTTCAGATTTCTGATACGGGATGCTTTGATAAGACTTTATCAAAATCATACACCTTTCCTTAGATAACTTACATGTTTGTCTAAACAATTGTGAAGACGGATGTCGTAATCATAATGTTTAGAACTTCTGCCATTCTCACAAGTCCATGCTAGTGTGTCGGTTAACCACACGCGCTCCACTAATGACTTGGAGAATGCAAATATCATAATTGCTATCTACATAAAATCTACTTAGTGAAAGCGTTTCCTCACCATCATTTTCATTAATCGGAGAGAAACCTTATGACACTTAGATTTTATGGTGCATGTGTTCCTATCCATATGAATTTGTCAAAACTATAATCACAAGAGAAGGTTAGTGACAAATCCAAACTCAAATGGACTGAACTTGTTCAATCTCATTTTCTTGCCACCTATTAGCACAAGGGCCTACCATTTCTTCCAGGTTGTTATGAAAACAATTGAGAACTCATATAACTCACAAGCATAGCCAACTTTAACTGGAATGGCACAGAAACAAGAATAAGTCAACACGATAGGTTATAAACCTTAAGTTGCGGCTAGTGATTAACAATACTCTCGATTAGTTGTTGAAACTATCTCAAGGAATTTTATGACTCCTACTGACCTCTTGACATATAAGATACTCTTTGTCAAAAACCATTCCTTGACAAAACAAATATTCAAGAGTTAGTGCGAATTCATATCAAGATAAACACTTCACACAATTGGTCTTTTACTCTACATCACAACTTACCAATTTCAAATGCACAAGAGTGAGAAAGCATTTTACTCTACATTTGACAAGTAAACCTTTCTTAAGATTATGTCACTAAAGGCTTAATCTTGGAGTATGACTCTAAAATTTAACTTTGGAACGAAGTATGATTTATCTTTTGATTTAACCATTTCAACAATTCATGATTCCTCTCCTTAGCGAAACAAATGAACTAAGGTGTCCTTAGAGGATCAATTGTGAATATGGTTTCATAATCACTAAGATAGTCATAAAACAAGATACTCAAGTACTCTCCCATCTCTTTAAATTAGAAAAACTTTTATCTTTCTTCCTAATTTGATTCTTCTCATCCGTCCTACCATACATTGAAACTTTTCCAATGTTTCAGAATTAAACTTAAACTTGTAAGCATAACCATATTCACTAACTTTTAGTAAATCATGAAGAATAATCTTATCAACCTTTGTGGTTGACTTGACTAGCACATAACCAAGTGTACCCAATCCTTGAGTCCTTTTTACTTGACTCATATGTACATGTGAACAAGGAATTAGTCTTAATTTCCCAAAGATGAAAATTTCTCATTCATCATACAAAACAAGTTGCATGATTCCAAGTTTCTATCCAACTGAACCTTAGGTGATGAGAATCTTTCCTTATTTGGTAAATTATGAGACTACCACAAATGAAAGAATCAAATCCATTTACCAATATTTGTTATCAAAGGAAATATATAAACAACAATTTTTACACAAATGCCATTGTAAGGATACTTAAAACAAATAATTTTTTTTCTTTTATTTAAAAAACTTGCGGAAAAACATATCCTTACAATGAAAATACATATGAAAAACATTTTGTTGTCTATTCCTAAGCAATATATATCATAACTCTTATGCATCAGCTCAAAATTTTGATAATCGAACCATGCGATCGAAATCCATCTTCACGATTAGAATCAACATACTCCTTTACTTAAGCTTCCTTTGATTCTACAAAACATCAAAATGTAATTAGAATACATTATGTCTTAAGAATCTCCAAAAGGGACTTAATAGAGTTAGATAATGGACGTTAACCTGAAGCAAAGTCAAACTTTTTGACTTTTACCATCCTTAGGAACTTTCAGGTAAATTCGGCAGCTTCGCAACCAATTCCCCTTCTTTTGGCAAAAGAAACATATGGACTCTTTGGAAATGGTACACGGGACTATCACAGACTTAGACTTTCTCCATACCATTAGGTCAAATGACTTGACCATGGCTGATCTCTTTCAATTGGGAAGAGAAAGTTTTTCTGGACTTCCAATGTCACCATTGTCAATGTCCAAATAGGTTTGGGAAGTAGATCTTCCAATCTAATTTGCTTTACCAATGCTCAAAATCATTACTGATTCAGCATCATCAAGAAAATAGGCAAGATCATTAAGGGTCATGTCGTGATCTGTCATCAGGGAGTGACTAAAGTACCAAGTCAACAGCCAGCTACCTCGAGACTTCGACACATGACTCTCCCGGCTTATCAATATGTGACTTAACCTCTAAGATGTAAGCACGTATCGACTTTGCTTTCCAATAGGGATTAAGTGACCTTGAACTTTTCAAGTATTTGAACTTTTGGGATAGGGCGAATAATTGGAGGAGGTGGAGGAAGTGAAGTATGATTTCCAGTCCCATTAATGCTCATCACGGGATTAATCTTTCACTTTGATTACCATATGGGATATCATCTTCATTAGGAAAGCTTGTTCATAAAGATTTAGGAAAATCATAGCTGTGTAAACTAGACATCTATAATGGGAGAAATTCAAGTTTAGTTGATTTAAAGTCCTTAATGTAACACCCAATATGAAATATTAAGGCTAGGACCCAACAACCTACTTATAACTGGAAGAGGGATGCTGTAATTCGAGTTATAAAATAGTTGAAGGTAGGTAAATGATGATTTCCTAATTTCCACCATGAAAAACCAAATATAATTAATTTTTAATTGGATTTGAAACTCCTATATCTTTTGAGATACATTGAACTTTCAATGGCATGTTTGAATCTCGAATGTGCCCTTACAAGTTTGTGACTGGAATACCGAGGATCACAAACAAGGTGTGAATAACTATGTAAATTGACTTGGTACCCTTAACTATATTACCCAATTGATGGTGCCGGTTAACCACACACGCTCCACAGATCTATAATAAAGTCAAGTTACCCTTTGCCTCTCTTACTAGTCCTTATTAGTGTGCCAGTTAACCACACCCGCTCCACTAACGATTTGGTAAGGTACAAAGTGTAATTTCATGGGTTCGCACCTTTTCACATTTTCCTAAGTAACTAAGATTAGGAATTTATAAGTGTTTAGTTACTTAGTATTCATCATTATACTTTTAATGAAGGGATAATTATAGTCCTATCCTACCCGTTCGGCTAACGACCCTCCACCAGTCAAGGAAGCGGTGGGTGAGAGTAGACACCCACTAAACCGCCATTTTGTAGGCAATAACCTTATACCCTCCTTATAGACCGACTTCGTGAATGAGGCCTACTAATGGTAAGACTGACTTATTCTTATACATATATATAATAATTAAACTCTTAATATTATAGAAGTATAAGGTTTGAATTTTAAACTCTTAAAATTCTAAGGTTTTAATTTGGAATTAAAGTATTTGAGTGTAAGACTTTACAAATTCCAAAACTTGAGGGAAAGTTTTGAAACTATTCAAAACCTTTCATATTCATAACTTATGAGTTTAATGTACATTAAAATGAATATTGTTCATTTTATGTAACTCCTTATTCTTTAATAACACTTTTAAAGAAGTAACTGTTAAACATCCATAACTTGAGGACAAGTTATGGAGTCATAAAACAATTTAATGAAAAAGACTCTTCATTTTTGTGTAACCTATGACACTTTTATGAGTTTTAAGATTCATAAATATGACTTTTCATATAACTTGAGGACAAGTTACAAAAACACATTTTATGAACTTCCTTTACATCAATATGGATTGAAAACAACTAACACATCATTTTTTTATTAATCTAAATAAACTCATAAACAAGGTAACAAAAAAACTTTTGGCAATCCATAACTTGAGGACAAGTTATGGAATCCATATAATTTCATTAGGATCAAGAATTACACTAGCAAAACAATTTGCACACAATTCCTATGATCTACCAAAACTCATAAGCATGAATATTTGTAATCAACAATTTTTCAAGAATTACATAAACATATATAAACTTGAAAATTTGATAATAGAAATGAAATTGGTTTAACATAATCATTACCACATTAAAAACAGATTTTATGAGTCAAAAATAGTTAAAGGTAATGATTCTAGACCAATTCCAGCACCAAAACTCAAAGATATGCTGTCAGGGGGTCCAACTCGTCGAGTGCATGAACCAACTCGTCGAGTTGGTTGAATTTTGCCTTGGACTCATCGAGTCCATTAGTGAACTCGGCGAGTTCACTGTCCCAGAAACATAAACAACTTCAATTTTTAAGCAGTTTGAATCAAGTATAAGTGAAAACAAGCCTAGGCTCTGATACCAATGTTGGGTTTTGAGTATTCTAACACTCCTAAGTGTACATGCAACCCTAAATACCTTGGATCTATGTTTTCGCTTTTATACATGCAAATATCCATGTTCCAAGGTATTGTTCTAACTAGCATAATATAAATTACAAGTAATATAAAACTAGTATAATTACATACCTCTTTGTTGGTGCTTGATTCCATGGAGATCAAGAGCCTAGTGCCCCAAGTGTGACACCTCAAATGGTTCACACAACATCTTGAACATTTGCAATAACCATGAGAGAAGATATAAATACATGGAAGTTGGCTTGCCCTCTATATTATGCACTAGTGCCAATTTCACCAACTAATGGGGTCTTTATATAGTGTGCACATTACGGTTACACCATGTAACCCATGACTTTACACATTCCTCATGCTCCATGGGTTTTAACCTCCATGGAGTATCCATGGGCCACCACATGGGTTAAACCCAACATAAGGAATCATGGATCATAAGTCCACATATATAAGAATCAATGATTTTCACAATCAATCCCAATATATTTAATTAGTCTCTTTTTGATCTATAAATTAATTCCAAATTAATACTTGATCAATACTAATTAAATAATATGATTTCATATTAATATATTAGAACACATACTATATTAATATGTCGCAAATATGTTATTCTCATTAAAAGGTCTCCCCAAATGTTCCGATGCCATGCAACCCAAATGGACCATGTCGGGTAGGGTGAAATATATAACAATTATAGTTAAGGACTTAGACACTAATCCAACAGTATTATTGGCCAAACATGAAAGCGGAGATCGCTACCTTCGTGGGCAAGTGTCTGAATTGTGCTAATGTGAAGGTCGAATATCAGGAGCCCTTAGGTCTGCTCCAGCAGCCAGAGATACCTGAGTGGAAGTAGGAAATGATTACTATGGATTTCATCACTAAATTATCCAGATCTCCGATTGGGTACGATACCATATGGGTAATTGTTGATCGATTAACCAAATCCTCCCACTTCCTGCCAATCAAAGGAACTTTCAAGATGGAAAAGCTCACACGAATCTACATCCAAGAAATAGTTCGACTGCACGGGTGTCCTGTGTCCATTATCTTCGATCGAGATAGCAGGTTCACCTTGAGATTTTGGCAGTCCCTGCAGAAATCTCTTGGAACTAAGCTGGATATGGGCACAACTTATGAAAGACCCTCACTTTCGTATTTCTGAAAGACCCAAACTTTAATACTTGACAATATAGTTACTCCAAAATATGCTACTTGCATATTCATAAAAACTATATTTTATATTGATAAAGTGATTACAAACGACTGGATACAAACTGACTATTATAAAGTGGTATATATTACACAGCTACCCAGGATACTATACTTTTATACATACATGATCCCTAAATACAAAAGTAATATTACAACTATTCTAAACCTTCCAACAGTATATGACTATACTGGTTACTTATCTTCTACAAATTTGTTAAACATAGAGAGGGTAAGCGGTGACGCTTAGTGAGTTCAAAAATAGATACAATATAAAGTTATGCCATATATATACTTCAATATGACAGAAGCAAAGAGGAACGAGGAACAACAAAGGCATATGAGAATCATGTGACAAGATTTACATACTATTCAATGATTTGATTCAAAGATATACAATCAGTGAGACATAACAATTTCCATACTTGATATACATCAATAAAGCTTCGGACCAAATGACACAGAAGATATATTATTTCTGATTAACATTTTGGTAGATTTCAGGTTTATATCCATGTTTAACCATCTACCAATGCCATAGAATAGAAGTCATTCTCTTACGGAGACATGCTCTACATGGCCAGAGGCTACATACCAGTACCATCGTGAATCTAAGTCGTTTAACTGATTTAATGGTCAAAGGTATAACTTTGCTATCATAAATTGCAAAAATAAAATAACACGGGAAAATAACCCGGAATGATAAGACTCAAAAGCACATAGCACATATACCACATAACATACAATTGTTCCTATATATTGAACCCACCGTGATATAACCGAGGGTTAAAATAGTAATTTGTGCAGCATTTCGTTATAATAAATAGCTTTCTTCATTGAAAACCGGGCCCTGCGAGGGTTGAAATTCAAACCAAAAAGATAAATTTCTCAGGCTCTTTGGGTACTTCGGAACGTATTTCGGGTGTTAAAAATGATATCGGCGCTTCGGGGAAGTCAAAATAGTGAAAATATGAAATTAGTGGTGAAAAATGACAAAATCACAAAATTACCGGGGTAATGTCGCAACCCTCCCTTTTATAGGGTGCGAGCTTCGGATCTGAGGGCTGAGAAGTGAACACGCAGCAGCAGATGCGAAGGGCAGGCTCTGAGACGACGCTTAGCACGCATCGCAATCTCGGTGGACCGCGCTTTGGACGGAAGGAGCAGGCGACACTAGGCGGAATCAGATGTGAGGCACGTCAAAAGGCTATTTGACCACATATTCGGTCATATCAGCAGGCGACACGCGTTAGACAAGGGCCAAGTTTCGAGCGAGGGTGACGTGGCCGAACACCAACCATGCGAAATTCCTCGGATTTCGGACCTTTCTTGATTTTTGTGCCCCAAACATCTAAAATCCATAACTTTCGCATACGAGCTCCGTTTTTGACGTTCTTTATCTGCACATGTAGATAAAATTATGCTCTACAACTTTCGTTCAGACTCTGTTGGCTAAATTTGAGTTTATTTTTAATGTTATTATTTTTAATAGACCGGGACAGGAAAATCCGTTAAAAATTCATAACTTCTTCATCCGACATCCGTTTGTGTCAGACTTTTTACCATTGTAATACTATTGACGAGACCTTAGATTCTCGTTTTGGTTGTGTCGGCTAAATATCACTCGATCGTTATTTTGAGTTTTTAGCTGTCTACTGCTATTCCGAAACATAGAAAAATCATAACCTCCTCATACAACGTCTAATTTAAAAGTTCTTTATATGAAATTTTATTATTTTAACAAGTACTACAACTTTCATTTAGATCACTAAAGCTAAAAGGTAGTTTATCGAAAACTTACTTTTTACGCGAAATAGTGCTTGTAGGATTTGTCACGAATATTCGATTGGTCAAAACTTCTTCGTTATAATTCGTATTTCGATGATGTTTTCGCCTAAATGTTTCTAATGAGATCCTTTACAACTTTAAATAATAAAATTTTATTTATTTCAAATTTTATATTTTTGCTAAATTTCACTATTTGGCTTCTAATTGGAATATCAAGAAACTTCCAATATTTTAGGAGTGATTCTAAACATAGTTTTACTTCATTTCAAGTAAATACTATCCGTTAGAACTCAACACTCAATTTTCACATAATATTTCGTAATATTATTCAGTTTTACAATACACGATAACTGAATGTGTATGTTACACCTTACCACCCTCATACAAGATGGGCAGAGCGAGAGAACCATCCAGACCTTGGAAGACATGTTGAAAGAATGTGTAATAAACTTTGGTAAGCTGTGGGACACCCATTTACCCTTGGTTGAATTTTCCTACAACAATAGTTACCATACCAGCATCAAGGCTGCGCCTTTTGAAGCACTGTATGGCCGTAAGTGCAGCTCCCCTCTGTGCTGAGTTGAGATGGGTGACACACAGCTAGCCAAGGGAAAAGTCACCGACATCACTCTCACAGGTCCAGAAATCATTCGTGAAACCACATAAAAGATCGTACAAAATCCGAGAATGACTGAAATCCTCACGAGACAGACAAAAGAGCTACGCTGATAAACGCCGAAAACCCTTGGAGTTCCAGGTTGGAGACCGTGTTCGCCTAAAGGTATCTCCCTAGAAAGGCGTAATACGCTTCGGAAAGTCTGGAAAGGGAAATCCTAGATACATAGGACCATTCGAGATCTTTGCTAGGATTGGTCCTGTAGCATACAAACTCCGTTTACCTCAAGAGCATAGCAACATCCATCCCATCTTCCACATCTAGAATCTTAAGTAGTGTTTATCCGATAAGACCCTTATGATCCCTCTTGATGAGATTGAATTCAACGAGAATCTTAACTTCGTGGAAGAACCAGTCGAAATCATGAATCAGGAGGTCAAACAAACAAAACAAAGTCGCATCCCGATAGTGAAGGTTCACTGGAATGCCAAGCGGGGACCTGAATTCACTTGGGAGCATGAGGATTCAATGAAACAGAAGTACCCCCATCTTTTTCTGTGTCCGTGATTTATATCGCTATTCTTAAATTTCAGGATGAAATTTCCTCTAACCGGGGGGGGGGGGGGGGGGGGGCGGGATGATGTGACAACCCGAAACTTCTTTCTTGAAAAATTGGTCAATTCTATCAATGTTAAACTCGATTCTGCCACCTTTTATTACCGTTTGAGGGTTCGTTTAAGTATTCTAAGCTTGTGTACAACCAAGGATGGGAGTAGGGATGAACTATCAAGTTGTAAAGTAGCAAAATCGGCCCATACACCCTCTCGGGTGGAGTGTACGGTTGTACACTTGGGTGTGCGGCCGCACACCCACCCCATGACCGCACACTTGGGGTGGTGGGTCACCCACCCCTATAAATATGAGGAGACCCCATCTCTTTCACTCTTTTCTTCTCTTGGTTGCGCACTACGACTTTTTATCTCTAGAATCTTCATCCAAGAACCCTCCAAAGGCATAAAAAATATAAGTGATTCATCCCCTAACTAGTTAGATCTCTTGATTCTTCATGTTTCTGTCTTGTTCCTCATCCTTTGAAGGTGTACGGCTGCACACCTTCATAAGGATGTCCATACACACCTTAAGGGCTCTCTAAGGTGAGAGTTTGACCCCTAGCTTCTAGTTGGACTTGGTATTAAACTTAATGCACATCAAAATCGACATCGTGGGCATGAACATGGAGAGTGTACGGCTGCACACCCCTCTGTATGGCCTCACATCCCTTTGTACGGTCGCACACACACCCTCAGGGCCTTATACCCAGTTTTATAATCATATATGGCTTCAAACATGCAATACCACTTTGTATGGGACCTAGAACATTTCTTGGATGTTAGTTAGAACCTTGGATATGCCTCACAAACACATCCCTTCATGATTGTACAGTCGTACACTCATGGGCCGTACACCTATGGCCATACACACCCTTAGGGTGGCTGTACACCTCCCTCATCCGATCATATATGGTTCCGATACTTAGTTCAAGCATTTCCAGGTCCTTAGACTGGTTTCCTATCAAGTTTAGTCATGAAATACCCTAATCTAATAAATATATGTGTTAATATATGTTAAATAGGATCCGTTTGCATATGAAACATCAGTTGAGACTCAGCATCCATACCGATTTTACATTCGAATCCTATGTCAAACTGTGAGTTCATACCCCTACACTTTTAATGTTTTTAAATGTTTTCAAGGGCGGGGGGGGGGGGGGGTGGTGGATACAAGCCAAAGACAAGGATTTTTGTGAGCTAAAACAGAAATGTTTTCAACAAGTAAAACTTATGCAATTAACACAATTTAATGGATTTTCATAAATCATTTAGATACTTTACCCCTCTTGTAACATGAGGAGCATGAGGGTCACTTTCTAGTCAAAATTTCATAGTTTCAGAACATACCACGTACATAACTTTTCAGTCAAACTATAATAGGTATAGTTTGGGAACTTCTTTACCAGTTTTACAAATATAAACTAATTACATGGTTGATCAGATAAAATATGCTAGATTTAGTTTATGACATATTACAAGAGTATAATACTTAATAATTATTTAAGTATAATTAATTTTACTCTACAAGACATACCTTGAATTCAAACACAAAGGAACATTTCATTTTCATATTATTATTCGTAAAGGCGTTAACATAGTTGGGAGATATGTCCTTAGACGCTTACAACATTAACCTAAGTGTAGGAGTACTCTTATGAACCAGAGTCTCCTCACGGGAGAACGTGGCTTTTGTGTATAGATCTATACGGGACTGGCTATCCCATACCTTGTTGCTAGCTACAGTCAGAACGGCAGGTCTACAGGTGACAAATGTCATAAAGGATATCAACGTCCATTACACGTCGTATCAAGTTTAAGTATGGTCATAAAACTCGCCAATAATACGATAGATTTACGTAATAAACACCTGTTACGAACCATTACTTTAATCACATAAATTTGGATTATATTTATGCCTTAACGTTTCGGAAACATTAAAGCAACAACTCACACATAAGGGAAAATAAGGGATTTTCCAGGTTAAACCTCAATACTTTTCATAGCTTGTAGTAACTAGAGTTTTCAAACATAACGTACTTTACATACTGGTAGTAGCCAGGGTTTTCAAAACGAATCATTATTACTTTCAATAACAGATAACATTTTATAAAAATTTAGTGACTAGTTTCCATTACAAAAACATTCTTATGAAATCACTAGCTTTATGCTGATATGTTTTCAAAATTGCTTGTATTCTCAGGAAACAATAAACAGGTACCATTGCCAGCTTTTGGAGAAGACGGAGCATACTGGAGTCTCGTCTTTATCTTTTGCTACTTTTGACATATATAAACTTGCCCTAAACAACAATGTAAACATTTATATTATATTGTAATGGTTGTGTTACTTTGATTACTATGATACAATTATTGTGATACTACATATGACGTCATCCACCTCCGAATGTTTCCTCCGTTCGTTTGACGGTTCGGGGGTGTGAAAGATTGGTATCAGAGCTATGTTTACAGTGAACTTAGTATACCGAACCTTACAAGGTATAAAACTATAAACACTAAGGGGCTGAAGTGCTCTGACATAAAAGTATATTTTTAAAATATAAGTATTTTACAAGAAATATACAAGTATACCTACATACCAAAAACAGTATCATAAGTAGAACAAAACAAAAGTATTTGGATGTTGTACACTGCGATTAAACCTGGGCAGTTATGTAATCATGTCTAGGATCAATATAGCTTGATCAACTATATTTATTTGAGATATGACCAACATGTGCTTGGGAGTAACTATGGTGTTGCAGCAGGCCTAAAACTTACCAAGTTTATATACGAAACAAGAGATCGATAGAACTATACATACAACCTTAAAATACTATAGGAGTATTTTAGTTAATATAAGATCACAACAAAGTACCGAGCATACAATTACAATACTATAGAAGTAGTACTAGACTAGACGTCTATTAGCCATCTCTTTACCCTCATTATTGTGTAGATATCATGGCCGGATTCCATCTCCTGGCAACTTGTACTTTCCCAACCAAGGAAATAATAGATGGATAGAGGCAGAGCCAAAAGGAAATCCTGAAATTCGGTAACATCCCCCTCTGGCACGTATCACAATATTGTCCGCTTTGGGCCACTCGGCACGAGGACTTCCCAGGGGGTCACCCATCCCGGTACTACTCCCGCCCGAGCACGCTTAACTGCAGAGTTCTTATGGGATCTGCTGCCCTCACGGCTTTAAAACGCGTTGTGACAAGGAAGGTATCCACACCCCTTATAAGGAGATGTTTTGTTCTCCTTACAAGCCAATGTAGGATCAGGTGCAACCCACCTTCACCCCCCATTATAGGGTTCGACGTCCCTGTCGAACACATCGACCCGTGCCCTAGCTCTGATACCATTTGTAACACCCCCCTCTGGCACGTATCACAATATTGTCCGCTTTGGGCCACTCGGCGCGAGGACTTCCCAGGGGGTCATCCATCCCGGTACTACTCCCGCCCGAGCACGCTTAACTGCAGAGTTCTTATGGGATCTGCTGCCAAAGTGGGTTAGATCTGATCCCACATCGGCTGGGAGGAGAACTAAGCATTCCTTATAAGGGGTGTGGATACCTTCCCTAACACAACGCGTTCTAAAGCCGTGAGGGCAGCAGATCCCATAAGAACTCTGCAGTTAAGCATGCTCGGGCGGGAGTAGTACCGGGATGGGTGACCCCCTGGGAAGTCCTCGTGCCGAGTGGCCCAAAGCGGACAATATTGTGATACGTGCCAGAGGGGGGTGTTACAAATGGTATCAGAGCTGGGGCACGGGTCGATGTGTTCGACAGGGACGTCGAACCTTATAATGGGGGGTGAAGGTGGGTTGCACCTGATCCTACATCGGCTTGGAAGGAGAAAGAAACATTCCTTATAAAGGGTGTGCGTTCTGTCACACCCCCAAACCTGAACGGCGGAAACGTTCGGGGGCGGATGACTTCATGTGGTAGCGTAACAAATGAATACATAGTAAAGAAAGCAATACAACCATCATATATATAATTGAAAGTTTACATTTGTCAAAAGTTACATATTCAAAACCAATTACAATATGATGTCAAAAATATGAGATTAAACTGGCGCCGCAGCATCTCTTCTTCAAAAGCATATTAGTACCTGAAATTTACTGAATCCCTGGGACATACAAGTAATTTTGAAAGAGTTGATCAGCATTTAAGCTGGTGAATTTCATAAGTATTTAAATGACAATGTTTAAATGAAATGAAATGTTTTATCTTTGTTTGTATGCGTTTTAGAAAATCCTATATTTTCTACTAGCATAAAAGTAGTCTTCATTCAAGACCAATGTTTGTTTCCAAAATATATGTAAAGGTAAAATAATAAATGAGTTTGAAAACCTTGTAAATCAATGCGTTTTTAATACCCCTTGTGAGTTTTATAACCATACTATTGACTCGAAATGCCTATACACAACGTTCTTCAGGCGTTGGAATGTTATGACGTTTGTCACCCCAAACGGTGGACTGTAGCTAACAGTCAGGGCGCGGGTTGTCAAGCCCGTATAGATCTATACACAAACACTATGCTCCCCCTCCAAGGGATTCTGGTATATAATACAGGACTTGAAATGTGTACTCGAACGTACATGAAGTTAGTGTCTCACAAACCCGTGGTATAAAAACAGATCTACTGGTTAAAATGTTACGTTTGTTCTTGTATACGAAAGTAAACTTCTTGAAATATATGTTTCTAGTACATAAGAGTTAGAAATCTGTTCGTAAAACTATACCTATTATAGTTTTACAAAGTGTGCCTTGTTTGTTTTTAGAAATACTTAGGAAAAGAATCATTTGTTTATGAAAGCATAGATTTTTGGTGTCGAGTCTACGATAGAAAAGAATAATTTAAGAACAGTTTAGTTTTATACCTGCATTACAACAACTTTATGTTTTAAAAGATCGAATGCTATTGTAACATATGATATATATTTATATAATTAAAAGTTCCTTTAAAGGTTTATAAATCGCATGTGATTTGAATATTTAACAGTATATAAAAGAGTTTCTTTATATAACACACGATAATGCTCGTGTGTTTTACTTGTAATCCCCCCTTTGAAAGCATATAAAAGTATTTAGAATAATTAAAACGGTTGATTAAGGGGTATGAAACTCACTTGAAAGTTTTGGAGATAGCGAGATGGAAAACCGGGCAGAGTTTCGTCTCGGGAAACGGATTTTCCTCGGGATTCTCGGGAATCTCGGGAGTAAAATCGACCTTCGGGACTTGAGCCAAAAAGACCAGAGCTTCGGGTTTGAACGGACACGGAAAACGAGGCAAAGTAGAGTGAGAGAGAAGAGAAATGAGCCCTTTCTTTGGAAACCTTCGTATGCTATTTATAGAGAGGCTGGTCTGCCTCAGTACGCGTACGTCACGCATGACCGAAGCCTCGACTGCCTCGGCCTCGGATGGGACGGGTCCCTGGGTTAGCGGGTCGGATGGGACGGGTCGCTGGTATGCGGGTCGGATGGGACGGCGGGTCGGGTTCTCCGGATCGTGCGACGTGGATGGTTTGAGGCCGAGCTTCTCGGGTACGCGGGGCGTACAGGCGTACGCAGCGCGTAACTCGGATGCTGACTCCCCTTCGGATAATACCCGAATTTTGAATAAAATAAATAATTAATTTATTTAATAAACTTCAAAAATTCATATCTTCTTCATACGAACTCCGTTTTTGATGGTCTTTATATCCTCGCGTAGGTGAGACTACGCTCTTCAACTTTCGTTTAGACTCCGTCGGCAAATTCCGAAATTATTATTATTATTTTTTTTAAATATAAAAATCTATCGTGTTTAAGGAATATCTTTGAAAATTCGTAACTTCTTTATCTGATGTCGGTTTTTGCCAGACTTTTTACCGCTGGAATACTATTGTCGAGACCTTCGATTCTCGTTTAGGTCATTCCGGCCAAAAGTCGCTCGATTTCTGATTCGAGTTTTTAGCTGTCTGTTGCTGAGTCGAACTTGGAAAAATCATAACTTCGCTAAATGAAGTCGGATTTGGGCATTCTTTTCACGTACGATCATGGTTCAAAGACATTTAATCATAGAAGGAAATTAAATAGGACTTATTTGTACATTTTATTATGAAAGTAAATTTTATTACTCAGAAGCGGTTACAATACTTGACCCACTTTGGTCGTTACAAAGAGTTGAAATATCGGGTTGTCACATCATCCCCCCGTTAGAGAGAATTTCGTCCCGAAATTTAAAGTAGTAAAGATACTAGTGAACATGAAAGAGATGAGGGTACTTTTGTTTCATCTGATCTTCGCGTTCCCACGTGAATTCGGGTCCCCGCTTGGCGTTCCAGCGAACCTTCACGATGGGTATGCGACTTTGTTTTGTTTGTTTGACCTCTCGGTCCATGATTTCTACTGGTTCTTCCACAAAGTTGAGGCTCTCGTTGATCTCGATTTCGTCGAGTGGGATAACAAGAGTCTCGTCGGATAGACACTTTTTCAAGTTTGAGACGTGGAAGGTTGGATGGATGTTACTAAGTTCGCGCGGTAGGTTAAGCTTGTAAGCCACAGGACTGATTCTGGCAAGAATCTCGAAAGGCCCTATGTACCTTGGATTTAGTTTCCCCCGCTTTCCAAATCGTATTAAACCCTTCCACGGTGAGACCTTTAATAAGACGTGGTCTCCTACCTGGAATTCCAAAGGTTTCCTCCTTTGGTCAGCGTAGCTTTTCTGTCGGTCTCTTGAGGCTTTCAATCGTTCACGAATCTGAACGATCTTCTCTGTTGTTTCACGTATGATCTCCGGACCGGTGAGAGTGCTTTCAGGAACTCTTCTTCCAGCTAACTGGGTATCGCCAACTTCAGTCCAGCACAGAGGGGATCTGCACTTTCGACCATAGAGGGCTTCAAACGGAGCAGCCTTTATGCTTGTATGATAACTATTGTTGTATGAAAATTCGACAAGGGGTAAATGAATATCCCATGCCTTTCCAAAATCAATCACGCAGGCTCTCAGCATGTCTTCTAAAGTTTGTATCGTTCTCTCACTTTGTCCGTCTGTCTGTGGGTGGTAGGCTGTACTCATGTCCAGCCTAGTTCCCAGGGAACTTTGTAGTGACTACCAGAACCTTGAAGTGAATCTACTATCTCGATCGGAGAGAATGGATATCGGAACACCATGCAGTCGCACTACTTCCCTTAAGTAAGTTCTTGTAAGCTTCTCCATTTTGTCAGTCTCTTTGATGGGTAGAAAATGCGCGGATTTGGTCAGTCTGTCGACAATGACCCATATGGTATCGAGTCCACTTGTCGTCTTGGGTAATTTGGTTATGAAGTCCATAGTAATCCGCTCCCATTTCCATTCTGGTATCTCTGGCTGTTGTAGTAGTCCTGACGGTTTCTGATACTCGACCTTAACCTTAGCGCAAGTAAGACATTTACTCATGAAGGTAGCAATTTCTGCTTTCATGTTAGGCCACCAGTACAGTTTCTTAAGATCCAGATACATTTTATCTGAACCCGGGTGAACAGAATATCTTGAGTTGTAAGCTTCAGTCATGACTATGTTTCTGAAACCACCATGTTTTGGGGTCCAGATTCGGTCCATGAGATAGTAGGCTCCACCACCCTTGACTTCTAAATTCTTCTCCATTCCTCGCAGGGATTCACCCGCCACATTTTCGGGTTGCAAAGCTTCCATTTGTGCTTCCTTAATTTGTGTGGATAAGTGGGAATGGATAGTCATGGTCAGAGATTTGACCCTCCGACCAGTGTATTCCTTTCGACTGAGGGCGTCGGCTACTACGTTGGCCTTTCCAGGATGATATCGAATCTCACATTCGTAGTCATTCAGTAACTCGACCCATCGTCGTTGTCGCATGTTGAGTTCCTTCTGATCGAAAATGTGTTGAAGGCTCTTGTGATCGGTGAAGATGGTACTCTTTGTTCCGTATAAGTAGTGCCTCCAGATCTTCAGAGCAAATACCACAGCTCCCAATTCGAGATCGTGTGTCGTATAGTTCACTTCGTGTGTCTTAAGTTGTCGGGAGGCATAAGCGATAACCTTCCCCCTCTGCATAAGAACACAACCTAGTCCTTGATTTGAAGCATCGCAATACACAACGAAGTCTTCTATCCCTTCGGGGAGGGATAGTATCGGTGCGGTGCACAAGGCCTGCTTTAGTGTCTGGAATGCCTTCTCTTGTTTCGCTTCCCAGTCAAAGGCCACACCTTTCTGGTTTAATGAAGTAAGAGGTTTCGCAATGCTCGAAAAGTTCTTTATGAATCTGCGATAGTAGCCAGCTAGACCTAGAAATTGACGAATTTCAGTAGGTGTCCTTGGTGCCGACCAGTTCTCAATAGCCTTAATTTTGGAGGGGTCAACGTGTATTCCCTTTTCGCTAACAACATGACCTAAAAATTCGACTCTTCGAATCCAAAATTCGCATTTAGAGAACTTCGCATAGAGTTTCTCCTTTCGCAGTGTTTCTAGGACTTTTCGTAGGTGTTGACCATGCTCTTCCTCACTTCGAGAGTAGATAAGTATATCATCGATAAAAACGATGACGAACTGATCCAAGTAAGGGCGGCATACCCTATTCATTAGGTCCATAAATACTGCTGGTGCATTGGTTAATCCAAACGGCATCACCACGAATTCATAGTGTCCATAACGAGTTCGGAAAGCTGTCTTTGGAATGTCCCCCTCTAAAACTCGTAATTGGTGATATCCGGATCGCAGGTCTATTTTGGAGAAGTAGTTCGCCCCTTGAAGTTGATCGAATAGGTCGTCGATACGGGGTAGAGGATAGCGGTTTTTGACAGTAAGTTTGTTCAGCTCTCTGTAGTCGATGCACATACGGAACGATCCGTCTTTCTTATTTACAAACAAGACCGGTGCTCCCCAAGGTGAGAAACTTGGTCTTATGAATCCTTTGCGAAGGAGTTCATTAAGTTGACTGGAAAGTTCCTGCATCTCTGCTGGTGCAAGACGATAAGGCGACTTCGCTACTGGGGTAGCTCCTGGATTTAAGTCGATTCTGAACTCGACTTGGCGTTGCGGTGGTAATCCTGGTAGTTCTTCTGGAAAGATATCGGGAAAGTCGCGTACTACCGAGATGCTCTTGATGTCCTTCAGTTCTTGACTTGTATCGACGATGTGCGCTAGGAATGCTCGACAATCCTTCCGCAAGCACTTTCGAGCTTGGATGCACGAAATGATGCGAAGGTTTGTACTAGATTTGTCGCCGTAGATAACTAATGTTTCGTTGTTCGGGAGGTTAAGACGGACTGCTTTCTCAAAGCACATGATGTCAGCGCGAAGGAGACTCAACCAATCCATGCCGACTATGACGTCGAAACTTTTAATTTGTACCGGCATGAGATTGATTGGGAAAGAATGGCCGTCCAATGTTAACGTACAGCCCATGTATATGCAATTTGTGCTTTCGGTTTTTCCATTGGCTATCTCTATAGTGAATGATTCTTTTAACTTGCTAGGTTCAGGTTTAAGTAAATGGATAAAGTTTTGACTCATGAAGCTTCTCTCCGCTCCACTATCGAATAATATGCATGCGTATGAATTATCGAGAAGAAACGTACCAGCAACTATAGTTGGGTCAGCTACAGCTTCGTCGTGACCTATTGCCAAAACTCGTTCTACACCTCCGGTGCCTGCTGCCTTAGGACAGTTTCTCTTGTAGTGGCCCACCTCGCCACAACCGTAGCAAGCCTGACCTACACCCGCACCGGAAATTTGAGTGATCGGCTTTACGGGTTCTTTGCAGAAACGAGCCGTGTGTCCTTTCCTGTTGCAGTTGGCGCACTGCATATCTCGGCAAGGCCCATGGTGGTGGAAATTGCACTTGGTGCATTTTGGGAGGTTGCCTACATAAGGCTTTGTTGGGTAGGTATTCGTAGGGACTGTAGCAGGTACAATAGCAGCATTTACTGACACAAGTTGTTTCTTTGCGGATTCTTGGGAAGATCCACCCTTTCCTTTGATCCACGCTCTCTTCCTGCCATTGTTGTTGTTGTTGTTGTGGTTGTTGTGTCCTTTCTGTGGTGCTGGTGCAGAAGTGGTTGAGTTCTGATGACCTCCGTAGTCGATCAGAGATTGTGCCAGTTCCTTAGCACTTTCAAAGGTGTCAGGTTTGGAAGCTAACATGCTTGACCGCATCTGGGGCGTCAGTCCCCAGATGTACCTTTCTATCTTCTTGCTCTTGGGAGCAATCATGTCTGGACAAAGGATTGCTAGTTTGCAGAATCTGTTGGTATAAGTAGCAATGTCGGTACCCACCATTCCGAGAGTCCATAGTTCGTGTTCAAGCTTTTGAATTTCTCCCCGCGGGCAGTATTCCCTCATCATCATGGCCTTCAAGCTCTCCCAGCTTATGGAGTTTGCCACGATTAGGGTAAGTACTTTAACGTGACCATTCCACCAAGTTAAAGCTTTATCAAGAAGGGTGAAGGTTGCAAATTTGACCTTGCTGTGCTCGGGGCATGAGTAGATTTCAAAGACTTCCTCCGTCCTTTCAATCCACTGCCTCAGGGCCATCACACCAACAGTACCATAAAACATCCGGGGCTTGGCATTGGTGAAGTCCTTATAGGTGCATTCTCGAGGTGGTCCATGACTCTCGCCATGGTTGGACGTGTGTGCGCCAGATCCCGAGACATTAGCACTTGAGTTATTGATCTGTGACATGGCGGCTGCCACTGCTGCGGTGACTGCTGCTTGAAACATTACAGCATCAAATTGGGGTGGTGGAGGTGGTGGTATAGGTATTTCCTCACTGTTGTTTCGCCTTGGATTCCTACGCGGAGGCATCCTTCAACTATAGATGGAAAGAAAACAATGATAAGAATTTCATGAAATGGAAAATGTATGTGTCTCATGAATTAAATCGCTATAATTCAACAACAAAAGATAGTATGAGTCTTAAAATAGAAGAATAAATGTTATTTGTAAGACTGAAGGTATGAAACAAGCATTTGGGTTCCCAAGGACCATTCAAGGTTCGAACGAAATACTCAACATAGTAATAATAGTGCCACTTATATTAATATAAAAGTTGTTACAACGATCAAGAAAATTTGTCCCCTATAAGGATCTCCGTTTACCAAGTTCAAGAAATTTAAAGACTTTTAGCCGAGGTCCTAAGCTATAACAAAATTTGAGTTCTTGACAAGCACTACTTGTGTCGAAAGTTGCGTTTGGAGCTTGACTCCGTATCTGATTGCTTCGACTCCATTAGACGCCTATCCAAAGCGGCTTGTTGTTCCCTTAGTTCGGCGAGGGCTGCAATAATTTGCGCTTGAAACGCTTCGGTTTGGAACTGAGCGTTGTCTTGCCTCTTGTTCAACTTACGGATGTCAGAAGTGTGAACCTGCACTTCTACGTTGATATCCCGGAGTCGACTAGCTTGTACTCCAGACTGATAGGACTGATTGGCTAACTTACCCACCATTACCGGGAGTGCTCGATCAGCCGAACCTCCACCGCGAACATCATAGAAGTCCCGGCACATGCCGTAGGGAGGGCGTAGGTTTTGCTGTTGGCTCCAATGGTGGAGGTGACTTCCCCAAACGGGGGTCGGTCCTTGAAAGTTCCTTACGAAGACGGGAGGTTGAATGGGTGGTGGATCGATAACTTCTGACTCTGAGTCGGTACCGGAGTCATCACCCACGTCTATGGGTTCCTCATCCTCTTCGGGATCATCTTCGATCCATCCTCCATTACCTTGGTTGGGAAAGTAGGGGTCGCCAGGGTGGTGAAATCCAGCCATTTGACTATACGAGAATTAGGGTCATAAGAATTGAATAAAGCCGGAACATGTAAAACATGTAAGTTAATCTAGTTTAGATAGCAAATACTCCTATAGTATTTAAATTCTTGTGTTTGATTTTTGTAATGGTTTGGTACGGTTTGACTTGTTGCTTACTACGATTATCCCTCGATTCGTGCGTGTCAACTTGCCTAAATACTTGTAAAATTGTATAACATGAAAATAGTTTGTGGTATGCATGTAATTGTACTTAAATGAACTATCAATTTAAGTTGAACGAAATGCTGCTTAAGTGTAAAAAGAAAATTTGTTTTGCTAGAGAGTATTAGTCCCTTAAGTATTTATAGTTTGTATATCTTATGTGGTTCGATATACTTAGTTCACTATAAACATTGCTCTGATACCAATCTGTCACACCCCCAAACCTGAACGGCGAAAACGTTCGGGGGCAGATGACTTCATGTGGTAGCGTAACAAATGAATACATAGTAAAGAAAGCAATACAACCATCATATATATAATTGAAAGTTTACATTTGTCAAAAGTTACATATTCAAAACCAATTACAATATGAGGTCAAAAATATGAGATTAAACTGGCGCCGCAACATCTCTTCTTCAGAAGCATATTAGTACCTGAAATTTACTGAATCCCTGGGACATACAAGTAATTTTGAAAGAGTTGATCAGCATTTAAGCTGGTGAATTTCATAAGTATTTAAATGACAATGTTTAAATGAAATGAAATGTTTTATCTTTGTTTGTATGCGTTTTAGAAAATCCTATATTTTCTACTAGCATAAAAGTAGTCTTCATTCAAGACCAATGTTTGTTTCCAAAATATATGTAAAGGTAAAATAATAAATGAGTTTGAAAACCTTGTAAATCAATGCGTTTTTAATACCCCTTGTGAGTTTTATAACCATACTATTGACTCGAAATGCCTATACACAACGTTCTTCAGGCGTTGGAATGTTATGACGTTTGTCACCCCAAACGGTGGACTGTAGCTAACAGTCAGGGCGCGGGTTGTCAAGCCCGTATAGATCTATACACAAACACTATGCTCCCCCTCCAAGGGATTCTGGTATATAATACAGGACTTGAAATGTGTACTCGAACGTACATGAAGTTAGTGTCTCACAAACCCGTGGTATAAAAACAGATCTACTGGTTAAAATGTTACGTTTGTTCTTGTATACGAAAGTAAACTTCTTGAAATATATGTTTCTAGTACATAAGAGTTAGAAATCTGTTCGTAAAACTATACCTATTATAGTTTTACAAAGTGTGCCTTGTTTGTTTTTAGAAATACTTAGGAAAAGAATCATTTGTTTATGAAAGCATAGATTTTTGGTGTCGAGTCTACGATAGAAAAGAATAATTTAAGAACAGTTTAGTTTTATACCTGCATTACAACAACTTTATGTTTTAAAAGATGGAATGCTATTGTAACATATGATATATATTTATATAATTAAAAGTTCCTTTAAAGGTTTATAAATCGCATGTGATTTGAATATTTAACAGTATATAAAAGAGTTTCTTTATATAACACACGATAATGCTCGTGTGTTTTACTTGTAATCCCCCCCTTTGAAAGCATATAAAAGTATTTAGAATAATTAAAACGGTTGATTAAGGGGTATGAAACTCACTTGAAAGTTTTGGAGATAGCGAGATGGAAAACCGGGCAGAGTTTCGTCTCGGGAAACGGATTTTCCTCAGGATTCTCGGGAATCTCGGGAGTAAAATCGACCTTCGGGACTTGAGCCAAAAAGACCAGAGCTTCGGGTTTGAACGGACACGGAAAACGAGGAAAAGTAGAGTGAGAGAGAAGAGAAATGAGCCCTTTCTTTGGAAACCTTCGTATGCTATTTATAGAGAGGCTGGTCTGCCTCAGTATGCGGGGCGTACGCTAGTACGCAGCGCGTACGCGTACGTCACGCATGACCGAAGCCTCGACTGCCTCGGCCTCGGATGGGACGGGTCCCTGGGTTAGCGGGTCGGATGGGACGGGTCGCTGGTACGCGGGTCGGATGGGACGGCGGGTCGGGTTCTCCGGATCGTGCGACGTGGATGGTTTGAGGCCGAGCTTCTCGGGTACGCGGGGCGTACAGGCGTACGCAGCGCGTAACTCGGATGCTGACTCCCCTTCGGATAATACCCGAATTTTGAATAAAATAAATAATTAATTTATTTAATAAACTTCAAAAATTCATATCTTCTTCATACGAACTCCGTTTTTGATGGTCTTTATATCCTCGCGTAGGTGAGACTACGCTCTTCAACTTTCGTTTAGACTCCGTCGGCAAATTCCGAAATTATTATTATTTTTTTTTTTAAATATAAAAATCTATCGTGTTTAAGGAATATCTTTGAAAATTCGTAACTTCTTTATCTGATGTCGGTTTTTGCCAGACTTTTTACCGCTGGAATACTATTGTCGAGACCTTCGATTCTCGTTTAGGTAATTCCGGCCAAAAGTCGCTCGATTTCTGATTCGAGTTTTTAGTTGTCTGTTGCTGAGTCGAACTTGGAAAAATCATAACTTCGCTAAATGAAGTCGGATTTGGGCATTCTTTTCACGTACGATCATGGTTCAAAGACATTTAATCATAGAAGGAAATTAAATAGGACTTATTTGTACATTTTATTATGAAAGTAAATTTTATTACTCAGAAGCGGTTACAATACTTGACCCACTTTGGTCGTTACAAAGAGTTGAAATATCGGGTTGTCACAGGTACCTTCCCTATCACAACGCGTTTTAAAGCCGTGAGGCAGCAGATCCCATAAGAACTCTGCAGTTAAGCGTGCTCGGGCGGGAGTAGTACCGGGATGGGTGACCCCCTGGGAAGTCCTCGTACCGAGTGGCCCAAAGCGGACAATATTGTGATACGTGCCAGAGGGGGATGTTACAAATGGTATCAGAGCTAGGGCACGGGTCGATGTGTTCGACGGGGTCGTCGAACCCTATAATGGGGGGTGAAAGTGGGTTAGATCTGATCCCACATCGGCTGGGAGGAGAACTAAGCATTCCTTATAAGGGGTGTGGATACCTTCCCTAACACAACGCGTTTTAAAGCCGTGAGGGCAGCAGATCCCATAAGAACTCTGCAGTTAAGCGTGCTCGGGCGGGAGTAGTACCAGGATGGGTGACCCCCTGGGAAGTCCTCGTGCCGAGTGGCCCAAAGCGGACAATATTGTGATACGTGCCAGATGGGGGTGTTACAAATGGTATCAGAGCTAGGGCACGGGTCGATGTGTTCGACAGGGACGTCGAACCCTATAATGGGGGGTGAAGGTGGGTTGCACCTGATCCCACATTGGCTGGGAAGGAGAACTAAGCATTCCTTATAAGGGGTGTGGATACCTTCCCTATCACAACGCGTTTTAAAGCCGTGAGGGAAGCAGATCCTATAAGAACTCTGCAGTTAAGCGTGCTCTGGCGGGAGTAGTACCGGGATGGGTGACCCCCTGGGAAGTCCTCGTGCCGAGTGGCCCAAAGCGGACAATATTGTGATACGTGCCAGAGGGGGGTGTTACAAATGGTATCAGAGCTAGGGCACGGGTCGATGTGTTCGACAGGGACGTCGAACCCTATAATGGGGGGTGAAGGTGGGTTGCACCTAATCCTACATCGGCTTGGAAGGAGAACGAAACATCTACTTATAAGGGGTGTGGATACCTTCCCTAACACAACGCGTTTTAAAGCCGTGAGGGCAGCAGATCCCATAAGAACTCTGCAGTTAAGCGTGCTCGGGCGGGAGTAGTACCGGGATGGGTGACCCCCTGGGAAGTCCTCGTGCCGAGTGGCCCAAAGCGGACAATATTGTGATACGTGCCAGAGGGGGGATGTTACAAATTCCCTTGGACAATGACCTCGCAGAACAGTTTCCCGAAGAGGCCAATTTAGAACCCGAAGTTGAGAACCTACCTCAAGTTGCCGCGATACCAAATCCTAACCCTCAACTTGTTCTCGAAGGCCCAACACCTATATGGGTCGGAGGCCTGGATAGGCGGAGTCACGAGCAATGCCAACCTCGCCCGTACAATGGAGATTGCCACTTCTATAATAAAAAAGAGGTAGGCTCCACAGACAGAGCTCTTCCAAGCATAGTCCACCGAGTGGCCCACAATATTGAGCTAAGCGTGGTAGTCATTCAGCAAACTATAGAGCTTGAGGTAGACTCAGATACCAACCCAAACCGCGTTCGAAATCTCAAAGTTGCTTATGCGAGGGCAATGAGACACAACAAGGCCCTGAAGCAAGAGCTAGCTGCAACTCGAGTTGATTCCATCAAGAATCGATCCCGTCTATCAGTATATGAAAGACACCTGCTTGACATGGAGTGCCAGCTGGCTAACTTAAGAATCCGTCCAAGAAGTGCCTGTCGCTAGTAGGAAATACTCTACTCATCCTTTCTTTTAGTTAAGAATAACCTTCCTACCTATTCTCTAAGTAGAACTTTTCCCCCGTAAACATTCTTTTATTGCAAGTACTGTCTTTCTAGTTCTTCATTCTGTCAAAAATTCCCTCTGATGGTATGTTGCAGACTTACTCTTAGGTCAAATTTTCCGAACTATGTGTAATCTCAATATCAGCTATAGTGATGGCAATCTTATTTCAATTAAAGATCATTATTATCAAAGTATATTCTAGATCAGTAGCATGCAAACCAAGTAACTCAATCAAAATCATACCACTATTTCATCTTTGAAAGTTATAACTGAGAATGCCACTTCACAAACATCTCTTCAAAATTCCATTCAAGAATAGTCACTTTAAATCCAAAAGTTTATTTTGTGGAGACTTCCTTTATGGATGATTATCAAGACGCTATAGAAGTTGGATTATCATACTCTCGGATACAAGTATAACTTAGCTTAATTAACACTCATGCAATGCTAACCTCTATAAGATACACCTTGGGAACAATATCAGAGCCATTAAGAGTAGTTCTCCAAGGCATGAGATTTATAAGTATATAAATTCGTTAAATACAAATACCAATGACCATCATTACTCACAAGATCGTTTCTCGTCATGCCATAGAACCATGACTTCACAAGGAGATAATGAATCAACTAGTGAGGCACCAATTCTACAGATAAACTTCGCTACATTTCAGGCCACGGTCTAGCCGCTGTATCAGCTGCCATGGCGCAATTCAATGCCCATAATTCGAATGAGAATGGAAACAGTGTCAACACTTCAAATTGTGGCAAAACGCAAAGAAACCAACAAGGGACTAGTCATGATGATACTTCAACTTCCAAACCTAAGAATAGTAAACGAAAATTCTGGAACAAAAAGGAGCGCAAGTTATCTAAAAAACTTGCCAAGAGACAACATGTGGCAACTTCTACAGCTATGACATCTGCCACTCCAGCACCAATGCCAGTACGGAAATACGCTGGAAATCTACCGAAATGCAAGAAATGCAACTTTCACCACTTAGGAAGATGCCGCAAGTTGCGATGTAAGAACTACAACCGGAAAGGACATACCATTCGTTTCTGTAGGGTGCTGGCACGATCAATCAATCAGCTTTTTGGTATAGAAGTGAGTCAAGTTTGTTATAGTTGTGGCAAACCGGTGTTGGATTAGTGTCTAAGTCGATAACTACAGTTGGTATATACTTGACCCGACCCGACATGATCCATTTCGGTTGCATGGTATCAGAACATTTGGGTAGACCTTTTAATGAGAAGAAGATATTTGTGACATATTAATATATTTTAAGTTCTAATATATTAATATGAAATCATATTATTTAATTAGTATTGATCAAGAATTAATTTGGAATTAATTTAGTGATAAAAAAGAGACTAATTAAATATATGGGGATTGATTTTGTAAATAATTGATTCTTATGTATGTGGGCTTATGATCCATGATTCTTTATGTTGGGTTTAACTGATGTGGTGGCCCGTGGATACTCCATGGAGGTTAAAACCCATGGAGCATAAAGAATGGGTAAAGTCATGGGTTACATGATGTAACCCTAATAGCCACACCATATAAAGACCCCATTGGTTGGAGAAATGGGAACTAGTGTATACACAAGAGGGTAAGCGAATTTCTATGCAATCATATCTTCTCTCATGGTTATTCCAAATGTTCATGGTATTGTGTGAACCATTTGAGGTGTCACATTTGGGGTACTAGGCTCTTTAGCTCCATGGAATCAAGCACCAACAAAGAGGTATGTAATTCTACTACTTTTTATATTACTTGTACTTCAAAATATGCTAGCTAGGATAATACTTTGGAAACTTGATATTTGCATGTATAATAGAGAAAACATAGATCCACGGTATTTAGGGTTGTATGTACACCATAGGAGTGTTGGAATGCTCAAAACCCAATAGTGGTATCAGAGCCTAGGCTTGTTTTCACTTATACTTGATGCAAACTGCTTAAAAATCAAAGTTTTGTGCTTTCTGGACAGGGGAATCGACGAGTCCATGAAGGGACTCGATGAGTCCAAGGCAAAATGTATCCAACTCGCCGAGTTGGTTCATGCACTCGACGAGCTGGACCCCAAACAACATATTTTCGAGTTTTGGTGCTGGAATTGGTCTAGAATCATTACCTTTATGTGTTTAAAGTAGTTTTAATTAAGAAAACTCTTCAAGTTCCATAACTTGAGGACAAGTTATGGAACAATTTAAACCATTAAAGAATGTAAATCTTCACAATATAACTTATGGGACTAATTAAGGTTAAACATTTTTTATTATTTAATGAAGAGACTCTTGAACCTCCATAACTTGAGGACAAGTTATGGAGTCATAAAATTATTTAGTGAGGACAAGACTCTTCATTTTGTAACCTTTTCCAACTTTTATGAGTTTTAAGAAACCGAAATGTGACCTTTCATGTAACTTGAGGACAAGTTACACAAACACATTTTAGAATCAACTCCTAGATTAAAATGGATTAAAGACACATAATCAATCAACTTTTCTATTAATCTTAGCAACTCATATGAACAAAGATAATTCACATCATACTTTTTCATGCAATTAGCATAACTCTTAAAGTAATACAAAACATGAATCTATTGACAACTATCTTTGAAATTGGATTAGTATGAACATTACCACATCAAAAATAAGTTTATAAGTCCAAAAATAGCTTAGGGTAATGTTCCTAGTCCAATTCTAGCCAAAACAGTCAAATATAAGCTGTCAGGGGGTCCAACTCGTCGAGTGCATGAATCAACTCGGCGATTTGGATGAATTTAGCCTTGGACTCGTTGAGTCCCTTTCATGGACCTGGCGAGTCAGCTGTGCAGAAAACTCAAAAATTTGTTTTTTAAGCCAAATTTGTAAGTATAACAAGAAAACAAGCCTAGGCTCTGATACCACTGTTGGGTTTTGAGTATTCTAACACTCCTAAGTGTACATGCAACCCTAAATACCTTGGATTTATGTTTTCTCTATTATACACGCAAATATGAACTTTCCAAGGTATTCATCCTAAATAGCATAATAACATTGATTCATATGAATATCTCAAGTTAGAATTACATAACCCTTTGATGTAGAATGTCTTCATGAAGCTTGAGTGCCTAGTGCCCCAAGTGTGACACCTCAAATGGTTCACACAACACCAAATACACTTAGAATAACTTGAGAGAAAATACACACTTCATGAAAATCAGCTAGCCCTTTCACATATACTCTAGTGGTCGATTTTGTCAACAATAAGATGCTTATGTAGTTAGTGACAATTAGGGTAAACCCTAATTGTCATGGCTTTCCATTTCCTTGGATCCATGGGTTCAAATATACCACAGAGCATCCATGGAGCATCTTATGGGTTTTAGCCCAAGTTGACAATCCATGGAGCATTAGCCCACTATTCAAGTATGGATGATTTACACAATCAACCCATATATTTAATTAGTATTCTTTTGATCACTTAACTAATTCTAGATTAATTCTTAATCAATACTAATTAAATAATCTTATTAATATATTAGAACTTATAATATATTAACAAACCTTAAGTGTTATTTCTCTCATTATAGCCAATCCAAATGCATGATGCCATGCAACCCAAATGGACCATGTCGGGTCGGGTCAAGTCTTACCAATTATAGTTATGGACTTAGACATTAATCCAATAATTCTAACCTTCCAATCAAGTGCAAGGAGCAGGCATTGTCGATTGACCATTCTTCTTCTTGTTGCTCCTTGAACAAGGCCTAAATATTACACGGGTAGTTTAGGCATCCAAACTAGTTTGGAGCCTGGGACAACAATTGAATTTCTGATTGATGCATGAAACGAGGTTCCAGGGACTGGTTTCGTGTCAACTTTTAATCCCAGTAATGGGTGTTTCTGAGTTTTTGGAGTGTTGTGACTTTTTGATAATTTCTTCGGTTTAAGGACAAGGGTGGAAACTCCTGTAAGACTTCGGGAGTTTCTATGATAATTTCTTCATTAACAACAGATGAGGTCTGACAATATTAGTTCATTGTGCCACAAATAGGAGTTTGATCACATGTGTGATCAAAAACCTCATGCACAATTTCCTTAATGACACAATTATTACTTAGATTATGAGGTCTACCGAAGTGGGTTCTGATATCTTCGGGAAAAGTCTTGTCATTGACTAGAAAATGAAATTCTCGGTCTGGAGGGACATTAAGTCGATCTTTGTTAAATGGGGGTGGGGAATCCTCTGCGGTAGGATATCCATTGGACCAACCCCAATTGTATGTATTGTCCATAGTTCCATTATTAATCAAATTTTCAATAGCTTCACTTTCATTGAACAAATTTTCTATTAATAGATTTAAGCATACAATCTCACTCTGAGCTAAATCTTTTTGGTTCAAAGCTATCTTTAGTTGTGTTTCACTCAACATTCTTGTATTTTTTTCTAACTCTAAATCTCTTTCTAACATGGCCATTTTGAGTCTTTTGTTGTCCAGTCGTCCTCTCACACGAAACATCTCTTGGGATGCTATGTTCTTCTCATCTAAGGCTTTGTTGTAGTCTGTAAGGACGACAACACATGTGTCATTAAGATTGTCTATAAAAGGTTGATAGTCATGCATGTTATAGGTTAGAGTTTGGATCATGAGTTTTACCTAGTCGACAATTCTTAGAGTTCCATCCTTTTCCATGTAGCAGTAGTTACTTTCCAGCTTTGTAGACCCATCATCATCAGCAGTTGCTAGCATGCAGATCTTGCCTTTTCCTTTGATATTTCTGATGGTTTCATCTCATCTCCGAATGACCAAGCTTGATGGTCTCTTTTGACATGAACCACATACGCCCTAGCCTTTTCCTTTTCCTCCAGTTCTTGAGCCATTCTAAGGTAGAATGCTCTGTCATTCACTACATTAGCTTTGCAATCCTTTGCAAAATGATTCTCTTTGTTGCACTTGTGACATATTACAACATCATTTTTTACTTCTGAAGGAGTACTAGAGTCAAAGGTTTGAATGGACAAAGGTGCCTCCATTGACTCTCTGACGCGTACGCCTAGCGTACCCTCATGTACACCCAGCGTATGTGAGGCTCCTCCGCGATCAATCATGTAGAGTACGCTAAGCGTACTCATAGGTATGCCCAGCGTAATTGAGGGACCAATTACACTCATAAGCAAAATCTTGAGGGTTTCATGACATACCAGAGTTAGGGTGTTACAGTTAATTTTTCCCATACTCATTTTGCTCTTATCACTAGCTTTGCCGATTGGATTGACTGTAGACTTTCGTTTAATAACCTTGGCAATCTCAATGTCGAGTTTTGTCAATTCATAAATATACAAAACCAACATTCTCTTCAGATGAGCAATGATAGGTTCATATTTTTGTTGTTCGTTAAGTAGAAGATTGAGCAGCAAAATCCAGTCATGAGGGTTTAGATTCGGCAGATCTGCAAGCGAGAATTCATGCAGAGAATTTTCTAACCCCCTCGTCACCTTGAATTTGACATTAACAAAACCGCCATTAGAAATAGGTCCAATGACTTTGACTGTTGTGATTTTATAGGAACTCTAGGTTAAATATTGTGGTTTATCAAAGGCGAGATAAAAATCGATAAGGGCTCTGTCTACCTTCGTATCTGGAGAGGGAACATCTGCGATTGAATCAAAATAGTGAAATACAAAGGCTCTTTTCGTAATGAACGTATCAAAATTCTAGTATTTCATATTATCCATTTCAAACGAAGCAACCCCTTCCAAACAGTTTATGCTTGGAAGATCAAAGGCTTCGTGCATCATTCGCTCCAACGTCCATAGAGGAAACAACACTTTTCTTCATTACAATGTTTCATGAGCTTCTTTCTCCTTTCTCTCTTTCTCTTCAGCTTCCCTCGCTATGCAATCATTCTTATTTAGTTCTAGATCATGATCCTTTCTTTTTAATTTATCTTCTTCAGATTCGTCCTCTTCCTTATCTTCACCCATTGGTTGCTTTCCTTTATCAATATTTGTTTTCTCCCCTTCCTTAGCATCTTTACCATCTCCCCATTATTCTGGAGAGACAAGGCCCTCTGGAACACCCTCAAGCGTGTTCAACAAAGCGATGGCATGGCGAATCTTATCAGCTAGATGCCTTCTAATAGTGATAGTTAAGATTAGGTCATGAGCTTCGAGGAGGTTGGATAACAATGAGTTGACATCACTGACACAACATTTCATAATTGTTCGCTCAGACTTGAGTTCATTAATCTCCCTTTTCACTTGCTTGAGCTTAACTGATTGAGTGTTCAGTTGGGTGGTCCATAGTGCAAGTTCATCCATGCATTTGCTTTCGATGGCTAAATCGGCTTAAAATTGAGTAAATCTTGAAGAACTTGATGTCTGAAAGGCAGAATTATCAGCAGAAATATCAGCCCGAAGCTTCTCAATAGACTCTTGTTCTTTACGAAGCGAGGCATTTAGATTAACAATGCATCATTTTCATTAGGCGCATTTGTTGTTGTAGCCGTGTTCATCTCTGTTATAAATGCTTTCGTGTCAGAGATTAGTTTATCAACTCTCTCGGTCGCTTACAGACAAGATTGATCAGAATCTCCAACAACTTTGTTGGTTGTAGCAAGATTGGTAGCATGCTCCTTTACCAAGGTATCAAGCATACCCTTTACAATGGCTTTAAAGTAAGCTTGGCTAGAAGAAGCAGTAGAGGAATCAAGGATTGAATCCAGTTTTTTCCTGAAGAGAGAAAGGACTGTAATGAAATGTATCAAAATCAAAACCCTCTGCAACAAGAAAGTCTTATGATTCATGATGTTGAGGAGAAACATGAGTTGTAGTGGAAGTTGTGAAACCTGATGTCTTTTCCCCCATATTAGATGCATTGACATCAACATTAGGTCCGACGGTGGTAGTGGCAGTGGATTAAAAAAATTGGGTTTTGTTACGGAGTAAAAATGTGTTGTTGGGTAGAGACATGAGGTGGAAAAAGAGTAACAGTAAAAGGTGTAGAAGTATGAGTAGGATAAGAAATTGGAGAAGGAACTCTAGTATCGGGGTTTACCTCTTGGTTCGGTGATGTTGGAAGCGAATGACCATGGAGCGATTCATCAGAGTGAGAGGCTTCACTTTTGTTTTTATCAACTTCCTTTTTATCAAAAGGAACATAATCACTGTCACTTGGAGAGGAAGGTTGGGGCATGGCCATCTTTTTGAGCTTTCGCTTCTTGGGAGCTGAAGGATTAGTACCTGCAGCCTTTCGCTTTTTAAGAGTAATGGCTTGAGAAGATTGACCTTCCTTAAACTTTTTCGCTTTATCTCGCTTCTTGCCTCCTTTCTTTTGAGTATCAGCTTCATCTAATGACTTTTTCATTTCAGGAGTGATCTGTCTCGGACCCGAAATTGGTTTCGTCTTGTAAGACTTGAAAATTCTACTCGCTCCAGACACAGTTCGGTACATCCACTCGGGAATTTATCCGATGAAGGAAAATTTGGAGTTGTCTGCAATAATAATCTTCTTCGTGTGGAATGTGGTGATTGAAGCCATCAAAGAATCTGCCATAATTTGCACATTAAGCTTCTGAAGAGACCTATACACCACCAAAGTCCAAAAACGGCCACAAGAGATTTCGGTGTGTAGAGAAGATGAATTCATGCTCTGCAATAATAGAGCCCACGGTAGCGAGCCATAATCGAGATTAATCTCATGGTAGAGACCATAAATGTTTATCATAAAAAGTTTGTTGGCATAGTCCGACCCAACAACTCTCTCTGAAAAAGCTTTGAAAAGTAAAGTAAACAAACCATTCCATTGTGATGGGAGAGAGGATTTCTTGAACTTAGTGATGGTGGTGAGAACTTCAGAATATCCCATGTGATAGAAAATCTTGAAGATTTGAGCCATAGAGAAAGAATCTGGGTTTATCATGGAGTCATCGTAGGCTAGCCCTAGAAGAGAGCAGAATCAAGCCTTTATAATCGAAGTCTTCTTATCTAAAATCTCGAAGATAATCTTTTCCTCATCCTTCAGGTAGATTGCAGATGAATAAGCCATTGATAACAGCGACATTGGAACCATGTCAACCTTGGTTAGGGAAGTAACAAGCGGTGAGTAGTTAAGGCATTCCATGATAGGTACCAAGTACGAGTCGTATTTGAATGGTGCTAAATCCAACATGAGATTTTGATTGGGCTTGATAGTGACGAGAGAGGATTGAGCGGTTCGTTCTTGATCAGATGAAGAATTGGCCATTGTAGAAGTTTCTTGAAGAAGATGAACAGTAAGTAATCTCCTTTAGAGTGCTTGAGAGTTGTTATGAGTGGTAAAGAAGAATAAGGTCAGCGTGAAAACCCTTTATACGAATACCTAGGAGAGAGAAAAATCGTGATGACGACTACATGATTTTCTTTGAAAACAGCGCCTGAAAAAGCGCAATTGACAAATGTTCATCCTAAAAAGGTGTCAGACGGCGTGATGATAGGGACGTTTCAAATTTCACGCGCCTTTTGGTTTGAATTCTTATCCTGAACTTTTGTCGTGTCTACTTTAACTTGCTCCCAAAGTTTCAATTCCCAATCTTTACAATAGGTCACCATATACCCTTTCGCTTGAATAAAACTCGTTTAAGCGAACTTCAACAAATCTGCAAAACTGAAAATGCCATAAGTTTCACGAACAAGACTTTTGAAAATCAAGATATTTTCGTGCAAGAGTGTTCTAAAGAAAGAGAAATAAAACTAGTTATATTTGTGGGATTTAAGTGATGTCTTTAGAGATATGAAACTGTGGATCCGGGGCACTAATCGCTTCCTTCAAAGTCATGAGAGACTAAGAAGTGCTTGTGTGGTTTCCCATTGAAATATGATCAAATATTTATTAAGAAACATTAAAAGGTATCTTTTTCAGTTCGGCTTTAAGTGTGGCTTTCGCTTAAACCAAACTACAAAACTTGACATAAGTTCGAAAGTTGGGTGAAGTACTTATGTGGCCAGTGTAGCCTAAAACATCAAGTAGGTTGGTATATTTGGCAGTAACTTTGAATAGAAGTCTCAAAAACAAAATGAAACTGGATCTTTTTGGGAAGAAATGTTTTGGCAATAGAACACTTCATAAAGATCTTGCAAAAATAAAAGAGATTTTGTGGTACAAACCATAAAAATGGTATTCGTTAATTTATGGGTGAAAAACTAGAACTCACAATGGTTCATCGTCAATTCATTATGGTGTTGGATTGTGGGTCTCACTTAGCACGTGGTAAAATGAAACTAAGATCATCAATACATATTTTGTGTAACTATAAACCTCGGTGGTAAATTCTGAGAGTCTCAAGGGTTACATTGATGAAGATGAATTGAATGGATAAATATTGAGGTGGTTCCAGAGAAAGAAAATGTACCTCTATTGTGATAGAGTGACTATGCAGAAAACTATTAACTCATTGTGAGAACAGTAAGGCAGCTCATGACTAATGTGAACTTTGCAGCCTAATTGGGAAGAAACGAATGGTAGATACGATTCATTAAGGGTTCACATAGAGTCAAGTGTGGCTTCAGAAAACATACAATAGCATGCTTCTAGGGACATTTAGCTAATACATAAGTAAACAAGTTTATATCTGCCCCGTCAAGCGGAATAACTCTGGATATGTGTTGCCATGAGCTTCGCTATTATTTATTTTTGGTATTTTAAATAGTTGTGAGAAAGCAAATAAATAACACTAAAAAGAAAAGAAGGTAATTTTTTGTTTTTTAATTTTCTAAAAAAGAATTAAAATAGAATGAAAAGTAAAATATTTTTGGATTTTGGTTTTCTGAAAAGAAGTAAAAAAAGAAAATTAAAATGTTCATAAACAAAATAGTATACGTACAAAAAGGATATAGGAGTTCCAAACCAATATGAGAGTTGATTAAACAACAGAGAGTTCACTTATAGAGAATGAGTGAAGAAAATTAGAGCGAGAGTTTGGTTCACTTCGTGTCTGGAGAAAATTGGAAACAAAATAGAGCGAACGTTCGACTTATTTCGCTTTACGAATACTTGCTAATCCGAAAGCGAAGCTGATTTTCATAAAAGCGAAGGTGATTTCGGAATGGATTTAGCTTCCATGATTCTGAAGCCTTGGAGTATTCTATTAAACGATGCTTTAGGTAAGGCTTTCGTGAACATGTCAGCTAGTTGATCAGTGGATCGAACGAAGTGTATTTAAACATTGCCATCTTCTACGTGATCTTTGATGAAGTGGTACCTCAGTACGATGTGTTTTGCCTTTGAGTGATGCACTGGATTATGAAAAATGTGAATAGCGCTTTCGGAATCACAATAGAGAGGGATTTGTTTCATGTTCAGGACATAGTCTCTAAATTGACTTTGAATCCAAATGACCTGTGAGCTACAAGATGCAGCAGTTATATACTCAAATTCAGCTATTGACAAGGATACACATGTTTGCTTCTTGCACGACTAACTGACGAGATTTCCATCGAGAAATTGACACCTGCCAGTAGTGCTTTTTCTATCTAAATCGCATCCTCCAAGATCAGCATCTGAGAATGCTTGAATGAAAAACCCCCGCCAGTAGTGCTTTTTCTATCTAAACCACATCTTCCAAGATCAACATCTGAGAATGCTTGAATGAAAAACCCTGATTTCTTTGGATACCATATGCCAAGAGACGAGGTTCGTTTCAGGTATCTGAAGATGTTTTTGTTGGATTAGTGTTTAAGTCAATAACTATTTTGGTATGTACTCGACCCGATGGTGCATGGTCCTTTTGGGTTGCCATCACCAAAGCAATTTGACAGGATGAATTATGGAGAGAGAGGATTAATTATGATTTATTAATATATTATGAGAATAATATATTAAAGGATAAATCATATTGTTTAATTAATATTAGTCAAGAATTAATTGATAATTAATTTTGTGGCTAAAAGAGATTACCTAAATTTAAGGGACTGGAACTGTAATTATAAGATAATTGCATTTGCGCTATGGATTACTTAATAAGATATAAGTTGGACGAATTCTATGGGGAAGCCCATTAGAAATCGTCCAAGGGATATACCAAAGGATTCCATGGGCTGCTTAGGGCTTAAGAAGCCAGATTAGAGTTTCCTAGTTTAAAACCCTAATAGCGTACATGTATATATAGTACCCTTAAGCCCCAAAAACGTGATAAGAGTTTCCTTAGGGTTTCCACACGATTTTGGTGCCTCCTCTCTTATCATTCTTCATCCTCTTGCTCTTGGTGTTTGTGAGGCATTAGAGGTACTACACTTGTGGTACTTGCTTTCAACGGCTAAGGAATTCAAGGAACTAGTTGTTATTGCTATATAACAACAAAAGGTATGTATTGTATTATATATATGAATTTAGAAAGTAATTGAAGCATGCCAGGTTTCTTTTGTGTTCATAAAGTTGTATAACTAATAGTGAAAACATAGATCCAACTCTAGGGTTGAATGCACACGTAGGATTGTTTGTATAAAACCCATCAGTGGTATCAGAGACATTGGTTTTTGTTTTCTATTAGCTTTTATTCAAATGTATGAACTTGACAAATTAGGTTTTATAGCCAATAAACCCTAGCAGGCTATAGATTTCGAGATTAGGGTTTCCTAACCCTAATTTGTGAAAATATCATGAAAAGGTTTTATGAATCCTTTCCATTAGTCCAAGATTTCAAAATCTAGGGTTTGCAAACCCTTAGATTTCAGGATTAGCCTCCTTCCCCAAGATAAGATCCTAAATTTTTGGGATTTGGATAATCCCATATCTTGTAATTATCTTTTAATTGTTACATATGGTAATTAAAGATCTTGAATTATTCCATCCCTTATTTTCGAGATTTAGAGAGGGATTCAAGGGATTAGGATATATTAAATGTATAAATGGTAATTATCCTCATGATCTAGATAATCCCTTGTGATTTAATAATTTAAATTAATTGTTTAATTTATGGTAATTATTAAATCAAGAGTTTTAATATTTAAAATTTCAATTTAAATGTCTTAAATTCGAAAATTTTAAGTGAGATTAAAACCTAATTGTTTTGAAGAGTTTCAAAACTTTCCCTCAAGTTTTGGAATTTAAATTGTTGATTAAAAGTTAATTTTGAAAGTCTAAATTCCAAAACCCTAATTTTGAAAGGTTCAAATTACACCCTTATGGTTTTATTAAATTAATTAAGTGTATAATTAAAAGAAAGTTAATAAATCCTTAATGATTTTGGTTAATTAAAAGTATAATTTAAACCACCTAATATTTTAAACTTGTAAAATACACCCTTATACTATGTATAACGTTAAAAGTTTAATATTATATATGTATAACTAAAATGCTAGTCTTACCGTTAGTAGGCCTCATTCATGAAGTCAATCTATAAGGGGGTATAAGGTTATGGCCTATAAAATGGCCGTTTAATGGGTGTCCACTCTCACCCACCACTTCCTTGATTGGTGGAGGGTCGTTAGCCGAACGGGTAGGATAGGGCAAACCCTTTCCATTAAAAGTATAGTGAAGTATAAAGTAACTAAAAAAGTTTTACAAAATTCTCAATCTTAGTTACTTTAGGCAAAAGTGAATTGATGCAATTCCATGAAATTAGACGTTGTGCCCTTGCGAAGACGTTAGTGGAGCGTGTGTGGTTAACTGGCACACTAAATGGTTCTAAGAAAAGGTAGCAAAGGGTGACTCAATGTTTGTCACAGTTCGGTGGAGCGTGTGTGGTTAACCGGCACATCGAATAGGTAACTGTAACATGTGGGGGCACCATGTAAGTTTGCATGGTTATTCACACCCGCTTTGTGATCCTCGGTATCCCAATCACAAACTTGAGGGGAATATCGAGATTTAAACATGCCATTGAAAAGTTCAATGAATCTCCAAGGATCTAGGTGTTTTCATAGATTTAAAACTTAAATTTCTTTTTCGTTTTTTCATGGTTGAAATTGGTAAATCATCATTTACCTACCTTCAAATATTCTGCAACTAGATTACGACATCCCTTTTTCTAGGTTGTAGCGTATTATGTTGGGTCCTAGCCTTAATATCTCATTTGGGTGATTTATTAAGGACTCAATCAACTAACTTGAATTTGGTTTCTCCCATTTTGTAGATGTCAAAGTATGACAACTATGGTGTTCCCAAATCCTGTGGAACAAGCTTTCCACATGAAGATGATATTCCATGATTTGATCGAGGAAAAAGAGATCATGCTTCACTTCCTCCACCTCCTCCAATTATTCTCCTTAACCCACAAGTTCTAAGGCTTGAAAAGTTCAAGCTCACTCAAGCTCCTTTGGCAAGTAAACATGGGAAACCTGTGTGTGTACACGTCTTAGAGATGAAGTCACACATTGAAAGGTTAAGGATGTTGGGTGTCGAGATTTCAGGTAAGTTGGCTGTTGACTGGGTTCTTCACTTGCTTCCTGAATCATATAGTGAGTTCGCTAGAGAGTACTATATGATGGATCATGACGCGACCCTCATTGATTTGATCTATTTGCTTATAGCTGCTGAATCAGAAACGATTTGGCAAGTTGGTCGAGCAATTTTTTCTGGAAAATCAAACTCCCAAACTTTAATGGATATTTAAAACGGTGACATTGGAGATCCGGAAAAGGTAGATTCTGAGATAGTTCCATGTGCCATTCTAAGGGAATCCATTTTCTTTTATTTCCAAGAGAAGGGGCATTGGAGATGAAGCTGCCCTATTTACCTGAGAGATCTAAGAGATGGGAGAGTCAAACCATATGGCTCTGCTTTAGGTAAATTCAATTAACTAAATCTTTTAAGTTCCTATTGTAGATTCTTAATACATGATGTGATAAGATTACATTTGATATTTTGTAGAATCGAAGAAAAGAGAGGAAACTTAAGGGAAGAAGTGAGCGGAATCTAATCGTGAAGAAATTGATTTCGATCGCATTAGTTAAAGATTAGATTCTTGAGCTACTATTAGAGTTAGAATAAGAGTGCTAAGAAATATGTATTAGCATAGTTTTTTAATGAATTGCATTGTAAGGACAAATTTTTCTGCAATAAAATAAATTTTTGATTTTATATTATTTATTTATCCTTCTGATGGCGTGTATGAAAAATTGATGTTTTGAATGTTTCTATTATTCGTAATAATGGATTTGATTTTTAATTATGTGGAAATGTCGAGAATTTACCAAATAGGGAGAGTTTCTCATCACTCAAGTTTCAATTGGACAGAAACTTGGAATCATGCAACTTGGTTGCGTGATGAATGAGAAATTTCATATTTGAAAATTAGACTAATTCGTTGACAAAGTGTCAAGTGCAGGACTAGGAGATTGAGTACACAAAGTTGTGAGTTGATCAAGTCCACCACAAGAGTAACAAAGATATTCGTCATGATTTACTAAAGGTTTAGTAAATATGGTTATACTTATAAGATTAAGTGTAATTCTGAATTGATTGAAAGAGTTTAAATCAATAGCTAAACGAATAAGAAGAATCAAGTAGGCAGAAAAATAAAAGTTTTATTATGTTTTATGATAGGTCTTAATGATTAAGAACCATATCTCAATTGATCCTCTAAGTGAGTCTTAGTACAATTGTATGTCTGATAAGAGGAATCAAGAATTGAAGAAATGGTTAAATCAACAAGTCAATCATACTTCGTTCCAAAACAAGTCTTAGAGCTAAGATTGTGACATTGAGTGAAAAGTCTTAAGCAGGTTTATAACATTCACCGAATGTGGAAAGTTGTGATGTCTTAGATAAGACAAAGACCAACTAGGACCAATTTTGTGATGTGTTTTGTCTTGATAAAAGCTACACGAACTCTTGAATATTTGTTTTTCGAGAAATGTTTATTGACAAGAGAATCTTATATGTCAAGGAGTCAGTGGGAGTCTTAATGGTCTTGAAAGGTTTCAAGAACAAATCAAGAATAAACCTTATCGATCATCACTAGCACACGACTTGAGGTTTATAACCTATCGTGTTGATGTTATTTTGTTTCTGTGCCATTCCAATTGAGTTAATTATGCATGTGAGTTCTATGAGTTCTCATTTGAACGCATAAAAGGCAAGGACCTTGGTCAATGAAAAGTACATTGATAGGAAAGGGTGAGTTGCTTAACTGCTTGGAAGACATGGTGGGCACTCGTGTTACCATAAGGCAATAAATCAAGATTAAGAGTTCGGTCCATATGAGTTTGGATTTGTCGCAAACTTTGGTTTTGACAAATTCACATGGATAGGAACACATACACCATTAAAATCTAAGTGTCATAAGATTCCCTCCTTCATGAAAATGACTGTGAGGAAATGCTTTCACTAATAGAGATTTTAAGAAGATAGTGATTGTGAAAATTGCATTCTTAAATTCGATTATGGTTACGATATCCCTTTCCATGATTTGAATAGTGAGATTTGGCAATTAGTCTAAATTGTTTAGACGCATATGAGCTATCCAAGGCAAAGGTGTATAAGCTTAGATAAAGGATTATCAAAGCATTAGGTATTAGAAATATGAACTTAACAAATTCAATAGGTATTGTTTTTCTGGAAGTTAAGCTATTTTCTGAATACATGTCAAAGCTAGTGGGAGCATAAGAGTTGTGCTTATATGATACTAATCATCATGATAGTGGGAGCATAAAAGTTGTGCTTGTATGATTATTATGGCAAGTATTTCAAGTTAGCAATATTAATTATAGAAAACAAGAGTTATACTTTGTAAAGTCGCAAGGGTTGAAAGGTTGTTTTGCTATAATTAAGGGAGAGAATATTATGCTTCATTTCAAATCTAAAGGATTAGGTTGTGGAATGTTAATAAATTTAGTCAAGGATACATAGTGTGTTCTCAAAATTTTGATTATGATTATGGAATCCCTCTTCATAGTTCGAATTGTGAGAACGTGACACATTAAATATTATGGCAGAAGATTGATAAAGTATTATATCTTTATGTAAGACATTATGCATCGTGTCCTATACGCTTCAGGTATAGGATCAATTGTAAGTGCTATGATATTTTACCATTCTAAAATTTTCCAAATCTCTAGCACATTTAGAGGGAAAAAGGACAAGAATCGGTTTTGAGTAAGATAATTAAACAACTATCAAAGGACGATCCAAAGCTCGCTGAGGATTGGTCGCTTGTGAGTAGTTGGAAGTATGGTATTGGATGGAACATATCGACATTATTATGAATAGATAAGATTCTATTAAGAAAGAGTTGTCATATGGAAAATATGGAAATGTTTCCATATTGGGAGTTGGATATTGAGAATCTGTATCTAGATTAGAAACTTTTATGCAAGAAAGGATGTTCAAAGGAATGTACTTTGAGTGAGAGACATCCTATCTATAGAATTGTTTCTTATAGAGATTGGCCAAGTCTTGATGATTTTGAGATATGACTTTACGAAAGAATAATTGCATAAAATGTTAAAATCTAGCATAAGTAACAAGAATTTGATATTCTTACACTTGTGATAGGGATTGGGAGTTGTGAAATGAGCATGATTGGAAATGTGTTCATTTGATCTATTTCACAAAGAAAGGACCACAGGTAAACATTGTGTGCATGCTAAGAGCATGGGACAAGTGTAGTAAAAATTCAAGTAAGAAGTTGATTACCCGAAACAACAAATAATGAGTGATCGATATGGTGATACATAAAAGGTGTTTTATTTCTACTCAAGGGTTTGGGACCATATAGGATTAGTATTATTCTTGTGTTTCACTTTGCATGTTTTGACTTCCTGAATAATTAATTATTTCAGAATAATCGAATTATTCGAACAGAACACAGTCGTTCATATGTTGGAAGTAGGTATGAATGAAGACTGTCGTGAATTGGTGTGTGGATTGTCTAAAGTGTATTAGACATAAGCAAATGTTTGCTGAAACGTTCGTGAGTGCTTATGAATATGATTTGAGCATTGGATTAAACCCATGCTCACTTGGATCACTTCATGGATTTTATCACGAGTGATTGGTGAGACGATAATATCTTATATTCTTGAAACCGAGATGTGTGAGTTGTATCTTGCGAGTCGGTTACACATTGATAATATGTAAACGCACCAGTAACTTGGTGTCATAAAACATATTGTTGTGTGTGATTCGGTAAGTGAGTGCAAGCAAGCATTGAATCAAAGTTAATCCGTTCCTTTTATCCAAAGTAGGATGAAAGTGATATCTGTGGGCCCCTCAATGATTTAGTGATGACACCTAAGTTCTTGGCCAAGCTGAGACTAATTTGATGTGTTCAATTGTAGTCTGTTGTCGGTCGTCATAAATCGGAAATCAGGAAACAACACATAGACAGAGAGAATGATTTAAATCCATGTCTCAGTCTATACGATATCTAGATTGGAAGAATATATGATCCCTTATCTAAAGGACGCATATCTGATAAGATCAGAGTTGACAGCGACTTTTGAAAGCTACGATGGCAGATCAGGATCTGAAGTCATACGCAGAATAGTTATTAGACTTATACAAGTGGGAGACTGTTGGATTAGTGTCTAAGTCCATAACTATTTTGGTATGTACTTGACCCGATGGTGCATGGTCCTTTTGGGTTGCCTTCACCAAAGCAACTTGATAGGATGAATTATGAAGAGAGAGGATTAATTATTATTTATTAATATATTATGAGAATAATATATTAAAGGAGAAATCATATTGTTTAATTAATATTAGTCAAGAATTAATTGATAATTAATTCTGTGGCTAAAAGAGATTAATTAAACTTAAAGGACTGGAACTATAATTATAAGATAATTGCATTTGGGCTATGGATTACTTAATAAGATATAAGTTTGACGAATTCTATAGGGAAGCCCATTAGAAATCGTCCAAGGGATATACCAAAGGAATCCATGGGCTGCTGAGGGCTTAAGCAGTCATATTAGGGTTTCCTAGTTTAAAACCCTAATAGCCTACATGTATATATAGTACCCTTAAGCCCCAAAAACGTGATAAGAATTTCCTTAGGGTTTCCACACGGTTTTGGGTGCCTCCTCTCTTATCATTCTTCATCCTCTTGCTCTTGGTGTCTGTGAGCCATTAGAGGTACTACACTTGTGGTACTTGCTTTCAAGAGCTAAGGCATTTAAGGAACTAGTTGTTATTGCTATATAACAACAAAAGGTATGTATTCTATTTTATATATGAATTTCGAAAATAATTGAAGCATGCCAGGTTTCTTTTGTGTTCATAAAGTTGTATAACTAATAGTGAAAACATAGATCCAACTCTATGGTTCCATGCACACATATGATTGTTTGTATAAAACCCATAAGTGTTTGACATCCACCATGTGAGGTTCATGTGGATTTTCCTGGAACATGGGACATTAATGAAAAACATAATGTCCGATCTACTAGCTGTTAAGTACATCAATGACCCTATCATCTGACGATACTGAGTCATATCAGAAGTTGGTTTATCCAGAGATGGTGTTAGTTTCATTCCGAATGACATTGGAACTTTCACTATTGAGTCTCCCGTCATACCTAACTTTGCCAGTAAGGTTTTGGTGTTAGCCTCCTGATTAATAAAAATGCCTTCTGGTCCCTATCTAATATTCAGCCTAACGAAAAAAGTTAATTGGACCCATTGAACTCATCTCAACTTTAGTCTCGATCAACTTGCGAAACTAAGCTATTAAGCTAGGATTCGTAGAACCATATACGATGCCATCGATGTAAATTTGGACGATCATTAGGTGGTCACCCTCTTTCTTACGAAAGAAGGTTGGGTTAACCGAACTTTGTTTGAAGTTTGACATTTTAAGAAAGCGAGTTAGAGTTTCATACCAGGCTTTTGGCACTTGCTTTAGACCATAAACGGCTTTATCCAAAATATAGTAGTGATTGGGAAATTTCTCGTTCATGAAACCCAATGGTTACTCGACATATACCATCTCTTCCAGTTCTCCATTCAACAAAGCACACTTGACGTCCATTTGAAACACCTCCTAAATTCTTGTATGCTACAGATGCTAGAAAGATGCGAACAGATTCTAACCTTCCTACAAGAGCGAAAGTTTCTTCATAGTCAATTACTTCTTCCTGACAGTATCCCTTGTCTACTATTCTCGCTTTGTTCCTAATAACATTTCCCTCTTTATCCACCTTATTACAAAACACCCATTTTAAACCAACAACTGATGCATCTGGTGGAGTTGGTATTATTCACCAGACCTTGTTTCGCTCAAACTCATTGAGTTCGTCTTGCATCGCTTGCACCCAATTAGAGTGATCAAGAGTTCTGTTGATAGTTTTGGGTTCTACCTTAGAAATGAATGAGTTGAACAATCAAAATTCCACCTTAGAGAATAATGCATTTTGCTTCGCTTTCAATTGAGATCGTGTAAGGATAGTTGCAGATGACTCACCTGTGACTTGAGCTTTTGGGTGATCTCTGCTCCATTTTGTTAGTGGAGGATAATTTGGGTAATACACAGGATCCAGATTAGCATTTACTTCTTCGAATTCAAACTGTACATCCGAGTCATCAGTCACTTTTTATTCTCCCCCTCAAATGATGATGGATCTTCGCTCTGAGGTTCAGATTGCTCCCCTCAACTGGATGTTCATGGGTGCTACTTGGAGATGGATGCTCCCCTTCAAAAGCCACTTTAGGTGACGAAGACGAGCCCTCCCCCTGCAATGGTGTGTGCGATGTTGTTGTTTTGCTTGAAATTAGAGGTTCGGTTGAACTCGGAGGTTCGTTTCCCATATCTTTCACTACGCCGTCAATGATTTTCTTGAATACATCCTCGTTGTTTTCTGCTGCTTTATGTTCAGAAGAAATAGCTTTTTCTGGTTCATCAAAGAGAAGCATAAACTCATCATCTAGAGTTTAGATAGGAACCGTTACTGGACTTGGATTTCGAAAAATCTCCTCGGATAGGCTTTCAGTTTGCTGAATCTTCTTCAAATAGTTATCATCAAATGTGATATAGTAGGTCTCCTCTATCTTCTTTGAGCATTTGTTGAGGATCCTAAATGCCTTGGAATTCATAGAATACCCGAGAAAGATACCTTCATCAACTTTCGCATCGAATTTGTTCCGGTTTTCCTTGGAATTGAAGATGAAATAACTGGAACCAAATACGTGGAAAAGATTAAGGTTAGGTTTGCGATTGCTAATAATTTCATATGGAGTAAGAGAGAATTGCTTGTTCAGAAAGTGTCTATTTTGGGTAAAGCATGCAGTTGCAATAACATTAGCCCAAAAATACAATGGTAATGAAGCGAAGGTAAGCATTGTTCGAGCAGCTTCACACAAAGAACAGTTTCGTCTTTCAACTATGCCATTCTATTGTGGGGTGTAAGAAGTATAGAAATTATGTGTGACTCCTACATCAGCTAGAAATTCTTCAAAGTATTGATTTTTAAATTCTAGCCCATTATCGCTACGAATATTGCGAACCAGCTTTCGCAGCTGAAGCTCAAATTTCTTTATGAAACTCCTGAGTGTGGAAGTTGCCTCAAATTTCTGTTTAAGAAAGAACATCCAAGTGGAACGTGAAAAGTCATTAGTTATAACAAAAATATACTTACTACCACCAAGACTTTCGATTGCAGAAGTTCCACAAAGTTCTATGTGTAGAAGTTCAAAAGGTTCAATGATTTTCGTGATTAATCGATTTGGATGGCTTTTCCTACTTTTCTTCCCCATTCCACATGCTGCATATAAATGATCCTTATCGAACTTCAATAGATGAAGCCCTCGCACATGATCACGAAGAACGATCTTGTTGATATCCTTGAAATTTAGGTGTGAAAGTCGTCTGTGCCATAGCCAGCTATCACCGAAGTAAGCTTTAGTTAGTACGCAGATAGCAAGTTTTCCTCTTATTAGATTCAAATTTAGAGGGTACATTTCGCCTTTCTTTGGAGACTTCAAAAGAACAACTTTCGTTTCCTTTTCTACAATCTCAGAACCTTCATCATCAAATCTTACTTTCAGGCCTATTCCCACAACCAATTGAGAAACGTTGATTAGGTTGTGTTGTAATCATTCCACATAAGCCACCTTTCGTATTGAAAAATCTATGTTTGTAATCATCCTATTTCCTTTGATCGTTCCAAAAGAGTTGTTACCATACTTTACATTTCCACCATTTCTCAGTGCACGAAATTCCTTTAACTCTTCCATTCTCCCAGCCATGTGACGTGAGCAACCACTGTCTATGTACCATTCGTTTTCAAACTACTCGTCACAAATAACCTGCAAAGATTAAGCAGATTTAGGAACCCAAATTTGCTTGGGTCCTGGTGAGCCTTTTACAGAATAAGGAAAATTAATAGCAATATCAACCAAATAAGTTCGCTTAATTAAAGTTGTTTTTTTTTTCTTTCCTTTTAATGGTGAAAAATTTAATCCTATTATCGTTAAGTTTCGTATCCTTTAAATCAGATTTTTTACTTTTAGATTTAATTTGATTTTTGATGAATTCTCTCTCTACTCTCTTAGAATTAGATATCGACTTTTTGGTTGGAACTTTGGGCTCTTTAACTAGCTTTCCCTTTCCCTTGACATCTTTGGGTGAAGATCTTAGGGGTTGAGAAGGATGGGATTTTGGTTTTTCACTTGAATTCGTCGAACAAGAAGGTTTTGGAGTAAAGTTCTTTGATTTCTTTTGCTGATTGCAAGAATGACAGTGCGAAGATTGACTATCATTCGCAAGCGAACTAGCTTTCGTCCTTTGATTTGAGGATTTCTCTTTGTAAACGTAGCTCAAATTTTGGGATTACCAAAATTTCTTCCTTTCATTGAGATTTTTCTGATATCTCTTATTCCTTTGACGTTTTTGCTTAGCAAGTTGTTTTAAAGATTTGTGAATATCCACCTTTCGCTTTGATTCACTTGCATGAGATTCGCTCTTTCCTGAATGAGCTTTATTTGGACACTCCTTAGTACCACTTGTACTACCCTTTTAAAAGCTTGATGGTTTATTTATGGGCTCAACCACATATCATCCCTTTGTCCTCCATGAGGTCCTATCTGACAGACCCACAGTTTTGTCCGCATTGTCAATTGGTGCCGACCAAAAGTAATTGGCACACCCGTCTTTGTTGTCTTCATCTACGAGCGATGTTAATTCTACTATTTGAGTTTTTTCATTCAAAATTTTCAGTTTATTTTGAGAAATGCGAGCGAACTCAACTGAGTTTTCAGAAATAAGGGCTTTTACCAGTTCAGTTTTGTTTTTCACAAACTCATAACAGTCAACCTCATCCTCCATAGATATTTCACTCATATAACTATCCTCATCAAATTCAGATGTATTTTCAATATTGATTTTATTCTCTGAACTTAACTTGGAACATAATGATTCAAATTTCTATACGCTTTTGATCTTGATTTTCAATTTGTCATTTTCATCAAGCAAGTTTCTTAACATGTCCTTGTGGTCTTTCGACTTAATAAAAGATTCAAGTTGGTCCAGTCCAATTCTATAGGCTTCAGAGGTTTCTTCTGATGAGACGATAGATTCATACTTGTAACAATCAACATTAATCTCGTGTTCCTTGAATTCAAGAAAAGGCAAGATCATTTTGTGAATCTTTTTACCTATTTCACAATCTAAATGCAACTGTGTAATAATTGAATAAAGTCATTTAGCAATCAAACAAAAAATGTGTCTTTGTTTCAAAAACTTCAAATTATCCCTCTGCAAATAAATTTATTCATATCTAGACCTAGACAACTCAGACTATATCTTCTCAATCCACATTCTTCGCTCCTCACTCTTGGATGATGTCCTGCTGATTTGATCAGTTAGGTTAGCATTCGCTTGACGAGTTTGTTTAAGACTATTACTTATACTTGAAAAAGTGAATTTTAGTTAGTTCAATTCAGAATTATAGTTAGATACAGGTACATTAAGGGATAAAGAATGGTGTGTATCTTTTTGATAAGTTGATCACACTCATTGATTTGCTCACCAATAGGTTTCGTAGCAAAACACCTGTCATCTCTTCTTCCTTTCACATCCTCACATACACTATTAGTTGTCCCTTCACATCCTCGCATCTTCGCAAAATACTTGTCACCTCTTCTTCCCTTCGCATCCTCACATCCACTGAAGAGCACTGGTCAAGCAAATGTGTTTGAAGGATCTGTATCCCATGTTTCCATGGACATTGATAATAGCAACATTGGTAGTCTAGAAAAGGTTTATCCTCCCAATGAAAAGGGATCAGCCAAGGTCAAACCTTTTGAGCATATGGTAAAGAGAAAGGCTAATTCTGAGATAGTTCAATGTGCCATTCCTGAAGAGTCCATATGTTTCTATTGCCAATTAAAGAGAAATTAGATGCGAAGCTGCCCTGTCTACTTGAAAGATTGCATAGATAGTAAAGACAAGTTGTATGACTCTACTTCAGGTAAATCCACTATCTAACTCTACTTTATTAAGTTCCTATTCATAGATTCTTAATACATGATGTGATAGTCAAATTTTGATGTTTTGTAGAATCTAAGAGAAATAAGGAAGCTTAAGAAGAGTGAGCTGAATCTGATCGTGAGAGATGGATTTCAATCGCATGGTTCAAGATCAGATTTTTGAGTTATTTCTTAGGACTTATGATAGATTAATAGATTTCTTAGGAAATGTCTAGAAACATAGTTTTCATATTTTCATTGTAAGGACAAATTTTTCTGCATTTTAACAATAAAGTGAATTTTTGTTAGTTTATATTTCCTTGCAATGGCATTGATGAAAATTGGTGATGATATTTCAGCTATTAGAAATGTTAAATATGGATTTGATTCTTAGTTATGCCGTTTGTGGAAATGTCATAATCAACCAAGTGAATAGGAATTCTCATCATCTAAGTTTCAATTGGATAGAAACTTGGAGTCATACAATTTGATTTTGTGATGTATGGGGATCTTGATCCTTAGAAAATTAAGACTAATTCGTTGATCACATGTCTATGTGAATCAAAGTGAAGGACTAAAGGATCTAATATACATTGATGTGGATTGGTCAGATCCACCAAAAAGGACGATAAGTTTATTTGTCATGATTTACTGATGGTTTAGTAAATGTGGTTATGCTTATCAGAGTAACTGTAATTCTGATTATTTGAAAATGTTTCAAACAAATAGCAGAACGAATAAAAGAATCTTTTAGGCGAAAAGATAAATGTTTCTCCAATCCTAAAGGAAATGAGAGTAATTTAGTATCATGTTTTATAATAATCTTAATGGTTATGGAACTATGTCACCAGTGGCGGATCTAAAAAAAATAACTAGGGTATGCGGTCTAGAAAATATGTTTTTACAGTAACATGTGGCTATATGTGGCGTATACAATTAGAATGGATATCAGTCATTTTAACTAAAAAGTTTTTATGTTTTGTATAGAAACCTTGCAAAAATTAAGAAAGAAAAAAATAAACACTTAAAATGGATTAACACTAAAAAAACCAATCATTAGTTAAGTAAATCATCATACAAAATCAAATTTGTCAAAATCGAAATTTCATTATGGTTATGTTGACGTCTTGATATATATATATATATATATATATATATATATATATATATATATATATATATATATATATATATATATATATATTCTTTTCTAATTTTATATTTTGATAAAATTCTGATTTGTTAATTATACAATATTAAATGACTTTTATAGTTTGATATATAAGTATTTTGTATTTTGTAATATAAAATTTAAATAAAGAAAGCACACCTTATATTTAAGCGCTCAAATTTGCTTCTAAGCTAAGTTTTTTCTCACGACTCACGGTGATACAATCAACAAATTGCCGCTTTTTACATATCATGGAAAAAGATTATCTATGGTTTTGCCACCAAATCAAACTACTAATGGGTATGCAAATATTGATTTAACGTATGCAAACATAATACTTAATATAAAATATATATTATTTTTAAAAAAATTAACATATATAAGAAAAGTTTAAGGGTATGCAATTGCATACCATTCTTATACACTACGTCCGCCCATGTATGTCACAATTGATCATTGAAGAACATCTTAGTGAAATTGTCTCAACTAAGAAGAGGAATCAGATATAATTGAAATGGTTTAATCGAGAGATGAGTCATACTTCGTATCAAATTAAATTTTACAATCATACGCTAGTAACTTCGAATCATATCTTGAGACTAATTTGAAACAAAATAGGCTTATAACACCTCATGAAATGTGGAGTAGAAATGTTTTCTTACTCTAGCACATTTGTAATTGGTTGTTGTGATGTTTTGCTTAAAAAAATAGATAAACTAAGACCAATTAAATGAAGTGTTTTCTTGTCAAGAATCCACACTAACTTTTGAATATTTGTTTTTCTTTTCAAGTAATGTTCCTTCACAGAAAAAAAAATTTATATGTCAAGAAGTCAGTGGGAGTCTTATTGATCTTGAAAGGTTTCAAGATTCAATTGACAATAAACCTTTTAGTTATCACTAGCACATAACCTGAGGTAGATTACCTATCGTGTAAAGTTGACATATTCTTGTTTCTGTGCACCTTCCTGTTGAGTTCTCAATGCTTAAAAGTTCTATGGTTCTCCTGTGACTGCAAAAGGCAGAGCACGTTGTCAGTGATAGTACATTGGTCAATCAAAGTGAGCTGCTTGACAACTTGGAAGCATTAGTAGGCCGTTGTGCTACCAAAATACAAGAAATCAAGAACAAGAAAAGTTTAGTCTATGAAAGGAAAAAAATTTATTTTGGGTTTTGTCCTCAACCTTATCTTATGATTGTAGGTTGGAAATAACAAATTCACATGGATAGGAACACATACACCATAAAATCTAAGTAACAAAAGTTTTCTCTCTAATTCATGAAAAGAATTATGAGGAAACATTTTCACTAGTAGGTTTTAAATATGATTGATATCATTATGGTTAGCAGTTGTGATAATTGCGTTCTTAAATTTGTATATAATTACGACATCCCTTTTTCATAGTTCGAATTGTAAGAAATTGAAAGGAACTATTTAAAAGTACAAGACTTATTATTGTAAGTTCTGAAAGGGTTTAAACATACACATGTGCTATCTAATGGAGGTGTTTGAGCTTGAGAAGTCTAGATGAAGACTTATCAATGCATCAAGTATTAGAAATATTAACTTTAGTGAGAAGTCAAGATCATTGATTTCTAGAAGTCTAGCTGATTTCTTGGTACATGTCAAAGCTAGTGGGAGCATAATCGTTATGTAGGAGTGAGCATAGTTGTTCTCCTAGTGGGAGCATAATAGTTATGCTTAGTGTTGCAAGTTGGAAATAATAATTATAGGAAACAAATGTTTCAGATTAGCAAGTTGCAAAGTTTGGAATTGTTTCACTATGATAAGCTTATAGGAGAAGGAACTCATACTTCATTTCAAATCTAAAAGTTTAGATTCAAATTTTAATGGAACTTAGTCTTGGACATATATGAATATTGTGTTGAAATGATTCAACATAGGAAATTCAATATGAAGATATTATAACAAGAGACTGATCAAGTACCATGTCTTTATGTGAGACATTATGTGTCGAATCCCATTTGTCATGGATATTGGATTGATTACATATGCTATAATATTCACTTGTTCTAATTCTTCCAAATGCCTAGGGCATTGAGAAGGAAAAGGACTAGAGCAAGATGTGACTAAAGTTGTTAAACAACTTTCAAGAACAGTCTAAGGTTTACCTGAAGATTGGTTGCTGGCGGACAGTTAGAAGTATAAATTTGGAAGGACTATACTGACATGTTTTAGATTAGTATAATTCTTGATCAGAATGGATAGTCACATGGGAATATAGAAAATTTTCCATAATGGGAGTTGGTAATTGAAATCTACATATGAGTTAGAAACCTTAATTCAAGGAAGGTGTTTAAGGAGTTACCTTGAATTTGATTCTTCATTACCATCAAATGGTTTTAAGTAACAAAGTTTCAATGGAGCATTTTGTGACATTGTCTGCAAAGTCTTTGTGACTTTCAGGCCACTTCATCACAAAAGGATATTGCATGCAAGGTTAGACTCTAACACATTTAGTGGTGACGAGAATTTGGAACTCTTAGAATTTTAATAAGGATTTGGAATTGTGATATGAGAATCATTGGAGTTATGTCTAATTGATCTATTCACAAAGGAAGAACCATAGAGAAACATAGTATGGATGTTTAGAATATGGCATGACTGATGTTTAAATTCAAGTGTTTAGTTGATTAATCGAAACAATATACAATTAATGAAGTATAATTAATATGGTGATTCAATAGTTTTGAGACCATAGTTAAGTATGTTATTATTGTGTTTCATTTCGCATGATTTAGTACCAAATAATTGGATTATTTAAACATCTACATTCAATCATACTTTTGGAAGTTAGTAGTGAATTAAGACTGTTATGAATCAGACTGTAGATTGTCTAAAGGGTTAGACATAACAATGGTTTGTTGTAGTGTTCATGAGTACTTTTGAAATAGGAATTTAAGTATTGGATGAACCCACACTCAAAGAATAACTTCATGGATCTTATCACGAGTAATTTTGAGACGATAATATTTTATATTCTTGAAACGGATACATATGAGTTGTTGTTTACGAATCGGTTATGCATTAATAATACGTAAACAAATTAGTAACTTGATGTCATAAAACATATTGTTGTGTGTGATTTAATGGGTGGATAGTGCAAGAATATGAGTAGAAGTTTACCCGTTCCTTTTACCCTTAACGTAAAAGGCGATATCTTAGGGCCATTCGATGATTTGATGATGACATCTAAAGCGCTTGGCCAAGCCTAGACTGAATTGATGTGTTCAATTACTAGTCTGATATCAGTCGTCCTAAATCGGAAATCGAGAAACAAATATTGGACATAGAGAATGAATGATTATAATCCATGTCTCATGTCCATACGATATCATATAGAACGGAGGAATATTTGATCACTTATCTAAGGACACGTTAGTGACTAGGTCAGAGTTCAACAACGGCTTTTAGTAGCTACAATTTGCTAGTTAAATTTTTAATATACTTGCAATTATAGTTATTAGACTTACCCAAGTGGGAGACTGTTGCATTAGGTGTCTAAGTCCATAAGTTAATTAATTATTTGGTTAATAATTTATTAATTTAAGCATTACTTGGTTGATAAATTAATTAGAAATCAAAATAAATGATTAAATAATGAATTATGGAAATAATTTATTAATTAGAAATCATATTGTTTAATTAATATTTAATCAGAAACTGATTTGGAATTAATTTTGGGATTAAAAGAATTAATTGAAATTGTAGGGACTTAGGTGATAATGCTCAATAGTTGAGCATTGAGCATTGTAGAACCTCCATATGGTAGGGGAACAAATTCTAGGGTGTTCCTAGGGTTTCCTTGGGCTCTAAGGGTGCCTTGGATGCCTTAGGAGGGAAATTAAATGATTAGGGTTATCCTAGATACACCTGCCTTATCCAATACCTTCCTAACATATATATATATATATATATATATATATATATATATATATATATATATATATATATATATATATATATATATATATATATATATATAAACTCTCTTAGGGTTACATTTCGGCCAATCCACTCCAAAAGAAACCTAAGGGCTGAAATTCTACTATACTTCTCTCTCTATATGGTAATCCTTGGTTGCTTGGTTTATTTGTAAGCCATTAGAGGCATGAAACTTGTGGCGCTTGCTACCAAAGGTATTACAAGCAAGGTTTTTAGATTGTTATTACAATTAACAATCGAGGTATGTATTTTAATCCCTATTATGTGAATTTTGGTTATAGTACATAGAACCTAGGGTTTCTTCTTTGTTGTTCGAGTTTGCATGTTCAATTAGAGAAAACTTAGATCCAGTCAATTTAGGGTTGCATGCACACATATGAATGTATGTGTTGCTGATAACCCATCACCATGGACTCACATCAGTCCACGAGTTATCAACAAATCAGTCTATATATAACTGAAATCAACATATAAGACACATATGGTCAACGTGCATATACTACCATACAAGCAATTATAGTGAGTGCACTCACCTCGCGAATAACAACCAAAACATAATAGCTTACACTGGGTACAAGTACAATGAGATACCTAATAGCAATAAAGAAGTACCCTCTCAGTCTACATCATAAAGCTCTATTTCAACCAAAAGTTAACCATGTTCAAAAGTCAATGGTAAAAGTCATCCCCAGTAGATTGTCATGTCCTAACCGCCCATTGGTCATGTCGTGATAGAGTCCAAAAAAAAAACAATCGCACAAAACACTAATCATTACGACATGACACATAAGCTATTGCGTTGTGAGACTCTATCTTGACAAGTTAAATCATTAATCTCTTAATCCTTCAATCCAAACCTTCAAACCTTCTGGAAGGCTTTCCCCACCCCAAAGGACCATAAAAATCACAACTTTTTAGTCATTCATGTCCAATTCATAACTTGAACACTAACTAGGTAAAAATAAAGGGAAAGTGAGACCAAGACTCATGCTTGGAGTCCAATTCACCATAAAACTTTATATTTGAGACTTATGCTTATCAAATGGCCTCAAAGATCCATAAAGTTGCTAACTTCATGGATTCCATGAATTCAACTCAACCCATACATGGAGAAAAGTGGGTAAAACTTAGATCTAGCATGCTTTAATGAGAAAGGAAAGAACTTGAGGGCTTACAAATGTCCAGAAGCAACACAAAACGGTGAGGAGGAGGCTTGATTGTTGAAACAATGCACCAAAGGGCCTTCTTCTTCAACAAAGAGATAAAGCCACCCAAAAGATGAGCTAAAACCACCAGGATGGACTAAGGTTAGGGTTTCCATAGTTTAATAGAGGTGTTGCATGAGAAATGAACCCTAAATCCGAGATTAGGGTGCTTAAATATGAAGAAACCCTTAAAAGATCATGGGCTTGGGCTGCAACTTTCTTCACGTCATGATTAACTATGTGTGACGTCGTGACTGCTCCTCCAGATGCATATTCTTCAACTCAGTTTGTCATGTCGTGACCTCCCTATGGTCACTTCATGACTCATGGTTTTTCCCAAAAACCATGAAATTGACTCTTTAATGGCCTACACTGATCCATTCAAGGAAACGGGTGTTACAACAGTCCCATCTGGCGGTAGATTTTCATCGCTAGGAAGTAGTAGATTTTCCATGGACCAAATGGGTATCTCTCATGATTAGCACTTTTGGTAGAGGCTTTGGAAATATCGCATTCACACTTCTAGTAATCTCATATAACATATTGTCAGTTCAATTCAAGCATACTGTGTGCAATGTTAGGGTTTAGGAGAAACGACTTCACATATTTTTCTAAATTGTCCGATTGCGTCAAACACCTAGAGCATAATCAACATTTGGAATGATTTTAATTTCTCAACATTTGCTCTTAACTAAAAGAAGTTTTCTTCAATGCGATGAATTTCGGCTATTCAAAGAAAGCGATCAAGTTAACAAGTACCATCGTAATGACGACTCTTTGGTCTCTATGTCGAGCATGTAACGATGAGATTTCTAGCAAGTTCAAACAATGTCCCTTGAAGGTAACAAATGAAACTATGGCGATGGCATACACCTGGATAAAACATAGGGTGAAATTCCAAATCTAGAATGGGATGTTTGGTGCACTACACCATTCAAAATATTGTAATTAGGAAATGTCAGTTTTTGTTTCTACTTGGAGTTTTCTTTAAGGTGCACTATATCTTATTCATATATAAGGTGGAGCAAATAGAGTGCTCCCTAGGTGCCTATAAATATTTTTGGGGAATTGTTTATAAATGGGTTCTTGGTCGTTGTAAATGTATGAGTAACTGAAACTCATAATCGTTTTAATACAAAACACTATTTATCTAACATAGTCCTTGTATGTGAAAATGTCTGTATATCTAAGGTAAAATTTATCGTTTTATGAAAATTATCATATCCCCTAATCTAATAAATAAAAGCAGTTTTGCCAGGTGGCATTCTATTAGCCCCTCCCAGTCGAATTTTCCCGCCGAAAGTTTCTATGTGAAGTTCCGAAAATAACCTTTCTACGTTCTTCTCCCCTAATGTCGCATATCTATTTTTACTTCCTAAATTAGATTTTGGATTCAAATTTTGAAATCCTAAAAATATATCTAAATCTCAGAAATTATTCACATCCATCTTTTTTCTAGCCACATATATCTTCTGGTACCATCAATTACACTCTTCGCTTTCACCCTCGACACATCTTTCTCATTTTGCTCGGTTTAGTTGTTGTTTGTATCAACTTTAAGATAATCATTGCTTCATACTTCAGGTTAATCGGTGTATTCTTCTTCTTATAGGCCCGAAGACTTCATCTTCTTCAGGTTAGTTTGCTAAATTGGATTGGAGTTGAGTTTGCTACTAGAACTCTTCAGGTCTGAATTTCTTTCTTTTTCCTGTTGATTTCTCTTTTGAACTTAAAAAACCTACGACCGATGAATAGTTTCTGCTAATATATCAACTAATCAGGAATTACTCCTGTCTTATAATCCATGTCAAGTATCTAAAGTGTCCAATCTAATTTGGCACACCAAGTGTTTGATAGAACGTGTAGGGGTGTTATGGGTTTATTTTTCACCAAGATTTGACTAAATGACATGAAAACAGGTTGATGGAAAGACTGTAAAGGCACAAATTTAGGACACAGTACGGTAAGAAAGGTACAGAGCCATACCGGGTGCATACTATATAGGTGCAGTTGGAGCTCTTCAGTTGTATGACATAACCAAGAGCGAAAACTTTGATAACATTCAAAGATGGCTGCGTGAGTTAAGAGACCACACAGACTCCAACATTATGATAATGATGACCAGAAACAAGTCTAATCTGAATCATCTCTGACCAGTGGCTGAACAAGATGACCAATCTCTCCCTGAAAAAGAAGGGCTTTTATTTCTTGAAACATCAGCACTTGAAGCACATAATGTTGACAAAGTATTTCAAACTATTTTGACAAATATATATCATATCGTTAGCAAGAAAGCATTAGCAGCTCAAGATGCATCAAGTTGGAGAAAAGTATATTAAAACAGATTGGAGAAAAGTATATTAAAACCATATTATAAATAGTGTGTTCTCATGTATTTGATTAATGTCTTATTTATCGCCACTTTGTTTGCATCGCAATCTAACTCAAAAATAGAAGAAATTGCATCAGGTGTAGCAACTGGGATGATTTTATCTCTGCGTGAAAGGTAATGCAATTGTTTTGTAAATTGCAATATTATATTTAAATTATACAGAAGTTAACCCTTACATATCTTTCTTTGTGTTATGACTTGTGTAGTCTCCAGATCTGTAAAGATAATCTTGCCACATACCAAGTATGTATAATTTCTTTTTATAAATATGTTGTAAATATCTTTAACCATCATACAGTAAGATCTAAATATGGTAATGGCAATATATTTTTCCAAAGCACAGCAGCAACAACGATTTTTAACATCTACAGTGAAAATCTATGATGAAAAGTCCATATCAGGGAAAGGCTTTAAGCAGGGGCAGATTCGTCAATCCAAGGGGAGAAGACCTATAGATAGGAATATCCAAATATAGAGCATCCACACAGTCTACCACACCCTCAATTCAGCAAAGCGGTAAACAAGTGCGATGATACCACATATCCTTTGACTAGGGTATTTTGGTCTAGATTTCCATCAACTGCATGACCATGATTCCTAGCACCAAATTGTTGGTATAACTATCATCATTCTTCTGTTGGTTACTTCAATTGACCAACAATTCAATGATAATAGTTTAGGGGAACTTGGCTGGACTTTGAGTATCCTTACTAATAACTATATTTTAACTATAATACCAAGGGTTAATGTCATAAAATAAGTTGTGCATATATGCTCGTTTTACCCTCCATGTTACTGAATGACAAAGGTATGTTTTTCTAGCCCCATGATATCATGGCTGATTAAGGTGCAGGAAAAATCCCTGTGAACATATATTTAAAAATATATATATATATAAATAGATGGATTTTTGATGATATTATTACAAGATTCTCTGTTAAAAATGCAGATCATACTCAAGATCCAGTTGTAGATGAACAACTAAACCATGTAAATTAGTGCTTATCATTTAGACCGGAGTCCATGTTGATGTCCTATAGCTTCAAAAAACATAAAAATATTTTATATAATTGTAGATGAAATGAAAATTTCATATATACCATGCTAAAAATTCAATAAATACAAGGCTAAAACACAAGAAATAACAATGTACTTTTATAAATTTTTTATGATAGTATGATACTTTCATTTAATTTTCTATTATAACATTATACCTTAAACAATCCACAAGTTATAGCAAAATGTAGTTATGTAAAATTTTCAAAGTATACTGTTCAAATAAGAAAAACTTAAAACTATACTGTTATCTCACTAACCTTCATGAGATTCCATCCCCCCTTTTCTCTCAATTGATAATCATGGATGTCAATTTTTCAAACTATTTTTTTTTTCAAAATTTATGACATGTATTTGGCTATATGGATACCTTTTGTATATAATGATTACATCTAGAAGTCATCTAGTTATTTTACTTGGATATAATGATCATAGAAATAAGTCTTTTTTTAATGATTTCTTCAAAATAGTCTTTATGATAGTTTAATGTTTAATCATTGTGATGTATGGTTTGAATTTAGAAGATTTATGGTGTAAAGTAATTTTCTTCAAAAAGAAATTGTAATTTGGTTTCTTTTGTTTAGGTACCATAAGATTTTGACCTCCTTTGGCTTTTGATACAAATTTGTGATTTTTACTTCTTTAGAGAAGAAAATCAGATGTGCACTTGTATTACCCTTAAGATTTATTATGAATATTGTATAATGAAATATGCATTGCTATAACAAACGATCAGTTCGTTCATGTTTGTTATTAGTTGACTTTTTTTTTTATTAAGTATAGAAAATTTTTTGGATTTTATTTTTCGTTCTAAAATATTAAGGGTTAACTTTTTATTAAATAGTTGTAAGTTATGTTATATCTTTTTATTTAGATAAACACTAATATTATATGGTTGCTTTTATGGTTTTTATAAACTTTATCTAACAAATGAATAAAATTATGTTATAATAGTTGTAAACACTCGACCTTAAAACTAAAAACTCAAAATTCTATTATGTAAATCTTAAGCTATCAATAATGTTTTTCTTTTTTATCCGTGGTTTTTATGGGTTTTAACCTAGTTTTGATATAGAATAGAATTTGAAGTTTTATTAAAATGTTTGTTAATAAAATCAAAAGCCAAAATTTTAAGACTAGAATCAATATCATCAAAAATTCTTTTAAATGCATACATAATAAGATATTCTTGTGACCATTTCAGAAAAAGAATATCATGCTAAAGAGTATTAAAATATGAATAAGTTACTTCAAAAAATATAATATAATCTTCATGGATTTGATAACTTTGTATCCTTAAGTTCGGAGCATTATAAATTATAATAATTATTAATAGAAAAATTTATAATGAAAGCTTGTTTACCTTAGTAGTTGCATGCCCTAGCGTCTACAACTTGCAACAATTTATTAATTTGTAGCCATTATTTCTTCTATCCAAAAGGAAGATTATATGTCTTCATTGACCCCATTTCTTTTCGAGTCGCAAATTTTAAAACCCTGGCCTTAATTTGACTTCTATTCCAATGGCAATTAGACATATGGAACTATTCTGTAACAGTCAAACTCACTCTAGTGCCCCCCACATATGAAAGCAAATTCATTAAAGGCTCTTTTTTCTAATATGAAATGAAGATTTATGGCCTCTTTTAAATTTGCTAATTTAATTATAAATCCTCAAAGTAGTAACTTTAAGCTTTAGGACAGAGAATACCTAAAACTCCAGCCATATTTTATAATATTTTGTGATATAGGAATAAACATAATCTATTACAATATTAAGATAGGGTTTGAGATAAAAATATCTAAGTAATTTATATCTTTTAATAACAAAGGCAATATTTATTTTAATTCAATTTTAGTAAAGAGCCAAATAAAATAAAATTACAAGCTATAGGGAATACATGTAGGGTCTTTAGCCAATCAACCAAATTAATTTACAATCTATAAGAGTAACTGTAGGATTTTTAAACAAAGCATTTTGACAAAAAAAAAAAAAGTCCATAAGTTTTGTGGTTATTGTCGATTTTGTCCCTTCAGTGATTTTAGGTTTATTTATGTCTACTATTTTCAAAACTTTGTTTATAATGGCCATTTATCCTGTTAACCTTCTCTTAGCCGGTCACCTTGATCGGAGGTGGAAATGACCTGCTGACGTGGCGATGACTTTTCTTCATTAGAAAAAATTTAGGGAAATAGGTACAAAGGGGGTGTTGGGTACCGAACCCAAGACATGTATGATGTAATACCAAGTCCTTAGCACGAGACTAATACATGTATTTAAAGTTAAACTATTATATATAACTAGACGGGAATTAGATGTATTTAAAGTTAAACTATTATATATATCTAGAGGGAATTCGATGCGTCTTTGGCGCCGTGTTTGTTTTTTTTCCTTATTCAACCTCTATCAAATGGTAACTTCATCCCTTTCTTTCCCTTATAGTGGATATGTTACCGGATTCGTTTAGGAAAACAAAAACATGAGAATCGAAATAGATAAACACAAACAATTATATTTTTTTCAAAGATATTTTACCTTGAGAAGCAAAAAATCATGTCACCAAGGAGAGAAATTTCATCCTTGATTTCTTAGCAAGATGATCCTTCTATAGGATGAAGTCTTGTCCCAACATCCAAGGGTCCATATCCATATATGAAAAGAGTAAATCAATAATTTTTCACCTCTACAACAACTGCAAAATTTTTAAAAATAAAAAACATGGTTTAAGATCTTATCCAAACTTTTGACTTATTTAAAGAGCAAACTTCTAAAATTTTTAGAAAAGAAATAATTTTTATGCAGAATAAAGCAAGACCAAAATATGATGAAATGATTATTGTCTCAGCAATTATATATTCACCATTGTTAAGTGTTTTAAATAACACTCCATAATTCAAAAAAAAAAAAAAAAAAAAAAAAAAAAAAAAAAAAAAAACAAAGATCAGTTAAAGAAAACACAAACGAAGTGGGAAGGTCACCGGATTAGAGAGTGCAGCCGGTATTAAAGCCTATGAAGTATCATCATCCATAGAAATCAACAAATAAGGAAGCCTCTGAAACACATAAATAAATAAATAAATAAAATCCCTTAAAAACACTTACTCACATTGCATTTTGTTGCTATGAGGCATCCTACCAACCTCTTATCTAAAAAAAATAAAAATTATTTTTAATATATAATTATAAGAATGTACAATGAACATAAACTCAAACTATAATCTTTCTTCCCATTGTCAGACTGCTATAAATCATCAACATCTCTTTCAAATTGTGATAGGTCACTGCATTCACAAAAACACATCTACATAGATAAAAACCGTAATTAAAAAACATTTTTTAAAGAAAACATCAAAATTTAAAATGCAGCTTGATAAAGATCATACATTCTTCAAATTTCTATATACATTCAAGAAAAATTAAGACATACAATCATATCACACATGAAGAGTTGGTGGAAGTGAGTAAACATTCACTTATAGATATTTACAAAAAAACAAAAACTATGAACTGAATAATGAAAAGTAGTTAATTCTGTCGTTATATTTGCCAAGCTGTTGATAACACAAACTTACAAAAGAAAACGATATTTTTTGATATTTAAATGTTAGTAGGGTAAATTGCAAATATTAGCAGCATAATTTACTCTCGTTGACTTGTTATATCAGCTTTTAATGTAATTTCCAAATTGACCATTCTGACCATTTTTATGTGCGATATTATGTCAAAAAGTCAAAACGGATTAAACAGGAAAAATGTGATACTTTTATGGCTTGATCCGTAAAAATAAATTATAAGTGGTTATTTGTCTCTTATTTATTTCAATATGTATATAGTAAGGGTATTTTGGTCTTTCAATGAAAAGGCAGGATGGAATTCAATTCTCTCTGTCCTCCCATGGAAATAATGAAATCCATCAAACACAAAAACTGAATAATTTTATATCATGTTATTAGTTATGAGTATATAGGCTTATTAAGATATAAATAAAAACAAAATTTTTTTATACCATTTGGGCAGTAATAGTTATGAAAGCAAACTCAAATTTATTTTCTGCCTGAAAAAAACGTTGTATTTTTTTTATTTTTTCCGAAAAAACCTCAACTTTGTATTTTTTTTCCCAAAAAAAAAATCCTTCAACATTCTTAATGCTTCCAAATAAACCTTAAAACTTTTTATTTTATCTCGAAAAAAACCTAGCATTTCACATTTTTTTGGAAAAAAATGACTAAAATGGCCAAATCAAGAAAAAAGAAAAAATTCATTTAAGTCCTAAATCTGCTTGTGTATCAATCAGATTCAATTGATGGTGCGGAAACCTAATAAATTTGATGATGTCGGATCAAATAGAAGAAGAAGAAGGAGAAGAATTGTAACTTGAATCTTGAATGTATTGTTGAATATGATTGAAGTTCCTTACATAAGATTCACTCACACATACTATTATTCTCTCTAGTTTCTTTCTCTACAATGTGCGCTCTATGTCTCACTCACCACTCTTGACGCCTAACACCTATATATATATATATATATATATATATATATATATATATATATATATATATATATATATATATATATATATATATATATATATATATATATATATATATATATATATATATATATATATAGGCTTGGTGAACATGGGCCATAAAATGGGTTTATGACTGTAAATCTGTTTACGGTTGTAAACACCCACTGACCGTAAACCTGACCGTAAACTCAAAAAATATTACAGAAAAATATATTTACCTAGAAAAGCAAAGTATAAACCATATTTTGACCCAACAATCTCCCCATTAGTTTATATCTTTCTTTTCTTAATTGACCAAACAAGCTACCCTAAAAAGTTGCTGGCTTTTCTTGTCAATCTTCATCGAGAGCTTGGCTTCAGCATTAATCTTCAAATTCTTCACAACTGCAAGAAGAACTTGATGAATCTTCAATGAATGACCTCATTTTGAGCAGCTGAACTTTTCTTCAAAATTTGACATTGAACGCACATTGGGTGAGGATGCTTGATGTACCGATTCTTGAAAGATAGCGCTTTCAGCTTGAGAATCTTCAGAGAGAACATCAGAGAGAATAAATCTTATGGATCACTTCAGCAGGTTCAACGATAGCAGTAGACTGATTGAGGTGGCTTCAGTGCAATCCGTCACATAATCTTAATTTCTGCTTCACCTTGCTTTTGGGGTAGAAAAATTAAAAATTTAAAGAATAATCTTCATTTCTTACTCCTTCGAATGAGAATTCTTCGATGATCACGGATGAAGTCTTGGCTCAGAAAATCATCGATTCAGTCTCCATGAGTCTTATCTATACCTGAAATCACTTTTCAAGACAAAACAAAACTAAAGGAAAACTTAGCACACAAAAAATATTTTTGGGTTTTTCATATTTTCTGGAAAAATAAAACGTAAACAAAAATATTTTTGAATTTTTGATTTTTTCTGAAAAAGAAATAAAACAGAAATAACACTATTTTTCGATTTGAATTTTTTGATTGTTTTTGTTTGATTTTTGAATTTTTTGATTTTGGTTTGATTTTTGATTTTTGATTTTTTTTATATATATATATATATATATTTTTTAAATTCTCCCCCTGAATTTGTGCATGGAGTACAACTATAAACAAATTTAACAAAAAAACAAAGAACATTTGGGATCAAAGTTGTGAGACAGTCTTAACCTGTTTATCGGTACCTTCACCTTCATGAATATATCTGGTTAATTGTTGGTATTGTGGTCCACTTAAACACGAAGAGTATCGACAAGCTGTTCTAAATAAACCATTTAGCTGAAGACGACCACGGATATTGTTGTCCACTTAAATTAAGCAACGCGATCTACAAGCAACCTCTTAAATTGTTCAATTTTAGTTGCACTAGAATGTGTTCCTTACTTCCCGATATACCTCGGTTATAAAGAACTTTCTAAGGACTCCTTACTTTAGGTGAGTAAACAATTATTAAGGAGGAAGTTATATTTAGAGATAGATGCCTATGTTGTGTCCCAGGTCGGATCTCTTTCAATCACGCAGAGTGGACAACATATGGCTAACTAGAATAGAGGGAATAAAATTAGAAAGTTGCTTATGTTGTGTCCCAGGTCGGATCTTCCGATCACAAAGAGGGGACAGCATATGACTAACAGATAGAAATAGTTTCATAGATAAGAAGGTGTGTAGAAATAGAGTTGCATATGTTGCATTCCAGGTCGGATCTTCCGATCACACAGCGGAAGCAACATATGACTGATAGATAGAAAGCAAGAAAATAACTTCCTACATACCTACTTTAACAGAACCCCCCAGTCGCCCTATGTTGGGTCAAAAATATGGTTTATACTTTACTTTTATAGGAAAATGTATTTTTGTATCTTTTACCATAAACAACTTGGTGTTTACGGCCGTATACGTGTTTACGGTTCTGTTTACGGCCGTGAACAGGTTTACGGCCGTAAACCCATTCACGGCCCATGTTCCCTATAAATATAGGTGTAAAGAGGTGAAGAGTAGAGTGATGAGTGAAAAAAATAGAGGAGCTTAAGTGTGTGTATTCTAAGGTGTTTTCTAGAGAGAGAAAGTTAATCTTGTTTAAGGAACTTTAATCATATCATCAATATATTCAAGATTCATCATTTTCTTCTTCTCCTTCTCTTCTATTTTGATCTGACATCATCCGTTTGATTGGGATTCCGCACAATCAAACGGATCTGATTGATACTCAAGCAATTTGGAGACTTACAATTGGTATCAGAGCAGAACCGGTGTCAAAGCGTCATTCAATCGAAAATTTTCAGCCGATTGAACTCATATTTGTTAGTGTTCGAGATTAGGGTTTGGTGTTTTCATAGCAAAGGGGGTGAAATCTGCATCAAGCTTGCGTTTACTACGATTTTTGGGAGTTTACTGCCAAAGGATTACGACCGTAAACCCTGTTTATGGCTGTAAACTCAAGCACATTCAATAGGCGTAAAGTGTGTTCTTGAACCGTAATCAGTGCTTCTTAAATAACTGTAAACTACCTAACCGTAAACACCCCAACCGTAAACATCCGACCGTAAACACATTGACCGTAAACTGAAATTTTGACAATTTTTATTTTTCTAATTTTTAAGTTTTAAAAATCAGAATAAATGGATTCTCAAAGTAAAATACATCATCATGAACTGGATTCTGTTATGGGTACCACTACACGCATTCCAAGACTGATGTTTGCTGATGGTTTTTCTGAATGGAAATACCGGATAGAAAAGTACATTAAAATGAAGGACTTCAAGATTTATAGAAGCATCATTAAGAATCCATTCAGAATAACCACAACTGTTGCAGGGCAAGTAGTTGACAAAGCTGTTGAAAATTATACAGATGAAGATTTTGAGAAAGTGGAAGAATAGGATAGGACTCTGGCCACTCTAACCATGGATCTATCTCCTAATATAGCTCAAGGTTTCAGAGAGTATACTTCAGCAAAAGCTTTGTCCGAGATCTCGGTGATTGCTGAAGCAAAGCTAACATGAAGACATACATAATTTGAAGCTAAGGGTACCATGCAATTCAAATTATAATCTCAGTAATAAGGAAGAACATATAACCTGGAAAAAAACTAATAATAAATAAATAAAAAAAACTCACAAAATACAAAAAATACACATGATAATAGTACAACACAAAAAATGCAATACCATCACAAACATTTCAACAAAATGAATGATACTCATCCAAAAATCATTCATCTGTCAACAAAACAATAGCCATATCCGATCAACAAACTTAATATGAACAGAAGGGAAAACTGAAATCACTCGTACTAAACCCCAAATCACAAATACTAGCTGAAGATGGACAGGTAAATCAAACTCAAGTCGAAAGAAAATCATTTCTTCTTTGCAGAAAGTCGTCACCTAGAAATTGGAAGACTCGACCTCCATTGCACACAGGCAACACGAGACTGGTGGTAGCAACGCTGATGATTTTCTTGTCCTTCTAATATTTGCACAACTAACAAAATTCTAAAACAGTAACATGGTAAAGTCAATGATAACAGAAAAGAGAAGGAGGTGGGGTCAAATTTTTTGTCTAAAAGACCAATTATTTTCACACCCAAACAGCGATTGTTGTGACCTAGAAATCGCAATTGTTGTGACCCAGACGAAAACCCACCCTCAAAATACTATCTTCCTTCACTCACTATATCGGTCGTTCTATTCCATTCGATCAAAACACACAATCGATTGCAATCCTTTCTGCATCTTTCCTGTGGCCGTACAAGTCAAACAAATCAAAGAGAGGTGATGAGAAGGTGGGATTCATAGATAAAAACCAAATTAATACCAACGGACGGTCGAACCTGCAGGTAATACTGATTTTGAGATGAAGCGATGAGCTTCCATCATTGTTTCATCGCCTCAATATCGGTAAGGAACCATCAAAATTGGAACCCATCAATTGAATCACAAATCTACGAGAAGCCATCAAAGGAAGAAAATAGTGGGTTGAAGAGAAAACGATGAATAGCAGAAGCAGTGAAAAAATTAAGGAGTGCTTGTTGGTGCAAGTAACGATGACAAAATATATGGCGGTTTAACAAAAATGCAAACGAAAAAAATTCTAAATCAGTAACATGGTAAAGTCAACGATAACAAAAGAGAGAAGGAGGAGGGGTCAAATTTTTTGTATGAAAGACCAATTATTTTCACACCCAAACGGCAATTGTTGTGACCTTGAAATCGCAATTGTTGTGACCCAGACGAAAGCCCACCTTCAAAAATACTATCTTCCTTCAATAACTATATTAGTCGTTCTATTCTAGTCAATCAAAACACAAAATCGATTGCAATCCTTTCTGTCTCTTTCCTCTGGTTGCACAAGTCAAACAAATCAAAGAGAGGTGATGAGAAGGTGGGATTCGTAGATGAAAACCAAATTAATACCAACGGACGGTCTAACCTGATTTTGGAGATGAAGCGATGAGCTTCCTTCATTGCTTCATTGCCTCAATATCAGTAAGGAACCATCAAAATCGGAACCCATCAAATGAATCACAAATCTATGAGAAGCCATTAAAGGAAGAAAATGGTGGGTTGAAGATAAAACAATGAATAGCAGAAGCAGTGAAAAAATTAAGGAGTGCTTGTTGGTGCAAGTAACGATGACAAAATATATGGCGGTTTAACAAAAATGCAAACGAAAAAAATTCTAAATCAGTAACATGGTAAAGTCAACGATAACAAAAGAGAGAAGGAGGAGGGGTCAAAATTTTTGTCTGAAAGACCAATTATTTTCACACCCAAACGGCAATTGTTGTGACCTTGAAATTGCAATTGTTGTGACCCAGACGAAAACCCACCTTCAAAATACTATCTTCCTTCAATCACTATATTAGTCGTTCTATTCTAGTCAATCAAAACACAAAATCGATTGCAATCCTTTCTGCCTCTTTCCTTTGGTCGCACAAGTCAAACAAATCAAAGAGAGGTGATGAGAAGGCGGGATTCGTAGATAAAAACCAAATTAATACCAACGGACGGTCTAACCTGCAGGTAATACTGATTTTGGAGATGAAGCGATGAGCTTCCTTCATTGCTTCATTGCCTCAATATCGGTAAGGAACCATCAAAATCGGAACCCATAAAATGAATCACAAATCTATGAGAAGCCATTAAAGGAAGAAAATAGTGGGTTGAAGAGAAAACGATGAATAGCAGAAGCAGTGAAAAAATTAAGAAGTGCCTGTTGGTGCAAGTAACGATGACAAAATATATTGTGGTTTAATAAAAATGCAAACGAACGGTATTGGATGAGAATGGCTACAACCGCCTTTGAGGAAGAGAAGATAAGGATGGCAAAATGCATTATGGATTGCGCGAAAAAAGAATAAACGGAAGTTTTAGTGCCAAAATAACAAAGCCAAAGAATGTCGTGTCAAAATAAGAAAGAAAAAAAACTTCACTGTAGCTAGGTTTTTAGGAATTGATAGTATATAGTAATGTCTATTATGCTGAAGACTTTAAATATTATTATTATTATTATTATTATTATTATTATTATTATTATTATTATCATCACGCATGTACAAATATATTTTTAAATACGAGTTGAAATGCATAAATACACTTTTAAAGGTATAAAAATATATTTATTTCTATTTAAACCGTATACCAAGCATGTTTATTAGTATTTATTAATAAAATATTAATACATCTATTTTTTATACATATAAAAATGCATAATTCGTTTAAAAATGTATACAATTCGTATTTGAAGGTATACATATTTGTATTTCAAGGTATACATATGCTTACAAATGTATAAATAGATTTTGAAATTTCTAAATATATATTTCCATATATAAATACCTTAAAAACCAAATTTTTATGATTCTATATACATATAAATAATGTTTTTTATACGTGTGACATTTTTATTTATAAAATATGTATTCAAATGACAAAATACATATATAATACGTACTTATACATAACGATTATATATATAAATAACATATTTTAAACATATTTATAAATAGAATTTTTATGCATATAAATAATGTATTTTTAAATACATAAATATCTTTAGTAATGTAACATCTAAAAATCAAGGGTACAAATTTCATTTTTATTATATTCAAAACACTAGAGTGATTCTTTCCAAACATAGCCAAACATTTCAATTCAAAGCATTAATCAGTGCTCATTCCCAAATATCAAATACTGCGGAAAACACGAGTGTATGCGCTGTGACTATGTCGGGCCCTTCTCTTTTGAACCGGAAGTACCTGAAACTGAAAATCAAAAACTGTAAGCACGAAACTTAGTAAGTTCCCCAAATACCACATATCGTACATATAAAACAATCCTTAAATAACATAGATAACCATGAGCCATACATATCACACAAAAACATAATCAATAGGAGTGCTATATGATAACCATAGTCTTGCCATTATGCCATGAGCCACCTCGTGGAGTTCCTTTCCAGAACAGGGGCCACAACCCTGGGTCTTACAGATAAGTGCTAAGATCCATCTTCTGGTTTTCCATGCAAGCATCACAGAGACAAATAACATACAATTCTACCATTAATAACCCATTAACTACAACGGTTCAGACTCTCGTCTTACATATAGATTTCCAAGGGCCACCCCTGGTCTTCCTACAATACACGAACCAAATGGGTTGGCATTGCTGTGACATCCCCATTTTTACGGTTAGAAAAGACCGATTTTGTTTATGCTTGTTTGAAAACCAGAGTAATATTATTCATAAAAGTGTTGCGGAATTTGTTCCCAATATAAAATATGATAAATATTTATCAAAGCATTTCCGTAGAAATGTATTTCAATAAAAAGACTTGGGATGTCATGTTCGATACAGATCAAAAGCATAAACAGTACACTATAATCCTTAATACATTATTTCATATATACAGGCCTATATCCATAATACCTCATCCAAAACATCACATATATGCTCGAGCGCCACTACCTGTAATACATGAAACTGAATGGGCCAAGCTTGGGAGCCTGGTGACAACATAAGGTTTTCAACCCACAATAAATAAGTTTATTAATTTCATCAACCAACAATAACCCGATTACCCGTTCCTGTTATCCTCACATTACGTCCCTAAAACACCTATCATATGGGACCTATAGTAAGGATCAACATAGGGATGGATACTAATGCTAAGGGGATTCCACAACAATAAATGTCCTTAAGGCAACCATGAGGGGGATCGAGTACACCGCTGAACACATCGTTCACAAACACCTACAGGTTGCGAGCCTGCTGGCGTTCCATTGGACTGTATAGAAGAGTATGTGATCGTTATCCATACTCCGCTAGATGACAGAATAAACAACAACAACATCGAGGTCTCTCATCATTTTATCACACATCATCTAATGCATCTACCCATGTTTTACCCCAACATTTTTGTATATAAAAAATACATATACAGTTTAAATCATATAAAACTTGTATAAAATCGTTCATCCAGTACAAATAGCAAGTATACAGATAATATGCAAACATAGCATGTAGTTTATATAAAATACTTCATATCTATGTGTAAGATGAAAGGGACTATGCACTCACTTGAAAAGGTGGTGATTTCGAACTCAGACAGCGCTTCGCTTCTTAAAAAATAATTTTCTTTAACGAAACCTAGTATTATTGCCACTACAGTTTAGTCTATTATTCGCTGAGACTAATTAATAGTCTAGCTATTATTATTATTATATAAGCGTTAAACAATACTTATATAACCCGTAATAATAGCCCAAGTACTTATTATAAGTTCCTAACAACGTTACTAAATTAAATAAAAGCTAATTAAAAATAGCGTAGACGTAACTCACTTATAGCAGGTTTTATAGAAAACCAGGATTTTCTTGGAGCAGAGTTCCCGAGTCGAATAGCTCTTCTTCTTGGAGCCATCGAGCACTCCGGGGCGTCCGCCTCGTGCTAGGGGGGTTCCCTAGGCATTTCGGGGGTTTCTGAGCTAGGGAGAGGTTCTAGAGAGAGAGAGAGTAATGAGAAGAAAGAATGGGAAAAGTGTGAAGAAAATGTGGGTGGGAGAGGTTGTATTTATAGGGTGAAATATGGCTGAACTTGGTGCCACATGTCACCATCTGGTGGCAAGACTTGGAGAGAAAACAATGGCCAAGATTGTATCACGTCACCCATTTTCGCACAACAAACTTCCAACTTCTAAAATCCGTAACTTTCACATACGAGATCCGATTTTGACATTCTTTATATCCATGCGTAAGTAAAAATAAGATCTACAACTTTCATTTTGAATCTGTCGGCTAGTTCTCGACCGATCTTAAATTTAACAGTACGAGGAAATTATACTGTTAAATGTCTGCGTAAAATTCTTAACTTCTACATACGGACTCGGTTTTCATCTGTCTTTTTACCGTTGAGTTCCTATTAATGAGATATTGAATTCTTGTTTAGGTCATATAGCCCAAAAACCGCTCGATCTAAAATTCGAGTTTCAGGTTGTGCACTGCTAAGCCAAATCTTAGAAAATTCATAACTTCCTCATACGAAGTCAGATTTGGGCGTTCTTTTTTTGTATGTTCTCGGTTTAATGTATACTACAACTTTTGTTTAGATTTCTAAGGCTGAAAAGTCCTCCATCATAAATTCACTATTTACGCTTCCTGGTGTCGTGTCGGTTCCGTCACGAAACTTCGACGAGTCATAACTTCTTCGTTATAACTCGAATTTCGACGTTCTTTATATCCCCAGAATCTTTGTTTCGACCACTACAACTTTAAGTAAAGATATAGGGCTTATCTAACACTTCAATTTTGACACTTATTTTTATTCTTTATTAATTATACCTTTGTAATTAAGTTATAAGCACACAAATACACATAATTCTCATAGTATTTAAATATTTCATTTATATTACTTCAAAAAGAGTTATAATAGTTTACCTAGACTATTACATCATCTAAAATTCTTAGCCCTGAAACTCGGGCATTCCAATTCTTCCCCCCCCCCCCCCTTAGGAGGATTCCATCCCGGAATCATGCATCAGCAAACAGATGCAGATAGCGACTCATCATGTCACTCTCTATTTCCCAAGTGAGATTTGGCCCATTCGAATGTTTCCAACAGACTAGCACTAAGTCGACCATCTTTCATCGTAACTACTTAGTCTTATAGTCAACAATTGCCTCGGGCTCTTTGATCAGCCTCTTATTGTCATCCATTCTTATCTCTAAGATCGAAATTATGTCGGGAACTTCTCCGGTGAACTTCCTTAAATAACACACATGGAAAGTGTTATATGTACCATCTAGTTCTTCTGGTAATTCGAGCGTGTAAGCTTGGTTCACAATTCGCTGAAGAACTTTGAACGGTCCAATAAACCTTGGACTCAACTTCCCGCGTTTCCCAAATCTTATAAGTCCCTTCCACGGTAAGACGTTAAGAAAAACTAAATCCCCAACTTCAAAGGTTATCGGTCATCTTTTCTTATTAGCATAGCTCTTCTGACGATCCTGAGATGCTAACAATCCTTCCCTGATCACCTTTCACTTTTCAGCAGTCTCATGGACTATCTCGGTGCCCATAAACTACTTTTCTCTAGCCTCAAGCCTGCAAGACGGCATACGACACTTATGTTCGTACAAAACTTGATAGGGTGCCATCTTTATGCTCAAGTGGAAACTGTTGTTGTAGGAAAATTCTACCAAAGGTAAGTGCTCATCCCAGTTACCTTGGAAATCCAGGGTACATGCTCTCAGCATATCTTCAAGTGTTTGAATCGTTCTCTCGCTCTGGCCATCAGTTTGTGGATGGTAAGCTGTACTCAAACACAACTTCGTACCCAATTCCTCTTGTAGACTTCTCCATAACCTTGACGTGAAACGACTATCACGATCCGATACAATCGTAATAGGAAAACCGTGAAGTCTTACTATCTCCTTCACATAAGCATTTGCGAGCTTATCCATAGACCACCTCTCGTTGGCTGCTATGAACTGTTCACTCTTAGTGAAACAATCCACGACTACCCGAATCATGTCGTGACCGTTCTTCATCCTGGACAGTTTAGTCACAAAATCCATGGTGATGTCTTCCCATTTACCCATGGGTACAAGTAAGGGTTCTAAACTCTCATACAATTTTTGGTGTTGTGCGTTAAGTCTTGCACAAGTCACACACTCGGCCACATACTTCGCAACATTGAGCTTCATTGTCGGCCACCAGTAGTAGGGTTTTAGGTCCCTATATATTTTAGTGCTACCAGGATGGATTGAGTACATGGTCTTGTCCGCTTCTTCCATCAAAAGATCTATTATCCCTCCCATCTTAGGTACCCAAATCCGATCTTGGAATACCTTCAGCCCTTGACTGTTGGTACCGAATTCTAACGTCTTGCCAAAACGTTCTTCCTTTTTGTCATTCTTCTCTATAGCTTCCTCTTGAGCTTTCTTGATGCTTTCCATGATTGTCGAGACAACTTCTATCTTCAACGGTCTTGGCCTTTTTCTTTCAAGGTTAACTTTCCGACTGAGAGCATCAACGACGACATTGTCTTTACCAGGGTGGTAAAGTATCTCACATTCGTAGTCTTTGAGTAATTCTAGCCAGTGTCGTTGTCTCATATTCAATTCTTTCTTATTAAAGAGATACTGAAGACTCTTATGATCAGTGAAAAGTTTGCACTTCATGCTGTAGAGGTAATGCCTCCATATTATTAGAGCAAATACTACCGCTACCAACTCCAAATCATGATTGGGGTAGTTCTTTTCGTGCTCTTTCAATTTTTGAGATGCGTATGCTATCACCTTTTCTCTTTGGGTCAGAACATAACCCAACCCGACTCCAGATGCGTCACTATAGACCGTGATGAAGTCTTCAACTCCATCGGGTAGAGAAAGAATCGGTGCTTCACATAACTTCTTCTTTAGCTTCTTGAATGCTTCTTTGTGCTTCTCTCTCCATGTATAAGTAGTTCCTTTGTGGGTCAAAGTTGTCAATGTAGCAGCTATCGAAGAAAAGCCTTGAATAAATCATCAGTAATATCCAGATAATCCTAGAAAGTGTCGAATCTTTGTGGGACTTTTTGGTCGTTCCCACTTCATCACCGCTTTGATTTTTGTCGGGTCAACCATTATCCTTTCTTGGTTAACCACGTTACCCAGGAATTGGACTTCTCGGATCCAAAAATCACACTTGGAGAACTTTTGATACAGCTTCTGCTTCTTCAAGACTTCCAACACTTCTCGTAGATGCTGGCAATGCTCCTTCAGGCTTTTCGAGTAGATGAGAATGTCATCTATGAACATTATCACAGATTTATCGAGAAATGATTTACAAACCCTATTCATCAAATCCATGAATGCTGCTGGTGCATTGGTTAGTCCGAATGACATTACCAAGAACTCGTAGTGTCCATATCTAGTTCTGAATGCAGTCTTCTCAATATCCTGCTCTCTCACCTTCAGTTGATGACATCCTGACCTAAGGTCGATCTTTAAGAAGTAGCTCACACCTTGCAGTTGATCGAATATGTCATCAATCATTGGAAAATGGTACTTGTTCTTCACCATTGCCTTGTTCAACTCTCGGTAGTCTATATACATTCTCATGCGTCCATCCTTCTTCTTCACGTATAGCACCGGAGCTCCCCAGGGTGATGAACTAGGTCGAATGAAACCGTTGTCAAACAACTCCTGAAGTTGCGTCATGATTTCCTTCATCTCCGTCGGTGATAATTGATACGGTGCCTTTGATATTGGTGTCGTTCCTGGTAACAAGTCTATTCAAAACTCTACTTGTCTATCAGATGGTAATCTAGGAAGATCTTCAGGAAAGACCTCAGGATAATCATACACGACTGGTATGTTATGTACCTCCTTCTTTTCCTTCTTAGCATTGATCACAAATTCCAAATATGATGCACATCCTTTGGAAAAACATTTTCTAGCTTTCATCAGGGAGATAATTCCAGAATCCACTCTGCCTTTTTCCTCGTACACCATAAATGAATCTTTTTTGGGTGGGTTTACCCTTCCTATCTTATTCCTGCAAAGGATCTTTGAATCATTGGCTCTAAGCCAATCCATTCCCAAAACGATGTTGAAACCGTTTAACTCTATGGGTAGTAGCTCCTCGTGGAATTCGTTTCCGTTTAGGTCGATGACGATGTTCCTAATACGATCACCAACAGGTACGAACTTGCCACTGGCAACTTCAACTATCAAGGAATTATCATGTTTTTCTATGGGCAATGCTAGTTTCCCACCAAACTTATGTGTGACACAAAGGAGTAGTTTGCTCCGGAATCAAACAGTATATTGGCAGGCAAACCATTTACTAGAAAGGTACCTGAACCGACGTCTGCTGCCTCCTTCGCAGCCTCGAGCGTCATCTGGAAGGCTCTTCCCTTCGGCTTTGGTGGGAAGATGGGTCTTCCTGCCTCCTTCTTCTTCGAGAAGTCTCTCGAAATGTGCCCTTCCTCGTTGCTCTCATAACAGAACTTCTTAGTGAACATGCACTTGTTGGCATAGTGCCCAGGCTTTCCACACTTGAAACACGTGACCCCTCCGTCACATTTTCCTTGGTGCTTCTTCTTGCATTTTTTGCACCATTTTTCTTCGGAACCTCTTCCTCTCGAACCAGACTTTGAGAATTTACTCTTCTTGCCGGACTTCAAGGATCCATCAAATTTCCTTTTCTCTCCAACCTCCTCTCTCTTCAAACTCTTTTCTCATATTTGGGTCTCCACATTCTTAGCAGCCTAGATGGTGGCTTTTAGAGTGGTTGCTTGCGTAACCATTGGACCAAATTCCGCTGGTAATCCAAAGGCAAACTTGTTAGCCTTGGAGAGTTCGGTTGGAACTAGGTACGGAACAAGATTCATTTTCTCTGTAAAACTTGCAGCATATTCAGTAACACTCATTCTTCCCTTTTTCAGTTTTTGAAACTCGTTGTTGATTTCCAGAAGATCTTGCTCAGAGCAATATTGCATCTTCATATGTTACCAAGAAATCCTCCTAATACATCTTGCTCGCTTCACCCTTGGGCATTGAATGAGCTAGTAACTTCCACCAGCTTAGTACTCCAGATTTAAACAGAGGAACCGCGAGACCGGTCTTCTGTCTATTGTTGCACTCACAACTCTTAAACATTGTCTCCATCTCGGAGATCCAGTTCATGACTTCCATTGGTATCGGCTTCCAGATAGACATGGTGGTTTGGATGCCATGAAATCCTTGTACTTGCATCTATGTTCGTCATTTCCAGCATCCTGGTTGTTTCGGCGAACTAGTGGTGGGTTGGCTTGACCAACAGTCCCAATGTAGTTACCTCCTTCTGACTGCCCATCATTCAGTTCGGGCTGTTCGATTGGGATGGTAGCTTCCTCTTAATTCTATTGGAGTAAATGCCTAGTTTCCTCCATTTGACGATCCAACATCATTTGGATCATCGGTTGTACTCCGGCCATCGTGATTTTCTCAGGAGTGGCTACCACAACCGATATTTGTTCAATCACAAGTGGTTGATTTCTGTTCCCATTCGCATTCCCAATTTCACTTTGGGTTCTTACCATTTTAATCTATACGCCAAATAAGGTGAATTTCGATCTTTATTTTGGATAGAAGTTTGAATCATCCTTTTCCCTCCGAAATGTTTATATGCTAGTTCTAATATCGTAGTCGTACGTTTATAATCCTAATCACATAAGGTTTCGTGATCCGGTCGGCAACAAACCATAGATCCGAACAAATGACATCATATAAGGCATAAATCATTTAACACATAAAAGCATTTTAGGCACAATTCCTAAAATAAGCTAGTGCTCACATCTCACACTCATCGCTTAGCATTCTAATTTTAAGTCTAGAAATCCTACAAATTCCTAGTTCGGTTAAACTAATGCTTTGATATGAACTGTGACATCCCTATTTTCACGGCCAGAAAAGACCGATTTTGTTTATGCTTCTTTGAAGATCAGAGTAATATTTTTCATAAAAGTGTTGCGGAATTTGTTCCTAAAATAAAATATGATAAAGATTTATCAAAGAATTTCCGTAGAAATGTATTTCATTAAAAAGACTTGGGATGTCATGTTCGATACAGATGAAAAGCATAAACAGTACAATATAATCCTTACTACATTATTTCATATCTACAGGCCTATATCCGTAATCCCTCATCCAAAACATCACATCTATGCTCGAGCGCCAATACCTGTAATACATGAAACTGAGTGGGCTAGGCTTGGGATCCTGGTGAGCACATAAGGTTTTCAACCCACAATAAATAAGTTTATTAATTTCATCAACCAACGATAACCTGATTACCCATTCCCGTTATCCTCACATTACATCCCTAAAACACCTATCATATGGGACCTAGACTATGGATCAACATACGGATGGACACTAATGCTAAGGGGATTCCATAACAATAAATGTCCTTAAGGAAAACATGAGGGGGATCGAGTACACCGGTGAACACATCGTTCACAAACACCTACAGGTTGCGAGCCTGCTAGCGTTCCATTGGACTGTATAGAAGAGTATGTGTTCGTCATCCATACTCCGCTAGATGACAGAATCAACAACAACAACATCGAGGCCTCTCATCATTTTATCACACATCGTCTAATGCATCTACCCATGTTTTACCCCAACATTTTTGTAGATATAAAATACATATACAGTTTAAATCATATAAAACTTGTATACAATCGTTCATCCAGCACAAATAGCAAGTATACAGATAATATGCAAACATAGCACATAGTTTATATAAAATACTTCATATCTATGTGTAAGATGAAAGGGACTATGCACTCACTTGAAAAGGTGGTGATTCCGAACTCAGACAGCGCTTCTCTTCTTAGAAAATAATTTTCTTTAACGAAACCTAGTATTATTACCACTAGAGTTTAGTCTATTATTCACTGAGACTAATTAATAGTCTAGCAATTATTATTATTATATAAGCGTTAAACAATACTTATATAACCCGTAATAATAGCCTAAGTACTTATTATAAGTTTCCTAATAACATTACTATACTTAAATAAAAGCTATATTAAAAATAGTGTAGGCGTAACTCACTTATAGTAGGTTTTATAGAAAACTGGGCTTCGCTTGGAGTAGTGTTCCCGATCCGAAAAGCTCTTCTTCTTGGAGCCGTTGAGCACTTTGTGGCTTCTGCCTCGTGCTAGGGAGGTTCCCTAGGATTTTCGGGGGGTTTTGGGGCTAGAGAGAGGTTCTAGAGAGAGAGTAAAGACAAGAAAAAATGGGAAAGGTGTGAAGAAAATGAGGGTAGGAGAGGTTATATTTATAGGGTGAAATCTGGTTGTACTTGGTGCCACATGTCACCATCTGGTGGCAAGACTTAGGGAGAAAGCAATGGCCAAGATTGTGCCATGTCACCCATTTTCGCACAACACACTTATGACTAAAATCCGTAACTTTCACATACAAGCTTTGTTTTTTATGTTCTTTATACCCACGTGTCACACCCTGAAACCGATGACGGAAACGTTCCGGGGCGGGGGACGTCATGTAAGTATCACAACCAATGAACATAGTAAGCATAGTAAACACGAAACATTACATTACATATGGGTAATTACATTTGTTTAAAAGTAAAGTGATACATATTTTAACTGTACAATAGTTTGAACAAAAGGAAAGATGTGTCTTCTAAAACGCTCCGTCTTCTCCAAAAGATCACGGGTACCTGTCTAATGTGGACCTGAGAATACAAGCAGTTTGGAAATAAGCATAAAGCTAGTGAATTCATAAGAGGTTTGTTTTCTGAAAATGAACAAGTTTCCTTTGGTTTCTGAAAAAGTGGTTATCCAAGAAAATCCCATATTTTCTTATATGTAAAGTTTGGTTATCCGTTTGTTATACGTTCTGGTTATGTACAGCTTGTTATCCCAAGAAAAACCCTTATTTTCCTTATAAGTTTGTAATCGGTTATCGGTTCTGAATGTAGTGTACAAGTATCTACCATACTTAAAGTGTTCGTGTCATGTTTCCTGAAAACCTGGTTACCCTTGAAATGTGTGATAGTTTTAACACGTATATAAAACTATTGTGTGAAAAGTAAACTAATTCATAAGGTTATTAGTTTACTAGATCCATTATTACCAACAAGTAAATCTCTGTTGTCTAAATTGTGAGTTCCATAACCATACGATAGACTATATGTGGCAATAAGTAGTCCATCATCAATTTATGACTTTCGTCACCCTTGAACCTTTCGGTTCGACTATAGCTAGCAGCCAGGTGCGGGGTTGTCAATCCCATATAGATCTATACACTCAAGTCACACTCTCCCTCAAAGAGATTCTGGTTACGGGGGCGGTCCTCCACTTGCGTATCTCTATGAAGTGTTTCCGAGGATGTGTCTCCAGTAATTAAGATTAACAAATTTACAAGTAATAATGCGGAAAAATCCTGTTTGTGATTCTGGTTACAACGGGGGTCCTCCACTCGCGTATCTCTATGGAGTGTTACCGAGGACGTGTTCAAAAGTTCTAGATTTCATGCTTTTAACAGTAATGATATGAGAATTCATTTGTGAAACATAAAATATAACATTTTAAAGAGAGTTTCACAATTAGTTTGATGGCTAACTCTACAAGTTAAACAATTGGTTAATGCAGTTTCCAGTGTTAAAAGCATACGAAACATGAAACATTTCAATTGAAAACATAAGTTTGAGTACAAGATATCCTTGTACTTTTTCTTGTATTCCCCCCTGAAAACATTGAAAACATGGAAAATGTTGGGGTATGAACTCACCAGTCGAGAAGTGTGTCGATTGGATGCTAAGTGTCAATTCGGGGCTTGAGAACGCACGAGGTTCCTATGTAATATGTAGAGATACATAATTGTATCTAATTAGACTTTGAACCACTAATTAGATAAGAGTAAACACTTCTAGATGCGAAAACACTTCAATTCAAGTGTTTGGAGTGACCCGGGTGGCATCTATGGATGTGTATGGCTTGGATATGTTGTTTACTCTTTAAGAGTAAACTCCATTGCCCAATGACCAAATCCCCATGAGTTTATAGCCGTAAACTCATGGTGGGGGTGTTTTTGGTTGCGTAATTGTCTTATAACTCATGAGGGGTGATGCTAGGCTTGGTTTTAACGCATTGTAATGGGATTTGAACATCATAGGGACCATTAGAGGAGTTTACGGCAGTAAACTATGATTTTACGGCCATAAATTCTTATGTGACATGTCTTAATGTGCTTTGGTGGTCCTAGATTAATCCCATGTGATTCCAACTCATTTTACAAGTCATAGGATGAATTTAAGGCACCATTTGACCCATTTATAGGAGTTTACGGCCCAGGAACGCATCCTTGGGGCGTTTATGGCCATGAACTCCTTAGGGGGTGTTTTCTATCAAGTTTAAGGTCCCTAACTCATTTGTGGTTTCTTCTAGACTTTAATCCAAGGCATAGGAGGTGTTTAAGGGGCATCTTAACACTTTAGAAGGTGTTTACAGCCCATGAAAGGGTGTTTATGGCCCAACCATGTTCTTGGGCAGTAAACTCATGTTTACCCCTTAAATGATGAGTTTTTGGTGTTCCAAGTCCAGTAATGTAAGTCCCTAAGTCGTACCTAAGCTCCAAATGTGGCTTGGAAGGCTTTTATGGCTCAAAAACTCATTATATGTAAGTTTGTGGCCCCACGGTGTTCCAGGGCTATAAACTCATGTTTATGGTCCTATTTCATAGTTTAAACACGAATTTGAAGGTTAGAGATGCTAATCTATGAGTTAGGATAGTTATCTTACCGATTTGGAGCTTGTTTTGGATGATTTTGGATTAATCTTGGGTTTCTAGTGATAGAGTATAGAGAGAGGGGACAAAAGCTTCAAATGAGACCCAAATCAATTTTATATATGGTTCAGGTTTGCGGCTCTGTCGAATTCTACCCGATACTGACGTTGAACGGGGCTTTTGGTCGTACCCGATTTGGTTACTTTAACCCGAGGTGGTCGAAACTTTTAATTTTTCCAAATAGATATTTGGAATGTTTTCACGTAAACCTAACGTGTTTGGACACCCGTTAAGTCATAATAGAAGTTTCTAAATAAATGACTTAATTTAAAAACATAAACGGAGCAATTTGAAAAGACGAATTTTTATTGACAGAACGTGTTACAGCAACAGAATGAACTTCGGGTTGTCACATTATCCCCCCGTTAGAGGGAATTTCATCCCGAAATTCAAAAATTAAGGTACAATCATGGATTTGAAAAGAGATGCGGATACTTCTGTTTCATCGAGTCTTCACGCTCCTAAGTGAACTCGGGTCCGTGCTTGGCATTCCAGCGAACCTTCACTATCAGGATGCGACTCTGTTTCGTATGTTTGATCTCTCGATACATGATTTCGATGGGTTCTTCCACAAAGTTCAAGTTCTCATTGATCTCGATCTCGTCAAGGGGGGTCACGAGGGTTTCATCGGATAGACACTTCTTAAGATTTGAGATGTGGAAGACAGGATGGATGTTACTAAGTTCTTGGGGTAATCGAAGTTTATAGGCTAGAGGACCGATCCTGGCTAGGATCTCGAAAGGTCCGATGTACCTCGGGTTAAGTTTCCCACGCTTTCCAAAGTGTATCATGCCTTTCCAGGGCGAGACCTTTAACAAGACGCGATCTCCAATCTGGAATTCTAATGGTTTCCATTGTTTGTCAGCGTAACTCTTCTGTCGGTCTCGTGAAGCTTTCAGTCGTTCTCGGATTTGGATGATCTTCTCGGTGGTTTCGCGAATGATTTCAGGACCAGTGAGATCACTGTCGGCGACTCGGCTCTTAGCTAGCTGCGTGTCCCTTACCTCGGCCCAACACATAGGGGATTTGCACGTACGACCGTAGAGGTATTCAAACGGGGTAACCTTGATACTGGTGTGGTAGTTGTTAAACTAGAACTCGATCAAAAGGAAATGTGTGTCCCATGACTTTCTGAAATCAATGACACATGCTCTAAGCATGTCTTCCACGGTTTGGATAGTTCTCTCACTCTATCCGTCTGTCTGAGGATGATAGGTCGTGCTCATGTCTAGTTTAGTTCCAAGAGCCTTCTAAAGGGACTTCCAAAACCTTGAGGTAAACCTGCTATCTTGATCGGAGATAATCAACACAAGCACACCGTGCAGTCGGACTATCTCCTGGATATAGACTCGCGTGAGTCTTTCCATCTTGAATGATTCCTTAATCGGAAGGAAGTGAGCGGATTTGGTCAGACGATCGACAATTAACCAAATGGTATCGTACCCACTCGGACATTTGGGTAACTTGGTGATGAAATCCATGGTAATCATCTCCCATTTCCACTCAGGTATCTCGGGCTGCTGGAGCAGACCCGAGGGTTTCTGGTACTCTACTTTTACCTTGGCGCAAGTCAGACACTTGCCCACGAAGGTTGCGATTTCAGCTTTCATGTTCGGCCACCAGTATTGTTTCTTGAGATCCAAGTACATCTTGTCCGAACCTGGGTGAACAGAGTATTTGGTCTTGTGGGCTTCGGTCATGACGACGTCTCTAAAACCTCCGAACTTTGGGGTCCAGATTCTATCCATGACACAGTAGACTTCGTCACTTCTGATCTCAAGTTTCTTCTCCATTCCTCTCAAGGCTTCGATGAATACGTTTTGCTGGATTTAGAGCTTCCAACTAAGCTTCTCGGATCTGTGTGGATAAGTGGGAATGAATGGTCATCGTCAATGTCTTCGCCTTGCGGCTTGAGCTCTCCTTTCGACTCAGGGCATCTGCTACCACATTGGCCTTACTAGGATGGTAGCGGATTTCACATTCATAATCACTGATTAGTTCTACCCATCGTTGTTGTCTCATGTTTAAGTCTTTCTGATTGAAGATGTGCTGCAGGCTTTTATGGTCAGTGAAGACCATGCACTTAGTTCCGTAAAGATAATGTTTCCAAATCTTCAGTGCGAAGACCACTGCTCCTAACTCTAAGCCACGAGTCGTGTAATTAGCTTCGTGTGCTTTCAACTGTCTCGAGGCGTAAGCAATAACTTTTCCTCTCTGCATAAGCACACAGCCTAAACCCTGATTAGACGCATCGCTGTAGACAACGAAATCCTGTGTTCCTTCGGGCAGGGACAGAATAGGTGCGCTACACAGGGCTCATTTCAATGTTTGGAATGCGGTTTCCTGCTTCTCACTCCAACAAAAGGGTACACCTTTCTGTGTCAGAGTGGTTAGGGGTTTGGCGATTCTGGAAAAATTCTGGATGAACCTGCGATAGTAGCCAGCGAGACCCAAGAATTAACGGATTTTTGTGGGTGTCTTCGGTGCCGACCAATTCTCTATCGCCTTGATCTTGGACGGGTCCATGTGTATACCCTCCTCACTTACCATGTGACCAAGGAAAGCTACCTTTCGAATCTAGAACTTGCACTTAGAGAACTTCGCGTACAACTTCTCCGTTCTGAGTGTTTCCAACACTAACCTCAAGTGTTGCTTATGATCTTCTTAGCGTCTGGAATAGATAAGTATGTCGTCAATGAACACGATGACGAACTTGTCCAGGAAAGGACGACACACCCGGTTCATCAGGTCCATGAACACAGCCGGTGCGTTGGTTAGACCGAAGGGCATCACTACGAACTCGTAGTGACCATATCGAGCCCTGAATATTGTCTTGGAAACACCATTCTTGTGAACTCGAAGTTGATGGTACCCTGATCTGAGGTCTATCTTCAAGAAGTAACTGGCTCCCTGAAGTTGATCAAAAAGGTCATCTATACAAGGAAGAGGATAGCGATTTTTGACGGTCAATTTGTTCAGCTCGCGATAGTCTATGCACAACCGAAAGGATCCATCTTTCTTTTTCACAAATAATACCGAGGCTCCCCAGGTTGAGGAAATCGGTCTGATGAACCCTTTGTCGAGCAGCTCATTAAGCTAACATAAGATCGATGGGGAAGGAATGATCGTTCAGGGTAAGGGTACAACCTATGAATATGTCGCTAACGCTTTCTTTCGCACCGTTAGCTATCTCGACGGTAAATGTTTTGGTTAATGGTTGGGGATTACTTCTAAGAAAATGTTTGAATGTATGGCTAACAAAACTTCGTTCAGCACCAAAATCGAAAAGGATACTAGCATAAGAGTTGTCAAGAAGGAACGTACCCGAGAAAACTGTAGGATCGGCGACTGCCTCCTCTCGTCCCATAGCTAGGACTCTCCCAGTGTTACCCGTTGTTGTTGCCTTAGGGGAGTTTCACTTGAAATGCCCTACTTCCCCACATTCGTAGCAAGCCTGACCTACACCCACTCCGGAAGATTGATTTGTTGATTGAGTTGGGGCTTTGCAGAAATGAACCGTATGCCCCTTTTTGCTGCAGTTGGAACATGATAGATCATGGCAGGGGTCGGGGTTATGGTGGAATTTACACTTGTCACAAAGAGGGAGGGTACCAGCATACCTACTAGTAGGTGTTTGTGCTGTAGATTCGATAGCAGAAACAGCAGCAAGGGTAGTAGCAGCGTGGACTACCACAGTTTGTTGTTTCTTTGAAGACTCTTGGGAAGACTGACCCTTCTTCTTCTTCCAGAATTTCCTTTTCTCACCACTCCTCTTCGTCGGCTCTGGGGTGGTGGTTGCTTCCCCAATGTCATCACTATGGTCGATCAAAGTTTGTGTCAGGCATGTGGCACTATTGTATGTGTCTGGCTTCGCAGCCAAGATGTTTCCCTTGGTTGGCTGGGTCAGCCCCCAGATAAATCTCTCAATCTTTTTACTCTCCGGGGTAACCATTCCCGGACAGAGGAGTGCCAAATCGTCGAATCTTGAAGTGTAAGGAACGATATCAGAACCCTTTATCTTCAGGTTTTAGAGTTCATGTTCCAATTTCTGCATTTCGCCCCGAGGGCAGTATTCCGCAAGCAGAAGCTCTTTTAGGACCTCCAAACCCATATAATTGGCTACAGGTAAAGTTAAAGATTTGACTCGGCCATTCCACCAAGTCAGGGCTTTATCGATAAAGGTGCAAGCGGAAAATTTCACCTTATAGGATTCCGAACAGGCACAGATTTCAAAGATAGATTCGATTTTTTCGAACCATCAGGTTAGGGTAATGACACCTCCAGTGCCATCGAAGGATGTGGGTTTCGCGTTCATGAAATCTTTATAGGAACACTCCTTCCGGTGTCCTTGGTTACCATCCCGGTTTTGAGGTTGAGGACCATCTCCTGTCCCGCCTGAACCAACGAGGTTCATTTGTGATATGGTAGCAGCTACAACAACATTGACAGCTGCTTGAAACATGGTGGGATCAAATTGAGGAGGAGGTAGTGGCGTAGGGGGATTGTTGTTCTTTGAGCTGGGTCTTTTACTTAGAGGCATCTTGATCTATAATAGCCAGGAAAGAGAGGATCATAAGTCCTCTGAATCAAATCAAGAGATATGGAACAAGAAATATCTCTTTATGACAAATATACAGTTCTAGTAAGCGATAAAACAGGAAGGAGTTATCAAAGCAGATAAATTATCGCTAAGGAAGGAAAGAGTAGTAACATTCAGAATGCATTTCTACAAAGTACTCGGTGCTGACTAAGATACTCCCATAGTATCTTATGTTTCACAGAATCGATGAATCATTGTTTGGGTCTTAGGTAAGTTTTAGGCATGTTGCACAATACAGTCACTCCCAAGAACATGTTGGCCGTGTCTCGAATGAATATAGTTAATATGGCTATATTAACCCTAGACACGACTACATAACTGCCCAGGTTTAATCGCAGCATACAACACCCAATTACTTATGTTTTGTTCTACTCGTAGTTACTGTTCCCGGCAGTTAGGCATACTTGTACACTTTTGAAAATACTTATATTTTAAAGTATACTTTTAGTTCAGATCACTTTGGCCCCTTAATGTTTATAGTCTTATACCATGTAAGGTTTGGTATACTAGTTCACTATAAACAAGTGCTCTGATACCAATCTGTCACACCCCGAAACCGATGGTGGAAACGTTCCGAGGCGGAGGACGTCATGTAAGTATCACAACCAATGTACATAGTAAGCATAGTAAACACGAAACATTACATTACATATGAATAATTACATTTGTTTAAAAGTAAAAAGATACATATTTTAAATGTACAATAGTTTGAACAAAAGCAAAGACGTGTCTTCTAAAATGTTCCGTCTTCTCCAAAAGATCACGGGTTTTTGTCTAATGTGGACCTAGGATACAAGCAGTTTGAAAATCAGCATAAAGCTGGTGAGTTCATAAGAGGTTTGTTCTCTAAAAATGAACAAGTTTCCTTTGGTTTCTGAAAAAGTTGTTATCCAAGAAAATCCCATATTTTCTTATATGTAAAGTTTGGTTATCCGTTTGTTATACGTTCTGGTTATGTACAGTTTTTTATCCCAGGAAAAACCCTTATTTTCCTTAAAAGTTTGTAATCGGTTATCGGTTCTAAATGTAGTGTACAAGTATCTACCATACTTAAAGTGTTCGTGTGATGTTTTCTGAAAACCTGGTTACCCTTGAAATGTGTGATAGTTTTAACATGTATATAAAACTATTGTGTGAAAAGTAAACTAATTCATAACATTATTAGTTTACTAGATCCACTATTACCAAAAAGTAAATCTCTGTTATCTAATTGCGAGTTCCATAAACATACGATCGACTATATATGGAAATAAGTAGTCCATCATCAATTTATGACTTTCGTCACCCTTAAACGTTTCGGTTCGACTGTAGCTAGCAGCCAAGTGCGGGGTTGTCAATCCCATATAGATCTATACACTCAAGTCACGCTCTCCCTCCAAGAGATTCTGGTTACGGGGGCGGTCCTCCACTTGCGTATCTCTGTGAAGTGTTTCCGAGGATGTGTCTCCAGTTATTAAGATTAATAAAATTTACAAGTAATAATGTGGAAAAATCCTGTTTGTGATTCTGGTTACAACGGGGGTCCTCCACTCGCGTATCTCTATGGAGTGTTACCGAGGACGTGTTCTAAAGTTCTAGATTTCATGCTTTTAACAGTAATGATATGAGAATTCATTTGTGAAACATAAAATATAACATTTTAAAGCGAGTTTCACAATTAGTTTGATGGCTAACTCTACAAGTTAAACAATTGGTTAATGCAGTTTCCAGTGTTAAAAGCATACGAAACATGAAACATTTCAATTGAAAACATAAGTTTGAGTACAAGATATCCTTGTACTTTTTCTTGTATTCCCCCCTGAAAACATTGAAAACATGGAAAATGTTGGGGTATGAACTCACCAGTCGAGAAGTGTGTCGATTGGATGGTAAGTGTCAATTCGGGGCTTGAGAACGCACGAGGTTCCTATGTAATATGTAGAGATACATAATTGTATCTAATTAGACTTTGAACCACTAATTAGATAAGAGTAAACACTTCTAGATGCGAAAACACTTCAATTCAAGTGTTTGGAGTGACCCGGGTGGCATCTATGGATGTGTATGGCTTGGATATGTTGTTTACTCTTTAAGAGTAAACTCCCAATGGAGTTTTCGGCCCAATGACCAACTCCCCATGATTTTACGGACATAAAATCATGGTGGGGGTGTTTTTGGTTGCGTAATGGTCTTATAACTCATGACAGGTGATGCTAGGCTTTGTTTTAAGGCATTGGAATGAGATTTGAACATCACAGGGACCATTTGAGGAGTTTACGCCAGTAAACTATGAGTTTACAGCTGTAAACTCTTATGTGCCATGTCTTAATGTGCTTTGGTGGTCCTAGATTAATCCCATGTGATTCCAACTCATTTTACAAGTCATAGGATGAATTTAAGGCACCATTTGACCCATTTATAGGATTTTACGGCCCAGGAATGCATCCTTGGGGCGTTTACGGCCGTGAACTCCTTAGGGGGTGTTTTCTATCAAGTTTAGGGTCCCTAACTCATTTGTGGTTTCTTCTAGACTTTAATCCAAGGCATAGGAGGTGTTTAAGGGGCATCTTAACACTTTAGAAGGTGTTTACAGCCCATGAAAGGGTGTTTACGGCCCAAGCGTGTTCTTGGGAAGTAAACTCATGTTTACCCCTTAAATGATGAGTTTTTGGTTTTCCAAGTCCAGTAATGTAAGCCTCTAAGTCGTACCTAAGCTCCAAATGTGGCTTGGAAGGCTTTTATGGCTCAAAAACTCATTATATGTGAGTTTTCAGCCCAAGGGTGTTCCAGGGCTATAAACTCATGTTTATGGTCCTATTTCATAGTTTAAACACGAATTTGAAGGTTAAATATGCTAATCTATGAGTTAGGATAATTATCTTACCGATTTGTAGCTTGTTTTGGATGATTTTGGATCAATCTTGGGTTTCTAGTGAGAGAGTATAGAGAGAGGGGACAAAAGCTTCAAATGAGACCCAAATCAACTTTATATATGGTTCAGGTTTGGGGCTCGGTCGAATTCTACCCGATGCTGACGTTGAACGTGGCTTTTGGTCGTACCCGATTTAGTTACCGTAACCCGACGTGGTCGAAACTTTTAATTTTTCCAAATAGATATTTGGAATGTTTTCACATAAACTTAACGTGTTTGGACACCCATTAAGTCATAATAGAAGTTTCTAAATAAATGACTTAATTTAAAAACATAAACTGAAGAATTTGAAAAGACGAGTTTTATTGACAGAACGGGTTACATCAATAGAATAAACGTCGGGTAGTCACACCACACGTAGGTAAAAATAAGATCTATAACTTTCATTTTGACTACGTCGGCTAATACTCGATCGATCTTAAATTTAACAGTACGAGGAGATTATGCTACTAAATGTCTGCGTAAAATTTTTAACTTCTACATACGGACTAGGTTTTCATCTGTCTTTTTACCGTTGAGTTCCTATTAACGAGATCTTCAATTCTCATTTAGGTCGCATAGGCCAAAAATCGCTCGATCTAAAATTCGAGTTTCGGGCTGTGCACTCCTAAGCCAAATCTTAGAAAATTCATAACTTCCTCATACGAAGTCAGATTTGGGTGTTCTTTTTTGTATGTTCTCGGTTTAACGTATACTACAACTTTTGTTTAGATTTATAAAGCTAAAATGTAACACTCGTGTTTCTAACCTAGGCATTTATATTGAGGTGATAGTCTAGGTTAACCTTTGTAACTCATTTTGAAGAAATGAAAAGCAATTATGTGAATATTATGTGAATTATGTGTTTTAGGATTAATTATTAGGGTTCAATTAATTAAGAATAGAAATGAGTGTCAAAAATAAATTTAGATAAAGCCAATATCTTTACATAAGGTTGTAGTGGTTGAAACAAGCATTACGGGGATATAAAGAATACCAAAATCCGAGTTATAATGAAGAAGTTATGACTTGTCGAAGTTTCGCGACAAAACCAGCACTGTGCTGAATGTCGTAAGAAGTGAGTTTTTGACAAACTATTTTTTAGCCTTAGTGATCTAAACGAAACTCGTAGTGTTCATTAAACCGAGAGTATGTATAAAAAGAACGCCCAAATCTAACTTCGTATGAGGAGTTATGATTTTTCGAAGTTTCAGCTTAGCAGTAGACAGTTGAAAAACTCGAATTTTAGATCAAATGATTTTTAGCTGACACAACCTAAATGAGAATTGAATGTATCGTCATTAGTAGCACAACGGTAAAAAGTTTGACGAAAACGGACGTAGGATGAATAAGTTATGAATTTTTGACGGATTTCCTGTCCCGGTCTGTTAAAAATAATAATATAAAAATTAAAATCAAAACTAGCTGATGAAGTCTAAACGAAAGTTGTAGAGTGTAATTTTACCTACGTGTGCATACAAAGAACGTCAAAAATGGAGCTCATACGCGAAAGTTATGGATTTTAGAAGTTTTGGTGCGAAAAACGAGAAAAATCCCCAAAACCGAGGAATTTCGCACACGTGGACTTCGGCCACGTGTCCTCGCTTCGCATCCCACGCGTGTCCAGCAACTTGCTGAGTCACCAAAGCCAGCTGGCGAGACTTGTCGCCTACCCTCGCATTCGAAGTCCGGTCCACTAGAAGTCCGATGCGTGTCCCATTCCTCGTGTCCGTGCCTCGCAGCAGGAGCCACGTCCGAAGCCTTGACTAGACCGTGGTCCAATCAAGAGGCGACAATGAGCCCCTTGCACCCAGCTGTTTCCGCATGGCCTTCGCTCGTGATGCCACCTCCCCTCGCATGCTGACTCCTCTCCTCCTTAAGCCGACTTTGGAACCTTATAAATAGAAGGGTATGTGAGCCTTCTCGGTTACTTTTGGAGTTTTGCCGTATTTAGACCCTTTCTTCATATTAACATTCCCTAATGCCCCGTAATGATTATAAGCCCCGGAATACTCCACAAAGTGCCCGAGAAGCCCGAAAAATTTATCTTTTCGGTTTCGAAGCCCGACCTTTGAAGAGCCCGGTTTCTCAATAAAACTCCCGGTTTTATTAGAAACGATCGTTTTAAGTAACGAATTGCTGCCCGATTATCATCAAATAAAGTAATTGTAGAGTCACTTTCGTCTTACACATAGATATGAAGTATTTTATATACATGTGTGCTATGTGTGTGTGTGTGTGTGTATATATATATATTGATTGTTCATTTGAGACAATTGTTGAATTGATGTTTTATAGAAGTTTTAAACTGTATATGTGTTTTTATCTACAAATATGTTGCGTAAAACATGGGTAGATAGTGATGTGTGATAAAATAACAGTGATGAGAGCAATCAATGTGATTTGAGATTCAGTTATCTAGCAGAGTTTGGATGACGAACACGGACTTTCTAGACAGTCCAGTGGAACACTGGCAGGCCCGCAACCTGTAGGTGTAATGAGCTAAGAGTGTTCATTCACTGTACTCCATCCCCTTCATGGTTGCCTTTAGGACATGTATTGTTGAGGAAACCCCTTAGCAGTAGTGTCCATCCCGATGATATTCTTTAGGCTAGGTCCCTTGTGATAAGTGTTTAGGGACGTAAAGTGAGGATAACGGGAACGGGTAATTAGGGTTATTGTTGATTGATGAACTTAATAAGTTTATTATTATTGTCGGTTGAAAATCCTATATGCTCACCAGGCTCCTAATCCTGACCCACTCAGCTTTTTATGTTACAGGTAGTGGATCCCGAGCATAATCGAAGGACGACGAGAGATTTTTGGATTATAGGTCACTAGTTATAAATAACTGTTGAAAGGCTTAGAACGTCTTGTTTATGCTTTTGATCTGTATCGGAACATGACATCCCCAGGTTTTGATATGAAATGAAAGTATACATTTCTTAAAGAAAGGTATTGATAAACTTTTATCATGTTTTGTTTTGGGGACTAATTCTGCAACATCTTTTAAAAGGATTTCTCTGATTTTATTTAAAAAGCATAAATTAAATCGGTCTTTTCAGGCCGAGAAATTAGGGGATGTCACAGTTGGTATCAGAGCATTAGTTTAAGCGAACTAAGAAATTGTAGGATTTCTAAACTTAAACTTAGAATGCTAAGTGATGATTGTGAGATGAGTGTCTACCATATTTTAGACACAAGCACTAGTTTATTTTAGAAAAGATGCCTAAAATGCCCTTATGTGCTAAATGCTATATGTTTGCGATGTGTGCCATTATTTGTTCGGATCTATGGTATGTTGCCGACCGGATTTGGAAACCTTATGTATGTAGGATTCTAAGCGTATGATTGCGAGATCAGAACTAACATGTAAACGTTTCTAAGTGATAAGGGAATTAAAATGTCTAACAAGGACAAAGACCTAAGTTCGCTTTATTCGGTATATAGATTGTAATGGCAAGAACTCATAGTGGAGTTGAAAATGCAAATGGAAACGGGGATCAACAACCTCAACCTCAAGTAGTTGAGCAAGTACCTGTTGTAGGAGTTGCACCTAAGCCAATGACGATAGCTGGGGTACAAGCAATGATGCAGATGATGTTAGATCGCAAGATGGAGGAGACAAGGCGATTACTACAACATTATAAGGAAGAGACTATGATACCTGTTGAACAGCCCATATTGAATGAAGAGCAATCAGTAGGAGGGAACTATAATGGGAGTCTTGGTCAACCCACCGATAGTTAGACAAAACAACCAGGATGGACGAGTTGATAGATGCGGATGCAAATGCAAAGATTTCATGGCATCTAAGCCTTCGTGTCTATCTGGAAGTCCGACACCGGTGGAAGTCATGAACTGGATCTCCAAAATGGAGACGATGTTTGAAAGCTATGAGTGCAGCAACAATCAAAAGACCACACTTGCAATTCCTCTGTTAAAGTCTGATGTGCCGAGCTCGTGGAAGTTACTAGCTGATTCGATGCCCAAGGGAGAAGCTAGTAAGATGTCTTGGGAAGATTTTGTGGTACAACTGAAATTGCAGTACTACTCTGAGCAGGATCTGCTGGAAATCAACAATGAGTTCCAAAATTTAAAGAGGCAAAGATGAGTGTTACTGAATACACTGCTAGTTTTATGGAAAAGATGAAGGTTGTTCCTCATCTAGTTCCAACTTAACTCTCTAAGGTCAACAATTTTTCCCTCGGATTACCAGCGGACTTTGGTCTGATGGTTAAGCAAGCAACCACTTTGAAAGCCGCCATCTAGGCCGCTGAGAATGTTGAGGATCAGATCAGAGAGAAGGGTCTGGAGAGAGCAGAAGTTGGTGAAAAGAGAAAATTTGAAGGAACTTCAGGTTCCAACAAGAAAAGCAAAATTTCTAAGTCCAAGAAATTTGGAGGAGGAGGAGGTGAAGTGAAATGGTGTGAGAAGTGCATGAAAAAGCACTCTGGGAGTGTAGTGAGGAGGTGACTTGCTTCAAATGTGGAAAGACTGGGCATTATGCCAACGTGTGTCCGTCCGTCAAGAGGGTATGTTTTGAGTGCCATGAAGTAGGGCATGTTTTTAAAGACTGTCCAAAGAGGAAGGATGCAACAAAGTCCAATCTACCACCAAAGCCGAAGGCAAGAACCTTTCAGATGACCCTTGAAGTTGCAAAAGAAGAAGTCGATGTCGCTTCAGGTACCTTTCTCTTAAATGAATTGCCTGCCCAAATTTTGTTTGATTCTGGAGACAATTACTCCTTTATATCGCATGAATTTGGTATAAAAATAGCTTTGCCTGTAGATAGGCTAATTAATGCTTTATTAGTCGAGATTGCTAGTGGCAAGTTTGTACCTGTTAGCCATCGTATGAAAAACATTCTCATTGAATTGGATGGGAATAAGTTCCACAAGGAATTATTTCTTATCGAGTTAAATGGATTCGACATAGTTTTAGGAATGGATTGGCTTAGTGCTAATGATGCCGAAATATTGTGTAGGAAGAAGATAGTAAAAGTAAACCCGCCAGAGAAAGAGTCGTTTATGGTAAATGGAGACAAACGCAGAGTAAATTATGGAATCATTTCCCTAATGAAAGCCAGAAAGTGTTTGGCCAAGGGATGTACATCATACGTAGCGTTCGTGATCGATGCTAAGAAGGAAGAGAAGGAGGTGTAGAATATTCTAATGGTGTGTGATTATCCGGAAGTCTTTCTTGAAGATCTTCCCGGATTGACCCCTGATCGACAAGTAGAATTTTGTATCGACTTGTTACCAGGAACGAAGCCGATAGCAAAAGCACCGTATCGATTAGCACCAATAGAAATGAAAGAACTTATGACACAACTTCAGGAGTTATTGGACAAAGCTTTCATTTGACCTAGTTCATCGCCCTGGGGAGCCCATGTGTTATTTGTAAAGAAGAAAGATAGGAGCACGAGAATGTGCATCGATTACAGAGAGCTAAACAAAGTGACGATAGTAAAGAAGAAGTACCCGTTGCCGAGGATCGATGACTTGTTCGACCAGTTACAGGGTTCGAGCTATTTCTTGAATATCGATCTTAGGTCGGGATAACATAAACTAAAGGTGAGAGAGTAGGATATCGAAAAGACTGCGTTCAGAATAAGATATGGACACTTTGAATTTCTGGTTATGTCGTTCGGATTAACCAATGCCCCAACAGTTTTCATGGATTTGATGAATAGGGTTTGTAAACCATTCCTAGATAAATCTGTGATAGTATTCATAGAAGACATCTTGATTTATTCGAAAAGCAAGCAGGAGCATGAAAAGCATCTGCGTGAAGTGCTAGAAGTCCTGAAAAAGGAGAAGCAATATGCAAAGTTCTCCAAATGTGAATTTTGGATTCAAGAAGTCGAATTTTTAGGTCATGTGGTTAACCAAGAAGGAATAATGGTTGACCCAACAAAGATTGAAGCTGTGATGAAGTTGGAACAACCAAAAAGCCCTACGGAGATTCGAAGCTTTTTAGGATTAGCTTGATATTATCGAAGCTTTATCTAAGGCATTTCTTCGATTGCTACTCCATTAACAGCTTTGACCCACAAAGGAGCTACTTATGCTTGGAATGAGAAGCATAAGGAAGCCTTTGAGAAGTTGAAGAGATTGTGTGAAGCACCGATTCTTTCATTACCTGAAGGAGTTAATGACTTCGCAGTCTATAGCGATGCATATGGAGTTGGGTTAGGTTGTCTTCTGACCCAAAGAGATAAAGTGATCGCGTATGCATATAAGCAACTGAAGGAGCAGGAAAAAAACTACCCCACTCATGATCTGGAGTTGGTAGCGGTAGTATTTGCCTTAAAGATATGGAGGCACTATCTTTATGGTACTAAATGAAAACTTTTCACTGATCATAAGAGTCTCCAATATCTTTTTAATCAGAAGGAATTGAACATGAGGCAACGACGCTGGCTAGAGTTACTCAAGGACTATGACTGTGAGATACTTTACCACCTTGGTAAAGCAAATGTTGTTGCTGATGCTCTCAGTCGGAAGGTAAACCTTGAAAAGAAAAGGCCAAGGGCATTAAGAATTGAAGTCGTCTCAACAATTGTGGAAAGTATAAAGAAAGCTCAAGAGGAAGCTTTAGAGAAAAAAGACCGAAAAGAAGAACATTTGGGAAAAACGTTAGTATTCGGTACAAACAACCAAGGATTGAAGGTATTCCAAGATAGGATTTTGGTACCTAAGATGGGCAGAGTAAGAGATCTTCTGATGGAAGAAGCTCACAAGACCATGTACTCGGTTCATCCCGACAGTACAAAATGTATAGGGATCTAAAATCCTATTATTGGTGGCTGACGATGAAGCTCGATGTTGCTAAGTATGTGGTCGAGTGTGTAACTTGTGCTAGGGTTAAGGCACAACATCAGAAACCGTATGGGAGTTTAGAACCTATACTTGTACCCATGGGTAAATGGGATGACATCACCATGGAGTTTGTGACTAAACTGCCGAGAACAAGGAACGGTCACAACATGATTTGGGTGGTCATTGATCAATTCACTAACAATGCGCATTTCATAGCTGCCAACGAGAAAATGGTCTATGGATAAACTTGCGAATTCTTACGTGAAGGAAATTGTGAGGCTTCATGGTGTTTCGTTAACGACTGTATCTGATTGTGACAGTCGTTTTAACTCAACGTTTTGGAGGAGTCTACAAAAGGAATTAGGTACCAAGTTGTGTTTGAGTACAGCTTACCATCCACAAACCGATGGTCAGAGCGAACGAACGATTCAAACATTGTATGATATGCTGAGAGCATGTACCCTAGAGTTCCAAGGTAACTAGGATGAACACTTACCTCTAGTATTAATTATTAGGATTTAATTAATCAAAAGAAATTATGTGAATATTATGTGAATTATGTGTTTTAGGATTAATTATTAGGGTTTAATTAATCAAGAATAAAAATGAGTGTTAAAAATATATATTGGATAAAGTCGATATCCTTACATAAAGTTTTAGTGGTTGAAACAAGGATTACGGGGATAAAAAAGAATACGAAAATCCGAGTTATAACGAAGAAGTTATGACCTGTCGAAGTTTCGCGACAAAACCGGCACCGTGCTGAATGTCGTAAAAAGTGAGTTTTTGATAAACTACTTTTTAGCCTCAGTGATCTAAACGAAACTCGTAGTGTTCGTTAAATCGAGAGTATGTATAAAAAGAACGCCCAAATCCGACTTCGTATGAGGAAGTCATGATTTTTCAAAGTTTCAGCTTAGCAGTAAACAGCTAAAAACTTGAATTTTAGATAGAGTGATTTTTAGCCGACACAACCTAAACGAGAATCGAAGGTCTCTTCATTAGTAGCACAACGGTAAAAAGTCTGACAAAAACGGCCGTCGGATGAAGAAGTTATGAATTTTTAACGGATTTTCTGTCCCGGTCTGTTAAAAATAATAATATAAAAAATAATATCAAAATTAGCCGACGATGTCTAAACGAAAGTTGTAGAGCGTAATTTTACTGACGCATGCATATAAAGAACGTCAAAAACGGAGCTTGTATGCGAAAGTCATGGATTTTAGAAGTTTTGGTGCGAAAAATGAGAAAACTCCCCAAAACCGAGGAATTTCGCACACATGGACTTTGGTAATGTGTCCTCGCTTCGCATCCGACACGTGTCCAGGAATTTGCTGAGTCATCGAAGCCAGCTGACGAGATGTGTCGCCTACCCTCGCATCCAAAGTCTGGTCCACTAGAAGTCCGACGCGTGTCCCATTCCTCGTGTCTGAGCCTCACATGAGGAGCCACGTCCGAAGCCTCGAGTAGACCGTGCTCCAATCAGGAGGTGACAGCGAGCCCCTCACATGCGCAAATCACGTGCGAGCCACCTATGCACCCTTGCCCAGCTGCTGCCGCATGGCCTTTGCTCCTGATGCCACCTCCCCTCGCATGCTGACTCCTTTCCTCCTTAAGCCGACTTCGCAACCCTATAAATAGAAGGGTATGCGAGCCTTCTCGGTTACTTTTGGAGTTTTGCCATATTTAACCCCTTTCTTCATATTTTCTTCATTTTAACATTCCCCAAAGCCCCGATATCGATTATAAGCCCCAGAATACTCCACGAAGTGCCCGAGAAGCCTGAAAAGATTATATTTTCGGTTTCGAAGCCCGACCATTGCAGAGCCCGGTTTCTCAATAAAACTCTCAGTTTTATTAGAAACGATCATTTTAAGCAACAAATTGCTGCCCAATTATCATCAAATCAAGTGAGTGTATAGTCACTTTCATCTTACACATAGATATGAAGTATTTTATATAAATACGTGCTATGTGTGTGTGTGTATATATATATATATATATATATATGTTGTTTATGTGAGAAAATTGTTGAATTGATGTTTTATACAAGTTTTAAACTGTATATGTATTTTTATCTACAAATATGTTGGGTAAAACATGGGTAGATAGTGATGTGTGATAAAATAAAAGTGATGAGAGGCCTCGATGTGATTTGAGATCCAGTCATCTAGCGTAGTTTGGATGACGACCACAGACTTTCTAGACAGTCCAGTGGAACACTGGCAGGCCCGCAACCTGTAGGTGTAATGAACTAAGAGTGTTCATTTGTTGTACTCCATCCCCCTCATGGTTGCCTTTAGGACATGTATGGTTGAGGAAACCCCTTAGCAGTAGTGTCCATCCCGATGATATTCTTTTGGCTAGGTCCCTTGTCATAAGTGTTTAGGGACGTAAAGTGAGGATAACGGGAACGGGTAATCAGGGTTCTTGTTGATTGATGAACTTATTAAGTTTATTATTATTGTAGGTTGAAAACCCTATATGCTCACCAGGCTCCCAAGCGTAACCCACTCAGCTTTTTATGTTATAGGTGGTGGACCCCGAGCATAATCAGAGGAGACGAGAGATTTTTGGATTATAGGCCAGTAGTTGTAAATAACTGTTGAAAGGCTTATAACGTCTTGTTTATGCTTTTTGTCTGTATCGGAACATGACATCCCGAGGTTTTGATATGAAATGAAGCTATACATTTCTTAAAGAAAGGTTTTTCTAAACTTTTATCATGTTTTGTTTTGGGGACTATTTCCACAACATCTTTTAGAAGGATTTCTCTGATTTTATTTAAAAAGCATAAATTAAATCGGTCTTTTCTGGCCGAGAAATTAGGAAATGTCACATAAAAAGTCCTCCATCGTAAATTCACTATTTACGCTTCCTGGTTCCGTGTCGGTTCTGTCACGAAACTTCGACAGGTCATAACTTCTTCGTTATAACTCGTATTTCAGTGTTCTTTATATACCCGTAATCCTTGTTTCGACCACTACAACCTTATGTAAAGATATCGGGCTTATCTCACACTTTAATTTTGATGCTTATTTTTATTGTTTATTATTTATACCTTTATAATTAAGTTATAAGCACACAAATAGACATAATTCTCATAGTATTCTAATATTTGTTCTTTATTACTTCAAAAAGAGTTACAATAGTTGACCTAGACTATTACATCATCTAAAATGCTTAGCGCTAAAACCCGGGCATTAAAATTGGTGCCTTCGACCCATAGAACAATGAGGATACTCACCTCAAATGTTGAAGTTCACAGCAAGAAATCCGTAGTTGCTGCCCTGACAACTTCCCGAGCTAGCAATACCAAAATATCACCCAATTAGCAATTAGGTTCCAAACCATGATCCATAATCCAAACTTGGGTTAAAATAACCATTTTACCCCTAGCCCAACAAGACTCACAACTAAGGCCCAAGCCTAAAACCAAACAAGCCCAAAACCACAAGATCTATAAAAGCCCATTCATGGTAAAATTTTATAAATTGGGCCCAAACCCATACATGGGCCTTTCCTTAAAGCCCATTTACTCTTTATGAACCAAAACACATAATCATAGCTAGCCCAACTAGATCTAACACTACAAGCCCAAGTGATGGTCCAAACTTGAAATGACACCACAAGGCCCAACAAGGCCAATTACCCCCAATTAGGCCCAAATACATCATGGACCTTTCCCGAGAAGGCCCATTATCCAAAAATGATTAAAATACTAAATGTTCGACCCTAACCAACTCCTGGTCCATGGTTCAAAGCCCAAAATTTTAACAAAACAAGAAGGGATAACCAAGCCGAGTACACCTTGTGTACTCATCTGGTATGCCGAGCTAACACTATTTGGGGCTAGTACGCACAGTGTACCATGTGGGTACGCCCAACGTACTCCCCTGAACTACAAACCTCTCCATTTAGCACTTAATCACCTCATCCCTTGCTCCAAGCTATCCAGTTTGCTTCCTATGGATGACTTTTCAAGTAAAGATGGCAATTTTACTAGCATGCATGGGTTAATGGGACTCTAGAGCTCAAAAGAGCTTAATAGATGGTCTTAATTCATGCTTGAACTTAAAAAATCCACAAAGCTTGCACCTTTACGAGTGAGTGGTGCGTGGAAATAGCTACACCTAATTTTATATGTATAATCTAACTAACTAAAATGCACCTAGGCAGTGTACCTAGTCAAATTATAGAATAGTTTGAGTAAGTCGGGCGTCGATCACAGGGAACAATATTAACTAATTAAATTAGTTACTATTACATTAACCTAATTATTAACAAAGAAAAGAGATTTATCTAATTTTACAAGTTTAGATTAACTTAATTCTTTAACACAAATTCAATCAATAACAAAAAAAACTTCTATTAGTTCGTATCCACTTTCCCTCAATGGTTTAGAAATTAGCTGTGACAAGTACTGTTGGTACCAATTAGGATTGTATTAGCAATTTAGTTCTAAATCTACTAACATTAATTAATTCATGTAGTCTATGTATAGTCACACAATAATTAACACATAATCAATTATTGAATAAGACTGGATTGGAGCCATGTAAGATTGATTAACAAAACATAATTACAGTCATAATATGAGTTCTCTAGCACAAATTAATTCAATGATTCAATTACTTATCTAAGATTGGTTTGATCTTAGCTCTAATAAACTAGTGTTCACTGAATTATTGGGTATTCAAATTCATGCAGATTTGTATTCACTAACTACACAGAATAAGAATTCAAAGCAATCAAATATTAAACTAAACATACTAGGTAAAATCAATCAACACAAGCACATTACCAACAAGTAAAGTTAAATATAATACATTAAAACCATGAGTTCCAGCTTCATCTAGCTAACAAAAGTAGCTAGATTTAGTTGGACATACTAGCAAATAAACAAGCACAAGTTATATTCAAAGACATGTTTAAAGTACCAAACTACAATCAAATTATGAACTTCTTCTCTTTTGGTGTTGAAACCCTATTCCTGGACTTCTTTTCCTCTTAAAATCGTCTTCTAGAAACTCTACAATCAGCCAAAAGTCTCTCAAGTCGTAATGGACAAGGATATATATAGTTTTCGATTTTTCAAAGTTCACGTCGTGAACTGATACCTCTCACGATGTGAATACGTGGTATGCGTGTTTGACAAGGACTCTTCCACCGGGTGCCTATCTTCTAGAATACTCCAACTCACGATGTGAATCTAGATAACTCACAATGTGAATATGGCAAATTTCGTGGGTTTCTTTTTCTTTCATTCTCCAAGCCTCCAAAGATTTATGTCTTGACATTTTTAGTCCCTTTCTTCGAAAATGCTTCTATTTTGGCTGCAAAATATAAATTAATCTTATAAATACCATTATTCTACGCAAATAACCAAAATTTTAATAAAAATGTACATAAACATTGCCTAAAAAGATGTATAAATATGACAATATCAACGAGGGACCCTTAAAATGTCGAGATCTACTAGATTGAGCTCCTATAACAACCCTAACTCGCCAAGACCAAGAAAAAGGAACTAAAATGACCAAAAACCAACCCAATGTAGATCTATACAATGAGTAGTCAACATAGAGACTTTATACCTCTAAAGTCTCGAAATGGATATGCTAACACTAGATCTCTAGGTTCTTTTCCATAGATTAAGTCTTTCACCTTCTTCTTCTCTTGCATAAACCACCAAGAATCTTCTTTCAATCTCCAAGCTTCACCCATAGCACTCTAGGGTTCCATGCACATCAAAAGGGGTGGTGGCTGACTTAAAATGACCAAAGCGGTGGTATAATATTACTTATATATGGTAGGAACCTCGAAATTAGAGTTTTGCTATGAAGGGAGTACACACCGCTTACCCCTTGGTACACTTGTCGTACTCACAAGCCAACTACGGCCACTTAAATTATACATTGGGAGTACCCTAGTTTACGTTAGGCATACCCAGTCAAACACGTGCATGCCACCTTGCATGGATGTGACCGGAATGCAAGCTTTTCCGTCTAGGGGCAAATTCTACCAATAACTTCAAAATACCATAACTCCCTCATCCCATGTCCGTTTTCAATGAACCTTATATCCAAGAAAAGGTGGAGAGATGAACTACACTCTTAAAAACACATCTAAACCTTAAAAACATTCTAAAAAAACTCAAAATGCATAAAACATTGAGATATCCAATTATGATTATACCCTTGGCTTTCGAAGACATAACCAAACAGTTGAATCATTTATACTATGATAACCACATCCGAATTGGGCCAAATCCTTCCTTTCCTAAGGCCCTAAACCTTATGACAACTGATCATTAGGTCACATCCCCGAACAATGAAGCAAATCCAGAACTGAGAGTTACAACTCTCCCCCACTTAAATTAGATTTCATCCTCGAAATCACTCCTTACTAGTACCCAATTAAACAAACAATATGAGGGGCAATAACTAAAGATTTTGTGCATAAGAAAACCATCCTAAGACAACCAAAACCCAAACCAAAACTTCCATAAAGAACCTTTATTTTCTACAAAATCACTTCTACATTTCCGAGATATGAAATCTATAATGACCTGACTCCCCGACAGACCGACAACGCTAAAATATTACCATCTAAAAGCCACATTGAATAACTGAACAACATAATACTTCCAGCCCTAATTATCTTGATGCAACCTACAAAAATAAAGCCACTAACCAAAACCAGCTACAGAACACTTATACTTGACAGGAGGCTCAAATAATCCTTCGAGTAGAAGATTCATCCGTCCAACTGTTAGACTCAAACGAGAGCTGCACAACAGGGTTACATCAATTACTATGAGATTATTTAATCCAACTACAGTGACTTAGCACTTTCGATCAACAAGCTACTCTACACATATGAGTCCTCAAATCAATACTTCAACCCGAAGCATCACGCTGCCTCCTATTTGCTTTCTAAAAGTAATCGAGACCTCCCTGGTCCCAAATTGTCTGATAACTATCTATATAACCAAATTCATACCTGGTTTCTGATCCAAAGAACACCTTCACAGTCGTCCCACGCAACTTCCAAAAGGAAAATTCGACCGACAATAATTACCCGAACCATCTCAATACCGAACCTAATGCTATGTTGAACACTATAGGGCCAATTGTAGTCTTACCTCATATCCGGTCTCCCACAACCTACCTATTCCTGATTCCAAACATGTTGTGGCCCTCACACAATGTTGAGAACAGGATCACCCTGGCCTAAACCATCAGAAGAAATTCGTGAGCAGTTTATAGCTTTCCTAAAATCTCACCAGTACACAAGGACCAGTGTATGCTATGGACCACCCCGTAGTCTTACAACACTTCCCACACTAACTGACCGCTAGTGAATACTTCAGGCCACCCCGTAGTCTTACAACACTTCAACCTTGCAACAATTGTTGTGCAAGCCTTACTGCTAACCTTCTCAACTCGAATGCATCCAAAGTTGAGCACGAACTCGACCCAACACCCAAGCTGAACCAGAGTCATGACTACAACCCTAACCTAGGTCCCCAAAGCCTGGTATCAAACACTACAAAGACGCAAACACAAATTTTGGGAAGTTTCCTAAACTCCCAACTCACACAATCCTCAATCCAGACAGCCACTCGGGCCGCCTTCCTAACCTATGGGGATGCAAAATTTATCCTAGTTTCACACCTACTTCTATCTTGAATATCTGAACGATTCCCCCCCCCCCCCCCACTTTGATTCAAATACGATTTCCCACCTTTTAACCCTTATGGATTTTCTGATCCATCTTTCTCGAATGGTGACTAACACTATAACCCTTGCCTTGAACCGACGGATCTTATCCCATTCCCAATACAAAACGAATTATTCGATTCTGAATGACTACAACCCAGAAAAAATTAAGGATCCTCTGATACTTTCAAAGACCAGACAACCCCTAAAGACCAAGTAAACACTTATGGATCTCAACATTACTAATAACCCTAGATACTCTAAATGATATTACACTCAAATCTTGAAGTCCTAAGGACGAATGCTCCAATCTAAACCATAACAATAGACCACTACCCTCGGCATCCTCGAAAGCCAATCCGCACACCAAGGCAAAAACTCCTGAATTCTGGCAATATTGGATAAATAACCCATTGAATTCTGACCATAAATCTTCCACACAATATCCCCGAACCAATCTTGACTACAAATCACAACAACCCTGAACACTCCAAAGCCGCTATAAGGGAGACAACCGTTCGCCAAATCACTAATGATTCATGGCATGTAGATGGCATATAACAATTCTTGGAGATATAATCCAAACATAAGTAGAGAAATAAACCAAAGATATTCTTACCCAAAACCGATGCAAGATTCTAAACAACAGAATTTAGATAAACCGAAAAGAAAGCAAAAGATACATACCCACAATGTCTCATGCTAGAGAGCTGGCATCCCCTGTCTGACACTGCAAATCCTGACTCTTCTCTGCTGGAGCTCTTGCCCTACCCTCTCGTCCATCAGTGATCCTCAAAGTGGCCACAACGGGCCCAATCACTACTCCTCCCCTCAACATCTGACAGTAGGCCTTCTTGTGGGCCACCTGATCGTAGAGAAAGAATAATGGGCTTGGCTCCTGAGCACAATCCATACTGACGCGACCAACCCTACCTCACTTGTAGCAGCCCAAACCCCTGGAATGAAAAACTCCATCGTGCAGTTTCCCGCATGTGCTACACTGATTTCGGCCCTGCTGGCCTCTCGAAGGATGATCAGAAGTCTTGGGTCTCTTTGTAACATCCAGAGTTTTAGGTATGATTTAATTGTAAGTATTTATTCAAGAAAAAGGAGGGACTCAACGAGTTGGTGCCACGACTCGTCGACTATGTGAGGAAGTTTCCTCGAATCTTCGTGACCAGACTTGACGTGTATGGTATATGACTCGCCGAGTCTGCGCAGGCAATTGAAACCCTAAATCCTAGGTTTTGGAGCCTATTTAAGGGCACTCATAGCCTCCCATTGCGGCTACCAGTCCCTTGAGAGAAACCCTAAGTGAGCTAAATCGTTTGTGAGTAAGGAGAGGCCATATTTGATCTTTCTATCATTGATTTAGCAACAAGAAAATGACCAAGAACAAGAGGAGGCTGATAGAGGTGCTATTTGGAGGAATTCTGAGCTCAGGATTGCTTATTTGAGGTATAATCTCGATCCATCTTCTGTTTTGGTGATTGTTGGTATAGTTAGGGTTTTCTAGACCCTTTGGTAGACGGTCTTGATTGAGTATATGGTTCCTTTTCGTATTATGGTCTTGGATCTGGATCCATAGAGGTCCAGAGACCTTACTCCTTTAAGCTTTATGAGGATTGTTGGTGAATATGAACTTAGGATGCCATATTAGAGGTCATTTCTTCAAATAGAACCTTGGAGCCTTTGCATGGGCATCAAGCTTCGAACTTTACGTGATTATTGGGACTAGAAAGGATAGATCTATTGAGTAGAGCATCAGATCTAACCTCAGGAAACCATTGGAAGTGAGCATGGATTGGACTCGCCAAGTCCATGAACAGACTCGACGAGTCGAGTTGAGTTGCCCCGAGACTGTGAGTCTAGAGAGTGACCCGCCAAGTTAATTGAGTGACTTGGTGAGTCAAAAGAGAATCAGAGGAGTAGAGTTCACGTGTAGACTCGCCGAGTCGCCCAAGTGCACTCGACGAGTCAGGTTAAATTTTGACTGTTGACTTTGTTAACTTTTAGGGATTGGTCAACAATGGGGTCTTTGAGTCAAGAAAGGGGTAAAATGGTCTTTTACCCATCTGAGCGTACTAAGAGAGAGTTGGGTTTAGTCTCGAGAGTTATATTTATGAGCGTATTTTACCGAGACATCGGAGGTGAGTCTTCTCACTATATTTTACCTTGAGTGGTAATTAGAGTTATGTGACAGAGTTATTGTGTCACACCCCCAAACCAGAACGGCGGAAACGTTCGGGGGCGGAGGACGTCATATTCAGTATCATAACAATTCATAGAAAGGAAAGTACACACCACCATATATATTAAAGTTTCCAAAATGTTTACATAATTGTATTCATTACATGTTCAAAAGTTAAATACATAAACATCATTCCAAAAGAAGTAATTAACGCCAGCACGTTAATCCCAAAAGTTGATTTCCAAACCTGCTTAGCGATTTCCTGAGAATACAAGTTATTTCAAAGAAAAAGTGTCAACAATTAAGTTGGTGAGTCCATAAGTAGTTTAGAAAAATTGGATGCCATTCCAAAATGGGTGTATGTTTTCCAGAAAACGTAGCATTTCAAATGTAAAGAGTTGTGATTTGTTGTGTTGAAAATGAATGTATTAGATCCAGGAAATCCCATATTTTCCCTAATGGTTGAGATACGAGTTGTTGTGTTTTCCAAGAAAGACCCTTATTTTCTTATAAAAGTATGAGATGCATATAGATGTTCGTGTTATAAGTTGTAAATGATTGCACCGGGAAAATCCCTTATTTTCCTATTAGTTGTTTGGTTTGTATGCAGGAAAAACCCTTATTTTCCTCACACAAATGGCAGTCTCTAAGACCGAAAATTGCAAGAAACCGACGTTTCTCGTAAGTTGTGTCATAGTTTTATATATAATAAAACTACGCGAAGATCGAACTGGTTGGATGAAGAATAGTTTCAATAGCTACTCGTTCATCAAAACTTAATATCATAATAATTGTATATCCGATGAGTTTTATAACCATACTAAACATAATATGCCTGTAGCGACGCTCTTCAGGCGTCGCAGTTTATGACAACTGTCACCCCAAAAGACGGACTGTAGCTAACAGTCAGGGTGCGGGATCATGACTTCCCGTATAGATCTATACACATTTGACACGTTCTCGTCGCGGGAGATTCTGGTTATAGACAGGACCTGATGCATTACTTTCTAATAAAGAAAAGTAACGTTTGAAGATGTACGTGTCTCATGGATTCTCAATTAAGTTTATATTAAAGTGATAGTTTTGTATGCAAAGTTTATCCTTTTTCAAAATGTTTGACAAAGCAAAATCATAATTTTTTAGAATGTATAAAACGATTTAACAATGAAAGATCATTATATGCTTCGTATAAGTCTAATGCACACAAAGTATGACAAGAGTTTTCCATAATAGTAATGAGTTCCAAGTGGTTTATTTGATAATATAAGTGAAGTGAAACTTTATAAAATACACGATAATAACCGTATGTTTACTTGTATTCCCCCCCTAAAAGAGTATAAAAGTATTTAAAAATGTATCTAAAGTGTGTTAGAAAGGGGTATGAACTCACTTGAAAGCTTGAAGATAGCAAGATGGAAAACCGGGCAGAGTTTCGTTTCGGGAAAGCGGATCTCTCGAGATTCTCGGGAAATCTCGGGAGTCTCAGGAGTGTAAAACTTGCTTCCCACCTTGGATATGAAAACTGGGCCTTTGGGATGATTCCGAGGGTTGAAACGCAGAGCTTCGACGCGAGAAAGGAAGGAAATTAGCAATTTTGGCCGGCACCCTTGCATGCTATTTATAGGGGTCTGAGGGGGTTGCGTTACGCGGGGCGTACTTAGAGTACGCGCTGCGTACTCATGCGTCATGCATGAGCGCATCCTCGGTCAAAACATTGGAGCGACGTGGACGAACCGGAGCCTAGCATCCGAGTACGCTGGGCGTACGAGGGGTCGGACCGGTGACTCCTCCTTCGGATAATACCGGGATTTAATTTAATTTATATTTAAATTAATTAACAAACTTCAAAAATTCATATCTCTCTCATATGAACTCCGTTTTCGACGTTCTTTATATCCACGCGAAGGTGAGACTACGATCTACAACTTTCGTTTAGACTCCGTCGGCTAGTTTTGAATTTATTTTTAATATTATATCTTTAATAGGTCGGGATAGGAAAAGTCCGTTAAAGTTCCATAACTTCTTCATCCGACGTCCGTTTTCGTCAGACTTTTTACCGTTGCGCTAGAATTGTTGATCCCTTTGATTCTCATTTAGGTTGTTTTGGCCAAAAGTCTCTCGATCTCTATTTCGAGTTTTTAGCTGTCTACTGCTATATCTGTAACTTAGAAAAATCACAACTTCCTCATACGAAGTCAGATTCGGACGTTCTTTTTATGTACGGTTACGGTTTGACGATATCTATGACTTTCATTTAGACACCTAAGGTCAAAAAGTGTTTTGTTGAAACTTTGCGTTTTTACCTAACTTCGTATTGCCGGTTTTTGTCGGGAAACTTAGAATGGTCATAACTTCTTCGTTATAACTCGGATTTTAGTGTTATTTATATGTATGAAAACCTTGTTACAATATCTACCACTTAGTATACTTAATTACGGTTTTATAAAATTTTTTAAATTTTGACCTGAATTTTGCTGTTGTTACATTATCCCCCCGTTAGAGAGAATTTCGTCCCGAAATTCGCATTTTGACTGGGACTCCAATACTTGCAGGCAGGCGTGAGTGCTTATGGTCAATTTGTTCCTCTTGTTCCTTTATGAATCTAGATCCTAATGTGTGTGTTTCAGCGGACCTTCATTACTCCACCTATCACTTCGACCGATCGGGATCGTGCGGTTTTGGGTTTATTTACTTATGTTCTTCTAAATGTTAGCATAATCACTCGATGAATTAGGGCAGCTATGTTTTGAAATTCATGGTTGGATTCACTGCTAGTTTCTGAGCTTGGATTTGACTTGTTGTAAGCGTGGTATTTCTAAATGATCTGTTGGGGGATACTATGGGAAAGTTGTAATGATTCCTCACATGAGTACTTCGGGGTTTTGAAAGTAGAAACCATACCAGGTTCGTCAATCATAGTCTTAGGTATATGAGCCGTATATAATTAGGCTTGAAACTGTGGGTCTTTGGATTGAACTTGACGTACTACACATGTGGTACTTAGGGGCGGTTTGTTGAATTTTTCTTCGGAAAGGATGAGAAACAATAAGTGCTCTATGCACGAGTACTTTGGTATTCTAGAATGAAGGCTTTGCTAGAAAGAGAATTTCGGAGGAAGGGATGTACGTATGAAGCTGTTTTTGTGAGGATCAAATTGAATCAAGTCATATGATAATGTCAGAATCATAAGGAAACTTAAAGACATTAGATTTGAACGTAAGATGTTTATAGACAAAACATAACCGTGCAACCATCAACAGAGTTACAGCACTTTAGACTACTATAAGACTATTGATGCGAATAAGGTATACTACAAAAGGTAAGTATACGCAGTACGAGCATCCCTATACCGACGGGATCCCGCAAGAGGTAAGACTCTAGTTGCACTAGTTTTAAACATGTTTTAAAAAGACATACATAATACTGACGATTGGAAGTGAACGTATACTATAGTAGGTTCCTTCGTTGCTTCTTTCCATTCTGAGGTCAAACTCCTCCGGATTCGCCGTCATCCTTCTCTGTTGGACAGTCCCTCTTGAAGTGTCCCATTACGCCGCATAGATGGCATATTCGAGAGATTTAGACATTGGTGTTTGAGGTAATGTGTTGGGTCCGAGTCCGGCAACAATTTGTAGTATGTCCGTTCTTGTTGCATTTAAAGCAGTGTAACGAACGACAACTACCTAGATGATGGAAACCGCACTTATTGCATTTCGGTAGGTTTCCAGCATACTGCCTAGCTGGTGTAGGGACAATTGGGATACCAGAAGGGATGGTAGTAGGATGTACAGATGTTGTGGCTGCGAAGGTTGCCACATGTTGTCGTCTTTTGCTCATCCCTTGGGGTGATTTTCCTTTAGCTTTAGCCCAAAGCTTTCGTTTGTTATTCTTGGTCTTGGGATGGGAGGTTTTGTGGTAATTTGTTTCCCGTCGAGGTATTTGATTGTTACTTGGATTGGAGTTATTGTTAACAATCCCGCTAACATTCGCGCTGTTAGCGTTAAGGTGGGTCAGAACAGCTGATACGGCAACCGAGACTGCAGCTTGAAAGGTAGCTGCATCAATCTGAAGAGTTGGTGTTTGGTTGATGGGTTGATCGTTTTTCTTTGGCGACATGATTCTGATAAGGAAATAACAAGAAGAACTATAAGTTTTAATGATTCGAAAGTCGCGCATTAGTGTTCTGTTATATCAGAAGTTTGGTTTACCCCTGAATAGGGTTTTGAGTTCGACTTATAAGGAGAGTAGATAAACTCATGAATTGGAGAGGTATGCAAAGGGTTTAATAAAGGAGATACATCATATTATAAAACATGGTGCATTACATTTTGCAGTTAGGAAAATTTGACCTATCTAAAGGTCTCCGATTACGAGGTTAAGAAAAGCAAGGACTTTATCCGAGGTCTTATGCTATGACAAAATTTTGAAAGTCAGACAAGTATTATTTGTTACGTGAGCTGGCTACATGGGTCTTAGATTATGCCAACTGACGCTCCATCTCGGGCATACGTTGTCCATGTCTTGCCTGGCGTGCCCGAAGTTCTATCACTTCGGTTTGAGTTGCCGCTAGCTCTCTCTGCAACGCTTCATTTCGATTTACGATTCTCTCGTGAGCTAATCCTAACTGTCGGATGCGAACTGTGTTGACTCCAGTGTTCGCATCATTTTTCTCAGTTCGATGGATGGTCGTCCGTCCTTGTTCATCAATGCGGGAAATCCGACGAACCAATATAGGAAGGGCTCTGTCTGCTGAGCCTCCCTCGCTTAGGTTGTAGAAGCTTCGGTCTCCGTTGAATGGAAGGGGTTGATCCTGTTCGCGGCTCCACCTGTTCAGGTTAGTTTCCCCAAAGGGGCGTCGAGCCATGAAATTCCGGTCGAGGATTAGGATTTTGAATTGGAGCCGTTAAGGGTAGGTTATTGTTCTCTGGATCTGAGTCTGATTCTTCTTGCATTCCTTCTTTAGGATCATTCTCTATCCCTTCTCCATTACCATGGTTGGGGTAGTAGGGGTCACTGGGGTGATGGAATCCAGCCATTTGAGTCTATACGAGAATAGGGTTAAGAATGGACTATAAGCTAAAGCACATGGAATTTACTCTTAAGTTTAATGGTTGAAGGCACTCGAATACTCCCTTAGTATTCTTTAATGATATGCTTTTGGTAAGTTTTAAAATTTGTTGTCCATTACAGACACTCCTTGGCATATGTTTAGTCGGCTCTTGGACAAATATAGTTGATCAGGCTATATCCTTCCCAGTTCCGATTACATGTCCCAAGGCATACCTGCACTGCACAACTTATATATAATACTTCAATGTTGTTTTAATTGTGATACTGACCATGTTATTGATATGAAATGAATGCATGCCTACTTTACAAAAAATAAATAAAATTTAATTTTTAAAAGTATGACGCTTACTCAGAGTGTTTTTGCCCAGTTGAGTTTATAGTTGTATACCAAAAAGAAATGGTTTTGATATACTTAATTCCCTATAAACAATGCTCTGATACCAATCTGTCACACCCCCAAACCAGAACGGCGGAAACGTTCGGGGGCGGAGGACGTCATATTCAGTATCATAACAATTCATAGAAAGGAAAGTACACACCACCATATATATTAAAGTTTCCAAAATGTTTACATAATTGTATTCATTACATGTTCAAAAGTTAAATACATAAACATCATTCCAAAAGAAGTAATTAACGCCAGCACGTTAATCCCAAAAGTTGATTTCCAAACCTGCTTAGCGATTTCCTGAGAATACAAGTTATTTCAAAGAAAAAGTGTCAACAATTAAGTTGGTGAGTCCATAAGTAGTTTAGAAAAATTGGATGCCATTCCAAAATGGGTGTATGTTTTCCAGAAAACGTAGCATTTCAAATGTAAAGAGTTGTGATTTGTTGTGTTGAAAATGAATGTATTAGATCCAGGAAATCCCATATTTTCCCTAATGGTTGAGATACGAGTTGTTGTGTTTTCCAAGAAAGACCCTTATTTTCTTATAAAAGTATGAGATGCATATAGATGTTCGTGTTATAAGTTGTAAATGATTGCACCGGGAAAATCCCTTATTTTCCTATTAGTTGTTTGGTTTGTATGCAGGAAAAACCCTTATTTTCCTCACACAAATGGCAGTCTCTAAAACCGAAAATTGCAAGAAACCGACGTTTCTCGTAAGTTGTGTCATAGTTTTATATATAATAAAACTACGCGAAGATCGAACTGGTTGGATGAAGAATAGTTTCAATAGCTACTCGTTCATCAAAACTTAATATCATAATAATTGTATATCCGATGAGTTTTATAACCATACTAAACATAATATGCCTGTAGCGACGCTCTTCAGGCGTCGCAGTTTATGACAACTGTCACCCCAAAAGACGGACTGTAGCTAACAGTCAGGGTGCGGGATCATGACTTCCCGTATAGATCTATACACATTTGACACGTTCTCGTCGCGGGAGATTCTGGTTATAGACAGGACCTGATGCATTACTTTCTAATAAAGAAAAGTAACGTTTGAAGATGTACGTGTCTCATGGATTCTCAATTAAGTTTATATTAAAGTGATAGTTTTGTATGCAAAGTTTATCCTTTTTCAAAATGTTTGACAAAGCAAAATCATAATTTTTTAGAATGTATAAAACGATTTAACAATGAAAGATCATTATATGCTTCGTATAAGTCTAATGCACACAAAGTATGACAAGAGTTTTCCATAATAGTAATGAGTTCCAAGTGGTTTATTTGATAATATAAGTGAAGTGAAACTTTATAAAATACACGATAATAACCGTATGTTTACTTGTATTCCCCCCCTAAAAGAGTATAAAAGTATTTAAAAATGTATCTAAAGTGTGTTAGAAAGGGGTATGAACTCACTTGAAAGCTTGAAGATAGCAAGATGGAAAACCGGGCAGAGTTTCGTTTCGGGAAAGCGGATCTCTCGAGATTCTCGGGAAATCTCGGGAGTCTCAGGAGTGTAAAACTTGCTTCCCACCTTGGATATGAAAACTGGGCCTTTGGGATGATTCCGAGGGTTGAAACGCAGAGCTTCGACGCGAGAAAGGAAGGAAATTAGCAATTTTGGCCGGCACCCTTGCATGCTATTTATAGGGGTCTGAGGGGGTTGCGTTACGCGGGGCGTACTTAGAGTACGCGCTGCGTACTCATGCGTCATGCATGAGCGCATCCTCGGTCAAAACATTGGAGCGACGTGGACGAACCGGAGCCTAGCATCCGAGTACGCTGGGCGTACGAGGGGTCGGACCGGTGACTCCTCCTTCGGATAATACCGGGATTTAATTTAATTTATATTTAAATTAATTAACAAACTTCAAAAATTCATATCTTTCTCATACGAACTCCGTTTTCGACGTTCTTTATATCCACGCGAAGGTGAGACTACGATCTCCAACTTTCGTTTAGACTCCGTCGGCTAGTTTTGAATTTATTTTTAATATTATATTTTTAATAGGTCGGGACAGGAAAAGTCCGTTAAAGTTCCATAACTTCTTCATTCGACGTCCGTTTTTGTCAGACTTTTTACCGTTACGCTAGAATTGTTGATCCCTTTGATTCTCATTTAGGTTGTTTTGGCCAAAAGTCTCTCGATCTCTATTTCGAGTTTTTAACTGTCTACTGTTATATCTGTAATTTAGAAAAATCACAACTTCCTCATACGAAGTCAGATTCGGACGTTCTTTTTATGTACGGTTACGGTTTGACGATATCTATGACTTTCATTTAGACACCTAAGGTCAAAAAGTGTTTTGTTGAAACTTTGCGTTTTTACCTAACTTCGTATTGCCGGTTTTTGTCGGGAAACTTAGAATGGTCATAACTTCTTCGTTATAACTCGGATTTTAGTGTTCTTTATATGTATGAAAACCTTGTTACAATATCTACCACTTAGTATACTTAATTACGGTTTTATAAAATTTTAAATTTTGACCTGAATTTTGCTGTTGTTACATATTGTATGTTATTTATGTGATGTGTTGCACTGCATTATTCCTATGTGATTTATGCCATGTGTATATCATAGTACATCAGAGTTAGAACCGGAAGGTTCACAGAGCTAGGACCAGAGGGTCCACAGAGTTAGGGCCCAAGGGCCCACGTAGTTATATCCTCGAGTGGCTAGTATGTGCTATGTGTGGTATTTTAGGGAACTCACTAATCTTTATGCTTGCAGTGTTATGTGTTATGTGTTTCAGGTACCAGTGATGATCGCAGGAACGCGCCGACATGATCTGTACACACACTCGCGGAGTTATTTATGATTTGATCTTGGGAAATGTTTTGTGAACAATGATATGATACAATGAGATTTTATTAATGAATGTGTTTGGAAATGTGTTTTACAATGCAAAAAATTGTCTTAATTTTTCGCACACTCACCGAGTCCATGAACAGACTCGACGAGTCGAGTCGAGTTGCCCCGAGACTGTGAGTCTAGACAGTGACCCGCCAAGTTAATTGAGTGAATTTGTGAGTCAAAAGAGAATCAGAGGAGTAGAGTTCACGTGTAGACTCGCCGAGTCGCCCAAGTGCACTCGACGAGTCAGGTCAAATTTTGACCGTTGACTTTGTTGACTTTTAGGGATTGGTCAACAATGGGGTCTTTGAGTCAAGAAAGGGGTAAAATGGTCTTTTACCCATCTGAGCGTACTAAGAGAGAGTTGGGTTTAGTCTCGAGAGTTATATTTATGAGCGTATTTTACCGAGACATCGAAGGTGAGTCTTCTCACTATACTTTACCTTGAGTGGTAATTAGAGTTATGTGACAGAGTTATTGTATGTTATTTATGTGATGTGTTGCACTGCATTATTCCTATGTGATTTATGCCATGTGTATATCATAGTACATCAGAGTTAGAACCGGAAGGTTCACAGAGCTAGGACCAGAGGGTCCATAGAGTTAGGGCCCAAGGACCCACGTAGTTATATCCTCGAGTGGCTAGTATGTGCTATGTGTGGTATTTTAGGGAACTCACTAAGCTTTATGCTTGCAGTGTTATGTGTTATGTGTTTCAGGTACCAGTGATGATTGCAGGAAGGCGCCGACATGATCTGTACACACACTCGCGGAGTTATTTATGATTTGATCTTGGGAAATGTTTTGTGAACAATGATATGATACATTGAGATTTTATTAATGAATGTGTTTGGAAATGTGTTTTACAATGCGAAAAATTGTCTTAATTTTTCGCACACTTGCCGAGTCCATGAACAGACTCGACGAGTCGAGTCGAGTTGCCCCGAGACTGTGAGTCTAGAGAGTGACCCGCCAAGTTAATTGAGTGACTTGGTGAGTCAAAAGAGAATCAAAGGAGTAGAGTTCACGTGTAGACTCGCCGAGTCGCCCAAGTGCACTCGACGAGTCAGGTCAAATTTTGACCGTTGACTTTGTTGACTTTTAGGGATTGGTCAACAATGGGGTCTTTGAGTCAAGAAAGGGGTAAAATGGTCTTTTACCCATCTGAGCATACTAAGAGAGAGTTGGGTTTAGTCTCGAGAGTTATATTTATGAGCGTATTTTACCGAGACATCGGAGGTGAGTCTTCTCACTATACTTTACCTTGAGTGGTAATTAGAGTTATGTGACAGAGTTATTGTATGTTATTTATGTGATGTGTTGCACTGCATTATTCCTATGTGATTTATGCCATGTGTATATCATAGTACATCAGAGTTAGAACCGGAAGGTTCACAAAGCTAGGACCAGAGGGTCCATAGAGTTAGGGCCCAAGAACCCACGTAGTTATATCCTCGAGTGGCTAGTATGTGCTATGTGTGGTATTTTAGGGAACTCACTAAGCTTTATGCTTGCAGTGTTATGTGTTATGTGTTTCAGGTACCAGTGATGATCGCAGGAAGGCGCCGACATGATCTGTACACACACTCGTGGAGTTATTTATGATTTGATCTTGGGAAATGTTTTGTGAACAATGATATGATACAATGAGATTTTATTAATGAATGTGTTTGGAAATGTGTTTTACAATGCGAAAAATTGTCTTAATTTTTACGGTGTTACACTCTTCCCGAGACCCTCCACTATAAGCACCTGATCCAATCCTCGCATCCCGAGGTACTCCAAATCGACCTCTCGATCTCGGGCTCTAGAAATCATATCATTAAGGGTTTCACACCCTGAAATACTCATGAACTACCTGATATCATCCTGCCCATGATACCTCACCTTCTTCATTTCGTCATCCGCGGCTTATTATGGTACCGATAAAGCCCTCTCCCAGAACTTGGCAGTGATCTCTTCCATAGTATTAGTAGTCTTGCAGAGATGCAGAAACTCTCACGCCAACTTTTGCACCTCAATCACTGGATCAAACTCAACTCGGAACCTGATCGGGAAGTCATCCCATGACATAGCATCCACAACATCATCACCCAACTCACTATCAACGTCCTCCCACCAATCTCCTGCCCTTTTCTTCAATAGGCAAAAAGCATATTTGACCTTTGCCTCCTCGGGGCAGAAACTCCTCCTGAACATGTTAGCCATATCCGCTAACCATCTCCGACTGACAATGGGGCCCCTCTCCTCATGGAAAGCAGGAGTTCCACATGCACGAAACTCCTGGAAAGAAAGAGTGTGAGCTCCAACATAAGCCATAATCTCAGCACGGAACATGCCCGAGTGCTCATCCAAGATATATGAAATATTGTGAGAAATCTCCAAAGTAATGAACTCCCACAAATGCTCGCTCATCGGCTTAGCACCCACACCTGAGCCGAAACCCGAACTAGAACTAGAACCTGAATCACCTCCCTGAGTTCTCATCTCCAAACTTAAATATAACAAGCCAACAATAAAAACAATCCCAAAAATCCTCCTCACCTAAGATTCTCATATTCTCCAAGACTCTCACTGATTCGAGTATGGATCCTATGCTTTCAATAGTACGAGCCCAACACTACCTTCCAGATCTATTCATACTTTCCTCAGCAATTCTCTCGAATCCTCTAAATCACTTCCTCAAAGAAATGCACCAAAACTCACTGACCTCACCCAACCCTCAGCTGCTAAAGGATCACACCAATGTCAATTGGCTTCCTCATGAATATAGTCACACGCAATAGAGATTAGATAATCCTGTGAGTAAAAGACAAGAGTTGTGGAATAGGCTAAAATCCATCACTCTAAGATTATTTAACTTGTACCACATGTGACTTAGCATGTTTACTTAGCAGTTAGTTCACATCACAAAGAGTTACACAAAGCATAAAGCAAGATGCATTCGGGAAATGGAAAATCTAACCAACATACACTAATCAAGCAATTATATTCACTTATATGGAATCAATAGTATCATGTAATACTGAGCAGATCCTTATCCCTAATCAAGCATGCAATTCTCATAATCATATCATATATCATAATAGACATGTATTATTATTCTGGGAACCACTTACTTAAGCTCGGCCAATTGCATGCATCGCACCCATTTCTTGATTATAAATTTCTTTTTATTTAAATGTTTATTTTATAAAAAATTTCAGCAAACCCTCGGTTTGAGTCTAGGCACACCCGAGAATATACCTAAATCCCTCAAACCAAGGCTATGATACCAACTTGTAACATCCTAAAAATCAAGGGTAAAATTCTCATTTTTATTATATTCAAAACACTAGAGTAATTCTTTCCAAACATAGCCAAACATTTCAATACAAAGCATTTATCAAAGTTCATTCCAAAATATCATATATTGCAGAAAACACGGTTGTTATTAAGCCAGACCCTTCCCTTCAAACCGGAAGTACCTAAAACTGAAAATCACAAACTGTAAGCACGAAGCTTAGTGAGTTCCCCAAATACCACATATCGTACATATAAAACAAGCCTTACATAACATAGATAACCATGAGCCATACATATCACACAAAAACATAATCAATAGGAGTGTTATGTGACAACCATAGTCTTTCCATTATGCAACGAGCTGCCTCGTGGACTTCCTTGCCAGGCCGGGGGCCACAACCTTGGGTCTTACAGAAAAGTGCTAGGAGCCACCTCCTGCTCTTCCATGCAAGCGTCACAAAGACAATTAGCTTACAATTCTACCATTAATAACCAATTAACTACCAGAGTTCAGACTCTAGTCTTTCATATAGATTTCCAAGGGCGACCCCCTGTTCTTCCTACAATACACAAACCAAATAAGTCGGAATTGGTGCCTTCGACCCATAAAACATTGTGGAGACTCACCTTGAAAGTTGAGGCTCACAGCAAGAAATCCTTATTTATTACCCTGACAACTTTGTGAGCTAACAATACCAAAATATTAGCGAATTAGCAATTGTGTTCCAAACCATGATTCATAATCCAAACTTGAGGTAAAATAACCATTTCACCCCTAGCCCAACAAGACTCACAACTAAAGCCCAAGCCCAAAACCAAACAAGCCCAAAACCACAAGATCCATAAAAGCCCATTAATGACAAAATTTTACAAATAAGGCCCAAACCCTTACACGGGCCTTTCCCTAAATCCTATTTTTCTCTTTCTGCACCAAAACACATAATCTTAGCTAGCCCAACTAGAACTCAAACAATACAAGCCCAAATGGTGGTCCAAACTTGAAATAACACCATAAGGCCCAACAAGACCCAATTACCCCAATTAGGTCCAAATATATCATGGACTTATCTCGAGAAGGCCCATTATCCAAAAAGGCCTGAAATACTGAATGATCCACCCTAACCAACTCTTGGTCCATGAAGCACTTAATCAGCTCAAGCCTTGCTCCAAACTCTCCAATTTGATTCCTATGCATGACTTTCAAGTAAAGTTGGCAACGTTACTAGCATGCATGGCTTAATGGGGCTCTAGAGCTCAAAAGATCTTAATGGATGGTCTTAACTCATGCTTGAACTCAAAAACTCCACAAATCTTGCACCTTATGAATGAGGGACCCTTATAATGTCCAGATCTACTAGATTGAGCTCCTAAAATAACCCTAGCTCACCAAGACCAAGAAAAACGGACTAAAATGGCCAAAACCGAACCCAAAGTATATCTATATAATGAATAGCTAAGATAGAGACTTTTTACCTCTAAATTCTCGAAATGGAGATGCTAACACTGGATCTCTAGGCTCTTCTGCAGAGGTTAAGTCTTTAAATTTCTTCTTCTCTTGCACACACCACCAAGAATCTTCTTCCAAGCTCCAAGTTTCACCCAAAGCACTCTAGGGTTTCACCTATATCACTCTAGGGTTGACTTAAAATAACCAAAGGGGTGGTATAATATTTCTTATATAGGGTAAGAACCCCGAAATTAGGGTTTTACTCTTTAGGGAATATGCCCCACGTACCCCTTAGTACTCTCAGCGTACTCACGAACCACCCGTGACCAATTAAGCTTATAGGTTGGGCGTACCTCAGCTTATTTTGGGCGTACCTAGCTAGACACGTGCATGCTAACTTGCATGTATGGTACCGAAATGCAAGCTTTTCCATTCAGGGTCAATTCTACGAATAACTTCAAAATACTATAACTCCCTCATCCTAAATCTGTTTCCAACGAACCTTATATCCACGGAAAGGTGGCGAGAATCCCTACGCTCCGAACAATACACCCAAAACTTAAAAACTCCTGAACAAAACCCAAAATTCATAAAAGATCGAGATATCCAATTACGATTATACCATTGGCCTCTGGAGACACAATCGAATACTTTGATCACTTATAGTATGACACCCACATCCGAATTGGGCCATATCCTTCCTTTCCTAAAGCCCTAAAGTTTATGACAACTAATGATTGGGTCACAGCCTCAAGCAACGAAGCAAATCCAGAACCGAGCGTTACAAGTAATGTATTCACACGATTTCAAATGTTTTTACATAAAAACAACATTTTTATATGAAAACAACATTTTATACAAATAAAATATTTTTTACATATTTAAACATATAAACGTGTTATTTATACGTTTAAAAACGTTATTTAAATGTATAAAACGAATTTATACATTTCAAACCGTATTTCGATATTCATAAAAGTGAACATCATAATAATAATAATAATAATAATAATAATAATAATAATAATAATAATAATAACTAGAAATGAGGCCCGTGCGTTGCACGGGTCGGATTTTTTTGTTGATGTTTGGCAGGGCATGAAAGTAGGATGTTATAATGTCATTCAAATACAAAGCACTTAGATAGATTGAATAGAGTATAATGTCGTAATGTAAGAAATGAAAGTAAACAAATAATTAATGTACGTTACTATTTTTGCATTTAACGCTTTTGGCTGATAGTAAAAACATTTTGAGTCGAAATCGCATTCCTCATAACTTTAATAAAGCCACCTGAAGAAAAAATATATATATATTTTCTGTTGTTATCGTATTGATATTTTTGTTCGATGCAATTGTGAATACTAATAAAAAGGTTACAATATCTACCCTTATCCATCAAGAATATGTTACTTAAAAAAGAAACAAAAAAAAAACTTTTGGGACCATTTTCCCCAATTGGCATTTTATTAAATTAACACAAAATGAAACATGTTTCTTGGCCACAATTAGAATCTTTCTGGTTTTGTCAACTTGAAGCCCACGTAACAGAAATAACTACAACAATATACTTAAAACTGCTATTAATGAGGTCATAGAACAATGTACTTAAAATCACGATTAATGAGGAAATGGAAAGATTAAATAGAGGTCATACAATAATCTAAAAAAAACTGTTTACCTACCTGTAACACTGTATTTTTTTTTTGTAAAAACATACTTTAAAAAAATGCTATTACAAACTTTACCTTTTTATTTCCATTATTATCTACTAACTTATTAATAAGGTAATATGCAATAATTTACTAAAAATGTTAAAAAAAAAAAAAAAAATAGTGAAACTGAGTTTGAAAAACGTAAAATGACAATTATATTTAGAAGCTTCAACAAATATACATGTAAATTTCTGTTATATACGTCTCAATTTTAAAGTAAGAAAAAAATACTCCTCTCGTCCATAAAATATATGTAATCAATAATTTTTTAGTGCTAGTTAGTCTTGATACCATCAACTATCTTGATATAATAAAAAAACACTTACAGGTTATAGCTTCAAACTGTTTTTTTAACAGGCTTAGTCGACTCGCCTGTCACCATACATGATGCCATATGAAAATATGCATTTGTTTTTTTCCACGGCACTACAAAAAAACCGAGATTACCCCCTCAGTTATAAAACCATTTACAAGGAAACACATTCAACCTTTGAAAAAACAATCGTGAGGTGCAAGTTTGTGATCAAAAAATGGAAAAATGAGACATACATTGTTAGTAATTTACTAACTTTAGTAACAAAGAGCATATTATTTTTATTATACATAACATAATCATTCTATTTTCCTTGAATTTACAGTCCTCCTGGAAAAAAAAAACAACAAAATGTAAGTACAATTTTATTTGCTAAAGGGATTAGAATCACATGAACGAAGTTAATGTAAAATTACCTGATTTTTTTGGCATCCTTGTAGTAAAACTGAAGCCGACATCCTTTACTCTTATTTTCAAAACTTCAATCGTCTTAGCATACAACTCTTATTACTCTTTTACTCCTCCAGTTTTACTTTCCTATTTACACCTCTTTTACTCTTGAAAAAAATACAACAAAATGCTAGATTTGTGTTAAATTCTAGCACAACAGGAAAAGAAACACATGGGCAAGATAACACTAAACTAATCACTAAAAATTAGAAACATTAAATGTTTTTACCTGCTTGGTAAGTAAGTAAATTAAGCTTTATGCATATATCAGTTAGAAAAAATGACATAATAAGGACCTCACAAAATATGTAAGAAAATTATGAATTATAGGGCATCAATATATACCATATACAGTCAATCATCATGCCCCCCATGACATGATAACGGTCTCCTTCAATTGAGTTTATTTCCAACAAAGGGCCTGATATGTGGCATCTAATTTTATTAAAAAAAATAATAACAAAAGTACATCAAGTAAGATATATTCAAAAATGAAACTGAAAAAAAAAAAAAAAACACATACAAAAACAAATTAAGAAACCAAACCTTAGTAAAATCCTTTCTTTTTCTTCCGTTTTTATCTTTCATCCTGCAAAACAAAATATCAAAGATAATGTTAAAAGGATTCACAACAGTCAACCTAAATATGCCTACATAGACAGATTAGATCATAACAAACAAACAGACACGAACAAAAAGCATTTCGTTTTCCCCTGTAATGATGCATAACCTCAATTATATTAGTTCAAAGGTGTTCCCTGCGTTGCAGGGTTGGAAGTTGTTGTTTTTGTGTGAAAATGTTAGGCGATAAGATTAGTTGGCATTTAGGTTTATCTTTATTTAAACTTCATTATGTTTATCTTTTCCTTAGTTGGTTAGTCTCTGATAAAGACTTGTAATTGTATAAATACGTTGGAAAATCAATGAATAAGGTAGGCATTTCATACAAATCTTTCATGGTATCAGAGCAGGGTTGAGAAATCTAAAACCCTAAAACATGACGAAATCTGGAGAAGAACCTACAGAGGGTTCAAAATCGTCACCACCTAAAATCGAATCCAATTCTCCTTTCTTTCTTGGACCATAAGACTGTCCAGGTGATTTCATTACTCCAACAAGACTGCGTGGGGATAATTATGATGATTAGGCAGGAGACATACAGACGGCATTAGAAGCACGGAGAAAGTTTGGGTTTCTTGATGGGACGATCACAGGTCTTGTTCCTCCGTGTACGACTTCAGATTGGCTCACTATCAACGCGATGTTGGTTTCATGGATCATGAATACCATCGAACCAGAGGTAAAATGCTATCTCTCTAAATACAGGGATGCGAAGAAACTATGGGATACTTTGAAATCACGATATGCGAATGTTAATGGACCCAGAATTCAGCAATTGAAGGCTTCAATTGCAAAGTGTGAACAGAGCAAAACCATGCCTGTTGCAGAATACTTTGGCAAACTAATTGCACTATGGGAAGAACTTCATAAGCATGAGCCTATAATTAGTTGTGAGTGTTGTACAGAGTGCACAGCTGGAGCTAGACACGAGACCACGAGAGATACAGATATGTTACATAAGTTTCTCATGGGTCTATGTTCAGAATACTTCTCCACTCTACGAACTAGCATTCTATCACAAGATCCGCTCCCTTCGCTTGACAAATCTTTTCAACTGGTAGTACAAGATGAACGAGTACGAATCTCAAAGTCTGTTCAGGAGGACAAGCCAGCGGAAGTTTTGGGTTTTGCTGTTAATGTAGGATCCAATAGGGGCCGAGGAAAAGGAGACAGACCTGATAAGTCACATCTAAGTTGTACTCACTGCAAGAAAACAGGTCATGAAGCCAATACCTGTTTTGAGTTAGTAGAGTATCCTGAATGGTGGGAACATAACAACAGGTCTGATGGTGGCACTCGAGGAGGCAGATCAGGCGGACGAGGGAGAGGAAGTGTAAGAGCAAACACAGTCACTTCAGGCTCTCACAATGGAGGTATAATGGCTGGAAATAATAGCAACTCACCGCTATTATTTACAGCTGAACAATGGAAGGCTCTGACCGGTCTTATGAGTACTTCCAAGATTACAGATGAAATATTGAATGGTGAGTTTAAAAAACGATTGTGGATTATCGATTCAGGAGCAACACACCATGTAACTGGTGATGCTTCTTGGTTGGAAAATACACGTAACATACCTGGTCGTCTTGTGGGTCTTCCAAATGGTAAAAAGGTCATTGCAATCCGTGAGGGTTGTGTTAGACTTTCAAAGACCATCACTCTTAAAAGTGTTCTCTTTGTACCTAAATTAAGTTGCAATTTGATTTCAGTTTCTCAATTAAATGATGATATGTAATGCATTACTCAATTCGATTCTTCTATATGTGCTATACAGGACCGGTCGAGGAGGCTGATTGGAGCGGGTGTTAGACGGGATGGACTTTACTACTTTGGGAAAGGTGGATCAATTCTTCATGTTTCGGTGGATGCAGCAACCTCCACGTTAGAGTTATGGCATAAGAGAATGGGACATCCTTCTGAAAAAGTGGTGAAATCCCTTCCTCCCATTTGTCACCTTAGGGGTAGTATGAATAAAGCCTGTGAAGTTAGTTTTCGGGCTAAACAAACTAGAGATAAATTTCCTTTAAGTGAAACTAAAACTAGTCGAATTTTTGAGAAAGTACACTGTGATCTTTGGGTCCTTACAAACATCTTTCAAGCTGTGGGGCTCAATATTTCTTGACAATAGTTGATGATTATTCTCGTGCAGTGTGGGTGTATTTGTTGACTGATAAAACTGAAGTTTATGAAATGTTTGTGTCTTTTGTGGCTATGGTTGGTAGACAATTTTCAAAACAAATCAATATAGTACAAAGTGATAACGGAACAGAGTTTAATTGCTTGTTTACTTATTTTTCTACACATGGAATTTTGTTTCAAACATCATGTGTTGGTACTCCTCAACAAAACGGGCAAGTAGAGAGAAAACACAAACACATCCTCAATGTAGCCTGATCTCTTATGTTCCAAGCAAAATTGCCTATTTCCTTTTGGGGTGAATCCATCCTCACAGCTGCACATCTGATCAATCGCACACCCTCTCCTTTGCTTGACAACAAAAGTCCATCAGAGATATTGTTTGGTACTCTTACCTCATATTCTACTCTTAAAGTGTTCGGGTGTTTATGTTTCGCTCATAACCAAAAGGCAAAAGGAGATAAATTCGCTAGTCGAAACCGAAAATGTGTCTTTGTTTGATATCCATTCGGTAAAAAAGGGTGGAAATTGTTTGATCTTGACACCAACGAATACTTTGTTTCACGTGATGTAAAATTCTTTGAGGACATATATCCTTATTCTGACATGAATTTAACACCACGTGAGACCACAAAGACAATACTTGATGGACCAGTTTACTTTGATGAGATTGACGAGGATGTTGTTGGTCTAGATCAGTCACCTAGTGACACTTCACCTATAAATTCGCCCATTAATACACCTGGTCAAGAACTACCAAGCTTTCATACACAGCCAATCCCGGACCCCCCGTCTCCACTCGAACAACAGGAAAATATGGGTAGAGGTCAAAGAATCAAGTATCCGTCCATCCTTCTTAAAGACTTTGTTGCGTCTACTAAAGTTAGTCCATCCTCGTCCTCTACACACCGGTCACCACCAGCTTCCTCAGGTACGCCGTATCCTATAGTTCATTATATAAATTATGATCAGTTTTCTCCTCGGTATAAAGCCTTTATTTCAGCAGTCACTTCGGGAACTGAACCGAGATCATTTAAAGAAGCCATGCAGGACACGAAATGGAAAGCCTCTATGCAAGATGAAATTCGTTCTCTTGAAGAAAATGGTACTTGGACATTGCAACATCTTCCTCCTGGCAAACGTGCCCTTGGTAGCCACTGGGTATATAAAATTAAATATCACTCCAATGGTGATATAGAAAGATACAAATCACGGTTGGTTGTGTTCGGAAATCATCAACAAGAAGGCCTAGATTATAAAGAAACATTTGCACCCGTTTCAAAGATGACTACGGTACGTATGTTTCTGGCAATTGCAGATTCAAAAAACTGGGAATTACATCAGATGGACGTGCATAATGCTTTCTTACACGGGGATCTACAAGAAGAAGTCTATATGAAATTGCCTCCAGGGTTCAAATGTTCGAATCCCAACTTAGTATGTCGTCTTCGCAAGTCACTTTACGGTTTAAAACAAGCTCCTAGGTGTTGGTTTGCTAAAGTAGCGACAGCACTTAAGAAATACGGTTTTCGTCAGTCTTATTCTGATTACTCTCTTTTTACATACATGCGTGGAATGGTGCAAGTTAATGTACTAGTTTATGTGGACGATCTTATCATCTCGGGTAATAATCATGAAGCTATCAAACACTTCAAGACATATTTAAGTAATTGTTTTAGAATGAAAGATCTTGGTCCTTTGAAGTATTTTCTCGGTCTTGAGGTGGCTCGCAATCCCACTGGGGTTTTCTTGTGTCAACGCAAATATACGTTGGATATAATTGTTGAAACCGGTCTTTTGGGCGCCAAACCAGCCGGTTTCCCCATTGAACAAAATCATAAGCTTGGTCTCGCTCAGGGTAAAGAGTTGACTGACCCAGAAGTTTACCGTCGACTTGTGGGTCGTTTGATATATCTATCTGTCATGCGTCCAGATCTAGCGTACTCAGTTCACATTTTATCACAGTTCATGCAATCTCCACGGATCGAACATTGCGAAGCAGCTCAACGTGTGGTTAAATATTTGAAGGGAACTCCTGGACAAGGTATTCTCCTACATGTTGATAGTCCTCTCATCTTGAGTGGTTGGTGTGACTCTGACTGGGCTGCTTTCCCTCTTACTCAACGATCTTTATCTGGATGGATTGTGTATCTCGGTCATTCTCCTATCTCTTGGAAAACGAAGAAGCAACATACCGTGTCTCGATCATCAGCTGAAGCGGAGTATCGATCTATGGCAGCTGTTACGTGTGAACTAAAATGGTTAAAAGGTCTTCTTGCTAGCTTGGGAATTCATCACAAGAAAAGTATTGATCTGTTTTGTGATAGTGAATCGGCTCTCTGCATTTCACAAAATCTGGTTTTTCATGAACGAACGAAGCACATTGAAGTTGATTGTCATTTTGTTCGTGATGCTATAGTTGATGGTCTCATTAAACCTTCTTATGTTCATACATCTAAGCAACTAGCAGATATCTTGACGAAAGCTCTAGGAAAAGCTGCATTTGATTGTCTTGTTAGCAAGTTGGGCATTTTCAATCCCCAAGCTCCAACTTGAAGGGGGATGTTAGGTGATAAGATTAGCTGGCATTTAGGTTTATCTTTATTTAAACTTCATTATGTTTATCTTTTCCTTAGTTGGTTAGTCTCTGATAAAGACTTGTAATTGTATAAATACGTTGGCAAATCAATGAATAAGGTAGGCAATTCATACAAATCTTTCAGAAAATATAGTACATTGCTTGAATTGATAGCTACCATAAAGTATGTTGGTATTGTCTAACGTTAGTCCTTTTTTCTTAACAAATTTCTTGTTTCCAGATTTTTTTTAAAGATTCTTTATTGTTTTTAGGGGATTTATTAACTACCCCTTTGAGAGACAACTTTAAAGAAGGTCCAAATTCATTTTTTTGATAAAGGTTTGTTATCTTCATCATCTGAATAAGGTTGAATTGAAAATATTTCTTCTTGAGTGGGCAGCCATGTAGCTGCCCGGAGACTAGTGGTCAGCTCCCGGTTAGCTTTGTCTCTCCTCCTCCACAGTTCTTGAACAACATCTTCAAGATCTCTAACCTGAAAACATAGAACAGAAATAAAAGGACAATTTCGTAATTATCAAGAGATTGTAGTAAAATAAAAACTCATGTTTTTTTATTAATTATTCATACCTGATAACATTTTCCACGACATCTAGCACATCTATACTGTAGGTTATTATCCACATGGAATTGCAAATATTTTACATCACTGCACTAATATTTTCCAAATTAAAAAAAAAATTGAAGATTGACATTTATTAAGAGTTAAAAGAAAACCTAATTCCATCATAGTAACAATGCATCCAACGTTGACAGACATCACAACAAGCCATGGGAGTTCACTCTGAGTCTCTATAGACCTGAATTATATATATATATATATATATATATATATATATATATATATATATATATATATATATATATATATATACACTTTGTTTATATAAAGTAAAATGTTATAAGTATAGAATATAAGTTATATCTTTAAACAACCAGGGCAGTAATTTCCTTTCACAAACAATCCCCCACAAGCATCACAACATGTATACCCTAAAAACCACCTGCAAATTGTTGGATATAAGGTTAACTTTATTAAAAAAAAAAGTACTTTTTTAAAAAACTTTAAATGTAATAAGTGAAAATAAGCATACCTGACACTTAAACCATTTCCTGGAACTGTGGATGCACAGTTGTGATACCTTGTATGCTTAGGGCACAAATAAGGTACACTACTAACATTCTACACGATTTAAATATATATAAATAACACTATGGTGAATCTAACATGATGTTCAATGTAGGAAATTAAAGTTTTTTACTTTTTACAAATTACAATTTACCTTGTGTGGAGGTTGTTGACAATAACAGTGATGTGCACCATCACATCTTTTGCAAAACATTAGCTTGTTAGGATCACCAGTCCTTCTGCATACCTTGTTTTTTTATAAAAAAATATATATTTATATGATTATGTGATTTATATCAACAGCATGATTGAAAAAGATTGTAAACACAAGGATAATCCGGATTGATTGAAAATATACCTCACATGTACGACATGAAGGGCAAGTCCAAGAACTCCAGTGAAACAGATGTGAAATAAAAACCCTAAATTATGAAGGTTCAAGAATTATGAAACATGTTAGCAAGTAGCAACAGTAGATTGTACCTCTATTTTGAGCCCAAGATTTCACACAGATTCTGTGATATTTCTTGTTACGATTTTTGCATGATAGCATCTTTCTAGCTCTATCACTTCCTTCATTTTCACCTGAGAAACAGAGGTGACACATAACTTTAGAGCAATTTTGAACCCTATAACATGAAACTCCCAATAATAATTTCTACTTTTCCTATCTTTCAGATCATCTTCAACATCATCGACTTGCTCTAAACCATCAGTAAAACTTCAATATAACATTATAGTGTGACATGGCATGAAGGAAATTGGTATTTCATCTTAAAAGAGTTAATTTAAGTAGAAGATAAATAGAAAAAAATGGAGAAATAGGGATTCAAAACCTGATGAGTATATAAGCCGAGTTCTTTAAAACCTGGAACCAAAAATCAAATCAAATTATAAATTTATACCTGATGGATTCAAATCAAATAAAGTATGTGGGTTAGATCGACTATATAAAGGGAGGGTGTGAAATGGTTGTGGCTATAGAACGTGGAAGTCGATGTAACATCCGGATTCCCAGGTATATTATTCTAATATTTTATTTTTGGAGTTTGTGAAGGAACTCGGCAAGGTGATGCTTAGACTTGCCAAGTAGGGTCGCAGATTATCATTCGGGTTCGCGACTGGACTTGGTGAGTCCATTAGTGGACTCAGCAAGTCCATGTTGTTTAATGAAACCCTAATTCCCCGGGGTTGGAGCCTATTTAAGGGCACTCATAGCCTCCTATTGCGGCTACCAGTCCATTGAGAGAACCCTAACTGAGCTAAATCGTTTGGGAGGAAGGAGAAGCTATATTTGATCTTTCTATCTTTGGTTTAGCAAGAAGAAGGTGATCAAGAGCAAGAGGAGACTGAAGGAGGTGTGATCCTAGTGGTTTCAGAGTCCAAAGACTTCAACTTGAGGTATTTATTCGGACCTTATTTAGTTTTGGTATTGATTCTTAGAGTTAGGGTTTTCTAACCTCTTTTGAGGATGATTATGTGGAGTAATTGGTCCCTTCTCGAGTTTATGCTTTGGATTTGGACTCAAAGAGGTCTAGAGACCTTAACCCTTGGAGCTTTATGAGTTATCTTGGGAGTCATGAGCTTAGAATGTCATTTTTGGGGCTAAATCACATAATGAGACCATCTAGATGATATATGAGTGTCAAGATCTAGACTTTACGTGATTATTCTGCTTGGGAAGGCAAGATCTACGGATTAGAGGAACAGATATGACCTCAGGAGGTCAATGGAGTTTGTGCATGGCATGTACTCGCCGAGTTGTTCTTGAGACACGGCGAGTTGAGTCGGGGTGGCCGCACGATTCATACCTGGGGACTCGTCGAGTATAGGGAGGGACTCAATGCGTTAAACGGCACTAAAGAGTTAGTGGACACAATTGGACTCGCCGAGTTGCCCAAGTGCACTCGACGAGTCGGGTCAAAGTTTGACCGTTGACTTTGGTTAACTTTTAGGGTTTGGTCAACAATGAGGGCCTTTGAGCCAAAGGAGGGGTAAAATGGTCTTTTACCTTTCTGAGGGTGCCTAGAGAGGGTTGAGTTTAGTTCTGAGAGTTATATTTAGGAGAGTGTTACTTTATGTGTTTAGGCGGAGGCTAGATCGTATTTCTACCGAGTCAGTGATTTACCGGGACATCTGAGGTGAGTCTTCTCACTATACTTTACCTTGACTAGGTAATTAGAGTTATGTGATAAAGTTATTGTATGCTATTTATGTGATGTGTTGCACTGCATTATTTCTATATGATTTATGCCATGTGTATATCAGAGTATATCAGAGTTAGAACTGGAAGGTTCACAGAGTTAGGACCAGAGAATCCATAGAGTTAGGGCTAGTATGTGTTATGTGTGGTATTGTGGCGAACTCACTAAGCTTTATGCTTACAGTGTTATGTGTTATGTGTTTCAGGTACCAGTGATGATCGCGAGAAGGCACCGGCATGATTCGTACACACGCATGGGTTTTTATGTATTTTGATCTTGGGAAATATTTGTGAAACAAAGTATGATACAATGGGGTTTTATCAATAAATGTGTTTGGAAAAGTGTGTTTAAAATGTTCAAAAATTCATTTTAAATTTTACGGCGTTACAATTTGGTATCAGAACCTTGGTTTGAGAGATCCGGATGCATCTTCAGGCGTATCTGAACTCAAACTGAGGATTTGAGGAAAAAATTTGATAATAAAGTAAATTCCTTTTTTTTAAAAAGGAGTAAAAAGTGCTTTGAAACAAACAGAGCAGAGCCGTGTGTACGATCAGCCAGCGCCCGAACGGTGATTTCCCAAAATACCCTTACAATAAGTTGAAAAAGAAATGTTATGCTATGCTATATGATGAATTATATTATGCATGCTAGAGTAAGACTAGGTATTCTTATTAGGACTAGAGTGGCCTGATATATGATGCCTTAGTCTAGGGATTTTGTTATTAGGAATGCTTGAGAGTGTTGAGATAGCAGCAAGGAGTTTATGAGAGATTTTCTAGTGAGTGTCACATGATTAGAGAGAATAGCGTACTTAGGATTCAGGGCTCTGGGAGGAGGACTTGGGGTGAATGCTGAGTCGGTGTGGTCGGTAGTATACTATCAACGGCAACGGGTCAGTGCGCAACCCAAGTAAGACTCCTTAGGGTACCAGAGATCAAGTAGGGTTGGGATATCGAGTGTGTGTATGTCCGAGAAAATTATTGATATCTTGTGTTGTATTTCAGAGGGGCATCATGGTAGGGACACGTCATAGACCAGGGACCAATGGAGGGGTGTGAGCGACGAGGAGCTCCACCAGATGATTCATGATGAGGTGGCTGTTGCCATCCGCGGCGACATTCTAGAGATGTTTGGGTCTATTAAGACCACCCTGATAGAGACATTCGATGAGAGATACGCTGCTCTTTCTGAGGTTGTTGTTGCTGCAGCCACTCCAGCTGTAGCTGCGGCTAGACCACAGGGTGGTGATGCGTTGTTGTTCCGGGAGTTCAGCAACACAAAACCACCGGATTTTGATGGTACCTAGGACCCGATTGCAGCAATGAGGTGGATATCATACATAGAGGGATTTTTCTTTACTTTCTCGTCTCCTGAGCATTTGAGGGTCCGGTTCGCGCTGAACCAGCTTCACTTGGGAGCGAAGGATTGGTGGAAGTTTGTGACGGCGCATTATTTGCCTGCTGAGCTTGCTGCAGTGACTTGGAGAGGTTCACTGCTATGTTCCAAGATGAGTACGTTCCGCAGGTGGAAAGGGAGCGTTTGGACCAGGAGTTTTTGTCCCTCAAGCAGGGTACTGATTCTGTTACGGTGATTACGAGGAAGTTCCACGAGCGGGCGATGTTTTGCCCAGAGCACGTGTCCTTCGAGAAGGCACGTATGAGCCGCTACCTGAGCATTTTAAGGAGGGATATATGGGAGTTCGTGGAGAAATCGACGTATCGGGCATTTGTTGAGCTTCAGGCAAATGCCCAGAAGAGGGAGATAGAGTTGGAGACCTAAGCTACGGAGGAGGTTGAGTCTCAGGCGAGGCATCAGTGACCGGAACAGTCTCAGCTGGTAGCCAAGCGGGTCAAGCCCGCTGATTCACGTTTTGGGAGTCAGAAGGGCCGCACTTGTGGCAAGTGCGGCAAGAGCCACGAGGGGGTGTGCAGAGCGGAGTCTTGCTACAAATATGGCAAGGAGGGGCATAGGGCCAAGGATTGCCCCACGGGCTTTGCAGTATGCTTTTACTGCAACCAGACTGGACACCGCAAGGCAGAGTGTCCAAAGTTACGATGGACTACCGAGGGAGTACCTCAGGGATCTGCCCATGCTGCTATCAGAGCTACTGAGAGCCGGCCAGTGAAGGCTGAGGTACCGAAGGCACGAGTGAGAGCCTTCCAGTTGATTGCGGAGGAGGTCCGTGCAGCGCCCGATGTCATGGCTGGTATGTATTATTTCATATATCTACTTTAATGTTGAAATATTGTGCTTATATTATGATATGTATAGGTACTTTTCTTATGAATTCTGTACATGCCTTGGCGTTATTTGACTCGGGTGCGAGTTGGTCTTTTGTATCTTTGGCTTTTAGTTACAACATCAGTATTAGACGATGGGTGATGAGTCGACCTCTGAGAGTTTCCATAGCTGACGAGAGAGCGGTGTATGCCACCGAGGTGATCCGAGGATGTGTACTCGAGATTTTCAGCATCGAGTTTTCAATTGATCTAGTCCCTATTGCGATGGGAGATGTCTGTGTCGTTGTGGGCATGGACTGGTTGAGAAAGTTTGGAGCGGTTATCGACTGCGAGACCGTAGTGGGGGAGTTCTTACCATATACGGCGAGGGTACACGTTCTGGGTCGGCATTTTGTTTAGCCGCTAGATCGAGGCAGAGTCTACAGTAGGGTTGTAAGGGATTTGTAGCATATGTGATGGACACGAGGGTTGATTCAGAGAGACCGAAATGAGTTGATGAGGTTCCGATAGTGCGTGAGTTCCCGGATGTATTTCCGAAAGAGTTACCAGGTGTGCCTCCTGAGAGGCAGGTATTGTTCAGCATCGATTTGGTTCCGGGAGCTGCGCCTATCGCCAAGGCAGCTTATCGCCTTGCGCCTCCAGAGATGCAAGAGTTATCCTCGCAGCTTCAGGAGCTGTTGGGGAAGGGGTTTATTCGGCTGAGCAGCTCGCCATGTGGAGTTCCTATCCTTTTTGTTAAGAAGAGTGATGGCTCACACTGAATGTGCAGTGATTACCAGGAATTGAACAAGCTGATGGTCAAGAACCGTTACCCGTTGCCGAGGATCGATGATTTGTTTGATCAGTTACAGGGATCATCTTGGTTCTCCAAGATCAATTTGAGTTCAGGATATCATCAGGTGAGGGTGCGAGATGAGGACATCCATAAGACAACGTTCAGGACTCGTTACGGGCATTACGAGTTCGTGGTGATGCCTTTCCGGCTCACCAATGCGTCGGCGGTGTTCATGGACCTCATGAACAGAGTATGTAGGCCGATGTTGGATCGCTCAGTGATCGTGTTCAATGACGACATATTGGTGTATTTGAGGTCCAAAGAACAACATGAGGAACATCTGAGAGAGATCCTCAGAGTTTTGAGATCGGAGAGGCTTTACGCCAAATTCTCCAAGTGTGATTTTTGGTTATGAGAGGCCCAGTTCCTAGGGCATCTAGTTAACCAGAAAGGGATATTGGTTGATCCGGCCAAGATTGAGGCGGTGATGAGTTGGGAAGTGCCGAGGTCACCTACAGAGATCAGGAGTTTCCTAGGATTGGTAGGCTATTATCAGAGATTTATCAGGGATTTCTCCAAGATCGTCGTGCCACTCACCAAGTTGAACCGGAAGGGCGTTGGTTTCTCATGGGGCCCAAAGCAGCAGGCCTCCTTTGAGACACTTCGTCAAAGGTTATGCGAAGCCCCGGTGTTAGCCCTTCCGGAGGGAATGGAGGACTTCGTGGTTTATTGTTATGCGTCGATATCAAGGTTGGAGCGGTGCTTATGTAGAGGGGGCATGTGATAGCATATGCATCGAGGCAACTGAAGCCTCATCAGGCAATGTATCCCACCCACGACTTAGAGTTTATCTTTGTTGCTTTAATTCAAGTTAAGAGTAGTTTAGTGACCATTAAATTGCATGAAATTTCTTACCTAGTAGTTTAGTGATTATTAAATTGCTAGAGCTAGGATTAACCACATCTTAGATTGAGTAATAAAGGTAATAACTTTAGTTGTGTTGGAGAACATAATTTGATCATAATTGTGTCTGATTAATTGTGTTGACCATAGATAATTATCTAGATATATCATACATAGCCCAATTATCATTATTAATCAATTATGTGTTTTCTTGTGCATAACCATTACCAGTGTTGTAAAACTCACCGAGTTAGCTGATTACTCCTCCGAGTACTCGCTACTCGGCCCCTTACCGAGACGAGTTACATAATCTCGGGTGCTCCCAAATCAACCCCTTACTGAACTGAGCAGTGTTGTAAAGCTCGGTCAACTTGGTGATTAATATGTATAATATACTTAATGATTTATTATTTAACACACACACACACACATGTGATTATTACTGCATATATATCTCAAATTTTCAATAATTATTTACGAAATGAGACCATTTTGTGTTTTCTAGTTTTTGTGTATTCATATGTATCTAATTTTGTTATATGTTTCAATCAATTTATGATTTTAACTTATGCTTTTGACATATATAATTTTCCTAAAAATATTTCTACATGAATTACCAAATCTGAGTACTCCTCGAATACTCCAGGGGTACTCCCAGGTACTCACTACTCGGTAGTAGGCCGAACATGTACCGAGTAACGAGTTCTACAACCTTGACCATTACATAGTAGAATATGAATTGGTAAAAATATTATTAAATCGGATCAAGATTGATAATTACATAGAAATTGGTAACCAACTTTATTAATCCATAAATAAGAACTAACCATAGGAAAAAGGTAGATTCAAAACTAAATGAAAGTGTTTTTATTATCTTGATTACATCCGTTTTTAGTTAAGAGTTTGTTTTAAGTTAATCTAAACTTACAAAATCAGATAAAACTCCCCCACTTTAGTTAAATGTTTCGAGATTAATTTTTAGTAGTTAAAGTATTAGCTAAATATGTTCCTTGTGTTGAATACCCAACTTACTTTACTATACTAGATATTGACTAGGTACACTGCCTATAGGTACATTAGATACTGACTAGGTACACTGCCTATAGGTACATTAGTAGATAAGTAGTTAGGTTTATAAATTTAAATCTAGATAGGTATAATTGGTTCATATGAAGTTTTTGGCCTCGTTGTCGGGGAACGACTATCTTAGTTGTTAATTTAATTGCTTTAGGTTAATCGGTCATTTTTGTAGGGTAAAAACCGCAAAAAGTTAATTTTCATCAATTTTTTTATATTTTTTTGTTTGTTTATTATCACAATGTGAGTTCAATAGCTTTTAATTTTTATTTATTTTGTGTTTTAGTTTGTTTTTTATGTATTTTCCAAATCTCGATGCTCTTGATTCTTTTCTTAAGGAAGTGGAACAAGAATTATCACGAAAATATGAGGGATATGACTCAGACGAAGATATAAGGAAATTGAAAAGAGGGATGGATGACATCCTTCCTGACGAACCAGAACAAGTTGAGCTAGAGACAAAAGAGGAGAAATTTCATCCATAAAGAAATTTGGAGGAACTGGAAAGCATGCTAGTAGAATGCTTTGATGAAGAACAAGAGCAATGAGACTTTCAAGAACAACTTCATAAGATGATCATTACCACGAAGCAAGCTCCTGATAGTTCAGTTTGTGTTTCAGTGCATGGGGTGATAATTCCATCTTTGAAGAAGGTTCTAAAGAACGATCCTTTTCTGACAAGCGACCAACCGGTCCCCACAATGTTTAATTTTCTTGGACTAAATGGATGCTTGCTTGTTTGGCCAAAAATCAAAACGGGAAGTCAAATTTTACAAGTTGTTCTAAAAAGAGTGTTCGATAAAATGGACAAATTAATAACGAGCTGATTGACAGTTCATTAAGTTGGGAGTCCAGCTCAAGACTCTCACAAAAAGAAGTGCTTCTCGGGAGGCAACCCAATGTTTTTAGAGTTTGCATTTTCTTTTCATCTTAATTTCATTGTAGTTTTAGTTATTATATTTATTAACCGATTGATCATGTGTTTCTCTAGTTTTTTATCTTATTTTGTTGTGTTGAAAGAAGTGAAGCAGTGAAGGAGCTTAATTGGAAACAGTCGGGAGAATTTAGAAGACTAGAACCTAGAAGCCGCATTTTTGAACAAGTGTGGGGTACATAACAGGAACAGTTTTGAAGAAAAACATTATGTGAAGATACCACGATGTGTTCATCATTTCCACGCCATGACAATTCAAAATTTTGTGATCAAATGAGTTCTGACTAATCCCCACGGTGTGGCCCTCAATTACCATGATGTGGCATTTCTTATTTCCGCGACCATATTTCTCCACCATCGACACCACAACATGGAGTCAATTTCCCACGTCATGGTTGGGCTTCAGTGAAATACTTAACGTTTTTTGCACCATACTTTTTGAAGATGCAAGTCTTTGGTTCACATTTTTTGGTCACATTTATATGTAGCTGCATGGGTCCATTTTCTAGTTACATTGTCGGGATGTTCAAGCTTTCCTACCAACAATCAAGATCAACCTCACAACTTCTATCCCAGGGATTTTGTTCATTGTTCTCCCCCTTTACTTTTATGTTTTTCATAGTATTCAATGGAAACATTGCATAAAAGAAGTGTGGGTATGGGGTTGATTACATTAGAGTACAAGCATATGAATTTTACAAAATTGCACTATCACAAAAAAATTGCTAGTTTTGACAATATGCATTCACATAAACATTAAATAATAGTTTAATTTAGGAAATTTAGCCAATTAGAAATTTTTTGATATATTGTGTGGGACGATCTGATGCGAGCCTAAATGTTTAACTGACCTAATATATGTTATAGTGTATTTGTGGCTTCCCATTTCCTAGTGAAAAGTCATGAGATATGAAAGGTAATATGATAGTTTGTAAGATGTAATAAGTTTTGAAGCATGTACCTGAAATCCATCCAGGAGAGCTTATGTAGTCATACTTATACTAATAGCTCTAACCAATAAAGGTTGAAGTTAAGCTCATTGTTTAAGCATTTAGGATTTAAGTGGAAAAAAGAGAGATAAAAAAGAGAGAACATGCAAAATTTGGAAGAATTTGGAGCTAGCAAAGTATGAAGATAAAAAGATAAAAAAAAAATTGAAGAATTAAAAAGTTGAAGATACCAAAAATCAAATAAGAATGTGGTGAATTCAAAGAAATTGAAGAGAAAATATCAAATAAGAGATGAATTCAAAGAGCTCGATTGTGGTAGTAAAGTTGTAATTCTCTCTAAAATGTACGTATGCTTGGTAGTTGAACTAAAAATACCTTGAGGTTAAGAAAGATTTTTGAGGATGGATTCGAAAGGTTGCAAAAATGAGTGTCCTATAAACTAAGAGGTGAATGTTCATAAGGATTGTGAGTATTTAGGATTAGGAAGTTTTAGAAATTATAGACCTAAATATATGCATTGTGGTATTGGGTTAATGTTTGGGTTTAAAATGGATTGTTTTACAGGATATTTTTAAGATAAAAATCAGTTTGATTAGGTGCAAGCAAAGGTTAAGTGTGGGGTATTTTGATATATATGCATATCTACATATACATTTTACATCATATCTTAATATTTTTTAGCTATATTTATTCTTATTATAGAACAAAAGGGGATTATTATGTTTAATATATATTATGTAGCGTAAAAGACATTCTCGGAGGCAATATGCGAGCTAAAAGCAGGAAAATGCGAGCATAGGCAAGAAGAAGACACAAGAAGGATGTTGTTGGACAGTTTGACCCATTGTCAGTATTTTAGCCATATTTCATGACTCATAACTCTGATTGACATGATTCAGAATGATCTGAATGCTAGACACAATTTCGGACAGCTTTCGTGTTTTGAGAAAATGTTGATTCTCAATAACCATGACATGGTGAATGTAATCTTCACGATTCTTGCCGCTGACTTGGAGAATACGGGATAAACTCGAGGACCAATATGTGGTCCCATTAACACGATGTGGTGGCCTTGTTTTAGGCAAGCATATATATATATATATATATATATATATATATATATATATATCCAAACATTAGGACGAATTGGTGGACTTGGCGGTGACTTTCTGGAGAGGTATTGCGAAAAAACCCTCTTGGAAAACCCTTAGAAGATAAGGAAATGATTGGAGCACAAGAATTAAAGAGATCTAGAAGACAAAAACCATCAAGTCATTCGTTTAGTGACCATTAAATTGTTAGAGCTAGGATTAACCACATCTTAGATTGAATAATAAAGGTAATAACTTTAGCTGTTTTAAAGAACATAATTTGATCATAATTATTTTTGATTAATTGTCTTGACCATAGATAATTATCTAAACATATCTTACATAGCCTAATTATCATTATTAATCAATTATATGTTTGCTTGTGTATGACCATTACATACTAGAACATGAATTGGTAAAAATATTAGTAGATCGGATCAAGATTGCTAATTACATATAAATTGGTAATCAACTGTAAGGTCGAACCTTATAATATGATGATGTTTGAGACTAATCACTCAGCGTCAGCGTATGACTCAGCGTCAGTGTCAGCGTATTAATTGCTCAGTGTATAGTTTCATATTCAGAATTTTGTAACAGATTTTGTACTTATCTAGTTTCCATAGTTTTTGTCTATTAGTTAGTTGGTATGGCCCTGATTTGTAGGGATTGCCCAGATTAGTTCTATATAGTCTTTTGTACGAGTTTGTAAAAGGTGCATCTTTCACAAACCCTAATAGACCCTTTGTGCATTTGATAATCCCTTTGTGAGATTATCATTCTTAGTGAAAGTTTATCTTTGTGAATCCTCGTTGTTCTTGTTTATAGTCATTGTTTGATAATTTGTTTGATCTTAGGAACTTTCAATTGGTATCATAGCAGTGTTCTCTTATCAAACAAATGGCTTCATCGTCTTCTTCTTTAAATTCATCAAATCATTCTTTTGCTAAAATTCCTCCATTTGATGAAACCAATTTTGCTATGTGGAAAATCAAAGCTCTCTGTGCATTGGAATCTGTAGATGAAGACATGTTGGACATCATCAATGATGGTCCATATGTTCCGATGTATCAGCCCTTGAAAAACAATGCTCCTGAGGGTGACATGAAGAAGACACCTAGGGAGAACTGGACAACAGATGATAAAAGAAAGAATGGTCTAGATGTACATGCTCGGGCTGCAATCAGCTATGCTTTGCCATATAATCTCTTTGGGTTGGTTCAAAACTGCATCTCAGCAAAAGAAATGATGGACATGTTGACTGTGTCTTTTGAAGGCACTGAGGAAGTCAGGGCCACTCAGATAAATGATCTAAACAGAAGGTATGAACATTTCTTTGCAAAGAAAGGTGAAACCCAGACTCAAACCTTCAACAGGTTTAATACTCTTGTTAATGATCTGCGGAGACTAGATCAGTTGAAGCATCAAACTGTTCTAGTGCAGAAGTTTTTGGATTCTCTAGGTGCAGGTTGGGAGAATCATGTTGATGTACTGAAAAATAGTGAGAAGATCAGCACAATGGATTTACAAAGTCTTTATGGAAACCTTCGATACTATGAGGAATCCAAGCTCCAGAGGAAGGAGTTGATGAAGGATGCTCAGCGTGAGTTATCAGTGGCATTATTTTTAAACAAAAAGCAAGTGTCAGAGTCAGACACTGAAAACCATTCAGACACTGATTCTTCTAAAAGTGAGACTAATGATATGGAAAAGGTAGTTGCTAGTGCTGCTTTCATTGTGAGACTTTTGAGATATCAGTGGCATTATTTTCAAACAAAGGCTCATACATGATTCTTGTTCAAATCTATGTCGATGATATCATCTTTGGCTCTCCAAATGAGACGCTGAGCAAGGAATTCGCTGAGATCATGTCTCAAAGGTTCGAGATGAGCATGATGGGGAAGATGACCTTTTTCTTAGGTCTTGAGGTTCAGCAACAAAAATTAGGTATCTCAATTTGTCAAAGTAAATATATTGCTGACATGCTTGTTAAGTACTCTCTCAACGACTGCAAACCGGCCTCTACTCCGGTGTCCAAGACTACTAGCTACACACTGATCCCACCGGCACTGATGTTGATCACTCTCCTTATCGAGGAATGATTGGATCTCTTCTCTACCTCACTGCAAGTCGCCCTGATATCATGTTTGGAACCATTCTTTATGCTATATTTCAAGATAATCCCAAGGAGTCTCATCTAATTGCACTTAAACGCATTTTTCGATACTTAAAGGGCACTCAGAACTTGGCATTGTGGTACCCTCGTGACTCAGCACTTGAACTCTTTGGATACACTGATTCCGACTATGCAGGATGCAACCTAGACAAGAAGAGCACGTCGGGTGGATGTCATTTCCTTGGAAATCGACTAATCAGCTGGTCTAGCAAGAAGCAAACCTCAGTAGCTATCTCCACTGCAGAAGCTGAGTATGTTGCAGTTGGGAGATGTTGTGCTCAAGTCTTATGGATTCAGAATCAGCTTTTAGACTATGGGCTTAAATTGACAAAGACTCCTATATACTATGATAACACCAGTGCCATTCAGATCACACAGAATCCTGTTCAGCACTCAAAGACAAACCATATGGAGATCAGACATCACTTCATCAGAGACAATGTTGAGAAGGGCAAGGTTGTTCTAGAACATGTCAAGACTTCAAATCAACTAGCTGATATTTTCACCAAGGTCCTGGATACTTAAACTACTGCTCACATTATTGGAGAACTTGGAATGATCACTCTGGATTTAAAAAAAAAAAATTTACTAATGTTTGCTATTATCTTATAAACTGATGTATTTTTTTGCTGATGATGATGTGCTGGTGATGTTTACCATGCTGAGTACCTTGTATGATCTCTTATCTCTATCTCTTCTACAAATCTTCTAAACTAAAGTTGAATGATTCACTATATTAAACCGTACACTGATAACAACTTGAAACTCTTTGCCGATGGTTAGACAAAACACCAAGATCTATCACACGCAACTATCCCTTCTTACCAATCTCACACTGATTATGTGATTCAGTGTGACAAAACACATGCTGGTGAGAGTCTAACAGTCTTTGCCGATGGTTAGACCAAAACACCAAGGTCTATCACACGCAACAATCCTCTCTTCACCTTCTTCTCACTCTGTGTCTAATGATTCAGTAAGAAGCACCACTCACTGATAAAGACTCAACACTCTGTGCCGATGGTTAGATAATTAAACCAGTATCTATCACATGCATCAACCACCTTGCTAACCTTAAACAAGAAAGTTGTAATTTGAATGGACGACAGATTATCTTTCAGCATGTAACTTTTAGTGACACTAATCTCAGCGCTTTCGCAGACACTAATTGTCGTTTCCTCTTCAGTACAACGGCCTATTTTTTTCCAACGGCTATTTTTTCGGATTTGACAGTTTGTTAAGCTACACAGTTATTTTTGAAAATGATAATCATTACCTTTTTAAAATCGTTTAATCCCATATTTAAACCTCATTCCCCGCCTCTCTCCCAAACTTTCCTCCCACAATTTAATTTTCCTTCTCCTTTCTTCAAAACCCTAGAATCCAAACTCTCTTCAATGGGGGCATCACTTTTTACTTTCTCCTCCACCTCAAGAAGAGTCATCCCAGCTCCAAACTCTCCTCCTCTTCCCATATACATCAAAGCCACAAATGTCATCTTCAACCCTGATATACCAGATGTTCATCGCGGTCTTGGACTTGATGATTTTGTCAATTTTCTAGTATCTTGCAGACTTCGATATTCTATCAGTGAGTTTCCATCAGAGTTCTTTCCCGAACAAGTATGTGAGTTCTACTACACCGCAACAGTCAATAATGAAAACAACATCATCTCTGGCACTATTGGGCGTGGCCGTCGCTCAGTTTTCATCAACGCTGATCTCCTCCGTACTGCACTCAGATTACCAATTTTTGAACCATTCTCTGAGCTTCCAACTATTGAAAGCTGTCGACACCTCTTTGACCAACTGGGCTATGATCACTCCAAGGCTGGTGCTCGACCAGCTCTCATTCTACGTCAATGTATGACTCCTGGATGGAAGTTCTTCACCGGGGCACTTTGTAAGTGTATAGGCCACAAATCTCGCAGTGGTGATCAACTGAGTGCTTTTGAGCAACAAGTGGTATGTTCACTTCTCCTCAACAAACGTGTTGATTATAGGGCCTTCTTCTTCGATAAGCTTGTCCAACTTCTTCAGGCCAATGTAAGAGCTGATCATGTTCCGTTTCCATGCTGGATTACTCTTTTCCTGGATAAATTTTATGCTGAAGCCTATTACTCACATGCTGGAAACCCCATCCAATGCCCACGCATGTTAGTACGAATGTATCAGGATGATCCACTAGCCAATGGCATCGTCATCTCTAATCGGATGCGAGAATGGATCGTGAATCCATATATCGTTCCTTCACTAAACGCTGACACTGACGAAGGAGCTGCTGATAACGACGAACTTAATGCTGAAATACAAGAAGGTGGTCATATCTCCCCTCAAATTTCTCATCATACCATTTATGTCACTAAAAGGGTTCATTCAGCTCATGGGGAGTCATCTGCTCAGGGGGAGCAACCACCATAGCCTGAGCACGAGTTTGAGAGACTAGCAGAAACTGAAAAGCATATTGAAGAATGTGAAGATGATGATGAAGATGAACATGATGATGAGTGTCATATGTTCGACATGAACTTCAAAGATCCCACTGTGCTAGTTCAAGGTGAAAACTCAGATGTAGTTAGTGAGGATCTTGTTCCTTTATCTCGAAAGCAAAAGGTAGTAGATACTGAATCATCTGATTCACATGCTGACACTTCTCCTCCTAGCAAGAAACATAAGTCTATTGTCATCATATCAAATCTGGCACCTGAATGGAATATGACCCCTGATCAAGTTAAGCAAATCCTTGATAAAGCCAATAAAGCTCAGCTTCTAAAGAATATTGCTCAAGATGATGAATCCCTCATTCAGCACAAACTTCAGGCAATGGGATCCTTTGAAGTTCAAATGCAAAGGTTTCTAGAATATTAGTCCAAAACTAAATCTTCACAGCCTCCTTCCAGTAGCAGTAAGTCAAGGTCTGATAGTGTTCTTGACAGGATCGATCGCAAAAGGTTTCAAGATGTTTTCAAACGAAGAGTAAGCAATGACAAGATCATCGAAGTTAAAACCTCAAAACCTCGTGACGAGAAAATCCTTACTTTGTTGATCACTCGTCAAGGTCCTCAACATCCGTACACTGAAGTTATAAAGAGAGACGAGATGATTAGATACGGATACTCTAAATGGATGGAATTGCTTGAGTTGGCATCCAAGCAAACGTCAGCTCTTTCTTTAGAACTAACCTGTGCTCTTCACTTACTGATCAAGAAAGTTCAGCGTCTTGATCTTGTTCCTACAGAGCGTCCTCAGCAGCAAGGCCCAAGTTCCTCAGTTCCAAGAATCAGAAGAACTAGATTTCAAGTTGATGGTGAAGATGTATTGGTTCTAAATTTTGTTGCTGAAGAAATAAACAACTCTCTTCCTATTGGTGTTGAGCCAGTTCAACATCAGTTCATCTATGTTCCTGAACATGGAATGTTTTATCTTGATAAGAACAAGAAAATGTGTTTTCAGCGTACTGTAGAGATTCCAAGGGATCCAACAGAACATCTTGTTGGTTTAAGACAAATGTGCATGAGTCATCAAGATCTCTCTGGAGAGTTTCATATACTGATTGCTATGGAGTTACTGAATAGAAGATAGGACCTGCTAGATAGTCCTTACTGGCCAGTGAAAGTAGAAGCTGAAGCTGAGTATGAAGAATTTTTGTCCAGGGGTGTTCTAGTCTAGCTGGTTTTGAACATCACCATATTGGGGGAGATTGTAAGGTCGAACCTTATAATATGATGATGTTTGAGACTGATCACTCAGCATCAGCGTATGACTCAGCGTTAGCGTCAGCGTATTAATTGCTCAGTGTATAGTTTCATATTCAGAATTTTGTAATAGATTTTGTACTTATCTAGTTTCCATAGTTTTTGTCTATTAGTTAGTTGGTATATCCCTGATTTGTAGGGATTGCCCAGATTAGTTCTATATAGTCTTTTGTACGAGTTTGTAAAAGGTGCATCTTTCACAAACCCTAATAGCCGCTTTGTGCATTCGATAATCTCTTTGTGAGATTATCATTCTTAGTGAAATTTTATCTTTGTGAATCCTCGTTCTTGTTTATAGTCATTGTTTGATAATTTGTTTGATCTTAGGAACTTTCATCAACTTTATTGATACATAAATTAGAACTAGCCATAGGAAAAATATGGATTCAAAACTAAACGAAATCATTTTTATTATCTTGATTACATCCACTTTTAGTTAAGAGTTTTTTTAAGTTAATCTGAACTTGAAAAATCAGAGAAAAGCCTCCACTTTAGTTAAGTGTTTCCAGATTAATTTTTAGTAGCTAAAGTATTAGCTAAATCTATTACCTTTGTTCAATACCTAGCTTACTTTACTATACAAGATACTAACTAGGCACACTACCTACATGTGTATTAGTGGATAACTAGTCAGATTTATAAATTTAAAGCTAGATAGGTATAATTTGTGCACATCAGAGTTCAACATTGAAGTACTGCATCATTAAAAACTTTGCTAACAGAAAACCAGTGGGAAATAATTTAGCGAAGGGAAAAAGAGTGCAGTATATAGTTGACTCCCCCTAATTTAGACATATGTTAAATTATATTCTATGCACATGTAGTGTTCCGATGCCATTGATATGTTTCCTGAAGATTGCAGTAGGAAGGGCCTTCGTAAAATGGTCTACTACATTGTTGTTGGATTGAGTATACTTTATTGCAACTTGGAGGTATATGTTTTGTTCTGCCACTCCTTATATATCATTCTTTCATTTGAGTAACAAATGTCGAGTTATCTTCATAAATTTGATGGGTTTTGGTCATAATAACATCATATGTGCTCATACAAACCCTAATGTTTGGATCTAGGTTTCTCTATTGTACATGCAAGTTATCCAAGACTATAAACCCTAATTCTAGCATGCAAGTAATCATATTAACATAAGAATGGGTTTAAGACATTACCTTGATTGTTATATAGCAATAACAATCCAATTCCTCCTTGTATTGACTTTAGAAAGCTTAGAGTCACAAATGTCACTCCTCTAATGGTTCACAGACACCAAGAGCAAGAGGATGAAGAGGAGAGAGGATGGAGGCTACCCTAAAACATGTGAAACCCTAGAAGGATGCTTAGACACGTTTTTGGGTCATAAAGGATGTATATATAGTTAGGCTATTAGGGTTATCTAAAAAGGAAACCCTAAATTGGATGCTTAAGCCCTAAGCAACCCATAGATTCCTTTCCTTAAGGCCTTGGACAATTTCCTCATGGGCTTTCCCATAGAATTCGTCCACTCCTTAATATAAGGCAATCCATAGCCCAAATTGCAATTATCTTATAATTACAATTCTTATCCCTTAAGTTTAATTAATCTCTTTTAGTCACAAAACTAATTACCAATTAATTATTGACTAATATTAATTTAAACAATATGATTTCTCCTTTAATATATTATTCTCATAATATATTAATAAAATCATATTTAATCCTTTCTCTCCATAATTCATCCTATCAAGTTGCTTTGGTGAAGGCAACCCAAAAGGACCATGCACCATCGGGTCACATACATACCAAAATAGTTATGGACTAGACACTAATCCAACAAAATTAAGGTTGGACCTATATCCTTTTCAATTCCACATGAAGTTAAAATTAGTTGGGTCATCGATCTTAACCATGTACATTCTCTATTCGCTTCATTTAGTGCAATTAATTCAGATTGATTTGAGGATATAGCAACAAGTATTTGCTTTTGAGAAAGTTATTAAATTGCAGTACCTACATTCATGAATACATATCCAGTTTGAGATCTAGCTTTATGAGGGTCATACAAATAATATGCATCTTTATAATCCATCAAGCCTTGTTTAGCATTGTTAGGATAAAGTAACCGTAAATCAGTAGTTACTCGAAGGTATCCAAAAATATGCTTGATCCCATTCTAATGTCTTTTTGTTGGTGGTAAACCGAACCTTAATAGCAAGTTACAGCGAAAGAAATGTCAGGTCTACTACAATTTGTAAGATACATAAGAGCTCTAATTTTATGTAGATATGGTACTTCTGAACCAAGAACGTCTTCATTTTCTTCGTAGGGACATGGATTTTTTTTAAATATTTAATGATCTAACAACCACGGAGATGCTTAAAGAATTGGCATTGGCCATATTGAAACGTTTTAAGACTCTTTCTATATAATTTGATTGATGTACAAGTATTCCATTAGGCATATGCTCAATCTATAAACGAACATAATATTTGGTTTTTCCAATATCTTTCATTTCATATCTTATTTCCTTAAAAGTTAAATCACATCAAGGATTTCTTTCTTTGTTCCAATGATATTTAGATCATTAACATAGACCGCTGTGATCATATACCCAGATGTTTTCTTAAAAAATACACATCGACAAATAGTGTTATTTTTATAACATTTACTTGTCAAATCATCACTTAAACGATTGTACCACGTGCATCCAGATGTCTTTAATCTATATAAAGATCTTTGCAATTTTATATAATACATTTATGTGGATTTTTCACTTAATGCTTCAAGCATTTTAAATCCTTCAGTGATTTTCATATAGATATCACTATCAAGTGATCCATACAACTAAGCAATAACAACATCCATAAGACACATCTCTAAATTTTAAGAGACTACCAAACTGATTAAATATCTAAAAGTGGTTGCATCCATTACGAGTGAATAAGTTTTCTTATAATCAATTCCAGGTCTTTGAGAGAAACCTTGAGCCACAAGTATGGCCTTGTATATTAGAATTTCTTCTTTCTCGTTTCTTTTTCCTACGAAGATTATCTATACCCTAACGGTTTCACAACTCTAGGTGTGAGGATAATGGTCCCAAAAACCTTTCTCTTGTTAAGTGAATTTAATTCAACTTGCATAGCATCCTTTCATTTATCCCAATCATTTCTTCTTTGACATTCAATAATAGATTGTGGTTCATAATCATTATTCATAATATCACATGCAACTGAATAAGAAAATATTACACTTATATTATCAGTTTCATTTTGATAACATATTCTTTTCATTTGACCATAATTCAGTGCAACATCCTCCTTTCCTGAGGGAATTTTGATAATTTGTGTTTCTCCAAGAATAATTTCCTCATGATTTAGTGCATTTTCTATTACTATTCTTTTTCATGCATTATTATCCTTAGAACCAAATGGCATTCCACGCTTCTAACGTGTTTTAGACTCTTGAGTGACTTTTTTCATCAGATTGTCCATATGGAATTTCAATTCGAGCTGGAACATTAACAGTTGGTATATATGATTTAGTTATCCTTTTTTTGTTAGTAAATGCATTAGGCAATTGATTTGCCATTTATTGGGAATACATTTTCTTTTGAACTTCCATTTCACATTGCTTTATGCAAGGGTCAAGATATGATAAAGAAGGCTCATGCCATGAAACATCGTTTTCTAGAATCTTCTTTTCTCCGCTAATGATGGGAAATTTGCCTCATCAAATTGGCAATCAGCTATGCATGTTGTAAAAACATCAACTATTAATGGTTCATGATATCTTATAATAAAGATAGACTTATAACCAACATACATTCCCAAACTTCTTTGATGATCCATTTTTTTCGTTGTGGTGGTGCAATGGGGACATATACTACACACCTAAAAAATTCTCAAATGGGATATATTTGGCTCTTGACCAAAAGCAAGTTGTAGGGGAAAACATATATGATATAAACTTGGTCTTATGCATATCAATGATCAAGCATGAAAGATTGCATGACCCCAAACGGAAACATAAAGTTTGGTCCTCATTATCAATGGTCTAGCTATTAGTTGGAGACGTTTAATTAGTGATTCTGCTAAACTATAATGTATGTGTACATGAGAAACTGGATGCTCAACAACAATTCCTACAAACATATAATAGTCATTAAATGCATGTGAAGTAAATTCACTAGAATTATCAAGTCTCACTTTTTTAATTATATATATATATATATATATATATATATATATATATATATATATATATATATATATATATATTGTTGGGTTTTGAGCATTCTAACACTCCTAAGTGTACATGCAACCCTAAATACCTTGGATCTACGGTTTCTCTATTCTACATGCAAATATGAACATCCAAGGTATTATCCTAATCTAGCATACAAAACAATGACTATAGCAAGTTAGAATACATACCTCTTTGATGTAGAATGTCTTCATGAAGCTTGAGTGTCTAATGCCTCAAGTGTGACACCTCAAATGGTTCATACAACACCAAATACACTTGGAATAACTTGAGAGAATTCTACACTTCATGAAAATCGGCTAGCCCTATCACTCACTCATAGTCGCCCATTTTCCCAAGAATATGATCTTTATACAGTGTTAGAATTAGGGTAAACCCTTAATTGTCATGGATTTCCATTTCCTTGGATCCATGGGTTCAAATACACCATGGAGCATCCTATGGGTTTTAGCCCAACTTGATAATCCATGGAGCATTAGCCCACTATACAAGTGTGGATGATTCACACAATCAACCCATATATTTAATTAGTCTTCTTTTGATCACTTAATTAATTCTAAATTAACTCTTGATCAATATTAATTAAATAATCTTATTAATATATTAGAACTTATAATATATTAAATAATCCTTAAGTGTTATTTCTCTCGTTATAGTCTATCCAAATGCATGATCCCATGCAACCCAAATGGACCATGCCGGGTCGGGTTAAGTCTTACCAATTATAGTTATGGACTTAGACATTAATCCAACATATATATATATATATATATATATATATATATATATATATATATATATATATATATATATATATTGTGTATATATATTATGTTTATCTATATATATTTTATAAATAATTTCATAAGATTTATTGGTAAATGTTTAAATAAAATTATGAGAAATATCTAAACTATAAATATATAAGCATTGACATGTATAAATAAACGTTAGTATACATAAATAAAAATTAGTTGCATAATTTAAATGTTAGAATGCATAAATAAAAGTTAGTTGCATAATATAAATGTTAATATATACAAATAAAAATTAGTTACATAATGTAAGTGTTAGTCTCCGTAAAATTTAGAATACATAAATAAATATCGTTAGTAGTCCATAATGTCCATAATGAATAAGTTTTGTTAACTCAATAGTATTTTTTTAATATGATGGAGATTTTTATGATGATTAATGTTTTTACTAAGTAACACATACTTTGATTAAGACAGATGTAATTTCTACTTGATTAGAGCTTACTTGCTGATAACGTGTTATAAATTTGATGTGATGAAAACAATATTAACAAAACTAAACTAAAAACCTTAAGGAAGAAGAAGAAAGATTTCGAGAGAATTTAATCACTCATAAAAGGTATTCAAATTGGTGTCACATATTCTTTACAATAGTGACATATTTATATTGCAAATCTTAGTATTCACATGTCTACGTAATAAGTATAGGCTTTCACAAATGTAGAAATTATTTGTGTCATTCATCAATTATTTACAATACTTATTTGTTTTTTTTTAACTTATTTTTGTGAATTAAATATCATTTTCTAGTTTTTTATGTTTAACAATTATAAATATTATCAATAATAAATATATAAAGCATCATATTATTTTTGGATTATAAAACATTTGGATCTTATAATTTTGAATAATATTATTTTGGAACATATAATTTTTTAATCATATGATCTTGGATCATAATATATTTAATTAAATAATTTTTTTGTTCGGAACAACATTTAAAGCATTATATTTTTTGGAGCATAAAAACAAAATCATTAAGGATTAAAAAATATTTGGATCAAAATAATTTTAAGTCATAACAAATTACATATCATAAACATATTGAATTAGAACTTTTTCGAGTTATAAATATTTTGGATCATCTCATTTTGAATCATATTATCTTAACTTGTAATTTTTTAAGATAAAGTTTGATATCTAAACAACCTTATTTTTAAAAAATTATTTATAAAAAGTTCATAATATATATATAATATATATGATATATAGCAAACCGTTAAAATCATTTAAACAAAACGTGATCACCTATAACAATAATATTTTTTAAACTTTTTTTTTAACAAATTATTAAAATGGCCACTGTGGTTTGCACAAATTTTGCATTTGGTCCCTATAGTTTATTTTTCATGTTTGGCATCCCTAACATTTATTTTTAATACGCGTTTGATCCCTACATCCACTTGCGGTTAGCTCTCTCAATTAATACACTCCACGTGCCTGACACTCCAGGGGTATTTTTATCTTTTTAAACATGGCGCCTAATATGAAATATACTCTAGTATTTTACCATTCTGATCGTCTTGTTCCTCACGTCAAAACCCTATCCCAAATCGATCACCCTTTTTGGAAAACCCTCACGTCAAAACCCTCTCCCAAGCAATGAAGGTTAGATGGAAGATTAGAGCATCTATGGTGAAATCGACATTTATGAAGCATAGAGTAAGCATATAATTTTTGTTTATTACTAAATTCCTTCTACAATCATGCCAAATTACCTTCCAATTGCATTACTTAATTCTAGTCCAATTACCTTCAATAAAAATAACCACTTGGGTTGTGGTGACTTGGTAAGACATGTGGAAGATATGGTGGATAACCTATTGACCCATGTTCAAATCCTGGCACCACTCAGCCCTTGTGGCCATGGAGGTTCGCCTGCAGTGACTCCAGGGCATGAGGCAAAGCTTTATGTTTGCAGCGGGGGATTAGTCGGTGCGCAAAAGCTGGCCCGGAAACCCTCGTTAGGGAAGTTCCCTTTCCAAAAAAAAAAAAAAAATTCCTTCCACAATCAAGCCAAATTAACTTCCAATTACATTATTCAATTCCATTCCAATTACGCTCAATATGCAATTACATTCGAAATTCCATTCCAATTACAATCAATATACAATTCCATTCCAATTACAATATAACCAAAATACATTCCATTCCAATCAATTACATTCCATTACAAGTCAATTACAATCCATTTCATTCCACTACAATTACATTCCACCTTAGTAAACTACAATCCAATACATTGCAATTACATTTTACCACAAAAAAATCCAACTGCATAGTTGTAACATCCCAAAATTCAAGGCCAAAATTTTCATTTTTTAAATAGATTATAACATAAAAACCATCGGTATGAAAACATTCATAATGATATCTCATGTCACAATCAATATGCCAATAATCTAAAACATGTCACCATAAAAACCATTTTGTCAAAAGTAAAATAATTCAGAGTAGACTCCCAGGAAACTCCATGCAGAAAACATGTGGGTGTGTGTGATGCGTTGCTACACCGCCGGCTCCTTCCCCTTAGACGAAGAGGTACCTGAAACCAAAACTAAAAATGTAAGCATGAAGCTTAGTGAGTACCCCTACCATACCCATAGCACATAGTCATCGATATCTTTCAACCAGTAACCGGGAGCTACCCTCCCCTTCGGTATCTTTCAACCGGTAACCAGGAGCTACTCTCCCCCTTCAGTATCATTCAACCAGTATCCAGGAACTAACCTCCCCTTCGGTATCTTTTAACCAGTATATGGGGACTATTTCACCCCTACCCCTAGCACATAGTCATCGGAATCTTTCAACCGGTAATCGGTTGCTACCCTCCCCTTCGGTATCTTTCAACCGGTAATCGGGAGCTACTCTCCCCCTTCGGTATCTTTCAACCGGTATCCGGGAACTACCCTCCCCTTCAGTATCTTTCAACCAGTAACCAGGAGCTACTCTCCCCTTTCGGTATCTTTCAACCGGTATCCGGGAACTAACCTCCCCTTCGGTATCTTTCAACCGATATCTGGGGACTATTTCACCCCTACCCCTATCACATATTACATGTCATAACATATTGGTTTCATGATAACATACATAGGCATATTGAGTCACATAATGGCATATCATAAGCATACAACTATACATGCATGGGTTTTATCCACCCCTTCGGTATTTTTCAACCAATAATCGTCTTTGGTATCTTTCAACTGGTAACCAGGGGATAGCACACCCTACTACTACTAATACATACTCAGCACAGATATAACAACCAGAAAATTATCACAAAGATAACCATCTCACCCATAATCTCCTACTGGTAGGCCGGCATTGGTGTTGTAGACCCACCCCTACTAGAAGGTAACTCACCTTGTAAGGCTGACTGCTGAAAAGCTGATCGACAAATGTCCGACTGCTGCTCCGGTTATCCTCCGGCTATAATTCCCATAAAACACTTAGTCAGACACAGATAATTGTTCTAAGGGTAAAATGACTATTTTACCCCTGACCAAGTCAAAGTCAAAGTCAACTTCCAGTTGACCTGACTCGCCGAGTTGGGCCTCTAACTCGTCAAGTCCCTACCCTTCATATGCCCTTCTTCATGCTTCCACTCGTCGAGTTTAGCAATGACTCGACGAGTTCTCCTTCTAAAACAACCTCGAATGAACCTTCATCCGAGTCGTTGAGTTGTATGAAAAACTCGTCGAGTTCATCCTCGTCCTACAAATAGTCAAGTCCTTGACTCGCCGAGTTGTATGTACAACTCGTCGAGTTCATCTTCAAAAGTTGGGAGATTGCCTTGGAATCACTGAGTCTGCTCATGCACTCATCGAGTCTTATGAACTCCAGGTCTATGGCTAAGTCCAATACGTTGGGTCACTCCCTTGGACCCTCTAAAACCCTTCTAACACTCAACTGGTTTCCTTTGAACCCTATCTGAAAAGGGGTATCAAGCCTCGGACTCGTCGAGTCCTAAGAACAACTCGCCGAGTCGAGGTTGTCCAAGTCTCATTTCTCGATTTATGATGTACAACACTTGTCCAAATGATAGATCTAGGCTCCTAATATCGATCTAGCACGTAAAGTTACGAACTTTACGTGCATGCATGGGACTATGAGCTAAAAAGACCCAAAAATAAGCTCTTGAGTTGCATGGGGCTTTCCATGGGTGCAAAGGCAGTCCCTTTCTGCGTTCTAACTCCATAAGGATCCTGGATCTAAAGCCTCAACCCCTAACCATGCTTGTAATCATCGTTGGTCACCAAGAATGGATTATAAAAGCCCTAAATCTCCCAAAAAAGGGATCTAATCCAAGAAGGAGCAAGGTGTCGACTTTATACCTTCCAAGAACTGTAGATGATTCCTAAGTTTGACTCCTCTGGCCAACCTCTTGGTTCCTCAAGCTTCTCCTTCCTTCTTGCTACCACAAACCACTAAGAATCACCAAAAAAAGCCTTTAGATATTCACAACATGATTACGGTTCTGTATGGAGTGTTCTAGGAGCATAAAGGGGCGATGGAGGTTGTGTAAGGTTGTTTAAATAGGGTGCAAACCCTCATATTAGGGTTTTGCCCAGCTAGAATCTACTCGTCGAGTCTTGCCGATGACTCGACGAGTTCGCCACTTAACTCCCGGTTTCAAACTGCTACTACTTGACGAGTTGGGCCATCAACTCGCCGAGTCTCAGTCCAAATTGCGAAAAATACTTGAATGGTATACATTGTAACGCCCGCGTTTCCAGGCTAGGCATTATTGTTGATGTAATAGTCTAGGTTAACCTTTGTAACTGTTTTTGAAGTCATGAAGATGAGTTATTTGAGTATTATGTGAATTTTGTGCTTATTTAATTGTTTATAAAGATATAATTAAATTAAGGATAAAATAAGCATCAAAATTTAAGTGTGACATAAACCCGATATTTTTACATAAAGTTGTAGTGGTCGAAACAAGGATTCTGGAGATATAAAGAACGAAAAAATCTGAGTTATAATAAAGAAGTTATGATATGTCGAAGTTTCACGACAAAACCGGCACGAAGCCGAATGACGTAAAACATGAAATTAAGATAGAGAGATATCTGGCCTTAGTGATGTAAACAAAAGTTGTAGAGTTCGTTAAATCGAGAGCGTGCATAAAAAGAACGCCCAAATCTGACTTCGTATGAGGAAGTTATGATTTTTCCGAAGTTTCGACTTAGTAGTATGTAGCCCGCATCCTCGATTCGAGATCGAGTAATTTTTAGCTGAAACCATCTAAATGAGAATCGAATATCTCATCGATAGTAGTGAAATGATAAAAATATAGGCGAAAACGGACATCAGATGAAGAAGTTATGAATTTATAATAGAGTTTTCCTATATCGGCCTACTAAAAACAATATAAAAGTAATATATTTGTAATATATTAAAAATAAAGTCAAAATTAGCCAACGGAGTCTAAACGAGAGTTGTAGAGCATATTCTCACCTACGCGTCGGTATAAAGAACGTCGAAAACGGAGTTCGTATGGGAAATTTATGAATTTCTGAAGTTTGGGGCACGAAACCCCAAAACTGTCAGCCATCATGACGTGGTAAAAGTGCCACGACGTGGCAAGAGCTCTGGAGTCTGTCAGACCCACTTGCAATGACGCATGCAGTGACGATCCAGCCACCACGACGTGGTAAAGGCAAATTTTGCCCTATAAATAGATTTGAAGGGTCAGTCGAGTTTGGTTGCTCAAATTCTCTTCTCTCACTCATATTATCTCGATTTACGTGCAAAGAAGTACCCCCCGAAGCTCCGGTATCATCCCGAGACCCGAAGTAAGTCCCGAAACTCAAAGATCCCGTGAAGAAAAGAGTTTCTGAGCTGAAGCTTTGCCCGCAAGAAGCCCGGTGAGTGAAGTGAACCCAGTTTCACCGAAGAATACTACTTCTACAAGTCGTAGTGTTGTCCGATCATCTTTTGATCAAGTGAGTGTGTAGTCACTTTCTTCTAATGCACAATTATGAAGTATTTTATACGAAATACGTGTTATGTGTATATTTTTTGTTATATGTGTGAATGTATGATTTATTCTGTATGAAATACGTGTTATGTGTATGTGTCTCATCTGTTGTTTGGAATATGTATTGAATGAGAATGTTATACAAGTTTTAAACTATGTATAAAAATATATATTTTTATCTACTAATATGTTGTATAGAACATGGGTAGATAGTTGTGCGATAAATAGATGAGAGGTCTCGATGTTGTTTTTAATTCAGTCATCTAGCGGAGTTTAGATGACGACCACAAACTTTTCTAGACAATCCTGTGGAACACTAGCATGTTCGCCACCTGTAGGTGTTAATGAACTTGGGTGTTCATTCATTGTACTCCATCCCCCTCATGGTTGCCTTATTTGACATATAATGCTGGGAAACCCCCGAATACATGTGTTGTCGCCCCGATGAAATATTCTTAGACTAGGTCCCTTGTGTTAATTGTCTTAGGGACGTAAAGTGAGAATAACAGGAATGGGTAATTGGGTTATTGTTTGATTAAAATTAATTTAATTATTTATTATGGGTTGAAAACCCTATATGCTCACCAGGCTCCCAAGCCTGACCTACTTAGTTTCTTTGTATTACAGGTAGTGGTACTAGAGCATAAGTTGGATGACTTGTCAAGTTATTTTTGGATTATAGACCTGTCGTTATATTTAACTGTTGTAAGGTCTGTATTGAAATGTTTATGACTTTGGTCTGTTTATCAGAACATGACATCCCGTGTATTGTAATATAATGAAAAATACATTTTTTTAAGAAATGCTTTGGTAAATCTTATTTTTATCATATTTTGTTTTGGGAACAAATTTCACAACTCTTTTAATCAAAGGATTACTCTGAAATTATTTTAAAAGCATAAATTAAACCAGTCTTTTTCTAGCCGTGATTTTGGGGATGTCACATACATACCGGGAACCGGGTGCTACAACAGTAGCAAAAACCTCAACTTTTTGTTTTCCTTTTGAAGCTCTTCCATTAAGTAGACATGATCGAACCTATCTCCATCAACCCAACATAGAAACCCACATCGTAGTCTATGCAAATTCAGCAATTAGGTGTAACTCCAATTAAGTGTTAAGAGCAAACAATAGAATCAATTAAACCTAAAATTACATGTCCAGGA